>NC_136240.1:0-1226250 GCF_053564925.1 Oryzias latipes
ACCTAACCCTAACCCTAACCCTAACCCTAACCCTAACCCTAACCCTAACCCTAACCCTAACCCTAACCCTAACCCTAACCCTAACCCTAACCCTAACCCTAACCCTAACCCTAACCCTAACCCTAACCCTAACCCTAACCCTAACCCTA
Organism: Oryzias latipes; assembly: GCF_053564925.1. Classification (NCBI taxonomy): domain Eukaryota; kingdom Metazoa; phylum Chordata; class Actinopteri; order Beloniformes; family Adrianichthyidae; genus Oryzias; species Oryzias latipes. The sequence goes on from NC_136240.1 coordinate 150, forward strand.
ACCCTAACCCTAACCCTAACCCTAACCCTAACCCTAACCCTAACCCTAACCCTAACCTAACCCTAACCCTAACCCTAACCCTAACCCTAACCCTAACCCTAACCCTAACCCTAACCCTAACCCTAACCCTAACCCTAACCCTAACCCTAACCCTAACCCCTAACCCTAACCCTAACCCTAACCCTAACCCTAACCCTAACCCTAACCCTAACCCTAACCCTAACCCTAACCCTAACCCTAACCCTAACCCTAACCCTAACCCTAACCCTAACCCTAACCCTAACCCTAACCCTAACCCTAACCCTAACCCTAACCCTAACCCTAACCCTAACCCTAACCCTAACCCTAACCCTAACCCTAACCCTAACCCTAACCCTAACCCTAACCCTAACCCTAACCCTAACCCTAACCCTAACCCTAACCCTAACCCTAACCCTAACCCTAACCCTAACCCTAACCCTAACCCTAACCCTAACCCTAACCCTAACCCTAACCCTAACCCTAACCCTAACCCTAACCCTAACCCTAACCCTAACCCTAACCCTAACCCTAACCCTAACCCTAACCCTAACCCTAACCCTAACCCTAACCCCTAACCCTAACCCTAACCCTAACCCTAACCCTAACCCTAACCCTAACCCTAACCCTAACCCTAACCCTAACCCTAACCCTAACCCTAACCCTAACCCTAACCCTAACCCTAACCCTAACCCTAACCCTAACCCTAACCCTAACCCTAACCCTAACCCTAACCCTAACCCTAACCCTAACCCTAACCCTAACCCTAACCCTAACCCTAACCCTAACCCCTAACCCTAACCCTAACCCTAACCCTAACCCTAACCCTAACCCTAACCCCTAACCCTAACCCTAACCCTAACCCTAACCCTAACCCTAACCCTAACCCTAACCCTAACCCTAACCCTAACCCTAACCCTAACCCTAACCCTAACCCTAACCCTAACCCCTAACCCTAACCCTAACCCTAACCCTAACCCTAACCCTAACCCTAACCCTAACCCTAACCCTAACCCTAACCCTAACCCTAACCCTAACCCTAACCCTAACCCTAACCCTAACCCTAACCCTAACCCTAACCCTAACCCTAACCCTAACCCTAACCCTAACCCTAACCCTAACCCTAACCCTAACCCCTAACCCTAACCCTAACCCTAACCCTAACCCTAACCCTAACCCTAACCCTAACCCTAACCCTAACCCTAACCCTAACCCTAACCCTAACCCTAACCCTAACCCTAACCCTAACCCTAACCCTAACCCTAACCCTAACCCTAACCCTAACCCTAACCCTAACCCTAACCCTAACCCTAACCCTAACCCTAACCCTAACCCTAACCCTAACCCTAACCCTAACCCTAACCCTAACCCTAACCCTAACCCTAACCCTAACCCTAACCCTAACCCTAACCCTAACCCTAACCCTAACCCTAACCCTAACCCTAACCCTAACCCTAACCCTAACCCTAACCCTAACCCTAACCCTAACCCTAACCCTAACCCTAACCCTAACCCTAACCCTAACCCTAACCCTAACCCTAACCCTAACCCTAACCCTAACCCTAACCCTAACCCTAACCCTAACCCTAACCCTAACCCTAACCCTAACCCTAACCCTAACCCTAACCCTAACCCTAACCCTAACCCTAACCCTAACCCTAACCCTAACCCTAACCCTAACCCTAACCCTAACCCTAACCCTAACCCTAACCCTAACCCTAACCCTAACCCTAACCCTAACCCTAACCCTAACCCTAACCCTAACCCTAACCCTAACCCTAACCCTAACCCTAACCCTAACCCTAACCCTAACCCTAACCCTAACCCTAACCCTAACCCTAACCCTAACCCTAACCCTAACCCTAACCCTAACCCTAACCCTAACCCTAACCCTAACCCTAACCCTAACCCTAACCCTAACCCTAACCCTAACCCTAACCCTAACCCTAACCCTAACCCAACCCTAACCCTAACCCTAACCCTAACCCTAACCCTAACCCTAACCCTAACCCTAACCCTAACCCTAACCCTAACCCTAACCCTAACCCTAACCCTAACCCTAACCCTAACCCTAACCCTAACCCTAACCCTAACCCTAACCCTAACCCTAACCCTAACCCTAACCCTAACCCTAACCCTAACCCTAACCCTAACCCTAACCCTAACCCTAACCCTAACCCTAACCCTAACCCTAACCCTAACCCTAACCCTAACCCTAACCCTAACCCTAACCCTAACCCTAACCCTAACCCTAACCCTAACCCTAACCCTAACCCTAACCCTAACCCTAACCCTAACCCTAACCCTAACCCTAACCCTAACCCTAACCCTAACCCTAACCCTAACCCTAACCCTAACCCTAACCCTAACCCTAACCCTAACCCTAACCCTAACCCTAACCCTAACCCTAACCCTAACCCTAACCCTAACCCTAACCCTAACCCTAACCCTAACCCTAACCCTAACCCTAACCCTAACCCTAACCCTAACCCTAACCCTAACCCTAACCCTAACCCTAACCCTAACCCTAACCCTAACCCTAACCCTAACCCTAACCCTAACCCTAACCCTAACCCTAACCCTAACCCTAACCCTAACCCTAACCCTAACCCTAACCCTAACCCTAACCCTAACCCTAACCCTAACCCTAACCCTAACCCTAACCCTAACCCTAACCCTAACCCTAACCCTAACCCTAACCCTAACCCTAACCCTAACCCTAACCCTAACCCTAACCCTAACCCTAACCCTAACCCTAACCCTAACCCTAACCCTAACCCTAACCCTAACCCTAACCCTAACCCTAACCCTAACCCTAACCCTAACCCTAACCCTAACCCTAACCCTAACCCTAACCCTAACCCTAACCCTAACCCTAACCCTAACCCTAACCCTAACCCTAACCCTAACCCTAACCCTAACCCTAACCCTAACCCTAACCCTAACCCTAACCCTAACCCTAACCCTAACCCTAACCCTAACCCTAACCCTAACCCTAACCCTAACCCTAACCCTAACCCTAACCCTAACCCTAACCCTAACCCTAACCCTAACCCTAACCCTAACCCCTAACCCTAACCCTAACCCTAACCCTAACCCTAACCCTAACCCTAACCCTAACCCTAACCCTAACCCTAACCCTAACCCTAACCCTAACCCTAACCCTAACCCTAACCCTAACCCTAACCCTAACCCTAACCCTAACCCTAACCCTAACCCTAACCCTAACCCTAACCCTAACCCTAACCCTAACCCTAACCCTAACCCTAACCCTAACCCTAACCCTAACCCTAACCCTAACCCTAACCCTAACCCTAACCCTAACCCTAACCCTAACCCTAACCCTAACCCTAACCCTAACCCTAACCCTAACCCTAACCCTAACCCTAACCCTAACCCTAACCCTAACCCTAACCCTAACCCTAACCCTAACCCTAACCCTAACCCTAACCCTAACCCTAACCCTAACCCTAACCCTAACCCTAACCCTAACCCTAACCCTAACCCTAACCCTAACCCTAACCCTAACCCTAACCCTAACCCTAACCCTAACCCTAACCCTAACCCTAACCCTAACCCTAACCCTAACCCTAACCCTAACCCTAACCCTAACCCTAACCCTAACCCTAACCCTAACCCTAACCCTAACCCTAACCCTAACCCTAACCCTAACCCTAACCCTAACCCTAACCCTAACCCTAACCCTAACCCTAACCCTAACCCTAACCCTAACCCTAACCCTAACCCTAACCCTAACCCTAACCCTAACCCTAACCCTAACCCTAACCCTAACCCTAACCCTAACCCTAACCCTAACCCTAACCCTAACCCTAACCCTAACCCTAACCCTAACCCTAACCCTAACCCTAACCCTAACCCTAACCCTAACCCTAACCCTAACCCTAACCCTAACCCTAACCCTAACCCTAACCCTAACCCTAACCCTAACCCTAACCCTAACCCTAACCCTAACCCTAACCCTAACCCTAACCCTAACCCTAACCCTAACCCTAACCCTAACCCTAACCCTAACCCTAACCCTAACCCTAACCCTAACCCTAACCCTAACCCTAACCCTAACCCTAACCCTAACCCTAACCCTAACCCTAACCCTAACCCTAACCCTAACCCTAACCCTAACCCTAACCCTAACCCTAACCCTAACCCTAACCCTAACCCTAACCCTAACCCTAACCCTAACCCTAACCCTAACCCTAACCCTAACCCTAACCCTAACCCTAACCCTAACCCTAACCCTAACCCTAACCCTAACCCTAACCCTAACCCTAACCCTAACCCTAACCCTAACCCTAACCCTAACCCTAACCCTAACCCTAACCCTAACCCTAACCCTAACCCTAACCCTAACCCTAACCCTAACCCTAACCCTAACCCTAACCCTAACCCTAACCCTAACCCTAACCCTAACCCCTAACCCTAACCCTAACCCTAACCCTAACCCTAACCCTAACCCTAACCCTAACCCTAACCCTAACCCTAACCCTAACCCTAACCCTAACCCTAACCCTAACCCTAACCCTAACCCTAACCCTAACCCTAACCCTAACCCTAACCCTAACCCTAACCCTAACCCTAACCCTAACCCTAACCCTAACCCTAACCCTAACCCTAACCCTAACCCTAACCCTAACCCTAACCCTAACCCTAACCCTAACCCTAACCCTAACCCTAACCCTAACCCTAACCCTAACCCTAACCCTAACCCTAACCCTAACCCTAACCCTAACCCTAACCCTAACCCTAACCCTAACCCTAACCCTAACCCTAACCCTAACCCTAACCCTAACCCTAACCCTAACCCTAACCCTAACCCTAACCCTAACCCTAACCCTAACCCTAACCCTAACCCTAACCCTAACCCTAACCCTAACCCTAACCCTAACCCTAACCCTAACCCTAACCCTAACCCTAACCCTAACCCTAACCCTAACCCTAACCCTAACCCTAACCCTAACCCTAACCCTAACCCTAACCCTAACCCTAACCCTAACCCTAACCCTAACCCTAACCCTAACCCTAACCCTAACCCTAACCCTAACCCTAACCCTAACCCTAACCCTAACCCTAACCCTAACCCTAACCCTAACCCTAACCCTAACCCTAACCCTAACCCTAACCCTAACCCTAACCCTAACCCTAACCCTAACCCTAACCCTAACCCTAACCCTAACCCTAACCCTAACCCTAACCCTAACCCTAACCCTAACCCTAACCCTAACCCTAACCCTAACCCTAACCCTAACCCTAACCCTAACCCTAACCCTAACCCTAACCTAACCCTAACCCTAACCCTAACCCTAACCCTAACCCTAACCCTAACCCTAACCCTAACCCTAACCCTAACCCTAACCCTAACCCTAACCCTAACCCTAACCCTAACCCTAACCCTAACCCTAACCCTAACCCTAACCCTAACCCTAACCCTAACCCTAACCCTAACCCTAACCCTAACCCTAACCCTAACCCTAACCCTAACCCTAACCCTAACCCTAACCCTAACCCTAACCCTAACCCTAACCCTAACCCTAACCCTAACCCTAACCCTAACCCTAACCCTAACCCTAACCCTAACCCTAACCCTAACCCTAACCCTAACCCTAACCCTAACCCTAACCCTAACCCTAACCCTAACCCTAACCCTAACCCTAACCCTAACCCTAACCCTAACCCTAACCCTAACCTAACCCTAACCCTAACCCTAACCCTAACCCTAACCCTAACCCTAACCCTAACCCTAACCCTAACCCTAACCCTAACCCTAACCCTAACCCTAACCCTAACCCTAACCCTAACCCTAACCCTAACCCTAACCCTAACCCTAACCCTAACCCTAACCCTAACCCTAACCCTAACCCTAACCCTAACCCTAACCCTAACCCTAACCCTAACCCCTAACCCTAACCCTAACCCTAACCCTAACCCTAACCCTAACCCTAACCCTAACCCTAACCCTAACCCTAACCCTAACCCTAACCCTAACCCTAACCCTAACCCTAACCCTAACCCTAACCCTAACCCTAACCCTAACCCTAACCCTAACCCTAACCCTAACCCTAACCCTAACCCTAACCCTAACCCTAACCCTAACCCTAACCCTAACCCTAACCCTAACCCTAACCCTAACCCTAACCCTAACCCTAACCCTAACCCTAACCCTAACCCTAACCCTAACCCTAACCCTAACCCTAACCCTAACCCTAACCCTAACCCTAACCCTAACCCTAACCCTAACCCTAACCCTAACCCTAACCCTAACCCTAACCCTAACCCTAACCCTAACCCTAACCCTAACCCTAACCCTAACCCTAACCCTAACCCTAACCCTAACCCTAACCCTAACCCTAACCCTAACCCTAACCCTAACCCTAACCCTAACCCTAACCCTAACCCTAACCCTAACCCTAACCCTAACCCTAACCCTAACCCTAACCCTAACCCTAACCCTAACCCTAACCCTAACCCTAACCCTAACCCTAACCCTAACCCTAACCCTAACCCTAACCCTAACCCTAACCCTAACCCTAACCCTAACCCTAACCCTAACCCTAACCCTAACCCTAACCCTAACCCTAACCCTAACCCTAACCCTAACCCTAACCCTAACCCTAACCCTAACCCTAACCCTAACCCTAACCCTAACCCTAACCCTAACCCTAACCCTAACCCTAACCCTAACCCTAACCCTAACCCTAACCCTAACCCTAACCCTAACCCTAACCCTAACCCTAACCCTAACCCTAACCCTAACCCTAACCCTAACCCTAACCCTAACCCTAACCCTAACCCTAACCCTAACCCTAACCCTAACCCTAACCCTAACCCTAACCCTAACCCTAACCCTAACCCTAACCCTAACCCTAACCCTAACCCTAACCCTAACCCTAACCCTAACCCTAACCCTAACCCTAACCCTAACCCTAACCCTAACCCTAACCCTAACCCTAACCCTAACCCTAACCCTAACCCTAACCCTAACCCTAACCCTAACCCTAACCCTAACCCTAACCCTAACCCTAACCCTAACCCTAACCCTAACCCTAACCCTAACCCTAACCCTAACCCTAACCCTAACCCTAACCCTAACCCTAACCCTAACCCTAACCCTAACCCTAACCCTAACCCTAACCCTAACCCTAACCCTAACCCTAACCCTAACCCTAACCCTAACCCTAACCCTAACCCTAACCCTAACCCTAACCCTAACCCTAACCCTAACCCTAACCCTAACCCTAACCCTAACCCTAACCCTAACCCTAACCCTAACCCTAACCCTAACCCTAACCCTAACCCTAACCCTAACCCTAACCCTAACCCTAACCCTAACCCTAACCCTAACCCTAACCCTAACCCTAACCCTAACCCTAACCCTAACCCTAACCCTAACCCTAACCCTAACCCTAACCCTAACCCTAACCCTAACCCTAACCCTAACCCTAACCCTAACCCTAACCCTAACCCTAACCCTAACCCTAACCCTAACCCTAACCCTAACCCTAACCCTAACCCTAACCCTAACCCTAACCCTAACCCTAACCCTAACCCTAACCCTAACCCTAACCCTAACCCTAACCCTAACCCTAACCCTAACCCTAACCCTAACCCTAACCCTAACCCTAACCCTAACCCTAACCCCTAACCCTAACCCTAACCCTAACCCTAACCCTAACCCTAACCCTAACCCTAACCCTAACCCTAACCCTAACCCTAACCCTAACCCTAACCCTAACCCTAACCCTAACCCTAACCCTAACCCTAACCCTAACCCTAACCCTAACCCTAACCCTAACCCTAACCCTAACCCTAACCCTAACCCTAACCCTAACCCTAACCCTAACCCTAACCCTAACCCTAACCCTAACCCTAACCCTAACCCTAACCCTAACCCTAACCCTAACCCTAACCCTAACCCTAACCCTAACCCTAACCCTAACCCTAACCCTAACCCTAACCCTAACCCTAACCCTAACCCTAACCCTAACCCTAACCCTAACCCTAACCCTAACCCTAACCCTAACCCTAACCCTAACCCTAACCCTAACCCTAACCCTAACCCTAACCCTAACCCTAACCCTAACCCTAACCCTAACCCTAACCCTAACCCTAACCCTAACCCTAACCCTAACCCTAACCCTAACCCTAACCCTAACCCTAACCCTAACCCTAACCCTAACCCTAACCCTAACCCTAACCCTAACCCTAACCCTAACCCTAACCCTAACCCTAACCCTAACCCTAACCCTAACCCTAACCCTAACCCTAACCCTAACCCTAACCCTAACCCTAACCCTAACCCTAACCCTAACCCTAACCCTAACCCTAACCCTAACCCTAACCCTAACCCTAACCCCTAACCCTAACCCTAACCCTAACCCTAACCCTAACCCTAACCCTAACCCTAACCCTAACCCTAACCCTAACCCTAACCCTAACCCTAACCCTAACCCTAACCCTAACCCTAACCCTAACCCTAACCCTAACCCTAACCCTAACCCTAACCCTAACCCTAACCCTAACCCTAACCCTAACCCTAACCCTAACCCTAACCCTAACCCTAACCCTAACCCTAACCCTAACCCTAACCCTAACCCTAACCCTAACCCTAACCCTAACCCTAACCCTAACCCTAACCCTAACCCTAACCCTAACCCTAACCCTAACCCTAACCCTAACCCTAACCCTAACCCTAACCCTAACCCTAACCCTAACCCTAACCCTAACCCTAACCCTAACCCTAACCCTAACCCTAACCCTAACCCTAACCCTAACCCTAACCCTAACCCTAACCCTAACCCTAACCCTAACCCTAACCCTAACCCTAACCCTAACCCTAACCCTAACCCTAACCCTAACCCTAACCCTAACCCTAACCCTAACCCTAACCCTAACCCTAACCCTAACCCTAACCCTAACCCTAACCCTAACCCTAACCCTAACCCTAACCCTAACCCTAACCCTAACCCTAACCCTAACCCCTAACCCTAACCCTAACCCTAACCCTAACCCTAACCCTAACCCTAACCCTAACCCTAACCCTAACCCTAACCCTAACCCTAACCCTAACCCTAACCCTAACCCTAACCCTAACCCTAACCCTAACCCTAACCCTAACCCTAACCCTAACCCTAACCCTAACCCTAACCCTAACCCTAACCCTAACCCTAACCCTAACCCTAACCCTAACCCTAACCCTAACCCTAACCCTAACCCTAACCCTAACCCTAACCCTAACCCTAACCCTAACCCTAACCCTAACCCTAACCCTAACCCTAACCCTAACCCTAACCCTAACCCTAACCCTAACCCTAACCCTAACCCTAACCCTAACCCTAACCCTAACCCTAACCCTAACCCTAACCCTAACCCTAACCCTAACCCTAACCCTAACCCTAACCCTAACCCTAACCCTAACCCTAACCCTAACCCTAACCCTAACCCTAACCCTAACCCTAACCCTAACCCTAACCCTAACCCTAACCCTAACCCTAACCCTAACCCTAACCCTAACCCTAACCCTAACCCTAACCCTAACCCCTAACCCTAACCCTAACCCTAACCCTAACCCTAACCCTAACCCTAACCCTAACCCTAACCCTAACCCTAACCCTAACCCTAACCCTAACCCTAACCCTAACCCTAACCCTAACCCTAACCCTAACCCTAACCCTAACCCTAACCCTAACCCTAACCCTAACCCTAACCCTAACCCTAACCCTAACCCTAACCCTAACCCTAACCCTAACCCTAACCCTAACCCTAACCCTAACCCTAACCCTAACCCTAACCCTAACCCTAACCCTAACCCTAACCCTAACCCTAACCCTAACCCTAACCCTAACCCTAACCCTAACCCTAACCCTAACCCTAACCCTAACCCTAACCCTAACCCTAACCCTAACCCTAACCCTAACCCTAACCCTAACCCTAACCCTAACCCTAACCCTAACCCTAACCCTAACCCTAACCCTAACCCTAACCCTAACCCTAACCCTAACCCTAACCCTAACCCTAACCCTAACCCTAACCCCTAACCCTAACCCTAACCCTAACCCTAACCCTAACCCTAACCCTAACCCTAACCCTAACCCTAACCCTAACCCTAACCCTAACCCCTAACCCTAACCCTAACCCTAACCCTAACCCTAACCCTAACCCTAACCCTAACCCTAACCCTAACCCTAACCCTAACCCTAACCCTAACCCTAACCCTAACCCTAACCCTAACCCTAACCCTAACCCTAACCCTAACCCTAACCCTAACCCTAACCCTAACCCTAACCCTAACCCTAACCCTAACCCTAACCCTAACCCTAACCCTAACCCTAACCCTAACCCTAACCCTAACCCTAACCCTAACCCTAACCCTAACCCTAACCCTAACCCTAACCCTAACCCTAACCCTAACCCTAACCCTAACCCTAACCCTAACCCTAACCCTAACCCTAACCCTAACCCTAACCCTAACCCTAACCCTAACCCTAACCCTAACCCTAACCCTAACCCTAACCCTAACCCTAACCCTAACCCTAACCCTAACCCTAACCCTAACCCTAACCCTAACCCTAACCCTAACCCTAACCCTAACCCTAACCCTAACCCTAACCCTAACCCTAACCCTAACCCTAACCCTAACCCTAACCCTAACCCTAACCCTAACCCTAACCCTAACCCTAACCCTAACCCTAACCCTAACCCTAACCCTAACCCTAACCCTAACCCTAACCCTAACCCTAACCCTAACCCTAACCCTAACCCTAACCCTAACCCTAACCCTAACCCTAACCCTAACCCTAACCCTAACCCTAACCCTAACCCTAACCCTAACCCTAACCCTAACCCTAACCCTAACCCTAACCCTAACCCTAACCCTAACCCTAACCCTAACCCTAACCCTAACCCTAACCCTAACCCTAACCCTAACCCTAACCCTAACCCTAACCCTAACCCTAACCCTAACCCTAACCCTAACCCTAACCCTAACCCTAACCCTAACCCTAACCCTAACCCTAACCCTAACCCTAACCCTAACCCTAACCCTAACCCTAACCCTAACCCTAACCCTAACCCTAACCCTAACCCTAACCCTAACCTAACCCTAACCCTAACCCTAACCCTAACCCTAACCCTAACCCTAACCCTAACCCTAACCCTAACCCTAACCCTAACCCTAACCCTAACCCTAACCCTAACCCTAACCCTAACCCTAACCCTAACCCTAACCCTAACCCTAACCCTAACCCTAACCCTAACCCTAACCCTAACCCTAACCCTAACCCTAACCCTAACCCTAACCCTAACCCTAACCCTAACCCTAACCCTAACCCTAACCCTAACCCTAACCCTAACCCTAACCCTAACCCTAACCCTAACCCTAACCCTAACCCTAACCCTAACCCTAACCCTAACCCTAACCCTAACCCTAACCCTAACCCTAACCCTAACCCTAACCCTAACCCTAACCCTAACCCTAACCCTAACCCTAACCCTAACCCTAACCCTAACCCTAACCCTAACCCTAACCCTAACCCTAACCCTAACCCTAACCCTAACCCTAACCCTAACCCTAACCCTAACCCTAACCCTAACCCTAACCCTAACCCTAACCCTAACCCTAACCCCCTAACCCTAACCCTAACCCTAACCCTAACCCTAACCCTAACCCTAACCCTAACCCTAACCCTAACCCTAACCCTAACCCTAACCCTAACCCTAACCCTAACCCTAACCCTAACCCTAACCCTAACCCTAACCCTAACCCTAACCCTAACCCTAACCCTAACCCTAACCCTAACCCTAACCCTAACCCTAACCCTAACCCCTAACCCTAACCCTAACCCTAACCCTAACCCTAACCCTAACCCTAACCCTAACCCTAACCCTAACCCTAACCCTAACCCTAACCCTAACCCTAACCCTAACCCTAACCCTAACCCTAACCCTAACCCTAACCCTAACCCTAACCCCTAACCCTAACCCTAACCCTAACCCTAACCCTAACCCTAACCCTAACCCTAACCCTAACCCTAACCCTAACCCTAACCCTAACCCTAACCCTAACCCTAACCCTAACCCTAACCCTAACCCTAACCCTAACCCCTAACCCTAACCCCTAACCCTAACCCTAACCCTAACCCTAACCCTAACGGGACTGGTCACCCCTGCTTGAACTCACAGAGATGGGAGACACAGAGTGTTCATCCCCTGCAGCATCTCCTCCTCCTCCTCCTCATCATCATTCTCCGATGACTCCTCCACCAACACGAAGAAAGATCATCCCTGCAGCAAAATCATTTCTCATCCCAGAGCTGCAGCCAGTAGATGCTCAGCGTGCATCGCAGGAGCAGAGCACAGAAGCTCCTCACCCCACCCCAGCTGGACCTGCAGCATTCTCTGCAGCAGCTGTGCAGGTATGCACTCCAACACAACATCTCATCACTCCACGCAAATTCAGAGACTGGCATCTCCACATACATCAGGAGACGGTCATTGTGGGAGATTCGAATGTTGGCAGACTCCCATCCTTCAAAGCTGACCACATTCAAGTGGACAGCTTTCCTCAAGCGACATGGCAGGATGCTGAGTTCCTGTTAAAGAACGCCACCTGCCATACTCAGCCAAAGACCATCCTTTTGTCCTTTGGCATCCATCAGAGGACACATAAGGACAAGGACATCCCAGTAATTGAGATGTTTCATACATTTGAAGTGGCAGAACAATTATTCCCAGAAGCCAATATTGTTATTCCCATGATTGGTTATTCACATCGCCTGCCACCACAAGAAAAAGCGGTCCTGGATCATCTGAATGAACACATCGGGGAGCTGTGTAACCACATTTGCCTTTCAGATGATCCAGTGGAGACAGACCAGGACAATGTGAACTGGACAGCAGATACGGCCATGAGGATGCTGAAATATTGGAGTCCTAGGTTTCTCCCTCTTGGTCCGACAGAGGGAGTGAATGAGTAATTCAATCAGGTCCCTCGCCCCCCCTGTCTTCATCCAACAGAGGGTGGTAAAGAGCAACCTAGTCTTAAGGTTTGATTTAAAATGTCATTTCTTTTGGGTTTTATTATGGTTTTCTGACTTTCATTTCAATCATCCCCATTCAGGTAGCTCTAATCCCAACCATGGAGTATATTTTCTAACCCTAATTTGTGATTTCTGATCCCCAGCCAGGTGAATTAATTGCTCTAACCCTAACCGTGTGTAATTTTTGCCCCCCCCAACCCTAATTTGTGACTTATGACCCCCAACCAAGTGACTTAATTGCTCTAACCCTAACCGTGTGTAATCTATTTACCTGCAGCGGCCACCAGACCGATCTTTTCATGAGCGGGATGATCCTGAAACACAAGGAAAACATTTTATTCAAAGGGGATGAGGGTGGAACCATGGTGGGGACAGAAATGGCCAGTGCCTCAGGGCCCCGTGCTTACAGCGCGGGGTTCTTATTTTTCATATTCCTAACCAGCCCGAGCCTTCTGCTTCCTCGCTAGGTTCTTCCTCTTCTCCTCAGATCTTCCAACTCCATTCAGGATGACATGCTGTAAAAACGCAACCACCTTAAATTTTGAAAAAAATGATTGTGTAAACTGTTTTATGTTCCTATTAAGGTCTGATGGTCAGCATAACCTTTTATTGAGGAGAACTTCATCAATCACTGCAATTCTTTATAAGTTAAAGTCTGTTTTCCAGATTATTAGTCACTAAAATGCATACAAATGTATATTGTACATAGAAGATATTTCAATTAAGATGCTTTAAGGATAATTTGCTTCATTTGTTATATTGTTTCATGTTTTACAGTTCAAATAAGCTAAAAAAATATTGTTCTATGTGAGATTTTAAAATCACGAGTGTCATTGAATGCAACCCTCCGAGTTGGCATATTCCTATTCTCCACCGTGCCAGTGGAGGGCGCATCCTGCCCGGAGACAAGGACTGATTGGTCACTGATGACCCCAGGTGCATTTTGGGTGTGGATCCGCCCTGCAGACGGTCTTTTGACTCTGATCTCCACACGGAGCGGACCTTTCTCGGAGCGCAGCTGCATTGGCAGGTTGTCATTGTTTTTCAATTTATTCAAAGCCGTTGCCTGATGAAGACTTTTCATTGTTCGAAACGTTGCAACTTCGGCTTGTACATATATATATTTTTTACCTGAACGCTCCTGAAAATAAACCGAAATTCGTCGGTGAAAACACGACTCGACCTCCATTTTGTTTTTGCATGAGCATAACCAGCTAAGTCTGAAAGTGCAAATATGCCACCGAGGCCGCATGAAAACGACTGGATTCTGGTCCAATCCAGGAAAAGCAGCAGAAGAGGTCGTGTTTTTGATCGAGACAGGAGCACATTTGTACGTCATCCAGAAGGGAGGCCGCGACGCTCCTATGCTGAGGCCGTCAGAGAGGACCCGCTGCTTAGGGAGCCCAGCTGTTTCGGAGCGCAGCACGTAAGACACCGCAGCATGCCGCCAGCATCTGATCACTGGCACGTTTACCCTGACGGGGAGGAGAGGCCACGTGCTCAGAGACCTCAACGCTACGCCACACCTGCAAACCAATATGGCAGCCACTGGATCACAACACGGGGAGACGCAGCTGGAGCGCCCCCCCACAGAGTGCAGTCAGATGACCCGGATTTCACTCAGAAGGTGCGTGTCATCAACAGACTGATAAAAGCAGTGCATCACTCCATGAATGTGTCAAAAGAAGGTTACCCTCCAACCCTAAACAGAATAAGCCGATATTTGGCAACAATCATCAAACCTGCTTCCCCCAGCTCACAGACACAGACTCTAATACAGGGGAATGCTGAAAACTGGGCTTTTACTACCATCCTGATTTTGAGGGAACATTATCAGAACAATATCAACGAGGAGCTGAACAGACTCTCTCAGCTTTCCACAGGAGGTTGGAGAGGACCTTTTGAGATCGCCACCTGCTGGGCCAGAAGACACCTGGGCACGCGTCTGAAACAGGAAACCCTGGACCGCTGCCACAGAATGCTGAACACCAGGTTAAGAGAACCGGTCCCCCCCTCTCCTCCTCCCTCTGTTTCAGAGCACATAGAAGAACTAGAGGAGGATTTAAGCTTGGAGCTGACTCCATCACCTTCACCAGCAGTCCAGCCCCAAACCCCAAGGCCACAGAGCCCAGCAGGAGCACGTAAACGTGCCCCCAAAAAGACCAAGAGGAAAAGCACAGAACGGGACTGGTCACCCCTGCTTGAACTCACAGAGATGGGAGACACAGAGTGTTCATCCCCTGCAGCATCTCCTCCTCCTCCTCCTCATCATCATTCTCCGATGACTCCTCCACCAACACGAAGAAAGATCATCCCTGCAGCAAAATCATTTCTCATCCCAGAGCTGCAGCCAGTAGATGCTCAGCGTGCATCGCAGGAGCAGAGCACAGAAGCTCCTCACCCCACCCCAGCTGGACCTGCAGCATTCTCTGCAGCAGCTGTGCAGGTATGCACTCCAACACAACATCTCATCACTCCACGCAAATTCAGAGACTGGCATCTCCACATACATCAGGAGACGGTCATTGTGGGAGATTCGAATGTTGGCAGACTCCCATCCTTCAAAGCTGACCACATTCAAGTGGACAGCTTTCCTCAAGCGACATGGCAGGATGCTGAGTTCCTGTTAAAGAACGCCACCTGCCATACTCAGCCAAAGACCATCCTTTTGTCCTTTGGCATCCATCAGAGGACACATAAGGACAAGGACATCCCAGTAATTGAGATGTTTCATACATTTGAAGTGGCAGAACAATTATTCCCAGAAGCCAATATTGTTATTCCCATGATTGGTTATTCACATCGCCTGCCACCACAAGAAAAAGCGGTCCTGGATCATCTGAATGAACACATCGGGGAGCTGTGTAACCACATTTGCCTTTCAGATGATCCAGTGGAGACAGACCAGGACAATGTGAACTGGACAGCAGATACGGCCATGAGGATGCTGAAATATTGGAGTCCTAGGTTTCTCCCTCTTGGTCCGACAGAGGGAGTGAATGAGTAATTCAATCAGGTCCCTCGCCCCCCCTGTCTTCATCCAACAGAGGGTGGTAAAGAGCAACCTAGTCTTAAGGTTTGATTTAAAATGTCATTTCTTTTGGGTTTTATTATGGTTTTCTGACTTTCATTTCAATCATCCCCATTCAGGTAGCTCTAATCCCAACCATGGAGTATATTTTCTAACCCTAATTTGTGATTTCTGATCCCCAGCCAGGTGAATTAATTGCTCTAACCCTAACCGTGTGTAATTTTTGCCCCCCCCAACCCTAATTTGTGACTTATGACCCCCAACCAAGTGACTTAATTGCTCTAACCCTAACCGTGTGTAATCTATTTACCTGCAGCGGCCACCAGACCGATCTTTTCATGAGCGGGATGATCCTGAAACACAAGGAAAACATTTTATTCAAAGGGGATGAGGGTGGAACCATGGTGGGGACAGAAATGGCCAGTGCCTCAGGGCCCCGTGCTTACAGCGCGGGGTTCTTATTTTTCATATTCCTAACCCTAACCCTAACCCTAACCCTAACCCTAACCCTAACCCTAACCCTAACCCCTAACCCTAACCCTAACCCTAACCCTAACCCTAACCCTAACCCTAACCCTAACCCTAACCCTAACCCTCTAACCCCCCTGTAAATTCTTTTTCCAGCAGAGGGAGTTTATGAATCCCCAGAATCTGTTTCCATATGGCCCTGCCCCAAAGGTTCTAACTCTAACCCTAACCAAATTCACCATGAGCCCTAAACCTAATTAGATATTGAAAAAACAAAATTATTGATCCTATATTTCCTGCAGGAGAGCGAGATCTGAGTGGGGACAGAAATGGTCCGTGCATGAGGGCTCCAGGCGTACAGCTTGGAACCCTAACCCCAACACCTAACTAGCCTGAACCTTCTGATTCCCTGCAGGGTCTCTGCCTCTCTTCTCTCTATCCCCTCAAATTAAAAAACATTTTTTTTGGTTCTCTTTTTTCTAAAAAAGATGAATATTGCCATGTTTTGTGTATTCATGACTGGAATTTAAACACTAACATCTATCACAATTCTTTCTTTTAAAGGGATGTTCTCACCTCTGCCACTGGAGCCTTAATTATATTTTTTTTAAAAAACAATAGAGAATCTAGTTCAAATTTTTGACTATAGATATTAAACGAAAAATATTTTTTATATAACAAATGCATGTTTGGATGGTGCTCTTTTGCAGAAATGGATTGTCCTGTGCAGAATCGCTATATAGCATATAGCATTATAATATATATAGCATTATAATTTATTTGTTTCATTTACAGTATGCTTCTTGTATTTAGTTCTGGAAAATACAATGTTTAACATATACTTTATTTGTTTACAATACATTTTAAGATGTTTAGATTTAATTTTTATAAAAAGTATTTATTTTTATATTAAAACGCAAATGTACGAATGCACTTGAATGCAACGCTCCGAGCATCTGAGTCCCAGCGACCCCTGAAGGCGACAGCCTGCCCGACAACACCTGCGGATTGGATGGGCAGCCCAGGTGCATGATGGGTTACAGCTCATTACCTCACGAAGACTCGCTTGGAGCAGACTCCCGTTCGTATGAAGAGACATTTATATTGATTGTTTGCAAGCCAGCCTGAAGAAGACTAAGTTTGTTCGAAACGTTGCAACCTTGGCTTGTATTATTTTTTTATTAAACCGAAGTTGATCGGTAAATCACGTTTCCTAGTTTATTATTAGCATAGCCTCCCAGTATTAGCATAGCTTGTTAGCCACGTGTGACGGAGGTACCTTCTGCAACGGGCCGAATTACACAAGGACCACAGTAAGCCATGCCACCGCGCCCACACGACGACGGATGGATACTGGTGCAGTCCAGAGGAGGCAGACGGAGGGAACGGGCCTATGAACGCGACAGGCCACAGAACAGACGTGCAGCTGCGGATTTTTCCAGCTACCCACGCCGAGACGGACGCCGATCCTATGCGGACGTCACCAGAGAGGGAGCCCATTTTCTGGAGCCGACCTTTTACGGCAGACAGCAGGTGAGACATCGCCCTGCACCGCAGCCGTTCTATAGCGGGCCGCGCTACCCATTTCAAGATGGCGCTCGGCGTGCGCCGAGACCTAGACCACGCGGTCCCTCCAACCAAAATGGCCGCTACGTCTTTGTACCAGCAGGTGCTCGGAATGAAGCCCCCCCCCACAGGGTACAGTCTAATGACCCTGATTTCACAGAGAAGGTGCGTGTAATGAACAGACTGATTAAAGCTGTACACCACCTCACCAATGTGTCCAGAGAGGCTCATCCTCCCTCCCTGGACAAAATAACAAACAATCTAGCTACAATTATCAAACCAGCATCCCCAAATCTACAAACACAGACTTTGATTGACGGCAATGCTAGAAATTGGGCCTTCACGACCGTGCTCATCCTCAGAGAGCATTATCAAAAGAACATTGACTCTGAAATGCAAAAGCTCACCCAGTTTCCTTCACCAGACTGGAGAGGCCCCTTTGAAATAGCCACAACGTGGGCGAAACGTAATTTAGGCAGACGCCTGAGACAGGATACAATAGACCGTGCCCAGGCGGTCATCATTGCCAGGACGACAGAAACAGCACCTCCTGTTCCTCTTCCTGCTGCTGCTGCCGTTTCTTCTCTCCCAACGCAGACAGCTGACCAGACAGCAGAAGAGGACCCACATGTTGTGATTGAGCTGGCTCCATCATCACCCCCAGTGAACCAGCCTCCCTCCACGAGACCACAGAGCCCAGCTGCAGCACGGCCACCCCCTTCACCACAAAACAGCAGTCATCAGATCACCACGATCGCCCAAATCCACGCAGCGCCTCCACCTGCGCCAATCTCCCGGGTTTCAGTGGAGACTATGACTGAACCCCAGCAGGAGGACTGGTCACCTCTGTTTGACCTGGAGGAGGCAAGTGAAACAGAACTTTCTCCTCCCACATCTCCGTCTCGCCTTTCTCCTGTAATACCTCTTCCAGCACGCATAAATCGCTCTCAAATAAGCTCTACGGCAGAAAGTGTCGTACGAGTTCTCGACATGCAGAAGGCTGACCCTGAAGCCGAAGAGGAAATCACTCTGGAGCCAGAACCAGCAGATGAGCAGATCACAGCGCTGAGCCAGAGAAGAGTAAGCCAACGCTCCTCCCACAGAGAAGGGAGTCCTCCTCCTCCTGTCCAAACCAGCACCATGGAGAGCAGAGGGTACCACACACTCACCCCTGCCACTCTCTCCAAGCTGAGATCCAGCGTGCAATCTCGCCTAGCCATCGAGCCAGCAGAGCAGACGACAACTTCTGCAGCAGAAATGCAGGTGTGTGCTCCAACACGACACGACAACACACCCCGCAAGTTTACAGAGTGGCACCTGCACATACAACATAAGAAGGTCATCATAGGAGACTCAAACATCAGCCGCCTTCCACCTTTCAAAGGTGGAAATGTACAGTTGGACAGTTTTCCTGGCGCCAGATGGCATCATGCAGAATTTCTCCTGAAGACGGCCACCTTCCAGACGAAACCAGAGGTTCTCCTGCTATCCTTCGGGCTCAACAACAGATCCCAGAGGGATAAAAAAGCTCCAGTGAAAGAGATGATCAAAGCCCTGACTGTAGCAGGACAGAGATTCCCAGACGCCACGATCCTCGTCCCTCACGTCAGTTTTTCACCTCACCTTTCACCAGATGAAAAAGTCGTCCTTATCCATTTAAATCAACACATCCAAGAACTGACAGACTACATCCCCCCACTCAGTGGCTTCTTTGAGACCCAAACTGACAGCATCCACTGGACGGCAGCTACCGCGAAGAGGATGCTCGAACATTGGTCTTCCTGGTTAAACTGAAGCTCCCCTTAAGCCTCTCACAGAGGGAGGGGAAAGATGGAGTTATGAATCTATGTAATAACTTTGTTCTTTCTCTTACACAGCTTTCCCTACTGAGCAGAGGTCTTACTTTCATCCCATCCAAATGTAACAGTAAGAATTTGACCTTTCAATCCAGACATGACTTACAGGAGTACCATCGCAGAATTAAGTTAACTGTTCACTATAAGGACAAAAGCAGCATCCAACCTCAGCCATTTACACTGAAATCTGACTGGACACCCCCATCTGCTACTCTCCCACCACAAATTAACCATTTAATAGACCAGGATATTTCATACTTTGAGAATGATTTTAAAATCATTCATAACACTCCAAATTTGAGTGGTGAGGAAACCAAAGCTCTAAAAGAATTAGCCCAAAATAATGATATAGTTATTAAACCAGCTGATAAGGGCAGTCTAACAGTAATTATGGATAAAAAAGATTATTTATATGAAGGTTACAGACAGTTAAATGATGTAACCTATTATCATAAACTCAATAAACCCATTTATTTAGATACAATCCCCCTAGTAGATACAATTATTAATAATTTATTGAAAAAGAAATTTATTAATAAAAAACAAAAAACTTACCTGCAGGGCAACTCGCAACCGAGGCCCAGACGTTTTTATATGTTACCCAAAATCCATAAAGATCCCCAAAAATGGACCGTTCCATCTAAAATTCCTCCTGGCAGACCCATTGTTTCAGACTGTGAGAGTGAAACCTATTATACAGCAGAATATTTGGACTTTTTTCTGAATCCCTTATCTAATAAACATGACAGTTACCTTAAAGATACATATCATTTTATTGAAAAAATTAAACAGCTAGTAATCCCAGCAGACTCTTTTCTTTTCACTATGGATATTGATAGCTTATATACCAATATTGACCACAAAGAGGGCATTGACAGTATTAAAAGAATTTTTCAAAAATACCCAGACAAAAAACGACCAGATAAAGAACTTCTCCAATTATTAGAGATTAATTTAAACAGAAATGATTTTGAATTTAATGGGGAATTTTTTGTTCAAATTAAGGGCACAGCTATGGGCAAAAAATTTGCACCGGCTTATGCCAACATATTCATGGCAGAATGGGAATCCTCTGCACTACAGAAATGTGCTTTAAAGCCGCTCTGTTATTACAGGTACCTCGACGACATCTGGGGCGTGTGGACGCACTCTGAGCAGGAGTTTGGGACCTTCCTGGGGACTCTCAACAGCCACAACCCTTCCATCAAACTCAAATCAACATGCCACGCCTCTTCAGTCGACTTTCTAGACACAACCACATTTAAGGGAAGTGACTTTCACACCACACACAAATTGGACATTAAAGTTTATTTTAAACCCACAGACACACATGCACTGTTACATAAAACCAGTTTTCATCCCAAACACACATTTGCAGGTCTGGTTAAATCCCAGCTGCTCCGCTTCCACAGAATCTGCACCCAACAGGCAGACTTTAAAAAGGCCACCAAAATTCTTTTTTCGGCATTATACACAAGGGGTTATTCCCGCTCCTTTTTAAGAAAGTGTTTTAAGTCATTTCAAGAAATTAAACCTATTGATACAGCCCCCCTTTTACCCATTGTCACAACACATTCGGCAGCCACGTGCAGGATGGTGAGAGTCCTCAGGAGGAACTTCCGGGATCTTGTTCAGAGCCAGGGGCTGCTCGAGGAGCACAGATTTCTGCCAGCCTACAGGAGAAACAAGAATCTTAAGGACATTTTAATTAGAGCCAAACTTCCTCCCCCTACACAACCAAAATCCAGAGCACTCACCTCTTTTTTCAAACATTTGGATTGGATTTGCAGCCACCACAACAAAAATGTGTTTCCGTCTCTATGCAGGGGGAGCCCCCACTCTCAAAACTGCATTTATATTATCTCCTGCTCCACCTGTGGGATACAGTACGTTGGGGAGACTGGAAACACTCTCTTAGTTAGATTCACCCAACACAGACACAACATCACAAAACAAAAAAACACAGACACTTACCTGGTACAACACTTTATGCTTCACGGATGGGATTCAGTTAGAGCAACGATCGTTCAGATGAATCCCAGATGGTCAGCCCCTGAGAGAAGAAAAAATGAAAGAATTTGGATTTCTAAATTAGACACCCTTCATCCTAGAGGCCTAAATGAGAAAAAAACACCATTATTCTAATTGGAGACACTTAACCACTTTTTTTCCCCCTTTTTGTCCAGCAGAGGGAGTTGCTAAACAGTCCCTCTGCATGACCAGATTTTCTAACCCCCCTGTAAATTCTTTTTCCAGCAGAGGGAGTTTATGAATCCCCAGAATCTGTTTCCATATGGCCCTGCCCCAAAGGTTCTAACTCTAACCCTAACCAAATTCACCATGAGCCCTAAACCTAATTAGATATTGAAAAAACAAAATTATTGATCCTATATTTCCTGCAGGAGAGCGAGATCTGAGTGGGGACAGAAATGGTCCGTGCATGAGGGCTCCAGGCGTACAGCTTGGAACCCTAACCCCAACACCTAACTAGCCTGAACCTTCTGATTCCCTGCAGGGTCTCTGCCTCTCTTCTCTCTATCCCCTCAAATTAAAAAACATTTTTTTTGGTTCTCTTTTTTCTAAAAAAGATGAATATTGCCATGTTTTGTGTATTCATGACTGGAATTTAAACACTAACATCTATCACAATTCTTTCTTTTAAAGGGATGTTCTCACCTCTGCCACTGGAGCCTTAATTATATTTTTTTTAAAAAACAATAGAGAATCTAGTTCAAATTTTTGACTATAGATATTAAACGAAAAATATTTTTTATATAACAAATGCATGTTTGGATGGTGCTCTTTTGCAGAAATGGATTGTCCTGTGCAGAATCGCTATATAGCATATAGCATTATAATATATATAGCATTATAATTTATTTGTTTCATTTACAGTATGCTTCTTGTATTTAGTTCTGGAAAATACAATGTTTAACATATACTTTATTTGTTTACAATACATTTTAAGATGTTTAGATTTAATTTTTATAAAAAGTATTTATTTTTATATTAAAACGCAAATGTACGAATGCACTTGAATGCAACGCTCCGAGCATCTGAGTCCCAGCGACCCCTGAAGGCGACAGCCTGCCCGACAACACCTGCGGATTGGATGGGCAGCCCAGGTGCATGATGGGTTACAGCTCATTACCTCACGAAGACTCGCTTGGAGCAGACTCCCGTTCGTATGAAGAGACATTTATATTGATTGTTTGCAAGCCAGCCTGAAGAAGACTAAGTTTGTTCGAAACGTTGCAACCTTGGCTTGTATTATTTTTTTATTAAACCGAAGTTGATCGGTAAATCACGTTTCCTAGTTTATTATTAGCATAGCCTCCCAGTATTAGCATAGCTTGTTAGCCACGTGTGACGGAGGTACCTTCTGCAACGGGCCGAATTACACAAGGACCACAGTAAGCCATGCCACCGCGCCCACACGACGACGGATGGATACTGGTGCAGTCCAGAGGAGGCAGACGGAGGGAACGGGCCTATGAACGCGACAGGCCACAGAACAGACGTGCAGCTGCGGATTTTTCCAGCTACCCACGCCGAGACGGACGCCGATCCTATGCGGACGTCACCAGAGAGGGAGCCCATTTTCTGGAGCCGACCTTTTACGGCAGACAGCAGGTGAGACATCGCCCTGCACCGCAGCCGTTCTATAGCGGGCCGCGCTACCCATTTCAAGATGGCGCTCGGCGTGCGCCGAGACCTAGACCACGCGGTCCCTCCAACCAAAATGGCCGCTACGTCTTTGTACCAGCAGGTGCTCGGAATGAAGCCCCCCCCCACAGGGTACAGTCTAATGACCCTGATTTCACAGAGAAGGTGCGTGTAATGAACAGACTGATTAAAGCTGTACACCACCTCACCAATGTGTCCAGAGAGGCTCATCCTCCCTCCCTGGACAAAATAACAAACAATCTAGCTACAATTATCAAACCAGCATCCCCAAATCTACAAACACAGACTTTGATTGACGGCAATGCTAGAAATTGGGCCTTCACGACCGTGCTCATCCTCAGAGAGCATTATCAAAAGAACATTGACTCTGAAATGCAAAAGCTCACCCAGTTTCCTTCACCAGACTGGAGAGGCCCCTTTGAAATAGCCACAACGTGGGCGAAACGTAATTTAGGCAGACGCCTGAGACAGGATACAATAGACCGTGCCCAGGCGGTCATCATTGCCAGGACGACAGAAACAGCACCTCCTGTTCCTCTTCCTGCTGCTGCTGCCGTTTCTTCTCTCCCAACGCAGACAGCTGACCAGACAGCAGAAGAGGACCCACATGTTGTGATTGAGCTGGCTCCATCATCACCCCCAGTGAACCAGCCTCCCTCCACGAGACCACAGAGCCCAGCTGCAGCACGGCCACCCCCTTCACCACAAAACAGCAGTCATCAGATCACCACGATCGCCCAAATCCACGCAGCGCCTCCACCTGCGCCAATCTCCCGGGTTTCAGTGGAGACTATGACTGAACCCCAGCAGGAGGACTGGTCACCTCTGTTTGACCTGGAGGAGGCAAGTGAAACAGAACTTTCTCCTCCCACATCTCCGTCTCGCCTTTCTCCTGTAATACCTCTTCCAGCACGCATAAATCGCTCTCAAATAAGCTCTACGGCAGAAAGTGTCGTACGAGTTCTCGACATGCAGAAGGCTGACCCTGAAGCCGAAGAGGAAATCACTCTGGAGCCAGAACCAGCAGATGAGCAGATCACAGCGCTGAGCCAGAGAAGAGTAAGCCAACGCTCCTCCCACAGAGAAGGGAGTCCTCCTCCTCCTGTCCAAACCAGCACCATGGAGAGCAGAGGGTACCACACACTCACCCCTGCCACTCTCTCCAAGCTGAGATCCAGCGTGCAATCTCGCCTAGCCATCGAGCCAGCAGAGCAGACGACAACTTCTGCAGCAGAAATGCAGGTGTGTGCTCCAACACGACACGACAACACACCCCGCAAGTTTACAGAGTGGCACCTGCACATACAACATAAGAAGGTCATCATAGGAGACTCAAACATCAGCCGCCTTCCACCTTTCAAAGGTGGAAATGTACAGTTGGACAGTTTTCCTGGCGCCAGATGGCATCATGCAGAATTTCTCCTGAAGACGGCCACCTTCCAGACGAAACCAGAGGTTCTCCTGCTATCCTTCGGGCTCAACAACAGATCCCAGAGGGATAAAAAAGCTCCAGTGAAAGAGATGATCAAAGCCCTGACTGTAGCAGGACAGAGATTCCCAGACGCCACGATCCTCGTCCCTCACGTCAGTTTTTCACCTCACCTTTCACCAGATGAAAAAGTCGTCCTTATCCATTTAAATCAACACATCCAAGAACTGACAGACTACATCCCCCCACTCAGTGGCTTCTTTGAGACCCAAACTGACAGCATCCACTGGACGGCAGCTACCGCGAAGAGGATGCTCGAACATTGGTCTTCCTGGTTAAACTGAAGCTCCCCTTAAGCCTCTCACAGAGGGAGGGGAAAGATGGAGTTATGAATCTATGTAATAACTTTGTTCTTTCTCTTACACAGCTTTCCCTACTGAGCAGAGGTCTTACTTTCATCCCATCCAAATGTAACAGTAAGAATTTGACCTTTCAATCCAGACATGACTTACAGGAGTACCATCGCAGAATTAAGTTAACTGTTCACTATAAGGACAAAAGCAGCATCCAACCTCAGCCATTTACACTGAAATCTGACTGGACACCCCCATCTGCTACTCTCCCACCACAAATTAACCATTTAATAGACCAGGATATTTCATACTTTGAGAATGATTTTAAAATCATTCATAACACTCCAAATTTGAGTGGTGAGGAAACCAAAGCTCTAAAAGAATTAGCCCAAAATAATGATATAGTTATTAAACCAGCTGATAAGGGCAGTCTAACAGTAATTATGGATAAAAAAGATTATTTATATGAAGGTTACAGACAGTTAAATGATGTAACCTATTATCATAAACTCAATAAACCCATTTATTTAGATACAATCCCCCTAGTAGATACAATTATTAATAATTTATTGAAAAAGAAATTTATTAATAAAAAACAAAAAACTTACCTGCAGGGCAACTCGCAACCGAGGCCCAGACGTTTTTATATGTTACCCAAAATCCATAAAGATCCCCAAAAATGGACCGTTCCATCTAAAATTCCTCCTGGCAGACCCATTGTTTCAGACTGTGAGAGTGAAACCTATTATACAGCAGAATATTTGGACTTTTTTCTGAATCCCTTATCTAATAAACATGACAGTTACCTTAAAGATACATATCATTTTATTGAAAAAATTAAACAGCTAGTAATCCCAGCAGACTCTTTTCTTTTCACTATGGATATTGATAGCTTATATACCAATATTGACCACAAAGAGGGCATTGACAGTATTAAAAGAATTTTTCAAAAATACCCAGACAAAAAACGACCAGATAAAGAACTTCTCCAATTATTAGAGATTAATTTAAACAGAAATGATTTTGAATTTAATGGGGAATTTTTTGTTCAAATTAAGGGCACAGCTATGGGCAAAAAATTTGCACCGGCTTATGCCAACATATTCATGGCAGAATGGGAATCCTCTGCACTACAGAAATGTGCTTTAAAGCCGCTCTGTTATTACAGGTACCTCGACGACATCTGGGGCGTGTGGACGCACTCTGAGCAGGAGTTTGGGACCTTCCTGGGGACTCTCAACAGCCACAACCCTTCCATCAAACTCAAATCAACATGCCACGCCTCTTCAGTCGACTTTCTAGACACAACCACATTTAAGGGAAGTGACTTTCACACCACACACAAATTGGACATTAAAGTTTATTTTAAACCCACAGACACACATGCACTGTTACATAAAACCAGTTTTCATCCCAAACACACATTTGCAGGTCTGGTTAAATCCCAGCTGCTCCGCTTCCACAGAATCTGCACCCAACAGGCAGACTTTAAAAAGGCCACCAAAATTCTTTTTTCGGCATTATACACAAGGGGTTATTCCCGCTCCTTTTTAAGAAAGTGTTTTAAGTCATTTCAAGAAATTAAACCTATTGATACAGCCCCCCTTTTACCCATTGTCACAACACATTCGGCAGCCACGTGCAGGATGGTGAGAGTCCTCAGGAGGAACTTCCGGGATCTTGTTCAGAGCCAGGGGCTGCTCGAGGAGCACAGATTTCTGCCAGCCTACAGGAGAAACAAGAATCTTAAGGACATTTTAATTAGAGCCAAACTTCCTCCCCCTACACAACCAAAATCCAGAGCACTCACCTCTTTTTTCAAACATTTGGATTGGATTTGCAGCCACCACAACAAAAATGTGTTTCCGTCTCTATGCAGGGGGAGCCCCCACTCTCAAAACTGCATTTATATTATCTCCTGCTCCACCTGTGGGATACAGTACGTTGGGGAGACTGGAAACACTCTCTTAGTTAGATTCACCCAACACAGACACAACATCACAAAACAAAAAAACACAGACACTTACCTGGTACAACACTTTATGCTTCACGGATGGGATTCAGTTAGAGCAACGATCGTTCAGATGAATCCCAGATGGTCAGCCCCTGAGAGAAGAAAAAATGAAAGAATTTGGATTTCTAAATTAGACACCCTTCATCCTAGAGGCCTAAATGAGAAAAAAACACCATTATTCTAATTGGAGACACTTAACCACTTTTTTTCCCCCTTTTTGTCCAGCAGAGGGAGTTGCTAAACAGTCCCTCTGCATGACCAGATTTTCTAACCCCCCTGTAAATTCTTTTTCCAGCAGAGGGAGTTTATGAATCCCCAGAATCTGTTTCCATATGGCCCTGCCCCAAAGGTTCTAACTCTAACCCTAACCAAATTCACCATGAGCCCTAAACCTAATTAGATATTGAAAAAACAAAATTATTGATCCTATATTTCCTGCAGGAGAGCGAGATCTGAGTGGGGACAGAAATGGTCCGTGCATGAGGGCTCCAGGCGTACAGCTTGGAACCCTAACCCCAACACCTAACTAGCCTGAACCTTCTGATTCCCTGCAGGGTCTCTGCCTCTCTTCTCTCTATCCCCTCAAATTAAAAAACATTTTTTTTGGTTCTCTTTTTTCTAAAAAAGATGAATATTGCCATGTTTTGTGTATTCATGACTGGAATTTAAACACTAACATCTATCACAATTCTTTCTTTTAAAGGGATGTTCTCACCTCTGCCACTGGAGCCTTAATTATATTTTTTTTAAAAAACAATAGAGAATCTAGTTCAAATTTTTGACTATAGATATTAAACGAAAAATATTTTTTATATAACAAATGCATGTTTGGATGGTGCTCTTTTGCAGAAATGGATTGTCCTGTGCAGAATCGCTATATAGCATATAGCATTATAATATATATAGCATTATAATTTATTTGTTTCATTTACAGTATGCTTCTTGTATTTAGTTCTGGAAAATACAATGTTTAACATATACTTTATTTGTTTACAATACATTTTAAGATGTTTAGATTTAATTTTTATAAAAAGTATTTATTTTTATATTAAAACGCAAATGTACGAATGCACTTGAATGCAACGCTCCGAGCATCTGAGTCCCAGCGACCCCTGAAGGCGACAGCCTGCCCGACAACACCTGCGGATTGGATGGGCAGCCCAGGTGCATGATGGGTTACAGCTCATTACCTCACGAAGACTCGCTTGGAGCAGACTCCCGTTCGTATGAAGAGACATTTATATTGATTGTTTGCAAGCCAGCCTGAAGAAGACTAAGTTTGTTCGAAACGTTGCAACCTTGGCTTGTATTATTTTTTTATTAAACCGAAGTTGATCGGTAAATCACGTTTCCTAGTTTATTATTAGCATAGCCTCCCAGTATTAGCATAGCTTGTTAGCCACGTGTGACGGAGGTACCTTCTGCAACGGGCCGAATTACACAAGGACCACAGTAAGCCATGCCACCGCGCCCACACGACGACGGATGGATACTGGTGCAGTCCAGAGGAGGCAGACGGAGGGAACGGGCCTATGAACGCGACAGGCCACAGAACAGACGTGCAGCTGCGGATTTTTCCAGCTACCCACGCCGAGACGGACGCCGATCCTATGCGGACGTCACCAGAGAGGGAGCCCATTTTCTGGAGCCGACCTTTTACGGCAGACAGCAGGTGAGACATCGCCCTGCACCGCAGCCGTTCTATAGCGGGCCGCGCTACCCATTTCAAGATGGCGCTCGGCGTGCGCCGAGACCTAGACCACGCGGTCCCTCCAACCAAAATGGCCGCTACGTCTTTGTACCAGCAGGTGCTCGGAATGAAGCCCCCCCCCACAGGGTACAGTCTAATGACCCTGATTTCACAGAGAAGGTGCGTGTAATGAACAGACTGATTAAAGCTGTACACCACCTCACCAATGTGTCCAGAGAGGCTCATCCTCCCTCCCTGGACAAAATAACAAACAATCTAGCTACAATTATCAAACCAGCATCCCCAAATCTACAAACACAGACTTTGATTGACGGCAATGCTAGAAATTGGGCCTTCACGACCGTGCTCATCCTCAGAGAGCATTATCAAAAGAACATTGACTCTGAAATGCAAAAGCTCACCCAGTTTCCTTCACCAGACTGGAGAGGCCCCTTTGAAATAGCCACAACGTGGGCGAAACGTAATTTAGGCAGACGCCTGAGACAGGATACAATAGACCGTGCCCAGGCGGTCATCATTGCCAGGACGACAGAAACAGCACCTCCTGTTCCTCTTCCTGCTGCTGCTGCCGTTTCTTCTCTCCCAACGCAGACAGCTGACCAGACAGCAGAAGAGGACCCACATGTTGTGATTGAGCTGGCTCCATCATCACCCCCAGTGAACCAGCCTCCCTCCACGAGACCACAGAGCCCAGCTGCAGCACGGCCACCCCCTTCACCACAAAACAGCAGTCATCAGATCACCACGATCGCCCAAATCCACGCAGCGCCTCCACCTGCGCCAATCTCCCGGGTTTCAGTGGAGACTATGACTGAACCCCAGCAGGAGGACTGGTCACCTCTGTTTGACCTGGAGGAGGCAAGTGAAACAGAACTTTCTCCTCCCACATCTCCGTCTCGCCTTTCTCCTGTAATACCTCTTCCAGCACGCATAAATCGCTCTCAAATAAGCTCTACGGCAGAAAGTGTCGTACGAGTTCTCGACATGCAGAAGGCTGACCCTGAAGCCGAAGAGGAAATCACTCTGGAGCCAGAACCAGCAGATGAGCAGATCACAGCGCTGAGCCAGAGAAGAGTAAGCCAACGCTCCTCCCACAGAGAAGGGAGTCCTCCTCCTCCTGTCCAAACCAGCACCATGGAGAGCAGAGGGTACCACACACTCACCCCTGCCACTCTCTCCAAGCTGAGATCCAGCGTGCAATCTCGCCTAGCCATCGAGCCAGCAGAGCAGACGACAACTTCTGCAGCAGAAATGCAGGTGTGTGCTCCAACACGACACGACAACACACCCCGCAAGTTTACAGAGTGGCACCTGCACATACAACATAAGAAGGTCATCATAGGAGACTCAAACATCAGCCGCCTTCCACCTTTCAAAGGTGGAAATGTACAGTTGGACAGTTTTCCTGGCGCCAGATGGCATCATGCAGAATTTCTCCTGAAGACGGCCACCTTCCAGACGAAACCAGAGGTTCTCCTGCTATCCTTCGGGCTCAACAACAGATCCCAGAGGGATAAAAAAGCTCCAGTGAAAGAGATGATCAAAGCCCTGACTGTAGCAGGACAGAGATTCCCAGACGCCACGATCCTCGTCCCTCACGTCAGTTTTTCACCTCACCTTTCACCAGATGAAAAAGTCGTCCTTATCCATTTAAATCAACACATCCAAGAACTGACAGACTACATCCCCCCACTCAGTGGCTTCTTTGAGACCCAAACTGACAGCATCCACTGGACGGCAGCTACCGCGAAGAGGATGCTCGAACATTGGTCTTCCTGGTTAAACTGAAGCTCCCCTTAAGCCTCTCACAGAGGGAGGGGAAAGATGGAGTTATGAATCTATGTAATAACTTTGTTCTTTCTCTTACACAGCTTTCCCTACTGAGCAGAGGTCTTACTTTCATCCCATCCAAATGTAACAGTAAGAATTTGACCTTTCAATCCAGACATGACTTACAGGAGTACCATCGCAGAATTAAGTTAACTGTTCACTATAAGGACAAAAGCAGCATCCAACCTCAGCCATTTACACTGAAATCTGACTGGACACCCCCATCTGCTACTCTCCCACCACAAATTAACCATTTAATAGACCAGGATATTTCATACTTTGAGAATGATTTTAAAATCATTCATAACACTCCAAATTTGAGTGGTGAGGAAACCAAAGCTCTAAAAGAATTAGCCCAAAATAATGATATAGTTATTAAACCAGCTGATAAGGGCAGTCTAACAGTAATTATGGATAAAAAAGATTATTTATATGAAGGTTACAGACAGTTAAATGATGTAACCTATTATCATAAACTCAATAAACCCATTTATTTAGATACAATCCCCCTAGTAGATACAATTATTAATAATTTATTGAAAAAGAAATTTATTAATAAAAAACAAAAAACTTACCTGCAGGGCAACTCGCAACCGAGGCCCAGACGTTTTTATATGTTACCCAAAATCCATAAAGATCCCCAAAAATGGACCGTTCCATCTAAAATTCCTCCTGGCAGACCCATTGTTTCAGACTGTGAGAGTGAAACCTATTATACAGCAGAATATTTGGACTTTTTTCTGAATCCCTTATCTAATAAACATGACAGTTACCTTAAAGATACATATCATTTTATTGAAAAAATTAAACAGCTAGTAATCCCAGCAGACTCTTTTCTTTTCACTATGGATATTGATAGCTTATATACCAATATTGACCACAAAGAGGGCATTGACAGTATTAAAAGAATTTTTCAAAAATACCCAGACAAAAAACGACCAGATAAAGAACTTCTCCAATTATTAGAGATTAATTTAAACAGAAATGATTTTGAATTTAATGGGGAATTTTTTGTTCAAATTAAGGGCACAGCTATGGGCAAAAAATTTGCACCGGCTTATGCCAACATATTCATGGCAGAATGGGAATCCTCTGCACTACAGAAATGTGCTTTAAAGCCGCTCTGTTATTACAGGTACCTCGACGACATCTGGGGCGTGTGGACGCACTCTGAGCAGGAGTTTGGGACCTTCCTGGGGACTCTCAACAGCCACAACCCTTCCATCAAACTCAAATCAACATGCCACGCCTCTTCAGTCGACTTTCTAGACACAACCACATTTAAGGGAAGTGACTTTCACACCACACACAAATTGGACATTAAAGTTTATTTTAAACCCACAGACACACATGCACTGTTACATAAAACCAGTTTTCATCCCAAACACACATTTGCAGGTCTGGTTAAATCCCAGCTGCTCCGCTTCCACAGAATCTGCACCCAACAGGCAGACTTTAAAAAGGCCACCAAAATTCTTTTTTCGGCATTATACACAAGGGGTTATTCCCGCTCCTTTTTAAGAAAGTGTTTTAAGTCATTTCAAGAAATTAAACCTATTGATACAGCCCCCCTTTTACCCATTGTCACAACACATTCGGCAGCCACGTGCAGGATGGTGAGAGTCCTCAGGAGGAACTTCCGGGATCTTGTTCAGAGCCAGGGGCTGCTCGAGGAGCACAGATTTCTGCCAGCCTACAGGAGAAACAAGAATCTTAAGGACATTTTAATTAGAGCCAAACTTCCTCCCCCTACACAACCAAAATCCAGAGCACTCACCTCTTTTTTCAAACATTTGGATTGGATTTGCAGCCACCACAACAAAAATGTGTTTCCGTCTCTATGCAGGGGGAGCCCCCACTCTCAAAACTGCATTTATATTATCTCCTGCTCCACCTGTGGGATACAGTACGTTGGGGAGACTGGAAACACTCTCTTAGTTAGATTCACCCAACACAGACACAACATCACAAAACAAAAAAACACAGACACTTACCTGGTACAACACTTTATGCTTCACGGATGGGATTCAGTTAGAGCAACGATCGTTCAGATGAATCCCAGATGGTCAGCCCCTGAGAGAAGAAAAAATGAAAGAATTTGGATTTCTAAATTAGACACCCTTCATCCTAGAGGCCTAAATGAGAAAAAAACACCATTATTCTAATTGGAGACACTTAACCACTTTTTTTCCCCCTTTTTGTCCAGCAGAGGGAGTTGCTAAACAGTCCCTCTGCATGACCAGATTTTCTAACCCCCCTGTAAATTCTTTTTCCAGCAGAGGGAGTTTATGAATCCCCAGAATCTGTTTCCATATGGCCCTGCCCCAAAGGTTCTAACTCTAACCCTAACCAAATTCACCATGAGCCCTAAACCTAATTAGATATTGAAAAAACAAAATTATTGATCCTATATTTCCTGCAGGAGAGCGAGATCTGAGTGGGGACAGAAATGGTCCGTGCATGAGGGCTCCAGGCGTACAGCTTGGAACCCTAACCCCAACACCTAACTAGCCTGAACCTTCTGATTCCCTGCAGGGTCTCTGCCTCTCTTCTCTCTATCCCCTCAAATTAAAAAACATTTTTTTTGGTTCTCTTTTTTCTAAAAAAAGATGAATATTGCCATGTTTTGTGTATTCATGACTGGAATTTAAACACTAACATCTATCACAATTCTTTCTTTTAAAGGGATGTTCTCACCTCTGCCACTGGAGCCTTAATTATATTTTTTTTAAAAAACAATAGAGAATCTAGTTCAAATTTTTGACTATAGATATTAAACGAAAAATATTTTTTATATAACAAATGCATGTTTGGATGGTGCTCTTTTGCAGAAATGGATTGTCCTGTGCAGAATCGCTATATAGCATATAGCATTATAATATATATAGCATTATAATTTATTTGTTTCATTTACAGTATGCTTCTTGTATTTAGTTCTGGAAAATACAATGTTTAACATATACTTTATTTGTTTACAATACATTTTAAGATGTTTAGATTTAATTTTTATAAAAAGTATTTATTTTTATATTAAAACGCAAATGTACGAATGCACTTGAATGCAACGCTCCGAGCATCTGAGTCCCAGCGACCCCTGAAGGCGACAGCCTGCCCGACAACACCTGCGGATTGGATGGGCAGCCCAGGTGCATGATGGGTTACAGCTCATTACCTCACGAAGACTCGCTTGGAGCAGACTCCCGTTCGTATGAAGAGACATTTATATTGATTGTTTGCAAGCCAGCCTGAAGAAGACTAAGTTTGTTCGAAACGTTGCAACCTTGGCTTGTATTATTTTTTTATTAAACCGAAGTTGATCGGTAAATCACGTTTCCTAGTTTATTATTAGCATAGCCTCCCAGTATTAGCATAGCTTGTTAGCCACGTGTGACGGAGGTACCTTCTGCAACGGGCCGAATTACACAAGGACCACAGTAAGCCATGCCACCGCGCCCACACGACGACGGATGGATACTGGTGCAGTCCAGAGGAGGCAGACGGAGGGGAACGGGCCTATGAACGCGACAGGCCACAGAACAGACGTGCAGCTGCGGATTTTTCCAGCTACCCACGCCGAGACGGACGCCGATCCTATGCGGACGTCACCAGAGAGGGAGCCCATTTTCTGGAGCCGACCTTTTACGGCAGACAGCAGGTGAGACATCGCCCTGCACCGCAGCCGTTCTATAGCGGGCCGCGCTACCCATTTCAAGATGGCGCTCGGCGTGCGCCGAGACCTAGACCACGCGGTCCCTCCAACCAAAATGGCCGCTACGTCTTTGTACCAGCAGGTGCTCGGAATGAAGCCCCCCCCCACAGGGTACAGTCTAATGACCCTGATTTCACAGAGAAGGTGCGTGTAATGAACAGACTGATTAAAGCTGTACACCACCTCACCAATGTGTCCAGAGAGGCTCATCCTCCCTCCCTGGACAAAATAACAAACAATCTAGCTACAATTATCAAACCAGCATCCCCAAATCTACAAACACAGACTT
Source organism: Oryzias latipes (assembly GCF_053564925.1). NCBI lineage: Eukaryota > Metazoa > Chordata > Actinopteri > Beloniformes > Adrianichthyidae > Oryzias > Oryzias latipes. The sequence goes on from NC_136240.1 coordinate 35,160, forward strand.
TGATTGACGGCAATGCTAGAAATTGGGCCTTCACGACCGTGCTCATCCTCAGAGAGCATTATCAAAAGAACATTGACTCTGAAATGCAAAAGCTCACCCAGTTTCCTTCACCAGACTGGAGAGGCCCCTTTGAAATAGCCACAACGTGGGCGAAACGTAATTTAGGCAGACGCCTGAGACAGGATACAATAGACCGTGCCCAGGCGGTCATCATTGCCAGGACGACAGAAACAGCACCTCCTGTTCCTCTTCCTGCTGCTGCTGCCGTTTCTTCTCTCCCAACGCAGACAGCTGACCAGACAGCAGAAGAGGACCCACATGTTGTGATTGAGCTGGCTCCATCATCACCCCCAGTGAACCAGCCTCCCTCCACGAGACCACAGAGCCCAGCTGCAGCACGGCCACCCCCTTCACCACAAAACAGCAGTCATCAGATCACCACGATCGCCCAAATCCACGCAGCGCCTCCACCTGCGCCAATCTCCCGGGTTTCAGTGGAGACTATGACTGAACCCCAGCAGGAGGACTGGTCACCTCTGTTTGACCTGGAGGAGGCAAGTGAAACAGAACTTTCTCCTCCCACATCTCCGTCTCGCCTTTCTCCTGTAATACCTCTTCCAGCACGCATAAATCGCTCTCAAATAAGCTCTACGGCAGAAAGTGTCGTACGAGTTCTCGACATGCAGAAGGCTGACCCTGAAGCCGAAGAGGAAATCACTCTGGAGCCAGAACCAGCAGATGAGCAGATCACAGCGCTGAGCCAGAGAAGAGTAAGCCAACGCTCCTCCCACAGAGAAGGGAGTCCTCCTCCTCCTGTCCAAACCAGCACCATGGAGAGCAGAGGGTACCACACACTCACCCCTGCCACTCTCTCCAAGCTGAGATCCAGCGTGCAATCTCGCCTAGCCATCGAGCCAGCAGAGCAGACGACAACTTCTGCAGCAGAAATGCAGGTGTGTGCTCCAACACGACACGACAACACACCCCGCAAGTTTACAGAGTGGCACCTGCACATACAACATAAGAAGGTCATCATAGGAGACTCAAACATCAGCCGCCTTCCACCTTTCAAAGGTGGAAATGTACAGTTGGACAGTTTTCCTGGCGCCAGATGGCATCATGCAGAATTTCTCCTGAAGACGGCCACCTTCCAGACGAAACCAGAGGTTCTCCTGCTATCCTTCGGGCTCAACAACAGATCCCAGAGGGATAAAAAAGCTCCAGTGAAAGAGATGATCAAAGCCCTGACTGTAGCAGGACAGAGATTCCCAGACGCCACGATCCTCGTCCCTCACGTCAGTTTTTCACCTCACCTTTCACCAGATGAAAAAGTCGTCCTTATCCATTTAAATCAACACATCCAAGAACTGACAGACTACATCCCCCCACTCAGTGGCTTCTTTGAGACCCAAACTGACAGCATCCACTGGACGGCAGCTACCGCGAAGAGGATGCTCGAACATTGGTCTTCCTGGTTAAACTGAAGCTCCCCTTAAGCCTCTCACAGAGGGAGGGGAAAGATGGAGTTATGAATCTATGTAATAACTTTGTTCTTTCTCTTACACAGCTTTCCCTACTGAGCAGAGGTCTTACTTTCATCCCATCCAAATGTAACAGTAAGAATTTGACCTTTCAATCCAGACATGACTTACAGGAGTACCATCGCAGAATTAAGTTAACTGTTCACTATAAGGACAAAAGCAGCATCCAACCTCAGCCATTTACACTGAAATCTGACTGGACACCCCCATCTGCTACTCTCCCACCACAAATTAACCATTTAATAGACCAGGATATTTCATACTTTGAGAATGATTTTAAAATCATTCATAACACTCCAAATTTGAGTGGTGAGGAAACCAAAGCTCTAAAAGAATTAGCCCAAAATAATGATATAGTTATTAAACCAGCTGATAAGGGCAGTCTAACAGTAATTATGGATAAAAAAGATTATTTATATGAAGGTTACAGACAGTTAAATGATGTAACCTATTATCATAAACTCAATAAACCCATTTATTTAGATACAATCCCCCTAGTAGATACAATTATTAATAATTTATTGAAAAAGAAATTTATTAATAAAAAACAAAAAACTTACCTGCAGGGCGACAACCGAGGCCCAGACGTTTTTATATGTTACCCAAAATCCATAAAGATCCCCAAAAATGGACCGTTCCATCTAAAATTCCTCCTGGCAGACCCATTGTTTCAGACTGTGAGAGTGAAACCTATTATACAGCAGAATATTTGGACTTTTTTCTGAATCCCTTATCTAATAAACATGACAGTTACCTTAAAGATACATATCATTTTATTGAAAAAATTAAACAGCTAGTAATCCCAGCAGACTCTTTTCTTTTCACTATGGATATTGATAGCTTATATACCAATATTGACCACAAAGAGGGCATTGACAGTATTAAAAGAATTTTTCAAAAATACCCAGACAAAAAACGACCAGATAAAGAACTCTCCAATTATTAGAGATTAATTTAAACAGAAATGATTTTGAATTTAATGGGGAATTTTTTGTTCAAATTAAGGGCACAGCTATGGGCAAAAAATTTGCACCGGCTTATGCCAACATATTCATGGCAGAATGGGAATCCTCTGCACTACAGAAATGTGCTTTAAAGCCGCTCTGTTATTACAGGTACCTCGACGACATCTGGGGCGTGTGGACGCACTCTGAGCAGGAGTTTGGGACCTTCCTGGGGACTCTCAACAGCCACAACCCTTCCATCAAACTCAAATCAACATGCCACGCCTCTTCAGTCGACTTTCTAGACACAACCACATTTAAGGGAAGTGACTTTCACACCACACACAAATTGGACATTAAAGTTTATTTTAAACCCACAGACACACATGCACTGTTACATAAAACCAGTTTTCATCCCAAACACACATTTGCAGGTCTGGTTAAATCCCAGCTGCTCCGCTTCCACAGAATCTGCACCCAACAGGCAGACTTTAAAAAGGCCACCAAAATTCTTTTTTCGGCATTATACACAAGGGGTTATTCCCGCTCCTTTTTAAGAAAGTGTTTTAAGTCATTTCAAGAAATTAAACCTATTGATACAGCCCCCCTTTTACCCATTGTCACAACACATTCGGCAGCCACGTGCAGGATGGTGAGAGTCCTCAGGAGGAACTTCCGGGATCTTGTTCAGAGCCAGGGGCTGCTCGAGGAGCACAGATTTCTGCCAGCCTACAGGAGAAACAAGAATCTTAAGGACATTTTAATTAGAGCCAAACTTCCTCCCCCTACACAACCAAAATCCAGAGCACTCACCTCTTTTTTCAAACATTTGGATTGGATTTGCAGCCACCACAACAAAAATGTGTTTCCGTCTCTATGCAGGGGGAGCCCCCACTCTCAAAACTGCATTTATATTATCTCCTGCTCCACCTGTGGGATACAGTACGTTGGGGAGACTGGAAACACTCTCTTAGTTAGATTCACCCAACACAGACACAACATCACAAAACAAAAAAACACAGACACTTACCTGGTACAACACTTTATGCTTCACGGATGGGATTCAGTTAGAGCAACGATCGTTCAGATGAATCCCAGATGGTCAGCCCCTGAGAGAAGAAAAAATGAAAGAATTTGGATTTCTAAATTAGACACCCTTCATCCTAGAGGCCTAAATGAGAAAAAAACACCATTATTCTAATTGGAGACACTTAACCACTTTTTTTCCCCTTTTTGTCCAGCAGAGGGAGTTGCTAAACAGTCCCTCTGCATGACCAGATTTTCTAACCCCCCTGTAAATTCTTTTTCCAGCAGAGGGAGTTTATGAATCCCCAGAATCTGTTTCCATATGGCCCTGCCCCAAAGGTTCTAACTCTAACCCTAACCAAATTCACCATGAGCCCTAAACCTAATTAGATATTGAAAAAACAAAATTATTGATCCTATATTTCCTGCAGGAGAGCGAGATCTGAGTGGGGACAGAAATGGTCCGTGCATGAGGGCTCCAGGCGTACAGCTTGGAACCCTAACCCCAACACCTAACTAGCCTGAACCTTCTGATTCCCTGCAGGGTCTCTGCCTCTCTTCTCTCTATCCCCTCAAATTAAAAAACATTTTTTTTGGTTCTCTTTTTTCTAAAAAAGATGAATATTGCCATGTTTTGTGTATTCATGACTGGAATTTAAACACTAACATCTATCACAATTCTTTCTTTTAAAGGGATGTTCTCACCTCTGCCACTGGAGCCTTAATTATATTTTTTTTAAAAACAATAGAGAATCTAGTTCAAATTTTTGACTATAGATATTAAACGAAAAATATTTTTTATATAACAAATGCATGTTTGGATGGTGCTCTTTTGCAGAAATGGATTGTCCTGTGCAGAATCGCTATATAGCATATAGCATTATAATATATATAGCATTATAATTTATTTGTTTCATTTACAGTATGCTTCTTGTATTTAGTTCTGGAAAATACAATGTTTAACATATACTTTATTTGTTTACAATACATTTTAAGATGTTTAGATTTAATTTTTATAAAAAGTATTTATTTTTATATTAAAACGCAAATGTACGAATGCACTTGAATGCAACGCTCCGAGCATCTGAGTCCCAGCGACCCCTGAAGGCGACAGCCTGCCCGACAACACCTGCGGATTGGATGGGCAGCCCAGGTGCATGATGGGTTACAGCTCATTACCTCACGAAGACTCGCTTGGAGCAGACTCCCGTTCGTATGAAGAGACATTTATATTGATTGTTTGCAAGCCAGCCTGAAGAAGACTAAGTTTGTTCGAAACGTTGCAACCTTGGCTTGTATTATTTTTTTATTAAACCGAAGTTGATCGGTAAATCACGTTTCCTAGTTTATTATTAGCATAGCCTCCCAGTATTAGCATAGCTTGTTAGCCACGTGTGACGGAGGTACCTTCTGCAACGGGCCGAATTACACAAGGACCACAGTAAGCCATGCCACCGCGCCCACACGACGACGGATGGATACTGGTGCAGTCCAGAGGAGGCAGACGGAGGGAACGGGCCTATGAACGCGACAGGCCACAGAACAGACGTGCAGCTGCGGATTTTTCCAGCTACCCACGCCGAGACGGACGCCGATCCTATGCGGACGTCACCAGAGAGGGAGCCCATTTTCTGGAGCCGACCTTTTACGGCAGACAGCAGGTGAGACATCGCCCTGCACCGCAGCCGTTCTATAGCGGGCCGCGCTACCCATTTCAAGATGGCGCTCGGCGTGCGCCGAGACCTAGACCACGCGGTCCCTCCAACCAAAATGGCCGCTACGTCTTTGTACCAGCAGGTGCTCGGAATGAAGCCCCCCCCCACAGGGTACAGTCTAATGACCCTGATTTCACAGAGAAGGTGCGTGTAATGAACAGACTGATTAAAGCTGTACACCACCTCACCAATGTGTCCAGAGAGGCTCATCCTCCCTCCCTGGACAAAATAACAAACAATCTAGCTACAATTATCAAACCAGCATCCCCAAATCTACAAACACAGACTTTGATTGACGGCAATGCTAGAAATTGGGCCTTCACGACCGTGCTCATCCTCAGAGAGCATTATCAAAAGAACATTGACTCTGAAATGCAAAAGCTCACCCAGTTTCCTTCACCAGACTGGAGAGGCCCCTTTGAAATAGCCACAACGTGGGCGAAACGTAATTTAGGCAGACGCCTGAGACAGGATACAATAGACCGTGCCCAGGCGGTCATCATTGCCAGGACGACAGAAACAGCACCTCCTGTTCCTCTTCCTGCTGCTGCTGCCGTTTCTTCTCTCCCAACGCAGACAGCTGACCAGACAGCAGAAGAGGACCCACATGTTGTGATTGAGCTGGCTCCATCATCACCCCCAGTGAACCAGCCTCCCTCCACGAGACCACAGAGCCCAGCTGCAGCACGGCCACCCCCTTCACCACAAAACAGCAGTCATCAGATCACCACGATCGCCCAAATCCACGCAGCGCCTCCACCTGCGCCAATCTCCCGGGTTTCAGTGGAGACTATGACTGAACCCCAGCAGGAGGACTGGTCACCTCTGTTTGACCTGGAGGAGGCAAGTGAAACAGAACTTTCTCCTCCCACATCTCCGTCTCGCCTTTCTCCTGTAATACCTCTTCCAGCACGCATAAATCGCTCTCAAATAAGCTCTACGGCAGAAAGTGTCGTACGAGTTCTCGACATGCAGAAGGCTGACCCTGAAGCCGAAGAGGAAATCACTCTGGAGCCAGAACCAGCAGATGAGCAGATCACAGCGCTGAGCCAGAGAAGAGTAAGCCAACGCTCCTCCCACAGAGAAGGGAGTCCTCCTCCTCCTGTCCAAACCAGCACCATGGAGAGCAGAGGGTACCACACACTCACCCCTGCCACTCTCTCCAAGCTGAGATCCAGCGTGCAATCTCGCCTAGCCATCGAGCCAGCAGAGCAGACGACAACTTCTGCAGCAGAAATGCAGGTGTGTGCTCCAACACGACACGACAACACACCCCGCAAGTTTACAGAGTGGCACCTGCACATACAACATAAGAAGGTCATCATAGGAGACTCAAACATCAGCCGCCTTCCACCTTTCAAAGGTGGAAATGTACAGTTGGACAGTTTTCCTGGCGCCAGATGGCATCATGCAGAATTTCTCCTGAAGACGGCCACCTTCCAGACGAAACCAGAGGTTCTCCTGCTATCCTTCGGGCTCAACAACAGATCCCAGAGGGATAAAAAAGCTCCAGTGAAAGAGATGATCAAAGCCCTGACTGTAGCAGGACAGAGATTCCCAGACGCCACGATCCTCGTCCCTCACGTCAGTTTTTCACCTCACCTTTCACCAGATGAAAAAGTCGTCCTTATCCATTTAAATCAACACATCCAAGAACTGACAGACTACATCCCCCCACTCAGTGGCTTCTTTGAGACCCAAACTGACAGCATCCACTGGACGGCAGCTACCGCGAAGAGGATGCTCGAACATTGGTCTTCCTGGTTAAACTGAAGCTCCCCTTAAGCCTCTCACAGAGGGAGGGGAAAGATGGAGTTATGAATCTATGTAATAACTTTGTTCTTTCTCTTACACAGCTTTCCCTACTGAGCAGAGGTCTTACTTTCATCCCATCCAAATGTAACAGTAAGAATTTGACCTTTCAATCCAGACATGACTTACAGGAGTACCATCGCAGAATTAAGTTAACTGTTCACTATAAGGACAAAAAGCAGCATCCAACCTCAGCCATTTACACTGAAATCTGACTGGACACCCCCATCTGCTACTCTCCCACCACAAATTAACCATTTAATAGACCAGGATATTTCATACTTTGAGAATGATTTTAAAATCATTCATAACACTCCAAATTTGAGTGGTGAGGAAACCAAAGCTCTAAAAGAATTAGCCCAAAATAATGATATAGTTATTAAACCAGCTGATAAGGGCAGTCTAACAGTAATTATGGATAAAAAAGATTATTTATATGAAGGTTACAGACAGTTAAATGATGTAACCTATTATCATAAACTCAATAAACCCATTTATTTAGATACAATCCCCCTAGTAGATACAATTATTAATAATTTATTGAAAAAGAAATTTATTAATAAAAAACAAAAAACTTACCTGCAGGGCAACTCGCAACCGAGGCCCAGACGTTTTTATATGTTACCCAAAATCCATAAAGATCCCCAAAAATGGACCGTTCCATCTAAAATTCCTCCTGGCAGACCCATTGTTTCAGACTGTGAGAGTGAAACCTATTATACAGCAGAATATTTGGACTTTTTTCTGAATCCCTTATCTAATAAACATGACAGTTACCTTAAAGATACATATCATTTTATTGAAAAAATTAAACAGCTAGTAATCCCAGCAGACTCTTTTCTTTTCACTATGGATATTGATAGCTTATATACCAATATTGACCACAAAGAGGGCATTGACAGTATTAAAAGAATTTTTCAAAAATACCCAGACAAAAAACGACCAGATAAAGAACTTCTCCAATTATTAGAGATTAATTTAAACAGAAATGATTTTGAATTTAATGGGGAATTTTTTGTTCAAATTAAGGGCACAGCTATGGGCAAAAAATTTGCACCGGCTTATGCCAACATATTCATGGCAGAATGGGAATCCTCTGCACTACAGAAATGTGCTTTAAAGCCGCTCTGTTATTACAGGTACCTCGACGACATCTGGGGCGTGTGGACGCACTCTGAGCAGGAGTTTGGGACCTTCCTGGGGACTCTCAACAGCCACAACCCTTCCATCAAACTCAAATCAACATGCCACGCCTCTTCAGTCGACTTTCTAGACACAACCACATTTAAGGGAAGTGACTTTCACACCACACACAAATTGGACATTAAAGTTTATTTTAAACCCACAGACACACATGCACTGTTACATAAAACCAGTTTTCATCCCAAACACACATTTGCAGGTCTGGTTAAATCCCAGCTGCTCCGCTTCCACAGAATCTGCACCCAACAGGCAGACTTTAAAAAGGCCACCAAAATTCTTTTTTCGGCATTATACACAAGGGGTTATTCCCGCTCCTTTTTAAGAAAGTGTTTTAAGTCATTTCAAGAAATTAAACCTATTGATACAGCCCCCCTTTTACCCATTGTCACAACACATTCGGCAGCCACGTGCAGGATGGTGAGAGTCCTCAGGAGGAACTTCCGGGATCTTGTTCAGAGCCAGGGGCTGCTCGAGGAGCACAGATTTCTGCCAGCCTACAGGAGAAACAAGAATCTTAAGGACATTTTAATTAGAGCCAAACTTCCTCCCCCTACACAACCAAAATCCAGAGCACTCACCTCTTTTTTCAAACATTTGGATTGGATTTGCAGCCACCACAACAAAAATGTGTTTCCGTCTCTATGCAGGGGGAGCCCCCACTCTCAAAACTGCATTTATATTATCTCCTGCTCCACCTGTGGGATACAGTACGTTGGGGAGACTGGAAACACTCTCTTAGTTAGATTCACCCAACACAGACACAACATCACAAAACAAAAAAACACAGACACTTACCTGGTACAACACTTTATGCTTCACGGATGGGATTCAGTTAGAGCAACGATCGTTCAGATGAATCCCAGATGGTCAGCCCCTGAGAGAAGAAAAAATGAAAGAATTTGGATTTCTAAATTAGACACCCTTCATCCTAGAGGCCTAAATGAGAAAAAAACACCATTATTCTAATTGGAGACACTTAACCACTTTTTTTCCCCCTTTTGTCCAGCAGAGGGAGTTGCTAAACAGTCCCTCTGCATGACCAGATTTTCTAACCCCCCTGTAAATTCTTTTTCCAGCAGAGGGAGTTTATGAATCCCCAGAATCTGTTTCCATATGGCCCTGCCCCAAAGGTTCTAACTCTAACCCTAACCAAATTCACCATGAGCCCTAAACCTAATTAGATATTGAAAAAACAAAATTATTGATCCTATATTTCCTGCAGGAGAGCGAGATCTGAGTGGGGACAGAAATGGTCCGTGCATGAGGGCTCCAGGCGTACAGCTTGGAACCCTAACCCCAACACCTAACTAGCCTGAACCTTCTGATTCCCTGCAGGGTCTCTGCCTCTCTTCTCTCTATCCCCTCAAATTAAAAAACATTTTTTTTGGTTCTCTTTTTTCTAAAAAAGATGAATATTGCCATGTTTTGTGTATTCATGACTGGAATTTAAACACTAACATCTATCACAATTCTTTCTTTTAAAGGGATGTTCTCACCTCTGCCACTGGAGCCTTAATTATATTTTTTTTAAAAAACAATAGAGAATCTAGTTCAAATTTTTGACTATAGATATTAAACGAAAAATATTTTTTATATAACAAATGCATGTTTGGATGGTGCTCTTTTGCAGAAATGGATTGTCCTGTGCAGAATCGCTATATAGCATATAGCATTATAATATATATAGCATTATAATTTATTTGTTTCATTTACAGTATGCTTCTTGTATTTAGTTCTGGAAAATACAATGTTTAACATATACTTTATTTGTTTACAATACATTTTAAGATGTTTAGATTTAATTTTTATAAAAAGTATTTATTTTTATATTAAAACGCAAATGTACGAATGCACTTGAATGCAACGCTCCGAGCATCTGAGTCCCAGCGACCCCTGAAGGCGACAGCCTGCCCGACAACACCTGCGGATTGGATGGGCAGCCCAGGTGCATGATGGGTTACAGCTCATTACCTCACGAAGACTCGCTTGGAGCAGACTCCCGTTCGTATGAAGAGACATTTATATTGATTGTTTGCAAGCCAGCCTGAAGAAGACTAAGTTTGTTCGAAACGTTGCAACCTTGGCTTGTATTATTTTTTTATTAAACCGAAGTTGATTGGTAAATCACGTTTCCTAGTTTATTATTAGCATAGCCTCCCAGTATTAGCATAGCTTGTTAGCCACGTGTGACGGAGGTACCTTCTGCAACGGGCCGAATTACACAAGGACCACAGTAAGCCATGCCACCGCGCCCACACGACGACGGATGGATACTGGTGCAGTCCAGAGGAGGCAGACGGAGGGAACGGGCCTATGAACGCGACAGGCCACAGAACAGACGTGCAGCTGCGGATTTTTCCAGCTACCCACGCCGAGACGGACGCCGATCCTATGCGGACGTCACCAGAGAGGGAGCCCATTTTCTGGAGCCGACCTTTTACGGCAGACAGCAGGTGAGACATCGCCCTGCACCGCAGCCGTTCTATAGCGGGCCGCGCTACCCATTTCAAGATGGCGCTCGGCGTGCGCCGAGACCTAGACCACGCGGTCCCTCCAACCAAAATGGCCGCTACGTCTTTGTACCAGCAGGTGCTCGGAATGAAGCCCCCCCCCACAGGGTACAGTCTAATGACCCTGATTTCACAGAGAAGGTGCGTGTAATGAACAGACTGATTAAAGCTGTACACCACCTCACCAATGTGTCCAGAGAGGCTCATCCTCCCTCCCTGGACAAAATAACAAACAATCTAGCTACAATTATCAAACCAGCATCCCCAAATCTACAAACACAGACTTTGATTGACGGCAATGCTAGAAATTGGGCCTTCACGACCGTGCTCATCCTCAGAGAGCATTATCAAAAGAACATTGACTCTGAAATGCAAAAGCTCACCCAGTTTCCTTCACCAGACTGGAGAGGCCCCTTTGAAATAGCCACAACGTGGGCGAAACGTAATTTAGGCAGACGCCTGAGACAGGATACAATAGACCGTGCCCAGGCGGTCATCATTGCCAGGACGACAGAAACAGCACCTCCTGTTCCTCTTCCTGCTGCTGCTGCCGTTTCTTCTCTCCCAACGCAGACAGCTGACCAGACAGCAGAAGAGGACCCACATGTTGTGATTGAGCTGGCTCCATCATCACCCCCAGTGAACCAGCCTCCCTCCACGAGACCACAGAGCCCAGCTGCAGCACGGCCACCCCCTTCACCACAAAACAGCAGTCATCAGATCACCACGATCGCCCAAATCCACGCAGCGCCTCCACCTGCGCCAATCTCCCGGGTTTCAGTGGAGACTATGACTGAACCCCAGCAGGAGGACTGGTCACCTCTGTTTGACCTGGAGGAGGCAAGTGAAACAGAACTTTCTCCTCCCACATCTCCGTCTCGCCTTTCTCCTGTAATACCTCTTCCAGCACGCATAAATCGCTCTCAAATAAGCTCTACGGCAGAAAGTGTCGTACGAGTTCTCGACATGCAGAAGGCTGACCCTGAAGCCGAAGAGGAAATCACTCTGGAGCCAGAACCAGCAGATGAGCAGATCACAGCGCTGAGCCAGAGAAGAGTAAGCCAACGCTCCTCCCACAGAGAAGGGAGTCCTCCTCCTCCTGTCCAAACCAGCACCATGGAGAGCAGAGGGTACCACACACTCACCCCTGCCACTCTCTCCAAGCTGAGATCCAGCGTGCAATCTCGCCTAGCCATCGAGCCAGCAGAGCAGACGACAACTTCTGCAGCAGAAATGCAGGTGTGTGCTCCAACACGACACGACAACACACCCCGCAAGTTTACAGAGTGGCACCTGCACATACAACATAAGAAGGTCATCATAGGAGACTCAAACATCAGCCGCCTTCCACCTTTCAAAGGTGGAAATGTACAGTTGGACAGTTTTCCTGGCGCCAGATGGCATCATGCAGAATTTCTCCTGAAGACGGCCACCTTCCAGACGAAACCAGAGGTTCTCCTGCTATCCTTCGGGCTCAACAACAGATCCCAGAGGGATAAAAAAGCTCCAGTGAAAGAGATGATCAAAGCCCTGACTGTAGCAGGACAGAGATTCCCAGACGCCACGATCCTCGTCCCTCACGTCAGTTTTTCACCTCACCTTTCACCAGATGAAAAAGTCGTCCTTATCCATTTAAATCAACACATCCAAGAACTGACAGACTACATCCCCCCACTCAGTGGCTTCTTTGAGACCCAAACTGACAGCATCCACTGGACGGCAGCTACCGCGAAGAGGATGCTCGAACATTGGTCTTCCTGGTTAAACTGAAGCTCCCCTTAAGCCTCTCACAGAGGGAGGGGAAAGATGGAGTTATGAATCTATGTAATAACTTTGTTCTTTCTCTTACACAGCTTTCCCTACTGAGCAGAGGTCTTACTTTCATCCCATCCAAATGTAACAGTAAGAATTTGACCTTTCAATCCAGACATGACTTACAGGAGTACCATCGCAGAATTAAGTTAACTGTTCACTATAAGGACAAAAGCAGCATCCAACCTCAGCCATTTACACTGAAATCTGACTGGACACCCCCATCTGCTACTCTCCCACCACAAATTAACCATTTAATAGACCAGGATATTTCATACTTTGAGAATGATTTTAAAATCATTCATAACACTCCAAATTTGAGTGGTGAGGAAACCAAAGCTCTAAAAGAATTAGCCCAAAATAATGATATAGTTATTAAACCAGCTGATAAGGGCAGTCTAACAGTAATTATGGATAAAAAAGATTATTTATATGAAGGTTACAGACAGTTAAATGATGTAACCTATTATCATAAACTCAATAAACCCATTTATTTAGATACAATCCCCCTAGTAGATACAATTATTAATAATTTATTGAAAAAGAAATTTATTAATAAAAAACAAAAAACTTACCTGCAGGGCAACTCGCAACCGAGGCCCAGACGTTTTTATATGTTACCCAAAATCCATAAAGATCCCCAAAAATGGACCGTTCCATCTAAAATTCCTCCTGGCAGACCCATTGTTTCAGACTGTGAGAGTGAAACCTATTATACAGCAGAATATTTGGACTTTTTTCTGAATCCCTTATCTAATAAACATGACAGTTACCTTAAAGATACATATCATTTTATTGAAAAAATTAAACAGCTAGTAATCCCAGCAGACTCTTTTCTTTTCACTATGGATATTGATAGCTTATATACCAATATTGACCACAAAGAGGGCATTGACAGTATTAAAAGAATTTTTCAAAAATACCCAGACAAAAAACGACCAGATAAAGAACTTCTCCAATTATTAGAGATTAATTTAAACAGAAATGATTTTGAATTTAATGGGGAATTTTTTGTTCAAATTAAGGGCACAGCTATGGGCAAAAAATTTGCACCGGCTTATGCCAACATATTCATGGCAGAATGGGAATCCTCTGCACTACAGAAATGTGCTTTAAAGCCGCTCTGTTATTACAGGTACCTCGACGACATCTGGGGCGTGTGGACGCACTCTGAGCAGGAGTTTGGGACCTTCCTGGGGACTCTCAACAGCCACAACCCTTCCATCAAACTCAAATCAACATGCCACGCCTCTTCAGTCGACTTTCTAGACACAACCACATTTAAGGGAAGTGACTTTCACACCACACACAAATTGGACATTAAAGTTTATTTTAAACCCACAGACACACATGCACTGTTACATAAAACCAGTTTTCATCCCAAACACACATTTGCAGGTCTGGTTAAATCCCAGCTGCTCCGCTTCCACAGAATCTGCACCCAACAGGCAGACTTTAAAAAGGCCACCAAAATTCTTTTTTCGGCATTATACACAAGGGGTTATTCCCGCTCCTTTTTAAGAAAGTGTTTTAAGTCATTTCAAGAAATTAAACCTATTGATACAGCCCCCCTTTTACCCATTGTCACAACACATTCGGCAGCCACGTGCAGGATGGTGAGAGTCCTCAGGAGGAACTTCCGGGATCTTGTTCAGAGCCAGGGGCTGCTCGAGGAGCACAGATTTCTGCCAGCCTACAGGAGAAACAAGAATCTTAAGGACATTTTAATTAGAGCCAAACTTCCTCCCCCTACACAACCAAAATCCAGAGCACTCACCTCTTTTTTCAAACATTTGGATTGGATTTGCAGCCACCACAACAAAAATGTGTTTCCGTCTCTATGCAGGGGGAGCCCCCACTCTCAAAACTGCATTTATATTATCTCCTGCTCCACCTGTGGGATACAGTACGTTGGGGAGACTGGAAACACTCTCTTAGTTAGATTCACCCAACACAGACACAACATCACAAAACAAAAAAACACAGACACTTACCTGGTACAACACTTTATGCTTCACGGATGGGATTCAGTTAGAGCAACGATCGTTCAGATGAATCCCAGATGGTCAGCCCCTGAGAGAAGAAAAAATGAAAGAATTTGGATTTCTAAATTAGACACCCTTCATCCTAGAGGCCTAAATGAGAAAAAAACACCATTATTCTAATTGGAGACACTTAACCACTTTTTTTCCCCCTTTTTGTCCAGCAGAGGGAGTTGCTAAACAGTCCCTCTGCATGACCAGATTTTCTAACCCCCCTGTAAATTCTTTTTCCAGCAGAGGGAGTTTATGAATCCCCAGAATCTGTTTCCATATGGCCCTGCCCCAAAGGTTCTAACTCTAACCCTAACCAAATTCACCATGAGCCCTAAACCTAATTAGATATTGAAAAAACAAAATTATTGATCCTATATTTCCTGCAGGAGAGCGAGATCTGAGTGGGGACAGAAATGGTCCGTGCATGAGGGCTCCAGGCGTACAGCTTGGAACCCTAACCCCAACACCTAACTAGCCTGAACCTTCTGATTCCCTGCAGGGTCTCTGCCTCTCTTCTCTCTATCCCCTCAAATTAAAAAACATTTTTTTTGGTTCTCTTTTTTCTAAAAAAGATGAATATTGCCATGTTTTGTGTATTCATGACTGGAATTTAAACACTAACATCTATCACAATTCTTTCTTTTAAAGGGATGTTCTCACCTCTGCCACTGGAGCCTTAATTATATTTTTTTTAAAAAACAATAGAGAATCTAGTTCAAATTTTTGACTATAGATATTAAACGAAAAATATTTTTTATATAACAAATGCATGTTTGGATGGTGCTCTTTTGCAGAAATGGATTGTCCTGTGCAGAATCGCTATATAGCATATAGCATTATAATATATATAGCATTATAATTTATTTGTTTCATTTACAGTATGCTTCTTGTATTTAGTTCTGGAAAATACAATGTTTAACATATACTTTATTTGTTTACAATACATTTTAAGATGTTTAGATTTAATTTTTATAAAAAGTATTTATTTTTATATTAAAACGCAAATGTACGAATGCACTTGAATGCAACGCTCCGAGCATCTGAGTCCCAGCGACCCCTGAAGGCGACAGCCTGCCCGACAACACCTGCGGATTGGATGGGCAGCCCAGGTGCATGATGGGTTACAGCTCATTACCTCACGAAGACTCGCTTGGAGCAGACTCCCGTTCGTATGAAGAGACATTTATATTGATTGTTTGCAAGCCAGCCTGAAGAAGACTAAGTTTGTTCGAAACGTTGCAACCTTGGCTTGTATTATTTTTTTATTAAACCGAAGTTGATCGGTAAATCACGTTTCCTAGTTTATTATTAGCATAGCCTCCCAGTATTAGCATAGCTTGTTAGCCACGTGTGACGGAGGTACCTTCTGCAACGGGCCGAATTACACAAGGACCACAGTAAGCCATGCCACCGCGCCCACACGACGACGGATGGATACTGGTGCAGTCCAGAGGAGGCAGACGGAGGGAACGGGCCTATGAACGCGACAGGCCACAGAACAGACGTGCAGCTGCGGATTTTTCCAGCTACCCACGCCGAGACGGACGCCGATCCTATGCGGACGTCACCAGAGAGGGAGCCCATTTTCTGGAGCCGACCTTTTACGGCAGACAGCAGGTGAGACATCGCCCTGCACCGCAGCCGTTCTATAGCGGGCCGCGCTACCCATTTCAAGATGGCGCTCGGCGTGCGCCGAGACCTAGACCACGCGGTCCCTCCAACCAAAATGGCCGCTACGTCTTTGTACCAGCAGGTGCTCGGAATGAAGCCCCCCCCCACAGGGTACAGTCTAATGACCCTGATTTCACAGAGAAGGTGCGTGTAATGAACAGACTGATTAAAGCTGTACACCACCTCACCAATGTGTCCAGAGAGGCTCATCCTCCCTCCCTGGACAAAATAACAAACAATCTAGCTACAATTATCAAACCAGCATCCCCAAATCTACAAACACAGACTTTGATTGACGGCAATGCTAGAAATTGGGCCTTCACGACCGTGCTCATCCTCAGAGAGCATTATCAAAAGAACATTGACTCTGAAATGCAAAAGCTCACCCAGTTTCCTTCACCAGACTGGAGAGGCCCCTTTGAAATAGCCACAACGTGGGCGAAACGTAATTTAGGCAGACGCCTGAGACAGGATACAATAGACCGTGCCCAGGCGGTCATCATTGCCAGGACGACAGAAACAGCACCTCCTGTTCCTCTTCCTGCTGCTGCTGCCGTTTCTTCTCTCCCAACGCAGACAGCTGACCAGACAGCAGAAGAGGACCCACATGTTGTGATTGAGCTGGCTCCATCATCACCCCCAGTGAACCAGCCTCCCTCCACGAGACCACAGAGCCCAGCTGCAGCACGGCCACCCCCTTCACCACAAAACAGCAGTCATCAGATCACCACGATCGCCCAAATCCACGCAGCGCCTCCACCTGCGCCAATCTCCCGGGTTTCAGTGGAGACTATGACTGAACCCCAGCAGGAGGACTGGTCACCTCTGTTTGACCTGGAGGAGGCAAGTGAAACAGAACTTTCTCCTCCCACATCTCCGTCTCGCCTTTCTCCTGTAATACCTCTTCCAGCACGCATAAATCGCTCTCAAATAAGCTCTACGGCAGAAAGTGTCGTACGAGTTCTCGACATGCAGAAGGCTGACCCTGAAGCCGAAGAGGAAATCACTCTGGAGCCAGAACCAGCAGATGAGCAGATCACAGCGCTGAGCCAGAGAAGAGTAAGCCAACGCTCCTCCCACAGAGAAGGGAGTCCTCCTCCTCCTGTCCAAACCAGCACCATGGAGAGCAGAGGGTACCACACACTCACCCCTGCCACTCTCTCCAAGCTGAGATCCAGCGTGCAATCTCGCCTAGCCATCGAGCCAGCAGAGCAGACGACAACTTCTGCAGCAGAAATGCAGGTGTGTGCTCCAACACGACACGACAACACACCCCGCAAGTTTACAGAGTGGCACCTGCACATACAACATAAGAAGGTCATCATAGGAGACTCAAACATCAGCCGCCTTCCACCTTTCAAAGGTGGAAATGTACAGTTGGACAGTTTTCCTGGCGCCAGATGGCATCATGCAGAATTTCTCCTGAAGACGGCCACCTTCCAGACGAAACCAGAGGTTCTCCTGCTATCCTTCGGGCTCAACAACAGATCCCAGAGGGATAAAAAAGCTCCAGTGAAAGAGATGATCAAAGCCCTGACTGTAGCAGGACAGAGATTCCCAGACGCCACGATCCTCGTCCCTCACGTCAGTTTTTCACCTCACCTTTCACCAGATGAAAAAGTCGTCCTTATCCATTTAAATCAACACATCCAAGAACTGACAGACTACATCCCCCCACTCAGTGGCTTCTTTGAGACCCAAACTGACAGCATCCACTGGACGGCAGCTACCGCGAAGAGGATGCTCGAACATTGGTCTTCCTGGTTAAACTGAAGCTCCCCTTAAGCCTCTCACAGAGGGAGGGGAAAGATGGAGTTATGAATCTATGTAATAACTTTGTTCTTTCTCTTACACAGCTTTCCCTACTGAGCAGAGGTCTTACTTTCATCCCATCCAAATGTAACAGTAAGAATTTGACCTTTCAATCCAGACATGACTTACAGGAGTACCATCGCAGAATTAAGTTAACTGTTCACTATAAGGACAAAAGCAGCATCCAACCTCAGCCATTTACACTGAAATCTGACTGGACACCCCCATCTGCTACTCTCCCACCACAAATTAACCATTTAATAGACCAGGATATTTCATACTTTGAGAATGATTTTAAAATCATTCATAACACTCCAAATTTGAGTGGTGAGGAAACCAAAGCTCTAAAAGAATTAGCCCAAAATAATGATATAGTTATTAAACCAGCTGATAAGGGCAGTCTAACAGTAATTATGGATAAAAAAGATTATTTATATGAAGGTTACAGACAGTTAAATGATGTAACCTATTATCATAAACTCAATAAACCCATTTATTTAGATACAATCCCCCTAGTAGATACAATTATTAATAATTTATTGAAAAAGAAATTTATTAATAAAAAACAAAAAACTTACCTGCAGGGCAACTCGCAACCGAGGCCCAGACGTTTTTATATGTTACCCAAAATCCATAAAGATCCCCAAAAATGGACCGTTCCATCTAAAATTCCTCCTGGCAGACCCATTGTTTCAGACTGTGAGAGTGAAACCTATTATACAGCAGAATATTTGGACTTTTTTCTGAATCCCTTATCTAATAAACATGACAGTTACCTTAAAGATACATATCATTTTATTGAAAAAATTAAACAGCTAGTAATCCCAGCAGACTCTTTTCTTTTCACTATGGATATTGATAGCTTATATACCAATATTGACCACAAAGAGGGCATTGACAGTATTAAAAGAATTTTTCAAAAATACCCAGACAAAAAACGACCAGATAAAGAACTTCTCCAATTATTAGAGATTAATTTAAACAGAAATGATTTTGAATTTAATGGGGAATTTTTTGTTCAAATTAAGGGCACAGCTATGGGCAAAAAATTTGCACCGGCTTATGCCAACATATTCATGGCAGAATGGGAATCCTCTGCACTACAGAAATGTGCTTTAAAGCCGCTCTGTTATTACAGGTACCTCGACGACATCTGGGGCGTGTGGACGCACTCTGAGCAGGAGTTTGGGACCTTCCTGGGGACTCTCAACAGCCACAACCCTTCCATCAAACTCAAATCAACATGCCACGCCTCTTCAGTCGACTTTCTAGACACAACCACATTTAAGGGAAGTGACTTTCACACCACACACAAATTGGACATTAAAGTTTATTTTAAACCCACAGACACACATGCACTGTTACATAAAACCAGTTTTCATCCCAAACACACATTTGCAGGTCTGGTTAAATCCCAGCTGCTCCGCTTCCACAGAATCTGCACCCAACAGGCAGACTTTAAAAAGGCCACCAAAATTCTTTTTTCGGCATTATACACAAGGGGTTATTCCCGCTCCTTTTTAAGAAAGTGTTTTAAGTCATTTCAAGAAATTAAACCTATTGATACAGCCCCCCTTTACCCATTGTCACAACACATTCGGCAGCCACGTGCAGGATGGTGAGAGTCCTCAGGAGGAACTTCCGGGATCTTGTTCAGAGCCAGGGGCTGCTCGAGGAGCACAGATTTCTGCCAGCCTACAGGAGAAACAAGAATCTTAAGGACATTTTAATTAGAGCCAAACTTCCTCCCCCTACACAACCAAAATCCAGAGCACTCACCTCTTTTTTCAAACATTTGGATTGGATTTGCAGCCACCACAACAAAAATGTGTTTCCGTCTCTATGCAGGGGGAGCCCCCACTCTCAAAACTGCATTTATATTATCTCCTGCTCCACCTGTGGGATACAGTACGTTGGGGAGACTGGAAACACTCTCTTAGTTAGATTCACCCAACACAGACACAACATCACAAAACAAAAAAACACAGACACTTACCTGGTACAACACTTTATGCTTCACGGATGGGATTCAGTTAGAGCAACGATCGTTCAGATGAATCCCAGATGGTCAGCCCCTGAGAGAAGAAAAAATGAAAGAATTTGGATTTCTAAATTAGACACCCTTCATCCTAGAGGCCTAAATGAGAAAAAAACACCATTATTCTAATTGGAGACACTTAACCACTTTTTTTCCCCTTTTTGTCCAGCAGAGGGAGTTGCTAAACAGTCCCTCTGCATGACCAGATTTTCTAACCCCCCTGTAAATTCTTTTTCCAGCAGAGGGAGTTTATGAATCCCCAGAATCTGTTTCCATATGGCCCTGCCCCAAAGGTTCTAACTCTAACCCTAACCAAATTCACCATGAGCCCTAAACCTAATTAGATATTGAAAAAACAAAATTATTGATCCTATATTTCCTGCAGGAGAGCGAGATCTGAGTGGGGACAGAAATGGTCCGTGCATGAGGGCTCCAGGCGTACAGCTTGGAACCCTAACCCCAACACCTAACTAGCCTGAACCTTCTGATTCCCTGCAGGGTCTCTGCCTCTCTTCTCTCTATCCCCTCAAATTAAAAAACATTTTTTTTGGTTCTCTTTTTTCTAAAAAAGATGAATATTGCCATGTTTTGTGTATTCATGACTGGAATTTAAACACTAACATCTATCACAATTCTTTCTTTTAAAGGGATGTTCTCACCTCTGCCACTGGAGCCTTAATTATATTTTTTTTAAAAAACAATAGAGAATCTAGTTCAAATTTTTGACTATAGATATTAAACGAAAAATATTTTTTATATAACAAATGCATGTTTGGATGGTGCTCTTTTGCAGAAATGGATTGTCCTGTGCAGAATCGCTATATAGCATATAGCATTATAATATATATAGCATTATAATTTATTTGTTTCATTTACAGTATGCTTCTTGTATTTAGTTCTGGAAAATACAATGTTTAACATATACTTTATTTGTTTACAATACATTTTAAGATGTTTAGATTTAATTTTTATAAAAAGTATTTATTTTTATATTAAAACGCAAATGTACGAATGCACTTGAATGCAACGCTCCGAGCATCTGAGTCCCAGCGACCCCTGAAGGCGACAGCCTGCCCGACAACACCTGCGGATTGGATGGGCAGCCCAGGTGCATGATGGGTTACAGCTCATTACCTCACGAAGACTCGCTTGGAGCAGACTCCCGTTCGTATGAAGAGACATTTATATTGATTGTTTGCAAGCCAGCCTGAAGAAGACTAAGTTTGTTCGAAACGTTGCAACCTTGGCTTGTATTATTTTTTTATTAAACCGAAGTTGATCGGTAAATCACGTTTCCTAGTTTATTATTAGCATAGCCTCCCAGTATTAGCATAGCTTGTTAGCCACGTGTGACGGAGGTACCTTCTGCAACGGGCCGAATTACACAAGGACCACAGTAAGCCATGCCACCGCGCCCACACGACGACGGATGGATACTGGTGCAGTCCAGAGGAGGCAGACGGAGGGAACGGGCCTATGAACGCGACAGGCCACAGAACAGACGTGCAGCTGCGGATTTTTCCAGCTACCCACGCCGAGACGGACGCCGATCCTATGCGGACGTCACCAGAGAGGGAGCCCATTTTCTGGAGCCGACCTTTTACGGCAGACAGCAGGTGAGACATCGCCCTGCACCGCAGCCGTTCTATAGCGGGCCGCGCTACCCATTTCAAGATGGCGCTCGGCGTGCGCCGAGACCTAGACCACGCGGTCCCTCCAACCAAAATGGCCGCTACGTCTTTGTACCAGCAGGTGCTCGGAATGAAGCCCCCCCCCACAGGGTACAGTCTAATGACCCTGATTTCACAGAGAAGGTGCGTGTAATGAACAGACTGATTAAAGCTGTACACCACCTCACCAATGTGTCCAGAGAGGCTCATCCTCCCTCCCTGGACAAAATAACAAACAATCTAGCTACAATTATCAAACCAGCATCCCCAAATCTACAAACACAGACTTTGATTGACGGCAATGCTAGAAATTGGGCCTTCACGACCGTGCTCATCCTCAGAGAGCATTATCAAAAGAACATTGACTCTGAAATGCAAAAGCTCACCCAGTTTCCTTCACCAGACTGGAGAGGCCCCTTTGAAATAGCCACAACGTGGGCGAAACGTAATTTAGGCAGACGCCTGAGACAGGATACAATAGACCGTGCCCAGGCGGTCATCATTGCCAGGACGACAGAAACAGCACCTCCTGTTCCTCTTCCTGCTGCTGCTGCCGTTTCTTCTCTCCCAACGCAGACAGCTGACCAGACAGCAGAAGAGGACCCACATGTTGTGATTGAGCTGGCTCCATCATCACCCCCAGTGAACCAGCCTCCCTCCACGAGACCACAGAGCCCAGCTGCAGCACGGCCACCCCCTTCACCACAAAACAGCAGTCATCAGATCACCACGATCGCCCAAATCCACGCAGCGCCTCCACCTGCGCCAATCTCCCGGGTTTCAGTGGAGACTATGACTGAACCCCAGCAGGAGGACTGGTCACCTCTGTTTGACCTGGAGGAGGCAAGTGAAACAGAACTTTCTCCTCCCACATCTCCGTCTCGCCTTTCTCCTGTAATACCTCTTCCAGCACGCATAAATCGCTCTCAAATAAGCTCTACGGCAGAAAGTGTCGTACGAGTTCTCGACATGCAGAAGGCTGACCCTGAAGCCGAAGAGGAAATCACTCTGGAGCCAGAACCAGCAGATGAGCAGATCACAGCGCTGAGCCAGAGAAGAGTAAGCCAACGCTCCTCCCACAGAGAAGGGAGTCCTCCTCCTCCTGTCCAAACCAGCACCATGGAGAGCAGAGGGTACCACACACTCACCCCTGCCACTCTCTCCAAGCTGAGATCCAGCGTGCAATCTCGCCTAGCCATCGAGCCAGCAGAGCAGACGACAACTTCTGCAGCAGAAATGCAGGTGTGTGCTCCAACACGACACGACAACACACCCCGCAAGTTTACAGAGTGGCACCTGCACATACAACATAAGAAGGTCATCATAGGAGACTCAAACATCAGCCGCCTTCCACCTTTCAAAGGTGGAAATGTACAGTTGGACAGTTTTCCTGGCGCCAGATGGCATCATGCAGAATTTCTCCTGAAGACGGCCACCTTCCAGACGAAACCAGAGGTTCTCCTGCTATCCTTCGGGCTCAACAACAGATCCCAGAGGGATAAAAAAGCTCCAGTGAAAGAGATGATCAAAGCCCTGACTGTAGCAGGACAGAGATTCCCAGACGCCACGATCCTCGTCCCTCACGTCAGTTTTTCACCTCACCTTTCACCAGATGAAAAAGTCGTCCTTATCCATTTAAATCAACACATCCAAGAACTGACAGACTACATCCCCCCACTCAGTGGCTTCTTTGAGACCCAAACTGACAGCATCCACTGGACGGCAGCTACCGCGAAGAGGATGCTCGAACATTGGTCTTCCTGGTTAAACTGAAGCTCCCCTTAAGCCTCTCACAGAGGGAGGGGAAAGATGGAGTTATGAATCTATGTAATAACTTTGTTCTTTCTCTTACACAGCTTTCCCTACTGAGCAGAGGTCTTACTTTCATCCCATCCAAATGTAACAGTAAGAATTTGACCTTTCAATCCAGACATGACTTACAGGAGTACCATCGCAGAATTAAGTTAACTGTTCACTATAAGGACAAAAGCAGCATCCAACCTCAGCCATTTACACTGAAATCTGACTGGACACCCCCATCTGCTACTCTCCCACCACAAATTAACCATTTAATAGACCAGGATATTTCATACTTTGAGAATGATTTTAAAATCATTCATAACACTCCAAATTTGAGTGGTGAGGAAACCAAAGCTCTAAAAGAATTAGCCCAAAATAATGATATAGTTATTAAACCAGCTGATAAGGGCAGTCTAACAGTAATTATGGATAAAAAAGATTATTTATATGAAGGTTACAGACAGTTAAATGATGTAACCTATTATCATAAACTCAATAAACCCATTTATTTAGATACAATCCCCCTAGTAGATACAATTATTAATAATTTATTGAAAAAGAAATTTATTAATAAAAAACAAAAAACTTACCTGCAGGGCAACTCGCAACCGAGGCCCAGACGTTTTTATATGTTACCCAAAATCCATAAAGATCCCCAAAAATGGACCGTTCCATCTAAAATTCCTCCTGGCAGACCCATTGTTTCAGACTGTGAGAGTGAAACCTATTATACAGCAG
Organism: Oryzias latipes; assembly: GCF_053564925.1. NCBI lineage: Eukaryota > Metazoa > Chordata > Actinopteri > Beloniformes > Adrianichthyidae > Oryzias > Oryzias latipes. The sequence continues at coordinate 59,488 of NC_136240.1, forward strand.
AATATTTGGACTTTTTTCTGAATCCCTTATCTAATAAACATGACAGTTACCTTAAAGATACATATCATTTTATTGAAAAAATTAAACAGCTAGTAATCCCAGCAGACTCTTTTCTTTTCACTATGGATATTGATAGCTTATATACCAATATTGACCACAAAGAGGGCATTGACAGTATTAAAAGAATTTTTCAAAAATACCCAGACAAAAAACGACCAGATAAAGAACTTCTCCAATTATTAGAGATTAATTTAAACAGAAATGATTTTGAATTTAATGGGGAATTTTTTGTTCAAATTAAGGGCACAGCTATGGGCAAAAAATTTGCACCGGCTTATGCCAACATATTCATGGCAGAATGGGAATCCTCTGCACTACAGAAATGTGCTTTAAAGCCGCTCTGTTATTACAGGTACCTCGACGACATCTGGGGCGTGTGGACGCACTCTGAGCAGGAGTTTGGGACCTTCCTGGGGACTCTCAACAGCCACAACCCTTCCATCAAACTCAAATCAACATGCCACGCCTCTTCAGTCGACTTTCTAGACACAACCACATTTAAGGGAAGTGACTTTCACACCACACACAAATTGGACATTAAAGTTTATTTTAAACCCACAGACACACATGCACTGTTACATAAAACCAGTTTTCATCCCAAACACACATTTGCAGGTCTGGTTAAATCCCAGCTGCTCCGCTTCCACAGAATCTGCACCCAACAGGCAGACTTTAAAAAGGCCACCAAAATTCTTTTTTCGGCATTATACACAAGGGGTTATTCCCGCTCCTTTTTAAGAAAGTGTTTTAAGTCATTTCAAGAAATTAAACCTATTGATACAGCCCCCCTTTTACCCATTGTCACAACACATTCGGCAGCCACGTGCAGGATGGTGAGAGTCCTCAGGAGGAACTTCCGGGATCTTGTTCAGAGCCAGGGGCTGCTCGAGGAGCACAGATTTCTGCCAGCCTACAGGAGAAACAAGAATCTTAAGGACATTTTAATTAGAGCCAAACTTCCTCCCCCTACACAACCAAAATCCAGAGCACTCACCTCTTTTTTCAAACATTTGGATTGGATTTGCAGCCACCACAACAAAAATGTGTTTCCGTCTCTATGCAGGGGGAGCCCCCACTCTCAAAACTGCATTTATATTATCTCCTGCTCCACCTGTGGGATACAGTACGTTGGGGAGACTGGAAACACTCTCTTAGTTAGATTCACCCAACACAGACACAACATCACAAAACAAAAAAACACAGACACTTACCTGGTACAACACTTTATGCTTCACGGATGGGATTCAGTTAGAGCAACGATCGTTCAGATGAATCCCAGATGGTCAGCCCCTGAGAGAAGAAAAAATGAAAGAATTTGGATTTCTAAATTAGACACCCTTCATCCTAGAGGCCTAAATGAGAAAAAAACACCATTATTCTAATTGGAGACACTTAACCACTTTTTTTCCCCCTTTTTTGTCCAGCAGAGGGAGTTGCTAAACAGTCCCTCTGCATGACCAGATTTTCTAACCCCCCTGTAAATTCTTTTTCCAGCAGAGGGAGTTTATGAATCCCCAGAATCTGTTTCCATATGGCCCTGCCCCAAAGGTTCTAACTCTAACCCTAACCAAATTCACCATGAGCCCTAAACCTAATTAGATATTGAAAAAACAAAATTATTGATCCTATATTTCCTGCAGGAGAGCGAGATCTGAGTGGGGACAGAAATGGTCCGTGCATGAGGGCTCCAGGCGTACAGCTTGGAACCCTAACCCCAACACCTAACTAGCCTGAACCTTCTGATTCCCTGCAGGGTCTCTGCCTCTCTTCTCTCTATCCCCTCAAATTAAAAAACATTTTTTTTGGTTCTCTTTTTTCTAAAAAAGATGAATATTGCCATGTTTTGTGTATTCATGACTGGAATTTAAACACTAACATCTATCACAATTCTTTCTTTTAAAGGGATGTTCTCACCTCTGCCACTGGAGCCTTAATTATATTTTTTTTAAAAAACAATAGAGAATCTAGTTCAAATTTTTGACTATAGATATTAAACGAAAAATATTTTTTATATAACAAATGCATGTTTGGATGGTGCTCTTTTGCAGAAATGGATTGTCCTGTGCAGAATCGCTATATAGCATATAGCATTATAATATATATAGCATTATAATTTATTTGTTTCATTTACAGTATGCTTCTTGTATTTAGTTCTGGAAAATACAATGTTTAACATATACTTTATTTGTTTACAATACATTTTAAGATGTTTAGATTTAATTTTTATAAAAAGTATTTATTTTTATATTAAAACGCAAATGTACGAATGCACTTGAATGCAACGCTCCGAGCATCTGAGTCCCAGCGACCCCTGAAGGCGACAGCCTGCCCGACAACACCTGCGGATTGGATGGGCAGCCCAGGTGCATGATGGGTTACAGCTCATTACCTCACGAAGACTCGCTTGGAGCAGACTCCCGTTCGTATGAAGAGACATTTATATTGATTGTTTGCAAGCCAGCCTGAAGAAGACTAAGTTTGTTCGAAACGTTGCAACCTTGGCTTGTATTATTTTTTTATTAAACCGAAGTTGATCGGTAAATCACGTTTCCTAGTTTATTATTAGCATAGCCTCCCAGTATTAGCATAGCTTGTTAGCCACGTGTGACGGAGGTACCTTCTGCAACGGGCCGAATTACACAAGGACCACAGTAAGCCATGCCACCGCGCCCACACGACGACGGATGGATACTGGTGCAGTCCAGAGGAGGCAGACGGAGGGAACGGGCCTATGAACGCGACAGGCCACAGAACAGACGTGCAGCTGCGGATTTTTCCAGCTACCCACGCCGAGACGGACGCCGATCCTATGCGGACGTCACCAGAGAGGGAGCCCATTTTCTGGAGCCGACCTTTTACGGCAGACAGCAGGTGAGACATCGCCCTGCACCGCAGCCGTTCTATAGCGGGCCGCGCTACCCATTTCAAGATGGCGCTCGGCGTGCGCCGAGACCTAGACCACGCGGTCCCTCCAACCAAAATGGCCGCTACGTCTTTGTACCAGCAGGTGCTCGGAATGAAGCCCCCCCCCACAGGGTACAGTCTAATGACCCTGATTTCACAGAGAAGGTGCGTGTAATGAACAGACTGATTAAAGCTGTACACCACCTCACCAATGTGTCCAGAGAGGCTCATCCTCCCTCCCTGGACAAAATAACAAACAATCTAGCTACAATTATCAAACCAGCATCCCCAAATCTACAAACACAGACTTTGATTGACGGCAATGCTAGAAATTGGGCCTTCACGACCGTGCTCATCCTCAGAGAGCATTATCAAAAGAACATTGACTCTGAAATGCAAAAGCTCACCCAGTTTCCTTCACCAGACTGGAGAGGCCCCTTTGAAATAGCCACAACGTGGGCGAAACGTAATTTAGGCAGACGCCTGAGACAGGATACAATAGACCGTGCCCAGGCGGTCATCATTGCCAGGACGACAGAAACAGCACCTCCTGTTCCTCTTCCTGCTGCTGCTGCCGTTTCTTCTCTCCCAACGCAGACAGCTGACCAGACAGCAGAAGAGGACCCACATGTTGTGATTGAGCTGGCTCCATCATCACCCCCAGTGAACCAGCCTCCCTCCACGAGACCACAGAGCCCAGCTGCAGCACGGCCACCCCCTTCACCACAAAACAGCAGTCATCAGATCACCACGATCGCCCAAATCCACGCAGCGCCTCCACCTGCGCCAATCTCCCGGGTTTCAGTGGAGACTATGACTGAACCCCAGCAGGAGGACTGGTCACCTCTGTTTGACCTGGAGGAGGCAAGTGAAACAGAACTTTCTCCTCCCACATCTCCGTCTCGCCTTTCTCCTGTAATACCTCTTCCAGCACGCATAAATCGCTCTCAAATAAGCTCTACGGCAGAAAGTGTCGTACGAGTTCTCGACATGCAGAAGGCTGACCCTGAAGCCGAAGAGGAAATCACTCTGGAGCCAGAACCAGCAGATGAGCAGATCACAGCGCTGAGCCAGAGAAGAGTAAGCCAACGCTCCTCCCACAGAGAAGGGAGTCCTCCTCCTCCTGTCCAAACCAGCACCATGGAGAGCAGAGGGTACCACACACTCACCCCTGCCACTCTCTCCAAGCTGAGATCCAGCGTGCAATCTCGCCTAGCCATCGAGCCAGCAGAGCAGACGACAACTTCTGCAGCAGAAATGCAGGTGTGTGCTCCAACACGACACGACAACACACCCCGCAAGTTTACAGAGTGGCACCTGCACATACAACATAAGAAGGTCATCATAGGAGACTCAAACATCAGCCGCCTTCCACCTTTCAAAGGTGGAAATGTACAGTTGGACAGTTTTCCTGGCGCCAGATGGCATCATGCAGAATTTCTCCTGAAGACGGCCACCTTCCAGACGAAACCAGAGGTTCTCCTGCTATCCTTCGGGCTCAACAACAGATCCCAGAGGGATAAAAAAGCTCCAGTGAAAGAGATGATCAAAGCCCTGACTGTAGCAGGACAGAGATTCCCAGACGCCACGATCCTCGTCCCTCACGTCAGTTTTTCACCTCACCTTTCACCAGATGAAAAAGTCGTCCTTATCCATTTAAATCAACACATCCAAGAACTGACAGACTACATCCCCCCACTCAGTGGCTTCTTTGAGACCCAAACTGACAGCATCCACTGGACGGCAGCTACCGCGAAGAGGATGCTCGAACATTGGTCTTCCTGGTTAAACTGAAGCTCCCCTTAAGCCTCTCACAGAGGGAGGGGAAAGATGGAGTTATGAATCTATGTAATAACTTTGTTCTTTCTCTTACACAGCTTTCCCTACTGAGCAGAGGTCTTACTTTCATCCCATCCAAATGTAACAGTAAGAATTTGACCTTTCAATCCAGACATGACTTACAGGAGTACCATCGCAGAATTAAGTTAACTGTTCACTATAAGGACAAAAGCAGCATCCAACCTCAGCCATTTACACTGAAATCTGACTGGACACCCCCATCTGCTACTCTCCCACCACAAATTAACCATTTAATAGACCAGGATATTTCATACTTTGAGAATGATTTTAAAATCATTCATAACACTCCAAATTTGAGTGGTGAGGAAACCAAAGCTCTAAAAGAATTAGCCCAAAATAATGATATAGTTATTAAACCAGCTGATAAGGGCAGTCTAACAGTAATTATGGATAAAAAAGATTATTTATATGAAGGTTACAGACAGTTAAATGATGTAACCTATTATCATAAACTCAATAAACCCATTTATTTAGATACAATCCCCCTAGTAGATACAATTATTAATAATTTATTGAAAAAGAAATTTATTAATAAAAAACAAAAAACTTACCTGCAGGGCAACTCGCAACCGAGGCCCAGACGTTTTTATATGTTACCCAAAATCCATAAAGATCCCCAAAAATGGACCGTTCCATCTAAAATTCCTCCTGGCAGACCCATTGTTTCAGACTGTGAGAGTGAAACCTATTATACAGCAGAATATTTGGACTTTTTTCTGAATCCCTTATCTAATAAACATGACAGTTACCTTAAAGATACATATCATTTTATTGAAAAAATTAAACAGCTAGTAATCCCAGCAGACTCTTTTCTTTTCACTATGGATATTGATAGCTTATATACCAATATTGACCACAAAGAGGGCATTGACAGTATTAAAAGAATTTTTCAAAAATACCCAGACAAAAAACGACCAGATAAAGAACTTCTCCAATTATTAGAGATTAATTTAAACAGAAATGATTTTGAATTTAATGGGGAATTTTTTGTTCAAATTAAGGGCACAGCTATGGGCAAAAAATTTGCACCGGCTTATGCCAACATATTCATGGCAGAATGGGAATCCTCTGCACTACAGAAATGTGCTTTAAAGCCGCTCTGTTATTACAGGTACCTCGACGACATCTGGGGCGTGTGGACGCACTCTGAGCAGGAGTTTGGGACCTTCCTGGGGACTCTCAACAGCCACAACCCTTCCATCAAACTCAAATCAACATGCCACGCCTCTTCAGTCGACTTTCTAGACACAACCACATTTAAGGGAAGTGACTTTCACACCACACACAAATTGGACATTAAAGTTTATTTTAAACCCACAGACACACATGCACTGTTACATAAAACCAGTTTTCATCCCAAACACACATTTGCAGGTCTGGTTAAATCCCAGCTGCTCCGCTTCCACAGAATCTGCACCCAACAGGCAGACTTTAAAAAGGCCACCAAAATTCTTTTTTCGGCATTATACACAAGGGGTTATTCCCGCTCCTTTTTAAGAAAGTGTTTTAAGTCATTTCAAGAAATTAAACCTATTGATACAGCCCCCCTTTTACCCATTGTCACAACACATTCGGCAGCCACGTGCAGGATGGTGAGAGTCCTCAGGAGGAACTTCCGGGATCTTGTTCAGAGCCAGGGGCTGCTCGAGGAGCACAGATTTCTGCCAGCCTACAGGAGAAACAAGAATCTTAAGGACATTTTAATTAGAGCCAAACTTCCTCCCCCTACACAACCAAAATCCAGAGCACTCACCTCTTTTTTCAAACATTTGGATTGGATTTGCAGCCACCACAACAAAAATGTGTTTCCGTCTCTATGCAGGGGGAGCCCCCACTCTCAAAACTGCATTTATATTATCTCCTGCTCCACCTGTGGGATACAGTACGTTGGGGAGACTGGAAACACTCTCTTAGTTAGATTCACCCAACACAGACACAACATCACAAAACAAAAAAACACAGACACTTACCTGGTACAACACTTTATGCTTCACGGATGGGATTCAGTTAGAGCAACGATCGTTCAGATGAATCCCAGATGGTCAGCCCCTGAGAGAAGAAAAAATGAAAGAATTTGGATTTCTAAATTAGACACCCTTCATCCTAGAGGCCTAAATGAGAAAAAAACACCATTATTCTAATTGGAGACACTTAACCACTTTTTTTCCCCTTTTTGTCCAGCAGAGGGAGTTGCTAAACAGTCCCTCTGCATGACCAGATTTTCTAACCCCCCTGTAAATTCTTTTTCCAGCAGAGGGAGTTTATGAATCCCCAGAATCTGTTTCCATATGGCCCTGCCCCAAAGGTTCTAACTCTAACCCTAACCAAATTCACCATGAGCCCTAAACCTAATTAGATATTGAAAAAACAAAATTATTGATCCTATATTTCCTGCAGGAGAGCGAGATCTGAGTGGGGACAGAAATGGTCCGTGCATGAGGGCTCCAGGCGTACAGCTTGGAACCCTAACCCCAACACCTAACTAGCCTGAACCTTCTGATTCCCTGCAGGGTCTCTGCCTCTCTTCTCTCTATCCCCTCAAATTAAAAAACATTTTTTTTGGTTCTCTTTTTTCTAAAAAAGATGAATATTGCCATGTTTTGTGTATTCATGACTGGAATTTAAACACTAACATCTATCACAATTCTTTCTTTTAAAGGGATGTTCTCACCTCTGCCACTGGAGCCTTAATTATATTTTTTTTAAAAAACAATAGAGAATCTAGTTCAAATTTTTGACTATAGATATTAAACGAAAAATATTTTTTATATAACAAATGCATGTTTGGATGGTGCTCTTTTGCAGAAATGGATTGTCCTGTGCAGAATCGCTATATAGCATATAGCATTATAATATATATAGCATTATAATTTATTTGTTTCATTTACAGTATGCTTCTTGTATTTAGTTCTGGAAAATTCAATGTTTAACATATACTTTATTTGTTTACAATACATTTTAAGATGTTTAGATTTAATTTTTATAAAAAGTATTTATTTTTATATTAAAACGCAAATGTACGAATGCACTTGAATGCAACGCTCCGAGCATCTGAGTCCCAGCGACCCCTGAAGGCGACAGCCTGCCCGACAACACCTGCGGATTGGATGGGCAGCCCAGGTGCATGATGGGTTACAGCTCATTACCTCACGAAGACTCGCTTGGAGCAGACTCCCGTTCGTATGAAGAGACATTTATATTGATTGTTTGCAAGCCAGCCTGAAGAAGACTAAGTTTGTTCGAAACGTTGCAACCTTGGCTTGTATTATTTTTTTATTAAACCGAAGTTGATCGGTAAATCACGTTTCCTAGTTTATTATTAGCATAGCCTCCCAGTATTAGCATAGCTTGTTAGCCACGTGTGACGGAGGTACCTTCTGCAACGGGCCGAATTACACAAGGACCACAGTAAGCCATGCCACCGCGCCCACACGACGACGGATGGATACTGGTGCAGTCCAGAGGAGGCAGACGGAGGGAACGGGCCTATGAACGCGACAGGCCACAGAACAGACGTGCAGCTGCGGATTTTTCCAGCTACCCACGCCGAGACGGACGCCGATCCTATGCGGACGTCACCAGAGAGGGAGCCCATTTTCTGGAGCCGACCTTTTACGGCAGACAGCAGGTGAGACATCGCCCTGCACCGCAGCCGTTCTATAGCGGGCCGCGCTACCCATTTCAAGATGGCGCTCGGCGTGCGCCGAGACCTAGACCACGCGGTCCCTCCAACCAAAATGGCCGCTACGTCTTTGTACCAGCAGGTGCTCGGAATGAAGCCCCCCCCCACAGGGTACAGTCTAATGACCCTGATTTCACAGAGAAGGTGCGTGTAATGAACAGACTGATTAAAGCTGTACACCACCTCACCAATGTGTCCAGAGAGGCTCATCCTCCCTCCCTGGACAAAATAACAAACAATCTAGCTACAATTATCAAACCAGCATCCCCAAATCTACAAACACAGACTTTGATTGACGGCAATGCTAGAAATTGGGCCTTCACGACCGTGCTCATCCTCAGAGAGCATTATCAAAAGAACATTGACTCTGAAATGCAAAAGCTCACCCAGTTTCCTTCACCAGACTGGAGAGGCCCCTTTGAAATAGCCACAACGTGGGCGAAACGTAATTTAGGCAGACGCCTGAGACAGGATACAATAGACCGTGCCCAGGCGGTCATCATTGCCAGGACGACAGAAACAGCACCTCCTGTTCCTCTTCCTGCTGCTGCTGCCGTTTCTTCTCTCCCAACGCAGACAGCTGACCAGACAGCAGAAGAGGACCCACATGTTGTGATTGAGCTGGCTCCATCATCACCCCCAGTGAACCAGCCTCCCTCCACGAGACCACAGAGCCCAGCTGCAGCACGGCCACCCCCTTCACCACAAAACAGCAGTCATCAGATCACCACGATCGCCCAAATCCACGCAGCGCCTCCACCTGCGCCAATCTCCCGGGTTTCAGTGGAGACTATGACTGAACCCCAGCAGGAGGACTGGTCACCTCTGTTTGACCTGGAGGAGGCAAGTGAAACAGAACTTTCTCCTCCCACATCTCCGTCTCGCCTTTCTCCTGTAATACCTCTTCCAGCACGCATAAATCGCTCTCAAATAAGCTCTACGGCAGAAAGTGTCGTACGAGTTCTCGACATGCAGAAGGCTGACCCTGAAGCCGAAGAGGAAATCACTCTGGAGCCAGAACCAGCAGATGAGCAGATCACAGCGCTGAGCCAGAGAAGAGTAAGCCAACGCTCCTCCCACAGAGAAGGGAGTCCTCCTCCTCCTGTCCAAACCAGCACCATGGAGAGCAGAGGGTACCACACACTCACCCCTGCCACTCTCTCCAAGCTGAGATCCAGCGTGCAATCTCGCCTAGCCATCGAGCCAGCAGAGCAGACGACAACTTCTGCAGCAGAAATGCAGGTGTGTGCTCCAACACGACACGACAACACACCCCGCAAGTTTACAGAGTGGCACCTGCACATACAACATAAGAAGGTCATCATAGGAGACTCAAACATCAGCCGCCTTCCACCTTTCAAAGGTGGAAATGTACAGTTGGACAGTTTTCCTGGCGCCAGATGGCATCATGCAGAATTTCTCCTGAAGACGGCCACCTTCCAGACGAAACCAGAGGTTCTCCTGCTATCCTTCGGGCTCAACAACAGATCCCAGAGGGATAAAAAAGCTCCAGTGAAAGAGATGATCAAAGCCCTGACTGTAGCAGGACAGAGATTCCCAGACGCCACGATCCTCGTCCCTCACGTCAGTTTTTCACCTCACCTTTCACCAGATGAAAAAGTCGTCCTTATCCATTTAAATCAACACATCCAAGAACTGACAGACTACATCCCCCCACTCAGTGGCTTCTTTGAGACCCAAACTGACAGCATCCACTGGACGGCAGCTACCGCGAAGAGGATGCTCGAACATTGGTCTTCCTGGTTAAACTGAAGCTCCCCTTAAGCCTCTCACAGAGGGAGGGGAAAGATGGAGTTATGAATCTATGTAATAACTTTGTTCTTTCTCTTACACAGCTTTCCCTACTGAGCAGAGGTCTTACTTTCATCCCATCCAAATGTAACAGTAAGAATTTGACCTTTCAATCCAGACATGACTTACAGGAGTACCATCGCAGAATTAAGTTAACTGTTCACTATAAGGACAAAAGCAGCATCCAACCTCAGCCATTTACACTGAAATCTGACTGGACACCCCCATCTGCTACTCTCCCACCACAAATTAACCATTTAATAGACCAGGATATTTCATACTTTGAGAATGATTTTAAAATCATTCATAACACTCCAAATTTGAGTGGTGAGGAAACCAAAGCTCTAAAAGAATTAGCCCAAAATAATGATATAGTTATTAAACCAGCTGATAAGGGCAGTCTAACAGTAATTATGGATAAAAAAGATTATTTATATGAAGGTTACAGACAGTTAAATGATGTAACCTATTATCATAAACTCAATAAACCCATTTATTTAGATACAATCCCCCTAGTAGATACAATTATTAATAATTTATTGAAAAAGAAATTTATTAATAAAAAACAAAAAACTTACCTGCAGGGCAACTCGCAACCGAGGCCCAGACGTTTTTATATGTTACCCAAAATCCATAAAGATCCCCAAAAATGGACCGTTCCATCTAAAATTCCTCCTGGCAGACCCATTGTTTCAGACTGTGAGAGTGAAACCTATTATACAGCAGAATATTTGGACTTTTTTCTGAATCCCTTATCTAATAAACATGACAGTTACCTTAAAGATACATATCATTTTATTGAAAAAATTAAACAGCTAGTAATCCCAGCAGACTCTTTTCTTTTCACTATGGATATTGATAGCTTATATACCAATATTGACCACAAAGAGGGCATTGACAGTATTAAAAGAATTTTTCAAAAATACCCAGACAAAAAACGACCAGATAAAGAACTTCTCCAATTATTAGAGATTAATTTAAACAGAAATGATTTTGAATTTAATGGGGAATTTTTTGTTCAAATTAAGGGCACAGCTATGGGCAAAAAATTTGCACCGGCTTATGCCAACATATTCATGGCAGAATGGGAATCCTCTGCACTACAGAAATGTGCTTTAAAGCCGCTCTGTTATTACAGGTACCTCGACGACATCTGGGGCGTGTGGACGCACTCTGAGCAGGAGTTTGGGACCTTCCTGGGGACTCTCAACAGCCACAACCCTTCCATCAAACTCAAATCAACATGCCACGCCTCTTCAGTCGACTTTCTAGACACAACCACATTTAAGGGAAGTGACTTTCACACCACACACAAATTGGACATTAAAGTTTATTTTAAACCCACAGACACACATGCACTGTTACATAAAACCAGTTTTCATCCCAAACACACATTTGCAGGTCTGGTTAAATCCCAGCTGCTCCGCTTCCACAGAATCTGCACCCAACAGGCAGACTTTAAAAAGGCCACCAAAATTCTTTTTTCGGCATTATACACAAGGGGTTATTCCCGCTCCTTTTTAAGAAAGTGTTTTAAGTCATTTCAAGAAATTAAACCTATTGATACAGCCCCCCTTTTACCCATTGTCACAACACATTCGGCAGCCACGTGCAGGATGGTGAGAGTCCTCAGGAGGAACTTCCGGGATCTTGTTCAGAGCCAGGGGCTGCTCGAGGAGCACAGATTTCTGCCAGCCTACAGGAGAAACAAGAATCTTAAGGACATTTTAATTAGAGCCAAACTTCCTCCCCCTACACAACCAAAATCCAGAGCACTCACCTCTTTTTTCAAACATTTGGATTGGATTTGCAGCCACCACAACAAAAATGTGTTTCCGTCTCTATGCAGGGGGAGCCCCCACTCTCAAAACTGCATTTATATTATCTCCTGCTCCACCTGTGGGATACAGTACGTTGGGGAGACTGGAAACACTCTCTTAGTTAGATTCACCCAACACAGACACAACATCACAAAACAAAAAAACACAGACACTTACCTGGTACAACACTTTATGCTTCACGGATGGGATTCAGTTAGAGCAACGATCGTTCAGATGAATCCCAGATGGTCAGCCCCTGAGAGAAGAAAAAATGAAAGAATTTGGATTTCTAAATTAGACACCCTTCATCCTAGAGGCCTAAATGAGAAAAAAACACCATTATTCTAATTGGAGACACTTAACCACTTTTTTTCCCCCTTTTTGTCCAGCAGAGGGAGTTGCTAAACAGTCCCTCTGCATGACCAGATTTTCTAACCCCCCTGTAAATTCTTTTTCCAGCAGAGGGAGTTTATGAATCCCCAGAATCTGTTTCCATATGGCCCTGCCCCAAAGGTTCTAACTCTAACCCTAACCAAATTCACCATGAGCCCTAAACCTAATTAGATATTGAAAAAACAAAATTATTGATCCTATATTTCCTGCAGGAGAGCGAGATCTGAGTGGGGACAGAAATGGTCCGTGCATGAGGGCTCCAGGCGTACAGCTTGGAACCCTAACCCCAACACCTAACTAGCCTGAACCTTCTGATTCCCTGCAGGGTCTCTGCCTCTCTTCTCTCTATCCCCTCAAATTAAAAAACATTTTTTTTGGTTCTCTTTTTTCTAAAAAAGATGAATATTGCCATGTTTTGTGTATTCATGACTGGAATTTAAACACTAACATCTATCACAATTCTTTCTTTTAAAGGGATGTTCTCACCTCTGCCACTGGAGCCTTAATTATATTTTTTTTAAAAAACAATAGAGAATCTAGTTCAAATTTTTGACTATAGATATTAAACGAAAAATATTTTTTATATAACAAATGCATGTTTGGATGGTGCTCTTTTGCAGAAATGGATTGTCCTGTGCAGAATCGCTATATAGCATATAGCATTATAATATATATAGCATTATAATTTATTTGTTTCATTTACAGTATGCTTCTTGTATTTAGTTCTGGAAAATACAATGTTTAACATATACTTTATTTGTTTACAATACATTTTAAGATGTTTAGATTTAATTTTTATAAAAAGTATTTATTTTTATATTAAAACGCAAATGTACGAATGCACTTGAATGCAACGCTCCGAGCATCTGAGTCCCAGCGACCCCTGAAGGCGACAGCCTGCCCGACAACACCTGCGGATTGGATGGGCAGCCCAGGTGCATGATGGGTTACAGCTCATTACCTCACGAAGACTCGCTTGGAGCAGACTCCCGTTCGTATGAAGAGACATTTATATTGATTGTTTGCAAGCCAGCCTGAAGAAGACTAAGTTTGTTCGAAACGTTGCAACCTTGGCTTGTATTATTTTTTTATTAAACCGAAGTTGATCGGTAAATCACGTTTCCTAGTTTATTATTAGCATAGCCTCCCAGTATTAGCATAGCTTGTTAGCCACGTGTGACGGAGGTACCTTCTGCAACGGGCCGAATTACACAAGGACCACAGTAAGCCATGCCACCGCGCCCACACGACGACGGATGGATACTGGTGCAGTCCAGAGGAGGCAGACGGAGGGAACGGGCCTATGAACGCGACAGGCCACAGAACAGACGTGCAGCTGCGGATTTTTCCAGCTACCCACGCCGAGACGGACGCCGATCCTATGCGGACGTCACCAGAGAGGGAGCCCATTTTCTGGAGCCGACCTTTTACGGCAGACAGCAGGTGAGACATCGCCCTGCACCGCAGCCGTTCTATAGCGGGCCGCGCTACCCATTTCAAGATGGCGCTCGGCGTGCGCCGAGACCTAGACCACGCGGTCCCTCCAACCAAAATGGCCGCTACGTCTTTGTACCAGCAGGTGCTCGGAATGAAGCCCCCCCCCACAGGGTACAGTCTAATGACCCTGATTTCACAGAGAAGGTGCGTGTAATGAACAGACTGATTAAAGCTGTACACCACCTCACCAATGTGTCCAGAGAGGCTCATCCTCCCTCCCTGGACAAAATAACAAACAATCTAGCTACAATTATCAAACCAGCATCCCCAAATCTACAAACACAGACTTTGATTGACGGCAATGCTAGAAATTGGGCCTTCACGACCGTGCTCATCCTCAGAGAGCATTATCAAAAGAACATTGACTCTGAAATGCAAAAGCTCACCCAGTTTCCTTCACCAGACTGGAGAGGCCCCTTTGAAATAGCCACAACGTGGGCGAAACGTAATTTAGGCAGACGCCTGAGACAGGATACAATAGACCGTGCCCAGGCGGTCATCATTGCCAGGACGACAGAAACAGCACCTCCTGTTCCTCTTCCTGCTGCTGCTGCCGTTTCTTCTCTCCCAACGCAGACAGCTGACCAGACAGCAGAAGAGGACCCACATGTTGTGATTGAGCTGGCTCCATCATCACCCCCAGTGAACCAGCCTCCCTCCACGAGACCACAGAGCCCAGCTGCAGCACGGCCACCCCCTTCACCACAAAACAGCAGTCATCAGATCACCACGATCGCCCAAATCCACGCAGCGCCTCCACCTGCGCCAATCTCCCGGGTTTCAGTGGAGACTATGACTGAACCCCAGCAGGAGGACTGGTCACCTCTGTTTGACCTGGAGGAGGCAAGTGAAACAGAACTTTCTCCTCCCACATCTCCGTCTCGCCTTTCTCCTGTAATACCTCTTCCAGCACGCATAAATCGCTCTCAAATAAGCTCTACGGCAGAAAGTGTCGTACGAGTTCTCGACATGCAGAAGGCTGACCCTGAAGCCGAAGAGGAAATCACTCTGGAGCCAGAACCAGCAGATGAGCAGATCACAGCGCTGAGCCAGAGAAGAGTAAGCCAACGCTCCTCCCACAGAGAAGGGAGTCCTCCTCCTCCTGTCCAAACCAGCACCATGGAGAGCAGAGGGTACCACACACTCACCCCTGCCACTCTCTCCAAGCTGAGATCCAGCGTGCAATCTCGCCTAGCCATCGAGCCAGCAGAGCAGACGACAACTTCTGCAGCAGAAATGCAGGTGTGTGCTCCAACACGACACGACAACACACCCCGCAAGTTTACAGAGTGGCACCTGCACATACAACATAAGAAGGTCATCATAGGAGACTCAAACATCAGCCGCCTTCCACCTTTCAAAGGTGGAAATGTACAGTTGGACAGTTTTCCTGGCGCCAGATGGCATCATGCAGAATTTCTCCTGAAGACGGCCACCTTCCAGACGAAACCAGAGGTTCTCCTGCTATCCTTCGGGCTCAACAACAGATCCCAGAGGGATAAAAAAGCTCCAGTGAAAGAGATGATCAAAGCCCTGACTGTAGCAGGACAGAGATTCCCAGACGCCACGATCCTCGTCCCTCACGTCAGTTTTTCACCTCACCTTTCACCAGATGAAAAAGTCGTCCTTATCCATTTAAATCAACACATCCAAGAACTGACAGACTACATCCCCCCACTCAGTGGCTTCTTTGAGACCCAAACTGACAGCATCCACTGGACGGCAGCTACCGCGAAGAGGATGCTCGAACATTGGTCTTCCTGGTTAAACTGAAGCTCCCCTTAAGCCTCTCACAGAGGGAGGGGAAAGATGGAGTTATGAATCTATGTAATAACTTTGTTCTTTCTCTTACACAGCTTTCCCTACTGAGCAGAGGTCTTACTTTCATCCCATCCAAATGTAACAGTAAGAATTTGACCTTTCAATCCAGACATGACTTACAGGAGTACCATCGCAGAATTAAGTTAACTGTTCACTATAAGGACAAAAGCAGCATCCAACCTCAGCCATTTACACTGAAATCTGACTGGACACCCCCATCTGCTACTCTCCCACCACAAATTAACCATTTAATAGACCAGGATATTTCATACTTTGAGAATGATTTTAAAATCATTCATAACACTCCAAATTTGAGTGGTGAGGAAACCAAAGCTCTAAAAGAATTAGCCCAAAATAATGATATAGTTATTAAACCAGCTGATAAGGGCAGTCTAACAGTAATTATGGATAAAAAAGATTATTTATATGAAGGTTACAGACAGTTAAATGATGTAACCTATTATCATAAACTCAATAAACCCATTTATTTAGATACAATCCCCCTAGTAGATACAATTATTAATAATTTATTGAAAAAGAAATTTATTAATAAAAAACAAAAAACTTACCTGCAGGGCAACTCGCAACCGAGGCCCAGACGTTTTTATATGTTACCCAAAATCCATAAAGATCCCCAAAAATGGACCGTTCCATCTAAAATTCCTCCTGGCAGACCCATTGTTTCAGACTGTGAGAGTGAAACCTATTATACAGCAGAATATTTGGACTTTTTTCTGAATCCCTTATCTAATAAACATGACAGTTACCTTAAAGATACATATCATTTTATTGAAAAAATTAAACAGCTAGTAATCCCAGCAGACTCTTTTCTTTTCACTATGGATATTGATAGCTTATATACCAATATTGACCACAAAGAGGGCATTGACAGTATTAAAAGAATTTTTCAAAAATACCCAGACAAAAAACGACCAGATAAAGAACTTCTCCAATTATTAGAGATTAATTTAAACAGAAATGATTTTGAATTTAATGGGGAATTTTTTGTTCAAATTAAGGGCACAGCTATGGGCAAAAAATTTGCACCGGCTTATGCCAACATATTCATGGCAGAATGGGAATCCTCTGCACTACAGAAATGTGCTTTAAAGCCGCTCTGTTATTACAGGTACCTCGACGACATCTGGGGCGTGTGGACGCACTCTGAGCAGGAGTTTGGGACCTTCCTGGGGACTCTCAACAGCCACAACCCTTCCATCAAACTCAAATCAACATGCCACGCCTCTTCAGTCGACTTTCTAGACACAACCACATTTAAGGGAAGTGACTTTCACACCACACACAAATTGGACATTAAAGTTTATTTTAAACCCACAGACACACATGCACTGTTACATAAAACCAGTTTTCATCCCAAACACACATTTGCAGGTCTGGTTAAATCCCAGCTGCTCCGCTTCCACAGAATCTGCACCCAACAGGCAGACTTTAAAAAGGCCACCAAAATTCTTTTTTCGGCATTATACACAAGGGGTTATTCCCGCTCCTTTTTAAGAAAGTGTTTTAAGTCATTTCAAGAAATTAAACCTATTGATACAGCCCCCCTTTTACCCATTGTCACAACACATTCGGCAGCCACGTGCAGGATGGTGAGAGTCCTCAGGAGGAACTTCCGGGATCTTGTTCAGAGCCAGGGGCTGCTCGAGGAGCACAGATTTCTGCCAGCCTACAGGAGAAACAAGAATCTTAAGGACATTTTAATTAGAGCCAAACTTCCTCCCCCTACACAACCAAAATCCAGAGCACTCACCTCTTTTTTCAAACATTTGGATTGGATTTGCAGCCACCACAACAAAAATGTGTTTCCGTCTCTATGCAGGGGGAGCCCCCACTCTCAAAACTGCATTTATATTATCTCCTGCTCCACCTGTGGGATACAGTACGTTGGGGAGACTGGAAACACTCTCTTAGTTAGATTCACCCAACACAGACACAACATCACAAAACAAAAAAACACAGACACTTACCTGGTACAACACTTTATGCTTCACGGATGGGATTCAGTTAGAGCAACGATCGTTCAGATGAATCCCAGATGGTCAGCCCCTGAGAGAAGAAAAAATGAAAGAATTTGGATTTCTAAATTAGACACCCTTCATCCTAGAGGCCTAAATGAGAAAAAAACACCATTATTCTAATTGGAGACACTTAACCACTTTTTTTCCCCCTTTTTGTCCAGCAGAGGGAGTTGCTAAACAGTCCCTCTGCATGACCAGATTTTCTAACCCCCCTGTAAATTCTTTTTCCAGCAGAGGGAGTTTATGAATCCCCAGAATCTGTTTCCATATGGCCCTGCCCCAAAGGTTCTAACTCTAACCCTAACCAAATTCACCATGAGCCCTAAACCTAATTAGATATTGAAAAAACAAAATTATTGATCCTATATTTCCTGCAGGAGAGCGAGATCTGAGTGGGGACAGAAATGGTCCGTGCATGAGGGCTCCAGGCGTACAGCTTGGAACCCTAACCCCAACACCTAACTAGCCTGAACCTTCTGATTCCCTGCAGGGTCTCTGCCTCTCTTCTCTCTATCCCCTCAAATTAAAAAACATTTTTTTTGGTTCTCTTTTTTCTAAAAAAGATGAATATTGCCATGTTTTGTGTATTCATGACTGGAATTTAAACACTAACATCTATCACAATTCTTTCTTTTAAAGGGATGTTCTCACCTCTGCCACTGGAGCCTTAATTATATTTTTTTTAAAAAACAATAGAGAATCTAGTTCAAATTTTTGACTATAGATATTAAACGAAAAATATTTTTTATATAACAAATGCATGTTTGGATGGTGCTCTTTTGCAGAAATGGATTGTCCTGTGCAGAATCGCTATATAGCATATAGCATTATAATATATATAGCATTATAATTTATTTGTTTCATTTACAGTATGCTTCTTGTATTTAGTTCTGGAAAATACAATGTTTAACATATACTTTATTTGTTTACAATACATTTTAAGATGTTTAGATTTAATTTTTATAAAAAGTATTTATTTTTATATTAAAACGCAAATGTACGAATGCACTTGAATGCAACGCTCCGAGCATCTGAGTCCCAGCGACCCCTGAAGGCGACAGCCTGCCCGACAACACCTGCGGATTGGATGGGCAGCCCAGGTGCATGATGGGTTACAGCTCATTACCTCACGAAGACTCGCTTGGAGCAGACTCCCGTTCGTATGAAGAGACATTTATATTGATTGTTTGCAAGCCAGCCTGAAGAAGACTAAGTTTGTTCGAAACGTTGCAACCTTGGCTTGTATTATTTTTTTATTAAACCGAAGTTGATCGGTAAATCACGTTTCCTAGTTTATTATTAGCATAGCCTCCCAGTATTAGCATAGCTTGTTAGCCACGTGTGAC
Organism: Oryzias latipes; assembly: GCF_053564925.1. NCBI lineage: Eukaryota > Metazoa > Chordata > Actinopteri > Beloniformes > Adrianichthyidae > Oryzias > Oryzias latipes. Next base: position 78,722 of record NC_136240.1, read on the forward strand.
GGAGGTACCTTCTGCAACGGGCCGAATTACACAAGGACCACAGTAAGCCATGCCACCGCGCCCACACGACGACGGATGGATACTGGTGCAGTCCAGAGGAGGCAGACGGAGGGAACGGGCCTATGAACGCGACAGGCCACAGAACAGACGTGCAGCTGCGGATTTTTCCAGCTACCCACGCCGAGACGGACGCCGATCCTATGCGGACGTCACCAGAGAGGGAGCCCATTTTCTGGAGCCGACCTTTTACGGCAGACAGCAGGTGAGACATCGCCCTGCACCGCAGCCGTTCTATAGCGGGCCGCGCTACCCATTTCAAGATGGCGCTCGGCGTGCGCCGAGACCTAGACCACGCGGTCCCTCCAACCAAAATGGCCGCTACGTCTTTGTACCAGCAGGTGCTCGGAATGAAGCCCCCCCCCACAGGGTACAGTCTAATGACCCTGATTTCACAGAGAAGGTGCGTGTAATGAACAGACTGATTAAAGCTGTACACCACCTCACCAATGTGTCCAGAGAGGCTCATCCTCCCTCCCTGGACAAAATAACAAACAATCTAGCTACAATTATCAAACCAGCATCCCCAAATCTACAAACACAGACTTTGATTGACGGCAATGCTAGAAATTGGGCCTTCACGACCGTGCTCATCCTCAGAGAGCATTATCAAAAGAACATTGACTCTGAAATGCAAAAGCTCACCCAGTTTCCTTCACCAGACTGGAGAGGCCCCTTTGAAATAGCCACAACGTGGGCGAAACGTAATTTAGGCAGACGCCTGAGACAGGATACAATAGACCGTGCCCAGGCGGTCATCATTGCCAGGACGACAGAAACAGCACCTCCTGTTCCTCTTCCTGCTGCTGCTGCCGTTTCTTCTCTCCCAACGCAGACAGCTGACCAGACAGCAGAAGAGGACCCACATGTTGTGATTGAGCTGGCTCCATCATCACCCCCAGTGAACCAGCCTCCCTCCACGAGACCACAGAGCCCAGCTGCAGCACGGCCACCCCCTTCACCACAAAACAGCAGTCATCAGATCACCACGATCGCCCAAATCCACGCAGCGCCTCCACCTGCGCCAATCTCCCGGGTTTCAGTGGAGACTATGACTGAACCCCAGCAGGAGGACTGGTCACCTCTGTTTGACCTGGAGGAGGCAAGTGAAACAGAACTTTCTCCTCCCACATCTCCGTCTCGCCTTTCTCCTGTAATACCTCTTCCAGCACGCATAAATCGCTCTCAAATAAGCTCTACGGCAGAAAGTGTCGTACGAGTTCTCGACATGCAGAAGGCTGACCCTGAAGCCGAAGAGGAAATCACTCTGGAGCCAGAACCAGCAGATGAGCAGATCACAGCGCTGAGCCAGAGAAGAGTAAGCCAACGCTCCTCCCACAGAGAAGGGAGTCCTCCTCCTCCTGTCCAAACCAGCACCATGGAGAGCAGAGGGTACCACACACTCACCCCTGCCACTCTCTCCAAGCTGAGATCCAGCGTGCAATCTCGCCTAGCCATCGAGCCAGCAGAGCAGACGACAACTTCTGCAGCAGAAATGCAGGTGTGTGCTCCAACACGACACGACAACACACCCCGCAAGTTTACAGAGTGGCACCTGCACATACAACATAAGAAGGTCATCATAGGAGACTCAAACATCAGCCGCCTTCCACCTTTCAAAGGTGGAAATGTACAGTTGGACAGTTTTCCTGGCGCCAGATGGCATCATGCAGAATTTCTCCTGAAGACGGCCACCTTCCAGACGAAACCAGAGGTTCTCCTGCTATCCTTCGGGCTCAACAACAGATCCCAGAGGGATAAAAAAGCTCCAGTGAAAGAGATGATCAAAGCCCTGACTGTAGCAGGACAGAGATTCCCAGACGCCACGATCCTCGTCCCTCACGTCAGTTTTTCACCTCACCTTTCACCAGATGAAAAAGTCGTCCTTATCCATTTAAATCAACACATCCAAGAACTGACAGACTACATCCCCCCACTCAGTGGCTTCTTTGAGACCCAAACTGACAGCATCCACTGGACGGCAGCTACCGCGAAGAGGATGCTCGAACATTGGTCTTCCTGGTTAAACTGAAGCTCCCCTTAAGCCTCTCACAGAGGGAGGGGAAAGATGGAGTTATGAATCTATGTAATAACTTTGTTCTTTCTCTTACACAGCTTTCCCTACTGAGCAGAGGTCTTACTTTCATCCCATCCAAATGTAACAGTAAGAATTTGACCTTTCAATCCAGACATGACTTACAGGAGTACCATCGCAGAATTAAGTTAACTGTTCACTATAAGGACAAAAGCAGCATCCAACCTCAGCCATTTACACTGAAATCTGACTGGACACCCCCATCTGCTACTCTCCCACCACAAATTAACCATTTAATAGACCAGGATATTTCATACTTTGAGAATGATTTTAAAATCATTCATAACACTCCAAATTTGAGTGGTGAGGAAACCAAAGCTCTAAAAGAATTAGCCCAAAATAATGATATAGTTATTAAACCAGCTGATAAGGGCAGTCTAACAGTAATTATGGATAAAAAAGATTATTTATATGAAGGTTACAGACAGTTAAATGATGTAACCTATTATCATAAACTCAATAAACCCATTTATTTAGATACAATCCCCCTAGTAGATACAATTATTAATAATTTATTGAAAAAGAAATTTATTAATAAAAAACAAAAAACTTACCTGCAGGGCAACTCGCAACCGAGGCCCAGACGTTTTTATATGTTACCCAAAATCCATAAAGATCCCCAAAAATGGACCGTTCCATCTAAAATTCCTCCTGGCAGACCCATTGTTTCAGACTGTGAGAGTGAAACCTATTATACAGCAGAATATTTGGACTTTTTTCTGAATCCCTTATCTAATAAACATGACAGTTACCTTAAAGATACATATCATTTTATTGAAAAAATTAAACAGCTAGTAATCCCAGCAGACTCTTTTCTTTTCACTATGGATATTGATAGCTTATATACCAATATTGACCACAAAGAGGGCATTGACAGTATTAAAAGAATTTTTCAAAAATACCCAGACAAAAAACGACCAGATAAAGAACTTCTCCAATTATTAGAGATTAATTTAAACAGAAATGATTTTGAATTTAATGGGGAATTTTTTGTTCAAATTAAGGGCACAGCTATGGGCAAAAAATTTGCACCGGCTTATGCCAACATATTCATGGCAGAATGGGAATCCTCTGCACTACAGAAATGTGCTTTAAAGCCGCTCTGTTATTACAGGTACCTCGACGACATCTGGGGCGTGTGGACGCACTCTGAGCAGGAGTTTGGGACCTTCCTGGGGACTCTCAACAGCCACAACCCTTCCATCAAACTCAAATCAACATGCCACGCCTCTTCAGTCGACTTTCTAGACACAACCACATTTAAGGGAAGTGACTTTCACACCACACACAAATTGGACATTAAAGTTTATTTTAAACCCACAGACACACATGCACTGTTACATAAAACCAGTTTTCATCCCAAACACACATTTGCAGGTCTGGTTAAATCCCAGCTGCTCCGCTTCCACAGAATCTGCACCCAACAGGCAGACTTTAAAAAGGCCACCAAAATTCTTTTTTCGGCATTATACACAAGGGGTTATTCCCGCTCCTTTTTAAGAAAGTGTTTTAAGTCATTTCAAGAAATTAAACCTATTGATACAGCCCCCCTTTTACCCATTGTCACAACACATTCGGCAGCCACGTGCAGGATGGTGAGAGTCCTCAGGAGGAACTTCCGGGATCTTGTTCAGAGCCAGGGGCTGCTCGAGGAGCACAGATTTCTGCCAGCCTACAGGAGAAACAAGAATCTTAAGGACATTTTAATTAGAGCCAAACTTCCTCCCCCTACACAACCAAAATCCAGAGCACTCACCTCTTTTTTCAAACATTTGGATTGGATTTGCAGCCACCACAACAAAAATGTGTTTCCGTCTCTATGCAGGGGGAGCCCCCACTCTCAAAACTGCATTTATATTATCTCCTGCTCCACCTGTGGGATACAGTACGTTGGGGAGACTGGAAACACTCTCTTAGTTAGATTCACCCAACACAGACACAACATCACAAAACAAAAAAACACAGACACTTACCTGGTACAACACTTTATGCTTCACGGATGGGATTCAGTTAGAGCAACGATCGTTCAGATGAATCCCAGATGGTCAGCCCCTGAGAGAAGAAAAAATGAAAGAATTTGGATTTCTAAATTAGACACCCTTCATCCTAGAGGCCTAAATGAGAAAAAAACACCATTATTCTAATTGGAGACACTTAACCACTTTTTTTCCCCCTTTTTGTCCAGCAGAGGGAGTTGCTAAACAGTCCCTCTGCATGACCAGATTTTCTAACCCCCCTGTAAATTCTTTTTCCAGCAGAGGGAGTTTATGAATCCCCAGAATCTGTTTCCATATGGCCCTGCCCCAAAGGTTCTAACTCTAACCCTAACCAAATTCACCATGAGCCCTAAACCTAATTAGATATTGAAAAAACAAAATTATTGATCCTATATTTCCTGCAGGAGAGCGAGATCTGAGTGGGGACAGAAATGGTCCGTGCATGAGGGCTCCAGGCGTACAGCTTGGAACCCTAACCCCAACACCTAACTAGCCTGAACCTTCTGATTCCCTGCAGGGTCTCTGCCTCTCTTCTCTCTATCCCCTCAAATTAAAAAACATTTTTTTTGGTTCTCTTTTTTCTAAAAAAGATGAATATTGCCATGTTTTGTGTATTCATGACTGGAATTTAAACACTAACATCTATCACAATTCTTTCTTTTAAAGGGATGTTCTCACCTCTGCCACTGGAGCCTTAATTATATTTTTTTTAAAAAACAATAGAGAATCTAGTTCAAATTTTTGACTATAGATATTAAACGAAAAATATTTTTTATATAACAAATGCATGTTTGGATGGTGCTCTTTTGCAGAAATGGATTGTCCTGTGCAGAATCGCTATATAGCATATAGCATTATAATATATATAGCATTATAATTTATTTGTTTCATTTACAGTATGCTTCTTGTATTTAGTTCTGGAAAATACAATGTTTAACATATACTTTATTTGTTTACAATACATTTTAAGATGTTTAGATTTAATTTTTATAAAAAGTATTTATTTTTATATTAAAACGCAAATGTACGAATGCACTTGAATGCAACGCTCCGAGCATCTGAGTCCCAGCGACCCCTGAAGGCGACAGCCTGCCCGACAACACCTGCGGATTGGATGGGCAGCCCAGGTGCATGATGGGTTACAGCTCATTACCTCACGAAGACTCGCTTGGAGCAGACTCCCGTTCGTATGAAGAGACATTTATATTGATTGTTTGCAAGCCAGCCTGAAGAAGACTAAGTTTGTTCGAAACGTTGCAACCTTGGCTTGTATTATTTTTTTATTAAACCGAAGTTGATCGGTAAATCACGTTTCCTAGTTTATTATTAGCATAGCCTCCCAGTATTAGCATAGCTTGTTAGCCACGTGTGACGGAGGTACCTTCTGCAACGGGCCGAATTACACAAGGACCACAGTAAGCCATGCCACCGCGCCCACACGACGACGGATGGATACTGGTGCAGTCCAGAGGAGGCAGACGGAGGGAACGGGCCTATGAACGCGACAGGCCACAGAACAGACGTGCAGCTGCGGATTTTTCCAGCTACCCACGCCGAGACGGACGCCGATCCTATGCGGACGTCACCAGAGAGGGAGCCCATTTTCTGGAGCCGACCTTTTACGGCAGACAGCAGGTGAGACATCGCCCTGCACCGCAGCCGTTCTATAGCGGGCCGCGCTACCCATTTCAAGATGGCGCTCGGCGTGCGCCGAGACCTAGACCACGCGGTCCCTCCAACCAAAATGGCCGCTACGTCTTTGTACCAGCAGGTGCTCGGAATGAAGCCCCCCCCCACAGGGTACAGTCTAATGACCCTGATTTCACAGAGAAGGTGCGTGTAATGAACAGACTGATTAAAGCTGTACACCACCTCACCAATGTGTCCAGAGAGGCTCATCCTCCCTCCCTGGACAAAATAACAAACAATCTAGCTACAATTATCAAACCAGCATCCCCAAATCTACAAACACAGACTTTGATTGACGGCAATGCTAGAAATTGGGCCTTCACGACCGTGCTCATCCTCAGAGAGCATTATCAAAAGAACATTGACTCTGAAATGCAAAAGCTCACCCAGTTTCCTTCACCAGACTGGAGAGGCCCCTTTGAAATAGCCACAACGTGGGCGAAACGTAATTTAGGCAGACGCCTGAGACAGGATACAATAGACCGTGCCCAGGCGGTCATCATTGCCAGGACGACAGAAACAGCACCTCCTGTTCCTCTTCCTGCTGCTGCTGCCGTTTCTTCTCTCCCAACGCAGACAGCTGACCAGACAGCAGAAGAGGACCCACATGTTGTGATTGAGCTGGCTCCATCATCACCCCCAGTGAACCAGCCTCCCTCCACGAGACCACAGAGCCCAGCTGCAGCACGGCCACCCCCTTCACCACAAAACAGCAGTCATCAGATCACCACGATCGCCCAAATCCACGCAGCGCCTCCACCTGCGCCAATCTCCCGGGTTTCAGTGGAGACTATGACTGAACCCCAGCAGGAGGACTGGTCACCTCTGTTTGACCTGGAGGAGGCAAGTGAAACAGAACTTTCTCCTCCCACATCTCCGTCTCGCCTTTCTCCTGTAATACCTCTTCCAGCACGCATAAATCGCTCTCAAATAAGCTCTACGGCAGAAAGTGTCGTACGAGTTCTCGACATGCAGAAGGCTGACCCTGAAGCCGAAGAGGAAATCACTCTGGAGCCAGAACCAGCAGATGAGCAGATCACAGCGCTGAGCCAGAGAAGAGTAAGCCAACGCTCCTCCCACAGAGAAGGGAGTCCTCCTCCTCCTGTCCAAACCAGCACCATGGAGAGCAGAGGGTACCACACACTCACCCCTGCCACTCTCTCCAAGCTGAGATCCAGCGTGCAATCTCGCCTAGCCATCGAGCCAGCAGAGCAGACGACAACTTCTGCAGCAGAAATGCAGGTGTGTGCTCCAACACGACACGACAACACACCCCGCAAGTTTACAGAGTGGCACCTGCACATACAACATAAGAAGGTCATCATAGGAGACTCAAACATCAGCCGCCTTCCACCTTTCAAAGGTGGAAATGTACAGTTGGACAGTTTTCCTGGCGCCAGATGGCATCATGCAGAATTTCTCCTGAAGACGGCCACCTTCCAGACGAAACCAGAGGTTCTCCTGCTATCCTTCGGGCTCAACAACAGATCCCAGAGGGATAAAAAAGCTCCAGTGAAAGAGATGATCAAAGCCCTGACTGTAGCAGGACAGAGATTCCCAGACGCCACGATCCTCGTCCCTCACGTCAGTTTTTCACCTCACCTTTCACCAGATGAAAAAGTCGTCCTTATCCATTTAAATCAACACATCCAAGAACTGACAGACTACATCCCCCCACTCAGTGGCTTCTTTGAGACCCAAACTGACAGCATCCACTGGACGGCAGCTACCGCGAAGAGGATGCTCGAACATTGGTCTTCCTGGTTAAACTGAAGCTCCCCTTAAGCCTCTCACAGAGGGAGGGGAAAGATGGAGTTATGAATCTATGTAATAACTTTGTTCTTTCTCTTACACAGCTTTCCCTACTGAGCAGAGGTCTTACTTTCATCCCATCCAAATGTAACAGTAAGAATTTGACCTTTCAATCCAGACATGACTTACAGGAGTACCATCGCAGAATTAAGTTAACTGTTCACTATAAGGACAAAAGCAGCATCCAACCTCAGCCATTTACACTGAAATCTGACTGGACACCCCCATCTGCTACTCTCCCACCACAAATTAACCATTTAATAGACCAGGATATTTCATACTTTGAGAATGATTTTAAAATCATTCATAACACTCCAAATTTGAGTGGTGAGGAAACCAAAGCTCTAAAAGAATTAGCCCAAAATAATGATATAGTTATTAAACCAGCTGATAAGGGCAGTCTAACAGTAATTATGGATAAAAAAGATTATTTATATGAAGGTTACAGACAGTTAAATGATGTAACCTATTATCATAAACTCAATAAACCCATTTATTTAGATACAATCCCCCTAGTAGATACAATTATTAATAATTTATTGAAAAAGAAATTTATTAATAAAAAACAAAAAACTTACCTGCAGGGCAACTCGCAACCGAGGCCCAGACGTTTTTATATGTTACCCAAAATCCATAAAGATCCCCAAAAATGGACCGTTCCATCTAAAATTCCTCCTGGCAGACCCATTGTTTCAGACTGTGAGAGTGAAACCTATTATACAGCAGAATATTTGGACTTTTTTCTGAATCCCTTATCTAATAAACATGACAGTTACCTTAAAGATACATATCATTTTATTGAAAAAATTAAACAGCTAGTAATCCCAGCAGACTCTTTTCTTTTCACTATGGATATTGATAGCTTATATACCAATATTGACCACAAAGAGGGCATTGACAGTATTAAAAGAATTTTTCAAAAATACCCAGACAAAAAACGACCAGATAAAGAACTTCTCCAATTATTAGAGATTAATTTAAACAGAAATGATTTTGAATTTAATGGGGAATTTTTTGTTCAAATTAAGGGCACAGCTATGGGCAAAAAATTTGCACCGGCTTATGCCAACATATTCATGGCAGAATGGGAATCCTCTGCACTACAGAAATGTGCTTTAAAGCCGCTCTGTTATTACAGGTACCTCGACGACATCTGGGGCGTGTGGACGCACTCTGAGCAGGAGTTTGGGACCTTCCTGGGGACTCTCAACAGCCACAACCCTTCCATCAAACTCAAATCAACATGCCACGCCTCTTCAGTCGACTTTCTAGACACAACCACATTTAAGGGAAGTGACTTTCACACCACACACAAATTGGACATTAAAGTTTATTTTAAACCCACAGACACACATGCACTGTTACATAAAACCAGTTTTCATCCCAAACACACATTTGCAGGTCTGGTTAAATCCCAGCTGCTCCGCTTCCACAGAATCTGCACCCAACAGGCAGACTTTAAAAAGGCCACCAAAATTCTTTTTTCGGCATTATACACAAGGGGTTATTCCCGCTCCTTTTTAAGAAAGTGTTTTAAGTCATTTCAAGAAATTAAACCTATTGATACAGCCCCCCTTTTACCCATTGTCACAACACATTCGGCAGCCACGTGCAGGATGGTGAGAGTCCTCAGGAGGAACTTCCGGGATCTTGTTCAGAGCCAGGGGCTGCTCGAGGAGCACAGATTTCTGCCAGCCTACAGGAGAAACAAGAATCTTAAGGACATTTTAATTAGAGCCAAACTTCCTCCCCCTACACAACCAAAATCCAGAGCACTCACCTCTTTTTTCAAACATTTGGATTGGATTTGCAGCCACCACAACAAAAATGTGTTTCCGTCTCTATGCAGGGGGAGCCCCCACTCTCAAAACTGCATTTATATTATCTCCTGCTCCACCTGTGGGATACAGTACGTTGGGGAGACTGGAAACACTCTCTTAGTTAGATTCACCCAACACAGACACAACATCACAAAACAAAAAAACACAGACACTTACCTGGTACAACACTTTATGCTTCACGGATGGGATTCAGTTAGAGCAACGATCGTTCAGATGAATCCCAGATGGTCAGCCCCTGAGAGAAGAAAAAATGAAAGAATTTGGATTTCTAAATTAGACACCCTTCATCCTAGAGGCCTAAATGAGAAAAAAACACCATTATTCTAATTGGAGACACTTAACCACTTTTTTTCCCCCTTTTTGTCCAGCAGAGGGAGTTGCTAAACAGTCCCTCTGCATGACCAGATTTTCTAACCCCCCTGTAAATTCTTTTTCCAGCAGAGGGAGTTTATGAATCCCCAGAATCTGTTTCCATATGGCCCTGCCCCAAAGGTTCTAACTCTAACCCTAACCAAATTCACCATGAGCCCTAAACCTAATTAGATATTGAAAAAACAAAATTATTGATCCTATATTTCCTGCAGGAGAGCGAGATCTGAGTGGGGACAGAAATGGTCCGTGCATGAGGGCTCCAGGCGTACAGCTTGGAACCCTAACCCCAACACCTAACTAGCCTGAACCTTCTGATTCCCTGCAGGGTCTCTGCCTCTCTTCTCTCTATCCCCTCAAATTAAAAAACATTTTTTTTGGTTCTCTTTTTTCTAAAAAAGATGAATATTGCCATGTTTTGTGTATTCATGACTGGAATTTAAACACTAACATCTATCACAATTCTTTCTTTTAAAGGGATGTTCTCACCTCTGCCACTGGAGCCTTAATTATATTTTTTTTAAAAAACAATAGAGAATCTAGTTCAAATTTTTGACTATAGATATTAAACGAAAAATATTTTTTATATAACAAATGCATGTTTGGATGGTGCTCTTTTGCAGAAATGGATTGTCCTGTGCAGAATCGCTATATAGCATATAGCATTATAATATATATAGCATTATAATTTATTTGTTTCATTTACAGTATGCTTCTTGTATTTAGTTCTGGAAAATACAATGTTTAACATATACTTTATTTGTTTACAATACATTTTAAGATGTTTAGATTTAATTTTTATAAAAAGTATTTATTTTTATATTAAAACGCAAATGTACGAATGCACTTGAATGCAACGCTCCGAGCATCTGAGTCCCAGCGACCCCTGAAGGCGACAGCCTGCCCGACAACACCTGCGGATTGGATGGGCAGCCCAGGTGCATGATGGGTTACAGCTCATTACCTCACGAAGACTCGCTTGGAGCAGACTCCCGTTCGTATGAAGAGACATTTATATTGATTGTTTGCAAGCCAGCCTGAAGAAGACTAAGTTTGTTCGAAACGTTGCAACCTTGGCTTGTATTATTTTTTTATTAAACCGAAGTTGATCGGTAAATCACGTTTCCTAGTTTATTATTAGCATAGCCTCCCAGTATTAGCATAGCTTGTTAGCCACGTGTGACGGAGGTACCTTCTGCAACGGGCCGAATTACACAAGGACCACAGTAAGCCATGCCACCGCGCCCACACGACGACGGATGGATACTGGTGCAGTCCAGAGGAGGCAGACGGAGGGAACGGGCCTATGAACGCGACAGGCCACAGAACAGACGTGCAGCTGCGGATTTTTCCAGCTACCCACGCCGAGACGGACGCCGATCCTATGCGGACGTCACCAGAGAGGGAGCCCATTTTCTGGAGCCGACCTTTTACGGCAGACAGCAGGTGAGACATCGCCCTGCACCGCAGCCGTTCTATAGCGGGCCGCGCTACCCATTTCAAGATGGCGCTCGGCGTGCGCCGAGACCTAGACCACGCGGTCCCTCCAACCAAAATGGCCGCTACGTCTTTGTACCAGCAGGTGCTCGGAATGAAGCCCCCCCCCACAGGGTACAGTCTAATGACCCTGATTTCACAGAGAAGGTGCGTGTAATGAACAGACTGATTAAAGCTGTACACCACCTCACCAATGTGTCCAGAGAGGCTCATCCTCCCTCCCTGGACAAAATAACAAACAATCTAGCTACAATTATCAAACCAGCATCCCCAAATCTACAAACACAGACTTTGATTGACGGCAATGCTAGAAATTGGGCCTTCACGACCGTGCTCATCCTCAGAGAGCATTATCAAAAGAACATTGACTCTGAAATGCAAAAGCTCACCCAGTTTCCTTCACCAGACTGGAGAGGCCCCTTTGAAATAGCCACAACGTGGGCGAAACGTAATTTAGGCAGACGCCTGAGACAGGATACAATAGACCGTGCCCAGGCGGTCATCATTGCCAGGACGACAGAAACAGCACCTCCTGTTCCTCTTCCTGCTGCTGCTGCCGTTTCTTCTCTCCCAACGCAGACAGCTGACCAGACAGCAGAAGAGGACCCACATGTTGTGATTGAGCTGGCTCCATCATCACCCCCAGTGAACCAGCCTCCCTCCACGAGACCACAGAGCCCAGCTGCAGCACGGCCACCCCCTTCACCACAAAACAGCAGTCATCAGATCACCACGATCGCCCAAATCCACGCAGCGCCTCCACCTGCGCCAATCTCCCGGGTTTCAGTGGAGACTATGACTGAACCCCAGCAGGAGGACTGGTCACCTCTGTTTGACCTGGAGGAGGCAAGTGAAACAGAACTTTCTCCTCCCACATCTCCGTCTCGCCTTTCTCCTGTAATACCTCTTCCAGCACGCATAAATCGCTCTCAAATAAGCTCTACGGCAGAAAGTGTCGTACGAGTTCTCGACATGCAGAAGGCTGACCCTGAAGCCGAAGAGGAAATCACTCTGGAGCCAGAACCAGCAGATGAGCAGATCACAGCGCTGAGCCAGAGAAGAGTAAGCCAACGCTCCTCCCACAGAGAAGGGAGTCCTCCTCCTCCTGTCCAAACCAGCACCATGGAGAGCAGAGGGTACCACACACTCACCCCTGCCACTCTCTCCAAGCTGAGATCCAGCGTGCAATCTCGCCTAGCCATCGAGCCAGCAGAGCAGACGACAACTTCTGCAGCAGAAATGCAGGTGTGTGCTCCAACACGACACGACAACACACCCCGCAAGTTTACAGAGTGGCACCTGCACATACAACATAAGAAGGTCATCATAGGAGACTCAAACATCAGCCGCCTTCCACCTTTCAAAGGTGGAAATGTACAGTTGGACAGTTTTCCTGGCGCCAGATGGCATCATGCAGAATTTCTCCTGAAGACGGCCACCTTCCAGACGAAACCAGAGGTTCTCCTGCTATCCTTCGGGCTCAACAACAGATCCCAGAGGGATAAAAAAGCTCCAGTGAAAGAGATGATCAAAGCCCTGACTGTAGCAGGACAGAGATTCCCAGACGCCACGATCCTCGTCCCTCACGTCAGTTTTTCACCTCACCTTTCACCAGATGAAAAAGTCGTCCTTATCCATTTAAATCAACACATCCAAGAACTGACAGACTACATCCCCCCACTCAGTGGCTTCTTTGAGACCCAAACTGACAGCATCCACTGGACGGCAGCTACCGCGAAGAGGATGCTCGAACATTGGTCTTCCTGGTTAAACTGAAGCTCCCCTTAAGCCTCTCACAGAGGGAGGGGAAAGATGGAGTTATGAATCTATGTAATAACTTTGTTCTTTCTCTTACACAGCTTTCCCTACTGAGCAGAGGTCTTACTTTCATCCCATCCAAATGTAACAGTAAGAATTTGACCTTTCAATCCAGACATGACTTACAGGAGTACCATCGCAGAATTAAGTTAACTGTTCACTATAAGGACAAAAGCAGCATCCAACCTCAGCCATTTACACTGAAATCTGACTGGACACCCCCATCTGCTACTCTCCCACCACAAATTAACCATTTAATAGACCAGGATATTTCATACTTTGAGAATGATTTTAAAATCATTCATAACACTCCAAATTTGAGTGGTGAGGAAACCAAAGCTCTAAAAGAATTAGCCCAAAATAATGATATAGTTATTAAACCAGCTGATAAGGGCAGTCTAACAGTAATTATGGATAAAAAAGATTATTTATATGAAGGTTACAGACAGTTAAATGATGTAACCTATTATCATAAACTCAATAAACCCATTTATTTAGATACAATCCCCCTAGTAGATACAATTATTAATAATTTATTGAAAAAGAAATTTATTAATAAAAAACAAAAAACTTACCTGCAGGGCAACTCGCAACCGAGGCCCAGACGTTTTTATATGTTACCCAAAATCCATAAAGATCCCCAAAAATGGACCGTTCCATCTAAAATTCCTCCTGGCAGACCCATTGTTTCAGACTGTGAGAGTGAAACCTATTATACAGCAGAATATTTGGACTTTTTTCTGAATCCCTTATCTAATAAACATGACAGTTACCTTAAAGATACATATCATTTTATTGAAAAAATTAAACAGCTAGTAATCCCAGCAGACTCTTTTCTTTTCACTATGGATATTGATAGCTTATATACCAATATTGACCACAAAGAGGGCATTGACAGTATTAAAAGAATTTTTCAAAAATACCCAGACAAAAAACGACCAGATAAAGAACTTCTCCAATTATTAGAGATTAATTTAAACAGAAATGATTTTGAATTTAATGGGGAATTTTTTGTTCAAATTAAGGGCACAGCTATGGGCAAAAAATTTGCACCGGCTTATGCCAACATATTCATGGCAGAATGGGAATCCTCTGCACTACAGAAATGTGCTTTAAAGCCGCTCTGTTATTACAGGTACCTCGACGACATCTGGGGCGTGTGGACGCACTCTGAGCAGGAGTTTGGGACCTTCCTGGGGACTCTCAACAGCCACAACCCTTCCATCAAACTCAAATCAACATGCCACGCCTCTTCAGTCGACTTTCTAGACACAACCACATTTAAGGGAAGTGACTTTCACACCACACACAAATTGGACATTAAAGTTTATTTTAAACCCACAGACACACATGCACTGTTACATAAAACCAGTTTTCATCCCAAACACACATTTGCAGGTCTGGTTAAATCCCAGCTGCTCCGCTTCCACAGAATCTGCACCCAACAGGCAGACTTTAAAAAGGCCACCAAAATTCTTTTTTCGGCATTATACACAAGGGGTTATTCCCGCTCCTTTTTAAGAAAGTGTTTTAAGTCATTTCAAGAAATTAAACCTATTGATACAGCCCCCCTTTTACCCATTGTCACAACACATTCGGCAGCCACGTGCAGGATGGTGAGAGTCCTCAGGAGGAACTTCCGGGATCTTGTTCAGAGCCAGGGGCTGCTCGAGGAGCACAGATTTCTGCCAGCCTACAGGAGAAACAAGAATCTTAAGGACATTTTAATTAGAGCCAAACTTCCTCCCCCTACACAACCAAAATCCAGAGCACTCACCTCTTTTTTCAAACATTTGGATTGGATTTGCAGCCACCACAACAAAAATGTGTTTCCGTCTCTATGCAGGGGGAGCCCCCACTCTCAAAACTGCATTTATATTATCTCCTGCTCCACCTGTGGGATACAGTACGTTGGGGAGACTGGAAACACTCTCTTAGTTAGATTCACCCAACACAGACACAACATCACAAAACAAAAAAACACAGACACTTACCTGGTACAACACTTTATGCTTCACGGATGGGATTCAGTTAGAGCAACGATCGTTCAGATGAATCCCAGATGGTCAGCCCCTGAGAGAAGAAAAAATGAAAGAATTTGGATTTCTAAATTAGACACCCTTCATCCTAGAGGCCTAAATGAGAAAAAAACACCATTATTCTAATTGGAGACACTTAACCACTTTTTTTCCCCTTTTTGTCCAGCAGAGGGAGTTGCTAAACAGTCCCTCTGCATGACCAGATTTTCTAACCCCCCTGTAAATTCTTTTTCCAGCAGAGGGAGTTTATGAATCCCCAGAATCTGTTTCCATATGGCCCTGCCCCAAAGGTTCTAACTCTAACCCTAACCAAATTCACCATGAGCCCTAAACCTAATTAGATATTGAAAAAACAAAATTATTGATCCTATATTTCCTGCAGGAGAGCGAGATCTGAGTGGGGACAGAAATGGTCCGTGCATGAGGGCTCCAGGCGTACAGCTTGGAACCCTAACCCCAACACCTAACTAGCCTGAACCTTCTGATTCCCTGCAGGGTCTCTGCCTCTCTTCTCTCTATCCCCTCAAATTAAAAAACATTTTTTTTGGTTCTCTTTTTTCTAAAAAAGATGAATATTGCCATGTTTTGTGTATTCATGACTGGAATTTAAACACTAACATCTATCACAATTCTTTCTTTTAAAGGGATGTTCTCACCTCTGCCACTGGAGCCTTAATTATATTTTTTTTAAAAAACAATAGAGAATCTAGTTCAAATTTTTGACTATAGATATTAAACGAAAAATATTTTTTATATAACAAATGCATGTTTGGATGGTGCTCTTTTGCAGAAATGGATTGTCCTGTGCAGAATCGCTATATAGCATATAGCATTATAATATATATAGCATTATAATTTATTTGTTTCATTTACAGTATGCTTCTTGTATTTAGTTCTGGAAAATACAATGTTTAACATATACTTTATTTGTTTACAATACATTTTAAGATGTTTAGATTTAATTTTTATAAAAAGTATTTATTTTTATATTAAAACGCAAATGTACGAATGCACTTGAATGCAACGCTCCGAGCATCTGAGTCCCAGCGACCCCTGAAGGCGACAGCCTGCCCGACAACACCTGCGGATTGGATGGGCAGCCCAGGTGCATGATGGGTTACAGCTCATTACCTCACGAAGACTCGCTTGGAGCAGACTCCCGTTCGTATGAAGAGACATTTATATTGATTGTTTGCAAGCCAGCCTGAAGAAGACTAAGTTTGTTCGAAACGTTGCAACCTTGGCTTGTATTATTTTTTTATTAAACCGAAGTTGATCGGTAAATCACGTTTCCTAGTTTATTATTAGCATAGCCTCCCAGTATTAGCATAGCTTGTTAGCCACGTGTGACGGAGGTACCTTCTGCAACGGGCCGAATTACACAAGGACCACAGTAAGCCATGCCACCGCGCCCACACGACGACGGATGGATACTGGTGCAGTCCAGAGGAGGCAGACGGAGGGAACGGGCCTATGAACGCGACAGGCCACAGAACAGACGTGCAGCTGCGGATTTTTCCAGCTACCCACGCCGAGACGGACGCCGATCCTATGCGGACGTCACCAGAGAGGGAGCCCATTTTCTGGAGCCGACCTTTTACGGCAGACAGCAGGTGAGACATCGCCCTGCACCGCAGCCGTTCTATAGCGGGCCGCGCTACCCATTTCAAGATGGCGCTCGGCGTGCGCCGAGACCTAGACCACGCGGTCCCTCCAACCAAAATGGCCGCTACGTCTTTGTACCAGCAGGTGCTCGGAATGAAGCCCCCCCCCACAGGGTACAGTCTAATGACCCTGATTTCACAGAGAAGGTGCGTGTAATGAACAGACTGATTAAAGCTGTACACCACCTCACCAATGTGTCCAGAGAGGCTCATCCTCCCTCCCTGGACAAAATAACAAACAATCTAGCTACAATTATCAAACCAGCATCCCCAAATCTACAAACACAGACTTTGATTGACGGCAATGCTAGAAATTGGGCCTTCACGACCGTGCTCATCCTCAGAGAGCATTATCAAAAGAACATTGACTCTGAAATGCAAAAGCTCACCCAGTTTCCTTCACCAGACTGGAGAGGCCCCTTTGAAATAGCCACAACGTGGGCGAAACGTAATTTAGGCAGACGCCTGAGACAGGATACAATAGACCGTGCCCAGGCGGTCATCATTGCCAGGACGACAGAAACAGCACCTCCTGTTCCTCTTCCTGCTGCTGCTGCCGTTTCTTCTCTCCCAACGCAGACAGCTGACCAGACAGCAGAAGAGGACCCACATGTTGTGATTGAGCTGGCTCCATCATCACCCCCAGTGAACCAGCCTCCCTCCACGAGACCACAGAGCCCAGCTGCAGCACGGCCACCCCCTTCACCACAAAACAGCAGTCATCAGATCACCACGATCGCCCAAATCCACGCAGCGCCTCCACCTGCGCCAATCTCCCGGGTTTCAGTGGAGACTATGACTGAACCCCAGCAGGAGGACTGGTCACCTCTGTTTGACCTGGAGGAGGCAAGTGAAACAGAACTTTCTCCTCCCACATCTCCGTCTCGCCTTTCTCCTGTAATACCTCTTCCAGCACGCATAAATCGCTCTCAAATAAGCTCTACGGCAGAAAGTGTCGTACGAGTTCTCGACATGCAGAAGGCTGACCCTGAAGCCGAAGAGGAAATCACTCTGGAGCCAGAACCAGCAGATGAGCAGATCACAGCGCTGAGCCAGAGAAGAGTAAGCCAACGCTCCTCCCACAGAGAAGGGAGTCCTCCTCCTCCTGTCCAAACCAGCACCATGGAGAGCAGAGGGTACCACACACTCACCCCTGCCACTCTCTCCAAGCTGAGATCCAGCGTGCAATCTCGCCTAGCCATCGAGCCAGCAGAGCAGACGACAACTTCTGCAGCAGAAATGCAGGTGTGTGCTCCAACACGACACGACAACACACCCCGCAAGTTTACAGAGTGGCACCTGCACATACAACATAAGAAGGTCATCATAGGAGACTCAAACATCAGCCGCCTTCCACCTTTCAAAGGTGGAAATGTACAGTTGGACAGTTTTCCTGGCGCCAGATGGCATCATGCAGAATTTCTCCTGAAGACGGCCACCTTCCAGACGAAACCAGAGGTTCTCCTGCTATCCTTCGGGCTCAACAACAGATCCCAGAGGGATAAAAAAGCTCCAGTGAAAGAGATGATCAAAGCCCTGACTGTAGCAGGACAGAGATTCCCAGACGCCACGATCCTCGTCCCTCACGTCAGTTTTTCACCTCACCTTTCACCAGATGAAAAAGTCGTCCTTATCCATTTAAATCAACACATCCAAGAACTGACAGACTACATCCCCCCACTCAGTGGCTTCTTTGAGACCCAAACTGACAGCATCCACTGGACGGCAGCTACCGCGAAGAGGATGCTCGAACATTGGTCTTCCTGGTTAAACTGAAGCTCCCCTTAAGCCTCTCACAGAGGGAGGGGAAAGATGGAGTTATGAATCTATGTAATAACTTTGTTCTTTCTCTTACACAGCTTTCCCTACTGAGCAGAGGTCTTACTTTCATCCCATCCAAATGTAACAGTAAGAATTTGACCTTTCAATCCAGACATGACTTACAGGAGTACCATCGCAGAATTAAGTTAACTGTTCACTATAAGGACAAAAGCAGCATCCAACCTCAGCCATTTACACTGAAATCTGACTGGACACCCCCATCTGCTACTCTCCCACCACAAATTAACCATTTAATAGACCAGGATATTTCATACTTTGAGAATGATTTTAAAATCATTCATAACACTCCAAATTTGAGTGGTGAGGAAACCAAAGCTCTAAAAGAATTAGCCCAAAATAATGATATAGTTATTAAACCAGCTGATAAGGGCAGTCTAACAGTAATTATGGATAAAAAAGATTATTTATATGAAGGTTACAGACAGTTAAATGATGTAACCTATTATCATAAACTCAATAAACCCATTTATTTAGATACAATCCCCCTAGTAGATACAATTATTAATAATTTATTGAAAAAGAAATTTATTAATAAAAAACAAAAAACTTACCTGCAGGGCAACTCGCAACCGAGGCCCAGACGTTTTTATATGTTACCCAAAATCCATAAAGATCCCCAAAAATGGACCGTTCCATCTAAAATTCCTCCTGGCAGACCCATTGTTTCAGACTGTGAGAGTGAAACCTATTATACAGCAGAATATTTGGACTTTTTTCTGAATCCCTTATCTAATAAACATGACAGTTACCTTAAAGATACATATCATTTTATTGAAAAAATTAAACAGCTAGTAATCCCAGCAGACTCTTTTCTTTTCACTATGGATATTGATAGCTTATATACCAATATTGACCACAAAGAGGGCATTGACAGTATTAAAAGAATTTTTCAAAAATACCCAGACAAAAAACGACCAGATAAAGAACTTCTCCAATTATTAGAGATTAATTTAAACAGAAATGATTTTGAATTTAATGGGGAATTTTTTGTTCAAATTAAGGGCACAGCTATGGGCAAAAAATTTGCACCGGCTTATGCCAACATATTCATGGCAGAATGGGAATCCTCTGCACTACAGAAATGTGCTTTAAAGCCGCTCTGTTATTACAGGTACCTCGACGACATCTGGGGCGTGTGGACGCACTCTGAGCAGGAGTTTGGGACCTTCCTGGGGACTCTCAACAGCCAC
Source organism: Oryzias latipes (assembly GCF_053564925.1). Classification (NCBI taxonomy): domain Eukaryota; kingdom Metazoa; phylum Chordata; class Actinopteri; order Beloniformes; family Adrianichthyidae; genus Oryzias; species Oryzias latipes. The sequence continues at coordinate 98,632 of NC_136240.1, forward strand.
AACCCTTCCATCAAACTCAAATCAACATGCCACGCCTCTTCAGTCGACTTTCTAGACACAACCACATTTAAGGGAAGTGACTTTCACACCACACACAAATTGGACATTAAAGTTTATTTTAAACCCACAGACACACATGCACTGTTACATAAAACCAGTTTTCATCCCAAACACACATTTGCAGGTCTGGTTAAATCCCAGCTGCTCCGCTTCCACAGAATCTGCACCCAACAGGCAGACTTTAAAAAGGCCACCAAAATTCTTTTTTCGGCATTATACACAAGGGGTTATTCCCGCTCCTTTTTAAGAAAGTGTTTTAAGTCATTTCAAGAAATTAAACCTATTGATACAGCCCCCCTTTTACCCATTGTCACAACACATTCGGCAGCCACGTGCAGGATGGTGAGAGTCCTCAGGAGGAACTTCCGGGATCTTGTTCAGAGCCAGGGGCTGCTCGAGGAGCACAGATTTCTGCCAGCCTACAGGAGAAACAAGAATCTTAAGGACATTTTAATTAGAGCCAAACTTCCTCCCCCTACACAACCAAAATCCAGAGCACTCACCTCTTTTTTCAAACATTTGGATTGGATTTGCAGCCACCACAACAAAAATGTGTTTCCGTCTCTATGCAGGGGGAGCCCCCACTCTCAAAACTGCATTTATATTATCTCCTGCTCCACCTGTGGGATACAGTACGTTGGGGAGACTGGAAACACTCTCTTAGTTAGATTCACCCAACACAGACACAACATCACAAAACAAAAAAACACAGACACTTACCTGGTACAACACTTTATGCTTCACGGATGGGATTCAGTTAGAGCAACGATCGTTCAGATGAATCCCAGATGGTCAGCCCCTGAGAGAAGAAAAAATGAAAGAATTTGGATTTCTAAATTAGACACCCTTCATCCTAGAGGCCTAAATGAGAAAAAAACACCATTATTCTAATTGGAGACACTTAACCACTTTTTTTCCCCCTTTTTGTCCAGCAGAGGGAGTTGCTAAACAGTCCCTCTGCATGACCAGATTTTCTAACCCCCCTGTAAATTCTTTTTCCAGCAGAGGGAGTTTATGAATCCCCAGAATCTGTTTCCATATGGCCCTGCCCCAAAGGTTCTAACTCTAACCCTAACCAAATTCACCATGAGCCCTAAACCTAATTAGATATTGAAAAAACAAAATTATTGATCCTATATTTCCTGCAGGAGAGCGAGATCTGAGTGGGGACAGAAATGGTCCGTGCATGAGGGCTCCAGGCGTACAGCTTGGAACCCTAACCCCAACACCTAACTAGCCTGAACCTTCTGATTCCCTGCAGGGTCTCTGCCTCTCTTCTCTCTATCCCCTCAAATTAAAAAACATTTTTTTTGGTTCTCTTTTTTCTAAAAAAGATGAATATTGCCATGTTTTGTGTATTCATGACTGGAATTTAAACACTAACATCTATCACAATTCTTTCTTTTAAAGGGATGTTCTCACCTCTGCCACTGGAGCCTTAATTATATTTTTTTTAAAAAACAATAGAGAATCTAGTTCAAATTTTTGACTATAGATATTAAACGAAAAATATTTTTTATATAACAAATGCATGTTTGGATGGTGCTCTTTTGCAGAAATGGATTGTCCTGTGCAGAATCGCTATATAGCATATAGCATTATAATATATATAGCATTATAATTTATTTGTTTCATTTACAGTATGCTTCTTGTATTTAGTTCTGGAAAATACAATGTTTAACATATACTTTATTTGTTTACAATACATTTTAAGATGTTTAGATTTAATTTTTATAAAAAGTATTTATTTTTATATTAAAACGCAAATGTACGAATGCACTTGAATGCAACGCTCCGAGCATCTGAGTCCCAGCGACCCCTGAAGGCGACAGCCTGCCCGACAACACCTGCGGATTGGATGGGCAGCCCAGGTGCATGATGGGTTACAGCTCATTACCTCACGAAGACTCGCTTGGAGCAGACTCCCGTTCGTATGAAGAGACATTTATATTGATTGTTTGCAAGCCAGCCTGAAGAAGACTAAGTTTGTTCGAAACGTTGCAACCTTGGCTTGTATTATTTTTTTATTAAACCGAAGTTGATCGGTAAATCACGTTTCCTAGTTTATTATTAGCATAGCCTCCCAGTATTAGCATAGCTTGTTAGCCACGTGTGACGGAGGTACCTTCTGCAACGGGCCGAATTACACAAGGACCACAGTAAGCCATGCCACCGCGCCCACACGACGACGGATGGATACTGGTGCAGTCCAGAGGAGGCAGACGGAGGGAACGGGCCTATGAACGCGACAGGCCACAGAACAGACGTGCAGCTGCGGATTTTTCCAGCTACCCACGCCGAGACGGACGCCGATCCTATGCGGACGTCACCAGAGAGGGAGCCCATTTTCTGGAGCCGACCTTTTACGGCAGACAGCAGGTGAGACATCGCCCTGCACCGCAGCCGTTCTATAGCGGGCCGCGCTACCCATTTCAAGATGGCGCTCGGCGTGCGCCGAGACCTAGACCACGCGGTCCCTCCAACCAAAATGGCCGCTACGTCTTTGTACCAGCAGGTGCTCGGAATGAAGCCCCCCCCCACAGGGTACAGTCTAATGACCCTGATTTCACAGAGAAGGTGCGTGTAATGAACAGACTGATTAAAGCTGTACACCACCTCACCAATGTGTCCAGAGAGGCTCATCCTCCCTCCCTGGACAAAATAACAAACAATCTAGCTACAATTATCAAACCAGCATCCCCAAATCTACAAACACAGACTTTGATTGACGGCAATGCTAGAAATTGGGCCTTCACGACCGTGCTCATCCTCAGAGAGCATTATCAAAAGAACATTGACTCTGAAATGCAAAAGCTCACCCAGTTTCCTTCACCAGACTGGAGAGGCCCCTTTGAAATAGCCACAACGTGGGCGAAACGTAATTTAGGCAGACGCCTGAGACAGGATACAATAGACCGTGCCCAGGCGGTCATCATTGCCAGGACGACAGAAACAGCACCTCCTGTTCCTCTTCCTGCTGCTGCTGCCGTTTCTTCTCTCCCAACGCAGACAGCTGACCAGACAGCAGAAGAGGACCCACATGTTGTGATTGAGCTGGCTCCATCATCACCCCCAGTGAACCAGCCTCCCTCCACGAGACCACAGAGCCCAGCTGCAGCACGGCCACCCCCTTCACCACAAAACAGCAGTCATCAGATCACCACGATCGCCCAAATCCACGCAGCGCCTCCACCTGCGCCAATCTCCCGGGTTTCAGTGGAGACTATGACTGAACCCCAGCAGGAGGACTGGTCACCTCTGTTTGACCTGGAGGAGGCAAGTGAAACAGAACTTTCTCCTCCCACATCTCCGTCTCGCCTTTCTCCTGTAATACCTCTTCCAGCACGCATAAATCGCTCTCAAATAAGCTCTACGGCAGAAAGTGTCGTACGAGTTCTCGACATGCAGAAGGCTGACCCTGAAGCCGAAGAGGAAATCACTCTGGAGCCAGAACCAGCAGATGAGCAGATCACAGCGCTGAGCCAGAGAAGAGTAAGCCAACGCTCCTCCCACAGAGAAGGGAGTCCTCCTCCTCCTGTCCAAACCAGCACCATGGAGAGCAGAGGGTACCACACACTCACCCCTGCCACTCTCTCCAAGCTGAGATCCAGCGTGCAATCTCGCCTAGCCATCGAGCCAGCAGAGCAGACGACAACTTCTGCAGCAGAAATGCAGGTGTGTGCTCCAACACGACACGACAACACACCCCGCAAGTTTACAGAGTGGCACCTGCACATACAACATAAGAAGGTCATCATAGGAGACTCAAACATCAGCCGCCTTCCACCTTTCAAAGGTGGAAATGTACAGTTGGACAGTTTTCCTGGCGCCAGATGGCATCATGCAGAATTTCTCCTGAAGACGGCCACCTTCCAGACGAAACCAGAGGTTCTCCTGCTATCCTTCGGGCTCAACAACAGATCCCAGAGGGATAAAAAAGCTCCAGTGAAAGAGATGATCAAAGCCCTGACTGTAGCAGGACAGAGATTCCCAGACGCCACGATCCTCGTCCCTCACGTCAGTTTTTCACCTCACCTTTCACCAGATGAAAAAGTCGTCCTTATCCATTTAAATCAACACATCCAAGAACTGACAGACTACATCCCCCCACTCAGTGGCTTCTTTGAGACCCAAACTGACAGCATCCACTGGACGGCAGCTACCGCGAAGAGGATGCTCGAACATTGGTCTTCCTGGTTAAACTGAAGCTCCCCTTAAGCCTCTCACAGAGGGAGGGGAAAGATGGAGTTATGAATCTATGTAATAACTTTGTTCTTTCTCTTACACAGCTTTCCCTACTGAGCAGAGGTCTTACTTTCATCCCATCCAAATGTAACAGTAAGAATTTGACCTTTCAATCCAGACATGACTTACAGGAGTACCATCGCAGAATTAAGTTAACTGTTCACTATAAGGACAAAAGCAGCATCCAACCTCAGCCATTTACACTGAAATCTGACTGGACACCCCCATCTGCTACTCTCCCACCACAAATTAACCATTTAATAGACCAGGATATTTCATACTTTGAGAATGATTTTAAAATCATTCATAACACTCCAAATTTGAGTGGTGAGGAAACCAAAGCTCTAAAAGAATTAGCCCAAAATAATGATATAGTTATTAAACCAGCTGATAAGGGCAGTCTAACAGTAATTATGGATAAAAAAGATTATTTATATGAAGGTTACAGACAGTTAAATGATGTAACCTATTATCATAAACTCAATAAACCCATTTATTTAGATACAATCCCCCTAGTAGATACAATTATTAATAATTTATTGAAAAAGAAATTTATTAATAAAAAACAAAAAACTTACCTGCAGGGCAACTCGCAACCGAGGCCCAGACGTTTTTATATGTTACCCAAAATCCATAAAGATCCCCAAAAATGGACCGTTCCATCTAAAATTCCTCCTGGCAGACCCATTGTTTCAGACTGTGAGAGTGAAACCTATTATACAGCAGAATATTTGGACTTTTTTCTGAATCCCTTATCTAATAAACATGACAGTTACCTTAAAGATACATATCATTTTATTGAAAAAATTAAACAGCTAGTAATCCCAGCAGACTCTTTTCTTTTCACTATGGATATTGATAGCTTATATACCAATATTGACCACAAAGAGGGCATTGACAGTATTAAAAGAATTTTTCAAAAATACCCAGACAAAAAACGACCAGATAAAGAACTTCTCCAATTATTAGAGATTAATTTAAACAGAAATGATTTTGAATTTAATGGGGAATTTTTTGTTCAAATTAAGGGCACAGCTATGGGCAAAAAATTTGCACCGGCTTATGCCAACATATTCATGGCAGAATGGGAATCCTCTGCACTACAGAAATGTGCTTTAAAGCCGCTCTGTTATTACAGGTACCTCGACGACATCTGGGGCGTGTGGACGCACTCTGAGCAGGAGTTTGGGACCTTCCTGGGGACTCTCAACAGCCACAACCCTTCCATCAAACTCAAATCAACATGCCACGCCTCTTCAGTCGACTTTCTAGACACAACCACATTTAAGGGAAGTGACTTTCACACCACACACAAATTGGACATTAAAGTTTATTTTAAACCCACAGACACACATGCACTGTTACATAAAACCAGTTTTCATCCCAAACACACATTTGCAGGTCTGGTTAAATCCCAGCTGCTCCGCTTCCACAGAATCTGCACCCAACAGGCAGACTTTAAAAAGGCCACCAAAATTCTTTTTTCGGCATTATACACAAGGGGTTATTCCCGCTCCTTTTTAAGAAAGTGTTTTAAGTCATTTCAAGAAATTAAACCTATTGATACAGCCCCCCTTTTACCCATTGTCACAACACATTCGGCAGCCACGTGCAGGATGGTGAGAGTCCTCAGGAGGAACTTCCGGGATCTTGTTCAGAGCCAGGGGCTGCTCGAGGAGCACAGATTTCTGCCAGCCTACAGGAGAAACAAGAATCTTAAGGACATTTTAATTAGAGCCAAACTTCCTCCCCCTACACAACCAAAATCCAGAGCACTCACCTCTTTTTTCAAACATTTGGATTGGATTTGCAGCCACCACAACAAAAATGTGTTTCCGTCTCTATGCAGGGGGAGCCCCCACTCTCAAAACTGCATTTATATTATCTCCTGCTCCACCTGTGGGATACAGTACGTTGGGGAGACTGGAAACACTCTCTTAGTTAGATTCACCCAACACAGACACAACATCACAAAACAAAAAAACACAGACACTTACCTGGTACAACACTTTATGCTTCACGGATGGGATTCAGTTAGAGCAACGATCGTTCAGATGAATCCCAGATGGTCAGCCCCTGAGAGAAGAAAAAATGAAAGAATTTGGATTTCTAAATTAGACACCCTTCATCCTAGAGGCCTAAATGAGAAAAAAACACCATTATTCTAATTGGAGACACTTAACCACTTTTTTTCCCCCTTTTTGTCCAGCAGAGGGAGTTGCTAAACAGTCCCTCTGCATGACCAGATTTTCTAACCCCCCTGTAAATTCTTTTTCCAGCAGAGGGAGTTTATGAATCCCCAGAATCTGTTTCCATATGGCCCTGCCCCAAAGGTTCTAACTCTAACCCTAACCAAATTCACCATGAGCCCTAAACCTAATTAGATATTGAAAAAACAAAATTATTGATCCTATATTTCCTGCAGGAGAGCGAGATCTGAGTGGGGACAGAAATGGTCCGTGCATGAGGGCTCCAGGCGTACAGCTTGGAACCCTAACCCCAACACCTAACTAGCCTGAACCTTCTGATTCCCTGCAGGGTCTCTGCCTCTCTTCTCTCTATCCCCTCAAATTAAAAAACATTTTTTTTGGTTCTCTTTTTTCTAAAAAAGATGAATATTGCCATGTTTTGTGTATTCATGACTGGAATTTAAACACTAACATCTATCACAATTCTTTCTTTTAAAGGGATGTTCTCACCTCTGCCACTGGAGCCTTAATTATATTTTTTTTAAAAAACAATAGAGAATCTAGTTCAAATTTTTGACTATAGATATTAAACGAAAAATATTTTTTATATAACAAATGCATGTTTGGATGGTGCTCTTTTGCAGAAATGGATTGTCCTGTGCAGAATCGCTATATAGCATATAGCATTATAATATATATAGCATTATAATTTATTTGTTTCATTTACAGTATGCTTCTTGTATTTAGTTCTGGAAAATACAATGTTTAACATATACTTTATTTGTTTACAATACATTTTAAGATGTTTAGATTTAATTTTTATAAAAAGTATTTATTTTTATATTAAAACGCAAATGTACGAATGCACTTGAATGCAACGCTCCGAGCATCTGAGTCCCAGCGACCCCTGAAGGCGACAGCCTGCCCGACAACACCTGCGGATTGGATGGGCAGCCCAGGTGCATGATGGGTTACAGCTCATTACCTCACGAAGACTCGCTTGGAGCAGACTCCCGTTCGTATGAAGAGACATTTATATTGATTGTTTGCAAGCCAGCCTGAAGAAGACTAAGTTTGTTCGAAACGTTGCAACCTTGGCTTGTATTATTTTTTTATTAAACCGAAGTTGATCGGTAAATCACGTTTCCTAGTTTATTATTAGCATAGCCTCCCAGTATTAGCATAGCTTGTTAGCCACGTGTGACGGAGGTACCTTCTGCAACGGGCCGAATTACACAAGGACCACAGTAAGCCATGCCACCGCGCCCACACGACGACGGATGGATACTGGTGCAGTCCAGAGGAGGCAGACGGAGGGAACGGGCCTATGAACGCGACAGGCCACAGAACAGACGTGCAGCTGCGGATTTTTCCAGCTACCCACGCCGAGACGGACGCCGATCCTATGCGGACGTCACCAGAGAGGGAGCCCATTTTCTGGAGCCGACCTTTTACGGCAGACAGCAGGTGAGACATCGCCCTGCACCGCAGCCGTTCTATAGCGGGCCGCGCTACCCATTTCAAGATGGCGCTCGGCGTGCGCCGAGACCTAGACCACGCGGTCCCTCCAACCAAAATGGCCGCTACGTCTTTGTACCAGCAGGTGCTCGGAATGAAGCCCCCCCCCACAGGGTACAGTCTAATGACCCTGATTTCACAGAGAAGGTGCGTGTAATGAACAGACTGATTAAAGCTGTACACCACCTCACCAATGTGTCCAGAGAGGCTCATCCTCCCTCCCTGGACAAAATAACAAACAATCTAGCTACAATTATCAAACCAGCATCCCCAAATCTACAAACACAGACTTTGATTGACGGCAATGCTAGAAATTGGGCCTTCACGACCGTGCTCATCCTCAGAGAGCATTATCAAAAGAACATTGACTCTGAAATGCAAAAGCTCACCCAGTTTCCTTCACCAGACTGGAGAGGCCCCTTTGAAATAGCCACAACGTGGGCGAAACGTAATTTAGGCAGACGCCTGAGACAGGATACAATAGACCGTGCCCAGGCGGTCATCATTGCCAGGACGACAGAAACAGCACCTCCTGTTCCTCTTCCTGCTGCTGCTGCCGTTTCTTCTCTCCCAACGCAGACAGCTGACCAGACAGCAGAAGAGGACCCACATGTTGTGATTGAGCTGGCTCCATCATCACCCCCAGTGAACCAGCCTCCCTCCACGAGACCACAGAGCCCAGCTGCAGCACGGCCACCCCCTTCACCACAAAACAGCAGTCATCAGATCACCACGATCGCCCAAATCCACGCAGCGCCTCCACCTGCGCCAATCTCCCGGGTTTCAGTGGAGACTATGACTGAACCCCAGCAGGAGGACTGGTCACCTCTGTTTGACCTGGAGGAGGCAAGTGAAACAGAACTTTCTCCTCCCACATCTCCGTCTCGCCTTTCTCCTGTAATACCTCTTCCAGCACGCATAAATCGCTCTCAAATAAGCTCTACGGCAGAAAGTGTCGTACGAGTTCTCGACATGCAGAAGGCTGACCCTGAAGCCGAAGAGGAAATCACTCTGGAGCCAGAACCAGCAGATGAGCAGATCACAGCGCTGAGCCAGAGAAGAGTAAGCCAACGCTCCTCCCACAGAGAAGGGAGTCCTCCTCCTCCTGTCCAAACCAGCACCATGGAGAGCAGAGGGTACCACACACTCACCCCTGCCACTCTCTCCAAGCTGAGATCCAGCGTGCAATCTCGCCTAGCCATCGAGCCAGCAGAGCAGACGACAACTTCTGCAGCAGAAATGCAGGTGTGTGCTCCAACACGACACGACAACACACCCCGCAAGTTTACAGAGTGGCACCTGCACATACAACATAAGAAGGTCATCATAGGAGACTCAAACATCAGCCGCCTTCCACCTTTCAAAGGTGGAAATGTACAGTTGGACAGTTTTCCTGGCGCCAGATGGCATCATGCAGAATTTCTCCTGAAGACGGCCACCTTCCAGACGAAACCAGAGGTTCTCCTGCTATCCTTCGGGCTCAACAACAGATCCCAGAGGGATAAAAAAGCTCCAGTGAAAGAGATGATCAAAGCCCTGACTGTAGCAGGACAGAGATTCCCAGACGCCACGATCCTCGTCCCTCACGTCAGTTTTTCACCTCACCTTTCACCAGATGAAAAAGTCGTCCTTATCCATTTAAATCAACACATCCAAGAACTGACAGACTACATCCCCCCACTCAGTGGCTTCTTTGAGACCCAAACTGACAGCATCCACTGGACGGCAGCTACCGCGAAGAGGATGCTCGAACATTGGTCTTCCTGGTTAAACTGAAGCTCCCCTTAAGCCTCTCACAGAGGGAGGGGAAAGATGGAGTTATGAATCTATGTAATAACTTTGTTCTTTCTCTTACACAGCTTTCCCTACTGAGCAGAGGTCTTACTTTCATCCCATCCAAATGTAACAGTAAGAATTTGACCTTTCAATCCAGACATGACTTACAGGAGTACCATCGCAGAATTAAGTTAACTGTTCACTATAAGGACAAAAGCAGCATCCAACCTCAGCCATTTACACTGAAATCTGACTGGACACCCCCATCTGCTACTCTCCCACCACAAATTAACCATTTAATAGACCAGGATATTTCATACTTTGAGAATGATTTTAAAATCATTCATAACACTCCAAATTTGAGTGGTGAGGAAACCAAAGCTCTAAAAGAATTAGCCCAAAATAATGATATAGTTATTAAACCAGCTGATAAGGGCAGTCTAACAGTAATTATGGATAAAAAAGATTATTTATATGAAGGTTACAGACAGTTAAATGATGTAACCTATTATCATAAACTCAATAAACCCATTTATTTAGATACAATCCCCCTAGTAGATACAATTATTAATAATTTATTGAAAAAGAAATTTATTAATAAAAAACAAAAAACTTACCTGCAGGGCAACTCGCAACCGAGGCCCAGACGTTTTTATATGTTACCCAAAATCCATAAAGATCCCCAAAAATGGACCGTTCCATCTAAAATTCCTCCTGGCAGACCCATTGTTTCAGACTGTGAGAGTGAAACCTATTATACAGCAGAATATTTGGACTTTTTTCTGAATCCCTTATCTAATAAACATGACAGTTACCTTAAAGATACATATCATTTTATTGAAAAAATTAAACAGCTAGTAATCCCAGCAGACTCTTTTCTTTTCACTATGGATATTGATAGCTTATATACCAATATTGACCACAAAGAGGGCATTGACAGTATTAAAAGAATTTTTCAAAAATACCCAGACAAAAAACGACCAGATAAAGAACTTCTCCAATTATTAGAGATTAATTTAAACAGAAATGATTTTGAATTTAATGGGGAATTTTTTGTTCAAATTAAGGGCACAGCTATGGGCAAAAAATTTGCACCGGCTTATGCCAACATATTCATGGCAGAATGGGAATCCTCTGCACTACAGAAATGTGCTTTAAAGCCGCTCTGTTATTACAGGTACCTCGACGACATCTGGGGCGTGTGGACGCACTCTGAGCAGGAGTTTGGGACCTTCCTGGGGACTCTCAACAGCCACAACCCTTCCATCAAACTCAAATCAACATGCCACGCCTCTTCAGTCGACTTTCTAGACACAACCACATTTAAGGGAAGTGACTTTCACACCACACACAAATTGGACATTAAAGTTTATTTTAAACCCACAGACACACATGCACTGTTACATAAAACCAGTTTTCATCCCAAACACACATTTGCAGGTCTGGTTAAATCCCAGCTGCTCCGCTTCCACAGAATCTGCACCCAACAGGCAGACTTTAAAAAGGCCACCAAAATTCTTTTTTCGGCATTATACACAAGGGGTTATTCCCGCTCCTTTTTAAGAAAGTGTTTTAAGTCATTTCAAGAAATTAAACCTATTGATACAGCCCCCCTTTTACCCATTGTCACAACACATTCGGCAGCCACGTGCAGGATGGTGAGAGTCCTCAGGAGGAACTTCCGGGATCTTGTTCAGAGCCAGGGGCTGCTCGAGGAGCACAGATTTCTGCCAGCCTACAGGAGAAACAAGAATCTTAAGGACATTTTAATTAGAGCCAAACTTCCTCCCCCTACACAACCAAAATCCAGAGCACTCACCTCTTTTTTCAAACATTTGGATTGGATTTGCAGCCACCACAACAAAAATGTGTTTCCGTCTCTATGCAGGGGGAGCCCCCACTCTCAAAACTGCATTTATATTATCTCCTGCTCCACCTGTGGGATACAGTACGTTGGGGAGACTGGAAACACTCTCTTAGTTAGATTCACCCAACACAGACACAACATCACAAAACAAAAAAACACAGACACTTACCTGGTACAACACTTTATGCTTCACGGATGGGATTCAGTTAGAGCAACGATCGTTCAGATGAATCCCAGATGGTCAGCCCCTGAGAGAAGAAAAAATGAAAGAATTTGGATTTCTAAATTAGACACCCTTCATCCTAGAGGCCTAAATGAGAAAAAAACACCATTATTCTAATTGGAGACACTTAACCACTTTTTTTCCCCCTTTTTGTCCAGCAGAGGGAGTTGCTAAACAGTCCCTCTGCATGACCAGATTTTCTAACCCCCCTGTAAATTCTTTTTCCAGCAGAGGGAGTTTATGAATCCCCAGAATCTGTTTCCATATGGCCCTGCCCCAAAGGTTCTAACTCTAACCCTAACCAAATTCACCATGAGCCCTAAACCTAATTAGATATTGAAAAAACAAAATTATTGATCCTATATTTCCTGCAGGAGAGCGAGATCTGAGTGGGGACAGAAATGGTCCGTGCATGAGGGCTCCAGGCGTACAGCTTGGAACCCTAACCCCAACACCTAACTAGCCTGAACCTTCTGATTCCCTGCAGGGTCTCTGCCTCTCTTCTCTCTATCCCCTCAAATTAAAAAACATTTTTTTTGGTTCTCTTTTTTCTAAAAAAGATGAATATTGCCATGTTTTGTGTATTCATGACTGGAATTTAAACACTAACATCTATCACAATTCTTTCTTTTAAAGGGATGTTCTCACCTCTGCCACTGGAGCCTTAATTATATTTTTTTTAAAAAACAATAGAGAATCTAGTTCAAATTTTTGACTATAGATATTAAACGAAAAATATTTTTTATATAACAAATGCATGTTTGGATGGTGCTCTTTTGCAGAAATGGATTGTCCTGTGCAGAATCGCTATATAGCATATAGCATTATAATATATATAGCATTATAATTTATTTGTTTCATTTACAGTATGCTTCTTGTATTTAGTTCTGGAAAATACAATGTTTAACATATACTTTATTTGTTTACAATACATTTTAAGATGTTTAGATTTAATTTTTATAAAAAGTATTTATTTTTATATTAAAACGCAAATGTACGAATGCACTTGAATGCAACGCTCCGAGCATCTGAGTCCCAGCGACCCCTGAAGGCGACAGCCTGCCCGACAACACCTGCGGATTGGATGGGCAGCCCAGGTGCATGATGGGTTACAGCTCATTACCTCACGAAGACTCGCTTGGAGCAGACTCCCGTTCGTATGAAGAGACATTTATATTGATTGTTTGCAAGCCAGCCTGAAGAAGACTAAGTTTGTTCGAAACGTTGCAACCTTGGCTTGTATTATTTTTTTATTAAACCGAAGTTGATCGGTAAATCACGTTTCCTAGTTTATTATTAGCATAGCCTCCCAGTATTAGCATAGCTTGTTAGCCACGTGTGACGGAGGTACCTTCTGCAACGGGCCGAATTACACAAGGACCACAGTAAGCCATGCCACCGCGCCCACACGACGACGGATGGATACTGGTGCAGTCCAGAGGAGGCAGACGGAGGGAACGGGCCTATGAACGCGACAGGCCACAGAACAGACGTGCAGCTGCGGATTTTTCCAGCTACCCACGCCGAGACGGACGCCGATCCTATGCGGACGTCACCAGAGAGGGAGCCCATTTTCTGGAGCCGACCTTTTACGGCAGACAGCAGGTGAGACATCGCCCTGCACCGCAGCCGTTCTATAGCGGGCCGCGCTACCCATTTCAAGATGGCGCTCGGCGTGCGCCGAGACCTAGACCACGCGGTCCCTCCAACCAAAATGGCCGCTACGTCTTTGTACCAGCAGGTGCTCGGAATGAAGCCCCCCCCCACAGGGTACAGTCTAATGACCCTGATTTCACAGAGAAGGTGCGTGTAATGAACAGACTGATTAAAGCTGTACACCACCTCACCAATGTGTCCAGAGAGGCTCATCCTCCCTCCCTGGACAAAATAACAAACAATCTAGCTACAATTATCAAACCAGCATCCCCAAATCTACAAACACAGACTTTGATTGACGGCAATGCTAGAAATTGGGCCTTCACGACCGTGCTCATCCTCAGAGAGCATTATCAAAAGAACATTGACTCTGAAATGCAAAAGCTCACCCAGTTTCCTTCACCAGACTGGAGAGGCCCCTTTGAAATAGCCACAACGTGGGCGAAACGTAATTTAGGCAGACGCCTGAGACAGGATACAATAGACCGTGCCCAGGCGGTCATCATTGCCAGGACGACAGAAACAGCACCTCCTGTTCCTCTTCCTGCTGCTGCTGCCGTTTCTTCTCTCCCAACGCAGACAGCTGACCAGACAGCAGAAGAGGACCCACATGTTGTGATTGAGCTGGCTCCATCATCACCCCCAGTGAACCAGCCTCCCTCCACGAGACCACAGAGCCCAGCTGCAGCACGGCCACCCCCTTCACCACAAAACAGCAGTCATCAGATCACCACGATCGCCCAAATCCACGCAGCGCCTCCACCTGCGCCAATCTCCCGGGTTTCAGTGGAGACTATGACTGAACCCCAGCAGGAGGACTGGTCACCTCTGTTTGACCTGGAGGAGGCAAGTGAAACAGAACTTTCTCCTCCCACATCTCCGTCTCGCCTTTCTCCTGTAATACCTCTTCCAGCACGCATAAATCGCTCTCAAATAAGCTCTACGGCAGAAAGTGTCGTACGAGTTCTCGACATGCAGAAGGCTGACCCTGAAGCCGAAGAGGAAATCACTCTGGAGCCAGAACCAGCAGATGAGCAGATCACAGCGCTGAGCCAGAGAAGAGTAAGCCAACGCTCCTCCCACAGAGAAGGGAGTCCTCCTCCTCCTGTCCAAACCAGCACCATGGAGAGCAGAGGGTACCACACACTCACCCCTGCCACTCTCTCCAAGCTGAGATCCAGCGTGCAATCTCGCCTAGCCATCGAGCCAGCAGAGCAGACGACAACTTCTGCAGCAGAAATGCAGGTGTGTGCTCCAACACGACACGACAACACACCCCGCAAGTTTACAGAGTGGCACCTGCACATACAACATAAGAAGGTCATCATAGGAGACTCAAACATCAGCCGCCTTCCACCTTTCAAAGGTGGAAATGTACAGTTGGACAGTTTTCCTGGCGCCAGATGGCATCATGCAGAATTTCTCCTGAAGACGGCCACCTTCCAGACGAAACCAGAGGTTCTCCTGCTATCCTTCGGGCTCAACAACAGATCCCAGAGGGATAAAAAAGCTCCAGTGAAAGAGATGATCAAAGCCCTGACTGTAGCAGGACAGAGATTCCCAGACGCCACGATCCTCGTCCCTCACGTCAGTTTTTCACCTCACCTTTCACCAGATGAAAAAGTCGTCCTTATCCATTTAAATCAACACATCCAAGAACTGACAGACTACATCCCCCCACTCAGTGGCTTCTTTGAGACCCAAACTGACAGCATCCACTGGACGGCAGCTACCGCGAAGAGGATGCTCGAACATTGGTCTTCCTGGTTAAACTGAAGCTCCCCTTAAGCCTCTCACAGAGGGAGGGGAAAGATGGAGTTATGAATCTATGTAATAACTTTGTTCTTTCTCTTACACAGCTTTCCCTACTGAGCAGAGGTCTTACTTTCATCCCATCCAAATGTAACAGTAAGAATTTGACCTTTCAATCCAGACATGACTTACAGGAGTACCATCGCAGAATTAAGTTAACTGTTCACTATAAGGACAAAAGCAGCATCCAACCTCAGCCATTTACACTGAAATCTGACTGGACACCCCCATCTGCTACTCTCCCACCACAAATTAACCATTTAATAGACCAGGATATTTCATACTTTGAGAATGATTTTAAAATCATTCATAACACTCCAAATTTGAGTGGTGAGGAAACCAAAGCTCTAAAAGAATTAGCCCAAAATAATGATATAGTTATTAAACCAGCTGATAAGGGCAGTCTAACAGTAATTATGGATAAAAAAGATTATTTATATGAAGGTTACAGACAGTTAAATGATGTAACCTATTATCATAAACTCAATAAACCCATTTATTTAGATACAATCCCCCTAGTAGATACAATTATTAATAATTTATTGAAAAAGAAATTTATTAATAAAAAACAAAAAACTTACCTGCAGGGCAACTCGCAACCGAGGCCCAGACGTTTTTATATGTTACCCAAAATCCATAAAGATCCCCAAAAATGGACCGTTCCATCTAAAATTCCTCCTGGCAGACCCATTGTTTCAGACTGTGAGAGTGAAACCTATTATACAGCAGAATATTTGGACTTTTTTCTGAATCCCTTATCTAATAAACATGACAGTTACCTTAAAGATACATATCATTTTATTGAAAAAATTAAACAGCTAGTAATCCCAGCAGACTCTTTTCTTTTCACTATGGATATTGATAGCTTATATACCAATATTGACCACAAAGAGGGCATTGACAGTATTAAAAGAATTTTTCAAAAATACCCAGACAAAAAACGACCAGATAAAGAACTTCTCCAATTATTAGAGATTAATTTAAACAGAAATGATTTTGAATTTAATGGGGAATTTTTTGTTCAAATTAAGGGCACAGCTATGGGCAAAAAATTTGCACCGGCTTATGCCAACATATTCATGGCAGAATGGGAATCCTCTGCACTACAGAAATGTGCTTTAAAGCCGCTCTGTTATTACAGGTACCTCGACGACATCTGGGGCGTGTGGACGCACTCTGAGCAGGAGTTTGGGACCTTCCTGGGGACTCTCAACAGCCACAACCCTTCCATCAAACTCAAATCAACATGCCACGCCTCTTCAGTCGACTTTCTAGACACAACCACATTTAAGGGAAGTGACTTTCACACCACACACAAATTGGACATTAAAGTTTATTTTAAACCCACAGACACACATGCACTGTTACATAAAACCAGTTTTCATCCCAAACACACATTTGCAGGTCTGGTTAAATCCCAGCTGCTCCGCTTCCACAGAATCTGCACCCAACAGGCAGACTTTAAAAAGGCCACCAAAATTCTTTTTTCGGCATTATACACAAGGGGTTATTCCCGCTCCTTTTTAAGAAAGTGTTTTAAGTCATTTCAAGAAATTAAACCTATTGATACAGCCCCCCTTTTACCCATTGTCACAACACATTCGGCAGCCACGTGCAGGATGGTGAGAGTCCTCAGGAGGAACTTCCGGGATCTTGTTCAGAGCCAGGGGCTGCTCGAGGAGCACAGATTTCTGCCAGCCTACAGGAGAAACAAGAATCTTAAGGACATTTTAATTAGAGCCAAACTTCCTCCCCCTACACAACCAAAATCCAGAGCACTCACCTCTTTTTTCAAACATTTGGATTGGATTTGCAGCCACCACAACAAAAATGTGTTTCCGTCTCTATGCAGGGGGAGCCCCCACTCTCAAAACTGCATTTATATTATCTCCTGCTCCACCTGTGGGATACAGTACGTTGGGGAGACTGGAAACACTCTCTTAGTTAGATTCACCCAACACAGACACAACATCACAAAACAAAAAAACACAGACACTTACCTGGTACAACACTTTATGCTTCACGGATGGGATTCAGTTAGAGCAACGATCGTTCAGATGAATCCCAGATGGTCAGCCCCTGAGAGAAGAAAAAATGAAAGAATTTGGATTTCTAAATTAGACACCCTTCATCCTAGAGGCCTAAATGAGAAAAAAACACCATTATTCTAATTGGAGACACTTAACCACTTTTTTTCCCCCTTTTTGTCCAGCAGAGGGAGTTGCTAAACAGTCCCTCTGCATGACCAGATTTTCTAACCCCCCTGTAAATTCTTTTTCCAGCAGAGGGAGTTTATGAATCCCCAGAATCTGTTTCCATATGGCCCTGCCCCAAAGGTTCTAACTCTAACCCTAACCAAATTCACCATGAGCCCTAAACCTAATTAGATATTGAAAAAACAAAATTATTGATCCTATATTTCCTGCAGGAGAGCGAGATCTGAGTGGGGACAGAAATGGTCCGTGCATGAGGGCTCCAGGCGTACAGCTTGGAACCCTAACCCCAACACCTAACTAGCCTGAACCTTCTGATTCCCTGCAGGGTCTCTGCCTCTCTTCTCTCTATCCCCTCAAATTAAAAAACATTTTTTTTGGTTCTCTTTTTTCTAAAAAAGATGAATATTGCCATGTTTTGTGTATTCATGACTGGAATTTAAACACTAACATCTATCACAATTCTTTCTTTTAAAGGGATGTTCTCACCTCTGCCACTGGAGCCTTAATTATATTTTTTTTAAAAAACAATAGAGAATCTAGTTCAAATTTTTGACTATAGATATTAAACGAAAAATATTTTTTATATAACAAATGCATGTTTGGATGGTGCTCTTTTGCAGAAATGGATTGTCCTGTGCAGAATCGCTATATAGCATATAGCATTATAATATATATAGCATTATAATTTATTTGTTTCATTTACAGTATGCTTCTTGTATTTAGTTCTGGAAAATACAATGTTTAACATATACTTTATTTGTTTACAATACATTTTAAGATGTTTAGATTTAATTTTTATAAAAAGTATTTATTTTTATATTAAAACGCAAATGTACGAATGCACTTGAATGCAACGCTCCGAGCATCTGAGTCCCAGCGACCCCTGAAGGCGACAGCCTGCCCGACAACACCTGCGGATTGGATGGGCAGCCCAGGTGCATGATGGGTTACAGCTCATTACCTCACGAAGACTCGCTTGGAGCAGACTCCCGTTCGTATGAAGAGACATTTATATTGATTGTTTGCAAGCCAGCCTGAAGAAGACTAAGTTTGTTCGAAACGTTGCAACCTTGGCTTGTATTATTTTTTTATTAAACCGAAGTTGATCGGTAAATCACGTTTCCTAGTTTATTATTAGCATAGCCTCCCAGTATTAGCATAGCTTGTTAGCCACGTGTGACGGAGGTACCTTCTGCAACGGGCCGAATTACACAAGGACCACAGTAAGCCATGCCACCGCGCCCACACGACGACGGATGGATACTGGTGCAGTCCAGAGGAGGCAGACGGAGGGAACGGGCCTATGAACGCGACAGGCCACAGAACAGACGTGCAGCTGCGGATTTTTCCAGCTACCCACGCCGAGACGGACGCCGATCCTATGCGGACGTCACCAGAGAGGGAGCCCATTTTCTGGAGCCGACCTTTTACGGCAGACAGCAGGTGAGACATCGCCCTGCACCGCAGCCGTTCTATAGCGGGCCGCGCTACCCATTTCAAGATGGCGCTCGGCGTGCGCCGAGACCTAGACCACGCGGTCCCTCCAACCAAAATGGCCGCTACGTCTTTGTACCAGCAGGTGCTCGGAATGAAGCCCCCCCCCACAGGGTACAGTCTAATGACCCTGATTTCACAGAGAAGGTGCGTGTAATGAACAGACTGATTAAAGCTGTACACCACCTCACCAATGTGTCCAGAGAGGCTCATCCTCCCTCCCTGGACAAAATAACAAACAATCTAGCTACAATTATCAAACCAGCATCCCCAAATCTACAAACACAGACTTTGATTGACGGCAATGCTAGAAATTGGGCCTTCACGACCGTGCTCATCCTCAGAGAGCATTATCAAAAGAACATTGACTCTGAAATGCAAAAGCTCACCCAGTTTCCTTCACCAGACTGGAGAGGCCCCTTTGAAATAGCCACAACGTGGGCGAAACGTAATTTAGGCAGACGCCTGAGACAGGATACAATAGACCGTGCCCAGGCGGTCATCATTGCCAGGACGACAGAAACAGCACCTCCTGTTCCTCTTCCTGCTGCTGCTGCCGTTTCTTCTCTCCCAACGCAGACAGCTGACCAGACAGCAGAAGAGGACCCACATGTTGTGATTGAGCTGGCTCCATCATCACCCCCAGTGAACCAGCCTCCCTCCACGAGACCACAGAGCCCAGCTGCAGCACGGCCACCCCCTTCACCACAAAACAGCAGTCATCAGATCACCACGATCGCCCAAATCCACGCAGCGCCTCCACCTGCGCCAATCTCCCGGGTTTCAGTGGAGACTATGACTGAACCCCAGCAGGAGGACTGGTCACCTCTGTTTGACCTGGAGGAGGCAAGTGAAACAGAACTTTCTCCTCCCACATCTCCGTCTCGCCTTTCTCCTGTAATACCTCTTCCAGCACGCATAAATCGCTCTCAAATAAGCTCTACGGCAGAAAGTGTCGTACGAGTTCTCGACATGCAGAAGGCTGACCCTGAAGCCGAAGAGGAAATCACTCTGGAGCCAGAACCAGCAGATGAGCAGATCACAGCGCTGAGCCAGAGAAGAGTAAGCCAACGCTCCTCCCACAGAGAAGGGAGTCCTCCTCCTCCTGTCCAAACCAGCACCATGGAGAGCAGAGGGTACCACACACTCACCCCTGCCACTCTCTCCAAGCTGAGATCCAGCGTGCAATCTCGCCTAGCCATCGAGCCAGCAGAGCAGACGACAACTTCTGCAGCAGAAATGCAGGTGTGTGCTCCAACACGACACGACAACACACCCCGCAAGTTTACAGAGTGGCACCTGCACATACAACATAAGAAGGTCATCATAGGAGACTCAAACATCAGCCGCCTTCCACCTTTCAAAGGTGGAAATGTACAGTTGGACAGTTTTCCTGGCGCCAGATGGCATCATGCAGAATTTCTCCTGAAGACGGCCACCTTCCAGACGAAACCAGAGGTTCTCCTGCTATCCTTCGGGCTCAACAACAGATCCCAGAGGGATAAAAAAGCTCCAGTGAAAGAGATGATCAAAGCCCTGACTGTAGCAGGACAGAGATTCCCAGACGCCACGATCCTCGTCCCTCACGTCAGTTTTTCACCTCACCTTTCACCAGATGAAAAAGTCGTCCTTATCCATTTAAATCAACACATCCAAGAACTGACAGACTACATCCCCCCACTCAGTGGCTTCTTTGAGACCCAAACTGACAGCATCCACTGGACGGCAGCTACCGCGAAGAGGATGCTCGAACATTGGTCTTCCTGGTTAAACTGAAGCTCCCCTTAAGCCTCTCACAGAGGGAGGGGAAAGATGGAGTTATGAATCTATGTAATAACTTTGTTCTTTCTCTTACACAGCTTTCCCTACTGAGCAGAGGTCTTACTTTCATCCCATCCAAATGTAACAGTAAGAATTTGACCTTTCAATCCAGACATGACTTACAGGAGTACCATCGCAGAATTAAGTTAACTGTTCACTATAAGGACAAAAGCAGCATCCAACCTCAGCCATTTACACTGAAATCTGACTGGACACCCCCATCTGCTACTCTCCCACCACAAATTAACCATTTAATAGACCAGGATATTTCATACTTTGAGAATGATTTTAAAATCATTCATAACACTCCAAATTTGAGTGGTGAGGAAACCAAAGCTCTAAAAGAATTAGCCCAAAATAATGATATAGTTATTAAACCAGCTGATAAGGGCAGTCTAACAGTAATTATGGATAAAAAAGATTATTTATATGAAGGTTACAGACAGTTAAATGATGTAACCTATTATCATAAACTCAATAAACCCATTTATTTAGATACAATCCCCCTAGTAGATACAATTATTAATAATTTATTGAAAAAGAAATTTATTAATAAAAAACAAAAAACTTACCTGCAGGGCAACTCGCAACCGAGGCCCAGACGTTTTTATATGTTACCCAAAATCCATAAAGATCCCCAAAAATGGACCGTTCCATCTAAAATTCCTCCTGGCAGACCCATTGTTTCAGACTGTGAGAGTGAAACCTATTATACAGCAGAATATTTGGACTTTTTTCTGAATCCCTTATCTAATAAACATGACAGTTACCTTAAAGATACATATCATTTTATTGAAAAAATTAAACAGCTAGTAATCCCAGCAGACTCTTTTCTTTTCACTATGGATATTGATAGCTTATATACCAATATTGACCACAAAGAGGGCATTGACAGTATTAAAAGAATTTTTCAAAAATACCCAGACAAAAAACGACCAGATAAAGAACTTCTCCAATTATTAGAGATTAATTTAAACAGAAATGATTTTGAATTTAATGGGGAATTTTTTGTTCAAATTAAGGGCACAGCTATGGGCAAAAAATTTGCACCGGCTTATGCCAACATATTCATGGCAGAATGGGAATCCTCTGCACTACAGAAATGTGCTTTAAAGCCGCTCTGTTATTACAGGTACCTCGACGACATCTGGGGCGTGTGGACGCACTCTGAGCAGGAGTTTGGGACCTTCCTGGGGACTCTCAACAGCCACAACCCTTCCATCAAACTCAAATCAACATGCCACGCCTCTTCAGTCGACTTTCTAGACACAACCACATTTAAGGGAAGTGACTTTCACACCACACACAAATTGGACATTAAAGTTTATTTTAAACCCACAGACACACATGCACTGTTACATAAAACCAGTTTTCATCCCAAACACACATTTGCAGGTCTGGTTAAATCCCAGCTGCTCCGCTTCCACAGAATCTGCACCCAACAGGCAGACTTTAAAAAGGCCACCAAAATTCTTTTTTCGGCATTATACACAAGGGGTTATTCCCGCTCCTTTTTAAGAAAGTGTTTTAAGTCATTTCAAGAAATTAAACCTATTGATACAGCCCCCCTTTTACCCATTGTCACAACACATTCGGCAGCCACGTGCAGGATGGTGAGAGTCCTCAGGAGGAACTTCCGGGATCTTGTTCAGAGCCAGGGGCTGCTCGAGGAGCACAGATTTCTGCCAGCCTACAGGAGAAACAAGAATCTTAAGGACATTTTAATTAGAGCCAAACTTCCTCCCCCTACACAACCAAAATCCAGAGCACTCACCTCTTTTTTCAAACATTTGGATTGGATTTGCAGCCACCACAACAAAAATGTGTTTCCGTCTCTATGCAGGGGGAGCCCCCACTCTCAAAACTGCATTTATATTATCTCCTGCTCCACCTGTGGGATACAGTACGTTGGGGAGACTGGAAACACTCTCTTAGTTAGATTCACCCAACACAGACACAACATCACAAAACAAAAAAACACAGACACTTACCTGGTACAACACTTTATGCTTCACGGATGGGATTCAGTTAGAGCAACGATCGTTCAGATGAATCCCAGATGGTCAGCCCCTGAGAGAAGAAAAAATGAAAGAATTTGGATTTCTAAATTAGACACCCTTCATCCTAGAGGCCTAAATGAGAAAAAAACACCATTATTCTAATTGGAGACACTTAACCACTTTTTTTCCCCCTTTTTGTCCAGCAGAGGGAGTTGCTAAACAGTCCCTCTGCATGACCAGATTTTCTAACCCCCCTGTAAATTCTTTTTCCAGCAGAGGGAGTTTATGAATCCCCAGAATCTGTTTCCATATGGCCCTGCCCCAAAGGTTCTAACTCTAACCCTAACCAAATTCACCATGAGCCCTAAACCTAATTAGATATTGAAAAAACAAAATTATTGATCCTATATTTCCTGCAGGAGAGCGAGATCTGAGTGGGGACAGAAATGGTCCGTGCATGAGGGCTCCAGGCGTACAGCTTGGAACCCTAACCCCAACACCTAACTAGCCTGAACCTTCTGATTCCCTGCAGGGTCTCTGCCTCTCTTCTCTCTATCCCCTCAAATTAAAAAACATTTTTTTTGGTTCTCTTTTTTCTAAAAAAGATGAATATTGCCATGTTTTGTGTATTCATGACTGGAATTTAAACACTAACATCTATCACAATTCTTTCTTTTAAAGGGATGTTCTCACCTCTGCCACTGGAGCCTTAATTATATTTTTTTTAAAAAACAATAGAGAATCTAGTTCAAATTTTTGACTATAGATATTAAACGAAAAATATTTTTTATATAACAAATGCATGTTTGGATGGTGCTCTTTTGCAGAAATGGATTGTCCTGTGCAGAATCGCTATATAGCATATAGCATTATAATATATATAGCATTATAATTTATTTGTTTCATTTACAGTATGCTTCTTGTATTTAGTTCTGGAAAATACAATGTTTAACATATACTTTATTTGTTTACAATACATTTTAAGATGTTTAGATTTAATTTTTATAAAAAGTATTTATTTTTATATTAAAACGCAAATGTACGAATGCACTTGAATGCAACGCTCCGAGCATCTGAGTCCCAGCGACCCCTGAAGGCGACAGCCTGCCCGACAACACCTGCGGATTGGATGGGCAGCCCAGGTGCATGATGGGTTACAGCTCATTACCTCACGAAGACTCGCTTGGAGCAGACTCCCGTTCGTATGAAGAGACATTTATATTGATTGTTTGCAAGCCAGCCTGAAGAAGACTAAGTTTGTTCGAAACGTTGCAACCTTGGCTTGTATTATTTTTTTATTAAACCGAAGTTGATCGGTAAATCACGTTTCCTAGTTTATTATTAGCATAGCCTCCCAGTATTAGCATAGCTTGTTAGCCACGTGTGACGGAGGTACCTTCTGCAACGGGCCGAATTACACAAGGACCACAGTAAGCCATGCCACCGCGCCCACACGACGACGGATGGATACTGGTGCAGTCCAGAGGAGGCAGACGGAGGGAACGGGCCTATGAACGCGACAGGCCACAGAACAGACGTGCAGCTGCGGATTTTTCCAGCTACCCACGCCGAGACGGACGCCGATCCTATGCGGACGTCACCAGAGAGGGAGCCCATTTTCTGGAGCCGACCTTTTACGGCAGACAGCAGGTGAGACATCGCCCTGCACCGCAGCCGTTCTATAGCGGGCCGCGCTACCCATTTCAAGATGGCGCTCGGCGTGCGCCGAGACCTAGACCACGCGGTCCCTCCAACCAAAATGGCCGCTACGTCTTTGTACCAGCAGGTGCTCGGAATGAAGCCCCCCCCCACAGGGTACAGTCTAATGACCCTGATTTCACAGAGAAGGTGCGTGTAATGAACAGACTGATTAAAGCTGTACACCACCTCACCAATGTGTCCAGAGAGGCTCATCCTCCCTCCCTGGACAAAATAACAAACAATCTAGCTACAATTATCAAACCAGCATCCCCAAATCTACAAACACAGACTTTGATTGACGGCAATGCTAGAAATTGGGCCTTCACGACCGTGCTCATCCTCAGAGAGCATTATCAAAAGAACATTGACTCTGAAATGCAAAAGCTCACCCAGTTTCCTTCACCAGACTGGAGAGGCCCCTTTGAAATAGCCACAACGTGGGCGAAACGTAATTTAGGCAGACGCCTGAGACAGGATACAATAGACCGTGCCCAGGCGGTCATCATTGCCAGGACGACAGAAACAGCACCTCCTGTTCCTCTTCCTGCTGCTGCTGCCGTTTCTTCTCTCCCAACGCAGACAGCTGACCAGACAGCAGAAGAGGACCCACATGTTGTGATTGAGCTGGCTCCATCATCACCCCCAGTGAACCAGCCTCCCTCCACGAGACCACAGAGCCCAGCTGCAGCACGGCCACCCCCTTCACCACAAAACAGCAGTCATCAGATCACCACGATCGCCCAAATCCACGCAGCGCCTCCACCTGCGCCAATCTCCCGGGTTTCAGTGGAGACTATGACTGAACCCCAGCAGGAGGACTGGTCACCTCTGTTTGACCTGGAGGAGGCAAGTGAAACAGAACTTTCTCCTCCCACATCTCCGTCTCGCCTTTCTCCTGTAATACCTCTTCCAGCACGCATAAATCGCTCTCAAATAAGCTCTACGGCAGAAAGTGTCGTACGAGTTCTCGACATGCAGAAGGCTGACCCTGAAGCCGAAGAGGAAATCACTCTGGAGCCAGAACCAGCAGATGAGCAGATCACAGCGCTGAGCCAGAGAAGAGTAAGCCAACGCTCCTCCCACAGAGAAGGGAGTCCTCCTCCTCCTGTCCAAACCAGCACCATGGAGAGCAGAGGGTACCACACACTCACCCCTGCCACTCTCTCCAAGCTGAGATCCAGCGTGCAATCTCGCCTAGCCATCGAGCCAGCAGAGCAGACGACAACTTCTGCAGCAGAAATGCAGGTGTGTGCTCCAACACGACACGACAACACACCCCGCAAGTTTACAGAGTGGCACCTGCACATACAACATAAGAAGGTCATCATAGGAGACTCAAACATCAGCCGCCTTCCACCTTTCAAAGGTGGAAATGTACAGTTGGACAGTTTTCCTGGCGCCAGATGGCATCATGCAGAATTTCTCCTGAAGACGGCCACCTTCCAGACGAAACCAGAGGTTCTCCTGCTATCCTTCGGGCTCAACAACAGATCCCAGAGGGATAAAAAAGCTCCAGTGAAAGAGATGATCAAAGCCCTGACTGTAGCAGGACAGAGATTCCCAGACGCCACGATCCTCGTCCCTCACGTCAGTTTTTCACCTCACCTTTCACCAGATGAAAAAGTCGTCCTTATCCATTTAAATCAACACATCCAAGAACTGACAGACTACATCCCCCCACTCAGTGGCTTCTTTGAGACCCAAACTGACAGCATCCACTGGACGGCAGCTACCGCGAAGAGGATGCTCGAACATTGGTCTTCCTGGTTAAACTGAAGCTCCCCTTAAGCCTCTCACAGAGGGAGGGGAAAGATGGAGTTATGAATCTATGTAATAACTTTGTTCTTTCTCTTACACAGCTTTCCCTACTGAGCAGAGGTCTTACTTTCATCCCATCCAAATGTAACAGTAAGAATTTGACCTTTCAATCCAGACATGACTTACAGGAGTACCATCGCAGAATTAAGTTAACTGTTCACTATAAGGACAAAAGCAGCATCCAACCTCAGCCATTTACACTGAAATCTGACTGGACACCCCCATCTGCTACTCTCCCACCACAAATTAACCATTTAATAGACCAGGATATTTCATACTTTGAGAATGATTTTAAAATCATTCATAACACTCCAAATTTGAGTGGTGAGGAAACCAAAGCTCTAAAAGAATTAGCCCAAAATAATGATATAGTTATTAAACCAGCTGATAAGGGCAGTCTAACAGTAATTATGGATAAAAAAGATTATTTATATGAAGGTTACAGACAGTTAAATGATGTAACCTATTATCATAAACTCAATAAACCCATTTATTTAGATACAATCCCCCTAGTAGATACAATTATTAATAATTTATTGAAAAAGAAATTTATTAATAAAAAACAAAAAACTTACCTGCAGGGCAACTCGCAACCGAGGCCCAGACGTTTTTATATGTTACCCAAAATCCATAAAGATCCCCAAAAATGGACCGTTCCATCTAAAATTCCTCCTGGCAGACCCATTGTTTCAGACTGTGAGAGTGAAACCTATTATACAGCAGAATATTTGGACTTTTTTCTGAATCCCTTATCTAATAAACATGACAGTTACCTTAAAGATACATATCATTTTATTGAAAAAATTAAACAGCTAGTAATCCCAGCAGACTCTTTTCTTTTCACTATGGATATTGATAGCTTATATACCAATATTGACCACAAAGAGGGCATTGACAGTATTAAAAGAATTTTTCAAAAATACCCAGACAAAAAACGACCAGATAAAGAACTTCTCCAATTATTAGAGATTAATTTAAACAGAAATGATTTTGAATTTAATGGGGAATTTTTTGTTCAAATTAAGGGCACAGCTATGGGCAAAAAATTTGCACCGGCTTATGCCAACATATTCATGGCAGAATGGGAATCCTCTGCACTACAGAAATGTGCTTTAAAGCCGCTCTGTTATTACAGGTACCTCGACGACATCTGGGGCGTGTGGACGCACTCTGAGCAGGAGTTTGGGACCTTCCTGGGGACTCTCAACAGCCACAACCCTTCCATCAAACTCAAATCAACATGCCACGCCTCTTCAGTCGACTTTCTAGACACAACCACATTTAAGGGAAGTGACTTTCACACCACACACAAATTGGACATTAAAGTTTATTTTAAACCCACAGACACACATGCACTGTTACATAAAACCAGTTTTCATCCCAAACACACATTTGCAGGTCTGGTTAAATCCCAGCTGCTCCGCTTCCACAGAATCTGCACCCAACAGGCAGACTTTAAAAAGGCCACCAAAATTCTTTTTTCGGCATTATACACAAGGGGTTATTCCCGCTCCTTTTTAAGAAAGTGTTTTAAGTCATTTCAAGAAATTAAACCTATTGATACAGCCCCCCTTTTACCCATTGTCACAACACATTCGGCAGCCACGTGCAGGATGGTGAGAGTCCTCAGGAGGAACTTCCGGGATCTTGTTCAGAGCCAGGGGCTGCTCGAGGAGCACAGATTTCTGCCAGCCTACAGGAGAAACAAGAATCTTAAGGACATTTTAATTAGAGCCAAACTTCCTCCCCCTACACAACCAAAATCCAGAGCACTCACCTCTTTTTTCAAACATTTGGATTGGATTTGCAGCCACCACAACAAAAATGTGTTTCCGTCTCTATGCAGGGGGAGCCCCCACTCTCAAAACTGCATTTATATTATCTCCTGCTCCACCTGTGGGATACAGTACGTTGGGGAGACTGGAAACACTCTCTTAGTTAGATTCACCCAACACAGACACAACATCACAAAACAAAAAAACACAGACACTTACCTGGTACAACACTTTATGCTTCACGGATGGGATTCAGTTAGAGCAACGATCGTTCAGATGAATCCCAGATGGTCAGCCCCTGAGAGAAGAAAAAATGAAAGAATTTGGATTTCTAAATTAGACACCCTTCATCCTAGAGGCCTAAATGAGAAAAAAACACCATTATTCTAATTGGAGACACTTAACCACTTTTTTTCCCCTTTTTGTCCAGCAGAGGGAGTTGCTAAACAGTCCCTCTGCATGACCAGATTTTCTAACCCCCCTGTAAATTCTTTTTCCAGCAGAGGGAGTTTATGAATCCCCAGAATCTGTTTCCATATGGCCCTGCCCCAAAGGTTCTAACTCTAACCCTAACCAAATTCACCATGAGCCCTAAACCTAATTAGATATTGAAAAAACAAAATTATTGATCCTATATTTCCTGCAGGAGAGCGAGATCTGAGTGGGGACAGAAATGGTCCGTGCATGAGGGCTCCAGGCGTACAGCTTGGAACCCTAACCCCAACACCTAACTAGCCTGAACCTTCTGATTCCCTGCAGGGTCTCTGCCTCTCTTCTCTCTATCCCCTCAAATTAAAAAACATTTTTTTTGGTTCTCTTTTTTCTAAAAAAGATGAATATTGCCATGTTTTGTGTATTCATGACTGGAATTTAAACACTAACATCTATCACAATTCTTTCTTTTAAAGGGATGTTCTCACCTCTGCCACTGGAGCCTTAATTATATTTTTTTTAAAAAACAATAGAGAATCTAGTTCAAATTTTTGACTATAGATATTAAACGAAAAATATTTTTTATATAACAAATGCATGTTTGGATGGTGCTCTTTTGCAGAAATGGATTGTCCTGTGCAGAATCGCTATATAGCATATAGCATTATAATATATATAGCATTATAATTTATTTGTTTCATTTACAGTATGCTTCTTGTATTTAGTTCTGGAAAATACAATGTTTAACATATACTTTATTTGTTTACAATACATTTTAAGATGTTTAGATTTAATTTTTATAAAAAGTATTTATTTTTATATTAAAACGCAAATGTACGAATGCACTTGAATGCAACGCTCCGAGCATCTGAGTCCCAGCGACCCCTGAAGGCGACAGCCTGCCCGACAACACCTGCGGATTGGATGGGCAGCCCAGGTGCATGATGGGTTACAGCTCATTACCTCACGAAGACTCGCTTGGAGCAGACTCCCGTTCGTATGAAGAGACATTTATATTGATTGTTTGCAAGCCAGCCTGAAGAAGACTAAGTTTGTTCGAAACGTTGCAACCTTGGCTTGTATTATTTTTTTATTAAACCGAAGTTGATCGGTAAATCACGTTTCCTAGTTTATTATTAGCATAGCCTCCCAGTATTAGCATAGCTTGTTAGCCACGTGTGACGGAGGTACCTTCTGCAACGGGCCGAATTACACAAGGACCACAGTAAGCCATGCCACCGCGCCCACACGACGACGGATGGATACTGGTGCAGTCCAGAGGAGGCAGACGGAGGGAACGGGCCTATGAACGCGACAGGCCACAGAACAGACGTGCAGCTGCGGATTTTTCCAGCTACCCACGCCGAGACGGACGCCGATCCTATGCGGACGTCACCAGAGAGGGAGCCCATTTTCTGGAGCCGACCTTTTACGGCAGACAGCAGGTGAGACATCGCCCTGCACCGCAGCCGTTCTATAGCGGGCCGCGCTACCCATTTCAAGATGGCGCTCGGCGTGCGCCGAGACCTAGACCACGCGGTCCCTCCAACCAAAATGGCCGCTACGTCTTTGTACCAGCAGGTGCTCGGAATGAAGCCCCCCCCCACAGGGTACAGTCTAATGACCCTGATTTCACAGAGAAGGTGCGTGTAATGAACAGACTGATTAAAGCTGTACACCACCTCACCAATGTGTCCAGAGAGGCTCATCCTCCCTCCCTGGACAAAATAACAAACAATCTAGCTACAATTATCAAACCAGCATCCCCAAATCTACAAACACAGACTTTGATTGACGGCAATGCTAGAAATTGGGCCTTCACGACCGTGCTCATCCTCAGAGAGCATTATCAAAAGAACATTGACTCTGAAATGCAAAAGCTCACCCAGTTTCCTTCACCAGACTGGAGAGGCCCCTTTGAAATAGCCACAACGTGGGCGAAACGTAATTTAGGCAGACGCCTGAGACAGGATACAATAGACCGTGCCCAGGCGGTCATCATTGCCAGGACGACAGAAACAGCACCTCCTGTTCCTCTTCCTGCTGCTGCTGCCGTTTCTTCTCTCCCAACGCAGACAGCTGACCAGACAGCAGAAGAGGACCCACATGTTGTGATTGAGCTGGCTCCATCATCACCCCCAGTGAACCAGCCTCCCTCCACGAGACCACAGAGCCCAGCTGCAGCACGGCCACCCCCTTCACCACAAAACAGCAGTCATCAGATCACCACGATCGCCCAAATCCACGCAGCGCCTCCACCTGCGCCAATCTCCCGGGTTTCAGTGGAGACTATGACTGAACCCCAGCAGGAGGACTGGTCACCTCTGTTTGACCTGGAGGAGGCAAGTGAAACAGAACTTTCTCCTCCCACATCTCCGTCTCGCCTTTCTCCTGTAATACCTCTTCCAGCACGCATAAATCGCTCTCAAATAAGCTCTACGGCAGAAAGTGTCGTACGAGTTCTCGACATGCAGAAGGCTGACCCTGAAGCCGAAGAGGAAATCACTCTGGAGCCAGAACCAGCAGATGAGCAGATCACAGCGCTGAGCCAGAGAAGAGTAAGCCAACGCTCCTCCCACAGAGAAGGGAGTCCTCCTCCTCCTGTCCAAACCAGCACCATGGAGAGCAGAGGGTACCACACACTCACCCCTGCCACTCTCTCCAAGCTGAGATCCAGCGTGCAATCTCGCCTAGCCATCGAGCCAGCAGAGCAGACGACAACTTCTGCAGCAGAAATGCAGGTGTGTGCTCCAACACGACACGACAACACACCCCGCAAGTTTACAGAGTGGCACCTGCACATACAACATAAGAAGGTCATCATAGGAGACTCAAACATCAGCCGCCTTCCACCTTTCAAAGGTGGAAATGTACAGTTGGACAGTTTTCCTGGCGCCAGATGGCATCATGCAGAATTTCTCCTGAAGACGGCCACCTTCCAGACGAAACCAGAGGTTCTCCTGCTATCCTTCGGGCTCAACAACAGATCCCAGAGGGATAAAAAAGCTCCAGTGAAAGAGATGATCAAAGCCCTGACTGTAGCAGGACAGAGATTCCCAGACGCCACGATCCTCGTCCCTCACGTCAGTTTTTCACCTCACCTTTCACCAGATGAAAAAGTCGTCCTTATCCATTTAAATCAACACATCCAAGAACTGACAGACTACATCCCCCCACTCAGTGGCTTCTTTGAGACCCAAACTGACAGCATCCACTGGACGGCAGCTACCGCGAAGAGGATGCTCGAACATTGGTCTTCCTGGTTAAACTGAAGCTCCCCTTAAGCCTCTCACAGAGGGAGGGGAAAGATGGAGTTATGAATCTATGTAATAACTTTGTTCTTTCTCTTACACAGCTTTCCCTACTGAGCAGAGGTCTTACTTTCATCCCATCCAAATGTAACAGTAAGAATTTGACCTTTCAATCCAGACATGACTTACAGGAGTACCATCGCAGAATTAAGTTAACTGTTCACTATAAGGACAAAAGCAGCATCCAACCTCAGCCATTTACACTGAAATCTGACTGGACACCCCCATCTGCTACTCTCCCACCACAAATTAACCATTTAATAGACCAGGATATTTCATACTTTGAGAATGATTTTAAAATCATTCATAACACTCCAAATTTGAGTGGTGAGGAAACCAAAGCTCTAAAAGAATTAGCCCAAAATAATGATATAGTTATTAAACCAGCTGATAAGGGCAGTCTAACAGTAATTATGGATAAAAAAGATTATTTATATGAAGGTTACAGACAGTTAAATGATGTAACCTATTATCATAAACTCAATAAACCCATTTATTTAGATACAATCCCCCTAGTAGATACAATTATTAATAATTTATTGAAAAAGAAATTTATTAATAAAAAACAAAAAACTTACCTGCAGGGCAACTCGCAACCGAGGCCCAGACGTTTTTATATGTTACCCAAAATCCATAAAGATCCCCAAAAATGGACCGTTCCATCTAAAATTCCTCCTGGCAGACCCATTGTTTCAGACTGTGAGAGTGAAACCTATTATACAGCAGAATATTTGGACTTTTTTCTGAATCCCTTATCTAATAAACATGACAGTTACCTTAAAGATACATATCATTTTATTGAAAAAATTAAACAGCTAGTAATCCCAGCAGACTCTTTTCTTTTCACTATGGATATTGATAGCTTATATACCAATATTGACCACAAAGAGGGCATTGACAGTATTAAAAGAATTTTTCAAAAATACCCAGACAAAAAACGACCAGATAAAGAACTTCTCCAATTATTAGAGATTAATTTAAACAGAAATGATTTTGAATTTAATGGGGAATTTTTTGTTCAAATTAAGGGCACAGCTATGGGCAAAAAATTTGCACCGGCTTATGCCAACATATTCATGGCAGAATGGGAATCCTCTGCACTACAGAAATGTGCTTTAAAGCCGCTCTGTTATTACAGGTACCTCGACGACATCTGGGGCGTGTGGACGCACTCTGAGCAGGAGTTTGGGACCTTCCTGGGGACTCTCAACAGCCACAACCCTTCCATCAAACTCAAATCAACATGCCACGCCTCTTCAGTCGACTTTCTAGACACAACCACATTTAAGGGAAGTGACTTTCACACCACACACAAATTGGACATTAAAGTTTATTTTAAACCCACAGACACACATGCACTGTTACATAAAACCAGTTTTCATCCCAAACACACATTTGCAGGTCTGGTTAAATCCCAGCTGCTCCGCTTCCACAGAATCTGCACCCAACAGGCAGACTTTAAAAAGGCCACCAAAATTCTTTTTTCGGCATTATACACAAGGGGTTATTCCCGCTCCTTTTTAAGAAAGTGTTTTAAGTCATTTCAAGAAATTAAACCTATTGATACAGCCCCCCTTTTACCCATTGTCACAACACATTCGGCAGCCACGTGCAGGATGGTGAGAGTCCTCAGGAGGAACTTCCGGGATCTTGTTCAGAGCCAGGGGCTGCTCGAGGAGCACAGATTTCTGCCAGCCTACAGGAGAAACAAGAATCTTAAGGACATTTTAATTAGAGCCAAACTTCCTCCCCCTACACAACCAAAATCCAGAGCACTCACCTCTTTTTTCAAACATTTGGATTGGATTTGCAGCCACCACAACAAAAATGTGTTTCCGTCTCTATGCAGGGGGAGCCCCCACTCTCAAAACTGCATTTATATTATCTCCTGCTCCACCTGTGGGATACAGTACGTTGGGGAGACTGGAAACACTCTCTTAGTTAGATTCACCCAACACAGACACAACATCACAAAACAAAAAAACACAGACACTTACCTGGTACAACACTTTATGCTTCACGGATGGGATTCAGTTAGAGCAACGATCGTTCAGATGAATCCCAGATGGTCAGCCCCTGAGAGAAGAAAAAATGAAAGAATTTGGATTTCTAAATTAGACACCCTTCATCCTAGAGGCCTAAATGAGAAAAAAACACCATTATTCTAATTGGAGACACTTAACCACTTTTTTTCCCCCTTTTTGTCCAGCAGAGGGAGTTGCTAAACAGTCCCTCTGCATGACCAGATTTTCTAACCCCCCTGTAAATTCTTTTTCCAGCAGAGGGAGTTTATGAATCCCCAGAATCTGTTTCCATATGGCCCTGCCCCAAAGGTTCTAACTCTAACCCTAACCAAATTCACCATGAGCCCTAAACCTAATTAGATATTGAAAAAACAAAATTATTGATCCTATATTTCCTGCAGGAGAGCGAGATCTGAGTGGGGACAGAAATGGTCCGTGCATGAGGGCTCCAGGCGTACAGCTTGGAACCCTAACCCCAACACCTAACTAGCCTGAACCTTCTGATTCCCTGCAGGGTCTCTGCCTCTCTTCTCTCTATCCCCTCAAATTAAAAAACATTTTTTTTGGTTCTCTTTTTTCTAAAAAAGATGAATATTGCCATGTTTTGTGTATTCATGACTGGAATTTAAACACTAACATCTATCACAATTCTTTCTTTTAAAGGGATGTTCTCACCTCTGCCACTGGAGCCTTAATTATATTTTTTTTAAAAAACAATAGAGAATCTAGTTCAAATTTTTGACTATAGATATTAAACGAAAAATATTTTTTATATAACAAATGCATGTTTGGATGGTGCTCTTTTGCAGAAATGGATTGTCCTGTGCAGAATCGCTATATAGCATATAGCATTATAATATATATAGCATTATAATTTATTTGTTTCATTTACAGTATGCTTCTTGTATTTAGTTCTGGAAAATACAATGTTTAACATATACTTTATTTGTTTACAATACATTTTAAGATGTTTAGATTTAATTTTTATAAAAAGTATTTATTTTTATATTAAAACGCAAATGTACGAATGCACTTGAATGCAACGCTCCGAGCATCTGAGTCCCAGCGACCCCTGAAGGCGACAGCCTGCCCGACAACACCTGCGGATTGGATGGGCAGCCCAGGTGCATGATGGGTTACAGCTCATTACCTCACGAAGACTCGCTTGGAGCAGACTCCCGTTCGTATGAAGAGACATTTATATTGATTGTTTGCAAGCCAGCCTGAAGAAGACTAAGTTTGTTCGAAACGTTGCAACCTTGGCTTGTATTATTTTTTTATTAAACCGAAGTTGATCGGTAAATCACGTTTCCTAGTTTATTATTAGCATAGCCTCCCAGTATTAGCATAGCTTGTTAGCCACGTGTGACGGAGGTACCTTCTGCAACGGGCCGAATTACACAAGGACCACAGTAAGCCATGCCACCGCGCCCACACGACGACGGATGGATACTGGTGCAGTCCAGAGGAGGCAGACGGAGGGAACGGGCCTATGAACGCGACAGGCCACAGAACAGACGTGCAGCTGCGGATTTTTCCAGCTACCCACGCCGAGACGGACGCCGATCCTATGCGGACGTCACCAGAGAGGGAGCCCATTTTCTGGAGCCGACCTTTTACGGCAGACAGCAGGTGAGACATCGCCCTGCACCGCAGCCGTTCTATAGCGGGCCGCGCTACCCATTTCAAGATGGCGCTCGGCGTGCGCCGAGACCTAGACCACGCGGTCCCTCCAACCAAAATGGCCGCTACGTCTTTGTACCAGCAGGTGCTCGGAATGAAGCCCCCCCCCACAGGGTACAGTCTAATGACCCTGATTTCACAGAGAAGGTGCGTGTAATGAACAGACTGATTAAAGCTGTACACCACCTCACCAATGTGTCCAGAGAGGCTCATCCTCCCTCCCTGGACAAAATAACAAACAATCTAGCTACAATTATCAAACCAGCATCCCCAAATCTACAAACACAGACTTTGATTGACGGCAATGCTAGAAATTGGGCCTTCACGACCGTGCTCATCCTCAGAGAGCATTATCAAAAGAACATTGACTCTGAAATGCAAAAGCTCACCCAGTTTCCTTCACCAGACTGGAGAGGCCCCTTTGAAATAGCCACAACGTGGGCGAAACGTAATTTAGGCAGACGCCTGAGACAGGATACAATAGACCGTGCCCAGGCGGTCATCATTGCCAGGACGACAGAAACAGCACCTCCTGTTCCTCTTCCTGCTGCTGCTGCCGTTTCTTCTCTCCCAACGCAGACAGCTGACCAGACAGCAGAAGAGGACCCACATGTTGTGATTGAGCTGGCTCCATCATCACCCCCAGTGAACCAGCCTCCCTCCACGAGACCACAGAGCCCAGCTGCAGCACGGCCACCCCCTTCACCACAAAACAGCAGTCATCAGATCACCACGATCGCCCAAATCCACGCAGCGCCTCCACCTGCGCCAATCTCCCGGGTTTCAGTGGAGACTATGACTGAACCCCAGCAGGAGGACTGGTCACCTCTGTTTGACCTGGAGGAGGCAAGTGAAACAGAACTTTCTCCTCCCACATCTCCGTCTCGCCTTTCTCCTGTAATACCTCTTCCAGCACGCATAAATCGCTCTCAAATAAGCTCTACGGCAGAAAGTGTCGTACGAGTTCTCGACATGCAGAAGGCTGACCCTGAAGCCGAAGAGGAAATCACTCTGGAGCCAGAACCAGCAGATGAGCAGATCACAGCGCTGAGCCAGAGAAGAGTAAGCCAACGCTCCTCCCACAGAGAAGGGAGTCCTCCTCCTCCTGTCCAAACCAGCACCATGGAGAGCAGAGGGTACCACACACTCACCCCTGCCACTCTCTCCAAGCTGAGATCCAGCGTGCAATCTCGCCTAGCCATCGAGCCAGCAGAGCAGACGACAACTTCTGCAGCAGAAATGCAGGTGTGTGCTCCAACACGACACGACAACACACCCCGCAAGTTTACAGAGTGGCACCTGCACATACAACATAAGAAGGTCATCATAGGAGACTCAAACATCAGCCGCCTTCCACCTTTCAAAGGTGGAAATGTACAGTTGGACAGTTTTCCTGGCGCCAGATGGCATCATGCAGAATTTCTCCTGAAGACGGCCACCTTCCAGACGAAACCAGAGGTTCTCCTGCTATCCTTCGGGCTCAACAACAGATCCCAGAGGGATAAAAAAGCTCCAGTGAAAGAGATGATCAAAGCCCTGACTGTAGCAGGACAGAGATTCCCAGACGCCACGATCCTCGTCCCTCACGTCAGTTTTTCACCTCACCTTTCACCAGATGAAAAAGTCGTCCTTATCCATTTAAATCAACACATCCAAGAACTGACAGACTACATCCCCCCACTCAGTGGCTTCTTTGAGACCCAAACTGACAGCATCCACTGGACGGCAGCTACCGCGAAGAGGATGCTCGAACATTGGTCTTCCTGGTTAAACTGAAGCTCCCCTTAAGCCTCTCACAGAGGGAGGGGAAAGATGGAGTTATGAATCTATGTAATAACTTTGTTCTTTCTCTTACACAGCTTTCCCTACTGAGCAGAGGTCTTACTTTCATCCCATCCAAATGTAACAGTAAGAATTTGACCTTTCAATCCAGACATGACTTACAGGAGTACCATCGCAGAATTAAGTTAACTGTTCACTATAAGGACAAAAGCAGCATCCAACCTCAGCCATTTACACTGAAATCTGACTGGACACCCCCATCTGCTACTCTCCCACCACAAATTAACCATTTAATAGACCAGGATATTTCATACTTTGAGAATGATTTTAAAATCATTCATAACACTCCAAATTTGAGTGGTGAGGAAACCAAAGCTCTAAAAGAATTAGCCCAAAATAATGATATAGTTATTAAACCAGCTGATAAGGGCAGTCTAACAGTAATTATGGATAAAAAAGATTATTTATATGAAGGTTACAGACAGTTAAATGATGTAACCTATTATCATAAACTCAATAAACCCATTTATTTAGATACAATCCCCCTAGTAGATACAATTATTAATAATTTATTGAAAAAGAAATTTATTAATAAAAAACAAAAAACTTACCTGCAGGGCAACTCGCAACCGAGGCCCAGACGTTTTTATATGTTACCCAAAATCCATAAAGATCCCCAAAAATGGACCGTTCCATCTAAAATTCCTCCTGGCAGACCCATTGTTTCAGACTGTGAGAGTGAAACCTATTATACAGCAGAATATTTGGACTTTTTTCTGAATCCCTTATCTAATAAACATGACAGTTACCTTAAAGATACATATCATTTTATTGAAAAAATTAAACAGCTAGTAATCCCAGCAGACTCTTTTCTTTTCACTATGGATATTGATAGCTTATATACCAATATTGACCACAAAGAGGGCATTGACAGTATTAAAAGAATTTTTCAAAAATACCCAGACAAAAAACGACCAGATAAAGAACTTCTCCAATTATTAGAGATTAATTTAAACAGAAATGATTTTGAATTTAATGGGGAATTTTTTGTTCAAATTAAGGGCACAGCTATGGGCAAAAAATTTGCACCGGCTTATGCCAACATATTCATGGCAGAATGGGAATCCTCTGCACTACAGAAATGTGCTTTAAAGCCGCTCTGTTATTACAGGTACCTCGACGACATCTGGGGCGTGTGGACGCACTCTGAGCAGGAGTTTGGGACCTTCCTGGGGACTCTCAACAGCCACAACCCTTCCATCAAACTCAAATCAACATGCCACGCCTCTTCAGTCGACTTTCTAGACACAACCACATTTAAGGGAAGTGACTTTCACACCACACACAAATTGGACATTAAAGTTTATTTTAAACCCACAGACACACATGCACTGTTACATAAAACCAGTTTTCATCCCAAACACACATTTGCAGGTCTGGTTAAATCCCAGCTGCTCCGCTTCCACAGAATCTGCACCCAACAGGCAGACTTTAAAAAGGCCACCAAAATTCTTTTTTCGGCATTATACACAAGGGGTTATTCCCGCTCCTTTTTAAGAAAGTGTTTTAAGTCATTTCAAGAAATTAAACCTATTGATACAGCCCCCCTTTTACCCATTGTCACAACACATTCGGCAGCCACGTGCAGGATGGTGAGAGTCCTCAGGAGGAACTTCCGGGATCTTGTTCAGAGCCAGGGGCTGCTCGAGGAGCACAGATTTCTGCCAGCCTACAGGAGAAACAAGAATCTTAAGGACATTTTAATTAGAGCCAAACTTCCTCCCCCTACACAACCAAAATCCAGAGCACTCACCTCTTTTTTCAAACATTTGGATTGGATTTGCAGCCACCACAACAAAAATGTGTTTCCGTCTCTATGCAGGGGGAGCCCCCACTCTCAAAACTGCATTTATATTATCTCCTGCTCCACCTGTGGGATACAGTACGTTGGGGAGACTGGAAACACTCTCTTAGTTAGATTCACCCAACACAGACACAACATCACAAAACAAAAAAACACAGACACTTACCTGGTACAACACTTTATGCTTCACGGATGGGATTCAGTTAGAGCAACGATCGTTCAGATGAATCCCAGATGGTCAGCCCCTGAGAGAAGAAAAAATGAAAGAATTTGGATTTCTAAATTAGACACCCTTCATCCTAGAGGCCTAAATGAGAAAAAAACACCATTATTCTAATTGGAGACACTTAACCACTTTTTTTCCCCCTTTTTGTCCAGCAGAGGGAGTTGCTAAACAGTCCCTCTGCATGACCAGATTTTCTAACCCCCCTGTAAATTCTTTTTCCAGCAGAGGGAGTTTATGAATCCCCAGAATCTGTTTCCATATGGCCCTGCCCCAAAGGTTCTAACTCTAACCCTAACCAAATTCACCATGAGCCCTAAACCTAATTAGATATTGAAAAAACAAAATTATTGATCCTATATTTCCTGCAGGAGAGCGAGATCTGAGTGGGGACAGAAATGGTCCGTGCATGAGGGCTCCAGGCGTACAGCTTGGAACCCTAACCCCAACACCTAACTAGCCTGAACCTTCTGATTCCCTGCAGGGTCTCTGCCTCTCTTCTCTCTATCCCCTCAAATTAAAAAACATTTTTTTTGGTTCTCTTTTTTCTAAAAAAGATGAATATTGCCATGTTTTGTGTATTCATGACTGGAATTTAAACACTAACATCTATCACAATTCTTTCTTTTAAAGGGATGTTCTCACCTCTGCCACTGGAGCCTTAATTATATTTTTTTTAAAAAACAATAGAGAATCTAGTTCAAATTTTTGACTATAGATATTAAACGAAAAATATTTTTTATATAACAAATGCATGTTTGGATGGTGCTCTTTTGCAGAAATGGATTGTCCTGTGCAGAATCGCTATATAGCATATAGCATTATAATATATATAGCATTATAATTTATTTGTTTCATTTACAGTATGCTTCTTGTATTTAGTTCTGGAAAATACAATGTTTAACATATACTTTATTTGTTTACAATACATTTTAAGATGTTTAGATTTAATTTTTATAAAAAGTATTTATTTTTATATTAAAACGCAAATGTACGAATGCACTTGAATGCAACGCTCCGAGCATCTGAGTCCCAGCGACCCCTGAAGGCGACAGCCTGCCCGACAACACCTGCGGATTGGATGGGCAGCCCAGGTGCATGATGGGTTACAGCTCATTACCTCACGAAGACTCGCTTGGAGCAGACTCCCGTTCGTATGAAGAGACATTTATATTGATTGTTTGCAAGCCAGCCTGAAGAAGACTAAGTTTGTTCGAAACGTTGCAACCTTGGCTTGTATTATTTTTTTATTAAACCGAAGTTGATCGGTAAATCACGTTTCCTAGTTTATTATTAGCATAGCCTCCCAGTATTAGCA
Organism: Oryzias latipes; assembly: GCF_053564925.1. Taxonomy (NCBI): domain Eukaryota; kingdom Metazoa; phylum Chordata; class Actinopteri; order Beloniformes; family Adrianichthyidae; genus Oryzias; species Oryzias latipes. Next base: position 139,440 of record NC_136240.1, read on the forward strand.
TAGCTTGTTAGCCACGTGTGACGGAGGTACCTTCTGCAACGGGCCGAATTACACAAGGACCACAGTAAGCCATGCCACCGCGCCCACACGACGACGGATGGATACTGGTGCAGTCCAGAGGAGGCAGACGGAGGGAACGGGCCTATGAACGCGACAGGCCACAGAACAGACGTGCAGCTGCGGATTTTTCCAGCTACCCACGCCGAGACGGACGCCGATCCTATGCGGACGTCACCAGAGAGGGAGCCCATTTTCTGGAGCCGACCTTTTACGGCAGACAGCAGGTGAGACATCGCCCTGCACCGCAGCCGTTCTATAGCGGGCCGCGCTACCCATTTCAAGATGGCGCTCGGCGTGCGCCGAGACCTAGACCACGCGGTCCCTCCAACCAAAATGGCCGCTACGTCTTTGTACCAGCAGGTGCTCGGAATGAAGCCCCCCCCCACAGGGTACAGTCTAATGACCCTGATTTCACAGAGAAGGTGCGTGTAATGAACAGACTGATTAAAGCTGTACACCACCTCACCAATGTGTCCAGAGAGGCTCATCCTCCCTCCCTGGACAAAATAACAAACAATCTAGCTACAATTATCAAACCAGCATCCCCAAATCTACAAACACAGACTTTGATTGACGGCAATGCTAGAAATTGGGCCTTCACGACCGTGCTCATCCTCAGAGAGCATTATCAAAAGAACATTGACTCTGAAATGCAAAAGCTCACCCAGTTTCCTTCACCAGACTGGAGAGGCCCCTTTGAAATAGCCACAACGTGGGCGAAACGTAATTTAGGCAGACGCCTGAGACAGGATACAATAGACCGTGCCCAGGCGGTCATCATTGCCAGGACGACAGAAACAGCACCTCCTGTTCCTCTTCCTGCTGCTGCTGCCGTTTCTTCTCTCCCAACGCAGACAGCTGACCAGACAGCAGAAGAGGACCCACATGTTGTGATTGAGCTGGCTCCATCATCACCCCCAGTGAACCAGCCTCCCTCCACGAGACCACAGAGCCCAGCTGCAGCACGGCCACCCCCTTCACCACAAAACAGCAGTCATCAGATCACCACGATCGCCCAAATCCACGCAGCGCCTCCACCTGCGCCAATCTCCCGGGTTTCAGTGGAGACTATGACTGAACCCCAGCAGGAGGACTGGTCACCTCTGTTTGACCTGGAGGAGGCAAGTGAAACAGAACTTTCTCCTCCCACATCTCCGTCTCGCCTTTCTCCTGTAATACCTCTTCCAGCACGCATAAATCGCTCTCAAATAAGCTCTACGGCAGAAAGTGTCGTACGAGTTCTCGACATGCAGAAGGCTGACCCTGAAGCCGAAGAGGAAATCACTCTGGAGCCAGAACCAGCAGATGAGCAGATCACAGCGCTGAGCCAGAGAAGAGTAAGCCAACGCTCCTCCCACAGAGAAGGGAGTCCTCCTCCTCCTGTCCAAACCAGCACCATGGAGAGCAGAGGGTACCACACACTCACCCCTGCCACTCTCTCCAAGCTGAGATCCAGCGTGCAATCTCGCCTAGCCATCGAGCCAGCAGAGCAGACGACAACTTCTGCAGCAGAAATGCAGGTGTGTGCTCCAACACGACACGACAACACACCCCGCAAGTTTACAGAGTGGCACCTGCACATACAACATAAGAAGGTCATCATAGGAGACTCAAACATCAGCCGCCTTCCACCTTTCAAAGGTGGAAATGTACAGTTGGACAGTTTTCCTGGCGCCAGATGGCATCATGCAGAATTTCTCCTGAAGACGGCCACCTTCCAGACGAAACCAGAGGTTCTCCTGCTATCCTTCGGGCTCAACAACAGATCCCAGAGGGATAAAAAAGCTCCAGTGAAAGAGATGATCAAAGCCCTGACTGTAGCAGGACAGAGATTCCCAGACGCCACGATCCTCGTCCCTCACGTCAGTTTTTCACCTCACCTTTCACCAGATGAAAAAGTCGTCCTTATCCATTTAAATCAACACATCCAAGAACTGACAGACTACATCCCCCCACTCAGTGGCTTCTTTGAGACCCAAACTGACAGCATCCACTGGACGGCAGCTACCGCGAAGAGGATGCTCGAACATTGGTCTTCCTGGTTAAACTGAAGCTCCCCTTAAGCCTCTCACAGAGGGAGGGGAAAGATGGAGTTATGAATCTATGTAATAACTTTGTTCTTTCTCTTACACAGCTTTCCCTACTGAGCAGAGGTCTTACTTTCATCCCATCCAAATGTAACAGTAAGAATTTGACCTTTCAATCCAGACATGACTTACAGGAGTACCATCGCAGAATTAAGTTAACTGTTCACTATAAGGACAAAAGCAGCATCCAACCTCAGCCATTTACACTGAAATCTGACTGGACACCCCCATCTGCTACTCTCCCACCACAAATTAACCATTTAATAGACCAGGATATTTCATACTTTGAGAATGATTTTAAAATCATTCATAACACTCCAAATTTGAGTGGTGAGGAAACCAAAGCTCTAAAAGAATTAGCCCAAAATAATGATATAGTTATTAAACCAGCTGATAAGGGCAGTCTAACAGTAATTATGGATAAAAAAGATTATTTATATGAAGGTTACAGACAGTTAAATGATGTAACCTATTATCATAAACTCAATAAACCCATTTATTTAGATACAATCCCCCTAGTAGATACAATTATTAATAATTTATTGAAAAAGAAATTTATTAATAAAAAACAAAAAACTTACCTGCAGGGCAACTCGCAACCGAGGCCCAGACGTTTTTATATGTTACCCAAAATCCATAAAGATCCCCAAAAATGGACCGTTCCATCTAAAATTCCTCCTGGCAGACCCATTGTTTCAGACTGTGAGAGTGAAACCTATTATACAGCAGAATATTTGGACTTTTTTCTGAATCCCTTATCTAATAAACATGACAGTTACCTTAAAGATACATATCATTTTATTGAAAAAATTAAACAGCTAGTAATCCCAGCAGACTCTTTTCTTTTCACTATGGATATTGATAGCTTATATACCAATATTGACCACAAAGAGGGCATTGACAGTATTAAAAGAATTTTTCAAAAATACCCAGACAAAAAACGACCAGATAAAGAACTTCTCCAATTATTAGAGATTAATTTAAACAGAAATGATTTTGAATTTAATGGGGAATTTTTTGTTCAAATTAAGGGCACAGCTATGGGCAAAAAATTTGCACCGGCTTATGCCAACATATTCATGGCAGAATGGGAATCCTCTGCACTACAGAAATGTGCTTTAAAGCCGCTCTGTTATTACAGGTACCTCGACGACATCTGGGGCGTGTGGACGCACTCTGAGCAGGAGTTTGGGACCTTCCTGGGGACTCTCAACAGCCACAACCCTTCCATCAAACTCAAATCAACATGCCACGCCTCTTCAGTCGACTTTCTAGACACAACCACATTTAAGGGAAGTGACTTTCACACCACACACAAATTGGACATTAAAGTTTATTTTAAACCCACAGACACACATGCACTGTTACATAAAACCAGTTTTCATCCCAAACACACATTTGCAGGTCTGGTTAAATCCCAGCTGCTCCGCTTCCACAGAATCTGCACCCAACAGGCAGACTTTAAAAAGGCCACCAAAATTCTTTTTTCGGCATTATACACAAGGGGTTATTCCCGCTCCTTTTTAAGAAAGTGTTTTAAGTCATTTCAAGAAATTAAACCTATTGATACAGCCCCCCTTTTACCCATTGTCACAACACATTCGGCAGCCACGTGCAGGATGGTGAGAGTCCTCAGGAGGAACTTCCGGGATCTTGTTCAGAGCCAGGGGCTGCTCGAGGAGCACAGATTTCTGCCAGCCTACAGGAGAAACAAGAATCTTAAGGACATTTTAATTAGAGCCAAACTTCCTCCCCCTACACAACCAAAATCCAGAGCACTCACCTCTTTTTTCAAACATTTGGATTGGATTTGCAGCCACCACAACAAAAATGTGTTTCCGTCTCTATGCAGGGGGAGCCCCCACTCTCAAAACTGCATTTATATTATCTCCTGCTCCACCTGTGGGATACAGTACGTTGGGGAGACTGGAAACACTCTCTTAGTTAGATTCACCCAACACAGACACAACATCACAAAACAAAAAAACACAGACACTTACCTGGTACAACACTTTATGCTTCACGGATGGGATTCAGTTAGAGCAACGATCGTTCAGATGAATCCCAGATGGTCAGCCCCTGAGAGAAGAAAAAATGAAAGAATTTGGATTTCTAAATTAGACACCCTTCATCCTAGAGGCCTAAATGAGAAAAAAACACCATTATTCTAATTGGAGACACTTAACCACTTTTTTTCCCCCTTTTTGTCCAGCAGAGGGAGTTGCTAAACAGTCCCTCTGCATGACCAGATTTTCTAACCCCCCTGTAAATTCTTTTTCCAGCAGAGGGAGTTTATGAATCCCCAGAATCTGTTTCCATATGGCCCTGCCCCAAAGGTTCTAACTCTAACCCTAACCAAATTCACCATGAGCCCTAAACCTAATTAGATATTGAAAAAACAAAATTATTGATCCTATATTTCCTGCAGGAGAGCGAGATCTGAGTGGGGACAGAAATGGTCCGTGCATGAGGGCTCCAGGCGTACAGCTTGGAACCCTAACCCCAACACCTAACCCTAACCCTAACCCTAACCCTAACCCTAACCCTAACCCTAACCTTACCCTAACCCTAACCCTAACCCTAACCCTAACCCCTAACCCTAACCCTAACCCTAACCCTAACCCTAACCCTAACCCTAACCCCTAACCCTAACCCTAACCCTAACCCTAACCCTAACCCTAACCCCAACCCCAACCCTAACCCTAACCCTAACCCCTAACCCCTAACCCCTAACCCTAACCCTAACCCTAACCCCTAACCCTAACCCCTAACCCTAACCCCTAACCCCTAACCCTAACCCCTAACCCTAACCCTAACCCTAACCCTAACCCTAACCCCTAACCCTAACCCTAACCCTAACCCCTAACCCCTAACCCTAACCCTAACCCTAAAAAATCATTTTGTCAGTCAAAAGTGCCAAAAGTTTCAAAAAAGCGTTTTCGGCTCTATGACTGTTTTGAATTTTAAACTTACAATGTAGCATAAAATAACACTTTGTTGAACATCAAATGAGAACTTCAACTTTTGAGCCTATTTTTTGCTGAGAAATCATTTTTTGAGTCAAAAGTGCCAAAAGTGTCAAAAAAAGTATTTTATGCTCAGAGTATGACTGTTTTGAATATTCAACTGACAACATGAGAAAAACTAACACTTTCTTGAACTGCAAAATAAGAACTTTGAATTTTGTGTCTATTTTTTGCTAAGAAATCATTTTTTCAGTTAAAAGTGCCAAAAGTGTCAAAAAAGTCTTTTATGCTCAGAGTTTGACTGTTTTGAATAGTCAACTTACAACTTAAGAAAAAATAACACTTTCTTGAAAATCAAATGAGAACTTCAACTTTTGGGTGCATTTGTTGCTAAAAAAAAATCATTTTGTCAGTCAAAAGTGCCAAAAATGTCAAAAAAGCGTTTTCGGCTCTAAGTATTACTGGTTTGAAGTTTCAACTGACAACATGAGAAAAACTAAAACTTTCTTGAACTGCAAATAAGAACTTTGACTTTTGGGTGCGTTTTTTGCTAAAAAATCATTTTGTCAGTAAAAAGTGCCAAAAGTGTCAAAAAAGCGTTTTCGGCTCTATGACTGTTTTGAATTTTAAACTTCCAAAGTGTCATAAAATAACACTTTTTTGAACATCAAATGAGAACTTCAACTTTTGGGTGCATTTGTTTCTAAAAAAAATCATTTTGTCAGTCAAAAGTGCCAAAAGTGTCAAAAAAGCGTTTTCGGCTCTATGACTGTTTTGAATTTTAAACTTACAATGTGGCATAAAATAACACTTTCTTGAACATCAAATTAGAACTTCAACTTTTGGGAGCATTTGTTGCTTAAAAAAAAATCATTTTGTCAGTCAAAAGTACCAAAAGTGTCAAAAAAGCGTTTTTGGCTCAATGACTGTTTTGAAATTTCAACTGACAACATGAGAAAAACTAACACTTTCTTCAACTGCAAAATGAGAACTTTGAATTTTGTGTCTATTTTTTGCTAAGAAATCATTTTTTCAGTTAAAAGTGCCAAAAGTGTCAAAAAAGTCTTTTATGCTCAGAGTATGACTGTTTTGAATATTTAACTTACAACGTGGCGAAAAATAACACTTTCTTGAACATCAAATGAGAACTTCAACTTTTGGGTGCATTTGTTTTTAAAAAAAATCATTTTGTCAGTCAAAAGTGCCAAAAGTGTCAAAATAGTGTTTTCGGCTCTAACTATTACTGGTTTGAAGTTTCAACTGACAACATGAGAAAAAATAAAACTTTCTTGAACATCAAATGAGAACTTCAACTTTTGGGTGCATTTGTTGCTAAAAAAAATCATTTTGTCAGTCAAAAGTGCCAAAAGTGTCAAAAAAGCGTTTTCAGCTCTAACTATTACTGGTTTGAAGTTTCAACTGACAACATGAGAAAAAGTAACACTTTCTTGAACTGCAAAATGAGAACTTTGAATTTTGTGTCTATTTTTTGCTAAGAAATCATTTTTTCAGTTAAAAGTGCCAAAAGTGTCAAAAAAGTCTTTTATGCTCAGAGTATGACTGTTTTGAATATTTAACTTACAATGTTGCATAAAATAACACTTTCTTGAACAGCAAATAAGAACTTTGACTTTTGGGTGCGTTTTTTGCTAAAAAATCATTTTGTCAGTCAAAAGTGCCAAAAATGTCAAAAAAGCGTTTTCGGCTCTATGACTGTTTTGAATTTTAAACTTACAATGTGGCATAAAATAACACTTTCTTGAACATCAAATGAGAACTTCAACTTTTGGGTGCATTTGTTGCTAAAAAAAAATCATTTTTTCAGTCAAAAGTACCAAAAGTGTCAAAAAAGCGTTTTCGGCTCTATGACTGTTTTGAATTTTAAACTTACAATGTTGCATAAAATAACACTTTCTTGAACATCAAATGAGAACTTCAACTTTTGGGTGCGTTTTTTGCTAAAAAATCATTTTGTCAGTCAAAAGTGCCAAAAGTGTCAAGAAAGCGTTTTCGGCTCTATGACTGTTTTGAATTTTAAACTTACAAAGTGGCATAAAATAACACTTTCTTGAACATCAAATGAGAACTTCAACTTTTGGGTGCATTTGTTTCTAAAAAAAATCATTTTGTCAGTCAAAAGTGCCAAAAGTGTCAAAAAAGTGTTTTCGGCTCTAACTATTACTGGTTTGAAGTTTCAACTGACAACATGAGAAAAAATAAAACTTTCTTGAACATCAAATGAGAACTTCAACTTTTGGGTGCATTTGTTGCTAAAAAAAATCATTTTGTCATTCAAAAGTACCAAAAGTGTCAAAAAAGCGTTTTCGGCTCTATGACTGTTTTGAATTCTAAACTTACAACGTTGCATAAAATAACACTTTCTTGAACTGCAAATGAGAACTTCAACTTTTGGGTGCATTTGTTTCTAAAAAAAATCATTTTGTCAGTCAAAAGTGCCAAAAGTGTCAAAAAAGCGTTTTCGGCTCTAACTATTACTGGTTTGAAGTTTCAACTGACAACATGAGAAAAACTAACACTTTCTTGAACTGCAAAATGAGAACTTTATATTTTGTGTCTATTTTTTGCTAAGAAATCATTTTTTCAGTTAAAAGTGCCAAAAGTGTCAAAAAAGTATTTTATGCTCAGAGTATGACTGTTTTGAATATTTAACTTACAACGTGACGAAAAATAACACTTTCTTGAACTGCAAATAAGAACTTTGACTTTTGGGTGCGTTTTTTGCTAAAAAATCATTTTGTCAGTCAAAAGTGCCAAAAGTGTCAAAAAAGCGTTTTCGGCTCTATGACTGTTTTGAATTTTAAACTTACAATGTTGCATAAAATAAAACTTTCTTGAACATCAAATGAGAACTTCAACTTTTGGGTGCATTTGTTTCTAAAAAAAATCATTTTGTCATTCAAAAGTGCCAAAAGTGTCAAAAAAGTGTTTTCGGCTCTAACTATTACTGGTTTGAAGTTTCAACTGACAACATGAGAAAAAATAAAACTTTCTTGAACATCAAATGAGAACTTCAACTTTTGGGTGCATTTGTTGCTAAAAAAAATCATTTTGTCAGTCAAAAGTGCCAAAAGTGTCAAAAAAGTGTTTTCGGCTCTAACTATTACTGGTTTGAAGTTTCAACTGACAACATGAGAAAAAATAAAACTTTCTTGAACATCAAATGAGAACTTCAACTTTTGGGTGCATTTGTTGCTAAAAAAAATCATTTTGTCAGTCAAAAGTACCAAAAGTGTCAAAAAATCGTTTTCGGCTCTATGACTGTTTTGAATTTTAAACTTACAAAGTGGCATAAAATAACACTTTTTTGAACATCAAATGAGAACTTCAACTTTTGGGTGCATTTGTTTCTAAAAAAAATCATTTTGTCAGTCAAAAGTGCCAAAAGTGTCAAAAAAGTGTTTTCGGCTCTAACTATTACTGGTTTGAAGTTTCAACTGACAACATGAGAAAAAATAAAACTTTCTTGAACATCAAATGAGAACTTCAACTTTTGGGTGCATTTGTTGCTAAAAAAAATCATTTTGTCAGTCAAAAGTACCAAAAGTGTCAAAAAAGCGTTTTCGGCTCTATGACTGTTTTGAATTTTAAACTTACAAAGTGGCATAAAATAACACTTTCTTGAACATCAAATGAGAACTTCAACTTTTGGGTGCATTTGTTGCTAAAAAAAATCATTTTGTCAGTCAAAAGTACCAAAAGTGTCAAAAAATCGTTTTCGGCTCTATGACTGTTTTGAATTTTAAACTTACAAAGTGGCATAAAATAACACTTTTTTGAACATCAAATGAGAACTTCAACTTTTGGGTGCATTTGTTTCTAAAAAAAATCATTTTGTCAGTCAAAAGTGCCAAAAGTGTCAAAAAAGTGTTTTCGGCTCTAACTATTACTGGTTTGAAGTTTCAACTGACAACATGAGAAAAAATAAAACTTTCTTGAACATCAAATGAGAACTTCAACTTTTGGGTGCATTTGTTGCTAAAAAAAATCATTTTGTCAGTCAAAAGTACCAAAAGTGTCAAAAAAGCGTTTTCGGCTCTATGACTGTTTTGAATTTTAAACTTACAAAGTGGCATAAAATAACACTTTCTTGAACATCAAATGAGAACTTCAACTTTTGGGTGCATTTGTTTCTAAAAAAAATCATTTTGTCAGTCAAAAGTGCCAAAAGTGTCAAAAAAGTGTTTTCGGCTCTAACTATTACTGGTTTGAAGTTTCAACTGACAACATGAGAAAAAATAAAACTTTCTTGAACATCAAATGAGAACTTCAACTTTTGGGTGCATTTGTTGCTAAAAAAAAATCATTTTTTAAGTCAAATGTACCAAAAGTGTCAAAAAAGCGTTTTTGGCTCTATGTTTTGAATTTTAAACTTACAATGTGGCATAAAATAACACTTTCTTGAACATCAAATGAGAACTTCAACTTTTGGGTGCGTTTTTTGCTAAAAAATCATTTTGTCAGTCAAAAGTGCCAAAAGTGTCAAAAAAGCGTTTTCGGCTCTATAACTGTTTGAATTTTAAACTTACAATGTGGCATAAAATAACACTTTCGTGAACATCAAATGAGAACTTCAACTTTTGGGTGCATTTGTTGCTAAAAAAAATAATTTTGTCAGTCAAAAGTACAAAAAGTGTCAAAAAAGCGTTTTTGGCTCAATGACTGGTTTGAAGTTTCAACTGACAACATGAGAAAAACTAACACTTTCTTGAACTGCAAAATGAGAACTTTGAATTTTGTGTCTATTTTTTGCTAAGAAATCATTTTTTCAGTTAAAAGTGCCAAAAGTGTCAAAAAAGTCTTTTATGCTCAGAGTATGACTGTTTTGAATATTTAACTTACAATGTTGCATAAAATAACACTTTCTTGAACTGCAAATAAGAACTTTGACTTTTGGGTGCGTTTTTTGCTAAAAAATCATTTTGTCAGTCAAAAGTGCCAAAAATGTCAAAAAAGCGTTTTCGGCTCTATGACTGTTTTGAATTTTAAACTTACAATGTGGCATAAAACTAACACTTTCTTGAACATCAAATGAGAACTTCAACTTTTGGGTGCATTTGTTGCTAAAAAAAATCATTTTTTCAGTCAAAAGTACCAAAAGTGTCAAAAAAGCGTTTTCGGCTCTATGACTGTTTTGAATTTTAAACTTACAATGTTGCATAAAATAACACTTTCTTGAACATCAAATGAGAACTTCAACTTTTGGGTGCGTTTTTTGCTAAAAAATTATTTTGTCAGTCAAAAGTGCCAAAAGTGTCAAGAAAGCGTTTTCGGCTCTATGACTGTTTTGAATTTTAAACTTACAAAGTGGCATAAAATAACACTTTCTTGAACATCAAATGAGAACTTCAACTTTTGGGTGCATTTGTTTCTAAAAAAAAATCATTTTGTCAGTCAAAAGTGCCAAAAGTGTCAAAAAAGTGTTTTCGGCTCTAACTATTACTGGTTTGAAGTTTCAACTGACAACATGAGAAAAAATAAAACTTTCTTGAACATCAAATGAGAACTTCAACTTTTGGGTGCATTTGTTGCTAAAAAAAATCATTTTGTCAGTCAAAAGTACCAAAAGTGTCAAAAAAGCGTTTTCGGCTCTATGACTGTTTTGAATTCTAAACTTACAACGTTGCATAAAATAACACTTTCTTGAACTGCAAATGAGAACTTCAACTTTTGGGTGCATTTGTTTCTAAAAAAAATCATTTTGTCAGTCAAAAGTGCCAAAAGTGTCAAAAAAGCGTTTTCGGCTCTAACTATTACTGGTTTGAAGTTTCAACTGACAACATGAGAAAAACTAACACTTTCTTGAACTGCAAAATGAGAACTTTATATATTGTGTCTATTTTTTGCTAAGAAATCATTTTTTCAGTTAAAAGTGCCAAAAGTGTCAAAAAAGTATTTTATGCTCAGAGTATGACTGTTTTGAATATTTAACTTACAACGTGACGAAAAATAACACTTTCTTGAACTGCAAATAAGAACTTTGACTTTTGGGTGCGTTTTTTTCTAAAAAATCATTTTGTCAGTCAAAAGTGCCAAAAGTGTCAAAAAAGCGTTTTCGGCTCTGTGACTGTTTTGAATTTTAAACTTACAAAGTGGCATAAAATAACACTTTCTTGAACATCAAATGAGAACTTCAACTTTTGGGTGCATTTGTTTCTAAAAAAAATCATTTCGTCAGTCAAAAGTGCCAAAAGTGTCAAAAAAGTTTTTTCGGCTCTAACTATTACTGGTTTGAAGTTTCAACTGACAACATGAGAAAAAATAAAACTTTCTTGAACATCAAATGAGAACTTCAACTTTTGGGTGCATTTGTTGCTAAAAAAAATCATTTTGTCAGTCAAAAGTGCCAAAAGTGTCAAAAAAGCGTTTTCGGCTCTATGACTGTTTGAATTTTAAACTTACAATGTGGCATAAAATAACACTTTCGTGAACATCAAATGAGAACTTCAACTTTTGGGTGCATTTGTTGCTAAAAAAAATCATTTTGTCAGTCAAAAGTACAAAAAGTGTCAAAAAAGCGTTTTTGGCTCAATGACTGGTTTGAAGTTTCAACTGACAACATGAGAAAAACTAACACTTTCTTGAACTGCAAAATGAGAACTTTGAATTTTGTGTCTATTTTTTGCTAAGAAATCATTTTTTCAGTTAAAAGTGCCAAAAGTGTCAAAAAAGTATTTTATGCTCAGAGTATGACTGTTTTGAATATTTAACTTACAACGTGACAAAAAATAACACTTTCTTGAACTGCAAATAAGAACTTTGACTTTTGGGTGCGTTTTTTGCTAAAAAATCATTTTGTCAGTCAAAAGTGCCAAAAATTTCAAAAAAGCGTTTTCGGCTCTATGACTGTTTTGAATTTTAAACTTACAATGTGGCATAAAATAACACTTTCTTGAACATCAAATGAGAACTTCAACTTTTGGGTGCGTTTTTTGCTAAAAAATCATTTTGTCAGTCAAAAGTGCCAAAAGTGTCAAAAAAGCGTTTTCGGCTCTATGACTGTTTTGAATTTTAAACTTACAATGTTGCATAAAATAACACTTTCTTGAACATCAAATGAGAACTTCAACTTTTGGGTGCATTTGTTTCTAAAAAAAATCATTTTGTCAGTCAAAAGTACCAAAAGTGTCAAAAAAGCGTTTTCGGCTCTATGACTGTTTTGAATTTTAAACTTACAATGTTGCATAAAATAACACTTTCTTGAACATCAAATGAGAACTTCAACTTTTGGGTGCGTTTTTTGCTAAAAAATCATTTTGTCAGTCAAAAGTGCCAAAAATGTCAAAAAAGCGTTTTCGGCTCTATGACTGTTTTGAATTTTAAACTTACAAAGTGGCATAAAATAACACTTTCTTGAACATCAAATTAGAACTTCAACTTTTGGGTGCATTTGTTTCTAAAAAAAATCATTTTGTCAGTCAAAAGTGCCAAAAGTGTCAAAAAAGTGTTTTCGGCTCTAACTATTACTGTTTTGAAGTTTCAACTGACAACATGAGAAAAAATAAAACTTTCTTGAACATCAAATGAGAACTTCAACTTTTGGGTGCATTTGTTGCTAAAAAAAATCATTTTGTCAGTCAAAAGTACCAAAAGTGTCAAAAAAGCGTTTTCGGCTCTATGACTGTTTTGAATTTTAAACTTACAACGTTGCATAAAATAACACTTTCTTGAACTGCAAATGAGAACTTCAACTTTTGGGTGCATTTGTTTCTAAAAAAAATCATTTTCTCAGTCAAAAGTGCCAAAAGTGTCAAAAAAGCGTTTTCGGCTCTAAGTATTACTGGTTTGAAGTTTCAACTGACAACATGAGAAAAACTAACACTTTCTTGAACTGCAAAATGAGAACTTTTTATTTTGTGTCTATTTTTTGCCAAGAAATCATTTTTTCAGTTAAAAGTGCCAAAAGTGTCAAAAAAGTATTTTATGCTCAGAGTATGACTGTTTTGAATATTTAACTTACAACGTGACGAAAAATAACACTTTCTTGAACTGCAAATGAGAACTTCGACTTTTGGGTGCATTTGTTGCTAAAAAAAATCATTTTGTCAGTCAAAAGTACCAAAAGTGTCAAAAAAGCGTTTTCGGCTCTATGACTGTTTTGAATTTTAAACTTACAATGTTGCATAAAATAACACTTTCTTGAACATCAAATGAGAACTTCAACTTTTGGGTGCGTTTTTTGCTAAAAAATCATTTTGTCAGTCAAAAGTGCCAAAAGTGTCAAGAAAGCGTTTTCGGCTCTATGACTGTTTTGAATTTTAAACTTACAAAGTGGCATAAAATAACACTTTCTTGAACATCAAATGAGAACTTCAACTTTTGGGTGCATTTGTTTCTAAAAAAAATCATTTTGTCAGTCAAAAGTGTCAAAAAAGTGTTTTCGGCTCTAACTATTACTGGTTTGAAGTTTCAACTGACAACATGAGAAAAAATAAAACTTTCTTGAACATCAAATGAGAACTTCAACTTTTGGGTGCATTTGTTGCTAAAAAAAAATCAATTTGTCAGTCAAAAGTACCAAAAGTGTCAAAAAAGCGTTTTCGGCTCTATGACTGTTTTGAAATTTCAACTTACAATGTGGCATAAAATAACACTTTCTTGAACATCAAATGAGAACTTCAACTTTTGGGTGCATTTGTTTCTAAAAAAAATCATTTTGTCAGTCAAAAGTGTCAAAAAAGTGTTTTCGGCTCTAACTATTACTGGTTTGAAGTTTAAACTGACAACATGAGAAAAAATAAAACTTTCTTGAACATCAAATGAGAACTTCAACTTTTGGGTGCATTTGTTGCTAAAAAAAATCATTTTGTCAGTCAAAAGTGCCAAAAGTGTCAAAAAAGCGTTTTCGGCTCTATGACTGTTTGAATTTTAAACTTACAATGTGGCATAAAATAACACTTTCGTGAACATCAAATGAGAACTTCAACTTTTGGGTGCATTTGTTGCTAAAAAAGATCATTTTGTCAGTCAAAAGTACCAAAAGTGTCAAAAAAGCGTTTTCGGCTCTATAACTGTTTTGAATTTTAAACTTACAACGTTGCATAAAATAACACTTTCTTGAACTGCAAATGAGAACTTCAACTTTTGGGTGCATTTGTTTCTAAAAATAATCATTTTGTCAGTCAAAAGTGCCAAAAGTGTCAAAAAAGTGTTTTCGGCTCTAACTATTACTGGTTTGAAGTTTCAACTGACAACATGAGAAAAAATAAAACTTTCTTGAACATCAAATGAGAACTTCAACTTTTGGGTGCATTTGTTGCTAAAAAAAAATCAATTTGTCAGTCAAAAGTACCAAAAGTGTCAAAAAAGCGTTTTCGGCTCTATGACTGTTTTGAAATTTCAACTTACAATGTGGCATAAAATAACACTTTCTTGAACATCAAATGAGAACTTCAACTTTTGGGTGCATTTGTTTCTAAAAAAAATCATTTTGTCAGTCAAAAGTGTCAAAAAAGTGTTTTCGGCTCTAACTATTACTGGTTTGAAGTTTAAACTGACAACATGAGAAAAAATAAAACTTTCTTGAACATCAAATGAGAACTTCAACTTTTGGGTGCATTTGTTGCTAAAAAAAATCATTTTGTCAGTCAAAAGTGCCAAAAGTGTCAAAAAAGCGTTTTCGGCTCTATGACTGTTTGAATTTTAAACTTACAATGTGGCATAAAATAACACTTTCGTGAACATCAAATGAGAACTTCAACTTTTGGGTGCATTTGTTGCTAAAAAAGATCATTTTGTCAGTCAAAAGTACCAAAAGTGTCAAAAAAGCGTTTTCGGCTCTATAACTGTTTTGAATTTTAAACTTACAACGTTGCATAAAATAACACTTTCTTGAACTGCAAATGAGAACTTCAACTTTTGGGTGCATTTGTTTCTAAAAATAATCATTTTGTCAGTCAAAAGTGCCAAAAGTGTCAAAAAAGTGTTTTCGGCTCTAACTATTACTGGTTTGAAGTTTCAACTGACAACACGAGAAAAAATAAAACTTTCTTGAACATCAAATGAGAACTTCAACTTTTGGGTGCATTTGTTGCTAAAAAAAATCATTTTGTCAGTCAAAAGTACTAAAAGTGTCAAAAAAAGTCTTTTATGCTCAGAGTATGACTGATTTGAAGATTTAACTTACAACGTGACGAAAAATAACACTTTCTTGAACTGCAAATAAGAACTTTGACTTTTGGGTGCGTTTTTTGCTAAAAAATCATTTTGTCAGTTAAAAGTGCCAAAAATGTCAAAAAAGCGTTTTCTGCTCTATGACTGTTTTGAATTTTAAACTTACAACGTGGCATAAAATAACACTTTCTTGAACTGCAAATGAGAACTTCAACTTTTGGATGCATTTGTTGCTAAAAAAATCATTTTGTCAGTCAAAAGTCCCAAAAGTGTCAAAAAAACGTTTTCGGCTCTAACTATTACTGGTTTGAAGTTTCAACTGACAACATTAGAAAAACTAACACTTTCTTGAACTGCAAAATGAGAACTTTGAATTTTGTGTCTATTTTTTGCTAAGAAATCATTTTTTCAGTTAAAAGTGCCAAAAGTGTCAAAAAAGTCTTTTATGCTCAGAGTATGACTGTTTTGAATATTTAACTTACAATGTTGCATAAAATAACACTTTCTTGAACTGCAAATAAGAACTTTGACTTTTGGGTGCGTTTTTTGCTAAAAAATCATTTTGTCAGTCAAAAGTGCCAAAAATGTCAAAAAAGCGTTTTCGGCTCTATGACTGTTTTGAATTTTAAACTTACAATGTGGCATAAAATAACACTTTCTTGAACATCAAATGAGAACTTCAACTTTTGGGTGCATTTGTTGCTAAAAAAAATCATTTTTTCAGTCAAAAGTACCAAAAGTGTCAAAAAAGCGTTTTCGGCTCTATGACTGTTTTGAATTTTAAACTTACAATGTTGCATAAAATAACACTTTCTTGAACATCAAATGAGAACTTCAACTTTTGGGTGCGTTTTTTGCTAAAAAATCATTTTGTCAGTCAAAAGTGCCAAAAGTGTCAAGAAAGCGTTTTCGGCTCTATGACTGTTTTGAATTTTAAACTTACAAAGTGGCATAAAATAACACTTTCTTGAACATCAAATGAGAACTTCAACTTTTGGGTGCATTTGTTTCTAAAAAAAAATCATTTTGTCAGTCAAAAGTGCCAAAAGTGTCAAAAAAGTGTTTTCGGCTCTAACTATTACTGGTTTGAAGTTTCAACTGACAACATGAGAAAAAATAAAACTTTCTTGAACATCAAATGAGAACTTCAACTTTTGGGTGCATTTGTTGCTAAAAAAAATCATTTTGTCAGTCAAAAGTACCAAAAGTGTCAAAAAAGCGTTTTCGGCTCTATGACTGTTTTGAATTCTAAACTTACAACGTTGCATAAAATAACACTTTCTTGAACTGCAAATGAGAACTTCAACTTTTGGGTGCATTTGTTTCTAAAAAAAATCATTTTGTCAGTCAAAAGTGCCAAAAGTGTCAAAAAAGCGTTTTCGGCTCTAACTATTACTGGTTTGAAGTTTCAACTGACAACATGAGAAAAACTAACACTTTCTTGAACTGCAAAATGAGAACTTTATATATTGTGTCTATTTTTTGCTAAGAAATCATTTTTTCAGTTAAAAGTGCCAAAAGTGTCAAAAAAGTATTTTATGCTCAGAGTATGACTGTTTTGAATATTTAACTTACAACGTGACGAAAAATAACACTTTCTTGAACTGCAAATAAGAACTTTGACTTTTGGGTGCGTTTTTTTCTAAAAAATCATTTTGTCAGTCAAAAGTGCCAAAAGTGTCAAAAAAGCGTTTTCGGCTCTGTGACTGTTTTGAATTTTAAACTTACAAAGTGGCATAAAATAACACTTTCTTGAACATCAAATGAGAACTTCAACTTTTGGGTGCATTTGTTTCTAAAAAAAATCATTTCGTCAGTCAAAAGTGCCAAAAGTGTCAAAAAAGTTTTTTCGGCTCTAACTATTACTGGTTTGAAGTTTCAACTGACAACATGAGAAAAAATAAAACTTTCTTGAACATCAAATGAGAACTTCAACTTTTGGGTGCATTTGTTGCTAAAAAAAATCATTTTGTCAGTCAAAAGTGCCAAAAGTGTCAAAAAAGCGTTTTCGGCTCTATGACTGTTTGAATTTTAAACTTACAATGTGGCATAAAATAACACTTTCGTGAACATCAAATGAGAACTTCAACTTTTGGGTGCATTTGTTGCTAAAAAAAATCATTTTGTCAGTCAAAAGTACAAAAAGTGTCAAAAAAGCGTTTTTGGCTCAATGACTGGTTTGAAGTTTCAACTGACAACATGAGAAAAACTAACACTTTCTTGAACTGCAAAATGAGAACTTTGAATTTTGTGTCTATTTTTTGCTAAGAAATCATTTTTTCAGTTAAAAGTGCCAAAAGTGTCAAAAAAGTATTTTATGCTCAGAGTATGACTGTTTTGAATATTTAACTTACAACGTGACAAAAAATAACACTTTCTTGAACTGCAAATAAGAACTTTGACTTTTGGGTGCGTTTTTTGCTAAAAAATCATTTTGTCAGTCAAAAGTGCCAAAAATTTCAAAAAAGCGTTTTCGGCTCTATGACTGTTTTGAATTTTAAACTTACAATGTGGCATAAAATAACACTTTCTTGAACATCAAATGAGAACTTCAACTTTTGGGTGCGTTTTTTGCTAAAAAATCATTTTGTCAGTCAAAAGTGCCAAAAGTGTCAAAAAAGCGTTTTCGGCTCTATGACTGTTTTGAATTTTAAACTTACAATGTTGCATAAAATAACACTTTCTTGAACATCAAATGAGAACTTCAACTTTTGGGTGCATTTGTTTCTAAAAAAAATCATTTTGTCAGTCAAAAGTACCAAAAGTGTCAAAAAAGCGTTTTCGGCTCTATGACTGTTTTGAATTTTAAACTTACAATGTTGCATAAAATAACACTTTCTTGAACATCAAATGAGAACTTCAACTTTTGGGTGCGTTTTTTGCTAAAAAATCATTTTGTCAGTCAAAAGTGCCAAAAATGTCAAAAAAGCGTTTTCGGCTCTATGACTGTTTTGAATTTTAAACTTACAAAGTGGCATAAAATAACACTTTCTTGAACATCAAATTAGAACTTCAACTTTTGGGTGCATTTGTTTCTAAAAAAAATCATTTTGTCAGTCAAAAGTGCCAAAAGTGTCAAAAAAGTGTTTTCGGCTCTAACTATTACTGTTTTGAAGTTTCAACTGACAACATGAGAAAAAATAAAACTTTCTTGAACATCAAATGAGAACTTCAACTTTTGGGTGCATTTGTTGCTAAAAAAAATCATTTTGTCAGTCAAAAGTACCAAAAGTGTCAAAAAAGCGTTTTCGGCTCTATGACTGTTTTGAATTTTAAACTTACAACGTTGCATAAAATAACACTTTCTTGAACTGCAAATGAGAACTTCAACTTTTGGGTGCATTTGTTTCTAAAAAAAATCATTTTCTCAGTCAAAAGTGCCAAAAGTGTCAAAAAAGCGTTTTCGGCTCTAAGTATTACTGGTTTGAAGTTTCAACTGACAACATGAGAAAAACTAACACTTTCTTGAACTGCAAAATGAGAACTTTTTATTTTGTGTCTATTTTTTGCCAAGAAATCATTTTTTCAGTTAAAAGTGCCAAAAGTGTCAAAAAAGTATTTTATGCTCAGAGTATGACTGTTTTGAATATTTAACTTACAACGTGACGAAAAATAACACTTTCTTGAACTGCAAATGAGAACTTCGACTTTTGGGTGCATTTGTTGCTAAAAAAAATCATTTTGTCAGTCAAAAGTACCAAAAGTGTCAAAAAAGCGTTTTCGGCTCTATGACTGTTTTGAATTTTAAACTTACAATGTTGCATAAAATAACACTTTCTTGAACATCAAATGAGAACTTCAACTTTTGGGTGCGTTTTTTGCTAAAAAATCATTTTGTCAGTCAAAAGTGCCAAAAGTGTCAAGAAAGCGTTTTCGGCTCTATGACTGTTTTGAATTTTAAACTTACAAAGTGGCATAAAATAACACTTTCTTGAACATCAAATGAGAACTTCAACTTTTGGGTGCATTTGTTTCTAAAAAAAATCATTTTGTCAGTCAAAAGTGTCAAAAAAGTGTTTTCGGCTCTAACTATTACTGGTTTGAAGTTTCAACTGACAACATGAGAAAAAATAAAACTTTCTTGAACATCAAATGAGAACTTCAACTTTTGGGTGCATTTGTTGCTAAAAAAAAATCAATTTGTCAGTCAAAAGTACCAAAAGTGTCAAAAAAGCGTTTTCGGCTCTATGACTGTTTTGAAATTTCAACTTACAATGTGGCATAAAATAACACTTTCTTGAACATCAAATGAGAACTTCAACTTTTGGGTGCATTTGTTTCTAAAAAAAATCATTTTGTCAGTCAAAAGTGTCAAAAAAGTGTTTTCGGCTCTAACTATTACTGGTTTGAAGTTTAAACTGACAACATGAGAAAAAATAAAACTTTCTTGAACATCAAATGAGAACTTCAACTTTTGGGTGCATTTGTTGCTAAAAAAAATCATTTTGTCAGTCAAAAGTGCCAAAAGTGTCTAAAAAGCGTTTTCGGCTCTATGACTGTTTGAATTTTAAACTTACAATGTGGCATAAAATAACACTTTCGTGAACATCAAATGAGAACTTCAACTTTTGGGTGCATTTGTTGCTAAAAAAGATCATTTTGTCAGTCAAAAGTACCAAAAGTGTCAAAAAAGCGTTTTCGGCTCTATAACTGTTTTGAATTTTAAACTTACAACGTTGCATAAAATAACACTTTCTTGAACTGCAAATGAGAACTTCAACTTTTGGGTGCATTTGTTTCTAAAAATAATCATTTTGTCAGTCAAAAGTGCCAAAAGTGTCAAAAAAGTGTTTTCGGCTCTAACTATTACTGGTTTGAAGTTTCAACTGACAACACGAGAAAAAATAAAACTTTCTTGAACATCAAATGAGAACTTCAACTTTTGGGTGCATTTGTTGCTAAAAAAAATCATTTTGTCAGTCAAAAGTACTAAAAGTGTCAAAAAAAGTCTTTTATGCTCAGAGTATGACTGATTTGAAGATTTAACTTACAACGTGACGAAAAATAACACTTTCTTGAACTGCAAATAAGAACTTTGACTTTTGGGTGCGTTTTTTGCTAAAAAATCATTTTGTCAGTTAAAAGTGCCAAAAATGTCAAAAAAGCGTTTTCTGCTCTATGACTGTTTTGAATTTTAAACTTACAACGTGGCATAAAATAACACTTTCTTGAACTGCAAATGAGAACTTCAACTTTTGGATGCATTTGTTGCTAAAAAAATCATTTTGTCAGTCAAAAGTCCCAAAAGTGTCAAAAAAACGTTTTCGGCTCTAACTATTACTGGTTTGAAGTTTCAACTGACAACATTAGAAAAACTAACACTTTCTTGAACTGCAAAATGAGAACTTTGAATTTTGTGTCTATTTTTTGCTAAGAAATCATTTTTTCAGTTAAAAGTGCCAAAAGTGTCAAAAAAGTCTTTTATGCTCAGAGTATGACTGTTTTGAATATTTAACTTACAATGTTGCATAAAATAACACTTTCTTGAACTGCAAATAAGAACTTTGACTTTTGGGTGCGTTTTTTGCTAAAAAATCATTTTGTCAGTCAAAAGTGCCAAAAATGTCAAAAAAGCGTTTTCGGCTCTATGACTGTTTTGAATTTTAAACTTACAATGTGGCATAAAATAACACTTTCTTGAACATCAAATGAGAACTTCAACTTTTGGGTGCATTTGTTGCTAAAAAAAATCATTTTTTCAGTCAAAAGTACCAAAAGTGTCAAAAAAGCGTTTTCGGCTCTATGACTGTTTTGAATTTTAAACTTACAATGTTGCATAAAATAACACTTTCTTGAACATCAAATGAGAACTTCAACTTTTGGGTGCGTTTTTTGCTAAAAAATCATTTTGTCAGTCAAAAGTGCCAAAAGTGTCAAGAAAGCGTTTTCGGCTCTATGACTGTTTTGAATTTTAAACTTACAAAGTGGCATAAAATAACACTTTCTTGAACATCAAATGAGAACTTCAACTTTTGGGTGCATTTGTTTCTAAAAAAAAATCATTTTGTCAGTCAAAAGTGCCAAAAGTGTCAAAAAAGTGTTTTCGGCTCTAACTATTACTGGTTTGAAGTTTCAACTGACAACATGAGAAAAAATAAAACTTTCTTGAACATCAAATGAGAACTTCAACTTTTGGGTGCATTTGTTGCTAAAAAAAATCATTTTGTCAGTCAAAAGTACCAAAAGTGTCAAAAAAGCGTTTTCGGCTCTATGACTGTTTTGAATTCTAAACTTACAACGTTGCATAAAATAACACTTTCTTGAACTGCAAATGAGAACTTCAACTTTTGGGTGCATTTGTTTCTAAAAAAAATCATTTTGTCAGTCAAAAGTGCCAAAAGTGTCAAAAAAGCGTTTTCGGCTCTAACTATTACTGGTTTGAAGTTTCAACTGACAACATGAGAAAAACTAACACTTTCTTGAACTGCAAATGACAACTTCAACTTTTGGGTGCATTTGTTGCTAAAAAAAAATCATTTTGTCAGTCAAAAGTACCAAAAGTGTCAAAAAAGCGTTTTCGATTCTATGACTGTTTTGAATTTTAAACTTACAAAGTGGCATAAAATAACACTTTCTTGAACATCAAATGAGAACTTCAACTTTTGGGTGCATTTGTTTCTAAAAAAAATCATTTCGTCAGTCAAAAGTGCCAAAAGTGTCAAAAAAGTGTTTTCGGCTCTATGACTGTTTGAAGTTTCAACTGACAACATGAGAAAAACTAACACTTTCTTGAACTGCAAAATGAGAACTTTGAATTTTGTGTCTATTTTTTGCTAAGAAATCATTTTTTCAGTTAAAAGTGCCAAAAGTGTCAAAAAAGTATTTTATGCTCAGAGTATGACTGTTTTGAATATTTAACTTACAACGTGACAAAAAATAACACTTTCTTGAACTGCAAATAAGAACTTTGACTTTTGGGTGCGTTTTTTGCTAAAAAATCATTTTGTCAGTCAAAAGTGCCAAAAATTTCAAAAAAGCGTTTTCGGCTCTATGACTGTTTTGAATTTTAAACTTACAATGTGGCATAAAATAACACTTTCTTGAACATCAAATGAGAACTTCAACTTTTGGCTGCGTTTTTTGCTAAAAAATCATTTTGTCAGTCAAAAGTGCCAAAAGTGTCAAAAAAGCGTTTTCGGCTCTATGACTGTTTTGAATTTTAAACTTACAATGTTGCATAAAATAACACTTTCTTGAACATCAAATGAGAACTTCAACTTTTGGGTGCATTTGTTTCCAAAAAAAAATCATTTTGTCAGTCAAAAGTGTCAAAAAAGTGTTTTCGGCTCTAACTATTACTGGTTTGAAGTTTAAACTGACAACATGAGAAAAAATAAAACTTTCTTGAACATCAAATGAGAACTTCAACTTTTGGGTGCATTTGTTGCTAAAAAAAATCATTTTGTCAGTCAAAAGTGCCAAAAGTGTCAAAAAAGCGTTTTCGGCTCTATGACTGTTTGAATTTTAAACTTACAATGTGGCATAAAATAACACTTTCGTGAACATCAAATGAGAACTTCAACTTTTGGGTGCATTTGTTGCTAAAAAAAATCATTTTGTCAGTCAAAAGTACAAAAAGTGTCAAAAAAGCGTTTTTGGCTCAATGACTGGTTTGAAGTTTCAACTGACAACATGAGAAAAACTAACACTTTCTTGAACTGCAAAATGAGAACTTTGAATTTTGTGTCTATTTTTTGCTAAGAAATCATTTTTTCAGTTAAAAGTGCCAAAAGTGTTAAAAAAGTATTTTATGCTCAGAGTATGACTGTTTTGAATATTTAACTTACAACGTGACAAAAAATAACACTTTCTTGAACTGCAAATAAGAACTTTGACTTTTGGGTGCGTTTTTTGCTAAAAAATCATTTTGTCAGTCAAAAGTGCCAAAAATGTCAAAAAAGCGTTTTCGGCTCTATGACTGTTTTGAATTTTAAACTTACAATGTGGCATAAAATAACACTTTCTTGAACATCAAATGAGAACTTCAACGTTTGGGTGCGTTTTTTGCTAAAAAATCATTTTGTCAGTCAAAAGTGCCAAAAGTGTCAAAAAAGCGTTTTCGGCTCTATGACTGTTTTGAATTTTAAACTTACAATGTTGCATAAAATAACACTTTCTTGAACATCAAATGAGAACTTCAACTTTTGGGTGCATTTGTTTCTAAAAAAAATCATTTTGTCAGTCAAAAGTGTCAAAAAAGTGTTTTCGGCTCTAACTATTACTGGTTTGAAGTTTAAACTGACAACATGAGAAAAAATAAAACTTTCTTGAACATCAAATGAGAACTTCAACTTTTGGGTGCATTTGTTGCTAAAAAAAATCATTTTGTCAGTCAAAAGTGCCAAAAGTGTCAAAAAAGCGTTTTCGGCTCTATGACTGTTTGAATTTTAAACTTACAATGTGGCATAAAATAACACTTTCGTGAACATCAAATGAGAACTTCAACTTTTGGGTGCATTTGTTGCTAAAAAAAATCATTTTGTCAGTCAAAAGTACAAAAAGTGTCAAAAAAGCGTTTTTGGCTCAATGACTGGTTTGAAGTTTCAACTGACAACATGAGAAAAACTAACACTTTCTTGAACTGCAAAATGAGAACTTTGAATTTTGTGTCTATTTTTTGCTAAGAAATCATTTTTTCAGTTAAAAGTGCCAAAAGTGTTAAAAAAGTATTTTATGCTCAGAGTATGACTGTTTTGAATATTTAACTTACAACGTGACAAAAAATAACACTTTCTTGAACTGCAAATAAGAACTTTGACTTTTGGGTGCGTTTTTTGCTAAAAAATCATTTTGTCAGTCAAAAGTGCCAAAAATGTCAAAAAAGCGTTTTCGGCTCTATGACTGTTTTGAATTTTAAACTTACAATGTGGCATAAAATAACACTTTCTTGAACATCAAATGAGAACTTCAACGTTTGGGTGCGTTTTTTGCTAAAAAATCATTTTGTCAGTCAAAAGTGCCAAAAGTGTCAAAAAAGCGTTTTCGGCTCTATGACTGTTTTGAATTTTAAACTTACAATGTTGCATAAAATAACACTTTCTTGAACATCAAATGAGAACTTCAACTTTTGGGTGCATTTGTTGCTAAAAAAAATCATTTTGTCAGTCAAAAGTACAAAAAGTGTCAAAAAAGCGTTTTTGGCTCAATGACTGGTTTGAAGTTTCAACTGACAACATGAGAAAAACTAACACTTTCTTGAACTGCAAAATGAGAACTTTGAATTTTGTGTCTATTTTTTGCTAAGAAATCATTTTTTCAGTTAAAAGTGCCAAAAGTGTTAAAAAAGTATTTTATGCTCAGAGTATGACTGTTTTGAATATTTAACTTACAACGTGACAAAAAATAACACTTTCTTGAACTGCAAATAAGAACTTTGACTTTTGGGTGCGTTTTTTGCTAAAAAATCATTTTGTCAGTCAAAAGTGCCAAAAATGTCAAAAAAGCGTTTTCGGCTCTATGACTGTTTTGAATTTTAAACTTACAATGTTGCATAAAATAACACTTTCTTGAACATCAAATGAGAACTTCAACTTTTGGGTGCGTTTTTTGCTAAAAAATCATTTTGTCAGTCAAAAGTGTCAAAAAAGCGTTTTCGGCTCTATGACTGTTTTGAATTTTAAACTTACAAAGTGGCATAAAATAACACTTTCTTGAACATCAAATGAGAACTTCAACTTTTGGGTGCATTTGTTTCTAAAAAAAATCATTTTGTCAGTCAAAAGTGTCAAAAAAGTGTTTTCGGCTCTAACTATTACTGGTTTGAAGTTTCAACTGACAACATGAGAAAAAATAAAACTTTCTTGAACATCAAATGAGAACTTCAACTTTTGGGTGCATTTGTTGCTAAAAAAAATCATTTTGTCAGTCAAAAGTACCAAAAGTGTCAAAAAAGCGTTTTCGGCTCTATGACTGTTTTGAATTTTAAACTTACAATGTGGCATAAAATAAAAATTTCTTGAACATCAAATGAGAACTTCAACTTTTGGGTGCGTTTTTTGCTAAAAAATCATTTTGTCAGTCAAAAGTGCCAAAAGTGTCAAAAAAGCGTTTTCGGCTCTATGACTGTTTGAATTTTAAACTTACAATGTGGCATAAAATAACACTTTCTTGAACATCAAATGAGAACTTCAACTTTTGGGTGCATTTGTTGCTAAAAAAAATCATTTTGTCAGTCAAAAGTACCAAAAGTGTCAAAAAAGCGTTTTTGGCTCAATGACTGGTTTGAAGTTTCAACTGACAACATGAGAAAAACTAACACTTTCTTGAACTGCAAAATGAGAACTTTGAATTTTGTGTCTATTTTTTGCTAAGAAATCATTTTTTCAGTTAAAAGTGCCAAAAGTGTCAAAAAAGTCTTTTATGCTCAGACTATGACTGTTTTGAATATTTAACTTACAACGTGACAAAAAATAACACTTTCTTGAACTGCAAATAAGAACTTTGACTTTTGGGTGCGTATTTTGCTAAAAAATCATTTTGTCAGTCAAAAGTGCCAAAAATGTCAAAAAAGCGTTTTCGGCTCTATGACTGTTTTGAATTTTAAACTTACAATGTGGCATAAAATAACACTTTCTTGAACATCAAATGAGAACTTCAACTTTTGGGTGCATTTGTTGCTAAAAAAAATCATTTTGTCAGTCAAAAGTACCAAAAGTGTCAAAAAAGCGTTTTCGGCTCTATGACTGTTTTGAATTTTAAACTTACAATGTTGCATAAAATAACACTTTCTTGAACATCAAATGAGAACTTCAACTTTTGGGTGCGTTTTTTGCTAAAAAATCATTTTGTCAGTCAAAAGTGCCAAAAGTGTCAAGAAAGCGTTTTCGGCTCTATGACTGTTTTGAATTTTAAACTTACAAAGTGGCATAAAATAACACTTTCTTGAACATCAAATGAGAACTTCAACTTTTGGGTGCATTTGTTTCTAAAAAAAATCATTTTGTCAGTCAAAAGTGTCAAAAAAGTGTTTTCGGCGCTAACTATTACTGGTTTCAAGTTTAAACTGACAACATGAGAAAAAATAAAACTTTCTTGAACATCAAATGAGAACTTCAACTTTTGGGTGCATTTGTTGCTAAAAAAAATCATTTTGTCAGTCAAAAGTGCCAAAAGTGTCAAAAAAGCGTTTTCGGCTCTATGACTGTTTGAATTTTAAACTTACAATGTGGCATAAAATAACACTTTCGTGAACATCAAATGAGAACTTCAACTTTTGGGTGCATTTGTTGCTAAAAAAAATCATTTTGTCAGTCAAAAGTACAAAAAGTGTCAAAAAAGCGTTTTTGGCTCAATGACTGGTTTGAAGTTTCAACTGACAACATGAGAAAAACTAACACTTTCTTGAACATCAAATGAGAACTTTGAATTTTGTGTCTATTTTTTGCTAAGAAATCATTTTTTCAGTTAAAAGTGCCAAAAGTGTTAAAAAAGTATTTTATGCTCAGAGTATGACTGTTTTGAATATTTAACTTACAACGTGACAAAAAATAACACTTTCTTGAACTGCAAATAAGAACTTTGACTTTTGGGTGCGTTTTTTGCTAAAAAATCATTTTGTCAGTCAAAAGTGCCAAAAGTGTCATGAAAGCGTTTTCGGCTCTATGACTGTTTTGAATTTTAAACTTACAATGTGGCATAAAATAACACTTTCTTGAACATCAAATGAGAACTTCAACGTTTGGGTGCGTTTTTTGCTAAAAAATCATTTTGTCAGTCAAAAGTGCCAAAAGTGTCAAAAAAGCGTTTTCGGCTCTATGACTGTTTTGAATTTTAAACTTACAATGTTGCATAAAATAACACTTTCTTGAACATCAAATGAGAACTTCAACTTTTGGGTGCATTTGTTTCTAAAAAAAAATCATTTTGTCAGTCAAAAGTACCAAAAGTGTCAGAAAAGCGTTTTCGGCTCTATGACTGTTTTGAATTTTAAACTTACAATGTTGCATAAAATAACACTTTCTTGAACATCAAATGAGAACTTCAACTTTTGGGTGCGTTTTTTGCTAAAAAATCATTTTGTCAGTCAAAAGTGCCAAAAATGTCAAAAAAGCGTTTTCGGCTCTATGACTGTTTTGAATTTTAAACTTACAAAGTGGCATAAAATAACACTTTCTTGAACATCAAATGAGAACTTCAACTTTTGGGTGCATTTGTTTCTAAAAAAAATCATTTTGTCAGTCAAAAGTGCCAAAAGTGTCAAAAAAGTGTTTTCGGCTCTAACTATTACTGGTTTGAAGTTTCAACTGACAACATGAGAAAAAATAAAACTTTCTTGAACATCAAATGAGAACTTCAACTTTTGGGTGCATTTGTTGCTAAAAAAAATCATTTTGTCAGTCAAAAGTACCAAAAGTGTCAAAAAAGCGTTTTCGGCTCTATGACTGTTTTGAATTCTAAACTTACAACGTTGCATAAAATAACACTTTCTTGAACTGCAAATGAGAACTTCAACTTTTGGGTGCATTTGTTTCTAAAAAAAATCATTTTGTCAGTCAAAAGTGCCAAAAGTGTCAAAAAAGCGTTTTCGGCTCTAACTATTACTGGTTTGAAGTTTCAACTGACAACATGAGAAAAACTAACACTTTCTTGAACTGCAAAATGAGAACTTTATATTTTGTGTCTATTTTTTGCTAAGAAATCATTTTTTCAGTTAAAAGTGCCAAAAGTGTCAAAAAACTCTTTTATGCTCAGAGTATGACTGTTTTGAATATTTAACTTACAACATGACGAAAAATAACACTTTCTTGAACTGCAAATAAGAACTTTGACTTTTGGGTGCGTTTTTTGCTAAAAAATCATTTTGTCAGTCAAAAGTGCCAAAAGTGTCAAAAAAGCGTTTTCGGCTCTGTGACTGTTTTGAATTTTAAACTTACAAAGTGGCATAAAATAACACTTTCTTGAACATCAAATGAGAACTTCAACTTTTGGGTGCATTTGTTTCTAAAAAAAATCATTTCGTCAGTCAAAAGTGCCAAAAGTGTCAAAAAAGTGTTTTCGGCTCTAACTATTACTGGTTTGAAGTTTCAACTGACAACATGAGAAAAAATAAAACTTTCTTGAACATCAAATGAGAACTTCAACTTTTGGGTGCATTTGTTGCTAAAAAAAATCATTTTGTCAGTCAAAAGTGCCAAAAGTGTCAAAAAAGCGTTTTCGGCTCTATGACTGTTTGAATTTTAAACTTACAATGTGGCATAAAATAACACTTTCGTGAACATCAAATGAGAACTTCAACTTTTGGGTGCATTTGTTGCTAAAAAAAATCATTTTGTCAGTCAAAAGTACAAAAAGTGTCAAAAAAGCGTTTTTGGCTCAATGACTGGTTTGAAGTTTCAACTGACAACATGAGAAAAACTAACACTTTCTTGAACTGCAAAATGAGAACTTTGAATTTTGTGTCTATTTTTTGCTAAGAAATCATTTTTTCAGTTAAAAGTGCCAAAAGTGTTAAAAAAGTATTTTATGCTCAGAGTATGACTGTTTTGAATATTTAACTTACAACGTGACAAAAAATAACACTTTCTTGAACTGCAAATAAGAACTTTGACTTTTGGGTGCGTTTTTTGCTAAAAAATCATTTTGTCAGTCAAAAGTGCCAAAAATGTCAAAAAAGCGTTTTCGGCTCTATGACTGTTTTGAATTTTAAACTTACAATGTGGCATAAAATAACACTTTCTTGAACATCAAATGAGAACTTCAACGTTTGGGTGCGTTTTTTGCTAAAAAATCATTTTGTCAGTCAAAAGTGCCAAAAGTGTCAAAAAAGCGTTTTCGGCTCTATGACTGTTTTGAATTTTAAACTTACAATGTTGCATAAAATAACACTTTCTTGAACATCAAATGAGAACTTCAACTTTTGGGTGCATTTGTTTCTAAAAAAAAATCATTTTGTCAGTCAAAAGTACCAAAAGTGTCAGAAAAGCGTTTTCGGCTCTATGACTGTTTTGAATTTTAAACTTACAATGTTGCATAAAATAACACTTTCTTGAACATCAAATGAGAACTTCAACTTTTGGGTGCGTTTTTTGCTAAAAAATCATTTTGTCAGTCAAAAGTGCCAAAAATGTCAAAAAAGCGTTTTCGGCTCTATGACTGGTTTGAAGTTTCAACTGACAACATGAGAAAAACTAACACTTTCTTGAACTGCAAAATGAGAACTTTGAATTTTGTGTCTATTTTTTGCTAAGAAATCATTTTTTCAGTTAAAAGTGCCAAAAGTGTCAAAAAAGTCTTTTATGCTCAGACTATGACTGTTTTGAATATTTAACTTACAACGTGACAAAAAATAACACTTTCTTGAACTGCAAATAAGAACTTTGACTTTTGGGTGCGTATTTTGCTAAAAAATCATTTTGTCAGTCAAAAGTGCCAAAAATGTCAAAAAAGCGTTTTCGGCTCTATGACTGTTTTGAATTTTAAACTTACAATGTGGCATAAAATAACACTTTCTTGAACATCAAATGAGAACTTCAACTTTTGGGTGCATTTGTTGCTAAAAAAAATCATTTTTTCAGTCAAAAGTACCAAAAGTGTCAAAAAAGCGTTTTCGGCTCTATGACTGTTTTGAATTTTAAACTTACAATGTTGCATAAAATAACACTTTCTTGAACATCAAATGAGAACTTCAACTTTTGGGTGCGTTTTTTGCTAAAAAATCATTTTGTCAGTCAAAAGTGCCAAAAGTGTCAAGAAAGCGTTTTCGGCTCTATGACTGTTTTGAATTTTAAACTTACAAAGTGGCATAAAATAACACTTTCTTGAACATCAAATGAGAACTTCAACTTTTGGGTGCATTTGTTTCTAAAAAAAATCATTTTGTCAGTCAAAAGTGCCAAAAGTGTCAAAAAAGTGTTTTCGGCTCTAACTATTACTGGTTTGAAGTTTCAACTGACAACATGAGAAAAAATAAAACTTTCTTGAACATCAAATGAGAACTTCAACTTTTGGGTGCATTTGTTGCTAAAAAAAATCATTTTGTCAGTCAAAAGTGCCAAAAGTGTCAAAAAAGCGTTTTCGGCTCTATGACTGTTTGAATTTTAAACTTACAATGTGGCATAAAATAACACTTTCGTGAACATCAAATGAGAACTTCAACTTTTGGGTGCATTTGTTGCTAAAAAAAATCATTTTGTCAGTCAAAAGTACAAAAAGTGTCAAAAAAGCGTTTTTGGCTCAATGACTGGTTTGAAGTTTCAACTGACAACATGAGAAAAACTAACACTTTCTTGAACTGCAAAATGAGAACTTTGAATTTTGTGTCTATTTTTTGCTAAGAAATCATTTTTTCAGTTAAAAGTGCCAAAAGTGTTAAAAAAGTATTTTATGCTCAGAGTATGACTGTTTTGAATATTTAACTTACAACGTGACAAAAAATAACACTTTCTTGAACTGCAAATAAGAACTTTGACTTTTGGGTGCGTTTTTTGCTAAAAAATCATTTTGTCAGTCAAAAGTGCCAAAAATGTCAAAAAAGCGTTTTCGGCTCTATGACTGTTTTGAATTTTAAACTTACAATGTGGCATAAAATAACACTTTCTTGAACATCAAATGAGAACTTCAACGTTTGGGTGCGTTTTTTGCTAAAAAATCATTTTGTCAGTCAAAAGTGCCAAAAGTGTCAAAAAAGCGTTTTCGGCTCTATGACTGTTTTGAATTTTAAACTTACAATGTTGCATAAAATAACACTTTCTTGAACATCAAATGAGAACTTCAACTTTTGGGTGCATTTGTTTCTAAAAAAAAATCATTTTGTCAGTCAAAAGTACCAAAAGTGTCAGAAAAGCGTTTTCGGCTCTATGACTGTTTTGAATTTTAAACTTACAATGTTGCATAAAATAACACTTTCTTGAACATCAAATGAGAACTTCAACTTTTGGGTGCGTTTTTTGCTAAAAAATCATTTTGTCAGTCAAAAGTGCCAAAAATGTCAAAAAAGCGTTTTCGGCTCTATGACTGGTTTGAAGTTTCAACTGACAACATGAGAAAAACTAACACTTTCTTGAACTGCAAAATGAGAACTTTGAATTTTGTGTCTATTTTTTGCTAAGAAATCATTTTTTCAGTTAAAAGTGCCAAAAGTGTCAAAAAAGTCTTTTATGCTCAGACTATGACTGTTTTGAATATTTAACTTACAAAGTGACAAAAAATAACACTTTCTTGAACTGCAAATAAGAACTTTGACTTTTGGGTGCGTATTTTGCTAAAAAATCATTTTGTCAGTCAAAAGTGCCAAAAATGTCAAAAAAGCGTTTTCGGCTCTATGACTGTTTTGAATTTTAAACTTACAATGTGGCATAAAATAACACTTTCTTGAACATCAAATGAGAACTTCAACTTTTGGGTGCATTTGTTGCTAAAAAAAATCATTTTTTCAGTCAAAAGTACCAAAAGTGTCAAAAAAGCGTTTTCGGCTCTATGACTGTTTTGAATTTTAAACTTACAATGTTGCATAAAATAACACTTTCTTGAACATCAAATGAGAACTTCAACTTTTGGGTGCGTTTTTTGCTAAAAAATCATTTTGTCAGTCAAAAGTGCCAAAAGTGTCAAGAAAGCGTTTTCGGCTCTATGACTGTTTTGAATTTTAAACTTACAAAGTGGCATAAAATAACACTTTCTTGAACATCAAATGAGAACTTCAACTTTTGGGTGCATTTGTTTCTAAAAAAAATCATTTTGTCAGTCAAAAGTGCCAAAAGTGTCAAAAAAGTGTTTTCGGCTCTAACTATTACTGGTTTGAAGTTTCAACTGACAACATGAGAAAAAATAAAACTTTCTTGAACATCAAATGAGAACTTCAACTTTTGGGTGCATTTGTTGCTAAAAAAAATCATTTTGTCAGTCAAAAGTGCCAAAAGTGTCAAAAAAGCGTTTTCGGCTCTATGACTGTTTGAATTTTAAACTTACAATGTGGCATAAAATAACACTTTCGTGAACATCAAATGAGAACTTCAACTTTTGGGTGCATTTGTTGCTAAAAAAAATCATTTTGTCAGTCAAAAGTACAAAAAGTGTCAAAAAAGCGTTTTTGGCTCAATGACTGGTTTGAAGTTTCAACTGACAACATGAGAAAAACTAACACTTTCTTGAACTGCAAAATGAGAACTTTGAATTTTGTGTCTATTTTTTGCTAAGAAATCATTTTTTCAGTTAAAAGTGCCAAAAGTGTTAAAAAAGTATTTTATGCTCAGAGTATGACTGTTTTGAATATTTAACTTACAACGTGACAAAAAATAACACTTTCTTGAACTGCAAATAAGAACTTTGACTTTTGGGTGCGTTTTTTGCTAAAAAATCATTTTGTCAGTCAAAAGTGCCAAAAATGTCAAAAAAGCGTTTTCGGCTCTATGACTGTTTTGAATTTTAAACTTACAATGTGGCATAAAATAACACTTTCTTGAACATCAAATGAGAACTTCATCGTTTGGGTGCGTTTTTTGCTAAAAAATCATTTTGTCAGTCAAAAGTGCCAAAAGTGTCAAAAAAGCGTTTTCGGCTCTATGACTGTTTTGAATTTTAAACTTACAATGTTGCATAAAATAACACTTTCTTGAACATCAAATGAGAACTTCAACTTTTGGGTGCATTTGTTTCTAAAAAAAAATCATTTTGTCAGTCAAAAGTACCAAAAGTGTCAGAAAAGCGTTTTCGGCTCTATGACTGTTTTGAATTTTAAACTTACAATGTTGCATAAAATAACACTTTCTTGAACATCAAATGAGAACTTCAACTTTTGGGTGCGTTTTTTGCTAAAAAATCATTTTGTCAGTCAAAAGTGCCAAAAATGTCAAAAAAGCGTTTTCGGCTCTATGACTGGTTTGAAGTTTCAACTGACAACATGAGAAAAACTAACACTTTCTTGAACTGCAAAATGAGAACTTTGAATTTTGTGTCTATTTTTTGCTAAGAAATCATTTTTTCAGTTAAAAGTGCCAAAAGTGTCAAAAAAGTCTTTTATGCTCAGACTATGACTGTTTTGAATATTTAACTTACAACGTGACAAAAAATAACACTTTCTTGAACTGCAAATAAGAACTTTGACTTTTGGGTGCGTATTTTGCTAAAAAATCATTTTGTCAGTCAAAAGTGCCAAAAATGTCAAAAAAGCGTTTTCGGCTCTATGACTGTTTTGAATTTTAAACTTACAATGTGGCATAAAATAACACTTTCTTGAACATCAAATGAGAACTTCAACTTTTGGGTGCATTTGTTGCTAAAAAAAATCATTTTTTCAGTCAAAAGTACCAAAAGTGTCAAAAAAGCGTTTTCGGCTCTATGACTGTTTTGAATTTTAAACTTACAATGTTGCATAAAATAACACTTTCTTGAACATCAAATGAGAACTTCAACTTTTGGGTGCGTTTTTTGCTAAAAAATCATTTTGTCAGTCAAAAGTGCCAAAAGTGTCAAGAAAGCGTTTTCGGCTCTATGACTGTTTTGAATTTTAAACTTACAAAGTGGCATAAAATAACACTTTCTTGAACATCAAATGAGAACTTCAACTTTTGGGTGCATTTGTTTCTAAAAAAAATCATTTTGTCAGTCAAAAGTGCCAAAAGTGTCAAAAAAGTGTTTTCGGCTCTAACTATTACTGGTTTGAAGTTTCAACTGACAACATGAGAAAAAATAAAACTTTCTTGAACATCAAATGAGAACTTCAACTTTTGGGTGCATTTGTTGCTAAAAAAAATCATTTTGTCAGTCAAAAGTACCAAAAGTGTCAAAAAAGCGTTTTCGGCTCTATGACTGTTTTGAATTTTAAACTTACAACGTTGCATAAAATAACACTTTCTTGAACTGCAAATGAGAACTTCAACTTTTGGGTGCATTTGTTTCTAAAAAAAATCATTTTGTCAGTCAAAAGTGCCAAAAGTGTCAAAAAAGTGTTTTCGGCTCTAACTATTACTGGTTTGAAGTTTCAACTGACAACACGAGAAAAAATAAAACTTTCTTGAACATCAAATGAGAACTTCAACTTTTGGGTGCATTTGTTGCTAAAAAAAATCATTTTGTCAGTCAAAAGTACCAAAAGTGTCAAAAAAAGTCTTTTATGCTCAGAGTATGACTGATTTGAAGATTTAACTTACAACGTGACGAAAAATAACACTTTCTTGAACTGCAAATAAGAACTTTGACTTTTGGGTAAGTTTTTTGCTAAAAAATCATTTTGTCAGTTAAAAGTGCCAAAAATGTCAAAAAAGCGTTTTCGGCTCTATGACTGTTTTGAATTTTAAACTTACAAAGTGGCATAAAATAACACTTTCTTGAACATCAAATGAGAACTTCAACTTTTGGGTGCATTTGTTGCTAAAAAAAATCATTTTGTCAGTCAAAAGTACAAAAAGTGTCAAAAAAGCGTTTTTGGCTCAATGACTGGTTTGAAGTTTCAACTGACAACATGAGAAAAACTAACACTTTCTTGAACTGCAAAATGAGAACTTTGAATTGTGTGTCTATTTTTTGCTAAGAAATCATTTTTTCAGTTAAAAGTGCCAAAAGTGTCAAAAAAGTCTTTTATGCTCAGAATATGACTGTTTTGAATATTTAACTTACAACGTGACAAAAAATAACACTTTCTTGAACTGCAAATAAGAACTTTGACTTTTGGGTGCGTTTTTTGCTAAAAAATCATTTTGTCAGTCAAAAGTGCCAAAAATGTCAAAAAAGCGTTTTCAGCTCTATGACTGTTTTGAATTTTAAACTTACAATGTGGCATAAAATAACACTTTCTTGAACATCAAATGAGAACTTCAACTTTTGGGTGCATTTGTTGCTAAAAAAAATCATTTTTTCAGTCAAAAGTACCAAAAGTGTCAAAAAAGCGTTTTCGGCTCTATGACTGTTTTGAATTTTAAACTTACAATGTTGCATAAAATAACACTTTCTTGAATATCAAATGAGAACTTCAACTTTTGGGTGCGTTTTTTGCTAAAAAATCATTTTGTCAGTCAAAAGTGCCAAAAGTGTCAAGAAAGCGTTTTCGGCTCTATGACTGTTTTGAATTTTAAACTTACAAAGTGGCATAAAATAACACTTTCTTGAACATCAAATGAGAACTTCAACTTTTGGGTGCATTTGTTTCTAAAAAAAATCATTTTGTCAGTCAAAAGTGCCAAAAGTGTCAAAAAAGTGTTTTCGGCTCTAACTATTACTGGTTTGAAGTTTCAACTGACAACATGAGAAAAAATAAAACTTTCTTGAACATCAAATGAGAACTTCAACTTTTGGGTGCATTTGTTGCTAAAAAAAATCATTTTGTCAGTCAAAAGTACCAAAAGTGTCAAAAAAGCGTTTTCGGCTCTATGACTGTTTTGAATTTTAAACTTACAACGTTGCATAAAATAACACTTTCTTGAACTGCAAATGAGAACTTCAACTTTTGGGTGCATTTGTTTCTAAAAAAAAATCATTTTGTCAGTCAAAAGTGCCAAAAGTGTCAAAAAAGTGTTTTCGGCTCTAACTATTACTGGTTTGAAGTTTCAACTGACAACACGAGAAAAAATAAAACTTTCTTGAACATCAAATGAGAACTTCAACTTTTGGGTGCATTTGTTGCTAAAAAAAATCATTTTGTCAGTCAAAAGTACCAAAAGTGTCAAAAAAAGTCTTTTATGCTCAGAGTATGACTGATTTGAAGATTTAACTTACAACGTGACGAAAAATAACACTTTCTTGAACTGCAAATAAGAACTTTGACTTTTGGGTGCGTTTTTTGCTAAAAAATCATTTTGTCAGTTAAAAGTGCCAAAAATGTCAAAAAAGCGTTTTCGGCTCTATGACTGTTTTGAATTTTAAACTTACAATGTTGCATAAAATAACACTTTCTTGAACATCAAATGAGAACTTCAACTTTTGGGTGCGTTTTTTGCTAAAAAATCATTTTGTCAGTCAAAAGTGCCAAAAGTGTCAAAAAAGTGTTTTCGGCTCTAACTATTACTGGTTTGAAGTTTCAACTGACAACATGAGAAAAAATAAAACTTTCTTGAACATCAAATGAGAACTTCAACTTTTGGGTGCATTTGTTGCTAAAAAAAATCATTTTGTCAGTCAAAATTACCAAAAGTGTCAAAAAAGCGTTTTCGGCTCTATGACTGTTTTGAATTTTAAACTTACAACGTTGCATAAAATAACACTTTCTTGAACTGCAAATGAGAACTTCAACTTTTGGGTGCATTTGTTTCTAAAAAAAATCATTTTGTCAGTCAAAAGTGCCAAAAGTGTCAAAAAAGTGTTTTCGGCTCTAACTATTACTGGTTTGAAGTTTCAACTGACAACACGAGAAAAAATAAAACTTTCTTGAACATCAAATGAGAACTTCAACTTTTGGGTGCATTTGTTGCTAAAAAAAAATCATTTTGTCAGTCAAAAGTACCAAAAGTGTCAAAAAAAAGTCTTTTATGCTCAGAGTATGACTGATTTGAAGATTTAACTTACAACGTGACGAAAAATAACACTTTCTTGAACTGCAAATAAGAACTTTGACTTTTGGGTGCGTTTTTTGCTAAAAAATCATTTTGTCAGTTAAAAGTGCCAAAAATGTCAAAAAAGCGTTTTCGGCTCTATGACTGTTTTGAATTTTAAACTTACAACGTGGCATAAAATAACACTTTCTTGAACTGCAAATGAGAACTTCAACTTTTGGGTGCATTTGTTGCTAAAAAAATCATTTTGTCAGTCAAAAGTCCCAAAAGTGTCAAAAAAACGTTTTCGGCTCTAACTATTACTGGTTTGAAGTTTCAACTGACAACATTAGAAAAACTAACACTTTCTTGAACTGCAAAATGAGAACTTTATATTTTGTGTCTATTTTTTGCTAAGAAATCATTTTTTCAGTTAAAAGTACCAAAAATGTCAAAAAAGCGTTTTCAGCTCTATGACTGTTTTGAATTTTAAACTTACAATGTGGCATAAAATAACAATTTCTTGAACATCAAATGAGAACTTCAACTTTTGGGTGCGTTTTTTGCTAAAAAATCATTTTGTCAGTCAAAAGTGCCAAAAGTGTCAAAAAAGCGTTTTCGGCTCTATGACTGTTTTGAATTTTAAACTTACAATGTGGCATAAAATAACACTTACTTGAACATCAAATGAGAACTTCAACTTTTGGGTGCGTTTTTTGCTAAAAAATCATTTTGTCAGTCAAAAGTGCCAAAAATGTTAAAAAAGCGTTTTCGGCTCTATGACTGTTTTGAATTTTACACTTACAACGTTGCATAAAATAACACTTTCTTGAACTGCAAATGAGAACTTCAACTTTTGGGTGCATTTGTTTCTAAAAAAAATCATTTTGTCAGTCAAAAGTGCCAAAAGTGTCAAAAAAGTGTTTTCGGCTCTAACTATTACTGGTTTGAAGTTTCAACTGACAACATGAGAAAAAATAAAACTTTCTTGAACATCAAATGAGAACTTCAACTTTTGGGTGCATTTGTTGCTAAAAAAAATCATTTTGTCAGTCAAAAGTGCCAAAAGTGTCTAAAAAGCAATTTTGGCTCAATGACTGTTTTGAAATTTCAACTTACAACATGACAAAATGTAACAGTTTCTTGAACTGCAAATGAGAACTTTGACTTTTGGGTGCGTTTTTTGCCAAAAATTCATTTTGTCAGTCAAAAGTGCCAAAAATGTCAAAAAAGCGTTTTCGGCTCTTACTATTACTGGTTTGATGTTTGAACTGACAACATGAGAAAAAATAAAACTTTCTTGAACATCAAATGAGAACTTCAACTTTTGGGTGCATTTGTTTCTAAAAAAAATCTTTTTGTCAGTCAAAAGTGCCAAAAGTGTCAAAAAAGTGTTTTCGGCTCTATTACTGGTTTGAAGTTTCAACTGACAACATGAGAAAAACTAACACTTTCTTGAACTGCAAAATGAGAACTTTGAATTTTGTGTCTATTTTTTGCTAAGAAATCATTTTTTCAGTTAAAATTGCCAAAAGTGTCAAAAAAGTCTTTTATGCTCAGAGTATGACTGTTTTGAATATTTAACTTACAACGTGACGAAAAATAACACTTTCTTGAACTGCAAATAAGAACTTTGACTTTTGGGTGCGTTTTTTGCTAAAAAATCATTTTGTCAGTCAAAAGTGCCAAAAGTGTCAAAAAAGCGTTTTCGGCTCTATGACTGTTTTGAATTTTAAACTTACAAAGTGGCATAAAATAACACTTTCTTGAACATCAAATGAAAACTTCAACTTTTGGGTGCATTTGTTTCTAAAAAATATCATTTTGTCAGTCAAAAGTGCCAAAAGTGTCAAAAAAGTGTTTTCGGCTCTAACTATTACTGGTTTGAAGTTTCAACTGACAACATGAGAAAAAATAAAACTTTCTTGAACATCAAATGAGAACTTCAACTTTTGGGTGCATTTGTTGCTAAAAAAAAATCATTTTTTAAGTCAAATGTACCAAAAGTGTCAAAAAAGCGTTTTTGGCTCTATGTTTTGAATTTTAAACTTACAATGTGGCATAAAATAACACTTTCTTGAACATCAAATGAGAACTTCAACTTTTGGGTGCGTTTTTTGCTAAAAAATCATTTTGTCAGTCAAAAGTGCCAAAAGTGTCAAAAAAGCGTTTTCGGCTCTATGACTGTTTGAGTTTTAAACTTACAATGTGGCATAAAATAACACTTTCTTGAACATCAAATGAGAACTTAAACTTTTGGGTGCATTTGTTGCTAAAAAAAATCATTTTGTCAGTCAAAAGTACCAAAAGTGTCAAAAAAGCGTTTTTGGCTCAATGACTGGTTTGAAGTTTCAACTGACAACATGAGAAAAACTAACACTTTCTTTAACTGCAAAATGAGAACTTTGAATTTTGTGTCTATTTTTTGCTAAGAAATCATTTTTTCATTTAAAAGTGCCAAAAGTGTCAAAAAAGTCTTTTATGCTCAGAGTATGACTGTTTTGAATATTTAACTTACATCGTGACAAAAAATAACACTTTCTTGAACTGCAAATAAGAACTTTGACTTTTGGGTGCGTTTTTTGCTAAAAAATCATTTTGTCAGTCAAAAGTGCCAAAAATGTCAAAAAAGCGTTTTCGGCTCTATGACTGTTTTGAATTTTAAATTTACAATGTGGCATAAAATAACACTTTCTTGAACATCAAATGAGAACTTAAACTTTTGGGTGCATTTGTTGCTAAAAAAAATCATTTTGTCAGTCAAAAGTACCAAAAGTGTCAAAAAAGCGTTTTCGGCTCTATGACTGTTTTGAATTTTAAACTTACAATGTTGCATAAAATAACACTTTCTTGAACATCAAATGAGAACTTCAACTTTTGGGTGCGTTTTTTGCTAAAAAATCATTTTGTCAGTCAAAAGTGCCAAAAGTGTCAAGAAAGCGTTTTCGGCTCTATGACTGTTTTGAATTTTAAACTTACAAAGTGGCATAAAATAACACTTTCTTGAACATCAAATGAGAACTTCAACTTTTGGGTGCATTTGTTTCTAAAAAAAATCATTTTGTCAGTCAAAAGTGCCAAAAGTGTCAAAAAAGTGTTTTCGGCTCTAACTATTACTGGTTTGAAGTTTCAACTGACAACATGAGAAAAAATAAAACTTTCTTGAACATCAAATGAGAACTTCAACTTTTGGGTGCATTTGTTGCTAAAAAAAATCATTTTGTCAGTCAAAAGTACCAAAAGTGTCAAAAAAGCGTTTTCGGCTCTATGACTGTTTTGAATTCTAAACTTACAACGTTGCATAAAATAACACTTTCTTGAACTGCAAATGAGAACTTCAACTTTTGGGTGCATTTGTTTCTAAAAAAAATCATTTTGTCAGTCAAAAGTGCCAAAAGTGTCAAAAAAGCGTTTTCGGCTCTAACTATTACTGGTTTGAAGTTTCAACTGACAACATGAGAAAAACTAACACTTTCTTGAACTGCAAATGACAACTTCAACTTTTGGGTGCATTTGTTGCTAAAAAAAAATCATTTTGTCAGTCAAAAGTACCAAAAGTGTCAAAAAAGCGTTTTCGATTCTATGACTGTTTTGAATTTTAAACTTACAAAGTGGCATAAAATAACACTTTCTTGAACATCAAATGAGAACTTCAACTTTTGGGTGCATTTGTTTCTAAAAAAAATCATTTCGTCAGTCAAAAGTGCCAAAAGTGTCAAAAAAGTGTTTTCGGCTCTATGACTGTTTGAAGTTTCAACTGACAACATGAGAAAAACTAACACTTTCTTGAACTGCAAAATGAGAACTTTGAATTTTGTGTCTATTTTTTGCTAAGAAATCATTTTTTCAGTTAAAAGTGCCAAAAGTGTCAAAAAAGTATTTTATGCTCAGAGTATGACTGTTTTGAATATTTAACTTACAACGTGACAAAAAATAACACTTTCTTGAACTGCAAATAAGAACTTTGACTTTTGGGTGCGTTTTTTGCTAAAAAATCATTTTGTCAGTCAAAAGTGCCAAAAATTTCAAAAAAGCGTTTTCGGCTCTATGACTGTTTTGAATTTTAAACTTACAATGTGGCATAAAATAACACTTTCTTGAACATCAAATGAGAACTTCAACTTTTGGCTGCGTTTTTTGCTAAAAAATCATTTTGTCAGTCAAAAGTGCCAAAAGTGTCAAAAAAGCGTTTTCGGCTCTATGACTGTTTTGAATTTTAAATTTACAATGTGGCATAAAATAACACTTTCTTGAACATCAAATGAGAACTTAAACTTTTGGGTGCATTTGTTGCTAAAAAAAATCATTTTGTCAGTCAAAAGTACCAAAAGTGTCAAAAAAGCGTTTTCGGCTCTATGACTGTTTTGAATTTTAAACTTACAATGTTGCATAAAATAACACTTTCTTGAACATCAAATGAGAACTTCAACTTTTGGGTGCGTTTTTTGCTAAAAAATCATTTTGTCAGTCAAAAGTGCCAAAAGTGTCAAGAAAGCGTTTTCGGCTCTATGACTGTTTTGAATTTTAAACTTACAAAGTGGCATAAAATAACACTTTCTTGAACATCAAATGAGAACTTCAACTTTTGGGTGCATTTGTTTCTAAAAAAAATCATTTTGTCAGTCAAAAGTGCCAAAAGTGTCAAAAAAGTGTTTTCGGCTCTAACTATTACTGGTTTGAAGTTTCAACTGACAACATGAGAAAAAATAAAACTTTCTTGAACATCAAATGAGAACTTCAACTTTTGGGTGCATTTGTTGCTAAAAAAAATCATTTTGTCAGTCAAAAGTACCAAAAGTGTCAAAAAAGCGTTTTCGGCTCTATGACTGTTTTGAATTCTAAACTTACAACGTTGCATAAAATAACACTTTCTTGAACTGCAAATGAGAACTTCAACTTTTGGGTGCATTTGTTTCTAAAAAAAATCATTTTGTCAGTCAAAAGTGCCAAAAGTGTCAAAAAAGCGTTTTCGGCTCTAACTATTACTGGTTTGAAGTTTCAACTGACAACATGAGAAAAACTAACACTTTCTTGAACTGCAAATGACAACTTCAACTTTTGGGTGCATTTGTTGCTAAAAAAAAATCATTTTGTCAGTCAAAAGTACCAAAAGTGTCAAAAAAGCGTTTTCGATTCTATGACTGTTTTGAATTTTAAACTTACAAAGTGGCATAAAATAACACTTTCTTGAACATCAAATGAGAACTTCAACTTTTGGGTGCATTTGTTTCTAAAAAAAATCATTTCGTCAGTCAAAAGTGCCAAAAGTGTCAAAAAAGTGTTTTCGGCTCTATGACTGTTTGAAGTTTCAACTGACAACATGAGAAAAACTAACACTTTCTTGAACTGCAAAATGAGAACTTTGAATTTTGTGTCTATTTTTTGCTAAGAAATCATTTTTTCAGTTAAAAGTGCCAAAAGTGTCAAAAAAGTATTTTATGCTCAGAGTATGACTGTTTTGAATATTTAACTTACAACGTGACAAAAAATAACACTTTCTTGAACTGCAAATAAGAACTTTGACTTTTGGGTGCGTTTTTTGCTAAAAAATCATTTTGTCAGTCAAAAGTGCCAAAAATTTCAAAAAAGCGTTTTCGGCTCTATGACTGTTTTGAATTTTAAACTTACAATGTGGCATAAAATAACACTTTCTTGAACATCAAATGAGAACTTCAACTTTTGGCTGCGTTTTTTGCTAAAAAATCATTTTGTCAGTCAAAAGTGCCAAAAGTGTCAAAAAAGCGTTTTCGGCTCTATGACTGTTTTGAATTTTAAACTTACAATGTTGCATAAAATAACACTTTCTTGAACATCAAATGAGAACTTCAACTTTTGGGTGCATTTGTTTCCAAAAAAAAATCATTTTGTCAGTCAAAAGTGTCAAAAAAGTGTTTTCGGCTCTAACTATTACTGGTTTGAAGTTTAAACTGACAACATGAGAAAAAATAAAACTTTCTTGAACATCAAATGAGAACTTCAACTTTTGGGTGCATTTGTTGCTAAAAAAAATCATTTTGTCAGTCAAAAGTGCCAAAAGTGTCAAAAAAGCGTTTTCGGCTCTATGACTGTTTGAATTTTAAACTTACAATGTGGCATAAAATAACACTTTCGTGAACATCAAATGAGAACTTCAACTTTTGGGTGCATTTGTTGCTAAAAAAAATCATTTTGTCAGTCAAAAGTACAAAAAGTGTCAAAAAAGCGTTTTTGGCTCAATGACTGGTTTGAAGTTTCAACTGACAACATGAGAAAAACTAACACTTTCTTGAACTGCAAAATGAGAACTTTGAATTTTGTGTCTATTTTTTGCTAAGAAATCATTTTTTCAGTTAAAAGTGCCAAAAGTGTTAAAAAAGTATTTTATGCTCAGAGTATGACTGTTTTGAATATTTAACTTACAACGTGACAAAAAATAACACTTTCTTGAACTGCAAATAAGAACTTTGACTTTTGGGTGCGTTTTTTGCTAAAAAATCATTTTGTCAGTCAAAAGTGCCAAAAATGTCAAAAAAGCGTTTTCGGCTCTATGACTGTTTTGAATTTTAAACTTACAATGTGGCATAAAATAACACTTTCTTGAACATCAAATGAGAACTTCAACGTTTGGGTGCGTTTTTTGCTAAAAAATCATTTTGTCAGTC
Source organism: Oryzias latipes (assembly GCF_053564925.1). NCBI lineage: Eukaryota > Metazoa > Chordata > Actinopteri > Beloniformes > Adrianichthyidae > Oryzias > Oryzias latipes. The sequence continues at coordinate 182,723 of NC_136240.1, forward strand.
AAAAGTGCCAAAAGTGTCAAAAAAGCGTTTTCGGCTCTATGACTGTTTTGAATTTTAAACTTACAATGTTGCATAAAATAACACTTTCTTGAACATCAAATGAGAACTTCAACTTTTGGGTGCATTTGTTTCTAAAAAAAATCATTTTGTCAGTCAAAAGTGTCAAAAAAGTGTTTTCGGCTCTAACTATTACTGGTTTGAAGTTTCAACTGACAACATGAGAAAAAATAAAACTTTCTTGAACATCAAATGAGAACTTCAACTTTTGGGTGCATTTGTTGCTAAAAAAAATCATTTTGTCAGTCAAAAGTACCAAAAGTGTCAAAAAAGCGTTTTCGGCTCTATGACTGTTTTGAATTTTAAACTTACAATGTGGCATAAAATAAAAATTTCTTGAACATCAAATGAGAACTTCAACTTTTGGGTGCGTTTTTTGCTAAAAAATCATTTTGTCAGTCAAAAGTGCCAAAAGTGTCAAAAAAGCGTTTTCGGCTCTATGACTGTTTGAATTTTAAACTTACAATGTGGCATAAAATAACACTTTCTTGAACATCAAATGAGAACTTCAACTTTTGGGTGCATTTGTTGCTAAAAAAAATCATTTTGTCAGTCAAAAGTACCAAAAGTGTCAAAAAAGCGTTTTTGGCTCAATGACTGGTTTGAAGTTTCAACTGACAACATGAGAAAAACTAACACTTTCTTGAACTGCAAAATGAGAACTTTGAATTTTGTGTCTATTTTTTGCTAAGAAATCATTTTTTCAGTTAAAAGTGCCAAAAGTGTCAAAAAAGTCTTTTATGCTCAGACTATGACTGTTTTGAATATTTAACTTACAACGTGACAAAAAATAACACTTTCTTGAACTGCAAATAAGAACTTTGACTTTTGGGTGCGTATTTTGCTAAAAAATCATTTTGTCAGTCAAAAGTGCCAAAAATGTCAAAAAAGCGTTTTCGGCTCTATGACTGTTTTGAATTTTAAACTTACAATGTGGCATAAAATAACACTTTCTTGAACATCAAATGAGAACTTCAACTTTTGGGTGCATTTGTTGCTAAAAAAAATCATTTTGTCAGTCAAAAGTACCAAAAGTGTCAAAAAAGCGTTTTCGGCTCTATGACTGTTTTGAATTTTAAACTTACAATGTTGCATAAAATAACACTTTCTTGAACATCAAATGAGAACTTCAACTTTTGGGTGCGTTTTTTGCTAAAAAATCATTTTGTCAGTCAAAAGTGCCAAAAGTGTCAAGAAAGCGTTTTCGGCTCTATGACTGTTTTGAATTTTAAACTTACAAAGTGGCATAAAATAACACTTTCTTGAACATCAAATGAGAACTTCAACTTTTGGGTGCATTTGTTTCTAAAAAAAATCATTTTGTCAGTCAAAAGTGTCAAAAAAGTGTTTTCGGCTCTAACTATTACTGGTTTGAAGTTTAAACTGACAACATGAGAAAAAATAAAACTTTCTTGAACATCAAATGAGAACTTCAACTTTTGGGTGCATTTGTTGCTAAAAAAAATCATTTTGTCAGTCAAAAGTGCCAAAAGTGTCAAAAAAGCGTTTTCGGCTCTATGACTGTTTGAATTTTAAACTTACAATGTGGCATAAAATAACACTTTCGTGAACATCAAATGAGAACTTCAACTTTTGGGTGCATTTGTTGCTAAAAAAAATCATTTTGTCAGTCAAAAGTACAAAAAGTGTCAAAAAAGCGTTTTTGGCTCAATGACTGGTTTGAAGTTTCAACTGACAACATGAGAAAAACTAACACTTTCTTGAACATCAAATGAGAACTTTGAATTTTGTGTCTATTTTTTGCTAAGAAATCATTTTTTCAGTTAAAAGTGCCAAAAGTGTTAAAAAAGTATTTTATGCTCAGAGTATGACTGTTTTGAATATTTAACTTACAACGTGACAAAAAATAACACTTTCTTGAACTGCAAATAAGAACTTTGACTTTTGGGTGCGTTTTTTGCTAAAAAATCATTTTGTCAGTCAAAAGTGCCAAAAATGTCAAAAAAGCGTTTTCGGCTCTATGACTGTTTTGAATTTTAAACTTACAATGTGGCATAAAATAACACTTTCTTGAACATCAAATGAGAACTTCAACGTTTGGGTGCGTTTTTTGCTAAAAAATCATTTTGTCAGTCAAAAGTGCCAAAAGTGTCAAAAAAGCGTTTTCGGCTCTATGACTGTTTTGAATTTTAAACTTACAATGTTGCATAAAATAACACTTTCTTGAACATCAAATGAGAACTTCAACTTTTGGGTGCATTTGTTTCTAAAAAAAAATCATTTTGTCAGTCAAAAGTACCAAAAGTGTCAGAAAAGCGTTTTCGGCTCTATGACTGTTTTGAATTTTAAACTTACAATGTTGCATAAAATAACACTTTCTTGAACATCAAATGAGAACTTCAACTTTTGGGTGCGTTTTTTGCTAAAAAATCATTTTGTCAGTCAAAAGTGCCAAAAATGTCAAAAAAGCGTTTTCGGCTCTATGACTGTTTTGAATTTTAAACTTACAAAGTGGCATAAAATAACACTTTCTTGAACATCAAATGAGAACTTCAACTTTTGGGTGCATTTGTTTCTAAAAAAAATCATTTTGTCAGTCAAAAGTGCCAAAAGTGTCAAAAAAGTGTTTTCGGCTCTAACTATTACTGGTTTGAAGTTTCAACTGATAACATGAGAAAAAATAAAACTTTCTTGAACATCAAATGAGAACTTCAACTTTTGGGTGCATTTGTTGCTAAAAAAAATCATTTTGTCAGTCAAAAGTACCAAAAGTGTCAAAAAAGCGTTTTCGGCTCTATGACTGTTTTGAATTCTAAACTTACAACGTTGCATAAAATAACACTTTCTTGAACTGCAAATGAGAACTTCAACTTTTGGGTGCATTTGTTTCTAAAAAAAATCATTTTGTCAGTCAAAAGTGCCAAAAGTGTCAAAAAAGCGTTTTCGGCTCTAACTATTACTGATTTGAAGTTTCAACTGACAACATGAGAAAAACTAACACTTTCTTGAACTGCAAAATGAGAACTTTATATTTTGTGTCTATTTTTTGCCAAGAAATCATTTTTTCAGTTAAAAGTGCCAAAAGTGTCAAAAAACTCTTTTATGCTCAGAGTATGACTGTTTTGAATATTTAACTTACAACATGACGAAAAATAACACTTTCTTGAACTGCAAATAAGAACTTTGACTTTTGGGTGCGTTTTTTGCTAAAAAATCATTTTGTCAGTCAAAAGTGCCAAAAGTGTCAAAAAAGCGTTTTCGGCTCTGTGACTGTTTTGAATTTTAAACTTACAAAGTGGCATAAAATAACACTTTCTTGAACATCAAATGAGAACTTCAACTTTTGGGTGCATTTGTTTCTAAAAAAAATCATTTCGTCAGTCAAAAGTGCCAAAAGTGTCAAAAAAGTGTTTTCGGCTCTAACTATTACTGGTTTGAAGTTTCAACTGACAACATGAGAAAAAATAAAACTTTCTTGAACATCAAATGAGAACTTCAACTTTTGGGTGCATTTGTTGCTAAAAAAAATCATTTTGTCAGTCAAAAGTGCCAAAAGTGTCAAAAAAGCGTTTTCGGCTCTATGACTGTTTGAATTTTAAACTTACAATGTGGCATAAAATAACACTTTCGTGAACATCAAATGAGAACTTCAACTTTTGGGTGCATTTGTTGCTAAAAAAAATCATTTTGTCAGTCAAAAGTACAAAAAGTGTCAAAAAAGCGTTTTTGGCTCAATGACTGGTTTGAAGTTTCAACTGACAACATGAGAAAAACTAACACTTTCTTGAACTGCAAAATGAGAACTTTGAATTTTGTGTCTATTTTTTGCTAACAAATCATTTTTTCAGTTAAAAGTGCCAAAAGTGTTAAAAAAGTATTTTATGCTCAGAGTATGACTGTTTTGAATATTTAACTTACAACGTGACAAAAAATAACACTTTCTTGAACTGCAAATAAGAACTTTGACTTTTGGGTGCGTTTTTTGCTAAAAAATCATTTTGTCAGTCAAAAGTGCCAAAAATGTCAAAAAAGCGTTTTCGGCTCTATGACTGTTTTGAATTTTAAACTTACAATGTGGCATAAAATAACACTTTCTTGAACATCAAATGAGAACTTCAACGTTTGGGTGCGTTTTTTGCTAAAAAATCATTTTGTCAGTCAAAAGTGCCAAAAGTGTCAAAAAAGCGTTTTCGGCTCTATGACTGTTTTGAATTTTAAACTTACAATGTTGCATAAAATAACACTTTCTTGAACATCAAATGAGAACTTCAACTTTTGGGTGCATTTGTTTCTAAAAAAAAATCATTTTGTCAGTCAAAAGTACCAAAAGTGTCAGAAAAGCGTTTTCGGCTCTATGACTGTTTTGAATTTTAAACTTACAATGTTGCATAAAATAACACTTTCTTGAACATCAAATGAGAACTTCAACTTTTGGGTGCGTTTTTTGCTAAAAAATCATTTTGTCAGTCAAAAGTGCCAAAAATGTCAAAAAAGCGTTTTCGGCTCTATGACTGGTTTGAAGTTTCAACTGACAACATGAGAAAAACTAACACTTTCTTGAACTGCAAAATGAGAACTTTGAATTTTGTGTCTATTTTTTGCTAAGAAATCATTTTTTCAGTTAAAAGTGCCAAAAGTGTCAAAAAAGTCTTTTATGCTCAGACTATGACTGTTTTGAATATTTAACTTACAACGTGACAAAAAATAACACTTTCTTGAACTGCAAATAAGAACTTTGACTTTTGGGTGCGTATTTTGCTAAAAAATCATTTTGTCAGTCAAAAGTGCCAAAAATGTCAAAAAAGCGTTTTCGGCTCTATGACTGTTTTGAATTTTAAACTTACAATGTGGCATAAAATAACACTTTCTTGAACATCAAATGAGAACTTCAACTTTTGGGTGCATTTGTTGCTAAAAAAAATCATTTTTTCAGTCAAAAGTACCAAAAGTGTCAAAAAAGCGTTTTCGGCTCTATGACTGTTTTGAATTTTAAACTTACAATGTTGCATAAAATAACACTTTCTTGAACATCAAATGAGAACTTCAACTTTTGGGTGCGTTTTTTGCTAAAAAATCATTTTGTCAGTCAAAAGTGCCAAAAGTGTCAAGAAAGCGTTTTCGGCTCTATGACTGTTTTGAATTTTAAACTTACAAAGTGGCATAAAATAACACTTTCTTGAACATCAAATGAGAACTTCAACTTTTGGGTGCATTTGTTTCTAAAAAAAATCATTTTGTCAGTCAAAAGTGCCAAAAGTGTCAAAAAAGTGTTTTCGGCTCTAACTATTACTGGTTTGAAGTTTCAACTGACAACATGAGAAAAAATAAAACTTTCTTGAACATCAAATGAGAACTTCAACTTTTGGGTGCATTTGTTGCTAAAAAAAATCATTTTGTCAGTCAAAAGTACCAAAAGTGTCAAAAAAGCGTTTTCGGCTCTATGACTGTTTTGAATTTTAAACTTACAACGTTGCATAAAATAACACTTTCTTGAACTGCAAATGAGAACTTCAACTTTTGGGTGCATTTGTTTCTAAAAAAAATCATTTTGTCAGTCAAAAGTGCCAAAAGTGTCAAAAAAGTGTTTTCGGCTCTAACTATTACTGGTTTGAAGTTTCAACTGACAACACGAGAAAAAATAAAACTTTCTTGAACATCAAATGAGAACTTCAACTTTTGGGTGCATTTGTTGCTAAAAAAAATCATTTTGTCAGTCAAAAGTACCAAAAGTGTCAAAAAAAGTCTTTTATGCTCAGAGTATGACTGATTTGAAGATTTAACTTACAACGTGACGAAAAATAACACTTTCTTGAACTGCAAATAAGAACTTTGACTTTTGGGTGCGTTTTTTGCTAAAAAATCATTTTGTCAGTTAAAAGTGCCAAAAATGTCAAAAAAGCGTTTTCGGCTCTATGACTGTTTTGAATTTTAAACTTACAAAGTGGCATAAAATAACACTTTCTTGAACATCAAATGAGAACTTCAACTTTTGGGTGCATTTGTTGCTAAAAAAAATCATTTTGTCAGTCAAAAGTACAAAAAGTGTCAAAAAAGCGTTTTTGGCTCAATGACTGGTTTGAAGTTTCAACTGACAACATGAGAAAAACTAACACTTTCTTGAACTGCAAAATGAGAACTTTGAATTGTGTGTCTATTTTTTGCTAAGAAATCATTTTTTCAGTTAAAAGTGCCAAAAGTGTCAAAAAAGTCTTTTATGCTCAGAATATGACTGTTTTGAATATTTAACTTACAACGTGACAAAAAATAACACTTTCTTGAACTGCAAATAAGAACTTTGACTTTTGGGTGCGTTTTTTGCTAAAAAATCATTTTGTCAGTCAAAAGTGCCAAAAATGTCAAAAAAGCGTTTTCGGCTCTATGACTGTTTTGAATTTTAAACTTACAATGTGGCATAAAATAACACTTTCTTGAACATCAAATGAGAACTTCAACTTTTGGGTGCATTTGTTGCTAAAAAAAATCATTTTTTCAGTCAAAAGTACCAAAAGTGTCAAAAAAGCGTTTTCGGCTCTATGACTGTTTTGAATTTTAAACTTACAATGTTGCATAAAATAACACTTTCTTGAATATCAAATGAGAACTTCAACTTTTGGGTGCGTTTTTTGCTAAAAAATCATTTTGTCAGTCAAAAGTGCCAAAAGTGTCAAGAAAGCGTTTTCGGCTCTATGACTGTTTTGAATTTTAAACTTACAAAGTGGCATAAAATAACACTTTCTTGAACATCAAATGAGAACTTCAACTTTTGGGTGCATTTGTTTCTAAAAAAAATCATTTTGTCAGTCAAAAGTGCCAAAAGTGTCAAAAAAGTGTTTTCGGCTCTAACTATTACTGGTTTGAAGTTTCAACTGACAACATGAGAAAAAATAAAACTTTCTTGAACATCAAATGAGAACTTCAACTTTTGGGTGCATTTGTTGCTAAAAAAAATCATTTTGTCAGTCAAAAGTACCAAAAGTGTCAAAAAAGCGTTTTCGGCTCTATGACTGTTTTGAATTTTAAACTTACAACGTTGCATAAAATAACACTTTCTTGAACTGCAAATGAGAACTTCAACTTTTGGGTGCATTTGTTTCTAAAAAAAAATCATTTTGTCAGTCAAAAGTGCCAAAAGTGTCAAAAAAGTGTTTTCGGCTCTAACTATTACTGGTTTGAAGTTTCAACTGACAACACGAGAAAAAATAAAACTTTCTTGAACATCAAATGAGAACTTCAACTTTTGGGTGCATTTGTTGCTAAAAAAAATCATTTTGTCAGTCAAAAGTACCAAAAGTGTCAAAAAAAGTCTTTTATGCTCAGAGTATGACTGATTTGAAGATTTAACTTACAACGTGACGAAAAATAACACTTTCTTGAACTGCAAATAAGAACTTTGACTTTTGGGTGCGTTTTTTGCTAAAAAATCATTTTGTCAGTTAAAAGTGCCAAAAATGTCAAAAAAGCGTTTTCGGCTCTATGACTGTTTTGAATTTTAAACTTACAATGTTGCATAAAATAACACTTTCTTGAACATCAAATGAGAACTTCAACTTTTGGGTGCGTTTTTTGCTAAAAAATCATTTTGTCAGTCAAAAGTGCCAAAAGTGTCAAAAAAGCGTTTTCGGCTCTATGACTGTTTTGAATTTTAAACTTACAAAGTGGCATAAAATAACACTTTCTTGAACATCAAATGAGAACTTCAACTTTTGGGTGCATTTGTTTCTAAAAAAAATCATTTTGTCAGTCAAAAGTGCCAAAAGTGTCAAAAAAGTGTTTTCGGCTCTAACTATTACTGGTTTGAAGTTTCAACTGACAACATGAGAAAAAATAAAACTTTCTTGAACATCAAATGAGAACTTCAACTTTTGGGTGCATTTGTTGCTAAAAAAAATCATTTTGTCAGTCAAAATTACCAAAAGTGTCAAAAAAGCGTTTTCGGCTCTATGACTGTTTTGAATTTTAAACTTACAACGTTGCATAAAATAACACTTTCTTGAACTGCAAATGAGAACTTCAACTTTTGGGTGCATTTGTTTCTAAAAAAAATCATTTTGTCAGTCAAAAGTGCCAAAAGTGTCAAAAAAGTGTTTTCGGCTCTAACTATTACTGGTTTGAAGTTTCAACTGACAACACGAGAAAAAATAAAACTTTCTTGAACATCAAATGAGAACTTCAACTTTTGGGTGCATTTGTTGCTAAAAAAAAATCATTTTGTCAGTCAAAAGTACCAAAAGTGTCAAAAAAAAGTATTTTATGCTCAGAGTATGACTGATTTGAAGATTTAACTTACAACGTGACGAAAAATAACACTTTCTTGAACTGCAAATAAGAACTTTGACTTTTGGGTGCGTTTTTTGCTAAAAAATCATTTTGTCAGTTAAAAGTGCCAAAAATGTCAAAAAAGCGTTTTCGGCTCTATGACTGTTTTGAATTTTAAACTTACAACGTGGCATAAAATAACACTTTCTTGAACTGCAAATGAGAACTTCAACTTTTGGGTGCATTTGTTGCTAAAAAAATCATTTTGTCAGTCAAAAGTCCCAAAAGTGTCAAAAAAACGTTTTCGGCTCTAACTATTACTGGTTTGAAGTTTCAACTGACAACATTAGAAAAACTAACACTTTCTTGAACTGCAAAATGAGAACTTTATATTTTGTGTCTATTTTTTGCTAAGAAATCATTTTTTCAGTTAAAAGTACCAAAAATGTCAAAAAAGCGTTTTCAGCTCTATGACTGTTTTGAATTTTAAACTTACAATGTGGCATAAAATAACAATTTCTTGAACATCAAATGAGAACTTCAACTTTTGGGTGCGTTTTTTGCTAAAAAATCATTTTGTCAGTCAAAAGTGCCAAAAGTGTCAAAAAAGCGTTTTCGGCTCTATGACTGTTTTGAATTTTAAACTTACAATGTGGCATAAAATAACACTTACTTGAACATCAAATGAGAACTTCAACTTTTGGGTGCGTTTTTTGCTAAAAAATCATTTTGTCAGTCAAAAGTGCCAAAAATGTTAAAAAAGCGTTTTCGGCTCTATGACTGTTTTGAATTTTACACTTACAACGTTGCATAAAATAACACTTTCTTGAACTGCAAATGAGAACTTCAACTTTTGGGTGCATTTGTTTCTAAAAAAAATCATTTTGTCAGTCAAAAGTGCCAAAAGTGTCAAAAAAGTGTTTTCGGCTCTAACTATTACTGGTTTGAAGTTTCAACTGACAACATGAGAAAAAATAAAACTTTCTTGAACATCAAATGAGAACTTCAACTTTTGGGTGCATTTGTTGCTAAAAAAAATCATTTTGTCAGTCAAAAGTGCCAAAAGTGTCTAAAAAGCAATTTTGGCTCAATGACTGTTTTGAAATTTCAACTTACAACATGACAAAATGTAACAGTTTCTTGAACTGCAAATGAGAACTTTGACTTTTGGGTGCGTTTTTTGCTAAAAATCATTTTGTCAGTCAAAAGTGCCAAAAATGTCAAAAAAGCGTGTTCGGCTCTTACTATTACTGGTTTGAAGTTTGAACTGACAACATGAGAAAAAATAAAACTTTCTTGAACATCAAATGAGAACTTCAACTTTTGGGTGCATTTGTTTCTAAAAAAAATCTTTTTGTCAGTCAAAAGTGCCAAAAGTGTCAAAAAAGTGTTTTCGGCTCTATTACTGGTTTGAAGTTTCAACTGACAACATGAGAAAAACTAACACTTTCTTGAACTGCAAAATGAGAACTTTGAATTTTGTCTCTATTTTTTGCTAAGAAATAATTTTTTCAGTTAAAATTGCCAAAAGTGTCAAAAAAGTCTTTTATGCTCAGAGTATGACTGTTTTGAATATTTAACTTACAACGTGACGAAAAATAACACTTTCTTGAACTGCAAATAAGAACTTTGACTTTTGGGTGCGTTTTTTGCTAAAAAATCATTTTGTCAGTCAAAAGTGCCAAAAGTGTCAAAAAAGCGTTTTCAGCTCTATTACTGTTTTGAATTTTAAACTTACAAAGTGGCATAAAATAACACTTTCTTGAACATCAAATGAAAACTTCAACTTTTGGGTGCATTTGTTTCTAAAAAATATCATTTTGTCAGTCAAAAGTGCCAAAAGTGTCAAAAAAGTGTTTTCGGCTCTAACTATTACTGGTTTGAAGTTTCAACTGACAACATGAGAAAAAATAAAACTTTCTTGAACATCAAATGAGAACTTCAACTTTTGGGTGCATTTGTTGCTAAAAAAAAATCATTTTTTAAGTCAAATGTACCAAAAGTGTCAAAAAAGCGTTTTTGGCTCTATGTTTTGAATTTTAAACTTACAATGTGGCATAAAATAACACTTTCTTGAACATCAAATGAGAACTTCAACTTTTGGGTGCATTTGTTTCTAAAAAAAATCATTTTGTCAGTCAAAAGTGCCAAAAGTGTCAAAAAAGTGTTTTCGGCTCTAACTATTACTGGTTTGAAGTTTCAACTGACAACATGAGAAAAAATAAAACTTTCTTGAACATCAAATGAGAACTTCAACTTTTGGGGGCATTTGTTGCTAAAAAAAATCATTTTGTCAGTCAAAAATACCAAAAGTGTCAAAAAAGCGTTTTCGGCTCTATGACTGTTTTGAATTTTAAACTTACAATGTGGCATAAAATAAACATTTCTTGAACATCAAATGAGAACTTCAACTTTTGGGTGCGTTTTTTGCTAAAAAAATCATTTTGTCAGTCAAAAGTGCCAAAAGTGTCAAAAAAGCGTTTTCGGCTCTATGACTGTTTTAAATTTTAAACTTACAATGTGGCATAAAATAACACTTTCTTGAACATCAAATGAGAACTTCAACTTTTGGGTGCGTTTTTTGCTAAAAAATCATTTTGTCAGTCAAAAGTGCCAAAAATGTTAAAAAAGCGTTTTCGGCTCTATGACTATTTTGAATTTTAAACTTACAACGTTGCATAAAATAACACTTTCTTGACCTGCAAATAAGAACTTTGACTTTTGGGTGCGTTTTTTGCTAAAAAATCATTTTGTCAGTCAAAAGTGCCAAAAGTGTCAAAAAAGCGTTTTCGGCTCTATGACTGTTTTGAATTTTAAACTTACAAAGTGGCATAAAATAACACTTTCTTGAACATCAAATGAGAACTTCATTTTTTGGGTGCATTTGTTTCTAAAAAAAATCATTTTGTCAGTCAAAAGTGCCAAAAGTGTCAAAAAAGTGTTTTCGGCTCTAACTATTACTGGTTTGAAGTTTCAACTGACAACATGAGAAAAAATAAAACTTTCTTGAACATCAAATGAGAACTTCAATTTTTGGGTGCATTTGTTGCTAAAAAAAAATCATTTTTTAAGTCAAATGTACCAAAAGTGTCAAAAAAGCGTTTTTGGCTCTATGTTTTGAATTTTAAACTTACAATGTGGCATAAAATAACACTTTCTTGAACATCAAATGAGAACTTCAACTTTTGGGTGCGTTTTTTGCTAAAAAATCATTTTGTCAGTCAAAAGTGCCAAAAGTGTCAAAAAAGCGTTTTCGGCTCTATGACTGTTTGAGTTTTAAACTTACAATGTGGCATAAAATAACACTTTCTTGAACATCAAATGAGAACTTAAACTTTTGGGTGCATTTGTTGCTAAAAAAAATCATTTTGTCAGTCAAAAGTACCAAAAGTGTCAAAAAAGCGTTTTTGGCTCAATGACTGGTTTGAAGTTTCAACTGACAACATGAGAAAAACTAACACTTTCTTTAACTGCAAAATGAGAACTTTGAATTTTGTGTCTATTTTTTGCTAAGAAATCATTTTTTCATTTAAAAGTGCCAAAAGTGTCAAAAAAGTCTTTTATGCTCAGAGTATGACTGTTTTGAATATTTAACTTACATCGTGACAAAAAATAACACTTTCTTGAACTGCAAATAAGAACTTTGACTTTTGGGTGCGTTTTTTGCTAAAAAATCATTTTGTCAGTCAAAAGTGCCAAAAATGTCAAAAAAGCGTTTTCGGCTCTATGACTGTTTTGAATTTTAAATTTACAATGTGGCATAAAATAACACTTTCTTGAACATCAAATGAGAACTTAAACTTTTGGGTGCATTTGTTGCTAAAAAAAATCATTTTGTCAGTCAAAAGTACCAAAAGTGTCAAAAAAGCGTTTTCGGCTCTATGACTGTTTTGAATTTTAAACTTACAATGTTGCATAAAATAACACTTTCTTGAACATCAAATGAGAACTTCAACTTTTGGGTGCGTTTTTTGCTAAAAAATCATTTTGTCAGTCAAAAGTGCCAAAAGTGTCAAGAAAGCGTTTTCGGCTCTATGACTGTTTTGAATTTTAAACTTACAAAGTGGCATAAAATAACACTTTCTTGAACATCAAATGAGAACTTCAACTTTTGGGTGCATTTGTTTCTAAAAAAAATCATTTTGTCAGTCAAAAGTGCCAAAAGTGTCAAAAAAGTGTTTTCGGCTCTAACTATTACTGGTTTGAAGTTTCAACTGACAACATGAGAAAAAATAAAACTTTCTTGAACATCAAATGAGAACTTCAACTTTTGGGTGCATTTGTTGCTAAAAAAAATCATTTTGTCAGTCAAAAGTGCCAAAAGTGTCAAAAAAGCGTTTTCGGCTCTATGACTGTTTTGAATTTTAAACTTACAATGTGGCATAAAATAAAAATTTCTTGAACATCAAATTGAGAACTTCAACTTTTGGGTGCGTTTTTTGCTAAAAAATCATTTTGTCAGTCAAAAGTGCCAAAAGTGTCAAAAAAGCGTTTTCGGCTCTATGACTGTTTGAATTTTAAACTTACAATGTGGCATAAAATAACACTTTCTTGAACATCAAATGAGAACTTCAACTTTTGGGTGCATTTGTTGCTAAAAAAAATCATTTTGTCAGTCAAAAGTACCAAAAGTGTCAAAAAAGCGTTTTTGGCTCAATGACTGGTTTGAAGTTTCAACTGACAACATGAGAAAAACTAACACTTTCTTGAACTGCAAAATGAGAACTTTGAATTTTGTGTCTATTTTTTGCTAAGAAATCATTTTTTCAGTTAAAAGTGCCAAAAGTGTCAAAAAAGTCTTTTATGCTCAGAGTATGACTGTTTTGAATATTTAACTTACAACGTGACAAAAAATAACACTTTCTTGAACTGCAAATAAGAACTTTGACTTTTGGGTGCGTATTTTGCTAAAAAATCATTTTGTCAGTCAAAAGTGCCAAAAATGTCAAAAAAGCGTTTTCGGCTCTATGACTGTTTTGAATTTTAAACTTACAATGTGGCATAAAATAACACTTTCTTGAACATCAAATGAGAACTTCAACTTTTGGGTGCATTTGTTGCTAAAAAAAATCATTTTGTCAGTCAAAAGTACCAAAAGTGTCAAAAAAGCGTTTTCGGCTCTATGACTGTTTTGAATTTTAAACTTACAATGTGGCATAAAATAAAAATTTCTTGAACATCAAATGAGAACTTCAACTTTTGGGTGCGTTTTTTGCTAAAAAATCATTTTGTCAGTCAAAAGTGCCAAAAGTGTCAAAAAAGCGTTTTCGGCTCTATGACTGTTTGAATTTTAAACTTAGAATGTGGCATAAAATAACACTTTCTTGAACATCAAATGAGAACTTCAACTTTTGGGTGCATTTGTTGCTAAAAAAAATCATTTTGTCAGTCAAAAGTACCAAAAGTGTCAAAAAAGCGTTTTCGGCTCTATGACTGTTTTGAATTTTAAACTTACAATGTTGCATAAAATAATACTTTCTTGAACATCAAATGAGAACTTCAACTTTTGGGTGCGTTTTTTGCTAAAAAATCATTTTGTCAGTCAAAAGTGCCAAAAGTGTCAAGAAAGCGTTTTCGGCTCTATGACTGTTTTGAATTTTAAACTTACAAAGTGGCATAAAATAACACTTTCTTGAACATCAAATGAGAACTTCAACTTTTGGGTGCATTTGTTGCTAAAAAAAATCATTTTGTCAGTCAAAAGTACCAAAAGTGTCAAAAAAGCGTTTTCGGCTCTATGACTGTTTTGAATTTTAAACTTACAATGTTGCATAAAATAACACTTTCTTGAACATCAAATGAGAACTTCAACTTTTGGGTGCATTTGTTGCTAAAAAAAATCATTTTGTCAGTCAAAAGTACCAAAAGTGTCAAAAAAGCGTTTTTGGCTCAATGACTGGTTTGAAGTTTCAACTGACAACATGAGAAAAACTAACACTTTCTTGAACTGCAAAATGAGAACTTTGAATTTTGTGTCTATTTTTTGCTAAGAAATCATTTTTTCAGTTAAAAGTGCCAAAAGTGTCAAAAAAGTATTTTATGCTCAGAGTATGACTGTTTTGAATATTTAACTTACAACGTGACAAAAAATAACACTTTCTTGAACTGCAAATAAGAACTTTGACTTTTGGGTGCGTATTTTGCTAAAAAATCATTTTGTCAGTCAAAAGTGCCAAAAATGTCAAAAAAGCGTTTTCGGCTCTATGACTGTTTTGAATTTTAAACTTACAATGTGGCATAAAATAACACTTTCTTGAACATCAAATGAGAACTTCAACTTTTGGGTGCATTTGTTGCTAAAAAAAATCATTTTGTCAGTCAAAAGTACCAAAAGTGTCAAAAAAGCGTTTTCGGCTCTATGACTGTTTTGAATTTTAAACTTACAATGTGGCATAAAATAAAAATTTCTTGAACATCAAATGAGAACTTCAACTTTTGGGTGCGTTTTTTGCTAAAAAATCATTTTGTCAGTCAAAAGTGCCAAAAGTGTCAAAAAAGCGTTTTCGGCTCTATGACTGTTTGAATTTTAAACTTACAATGTGGCATAAAATAACACTTTCTTGAACATCAAATGAGAACTTCAACTTTTGGGTGCATTTGTTGCTAAAAAAAATCATTTTGTCAGTCAAAAGTACCAAAAGTGTCAAAAAAGCGTTTTCGGCTCTATGACTGTTTTGAATTTTAAACTTACAATGTTGCATAAAATAACACTTTCTTGAACATCAAATGAGAACTTCAACTTTTGGGTGCGTTTTTTGCTAAAAAATCATTTTGTCAGTCAAAAGTGCCAAAAGTGTCAAGAAAGCGTTTTCGGCTCTATGACTGTTTTGAATTTTAAACTTACAAAGTGGCATAAAATAGCACTTTCTTGAACATCAAATGAGAACTTCAACTTTTGGGTGCGTTTTTTGCTAAAAAATCATTTTGTCAGTCAAAAGTGCCAAAAGTGTCAAGAAAGCGTTTTCGGCTCTATGACTGTTTTGAATTTTAAACTTACAAAGTGGCATAAAATAACACTTTCTTGAACATCAAATGAGAACTTCAACTTTTGGGTGCATTTGTTTCTAAAAAAAATCATTTTGTCAGTCAAAAGTGCCAAAAGTGTCAAGAAAGCGTTTTCGGCTCTATGACTGTTTTGAATTTTAAACTTACAAAGTGGCATAAAATAACACTTTCTTGAACATCAAATGAGAACTTCAACTTTTGGGTGCATTTGTTTCAAAAAAAAAATCATTTTGTCAGTCAAAAGTGCCAAAAGTGTCAAAAAAGTCTTTTATGCTCAGAGTATGACTGTTTTGAATATTTAACTTACAACGTGACAAAAAATAACACTTTCTTGAACTGCAAATAAGAACTTTGACTTTTGGGTGCGTTTTTTGCTAAAAAATCATTTTGTCAGTCAAAAGTACCAAAAATGTCAAAAAAGCGTTTTCGGCTCTATGACTGTTTTGAATTTTAAACTTACAATGTGGCATAAAATAACACTTTCTTGAACATCAAATGAGAACTTCAACTTTTGGGTGCATTTGTTGCTAAAAAAAATCATTTTTTCAGTCAAAAGTACCAAAAGTGTCAAAAAAGCCTTTTCGGCTCTATGACTTTTGAATTTTAAACTTACAATGTTGCATAAAATAAACCCTTCTTGAACATCAAATGAGAACTTCAACTTTTGGGTGCGTTTTTTGCTAAAAAATCATTTTGTCAGTCAAAAGTGCCAAAAGTGTCAAGAAAGCGTTTTCGGCTCTATGACTGTTTTGAATTTTAAACTTACAAAGTGGCATAAAATAACACTTTCTTGAACATCAAATGAGAACTTCAACTTTTGGGTGCATTTGTTTCTAAAAAAAATCATTTTGTCAGTCAAAAGTGCCAAAAGTGTCAAAAAAGTGTTTTCGGCTCTAACTATTACTGGTTTGAAGTTTCAACTGACAACATGAGAAAAAATAAAACTTTCTTGAACATCAAATGAGAACTTCAACTTTTGGGTGCATTTGTTGCTAAAAAAAATCATTTTGTCAGTCAAAAGTGCCAAAAGTGTCAAAAAAGCGTTTTCGGCTCTATGACTGTTTTGAATTTTAAACTTACAATGTGGCATAAAATAACACTTTCTTGAACATCAAATGAGAACTTCAACTTTTGGGTGCATTTGTTTCTAAAAAAAATCATTTTGTCAGTCAAAAGTACCAAAAGTGTCAAAAAAGCGTTTTCGGCTCTATGACTGTTTTGAATTTTAAACTTACAATGTGGCATAAAATAAAAATTTCTTGAACATCAAATGAGAACTTCAACTTTTGGGTGCGTTTTTTGCTAAAAAATCATTTTGTCAGTCAAAAGTGCCAAAAGTGTCAAAAAAGCGTTTTCGGCTCTATGACTGTTTGAATTTTAAACTTAGAATGTGGCATAAAATAACACTTTCTTGAACATCAAATGAGAACTTCAACTTTTGGGTGCATTTGTTGCTAAAAAAAATCATTTTGTCAGTCAAAAGTACCAAAAGTGTCAAAAAAGCGTTTTCGGCTCTATGACTGTTTTGAATTTTAAACTTACAATGTTGCATAAAATAATACTTTCTTGAACATCAAATGAGAACTTCAACTTTTGGGTGCGTTTTTTGCTAAAAAATCATTTTGTCAGTCAAAAGTGCCAAAAGTGTCAAGAAAGCGTTTTCGGCTCTATGACTGTTTTGAATTTTAAACTTACAAAGTGGCATAAAATAACACTTTCTTGAACATCAAATGAGAACTTCAACTTTTGGGTGCATTTGTTGCTAAAAAAAATCATTTTGTCAGTCAAAAGTACCAAAAGTGTCAAAAAAGCGTTTTCGGCTCTATGACTGTTTTGAATTTTAAACTTACAATGTTGCATAAAATAACACTTTCTTGAACATCAAATGAGAACTTCAACTTTTGGGTGCATTTGTTGCTAAAAAAAATCATTTTGTCAGTCAAAAGTACCAAAAGTGTCAAAAAAGCGTTTTTGGCTCAATGACTGGTTTGAAGTTTCAACTGACAACATGAGAAAAACTAACACTTTCTTGAACTGCAAAATGAGAACTTTGAATTTTGTGTCTATTTTTTGCTAAGAAATCATTTTTTCAGTTAAAAGTGCCAAAAGTGTCAAAAAAGTATTTTATGCTCAGAGTATGACTGTTTTGAATATTTAACTTACAACGTGACAAAAAATAACACTTTCTTGAACTGCAAATAAGAACTTTGACTTTTGGGTGCGTATTTTGCTAAAAAATCATTTTGTCAGTCAAAAGTGCCAAAAATGTCAAAAAAGCGTTTTCGGCTCTATGACTGTTTTGAATTTTAAACTTACAATGTGGCATAAAATAACACTTTCTTGAACATCAAATGAGAACTTCAACTTTTGGGTGCATTTGTTGCTTAAAAAAAATCATTTTGTCAGTCAAAAGTACCAAAAGTGTCAAAAAAGCGTTTTCGGCTCTATGACTGTTTTGAATTTTAAACTTACAATGTGGCATAAAATAAAAATTTCTTGAACATCAAATGAGAACTTCAACTTTTGGGTGCGTTTTTTGCTAAAAAATCATTTTGTCAGTCAAAAGTGCCAAAAGTGTCAAAAAAGCGTTTTCGGCTCTATGACTGTTTGAATTTTAAACTTACAATGTGGCATAAAATAACACTTTCTTGAACATCAAATGAGAACTTCAACTTTTGGGTGCATTTGTTGCTAAAAAAAATCATTTTGTCAGTCAAAAGTACCAAAAGTGTCAAAAAAGCGTTTTCGGCTCTATGACTGTTTTGAATTTTAAACTTACAATGTTGCATAAAATAACACTTTCTTGAACATCAAATGAGAACTTCAACTTTTGGGTGCGTTTTTTGCTAAAAAATCATTTTGTCAGTCAAAAGTGCCAAAAGTGTCAAGAAAGCGTTTTCGGCTCTATGACTGTTTTGAATTTTAAACTTACAAAGTGGCATAAAATAGCACTTTCTTGAACATCAAATGAGAACTTCAACTTTTGGGTGCGTTTTTTGCTAAAAAATCATTTTGTCAGTCAAAAGTGCCAAAAGTGTCAAGAAAGCGTTTTCGGCTCTATGACTGTTTTGAATTTTAAACTTACAAAGTGGCATAAAATAACACTTTCTTGAACATCAAATGAGAACTTCAACTTTTGGGTGCATTTGTTTCTAAAAAAAATCATTTTGTCAGTCAAAAGTGCCAAAAGTGTCAAGAAAGCGTTTTCGGCTCTATGACTGTTTTGAATTTTAAACTTACAAAGTGGCATAAAATAACACTTTCTTGAACATCAAATGAGAACTTCAACTTTTGGGTGCATTTGTTTCAAAAAAAAAATCATTTTGTCAGTCAAAAGTGCCAAAAGTGTCAAAAAAGTCTTTTATGCTCAGAGTATGACTGTTTTGAATATTTAACTTACAACGTGACAAAAAATAACACTTTCTTGAACTGCAAATAAGAACTTTGACTTTTGGGTGCGTTTTTTGCTAAAAAATCATTTTGTCAGTCAAAAGTACCAAAAATGTCAAAAAAGCGTTTTCGGCTCTATGACTGTTTTGAATTTTAAACTTACAATGTGGCATAAAATAACACTTTCTTGAACATCAAATGAGAACTTCAACTTTTGGGTGCATTTGTTGCTAAAAAAAATCATTTTTTCAGTCAAAAGTACCAAAAGTGTCAAAAAAGCGTTTTCGGCTCTATGACTTTTGAATTTTAAACTTACAATGTTGCATAAAATAAACCCTTCTTGAACATCAAATGAGAACTTCAACTTTTGGGTGCGTTTTTTGCTAAAAAATCATTTTGTCAGTCAAAAGTGCCAAAAGTGTCAAGAAAGCGTTTTCGGCTCTATGACTGTTTTGAATTTTAAACTTACAAAGTGGCATAAAATAACACTTTCTTGAACATCAAATGAGAACTTCAACTTTTGGGTGCATTTGTTTCTAAAAAAAATCATTTTGTCAGTCAAAAGTGCCAAAAGTGTCAAAAAAGTGTTTTCGGCTCTAACTATTACTGGTTTGAAGTTTCAACTGACAACATGAGAAAAAATAAAACTTTCTTGAACATCAAATGAGAACTTCAACTTTTGGGTGCATTTGTTGCTAAAAAAAATCATTTTGTCAGTCAAAAGTGCCAAAAGTGTCAAAAAAGCGTTTTCGGCTCTATGACTGTTTTGAATTTTAAACTTACAATGTGGCATAAAATAACACTTTCTTGAACATCAAATGAGAACTTCAACTTTTGGGTGCATTTGTTTCTAAAAAAAATCATTTTGTCAGTCAAAAGTGCCAAAAGTGTCAAAAAAGTGTTTTCGGCTCTAACTATTACTGGTTTGAAGTTTCAACTGACAACATGAGAAAAAATAAAACTTTCTTGAACATCAAATGAGAACTTCAACTTTTGGGTGCATTTGTTGCTAAAAAAAATCATTTTGTCAGTCAAAAGTACCAAAAGTGTCAAAAAAGCGTTTTCGGCTCTATGACTGTTTTGAATTTTAAACTTACAATGTGGCATAAAATAAAAATTTCTTGAACATCAAATGAGAACTTCAACTTTTGGGTGCGTTTTTTGCTAAAAAATCATTTTGTCAGTCAAAAGTGCCAAAAGTGTCAAAAAAGCGTTTTCGGCTCTATGACTGTTTGAATTTTAAACTTACAATGTTGCATAAAATAACACTTTCTTGAACATCAAATGAGAACTTCAACTTTTGGGTGCATTTGTTGCTAAAAAAAATCATTTTGTCAGTCAAAAGTACCAAAAGTGTCAAAAAAGCGTTTTCGGCTCTATGACTGTTTTGAATTTTAAACTTACAATGTTGCATAAAATAACACTTTCTTGAACATCAAATGAGAACTTCAACTTTTGGGTGCGTTTTTTGCTAAAAAATCATTTTGTCAGTCAAAAGTGCCAAAAGTGTCAAGAAAGCGTTTTCGGCTCTATGACTGTTTTGAATTTTAAACTTACAAAGTGGCATAAAATAACACTTTCTTGAACATCAAATTAGAACTTCAACTTTTGGGTGCATTTGTTTCTAAAAAAAATCATTTTGTCAGTCAAAAGTGCCAAAAGTGTCAAAAAAGTGTTTTCGGCTCTAACTATTACTGGTTTGAAGTTTCAACTGACAACATGAGAAAAAAGAACACTTTCTTGAACATCAAATGAGAACTTCAACTTTTGGGTGCGTTTTTTGCTAAAAAAATCATTTTGTCAGTCAAAAGTGCCAAAAGTGTCAAAAAAGCGTTTTTGGCTCTATGACTGTTTGAATTTTAAACTTACAATGTGGCATAAAATAACACTTTCTTGAACATCAAATGAGAACTTCAACTTTTGGGTGCATTTGTTGCTAAAAAAAATCATTTTGTCAGTCAAAAGTACCAAAAGTGTCAAAAAAGCGTTTTTGGCTCAATGACTGGTTTGAAGTTTCAACTGACAACATGAGAAAAACTAACACTTTCTTGAACTGCAAAATGAGAACTTTGAATTTTGTGTCTATTTTTTGCTAAGAAATCATTTTTTCAGTTAAAAGTGCCAAAAGTGTCAAAAAAGTCTTTTATGCTCAGAGTATGACTGTTTTGAATATTTAACTTACAACGTGACAAAAAATAACACTTTCTTGAACTGCAAATAAGAACTTTGACTTTTGGGTGCGTATTTTGCTAAAAAATCATTTTGTCAGTCAAAAGTGCCAAAAATGTCAAAAAAGCGTTTTCGGCTCTATGACTGTTTTGAATTTTAAACTTACAATGTGGCATAAAATAACACTTTCTTGAACATCAAATGAGAACTTCAACTTTTGGGTGCATTTGTTGCTAAAAAAAATCATTTTGTCAGTCAAAAGTACCAAAAGTGTCAAAAAAGCGTTTTCGGCTCTATGACTGTTTTGAATTTTAAACTTACAATGTTGCATAAAATAATACTTTCTTGAACATCAAATGAGAACTTCAACTTTTGGGTGCGTTTTTTGCTAAAAAATCATTTTGTCAGTCAAAAGTGCCAAAAGTGTCAAGAAAGCGTTTTCGGCTCTATGACTGTTTTGAATTTTAAACTTACAAAGTGGCATAAAATAACACTTTCTTGAACATCAAATGAGAACTTCAACTTTTGGGTGCATTTGTTGCTAAAAAAAATCATTTTGTCAGTCAAAAGTACCAAAAGTGTCAAAAAAGCGTTTTCGGCTCTATGACTGTTTTGAATTTTAAACTTACAATGTTGCATAAAATAACACTTTCTTGAACATCAAATGAGAACTTCAACTTTTGGGTGCATTTGTTGCTAAAAAAAATCATTTTGTCAGTCAAAAGTACCAAAAGTGTCAAAAAAGCGTTTTTGGCTCAATGACTGGTTTGAAGTTTCAACTGACAACATGAGAAAAACTAACACTTTCTTGAACTGCAAAATGAGAACTTTGAATTTTGTGTCTATTTTTTGCTAAGAAATCATTTTTTCAGTTAAAAGTGCCAAAAGTGTCAAAAAAGTCTTTTATGCTCAGAGTATGACTGTTTTGAATATTTAACTTACAACGTGACAAAAAATAACACTTTCTTGAACTGCAAATAAGAACTTTGACTTTTGGGTGCGTATTTTGCTAAAAAATCATTTTGTCAGTCAAAAGTGCCAAAAATGTCAAAAAAGCGTTTTCGGCTCTATGACTGTTTTGAATTTTAAACTTACAATGTGGCATAAAATAACACTTTCTTGAACATCAAATGAGAACTTCAACTTTTGGGTGCATTTGTTGCTAAAAAAAATCATTTTGTCAGTCAAAAGTACCAAAAGTGTCAAAAAAGCGTTTTCGGCTCTATGACTGTTTTGAATTTTAAACTTACAATGTGGCATAAAATAAAAATTTCTTGAACATCAAATGAGAACTTCAACTTTTGGGTGCGTTTTTTGCTAAAAAATCATTTTGTCAGTCAAAAGTGCCAAAAGTGTCAAAAAAGCGTTTTCGGCTCTATGACTGTTTGAATTTTAAACTTACAATGTGGCATAAAATAACACTTTCTTGAACATCAAATGAGAACTTCAACTTTTGGGTGCATTTGTTGCTAAAAAAAATCATTTTGTCAGTCAAAAGTACCAAAAGTGTCAAAAAAGCGTTTTCGGCTCTATGACTGTTTTGAATTTTAAACTTACAATGTTGCATAAAATAACACTTTCTTGAACATCAAATGAGAACTTCAACTTTTGGGTGCGTTTTTTGCTAAAAAATCATTTTGTCAGTCAAAAGTGCCAAAAGTGTCAAGAAAGCGTTTTCGGCTCTATGACTGTTTTGAATTTTAAACTTACAAAGTGGCATAAAATAGCACTTTCTTGAACATCAAATGAGAACTTCAACTTTTGGGTGCGTTTTTTGCTAAAAAATCATTTTGTCAGTCAAAAGTGCCAAAAGTGTCAAGAAAGCGTTTTCGGCTCTATGACTGTTTTGAATTTTAAACTTACAAAGTGGCATAAAATAACACTTTCTTGAACATCAAATGAGAACTTCAACTTTTGGGTGCATTTGTTTCTAAAAAATATCATTTTGTCAGTCAAAAGTGCCAAAAGTGTCAAAAAAGTGTTTTCGGCTCTAACTATTACTGGTTTGAAGTTTCAACTGACAACATGAGAAAAAATAACACTTTCTTGAACATCAAATGAGAACTTCAACTTTTGGGTGCATTTGTTTCTAAAAAATATCATTTTGTCAGTCAAAAGTGCCAAAAGTGTCAAAAAAGTGTTTTCGGCTCTAACTATTACTGGTTTGAAGTTTCAACTGACAACATGAGAAAAAATAAAACTTTCTTGAACATCAAATGAGAACTTCAACTTTTGGGTGCATTTGTTGCTAAAAAAAATCATTTTGTCAGTCAAAAGTACCAAAAGTGTCAAAAAAGCGTTTTCGGCTCTATGACTGTTTTGAATTTTAAACTTACAATGTGGCATAAAATAGCACTTTCTTGAACATCAAATGAGAACTTCAACTTTTGGGTGCGTTTTTTGCTAAAAAATCATTTTGTCAGTCAAAAGTGCCAAAAGTGTCAAGAAAGCGTTTTCGGCTCTATGACTGTTTTGAATTTTAAACTTACAAAGTGGCATAAAATAACACTTTCTTGAACATCAAATGAGAACTTCAACTTTTGGGTGCATTTGTTTCTAAAAAATATCATTTTGTCAGTCAAAAGTGCCAAAAGTGTCAAAAAAGTGTTTTCGGCTCTAACTATTACTGGTTTGAAGTTTCAACTGACAACATGAGAAAAAATAAAACTTTCTTGAACATCAAATGAGAACTTCAACTTTTGGGTGCATTTGTTGCTAAAAAAAATCATTTTGTCAGTCAAAAGTACCAAAAGTGTCAAAAAAGCGTTTTCGGCTCTATGACTGTTTTGAATTTTAAACTTACAATGTGGCATAAAATAGCACTTTCTTGAACATCAAATGAGAACTTCAACTTTTGGGTGCGTTTTTTGCTAAAAAATCATTTTGTCAGTCAAAAGTGCCAAAAGTGTCAAAAAAGCGTTTTCGGCTCTATGACTGTTTTGAATTTTAAACTTACAATGTGGCATAAAATAACAATTTCTTGAACATCAAATGAGAACTTCAACTTTTGGGTGCGTTTTTTGCTAAAAAAATCATTTTGTCAGTCAAAAGTGCCAAAAGTGTCAAAAAAGCGTTTTTGGCTCTATGACTGTTTGAATTTTAAACTTACAATGTGGCATAAAATAACACTTTCTTGAACATCAAATGAGAACTTCAACTTTTGGGTGCATTTGTTGCTAAAAAAAATCATTTTGTCAGTCAAAAGTACCAAAAGTGTCAAAAAAGCGTTTTTGGCTCAATGACTGGTTTGAAGTTTCAACTGACAACATGAGAAAAACTAACACTTTCTTGAACTGCAAAATGAGAACTTTGAATTTTGTGTCTATTTTTTGCTAAGAAATCATTTTGTCAGTCAAAAGTGCCAAAAGTGTCAAAAAAGCGTTTTTGGCTCTATGACTGTTTGAATTTTAAACTTACAATGTGGCATAAAATAACACTTTCTTGAACTGCAAATGAGAACTTCAACTTTTGGGTGCGTTTTTTGCTAAAAAATCATTTTGTCAGTCAAAAGTGCCAAAAATGTTAAAAAAGCGTTTTCGGCTCTATGACTGTTTTGAATTTTAAACTTACAACGTTGCATAAAATAACACTTTCTTGACCTGCAAATAAGAACTTTGACTTTTGGGTGCGTTTTTTGCTAAAAAATCATTTTGTCAGTCAAAAGTGCCAAAAGTGTCAAGAAAGCGTTTTCGGCTCTATGACTGTTTTGAATTTTAAACTTACAAAGTGGCATAAAATAACACTTTCTTGAACATCAAATGAGAACTTCAACTTTTGGGTGCATTTGTTGCTAAAAAAAATCATTTTGTCAGTCAAAAGTACCAAAAGTGTCAAAAAAGCGTTTTCGGCTCTATGACTGTTTTGAATTTTAAACTTACAATGTGGCATAAAATAACACTTTCTTGAACATCAAATGAGAACTTCAACTTTTGGGTGCGTTTTTTGCTAAAAAATCATTTTGTCAGTCAAAAGTACCAAAAGTGTCAAAAAAGCGTTTTTGGCTCAATGACTGGTTTGAAGTTTCAACTGACAACATGAGAAAAACTAACACTTTCTTGAACTGCAAAATGAGAACTTTGAATTTTGTGTCTATTTTTTGCTAAGAAATCATTTTTTCAGTTAAAAGTGCCAAAAGTGTCAAAAAAGTCTTTTATGCTCAGAGTATGACTGTTTTGAATATTTAACTTACAACGTGACAAAAAATAACACTTTCTTGAACTGCAAATAAGAACTTTGACTTTTGGGTGCGTATTTTGCTAAAAAATCATTTTGTCAGTCAAAAGTGCCAAAAATGTCAAAAAAGCGTTTTCGGCTCTATGACTGTTTTGAATTTTAAACTTACAATGTGGCATAAAATAACACTTTCTTGAACATCAAATGAGAACTTCAACTTTTGGGTGCATTTGTTGCTAAAAAAAATCATTTTGTCAGTCAAAAGTACCAAAAGTGTCAAAAAAGCGTTTTCGGCTCTATGACTGTTTTGAATTTTAAACTTACAATGTGGCATAAAATAAAAATTTCTTGAACATCAAATGAGAACTTCAACTTTTGGGTGCGTTTTTTGCTAAAAAATCATTTTGTCAGTCAAAAGTGCCAAAAGTGTCAAAAAAGCGTTTTCGGCTCTATGACTGTTTGAATTTTAAACTTAGAATGTGGCATAAAATAACACTTTCTTGAACATCAAATGAGAACTTCAACTTTTGGGTGCATTTGTTGCTAAAAAAAATCATTTTGTCAGTCAAAAGTACCAAAAGTGTCAAAAAAGCGTTTTCGGCTCTATGACTGTTTTGAATTTTAAACTTACAATGTTGCATAAAATAATACTTTCTTGAACATCAAATGAGAACTTCAACTTTTGGGTGCGTTTTTTGCTAAAAAATCATTTTGTCAGTCAAAAGTGCCAAAAGTGTCAAGAAAGCGTTTTCGGCTCTATGACTGTTTTGAATTTTAAACTTACAAAGTGGCATAAAATAACACTTTCTTGAACATCAAATGAGAACTTCAACTTTTGGGTGCATTTGTTGCTAAAAAAAATCATTTTGTCAGTCAAAAGTACCAAAAGTGTCAAAAAAGCGTTTTCGGCTCTATGACTGTTTTGAATTTTAAACTTACAATGTTGCATAAAATAACACTTTCTTGAACATCAAATGAGAACTTCAACTTTTGGGTGCATTTGTTGCTAAAAAAAATCATTTTGTCAGTCAAAAGTACCAAAAGTGTCAAAAAAGCGTTTTTGGCTCAATGACTGGTTTGAAGTTTCAACTGACAACATGAGAAAAACTAACACTTTCTTGAACTGCAAAATGAGAACTTTGAATTTTGTGTCTATTTTTTGCTAAGAAATCATTTTTTCAGTTAAAAGTGCCAAAAGTGTCAAAAAAGTCTTTTATGCTCAGAGTATGACTGTTTTGAATATTTAACTTACAACGTGACAAAAAATAACACTTTCTTGAACTGCAAATAAGAACTTTGACTTTTGGGTGCGTATTTTGCTAAAAAATCATTTTGTCAGTCAAAAGTGCCAAAAATGTCAAAAAAGCGTTTTCGGCTCTATGACTGTTTTGAATTTTAAACTTACAATGTGGCATAAAATAACACTTTCTTGAACATCAAATGAGAACTTCAACTTTTGGGTGCATTTGTTGCTAAAAAAAATCATTTTGTCAGTCAAAAGTACCAAAAGTGTCAAAAAAGCGTTTTCGGCTCTATGACTGTTTTGAATTTTAAACTTACAATGTGGCATAAAATAAAAATTTCTTGAACATCAAATGAGAACTTCAACTTTTGGGTGCGTTTTTTGCTAAAAAATCATTTTGTCAGTCAAAAGTGCCAAAAGTGTCAAAAAAGCGTTTTCGGCTCTATGACTGTTTGAATTTTAAACTTACAATGTGGCATAAAATAACACTTTCTTGAACATCAAATGAGAACTTCAACTTTTGGGTGCATTTGTTGCTAAAAAAAATCATTTTGTCAGTCAAAAGTACCAAAAGTGTCAAAAAAGCGTTTTCGGCTCTATGACTGTTTTGAATTTTAAACTTACAATGTTGCATAAAATAACACTTTCTTGAACATCAAATGAGAACTTCAACTTTTGGGTGCGTTTTTTGCTAAAAAATCATTTTGTCAGTCAAAAGTGCCAAAAGTGTCAAGAAAGCGTTTTCGGCTCTATGACTGTTTTGAATTTTAAACTTACAAAGTGGCATAAAATAGCACTTTCTTGAACATCAAATGAGAACTTCAACTTTTGGGTGCGTTTTTTGCTAAAAAATCATTTTGTCAGTCAAAAGTGCCAAAAGTGTCAAGAAAGCGTTTTCGGCTCTATGACTGTTTTGAATTTTAAACTTACAAAGTGGCATAAAATAACACTTTCTTGAACATCAAATGAGAACTTCAACTTTTGGGTGCATTTGTTTCTAAAAAATATCATTTTGTCAGTCAAAAGTGCCAAAAGTGTCAAAAAAGTGTTTTCGGCTCTAACTATTACTGGTTTGAAGTTTCAACTGACAACATGAGAAAAAATAACACTTTCTTGAACATCAAATGAGAACTTCAACTTTTGGGTGCATTTGTTTCTAAAAAATATCATTTTGTCAGTCAAAAGTGCCAAAAGTGTCAAAAAAGTGTTTTCGGCTCTAACTATTACTGGTTTGAAGTTTCAACTGACAACATGAGAAAAAATAAAACTTTCTTGAACATCAAATGAGAACTTCAACTTTTGGGTGCATTTGTTGCTAAAAAAAATCATTTTGTCAGTCAAAAGTACCAAAAGTGTCAAAAAAGCGTTTTCGGCTCTATGACTGTTTTGAATTTTAAACTTACAATGTGGCATAAAATAGCACTTTCTTGAACATCAAATGAGAACTTCAACTTTTGGGTGCGTTTTTTGCTAAAAAATCATTTTGTCAGTCAAAAGTGCCAAAAGTGTCAAGAAAGCGTTTTCGGCTCTATGACTGTTTTGAATTTTAAACTTACAAAGTGGCATAAAATAACACTTTCTTGAACATCAAATGAGAACTTCAACTTTTGGGTGCATTTGTTTCTAAAAAATATCATTTTGTCAGTCAAAAGTGCCAAAAGTGTCAAAAAAGTGTTTTCGGCTCTAACTATTACTGGTTTGAAGTTTCAACTGACAACATGAGAAAAAATAAAACTTTCTTGAACATCAAATGAGAACTTCAACTTTTGGGTGCATTTGTTTCTAAAAAAAATCATTTTGTCAGTCAAAAGTGCCAAAAGTGTCAAAAAAGTGTTTTCGGCTCTAACTATTACTGGTTTGAAGGTTCAACTAACAACATGAGAAAAAATAAAACTTTCTTGAACATCAAATGAGAACTTCAACTTTTGGGTGCATTTGTTGCTAAAAAAAATCATTTTGTCAGTCAAAAGTACCAAAAGTGTCAAAAAAGCGTTTTCGGCTCTATGACTGTTTTGAATTTTAAACTTACAATGTGGCATAAAATAACAATTTCTTGAACATCAAATGAGAACTTCAACTTTTGGGTGCGTTTTTTGCTAAAAAATCATTTTTTCAGTCAAAAGTGCCAAAAGTGTCAAAAAAGCGTTTTCGGCTCTATGACTGTTTTGAATTTTAAACTTACAATGTGGCATAAAATAACACTTTCTTGAACATCAAATGAGAACTTCAACTTTTGGGTGCGTTTTTTGCTAAAAATCATTTTGTCAGTCAAAAGTGCCAAAAATGTCAAAAAAGCGTTTTCGGCGCTATGATTGTTTTGAATTTTAAACTTACAACGTTGCATAAAATAACACTTTCTTGAACTGCAAATGAGAACTTCAACTTTTGGGTGCATTTGTTTCTAAAAAAAATCATTTTGTCAGTCAAAAGTGTCAAAAAAGTGTTTTCGGCTCTAACTATTACTGGTTTGAAGTTTCAACTGACAACATGAGAAAAAATAACACTTTCTTGAACTGCAAATGAGAACTTCAACTTTTCGGTGCATTTTTTTCTAAAAAAAAATCATTTTGTCAGTCAAAAGTACCAAAAGTGTCAAAAAAGAGTTTTTGGCTTTATGACTGTTTTGAATTTTAAACTTACAATGTGGCATAAAATAACAATTTCTTGAACATCAAATGAGAACTTCAACTTTTGGGTGCGTTTTTTGCTAAAAAATCATTTTGTCAGTCAAAAGTGCCAAAAGTGTCAAAAAAGCGTTTTCGGCTCTATGACTGTTTTGAATTTTAAACTTACAACGTTGCATAAAATAACACTGTCTTGAACTGCAAATGAGAACTTTAACTTTTGGGTGCATTTGTTTCTAAAAAAAATCATTTTGTCAGTCAAAAGTGCCAAAAGTGTCAAAAAAGCATTTTCGGCTCTAACTATTACTGGTTTGAAGTTTCAACTGACAACATGAGAAAAACTAACACTTTCTTGAACTGCAAAATGAGAACTTTGAATTTTGTGTCTATTTTTTGCTAAGAAATCATTTTTTCAGTTAAAAGTGCCAAAAGTGTCAAAAAAGTCTTTTATGCTCAGAGTATGACTGTTTTGAATATTTAACTTACAACGTGACAAAAAATAACACTTTCTTGAACTGCAAATAAGAACTTTGACTTTTGGGTGCGTATTTTGCTAAAAAATCATTTTGTCAGTCAAAAGTGCCAAAAATGTCAAAAAAGCGTTTTCGGCTCTATGACTGTTTTGAATTTTAAACTTACAATGTGGCATAAAATAACACTTTCTTGAACATCAAATGAGAACTTCAACTTTTGGGTGCATTTGTTGCTAAAAAAAATCATTTTGTCAGTCAAAAGTACCAAAAGTGTCAAAAAAGCGTTTTCGGCTCTATGACTGTTTTGAATTTTAAACTTACAATGTGGCATAAAATAAAAATTTCTTGAACATCAAATGAGAACTTCAACTTTTGGGTGCGTTTTTTGCTAAAAAATCATTTTGTCAGTCAAAAGTGCCAAAAGTGTCAAAAAAGCGTTTTCGGCTCTATGACTGTTTTGAATTTTAAACTTACAATGTGGCATAAAATAACACTTTCTTGAACATCAAATGAGAACTTCAACTTTTGGGTGCGTTTTTTGCTAAAAATCATTTTGTCAGTCAAAAGTGCCAAAAATGTCAAAAAAGCGTTTTCGGCGCTATGATTGTTTTGAATTTTAAACTTACAACGTTGCATAAAATAACACTTTCTTGAACTGCAAATGAGAACTTCAACTTTTGGGTGCATTTGTTTCTAAAAAAAATCATTTTGTCAGTCAAAAGTGTCAAAAAAGTGTTTTCGGCTCTAACTATTACTGGTTTGAAGTTTCAACTGACAACATGAGAAAAAATAACACTTTCTTGAACTGCAAATGAGAACTTCAACTTTTCGGTGCATTTTTTTCTAAAAAAAAATCATTTTGTCAGTCAAAAGTACCAAAAGTGTCAAAAAAGAGTTTTTGGCTTTATGACTGTTTTGAATTTTAAACTTACAATGTGGCATAAAATAACAATTTCTTGAACATCAAATGAGAACTTCAACTTTTGGGTGCGTTTTTTGCTAAAAAATCATTTTGTCAGTCAAAAGTGCCAAAAGTGTCAAAAAAGCGTTTTCGGCTCTATGACTGTTTTGAATTTTAAACTTACAACGTTGCATAAAATAACACTGTCTTGAACTGCAAATGAGAACTTTAACTTTTGGGTGCATTTGTTTCTAAAAAAAATCATTTTGTCAGTCAAAAGTGCCAAAAGTGTCAAAAAAGCATTTTCGGCTCTAACTATTACTGGTTTGAAGTTTCAACTGACAACATGAGAAAAACTAACACTTTCTTGAACTGCAAAATGAGAACTTTGAATTTTGTGTCTATTTTTTGCTAAGAAATCATTTTTTCAGTTAAAAGTGCCAAAAGTGTCAAAAAAGTCTTTTATGCTCAGAGTATGACTGTTTTGAATATTTAACTTACAACGTGACAAAAAATAACACTTTCTTGAACTGCAAATAAGAACTTTGACTTTTGGGTGCGTATTTTGCTAAAAAATCATTTTGTCAGTCAAAAGTGCCAAAAATGTCAAAAAAGCGTTTTCGGCTCTATGACTGTTTTGAATTTTAAACTTACAATGTGGCATAAAATAACACTTTCTTGAACATCAAATGAGAACTTCAACTTTTGGGTGCATTTGTTGCTAAAAAAAATCATTTTGTCAGTCAAAAGTACCAAAAGTGTCAAAAAAGCGTTTTCGGCTCTATGACTGTTTTGAATTTTAAACTTACAATGTGGCATAAAATAAAAATTTCTTGAACATCAAATGAGAACTTCAACTTTTGGGTGCGTTTTTTGCTAAAAAATCATTTTGTCAGTCAAAAGTGCCAAAAGTGTCAAAAAAGCGTTTTCGGCTCTATGACTGTTTGAATTTTAAACTTACAATGTGGCATAAAATAACACTTTCTTGAACATCAAATGAGAACTTCAACTTTTGGGTGCATTTGTTGCTAAAAAAAATCATTTTGTCAGTCAAAAGTACCAAAAGTGTCAAAAAAGCGTTTTCGGCTCTATGACTGTTTTGAATTTTAAACTTACAATGTTGCATAAAATAACACTTTCTTGAACATCAAATGAGAACTTCAACTTTTGGGTGCGTTTTTTGCTAAAAAATCATTTTGTCAGTCAAAAGTGCCAAAAGTGTCAAGAAAGCGTTTTCGGCTCTATGACTGTTTTGAATTTTAAACTTACAAAGTGGCATAAAATAGCACTTTCTTGAACATCAAATGAGAACTTCAACTTTTGGGTGCGTTTTTTGCTAAAAAATCATTTTGTCAGTCAAAAGTGCCAAAAGTGTCAAGAAAGCGTTTTCGGCTCTATGACTGTTTTGAATTTTAAACTTACAAAGTGGCATAAAATAACACTTTCTTGAA
Organism: Oryzias latipes; assembly: GCF_053564925.1. Classification (NCBI taxonomy): domain Eukaryota; kingdom Metazoa; phylum Chordata; class Actinopteri; order Beloniformes; family Adrianichthyidae; genus Oryzias; species Oryzias latipes. The sequence continues at coordinate 214,426 of NC_136240.1, forward strand.
CATCAAATGAGAACTTCAACTTTTGGGTGCATTTGTTTCTAAAAAATATCATTTTGTCAGTCAAAAGTGCCAAAAGTGTCAAAAAAGTGTTTTCGGCTCTAACTATTACTGGTTTGAAGTTTCAACTGACAACATGAGAAAAAATAACACTTTCTTGAACATCAAATGAGAACTTCAACTTTTGGGTGCATTTGTTTCTAAAAAATATCATTTTGTCAGTCAAAAGTGCCAAAAGTGTCAAAAAAGTGTTTTCGGCTCTAACTATTACTGGTTTGAAGTTTCAACTGACAACATGAGAAAAAATAAAACTTTCTTGAACATCAAATGAGAACTTCAACTTTTGGGTGCATTTGTTGCTAAAAAAAATCATTTTGTCAGTCAAAAGTACCAAAAGTGTCAAAAAAGCGTTTTCGGCTCTATGACTGTTTTGAATTTTAAACTTACAATGTGGCATAAAATAGCACTTTCTTGAACATCAAATGAGAACTTCAACTTTTGGGTGCGTTTTTTGCTAAAAAATCATTTTGTCAGTCAAAAGTGCCAAAAGTGTCAAGAAAGCGTTTTCGGCTCTATGACTGTTTTGAATTTTAAACTTACAATGTGGCATAAAATAACACTTTCTTGAACATCAAATGAGAACTTCAACTTTTGGGTGCGTTTTTTGCTAAAAATCATTTTGTCAGTCAAAAGTGCCAAAAATGTCAAAAAAGCGTTTTCGGCGCTATGATTGTTTTGAATTTTAAACTTACAACGTTGCATAAAATAACACTTTCTTGAACTGCAAATGAGAACTTCAACTTTTGGGTGCATTTGTTTCTAAAAAAAATCATTTTGTCAGTCAAAAGTGTCAAAAAAGTGTTTTCGGCTCTAACTATTACTGGTTTGAAGTTTCAACTGACAACATGAGAAAAAATAACACTTTCTTGAACTGCAAATGAGAACTTCAACTTTTCGGTGCATTTTTTTCTAAAAAAAAATCATTTTGTCAGTCAAAAGTACCAAAAGTGTCAAAAAAGAGTTTTTGGCTTTATGACTGTTTTGAATTTTAAACTTACAATGTGGCATAAAATAACAATTTCTTGAACATCAAATGAGAACTTCAACTTTTGGGTGCGTTTTTTGCTAAAAAATCATTTTGTCAGTCAAAAGTGCCAAAAGTGTCAAAAAAGCGTTTTCGGCTCTATGACTGTTTTGAATTTTAAACTTACAACGTTGCATAAAATAACACTGTCTTGAACTGCAAATGAGAACTTTAACTTTTGGGTGCATTTGTTTCTAAAAAAAATCATTTTGTCAGTCAAAAGTGCCAAAAGTGTCAAAAAAGCATTTTCGGCTCTAACTATTACTGGTTTGAAGTTTCAACTGACAACATGAGAAAAAAATAAAACTTTCTTGAACATCAAATGAGAACTTCAACTTTTGGGTGCATTTGTTTCTAAAAAAAATCATTTTGTCAGTCAAAAGTGCCAAAAGTGTCAAAAAAGTGTTTTCGGCTCTAACTATTACTGGTTTGAAGTTTCAACTGACAACATGAGAAAAAATAACACTTTCTTGAACTGCAAATGAGAACTTTAACTTTTCGGTGCATTTTTTTCTAAAAAAAAATCATTTTGTCAGTCAAAAGTGTTAAAAAAGTGTTTTCGGCTCTAACTATTACTGGTTTGAAGTTTCAACTGACAACATGAGAAAAAATAAAACTTTCTTGAACATCAAATGAGAACTTCCACTTTTGGGTGCATTTGTTTCTAAAAAAAATCATTTTGTCAGTCAAAAGTACCAAAAGTGTCAAAAAAGCGTTTTCGGCTCTATGACTGTTTTGAATTTTAAACTTACAATGTGGCATAAAATAACAATTTCTTGAACATCAAATGAGAACTTCAACTTTTGGGTGCGTTTTTTGCTAAAAAATCATTTTGTCAGTCAAAAGTGCCAAAAGTGTCAAAAAAGCGTTTTCGGCTCTATGACTGTTTTGAATTTTAAACTTACAATGTGGCATAAAATAACAATTTCTTGAACATCAAATGAGAACTTCAACTTTTGGGTGCGTTTTTTGCTAAAAATCATTTTGTCAGTCAAAAGTGCCAAAAATGTCAAAAAAGCGTTTTCGGCTCTATGATTGTTTTGAATTTTAAACTTACAACGTTGCATAAAATAACACTTTCTTGAACTGCAAATGAGAACTTCAACTTTTGGGTGCATTTGTTTCTAAAAAAAATCATTTTGTCAGTCAAAAGTGTCAAAAAAGTGTTTTCGGCTCTAACTATTACTGGTTTGAAGTTTCAACTGACAACATGAGAAAAAATAACAATTTCTTGAACGTCAAATGAGAACTTCAACTTTTGGGTGCGTTTTTTGCTAAAAAATCATTTTGTCAGTCAAAAGTGCCAAAAGTGTCATAAAAGCGTTTTCAGCTCTATGACTGTTTTGAATTTTAAACTTACAATGTGGCATAAAATAACAATTTCTTGAACATCAAATGAGAACTTCAACTTTTGGGTGCGTTTTTTGCTAAAAATCATTTTGTCAGTAAAAGTGCCAAAAATGTCAAAAAAGCGTTTTCGGCTCTATGATTGTTTTGAATTTTAAACTTACAACGTTGCATAAAATAACACTTTCTTGAACATCAAATGAGAACTTCAACTTTTGGGTGCGTTTTTTGCTAAAAATCATTTTGTCAGTCAAAAGTGCCAAAAATATCCAAAAAGCGTTTTCGGCTCTATGACTGTATTGAATTTTAAACTTACAAAGTGGCATAAAATAACACTTTCTTGAAATGCAAATGAGAACTTCAACTTTTGTGTGCTTTTATTTTCTAAAAAAAATCATTTTGTCAGTCAAAAGTACCAAAAGTGTCAAAAAAGTGTTTTCGGCTCTAACTATTACTGGTTTGAAGTTTCAACTGACAACATGAGAAAAAATAAAACTTTCTTGAACATCAAATGAGAACTTCAACTTTTGGGTGCATTTGTTTCTAAAAAAAATCATTTTGTCAGTCAAAAGTGCCAAAAGTGTCAAAAAATTGTTTTCGGCTCTAACTATTACTGGTTTGAAGGTTCAACTAACAACATGAGAAAAAATAAAACTTTCTTGAACATCAAATGAGAACTTCAACTTTTGGGTGCATTTGTTGCTGTAAAAAAAATCATTTTGTCAGTCAAAAGTACCAAAAGTGTCAAAAAAGCGTTTTCGGCTCTATGACTGTTTTGAATTTTAAACTTACAATGTGGCATAAAATAACAATTTCTTGAACATCAAATGAGAACTTCAACTTTTGGGTGCGTTTTTTGCTAAAAAATCATTTTTTCAGTCAAAAGTGCCAAAAGTGTCAAAAAAGCGTTTTCGGCTCTATGACTGTTTTGAATTTTAAACTTACAATGTGGCATAAAATAACACTTTCTTGAACATCAAATGAGAACTTCAACTTTTGGGTGCGTTTTTTGCTAAAAATCATTTTGTCAGTCAAAAGTGCCAAAAATGTCAAAAAAGCGTTTTCGGCTCTATGATTGTTTTGAATTTTAAACTTACAACGTTGCATAAAATAACACTTTCTTGAACTGCAAATGAGAACTTCAACTTTTGGGTGCATTTGTTTCTAAAAAAAATCATTTTGTCAGTCAAAAGTGTCAAAAAAGTGTTTTCGGCTCTAACTATTACTGGTTTGAAGTTTCAACTGACAACATGAGAAAAAATAACACTTTCTTGAACTGCAAATGAGAACTTCAACTTTTCGGTGCATTTTTTTCTAAAAAAAAATCATTTTGTCAGTCAAAAGTACCAAAAGTGTCAAAAAAGAGTTTTTGGCTTTATGACTGTTTTGAATTTTAAACTTACAATGTGGCATAAAATAACAATTTCTTGAACATCAAATGAGAACTTCAACTTTTGGGTGCGTTTTTTGCTAAAAAATCATTTTGTCAGTCAAAAGTGCCAAAAGTGTCAAAAAAGATTTTTCGGCTCTATGACTGTTTTGAATTTTAAACTAACAATGTGGCATAAAATAACACTTTCTTGAACATCAAATGAGAACCTCAACTTTTGGGTGCGTTTTTTGCTAAAAAATCATTTTGTCAGTCAAAAGTGCCAAAAATGTCAAAAAAGCGTTTTCGGCTCTATGACTGTTTTGAATTTTAAACTTACAACGTTGCATAAAATAACACTGTCTTGAACTGCAAATGAGAACTTTAACTTTTGGGTGCATTTGTTTCTAAAAAAAATCATTTTGTCAGTCAAAAGTGCCAAAAGTGTCAAAAAAGCATTTTCGGCCCTTACTATTACTGGTTTGAAGTTTCAACTGACAACATGAGAAAAAATAAAACTTTCTTGAACATCAAATGAGAACTTCAACTTTTGGGTGCATTTGTTTCTAAAAAAAATCATTTTGTCAGTCAAAAGTGCCAAAAGTGTCAAAAAAGTGTTTTCGGCTCTAACTATTACTGGTTTGAAGTTTCAACTGACAACATGAGAAAAAATAACACTTTCTTGAACTGCAAATGAGAACTTCAACTTTTCGGTGCATTTTTTTCTAAAAAAAAATCATTTTGTCAGTCAAAAGTGTTAAAAAAGTGTTTTCGGCTCTAACTATTACTGGTTTGAAGTTTCAACTGACAACATGAGAAAAAATAAAACTTTCTTGAACATCAAATGAGAACTTCAACTTTTGGGTGCATTTGTTGCTAAAAAAAATCATTTTGTCAGTCAAAAGTACCAAAAGTGTCAAAAAAGCGTTTTCGGCTCTATGACTGTTTTGAATTTTAAACTTACAATGTGGCATAAAATAACAATTTCTTGAACATCAAATGAGAACTTCAACTTTTGGGTGCGTTTTTTGCTAAAAAATCATTTTGTCAGTCAAAAGTGCCAAAAGTGTCAAAAAAGCGTTTTCGGCTCTATGACTGTTTTGAATTTTAAACTTACAATGTGGCATAAAATAACAATTTCTTGAACATCAAATGAGAACTTCAACTTTTGGGTGCGTTTTTTGCTAAAAATCATTTTGTCAGTCAAAAGTGCCAAAAATGACAAAAAAGCGTTTTCGGCTCTATGATTGTTTTGAATTTTAAACTTACAACGTTGCATAAAATAACACTTTCTTGAACTGCAAATGAGAACTTCAACTTTTGGGTGCATTTGTTTCTAAAAAAAATCATTTTTTCAGTCAAAAGTGTCAAAAAAGTGTTTTCGGCTCTAACTATTACTGGTTTGAAGTTTCAACTGACAACATGAGAAAAAATAACAATTTCTTGAACGTCAAATGAGAACTTCAACTTTTGGGTGCGTTTTTTGCTAAAAATCATTTTGTCAGTAAAAGTGCCAAAAATGTCAAAAAAGCGTTTTCGGCTCTATGATTGTTTTGAATTTTAAACTTACAACGTTGCATAAAATAACACTTTCTTGAACATCAAATGAGAACTTCAACTTTTGGGTGCGTTTTTTGCTAAAAATCATTTTGTCAGTCAAAAGTGCCAAAAATATCCAAAAAGCGTTTTCGGCTCTATGACTGTTTTGAATTTTAAACTTACAATGTGGCATAAAATAACAATTTCTTGAACATCAAATGAGAACTTCAACTTTTGGGTGCGTTTTTTGCTAAAAATCATTTTGTCAGTAAAAGTGCCAAAAATGTCAAAAAAGCGTTTTCGGCTCTATGATTGTTTTGAATTTTAAACTTACAACGTTGCAAAAAATAACACTTTCTTGAACATCAAATGAGAACTTCAACTTTTGGGTGCGTTTTTTGCTAAAAATCATTTTGTCAGTCAAAAGTGCCAAAAATGTCAAAAAAGCGTTTTCGGCTCTATGATTGTTTTGAATTTTAAACTTACAAAGTGGCATAAAATAACACTTTCTTGAAATGCAAATGAGAACTTCAACTTTTGTGTGCATTTGTTTCTAAAAAAAATCATTTTGTCAGTCAAAAGTACCAAAAGTGTCAAAAAAGTGTTTTCGGCTCTAACTATTACTGGTTTGAAGTTTCAACTGACAACATGAGAAAAAATAAAACTTTCTTAAACATCAAATGAGAACTTCAACTTTTGGGTGCATTTGTTTCTAAAAAAAATCATTTTGTCAGTCAAAAGTGCCAAAAGTGTCATAAAAGCGTTTTCAGCTCTATGACTGTTTTGAATTTTAAACTTACAATGTGGCATAAAATAACAATTTCTTGAACATCAAATGAGAACTTCAACTTTTGGGTGCGTTTTTTGCTAAAAATCATTTTGTCAGTAAAAGTGCCAAAAATGTCAAAAAAGCGTTTTCGGCTCTATGATTGTTTTGAATTTTAAACTTACAACGTTGCATAAAATAACACTTTCTTGAACATCAAATGAGAACTTCAACTTTTGGGTGCGTTTTTTGCTAAAAATCATTTTGTCAGTCAAAAGTGCCAAAAATATCCAAAAAGCGTTTTCGACTCTATGACTGTATTGAATTTTAAACTTACAAAGTGGCATAAAATAACACTTTCTTGAAATGCAAATGAGAACTTCAACTTTTGTGTGCATTTGTTTCTAAAAAAAATCATTTTGTCAGTCAAAAGTACCAAAAGTGTCAAAAAAGTGTTTTCGGCTCTAACTATTACTGGTTTGAAGTTTCAACTGACAACATGAGAAAAAATAAAACTTTCTTGAACATCAAATGAGAACTTCAACTTTTGGGTGCATTTGTTTCTAAAAAAAATCATTTTGTCAGTCAAAAGTGCCAAAAGTGTCAAAAAATTGTTTTCGGCTCTAACTATTACTGGTTTGAAGGTTCAACTAACAACATGAGAAAAAATAAAACTTTCTTGAACATCAAATGAGAACTTCAACTTTTGGGTGCATTTGTTGCTAAAAAAAAATCATTTTGTCAGTCAAAAGTACCAAAAGTGTCAAAAAAGCGTTTTCGGCTCTATGACTTTTTTGAATTTTAAACTTACAATGTGGCATAAAATAACAATTTCTTGAACATCAAATGAGAACTTCAACTTTTGGGTGCGTTTTTTGCTAAAAAATCATTTTTTCAGTCAAAAGTGCCAAAAGTGTCAAAAAAGCGTTTTCGGCTCTATGACTGTTTTGAATTTTAAACTTACAATGTGGCATAAAATAACACTTTCTTGAACATCAAATGAGAACTTCAACTTTTGGGTGCGTTTTTTGCTAAAAATCATTTTGTCAGTCAAAAGTGCCAAAAATGTCAAAAAAGCGTTTTCGGCTCTATGATTGTTTTGAATTTTATACTTACAACGTTGCATAAAATAACACTTTCTTGAACTGCAAATGAGAACTTCAACTTTTGGGTGCATTTGTTTCTAAAAAAAAATCATTTTGTCAGTCAAAAGTGTCAAAAAAGTGTTTTCGGCTCTAACTATTACTGGTTTGAAGTTTCAACTGACAACATGAGAAAAAAGAAAACTTTCTTGAACATCAAATGAGAACTTCAACTTTTGGGTGCATTTGTTGCTAAAAAAAATCATTTTGTCAGTCAAAAGTACCAAAAGTGTCAAAAAAGAGTTTTTGGCTTTATGACTGTTTTGAATTTTAATCTTACAATGTGGCATAAAATAACAATTTCTTGAACATCAAATGAGAACTTCAACTTTTGGGTGCGTTTTTTGCTAAAAAATCCTTTTGTCAGTCAAAAGTGCCAAAAGTGTCAAAAAAGCGTTTTCGGCTCTATGACTGTTTTGAATTTTAAACTTACAATGTGGCATAAAATAACACTTTCTTGAACATCAAATGAGAACCTCAACTTTTGGGTGCGTTTTTTGCTAAAAAATCATTTTGTCAGTCAAAAGTGCCAAAAATGTCAAAAAAGCGTTTTCGGCTCTATGACTGTTTTGAATTTTAAACTTACAACGTTGCATAAAATAACACTGTCTTGAACTGCAAATGAGAACTTTAACTTTTGGGTGCATTTGTTTCTAAAAAAAATCATTTTGTCAGTCAAAATTGCCAAAAGTGTCAAAAAAGTGTTTTCGGCTCTAACTATTACTGGTCTGAAGTTTCAACTGACAACATGAGAAAAAATAAAACTTTCTTGAACATCAAATGAGAACTTCAACTTTTGGGTGCATTTGTTTCTAAAAAAAATCATTTTGTCAGTCAAAAGTGCCAAAAGTGTCAAAAAAGTGTTTTCGGCTCTAACTATTACTGGTTTGAAGTTTCAACTGACAACATGAGAAGAAATAAAACTTTCTTGAACATCAAATGAGAACTTCAACTTTTGGGTGCATTTGTTGCTAAAAAAAATCATTTTGTCAGTCAAAAGTGCCAAAAATATCCAAAAAGCGTTTTCGGCTCTATGACTGTTGTTGTTGTTTCTCTTTCGGCTTTTCCCATCTGGGGTCGCCACAGCGAACGAGTCGCATGAGAAACTTGGCAATGTATTGAATTTTAAACTTACAAAGTGGCATAAAATAACACTTTCTTGAAATGCAAATGAGAACTTCAACTTTTGGGTGCATTTGTTGCTAAAAAAAATCATTTTGTCAGTCAAAAGTACCAAAAGTGTCAAAAAAGTGTTTTCGGCTCTAACTATTACTGGTTTGAAGTTTCAACTGACAACATGAGAAAAAATAAAACTTTCTTGAACATCAAATGAGAACTTCAACTTTTGGGTGCATTTGTTTCTAAAAAAAATCATTTTGTCAGTCAAAAGTGCCAAAAGTGTCAAAAAAGTGTTTTCGGCTCTAACTATTACTGGTTTGAAGGTTCAACTAACAACATGAGAAAAAATAAAACTTTCTTGAACATCAAATGAGAACTTCAACTTTTGGGTGCATTTGTTGCTAAAAAAAATCATTTTGTCAGTCAAAAGTACCAAAAGTGTCAAAAAAGCGTTTTCGGCTCTATGACTGTTTTGAATTTTAAACTTACAATGTGGCATAAAATAACAATTTCTTGAACATCAAATGAGAACTTCAACTTTTGGGTGCGTTTTTTGCTAAAAAATCATTTTTTCAGTCAAAAGTGCCAAAAGTGTCAAAAAAGCGTTTTCGGCTCTATGACTGTTTTGAATTTTAAACTTACAATGTGGCATAAAATAACACTTTCTTGAACATCAAATGAGAACTTCAAGTTTTGGGTGCGTTTTTTGCTAAAAATCATTTTGTCAGTCAAAAGTGCCAAAAATGTCAAAAAAGCGTTTTCGGCTCTATGATTGTTTTGAATTTTAAACTTACAACGTTGCATAAAATAACACTTTCTTGAACTGCAAATGAGAACTTCAACTTTTGGGTGCATTTGTTTCTAAAAAAAATCATTTTGTCAGTCAAAAGTGTCAAAAAAGTGTTTTCGGCTCTAACTATTACTGGTTTGAAGTTTCAACTGACAACATGAGAAAAAATAACACTTTCTTGAACTGCAAATGAGAACTTCAACTTTTCGGTGCATTTTTTTCTAAAAAAAAATCATTTTGTCAGTCAAAAGTACCAAAAGTGTCAAAAAAGAGTTTTTGGCTTTATGACTGTTTTGAATTTTAAACTTACAATGTGGCATAAAATAACAATTTCTTGAACATCAAATGAGAACTTCAACTTTTGGGTGCGTTTTTTGCTAAAAAATCATTTTGTCAGTCAAAAGTGCCAAAAGTGTCAAAAAAGCGTTTTCGGCTCTATGACTGTTTTGAATTTTAAACTTACAATGTGGCATAAAATAACACTTTCTTGAACATCAAATGAGAACCTCAACTTTTGGGTGCGTTTTTTGCTAAAAAATCATTTTGTCAGTCAAAAGTGCCAAAAATGTCAAAAAAGCGTTTTCGGCTCTATGACTGTTTTGAATTTTAAACTTACAACGTTGCATAAAATAACACTGTCTTGAACTGCAAATGAGAACTTTAACTTTTGGGTGCATTTGTTTCTAAAAAAAATCATTTTGTCAGTCAAAAGTGCCAAAAGTGTCAAAAAAGCATTTTCGGCTCTAACTATTACTGGTTTGAAGTTTCAACTGACAACATGAGAAAAAATAAAACTTTCTTGAACATCAAATGAGAACTTCAACTTTTGGGTGCATTTGTTTCTAAAAAAAATCATTTTGTCAGTCAAAAGTGCCAAAAGTGTCAAAAAAGTGTTTTCGGCTCTAACTATTACTGGTTTGAAGTTTCAACTGACAACATGAGAAAAAATAACACTTTCTTGAACTGCAAATGAGAACTTCAACTTTTCGGTGCATTTTTTTCTAAAAAAAAATCATTTTGTCAGTCAAAAGTGTTAAAAAAGTGTTTTCGGCTCTAACTATTACTGGTTTGAAGTTTCAACTGACAACATGAGAAAAAATAAAACTTTCTTGAACATCAAATGAGAACTTCAACTTTTGGGTGCATTTGTTGCTAAAAAAAATCATTTTGTCAGTCAAAAGTACCAAAAGTGTCAACAAAGCGTTTTCGGCTCTATGACTGTTTTGAATTTTAAACTTACAATGTGGCATAAAATAACAATTTCTTGAACATCAAATGAGAACTTCAACTTTTGGGTGCGTTTTTTGCTAAAAAATCATTTTGTCAGTCAAAAGTGCCAAAAGTGTCAAAAAAGCGTTTTCGGCTCTATGACTGTTTTGAATTTTAAACTTACAATGTGGCATAAAATAACAATTTCTTGAACATCAAATGAGAACTTCAACTTTTGGGTGCGTTTTTTGCTAAAAATCATTTTGTCAGTCAAAAGTGCCAAAAATGACAAAAAAGCGTTTTCGGCTCTATGATTGTTTTGAATTTTAAACTTACAACGTTGCATAAAATAACACTTTCTTGAACTGCAAATGAGAACTTCAACTTTTGGGTGCATTTGTTTCTAAAAAAAATCATTTTTTCAGTCAAAAGTGTCAAAAAAGTGTTTTCGGCTCTAACTATTACTGGTTTGAAGTTTCAACTGACAACATGAGAAAAAATAACAATTTCTTGAACGTCAAATGAGAACTTCAACTTTTGGGTGCGTTTTTTGCTAAAAATCATTTTGTCAGTAAAAGTGCCAAAAATGTCAAAAAAGCGTTTTCGGCTCTATGATTGTTTTGAATTTTAAACTTACAACGTTGCATAAAATAACACTTTCTTGAACATCAAATGAGAACTTCAACTTTTGGGTGCGTTTTTTGCTAAAAATCATTTTGTCAGTCAAAAGTGCCAAAAATATCCAAAAAGCGTTTTCGGCTCTATGACTGTTTTGAATTTTAAACTTACAATGTGGCATAAAATAACAATTTCTTGAACATCAAATGAGAACTTCAACTTTTGGGTGCGTTTTTTGCTAAAAATCATTTTGTCAGTAAAAGTGCCAAAAATGTCAAAAAAGCGTTTTCGGCTCTATGATTGTTTTGAATTTTAAACTTACAACGTTGCAAAAAATAACACTTTCTTGAACATCAAATGAGAACTTCAACTTTTGGGTGCGTTTTTTGCTAAAAATCATTTTGTCAGTCAAAAGTGCCAAAAATATCCAAAAAGCGTTTTCGGCTCTATGACTGTATTGAATTTTAAACTTACAAAGTGGCATAAAATAACACTTTCTTGAAATGCAAATGAGAACTTCAACTTTTGTGTGCATTTGTTTCTAAAAAAAATCATTTTGTCAGTCAAAAGTACCAAAAGTGTCAAAAAAGTGTTTTCGGCTCTAACTATTACTGGTTTGAAGTTTCAACTGACAACATGAGAAAAAATAAAACTTTCTTGAACATCAAATGAGAACTTAAACTTTTGGGTGCATTTGTTTCTAAAAAAAATCATTTTGTCAGTCAAAAGTGCCAAAAGTGTCAAAAAAGTGTTTTCGGCTCTAACTATTACTGGTTTGAAGGTTCAACAAACAACATGAGAAAAAATAAAACTTTCTTGAACATTAAATGAGAACTTCAACTTTTGGGTGCATTTGTTGCTAAAAAAAAATCATTTTGTCAGTCAAAAGTACCAAAAGTGTCAAAAAAGCGTTTTCGGCTCTATGACTGTTTTGAATTTTAAACTTACAATGTGGCATAAAATAACAATTTCTTGAACATCAAATGAGAACTTCAACTTTTGGGTGCGTTTTTTGCTAAAAAATCATTTTTTCAGTCAAAAGTGCCAAAAGTGTCAAAAAAGCGTTTTCGGCTCTATGACTGTTTTGAATTTTAAACTTACAATGTGGCATAAAATAACACTTTCTTGAACATCAAATGAGAACTTCAACTTTTGGGTGCGTTTTTTGCTAAAAATCATTTTGTCAGTCAAAAGTGCCAAAAATGTCAAAAAAGCGTTTTCGGCTCTATGATTGTTTTGAATTTTAAACTTACAACGTTGCATAAAATAACACTTTCTTGAACATCAAATGAGAACTTCAACTTTTGGGTGCATTTGTTTCTAAAAAAAATCATTTTGTCAGTCAAAAGTGTCAAAAAAGTGTTTTCGGCTCTAACTATTACTGGTTTGAAGTTTCAACTGACAACATGAGAAAAAAGAAAACTTTCTTGAACATCAAATGAGAACTTCAACTTTTGGGTGCATTTGTTGCTAAAAAAAATCATTTTGTCAGTCAAAAGTACCAAAAGTGTCAAAAAAGAGTTTTTGGCTTTATGACTGTTTTGAATTTTAAACTTACAATGTGGCATAAAATAACAATTTCTTGAACATCAAATGAGAACTTCAACTTTTGGGTGCGTTTTTTGCTAAAAAATCATTTTGTCAGTCAAAAGTGCCAAAAGTGTCAAAAAAGCGTTTTCGGCTCTATGACTGTTTTGAATTTTAAACTTACAATGTGGCATAAAATAACACTTTCTTGAACATCAAATGAGAACCTCAACTTTTGGGTGCGTTTTTTGCTAAAAAATCATTTTGTCAGTCAAAAGTGCCAAAAATGTCAAAAAAGCGTTTTCGGCTCTATGACTGTTTTGAATTTTAAACTTACAACGTTGCATAAAATAACACTGTCTTGAACTGCAAATGAGAACTTTAACTTTTGGGTGCATTTGTTTCTAAAAAAAATCATTTTGTCAGTCAAAAGTGTCAAAAAAGCATTTTCGGCTCTAACTATTACTGGTTTGAAGTTTCAACTGACAACATGAGAAGAAATAAAACTTTCTTGAACATCAAATGAGAACTTCAACTTTTGGGTGCATTTGTTGCTAAAAAAAATCATTTTGTCAGTCAAAAGTACCAAAAGTGTCAAAAAAGCGTTTTCGGCTCTATGACTGTTTTGAATTTTAAACTTACAATGTGGCATAAAATAACAATTTCTTGAACATCAAATGAGAACTTCAACTTTTGGGTGCGTTTTTTGCTAAAAAATCATTTTGTCAGTCAAAAGTGCCAAAAGTGTCAAAAAAGCGTTTTCGGCTCTATGACTGTTTTGAATTTTAAACTTACAATGTGGCATAAAATAACAATTTCTTGAACATCAAATGAGAACTTCAACTTTTGGGTGCGTTTTTTGCTAAAAATCATTTTGTCAGTAAAAAGTGCCAAAAATGTCAAAAAAGCGTTTTCGGCTCTATGATTGTTTTGAATTTTAAACTTACAACGTTGCATAAAATAACACTTTCTTGAACTGCAAATGAGAACTTCAACTTTTGGGTGCATTTGTTTCTAAAAAAAAATCATTTTGTCAGTCAAAAGTGTCAAAAAAGTGTTTTCGGCTCTAACTATTACTGGTTTGAAGGTTCAACTAACAACATGAGAAAAAATAAAACTTTCTTGAACATCAAATGAGAACTTCAACTTTTGGGTGCATTTGTTGCTAAAAAAAATCATTTTGTCAGTCAAAAGTACCAAAAGTGTCAAAAAAGCGTTTTCGGCTCTATGACTGTTTTGAATTTTAAACTTACAATGTGGCATAAAATAACAATTTCTTGAACATCAAATGAGAAATTCAACTTTTGGGTGCGTTTTTTGCTAAAAAATCATTTTTTCAGTCAAAAGTGCCAAAAGTGTCAAAAAAGCGTTTTCGGCTCTATGACTGTTTTGAATTTTAAACTTACAATGTGGCATAAAATAACACTTTCTTGAACATCAAATGAGAACTTCAACTTTTGGGTGCGTTTTTTGCTAAAAATCATTTTGTCAGTCAAAAGTGCCAAAAATGTCAAAAAAGCGTTTTCGGCGCTATGATTGTTTTGAATTTTAAACTTACAACGTTGCATAAAATAACACTTTCTTGAACTGCAAATGAGAACTTCAACTTTTGGGTGCATTTGTTTCTAAAAAAAATCATTTTGTCAGTCAAAAGTGTCAAAAAAGTGTTTTCGGCTCTAACTATTACTGGTTTGAAGTTTCAACTGACAACATGAGAAAAAATAACACTTTCTTGAACTGCAAATGAGAACTTCAACTTTTCGGTGCATTTCTTTCTAAAAAAAAATCATTTTGTCAGTCAAAAGTACCAAAAGTGTCAAAAAAGAGTTTTCGGCTTTATGACTGTTTTGAATTTTAAACTTACAATGTGGCATAAAATAACAATTTCTTGAACGTCAAATGAGAACTTCAACTTTTGGGTGCGTTTTTTGCTAAAAAATCATTTTGTCAGTCAAAAGTGCCAAAAGTGTCATAAAAGCGTTTTCAGCTCTATGACTGTTTTGAATTTAAACTTACAATGTGGCATAAAATAACAATTTCTTGAACATCAAATGAGAACTTCAACTTTTGGGTGCGTTTTTTGCTAAAAATCATTTTGTCAGTAAAAGTGCCAAAAATGTCAAAAAAGCGTTTTCGGCTCTATGATTGTTTTGAATTTTAAACTTACAACGTTGCATAAAATAACACTTTCTTGAACATCAAATGAGAACTTCAACTTTTGGGTGCGTTTTTTGCTAAAAATCATTTTGTCAGTCAAAAGTGCCAAAAATGTCAAAAAAGCGTTTTCGACTCTATGACTGTTTTGAATTTTAAACTTACAACGTTGCATAAAATAACACTGTCTTGAACTGCAAATGAGAACTTTAACTTTTGGGTGCATTTGTTTCTAAAAAAAATCATTTTGTCAGTCAAAAGTGCCAAAAGTGTCAAAAAAGCATTTTCGGCTCTAACTATTACTGGTTTGAAGTTTCAACTGACAACATGAGAAAAAATAAAACTTTCTTGAACATCAAATGAGAACTTCAACTTTTGGGTGCATTTGTTTCTAAAAAAAATCATTTTGTCAGTCAAAAGTGCCAAAAGTGTCAAAAAAGTGTTTTCGGCTCTAACTATTACTGGTTTGAAGTTTCAACTGACAACATGAGAAAAAATAACACTTTCTTGAACTGCAAATGAGAACTTCAACTTTTCGGTGCATTTTTTTCTAAAAAAAAATCATTTTGTCAGTCAAAAGTGTTAAAAAAGTGTTTTCGGCTCTAACTATTACTGGTTTGAAGTTTCAACTGACAACATGAGAAAAAATAAAACTTTCTTGAACATCAAATGAGAACTTCAACTTTTGGGTGCATTTGTTGCTAAAAAAAATCATTTTGTCAGTCAAAAGTACCAAAAGTGTCAACAAAGCGTTTTCGGCTCTATGACTGTTTTGAATTTTAAACTTACAATGTGGCATAAAATAACAATTTCTTGAACATCAAATGAGAACTTCAACTTTTGGGTGCGTTTTTTGCTAAAAAATCATTTTGTCAGTCAAAAGTGCCAAAAGTGTCAAAAAAGCGTTTTCGGCTCTATGACTGTTTTGAATTTTAAACTTACAATGTGGCATAAAATAACAATTTCTTGAACATCAAATGAGAACTTCAACTTTTGGGTGCGTTTTTTGCTAAAAATCATTTTGTCAGTCAAAAGTGCCAAAAATGACAAAAAAGCGTTTTCGGCTCTATGATTGTTTTGAATTTTAAACTTACAACGTTGCATAAAATAACACTTTCTTGAACTGCAAATGAGAACTTCAACTTTTGGGTGCATTTGTTTCTAAAAAAAATCATTTTTTCAGTCAAAAGTGTCAAAAAAGTGTTTTCGGCTCTAACTATTACTGGTTTGAAGTTTCAACTGACAACATGAGAAAAAATAACAATTTCTTGAACGTCAAATGAGAACTTCAACTTTTGGGTGCGTTTTTTGCTAAAAATCATTTTGTCAGTAAAAGTGCCAAAAATGTCAAAAAAGCGTTTTCGGCTCTATGATTGTTTTGAATTTTAAACTTACAACGTTGCATAAAATAACACTTTCTTGAACATCAAATGAGAACTTCAACTTTTGGGTGCGTTTTTTGCTAAAAATCATTTTGTCAGTCAAAAGTGCCAAAAATATCCAAAAAGCGTTTTCGGCTCTATGACTGTTTTGAATTTTAAACTTACAATGTGGCATAAAATAACAATTTCTTGAACATCAAATGAGAACTTCAACTTTTGGGTGCGTTTTTTGCTAAAAATCATTTTGTCAGTAAAAGTGCCAAAAATGTCAAAAAAGCGTTTTCGGCTCTATGATTGTTTTGAATTTTAAACTTACAACGTTGCAAAAAATAACACTTTCTTGAACATCAAATGAGAACTTCAACTTTTGGGTGCGTTTTTTGCTAAAAATCATTTTGTCAGTCAAAAGTGCCAAAAATATCCAAAAAGCGTTTTCGGCTCTATGACTGTATTGAATTTTAAACTTACAAAGTGGCATAAAATAACACTTTCTTGAAATGCAAATGAGAACTTCAACTTTTGTGTGCATTTGTTTCTAAAAAAAATCATTTTGTCAGTCAAAAGTACCAAAAGTGTCAAAAAAGTGTTTTCGGCTCTAACTATTACTGGTTTGAAGTTTCAACTGACAACATGAGAAAAAATAAAACTTTCTTGAACATCAAATGAGAACTTAAACTTTTGGGTGCATTTGTTTCTAAAAAAAATCATTTTGTCAGTCAAAAGTGCCAAAAGTGTCAAAAAAGTGTTTTCGGCTCTAACTATTACTGGTTTGAAGGTTCAACAAACAACATGAGAAAAAATAAAACTTTCTTGAACATTAAATGAGAACTTCAACTTTTGGGTGCATTTGTTGCTAAAAAAAAATCATTTTGTCAGTCAAAAGTACCAAAAGTGTCAAAAAAGCGTTTTCGGCTCTATGACTGTTTTGAATTTTAAACTTACAATGTGGCATAAAATAACAATTTCTTGAACATCAAATGAGAACTTCAACTTTTGGGTGCGTTTTTTGCTAAAAAATCATTTTTTCAGTCAAAAGTGCCAAAAGTGTCAAAAAAGCGTTTTCGGCTCTATGACTGTTTTGAATTTTAAACTTACAATGTGGCATAAAATAACACTTTCTTGAACATCAAATGAGAACTTCAACTTTTGGGTGCGTTTTTTGCTAAAAATCATTTTGTCAGTCAAAAGTGCCAAAAATGTCAAAAAAGCGTTTTCGGCTCTATGATTGTTTTGAATTTTAAACTTACAACGTTGCATAAAATAACACTTTCTTGAACATCAAATGAGAACTTCAACTTTTGGGTGCATTTGTTTCTAAAAAAAATCATTTTGTCAGTCAAAAGTGTCAAAAAAGTGTTTTCGGCTCTAACTATTACTGGTTTGAAGTTTCAACTGACAACATGAGAAAAAAGAAAACTTTCTTGAACATCAAATGAGAACTTCAACTTTTGGGTGCATTTGTTGCTAAAAAAAAATCATTTTGTCAGTCAAAAGTACCAAAAGTGTCAAAAAAGAGTTTTTGGCTTTATGACTGTTTTGAATTTTAAACTTACAATGTGGCATAAAATAACAATTTCTTGAACATCAAATGAGAACTTCAACTTTTGGGTGCGTTTTTTGCTAAAAAATCATTTTGTCAGTCAAAAGTGCCAAAAGTGTCAAAAAAGCGTTTTCGGCTCTATGACTGTTTTGAATTTTAAACTTACAATGTGGCATAAAATAACACTTTCTTGAACATCAAATGAGAACCTCAACTTTTGGGTGCGTTTTTTGCTAAAAAATCATTTTGTCAGTCAAAAGTGCCAAAAATGTCAAAAAAGCGTTTTCGGCTCTATGACTGTTTTGAATTTTAAACTTACAACGTTGCATAAAATAACACTGTCTTGAACTGCAAATGAGAACTTTAACTTTTGGGTGCATTTGTTTCTAAAAAAAATCATTTTGTCAGTCAAAAGTGCCAAAAGTGTCAAAAAAGCATTTTCGGCTCTAACTATTACTGGTTTGAAGTTTCAACTGACAACATGAGAAAAAATAAAACTTTCTTGAACATCAAATGAGAACTTCAACTTTTGGGTGCATTTGTTGCTAAAAAAAATCATTTTGTCAGTCAAAAGTACCAAAAGTGTCAAAAAAGCGTTTTCGGCTCTATGACTGTTTTGAATTTTAAACTTACAATGTGGCATAAAATAACAATTTCTTGAACATCAAATGAGAACTTCAACTTTTGGGTGCGTTTTTTGCTAAAAAATCATTTTGTCAGTCAAAAGTGCCAAAAGTGTCAAAAAAGCGTTTTCGGCTCTATGACTGTTTTGAATTTTAAACTTACAATGTGGCATAAAATAACAATTTCTTGAACATCAAATGAGAACTTCAACTTTTGGGTGCGTTTTTTGCTAAAAATCATTTTGTCAGTAAAAAGTGCCAAAAATGTCAAAAAAGCGTTTTCGGCTCTATGATTGTTTTGAATTTTAAACTTACAACGTTGCATAAAATAACACTTTCTTGAACTGCAAATGAGAACTTCAACTTTTGGGTGCATTTGTTTCTAAAAAAAAATCATTTTGTCAGTCAAAAGTGTCAAAAAAGTGTTTTCGGCTCTAACTATTACTGGTTTGAAGGTTCAACTAACAACATGAGAAAAAATAAAACTTTCTTGAACATCAAATGAGAACTTCAACTTTTGGGTGCATTTGTTGCTAAAAAAAATCATTTTGTCAGTCAAAAGTACCAAAAGTGTCAAAAAAGCGTTTTCGGCTCTATGACTGTTTTGAATTTTAAACTTACAATGTGGCATAAAATAACAATTTCTTGAACATCAAATGAGAAATTCAACTTTTGGGTGCGTTTTTTGCTAAAAAATCATTTTTTCAGTCAAAAGTGCCAAAAGTGTCAAAAAAGCGTTTTCGGCTCTATGACTGTTTTGAATTTTAAACTTACAATGTGGCATAAAATAACACTTTCTTGAACATCAAATGAGAACTTCAACTTTTGGGTGCGTTTTTTGCTAAAAATCATTTTGTCAGTCAAAAGTGCCAAAAATGTCAAAAAAGCGTTTTCGGCGCTATGATTGTTTTGAATTTTAAACTTACAACGTTGCATAAAATAACACTTTCTTGAACTGCAAATGAGAACTTCAACTTTTGGGTGCATTTGTTTCTAAAAAAAATCATTTTGTCAGTCAAAAGTGTCAAAAAAGTGTTTTCGGCTCTAACTATTACTGGTTTGAAGTTTCAACTGACAACATGAGAAAAAATAACACTTTCTTGAACTGCAAATGAGAACTTCAACTTTTCGGTGCATTTTTTTCTAAAAAAAAATCATTTTGTCAGTCAAAAGTACCAAAAGTGTCAAAAAAGAGTTTTCGGCTTTATGACTGTTTTGAATTTTAAACTTACAATGTGGCATAAAATAACAATTTCTTGAACGTCAAATGAGAACTTCAACTTTTGGGTGCGTTTTTTGCTAAAAAATCATTTTGTCAGTCAAAAGTGCCAAAAGTGTCATAAAAGCGTTTTCAGCTCTATGACTGTTTTGAATTTAAACTTACAATGTGGCATAAAATAACAATTTCTTGAACATCAAATGAGAACTTCAACTTTTGGGTGCGTTTTTTGCTAAAAATCATTTTGTCAGTAAAAGTGCCAAAAATGTCAAAAAAGCGTTTTCGGCTCTATGATTGTTTTGAATTTTAAACTTACAACGTTGCATAAAATAACACTTTCTTGAACATCAAATGAGAACTTCAACTTTTGGGTGCGTTTTTTGCTAAAAATCATTTTGTCAGTCAAAAGTGCCAAAAATATCCAAAAAGCGTTTTCGACTCTATGACTGTATTGAATTTTAAACTTACAAAGTGGCATAAAATAACACTTTCTTGAAATGCAAATGAGAACTTCAACTTTTGTGTGCATTTGTTTCTAAAAAAAATCATTTTGTCAGTCAAAAGTACCAAAAGTGTCAAAAAAGTGTTTTCGGCTCTAACTATTACTGGTTTGAAGTTTCAACTGACAACATGAGAAAAAATAAAACTTTCTTGAACGTCAAATGAGAACTTCAACTTTTGGGTGCATTTGTTGCTAAAACAAATCATTTTGTCAGTCAAAAGTACCAAAAGTGTCAAAAAAGCGTTTTCGGCTCTATGACGGTTTTGAATTTTAAACTTACAATGTGGCATAAAATAACAATTTCTTGAACATCAAATGAGAACTTTGACTTTTGGGTGCGTCTTTTGCTAAAAAATCATTTTGTCAGTCAAAGTGCCAAAAATGTCAAAAAAGTGTTTTCGGCTCTATGACTGTTTTGAATTTTAAACTTACAACGTTGCATAAAATAACACCTTCTTGAACTGCAAATGAGAACTTCAACTTTTGGGTGCATTTGTTTCTAAAAAAAATCATTTTGTCAGTCAAAAGTGCCAAAAGTGTCAAAAAAGATTTTTCGGCTCTAACTATTACTGGTTTGAAGTTTCAACTGACAACATGAGAAAAAATAAAACTTTCTTGAACATCAAATGAGAACTTCAACTTTTGGGTGCATTTGTTGCTAAAAAAAATCATTTTGTCTGTCAAAAGTACCAAAAGTGTCAAAAAAGCGTTTTCGGCTCTATGACTGTTTTGAATTTTAAACTTACAATGTGGCATAAAATAACAATTTCTTGAACATCAAATGAGAACTTCAACTTTTGGGTGCGTTTTTTGCTAAAAAATCATTTTGTCAGTCAAAAGTGCCAAAAATGTCAAAAAAGCGTTTTCGGCTCTATGACGGTTTTGAATTTTAAACTTACAACGTTGCATAAAATAACACTTTCTTGAACTGCCAATGAGAACTTTGACTTTTGGGTGCGTCTTTTGCTAAAAAATAATTTTGTCAGTCAAAAGTGCCAAAAATGTCAAAAAAGTGTTTTCGGCTCTAACTATTACTGGTTTGAAGTTTCAACTGACAACATGAGACAAAAATAAAACTTTCTTGAACATCAAATGAGAACTTCAACTTTTGGGTGCATTTGTTGCTAAAAAAAATCATTTTGTCAGTCAAAAGTACCAAAAGTGTCAAAAAAGCGTTTTCGGCTCTATGACTGTTTTGAATTTTAAACTTACAATGTGGCATAAAATAACAATTTCTTGAACATCAAATGAGAACTTCAACTTTTGGGTGCGTTTTTTGCTAAAAAATCATTTTGTCAGTCAAAAGTGCCAAAAATGTCAAAAAAGCGTTTTCGGCTCTATGACGGTTTTGAATTTTAAACTTACAACGTTGCATAAAATAACACTTTCTTGAACTGCCAATGAGAACTTTGACTTTTGGGTGCGTCTTTTGCTAAAAAATCATTTTGTCAGTCAAAAGTGCCAAAAATGTCAAAAAAGTGTTTTCGGCTCTAACTATTACTGGTTTGAAGTTTCAACTGACAACATGAGACAAAAATAAAACTTTCTTGAACATCAAATGAGAACTTCAACTTTTGGGTGCATTTGTTGCTAAAAAAAATCATTTTGTCAGTCAAAAGTACCAAAAGTGTCAAAAAAGCGTTTTCGGCTCTATGACTGTTTTGAATTTTAAACTTACAATGTGGCATAAAATAACAATTTCTTGAACATCAAATGAGAACTTCAACTTTTGGGTGCGTTTTTTGCTAAAAAATCATTTTGTCAGTCAAAAGTGCCCAAAGTGTCAAAAAAGCGTTTTCGGCTCTATGACTGTTTTGAATTTTAAACTTACAATGTGGCATAAAATAACAATTTCTTGAACATCAAATGAGAACTTCAACTTTTGGGTGCGTTTTTTGCTAAAAATCATTTTGTGGGTAAAAAGTGCCAAAAATGTCAAAAAAGCGTTTTCGGCTCTATGATTGTTTTGAATTTTAAACTTACAACGTTGCATAAAATAACACTTTCTTGAACTGCAAATGAGAACTTCAACTTTTGGGTGCATTTGTTTCTAAAAAAAATCATTTTGTCAGTCAAAAGTGTCAAAAAAGTGTTTTCGGCTCTAACTATTACTGGTTTGAAGTTTCAACTGACAACATGAGAAAAAATAACAATTTCTTGAACGTCAAATGAGAACTTCAACTTTTGGGTGCGTTTTTTGCTAAAAATCATTTTGTCAGTCAAAAGTGCCAAAAGTGTCATAAAAGCGTTTTCAGCTCTATGACTGTTTTGAATTTTAAACTTACAATGTGGCATAAAATAACAATTTCTTGAACATCAAATGAGAACTTCAACTTTTGGGTGCGTTTTTTGCTAAAAATCATTTTGTCAGTAAAAGTGCCAAAAATGTCAAAAAAGCGTTTTCGGCTCTATGATTGTTTTGAATTTTAAACTTACAACGTTGCATAAAATAACACTTTCTTGAACATCAAATGAGAACTTCAACTTTTGGGTGCGTTTTTTGCTAAAAATCATTTTGTCAGTCAAAAGTGCCAAAAATATCCAAAAAGCGTTTTCGACTCTATGACTGTATTGAATTTTAAACTTACAAAGTGGCATAAAATAACACTTTCTTGAAATGCAAATGAGAACTTCAACTTTTGTGTGCATTTGTTTCTAAAAAAAATCATTTTGTCAGTCAAAAGTACCAAAAGTGTCAAAAAAGTGTTTTCGGCCTTAACTATTACTGGTTTGAAGTTTCAACTGACAACATGAGAAAAAATAAAACTTTCTTGAACATCAAATGAGAACTTCAACTTTTGGGTGCATTTGTTTCTAAAAAAAATCATTTTGTCAGTCAAAAGTGCCAAAAGTGTCAAAAAAGTGTTTTCGGCTCTAACTATTACTGGTTTGAAGGTTCAACTAACAACATGAGAAAAAATAAAACTTTCTTGAACATCAAATGAGAACTTCAACTTTTGGGTGCATTTGTTGCTAAAAAAAAATCATTTTGTCAGTCAAAAGTACCAAAAGTGTCAAAAAAGCGTTTTCGGCTCTATGACTGTTTTGAATTTTAAACTTACAATGTGGCATAAAATAACAATTTCTTGAACATCAAATGAGAACTTCAACTTTTGGGTGCGTTTTTTGCTAAAAAATCATTTTTTCAGTCAAAAGTGTCAAAAAAGCGTTTTCGGCTCTATGACTGTTTTGAATTTTAAACTTACAATGTGGCATAAAATAACACTTTCTTGAACATCAAATGAGAACTTCAACTTTTGGGTGCGTTTTTTGCTAAAAATCATTTTGTCAGTCAAAAGTGCCAAAAATGTCAAAAAAGCGTTTTCGGCTCTATGATTGTTTTGAATTTTAAACTTACAACGTTGCATAAAATAACACTTTCTTGAACTGCAAATGAGAACTTCAACTTTTGGGTGCATTTGTTTCTAAAAAAAATCATTTTGTCAGTCAAAAGTGTCAAAAAAGTGTTTTCGGCTCTAACTATTACTGGTTTGAAGTTTCAACTGACAACATGAGAAAAAAGAAAACTTTCTTGAACATCAAATGAGAACTTCAACTTTTGGGTGCATTTGTTGCTAAAAAAAATCATTTTGTCAGTCAAAAGTACCAAAAGTGTCAAAAAAGAGTTTTTGGCTTTATGACTGTTTTGAATTTTAAACTTACAATGTGGCATAAAATAACAATTTCTTGAGCATCAAATGAGAACTTCAACTTTTGGGTGCGTTTTTTGCTAAAAAATCATTTTGTCAGTCAAAAGTGCCAAAAGTGTCAAAAAAGCGTTTTCGGCTCTATGACTGTTTTGAATTTTAAAATTACAATGTGGCATAAAATAACACTTTCTTGAACATCAAATGAGAACCTCAACTTTTGGGTGCGTTTTTTGCTAAAAAATCATTTTGTCAGTCAAAAGTGCCAAAAATGTCAAAAAAGCGTTTTCGGCTCTATGACTGTTTTGAATTTTAAACTTACAACGTTGCATAAAATAACACTGTCTTGAACTGCAAATGAGAACTTTAACTTTTGGGTGCATTTGTTTCTAAAAAAAATCATTTTGTCAGTCAAAATTGCCAAAAGTGTCAAAAAAGTGTTTTCGGCTCTAACTATTACTGGTTTGAAGTTTCAACTGACAACATGAGAAAAAATAAAACTTTCTTGAACATCAAATGAGAACTTCAACTTTTGGGTGCATTTGTTTCTAAAAAAAATCATTTTGTCAGTCAAAAGTGCCAAAAGTGTCAAAAAAGTGTTTTCGGCTCTAACTATTACTGGTTTGAAGTTTCAACTGACAACATGAGAAAAAATAAAACTTTCTTGAACATCAAATGAGAACTTCAACTTTTGGGTGCATTTGTTTCTAAAAAAAATCATTTTGTCAGTCAAAAGTGTCAAAAAAGTGTTTTCGGCTCTAACTATTACTGGTTTGAAGGTTCAACTAACAACATGAGAAAAAATAAAACTTTCTTGAACATCAAATGAGAACTTCAACTTTTGGGTGCATTTGTTGCTAAAAAAAATCATTTTGTCAGTCAAAAGTACCAAAAGTGTCAAAAAAGCGTTTTCGGCTCTATGACTGTTTTGAATTTTAAACTTACAATGTGGCATAAAATAACAATTTCTTGAACATCAAATGAGAACTTCAACTTTTGGGTGCGTTTTTTGCTAAAAAATCATTTTTTCAGTCAAAAGTGCCAAAAGTGTCAAAAAAGCGTTTTCGGCTCTATGACTGTTTTGAATTTTAAACTTACAATGTGGCATAAAATAACACTTTCTTGAACATCAAATGAGAACTTCAAGTTTTGGGTGCGTTTTTTGCTAAAAATCATTTTGTCAGTCAAAAGTGCCAAAAATGTCAAAAAAGCGTTTTCGGCTCTATGATTGTTTTGAATTTTAAACTTACAACGTTGCATAAAATAACACTTTCTTGAACTGCAAATGAGAACTTCAACTTTTGGGTGCATTTGTTTCTAAAAAAAATCATTTTGTCAGTCAAAAGTGTCAAAAAAGTGTTTTCGGCTCTAACTATTACTGGTTTGAAGTTTCAACTGACAACATGAGAAAAAATAACACTTTCTTGAACTGCAAATGAGAACTTCAACTTTTCGGTGCATTTTTTTCTAAAAAAAAATCATTTTGTCAGTCAAAAGTACCAAAAGTGTCAAAAAACAGTTTTTGGCTTTATGACTGTTTTGAATTTTAAACTTACAATGTGGCATAAAATAACAATTTCTTGAACATCAAATGAGAACTTCAACTTTTGGGTGCGTTTTTTGCTAAAAAATCATTTTGTCAGTCAAAAGTGCCAAAAGTGTCAAAAAAGCGTTTTCGGCTCTATGACTGTTTTGAATTTTAAACTTACAATGTGGCATAAAATAACACTTTCTTGAACATCAAATGAGAACCTCAACTTTTGGGTGCGTTTTTTGCTAAAAAATCATTTTGTCAGTCAAAAGTGCCAAAAATGTCAAAAAAGCGTTTTCGGCTCTATGACTGTTTTGAATTTTAAACTTACAACGTTGCATAAAATAACACTGTCTTGAACTGCAAATGAGAACTTTAACTTTTGGGTGCATTTGTTTCTAAAAAAAATCATTTTGTCAGTCAAAAGTGCCAAAAGTGTCAAAAAAGCATTTTCGGCTCTAACTATTACTGGTTTGAAGTTTCAACTGACAACATGAGAAAAAATAAAACTTTCTTGAACATCAAATGAGAACTTCAACTTTTGGGTGCATTTGTTTCTAAAAAAAATCATTTTGTCAGTCAAAAGTGCCAAAAGTGTCAAAAAAGTGTTTTCGGCTCTAACTATTACTGGTTTGAAGTTTCAACTGACAACATGAGAAAAAATAACACTTTCTTGAACTGCAAATGAGAACTTCAACTTTTCGGTGCATTTTTTTCTAAAAAAAAATCATTTTGTCAGTCAAAAGTGTTAAAAAAGTGTTTTCGGCTCTAACTATTACTGGTTTGAAGTTTCAACTGACAACATGAGAAAAAATAACACTTTCTTGAACTGCAAATGAGAACTTCAACTTTTCGGTGCATTTTTTTCTAAAAAAAAATCATTTTGTCAGTCAAAAGTGTTAAAAAAGTGTTTTCGGCTCTAACTATTACTGGTTTGAAGTTTCAACTGACAACATGAGAAAAAATAAAACTTTCTTGAACATCAAATGAGAACTTCAACTTTTGGGTGCATTTGTTGCTAAAAAAAATCATTTTGTCAGTCAAAAGTACCAAAAGTGTCAAAAAAGCGTTTTCGGCTCTATGACTGTTTTGAATTTTAAACTTACAATGTGGCATAAAATAACAATTTCTTGAACATCAAATGAGAACTTCAACTTTTGGGTGCGTTTTTTGCTAAAAAATCATTTTGTCAGTCAAAAGTGCCAAAAGTGTCAAAAAAGCGTTTTCGGCTCTATGACTGTTTTGAATTTTAAACTTACAATGTGGCATAAAATAACAATTTCTTGAACATCAAATGAGAACTTCAACTTTTGGGTGCGTTTTTTGCTAAAAATCATTTTGTCAGTCAAAAGTGCCAAAAATGACAAAAAAGCGTTTTCGGCTCTATGATTGTTTTGAATTTTAAACTTACAACGTTGCATAAAATAACACTTTCTTGAACTGCAAATGAGAACTTCAACTTTTGGGTGCATTTGTTTCTAAAAAAAATCATTTTTTCAGTCAAAAGTGTCAAAAAAGTGTTTTCGGCTCTAACTATTACTGGTTTGAAGTTTCAACTGACAACATGAGAAAAAATAACAATTTCTTGAACGTCAAATGAGAACTTCAACTTTTGGGTGCGTTTTTTGCTAAAAATCATTTTGTCAGTAAAAGTGCCAAAAATGTCAAAAAAGCGTTTTCGGCTCTATGATTGTTTTGAATTTTAAACTTACAACGTTGCATAAAATAACACTTTCTTGAACATCAAATGAGAACTTCAACTTTTGGGTGCGTTTTTTGCTAAAAATCATTTTGTCAGTCAAAAGTGCCAAAAATATCCAAAAAGCGTTTTCGGCTCTATGACTGTTTTGAATTTTAAACTTACAATGTGGCATAAAATAACAATTTCTTGAACATCAAATGAGAACTTCAACTTTTGTGTGCATTTGTTTCTAAAAAAAATCATTTTGTCAGTCAAAAGTACCAAAAGTGTCAAAAAAGTGTTTTCGGCTCTAACTATTACTGGTTTGAAGTTTCAACTGACAACATGAGAAAAAATAAAACTTTCTTGAACATCAAATGAGAACTTAAACTTTTGGGTGCATTTGTTTCTAAAAAAAATCATTTTGTCAGTCAAAAGTGCCAAAAGTGTCAAAAAAGTGTTTTCGGCTCTAACTATTACTGGTTTGAAGGTTCAACAAACAACATGAGAAAAAATAAAACTTTCTTGAACATTAAATGAGAACTTCAACTTTTGGGTGCATTTGTTGCTAAAAAAAAATCATTTTGTCAGTCAAAAGTACCAAAAGTGTCAAAAAAGCGTTTTCGGCTCTATGACTGTTTTGAATTTTAAACTTACAATGTGGCATAAAATAACAATTTCTTGAACATCAAATGAGAACTTCAACTTTTGGGTGCGTTTTTTGCTAAAAAATCATTTTGTCAGTCAAAAGTGCCAAAAGTGTCAAAAAAGCGTTTTCGGCTCTATGACTGTTTTGAATTTTAAACTTACAATGTGGCATAAAATAACACTTTCTTGAACATCAAATGAGAACCTCAACTTTTGGGTGCGTTTTTTGCTAAAAAATCATTTTGTCAGTCAAAAGTGCCAAAAATGTCAAAAAAGCGTTTTCGGCTCTATGACTGTTTTGAATTTTAAACTTACAACGTTGCATAAAATAACACTGTCTTGAACTGCAAATGAGAACTTTAACTTTTGGGTGCATTTGTTTCTAAAAAAAATCATTTTGTCAGTCAAAAGTGCCAAAAGTGTCAAAAAAGCATTTTCGGCTCTAACTATTACTGGTTTGAAGTTTCAACTGACAACATGAGAAAAAATAAAACTTTCTTGAACATCAAATGAGAACTTCAACTTTTGGGTGCATTTGTTGCTAAAAAAAATCATTTTGTCAGTCAAAAGTACCAAAAGTGTCAAAAAAGCGTTTTCGGCTCTATGACTGTTTTGAATTTTAAACTTACAATGTGGCATAAAATAACAATTTCTTGAACATCAAATGAGAACTTCAACTTTTGGGTGCGTTTTTTGCTAAAAAATCATTTTGTCAGTCAAAAGTGCCAAAAGTGTCAAAAAAGCGTTTTCGGCTCTATGACTGTTTTGAATTTTAAACTTACAATGTGGCATAAAATAACAATTTCTTGAACATCAAATGAGAACTTCAACTTTTGGGTGCGTTTTTTGCTAAAAATCATTTTGTCAGTAAAAAGTGCCAAAAATGTCAAAAAAGCGTTTTCGGCTCTATGATTGTTTTGAATTTTAAACTTACAACGTTGCATAAAATAACACTTTCTTGAACTGCAAATGAGAACTTCAACTTTTGGGTGCATTTGTTTCTAAAAAAAAATCATTTTGTCAGTCAAAAGTGTCAAAAAAGTGTTTTCGGCTCTAACTATTACTGGTTTGAAGTTTCAACTGACAACATGAGAAAAAATAAAACTTTCTTGAACGTCAAATGAGAACTTCAACTTTTGGGTGCATTTGTTGCTAAAACAAATCATTTTGTCAGTCAAAAGTACCAAAAGTGTCAAAAAAGCGTTTTCGGCTCTAACTATTACTGGTTTGAAGGTTCAACTAACAACATGAGAAAAAATAAAACTTTCTTGAACATCAAATGAGAACTTCAACTTTTGGGTGCATTTGTTGCTAAAAAAAATCATTTTGTCAGTCAAAAGTACCAAAAGTGTCAAAAAAGCGTTTTCGGCTCTATGACTGTTTTGAATTTTAAACTTACAATGTGGCATAAAATAACAATTTCTTGAACATCAAATGAGAAATTCAACTTTTGGGTGCGTTTTTTGCTAAAAAATCATTTTTTCAGTCAAAAGTGCCAAAAGTGTCAAAAAAGCGTTTTCGGCTCTATGACTGTTTTGAATTTTAAACTTACAATGTGGCATAAAATAACACTTTCTTGAACATCAAATGAGAACTTCAACTTTTGGGTGCGTTTTTTGCTAAAAATCATTTTGTCAGTCAAAAGTGCCAAAAATGTCAAAAAAGCGTTTTCGGCGCTATGATTGTTTTGAATTTTAAACTTACAACGTTGCATAAAATAACACTTTCTTGAACTGCAAATGAGAACTTCAACTTTTGGGTGCATTTGTTTCTAAAAAAAATCATTTTGTCAGTCAAAAGTGCCAAAAATATCCAAAAAGCGTTTTCGACTCTATGACTGTATTGAATTTTAAACTTACAAAGTGGCATAAAATAACACTTTCTTGAAATGCAAATGAGAACTTCAACTTTTGTGTGCATTTGTTTCTAAAAAAAATCATTTTGTCAGTCAAAAGTACCAAAAGTGTCAAAAAAGTGTTTTCGGCTCTAACTATTACTGGTTTGAAGTTTCAACTGACAACATGAGAAAAAATAAAACTTTCTTGAACGTCAAATGAGAACTTCAACTTTTGGGTGCATTTGTTGCTAAAACAAATCATTTTGTCAGTCAAAAGTACCAAAAGTGTCAAAAAAGCGTTTTCGGCTCTATGACGGTTTTGAATTTTAAACTTACAATGTGGCATAAAATAACAATTTCTTGAACATCAAATGAGAACTTTGACTTTTGGGTGCGTCTTTTGCTAAAAAATCATTTTGTCAGTCAAAGTGCCAAAAATGTCAAAAAAGTGTTTTCGGCTCTATGACTGTTTTGAATTTTAAACTTACAACGTTGCATAAAATAACACCTTCTTGAACTGCAAATGAGAACTTCAACTTTTGGGTGCATTTGTTTCTAAAAAAAATCATTTTGTCAGTCAAAAGTGCCAAAAGTGTCAAAAAAGATTTTTCGGCTCTAACTATTACTGGTTTGAAGTTTCAACTGACAACATGAGAAAAAATAAAACTTTCTTGAACATCAAATGAGAACTTCAACTTTTGGGTGCATTTGTTGCTAAAAAAAATCATTTTGTCTGTCAAAAGTACCAAAAGTGTCAAAAAAGCGTTTTCGGCTCTATGACTGTTTTGAATTTTAAACTTACAATGTGGCATAAAATAACAATTTCTTGAACATCAAATGAGAACTTCAACTTTTGGGTGCGTTTTTTGCTAAAAAATCATTTTGTCAGTCAAAAGTGCCAAAAATGTCAAAAAAGCGTTTTCGGCTCTATGACGGTTTTGAATTTTAAACTTACAACGTTGCATAAAATAACACTTTCTTGAACTGCCAATGAGAACTTTGACTTTTGGGTGCGTCTTTTGCTAAAAAATAATTTTGTCAGTCAAAAGTGCCAAAAATGTCAAAAAAGTGTTTTCGGCTCTAACTATTACTGGTTTGAAGTTTCAACTGACAACATGAGACAAAAATAAAACTTTCTTGAACATCAAATGAGAACTTCAACTTTTGGGTGCATTTGTTGCTAAAAAAAATCATTTTGTCAGTCAAAAGTACCAAAAGTGTCAAAAAAGCGTTTTCGGCTCTATGACTGTTTTGAATTTTAAACTTACAATGTGGCATAAAATAACAATTTCTTGAACATCAAATGAGAACTTCAACTTTTGGGTGCGTTTTTTGCTAAAAAATCATTTTGTCAGTCAAAAGTGCCAAAAATGTCAAAAAAGCGTTTTCGGCTCTATGACGGTTTTGAATTTTAAACTTACAACGTTGCATAAAATAACACTTTCTTGAACTGCCAATGAGAACTTTGACTTTTGGGTGCGTCTTTTGCTAAAAAATCATTTTGTCAGTCAAAAGTGCCAAAAATGTCAAAAAAGTGTTTTCGGCTCTAACTATTACTGGTTTGAAGTTTCAACTGACAACATGAGACAAAAATAAAACTTTCTTGAACATCAAATGAGAACTTCAACTTTTGGGTGCATTTGTTGCTAAAAAAAATCATTTTGTCAGTCAAAAGTACCAAAAGTGTCAAAAAAGCGTTTTCGGCTCTATGACTGTTTTGAATTTTAAACTTACAATGTGGCATAAAATAACAATTTCTTGAACATCAAATGAGAACTTCAACTTTTGGGTGCGTTTTTTGCTAAAAAATCATTTTGTCAGTCAAAAGTGCCCAAAGTGTCAAAAAAGCGTTTTCGGCTCTATGACTGTTTTGAATTTTAAACTTACAATGTGGCATAAAATAACAATTTCTTGAACATCAAATGAGAACTTCAACTTTTGGGTGCGTTTTTTGCTAAAAATCATTTTGTGGGTAAAAAGTGCCAAAAATGTCAAAAAAGCGTTTTCGGCTCTATGATTGTTTTGAATTTTAAACTTACAACGTTGCATAAAATAACACTTTCTTGAACTGCAAATGAGAACTTCAACTTTTGGGTGCATTTGTTTCTAAAAAAAATCATTTTGTCAGTCAAAAGTGTCAAAAAAGTGTTTTCGGCTCTAACTATTACTGGTTTGAAGTTTCAACTGACAACATGAGAAAAAATAACAATTTCTTGAACGTCAAATGAGAACTTCAACTTTTGGGTGCGTTTTTTGCTAAAAAATCATTTTGTCAGTCAAAAGTGCCAAAAGTGTCATAAAAGCGTTTTCAGCTCTATGACTGTTTTGAATTTTAAACTTACAATGTGGCATAAAATAACAATTTCTTGAACATCAAATGAGAACTTCAACTTTTGGGTGCGTTTTTTGCTAAAAATCATTTTGTCAGTAAAAGTGCCAAAAATGTCAAAAAAGCGTTTTCGGCTCTATGATTGTTTTGAATTTTAAACTTACAACGTTGCATAAAATAACACTTTCTTGAACATCAAATGAGAACTTCAACTTTTGGGTGCGTTTTTTGCTAAAAATCATTTTGTCAGTCAAAAGTGCCAAAAATATCCAAAAAGCGTTTTCGACTCTATGACTGTATTGAATTTTAAACTTACAAAGTGGCATAAAATAACACTTTCTTGAAATGCAAATGAGAACTTCAACTTTTGTGTGCATTTGTTTCTAAAAAAAATCATTTTGTCAGTCAAAAGTACCAAAAGTGTCAAAAAAGTGTTTTCGGCCTTAACTATTACTGGTTTGAAGTTTCAACTGACAACATGAGAAAAAATAAAACTTTCTTGAACATCAAATGAGAACTTCAACTTTTGGGTGCATTTGTTTCTAAAAAAAATCATTTTGTCAGTCAAAAGTGCCAAAAGTGTCAAAAAAGTGTTTTCGGCTCTAACTATTACTGGTTTGAAGGTTCAACTAACAACATGAGAAAAAATAAAACTTTCTTGAACATCAAATGAGAACTTCAACTTTTGGGTGCATTTGTTGCTAAAAAAAAATCATTTTGTCAGTCAAAAGTACCAAAAGTGTCAAAAAAGCGTTTTCGGCTCTATGACTGTTTTGAATTTTAAACTTACAATGTGGCATAAAATAACAATTTCTTGAACATCAAATGAGAACTTCAACTTTTGGGTGCGTTTTTTGCTAAAAAATCATTTTTTCAGTCAAAAGTGCCAAAAGTGTCAAAAAAGCGTTTTCGGCTCTATGACTGTTTTGAATTTTAAACTTACAATGTGGCATAAAATAACACTTTCTTGAACATCAAATGAGAACTTCAACTTTTGGGTGCGTTTTTTGCTAAAAATCATTTTGTCAGTCAAAAGTGCCAAAAATGTCAAAAAAGCGTTTTCGGCTCTATGATTGTTTTGAATTTTAAACTTACAACGTTGCATAAAATAACACTTTCTTGAACTGCAAATGAGAACTTCAACTTTTGGGTGCATTTGTTTCTAAAAAAAATCATTTTGTCAGTCAAAAGTGTCAAAAAAGTGTTTTCGGCTCTAACTATTACTGGTTTGAAGTTTCAACTGACAACATGAGAAAAAAGAAAACTTTCTTGAACATCAAATGAGAACTTCAACTTTTGGGTGCATTTGTTGCTAAAAAAAATCATTTTGTCAGTCAAAAGTACCAAAAGTGTCAAAAAAGAGTTTTTGGCTTTATGACTGTTTTGAATTTTAAACTTACAATGTGGCATAAAATAACAATTTCTTGAACATCAAATGAGAACTTCAACTTTTGGGTGCGTTTTTTGCTAAAAAATCATTTTGTCAGTCAAAAGTGCCAAAAGTGTCAAAAAAGCGTTTTCGGCTCTATGACTGTTTTGAATTTTAAAATTACAATGTGGCATAAAATAACACTTTCTTGAACATCAAATGAGAACCTCAACTTTTGGGTGCGTTTTTTGCTAAAAAATCATTTTGTCAGTCAAAAGTGCCAAAAATGTCAAAAAAGCGTTTTCGGCTCTATGACTGTTTTGAATTTTAAACTTACAACGTTGCATAAAATAACACTGTCTTGAACTGCAAATGAGAACTTTAACTTTTGGGTGCATTTGTTTCTAAAAAAAATCATTTTGTCAGTCAAAATTGCCAAAAGTGTCAAAAAAGTGTTTTCGGCTCTAACTATTACTGGTTTGAAGTTTCAACTGACAACATGAGAAAAAATAAAACTTTCTTGAACATCAAATGAGAACTTCAACTTTTGGGTGCATTTGTTTCTAAAAAAAATCATTTTGTCAGTCAAAAGTGCCAAAAGTGTCAAAAAAGTGTTTTCGGCTCTAACTATTACTGGTTTGAAGTTTCAACTGACAACATGAGAAAAAATAAAACTTTCTTGAACATCAAATGAGAACTTCAACTTTTGGGTGCATTTGTTTCTAAAAAAAATCATTTTGTCAGTCAAAAGTGTCAAAAAAGTGTTTTCGGCTCTAACTATTACTGGTTTGAAGGTTCAACTAACAACATGAGAAAAAATAAAACTTTCTTGAACATCAAATGAGAACTTCAACTTTTGGGTGCATTTGTTGCTAAAAAAAATCATTTTGTCAGTCAAAAGTACCAAAAGTGTCAAAAAAGCGTTTTCGGCTCTATGACTGTTTTGAATTTTAAACTTACAATGTGGCATAAAATAACAATTTCTTGAACATCAAATGAGAACTTCAACTTTTGGGTGCGTTTTTTGCTAAAAAATCATTTTTTCAGTCAAAAGTGTCAAAAAAGCGTTTTCGGCTCTATGACTGTTTTGAATTTTAAACTTACAATGTGGCATAAAATAACACTTTCTTGAACATCAAATGAGAACTTCAACTTTTGGGTGCGTTTTTTGCTAAAAATCATTTTGTCAGTCAAAAGTGCCAAAAATGTCAAAAAAGCGTTTTCGGCTCTATGATTGTTTTGAATTTTAAACTTACAACGTTGCATAAAATAACACTTTCTTGAACTGCAAATGAGAACTTCAACTTTTGGGTGCATTTGTTTCTAAAAAAAATCATTTTGTCAGTCAAAAGTGTCAAAAAAGTGTTTTCGGCTCTAACTATTACTGGTTTGAAGTTTCAACTGACAACATGAGAAAAAATAACACTTTCTTGAACTGCAAATGAGAACTTCAACTTTTCGGTGCATTTTTTTCTAAAAAAAAATCATTTTGTCAGTCAAAAGTACCAAAAGTGTCAAAAAAGAGTTTTTGGCTTTATGACTGTTTTGAATTTTAAACTTACAATGTGGCATAAAATAACAATTTCTTGAACATCAAATGAGAACTTCAACTTTTGGGTGCGTTTTTTGCTAAAAAATCATTTTGTCAGTCAAAAGTGCCAAAAGTGTCAAAAAAGCGTTTTCGGCTCTATGACTGTTTTGAATTTTAAACTTACAATGTGGCATAAAATAACACTTTCTTGAACATCAAATGAGAACCTCAACTTTTGGGTGCGTTTTTTGCTAAAAAATCATTTTGTCAGTCAAAAGTGCCAAAAATGTCAAAAAAGCGTTTTCGGCTCTATGACTGTTTTGAATTTTAAACTTACAACGTTGCATAAAATAACACTGTCTTGAACTGCAAATGAGAACTTTAACTTTTGGGTGCATTTGTTTCTAAAAAAAATCATTTTGTCAGTCAAAAGTGCCAAAAGTGTCAAAAAAGCATTTTCGGCTCTAACTATTACTGGTTTGAAGTTTCAACTGACAACATGAGAAAAAATAAAACTTTCTTGAACATCAAATGAGAACTTCAACTTTTGGGTGCATTTGTTTCTAAAAAAAATCATTTTGTCAGTCAAAAGTGCCAAAAGTGTCAAAAAAGTGTTTTCGGCTCTAACTATTACTGGTTTGAAGTTTCAACTGACAACATGAGAAAAAATAACACTTTCTTGAACTGCAAATGAGAACTTCAACTTTTCGGTGCATTTTTTTCTAAAAAAAAATCATTTTGTCAGTCAAAAGTGTTAAAAAAGTGTTTTCGGCTCTAACTATTACTGGTTTGAAGTTTCAACTGACAACATGAGAAAAAATAAAACTTTCTTGAACATCAAATGAGAACTTCAACTTTTGGGTGCATTTGTTGCTAAAAAAAATCATTTTGTCAGTCAAAAGTACCAAAAGTGTCAAAAAAGCGTTTTCGGCTCTATGACTGTTTTGAATTTTAAACTTACAATGTGGCATAAAATAACAATTTCTTGAACATCAAATGAGAACTTCAACTTTTGGGTGCGTTTTTTGCTAAAAATCATTTTGTCAGTCAAAAGTGCCAAAAATGTCAAAAAAGCGTTTTCGGCTCTATGATTGTTTTGAATTTTAAACTTACAACGTTGCATAAAATAACACTTTCTTGAACATCAAATGAGAACTTCAACTTTTGGGTGCGTTTTTTGCTAAAAATCATTTTGTCAGTCAAAAGTGCCAAAAATATCCAAAAAGCGTTTTCGGCTCTATGACTGTATTGAATTTTAAACTTACAAAGTGGCATAAAATAACACTTTCTTGAAATGCAAATGAGAACTTCAACTTTTGTGTGCATTTGTTTCTAAAAAAAATCATTTTGTCAGTCAAAAGTACCAAAAGTGTCAAAAAAGTGTTTTCGGCTCTAACTATTACTGGTTTGAAGTTTCAACTGACAACATGAGAAAAAATAAAACTTTCTTGAACATCAAATGAGAACTTCAACTTTTGGGTGCATTTGTTTCTAAAAAAAATCATTTTGTCACTCAAAAGTGCCAAAAGTGTCAAAAAAGTGTTTTCGGCTCTAACTATTACTGGTTTGAAGGTTCAACTAACAACATGAGAAAAAATAAAACTTTCTTGAACATCAAATGAGAACTTCAACTTTTGGGTGCATTTGTTGCTAAAAAAAAATCATTTTGTCAGTCAAAAGTACCAAAAGTGTCAAAAAAGCGTTTTCGGCTCTATGACTGTTTTGAATTTTAAACTTACAATGTGGCATAAAATAACAATTTCTTGAACATCAAATGAGAACTTCAACTTTTGGGTGCGTTTTTTGCTAAAAAATCATTTTTTCAGTCAAAAGTGCCAAAAGTGTCAAAAAAGCGTTTTCGGCTCTATGACTGTTTTGAATTTTAAACTTACAATGTGGCATAAAATAACACTTTCTTGAACATCAAATGGGAACTTCAACTTTTGGGTGCGTTTTTTGCTAAAAATCATTTTGTCAGTCAAAAGTGCCAAAAATGTCAAAAAAGCGTTTTCGGCTCTATGATTGTTTTGAATTTTAAACTTACAACGTTGCATAAAATAACACTTTCTTGAACTGCAAATGAGAACTTCAACTTTTGGGTGCATTTGTTTCTAAAAAAAATCATTTTGTCAGTCAAAAGTGTCAAAAAAGTGTTTTCGGCTCTAACTATTACTGGTTTGAAGTTTCAATTGACAACATGAGAAAAAAGAAAACTTTCTTGAACATCAAATGAGAACTTCAACTTTTGGGTGCATTTGT
Organism: Oryzias latipes; assembly: GCF_053564925.1. Classification (NCBI taxonomy): domain Eukaryota; kingdom Metazoa; phylum Chordata; class Actinopteri; order Beloniformes; family Adrianichthyidae; genus Oryzias; species Oryzias latipes. The sequence continues at coordinate 251,185 of NC_136240.1, forward strand.
TGCTAAAAAAAATCATTTTGTCAGTCAAAAGTACCAAAAGTGTCAAAAAAGAGTTTTTGGCTTTATGACTGTTTTGAATTTTAAACTTACAATGTGGCATAAAATAACAATTTCTTGAACATCAAATGAGAACTTCAACTTTTGGGTGCGTTTTTTGCTAAAAAATCATTTTGTCAGTCAAAAGTGCCAAAAGTGTCAAAAAAGCGTTTTCGGCTCTATGACTGTTTTGAATTTTAAACTTACAATGTGGCATAAAATAACACTTTCTTGAACATCAAATGAGAACCTCAACTTTTGGGTGCGTTTTTTGCTAAAAAATCATTTTGTCAGTCAAAAGTGCCAAAAATGTCAAAAAAGCGTTTTCGGCTCTATGACTGTTTTGAATTTTAAACTTACAACGTTGCATAAAATAACACTGTCTTGAACTGCAAATGAGAACTTTAACTTTTGGGTGCATTTGTTTCTAAAAAAAATCATTTTGTCAGTCAAAAGTGCCAAAAGTGTCAAAAAAGCATTTTCGGCTCTAACTATTACTGGTTTGAAGTTTCAACTGACAACATGAGAAAAAATAAAACTTTCTTGAACATCAAATGAGAACTTCAACTTTTGGGTGCATTTGTTTCTAAAAAAAATCATTTTGTCAGTCAAAAGTGCCAAAAGTGTCAAAAAAGTGTTTTCGGCTCTAACTATTACTGGTTTGAAGTTTCAACTGACAACATGAGAAAAAATAACACTTTCTTGAACATCAAATGAGAACTTCAACTTTTCGGTGCATTTTTTTCTAAAAAAAAATCATTTTGTCAGTCAAAAGTGTTAAAAAAGTGTTTTCGGCTCTAACTATTACTGGTTTGAAGTTTCAACTGACAACATGAGAAAAAATAAAACTTTCTTGAACATCAAATGAGAACTTCAACTTTTGGGTGCATTTGTTGCTAAAAAAAATCATTTTGTCAGTCAAAAGTACCAAAAGTGTCAAAAAAGCGTTTTCGGCTCTATGACTGTTTTGAATTTTAAACTTACAATGTGGCATAAAATAACAATTTCTTGAACATCAAATGAGAACTTCAACTTTTGGGTGCGTTTTTTGCTAAAAAATCATTTTGTCAGTCAAAAGTGCCAAAAGTGTCAAAAAAGCGTTTTCGGCTCTATGACTGTTTTGAATTTTAAACTTACAATGTGGCATAAAATAACAATTTCTTGAACATCAAATGAGAACTTCAACTTTTGGGTGCGTTTTTTGCTAAAAATCATTTTGTCAGTCAAAAGTGCCAAAAATGTCAAAAAAGCGTTTTCGGCTCTATGATTGTTTTGAATTTTAAACTTACAACGTTGCATAAAATAACACTTTCTTGAACATCAAATGAGAACTTCAACTTTTGGGTGCGTTTTTTGCTAAAAATCATTTTGTCAGTCAAAAGTGCCAAAAATATCCAAAAAGCGTTTTCGGCTCTATGACTGTATTGAATTTTAAACTTACAAAGTGGCATAAAATAACACTTTCTTGAAATGCAAATGAGAACTTCAACTTTTGTGTGCATTTGTTTCTAAAAAAAATCATTTTGTCAGTCAAAAGTACCAAAAGTGTCAAAAAAGTGTTTTCGGCTCTAACTATTACTGGTTTGAAGTTTCAACTGACAACATGAGAAAAAATAAAACTTTCTTGAACATCAAATGAGAACTTCAACTTTTGGGTGCATTTGTTTCTAAAAAAAATCATTTTGTCACTCAAAAGTGCCAAAAGTGTCAAAAAAGTGTTTTCGGCTCTAACTATTACTGGTTTGAAGGTTCAACTAACAACATGAGAAAAAATAAAACTTTCTTGAACATCAAATGAGAACTTCAACTTTTGGGTGCATTTGTTGCTAAAAAAAAATCATTTTGTCAGTCAAAAGTACCAAAAGTGTCAAAAAAGCGTTTTCGGCTCTATGACTGTTTTGAATTTTAAACTTACAATGTGGCATAAAATAACAATTTCTTGAACATCAAATGAGAACTTCAACTTTTGGGTGCGTTTTTTGCTAAAAAATCATTTTTTCAGTCAAAAGTGCCAAAAGTGTCAAAAAAGCGTTTTCGGCTCTATGACTGTTTTGAATTTTAAACTTACAATGTGGCATAAAATAACACTTTCTTGAACATCAAATGGGAACTTCAACTTTTGGGTGCGTTTTTTGCTAAAAATCATTTTGTCAGTCAAAAGTGCCAAAAATGTCAAAAAAGCGTTTTCGGCTCTATGATTTTTTTGAATTTTAAACTTACAACGTTGCATAAAATAACACTTTCTTGAACTGCAAATGAGAACTTCAACTTTTGGGTGCATTTGTTTCTAAAAAAAATCATTTTGTCAGTCAAAAGTGTCAAAAAAGTGTTTTCGGCTCTAACTATTACTGGTTTGAAGTTTCAATTGACAACATGAGAAAAAAGAAAACTTTCTTGAACATCAAATGAGAACTTCAACTTTTGGGTGCATTTGTTGCTAAAAAAAATCATTTTGTCAGTCAAAAGTACCAAAAGTGTCAAAAAAGAGTTTTTGGCTTTATGACTGTTTTGAATTTTAAACTTACAATGTGGCATAAAATAACAATTTCTTGAACATCAAATGAGAACTTCAACTTTTGGGTGCGTTTTTTGCTAAAAAATCATTTTGTCAGTCAAAAGTGCCAAAAGTGTCAAAAAAGCGTTTTCGGCTCTATGACTGTTTTGAATTTTAAACTTACAATGTGGCATAAAATAACACTTTCTTGAACATCAAATGAGAACCTCAACTTTTGGGTGCGTTTTTTGCTAAAAAATCATTTTGTCAGTCAAAAGTGCCAAAAATGTCAAAAAAGCGTTTTCGGCTCTATGACTGTTTTGAATTTTAAACTTACAACGTTGCATAAAATAACACTGTCTTGAACTGCAAATGAGAACTTTAACTTTTGGGTGCATTTGTTTCTAAAAAAAATCATTTTGTCAGTCAAAAGTGCCAAAAGTGTCAAAAAAGCATTTTCGGCTCTAACTATTACTGGTTTGAAGTTTCAACTGACAACATGAGAAAAAATAAAACTTTCTTGAACATCAAATGAGAACTTCAACTTTTGGGTGCATTTGTTTCCAAAAAAAATCATTTTGTCAGTCAAAAGTGCCAAAAGTGTCAAAAAAGTGTTTTCGGCTCTAACTATTACTGGTTTGAAGTTTCAACTGACAACATGAGAAAAAATAACACTTTCTTGAACTGCAAATGAGAACTTCAACTTTTCGGTGCATTTTTTTCTAAAAAAAAATCATTTTGTCAGTCAAAAGTGTTAAAAAAGTGTTTTCGGCTCTAACTATTACTGGTTTGAAGTTTCAACTGACAACATGAGAAAAAATAAAACTTTCTTGAACATCAAATGAGAACTTCAACTTTTGGGTGCATTTGTTGCTAAAAAAAATCATTTTGTCAGTCAAAAGTACCAAAAGTGTCAAAAAAGCGTTTTCGGCTCTATGACTGTTTTGAATTTTAAACTTACAATGTGGCATAAAATAACAATTTCTTGAACATCAAATGAGAACTTCAACTTTTGGGTGCGTTTTTTGCTAAAAAATCATTTTGTCAGTCAAAAGTGCCAAAAGTGTCAAAAAAGCGTTTTCGGCTCTATGACTGTTTTGAATTTTAAACTTACAATGTGGCATAAAATAACAATTTCTTGAACATCAAATGAGAACTTCAACTTTTGGGTGCGTTTTTTGCTAAAAAATCATTTTGTCAGTCAAAAGTGCCAAAAGTGTCAAAAAAGCGTTTTCGGCTCTATGACTGTTTTGAATTTTAAACTTACAATGTGGCATAAAATAACAATTTCTTGAACATCAAATGAGAACTTCAACTTTTGGGTGCGTTTTTTGCTAAAAATCATTTTGTCAGTAAAAAGTGCCAAAAATGTCAAAAAAGCGTTTTCGGCTCTATGATTGTTTTGAATTTTAAACTTACAACGTTGCATAAAATAACACTTTCTTGAACTGCAAATGAGAACTTCAACTTTTGGGTGCATTTGTTTCTAAAAAAAATCATTTTGTCAGTCAAAAGTGTCAAAAAAGTGTTTTCGGCTCTAACTATTACTGGTTTGAAGTTTCAACTGACATTATGAGAAAAAATAAAACTTTCTTGAACGTCAAATGAGAACTTCAACTTTTGGGTGCATTTGTTGCTAAAACAAATCATTTTGTCAGTCAAAAGTACCAAAAGTGTCAAAAAAGCGTTTTCGGCTCTATGACTGTTTTGAATTTTAAACTTACAATGTGGCATAAAATAACAATTTCTTGAACATCAAATGAGAACTTCAACTTTTGGGTGCGTTTTTTGCTAAAAAATCATTTTGTCAGTCAAAAGTGCCAAAAATGTCAAAAAAGTGTTTTCGGCTCTATGACTGTTTTGAATTTTAAACTTACAACGTTGCATAAAATAACACCTTCTTGAACTGCAAATGAGAACTTCAACTTTTGGGTGCATTTGTTTCTAAAAAAAATCATTTTGTCAGTCAAAAGTGCCAAAAGTGTCAAAAAAGATTTTTCGGCTCTAACTATTACTGGTTTGAAGTTTCAACTGACAACATGAGAAAAAATAAAACTTTCTTGAACATCAAATGAGAACTTCAACTTTTGGGTGCATTTGTTGCTAAAAAAAATCATTTTGTCAGTCAAAAGTACCAAAAGTGTCAAAAAAGCGTTTTCGGCTCTATGACTGTTTTGAATTTTAAACTTACAATGTGGCATAAAATAACAATTTCTTGAACATCAAATGAGAACTTCAACTTTTGGGTGCGTTTTTTGCTAAAAAATCATTTTGTCAGTCAAAAGTGCCAAAAATGTCAAAAAAGCGTTTTCGGCTCTATGACGGTTTTGAATTTTAAACTTACAACGTTGCATAAAATAACACTTTCTTGAACTGCCAATGAGAACTTTGACTTTTGGGTGCGTCTTTTGCTAAAAAATCATTTTGTCAGTCAAAAGTGCCAAACATGTCAAAAAAGTGTTTTCGGCTCTAACTATTACTGGTTTGAAGTTTCAACTGACAACATGAGACAAAAATAAAACTTTCTTGAACATCAAATGAGAACTTCAACTTTTGGGTGCATTTGTTGCTAAAAAAAATCATTTTGTCAGTCAAAAGTACCAAAAGTGTCAAAAAAGCGTTTTCGGCTCTATGACTGTTTTGAATTTTAAACTTACAATGTGGCATAAAATAACAATTTCTTGAACATCAAATGAGAACTTCAACTTTTGGGTGCGTTTTTTGCTAAAAAATCATTTTGTCAGTCAAAAGTGCCAAAAGTGTCAAAAAAGCGTTTTCGGCTCTATGACTGTTTTGAATTTTAAACTTACAATGTGGCATAAAATAACACTTTCTTGAACATCAAATGAGAACCTCAACTTTTGGGTGCGTTTTTTGCTAAAAAATCATTTTGTCAGTCAAAAGTGCCAAAAATGTCAAAAAAGCGTTTTCGGCTCTATGACTGTTTTGAATTTTAAACTTACAACGTTGCATAAAATAACACTGTCTTGAACTGCAAATGAGAACTTTAACTTTTGGGTGCATTTGTTTCTAAAAAAAATCATTTTGTCAGTCAAAAGTGCCAAAAGTGTCAAAAAAGCATTTTCGGCTCTAACTATTACTGGTTTGAAGTTTCAACTGACAACATGAGAAAAAATAAAACTTTCTTGAACATCAAATGAGAACTTCAACTTTTGGGTGCATTTGTTTCTAAAAAAAATCATTTTGTCAGTCAAAAGTGCCAAAAGTGTCAAAAAAGTGTTTTCGGCTCTAACTATTACTGGTTTGAAGTTTCAACAGACAACATGAGAAAAAATAACACTTTCTTGAACTGCAAATGAGAACTTCAACTTTTCGGTGCATTTTTTTCTAAAAAAAAATCATTTTGTCAGTCAAAAGTGTTAAAAAAGTGTTTTCGGCTCTAACTATTACTGGTTTGAAGTTTCAACTGACAACATGAGAAAAAATAAAACTTTCTTGAACATCAAATGAGAACTTCAACTTTTGGGTGCATTTGTTGCTAAAAAAAATCATTTTGTCAGTCAAAAGTACCAAAAGTGTCAAAAAAGCGTTTTCGGCTCTATGACTGTTTTGAATTTTAAACTTACAATGTGGCATAAAATAACAATTTCTTGAACATCAAATGAGAACTTCAACTTTTGGGTGCGTTTTTTGCTAAAAAATCATTTTGTCAGTCAAAAGTGCCAAAAGTGTCAAAAAAGCGTTTTCGGCTCTATGACTGTTTTGAATTTTAAACTTACAATGTGGCATAAAATAACAATTTCTTGAACATCAAATGAGAACTTCAACTTTTGGGTGCGTTTTTTGCTAAAAATCATTTTGTCAGTCAAAAGTGCCAAAAATGACAAAAAAGCGTTTTCGGCTCTATGATTGTTTTGAATTTTAAACTTACAACGTTGCATAAAATAACACTTTCTTGAACTGCAAATGAGAACTTCAACTTTTGGGTGCATTTGTTTCTAAAAAAAATCATTTTTTCAGTCAAAAGTGTCAAAAAAGTGTTTTCGGCTCTAACTATTACTGGTTTGAAGTTTCAACTGACAACATGAGAAAAAATAACAATTTCTTGAACGTCAAATGAGAACTTCAACTTTTGGGTGCGTTTTTTGCTAAAAATCATTTTGTCAGTAAAAGTGCCAAAAATGTCAAAAAAGCGTTTTCGGCTCTATGATTGTTTTGAATTTTAAACTTACAACGTTGCATAAAATAACACTTTCTTGAACATCAAATGAGAACTTCAACTTTTGGGTGCGTTTTTTGCTAAAAATCATTTTGTCAGTCAAAAGTGCCAAAAATATCCAAAAAGCGTTTTCGGCTCTATGACTGTTTTGAATTTTAAACTTACAATGTGGCATAAAATAACAATTTCTTGAACATCAAATGAGAACTTCAACTTTTGGGTGCGTTTTTTGCTAAAAATCATTTTGTCAGTAAAAGTGCCAAAAATGTCAAAAAAGCGTTTTCGGCTCTATGATTGTTTTGAATTTTAAACTTACAACGTTGCAAAAAATAACACTTTCTTGAACATCAAATGAGAACTTCAACTTTTGGGTGCGTTTTTTGCTAAAAATCATTTTGTCAGTCAAAAGTGCCAAAAATATCCAAAAAGCGTTTTCGGCTCTATGACTGTATTGAATTTTAAACTTACAAAGTGGCATAAAATAACACTTTCTTGAAATGCAAATGAGAACTTCAACTTTTGTGTGCATTTGTTTCTAAAAAAAATCATTTTGTCAGTCAAAAGTACCAAAAGTGTCAAAAAAGTGTTTTCGGCTCTAACTATTACTGGTTTGAAGTTTCAACTGACAACATGAGAAAAAATAAAACTTTCTTGAACATCAAATGAGAACTTCAACTTTTGGGTGCATTTGTTTCTAAAAAAAATCATTTTGTCAGTCAAAAGTGCCAAAAGTGTCAAAAAAGTGTTTTCGGCTCTAACTATTACTGGTTTGAAGGTTCAACAAACAACATGAGAAAAAATAAAACTTTCTTGAACATTAAATGAGAACTTCAACTTTTGGGTGCATTTGTTGCTAAAAAAAAATCATTTTGTCAGTCAAAAGTACCAAAAGTGTCAAAAAAGCGTTTTCGGCTCTATGACTGTTTTGAATTTTAAACTTACAATGTGGCATAAAATAACAATTTCTTGAACATCAAATGAGAACTTCAACTTTTGGGTGCGTTTTTTGCTAAAAAATCATTTTTTCAGTCAAAAGTGCCAAAAGTGTCAAAAAAGCGTTTTCGGCTCTATGACTGTTTTGAATTTTAAACTTACAATGTGGCATAAAATAACACTTTCTTGAACATCAAATGAGAACTTCAACTTTTGGGTGCGTTTTTTGCTAAAAATCATTTTGTCAGTCAAAAGTGCCAAAAATGTCAAAAAAGCGTTTTCGGCTCTATGATTGTTTTGAATTTTAAACTTACAACGTTGCATAAAATAACACTTTCTTGAACATCAAATGAGAACTTCAACTTTTGGGTGCATTTGTTTCTAAAAAAAATCATTTTGTCAGTCAAAAGTGTCAAAAAAGTGTTTTCGGCTCTAACTATTACTGGTTTGAAGTTTCAACTGACAACATGAGAAAAAAGAAAACTTTCTTGAACATCAAATGAGAACTTCAACTTTTGGGTGCATTTGTTGCTAAAAAAAATCATTTTGTCAGTCAAAAGTACCAAAAGTGTCAAAAAAGAGTTTTTGGCTTTATGACTGTTTTGAATTTTAAACTTACAATGTGGCATAAAATAACAATTTCTTGAACATCAAATGAGAACTTCAACTTTTGGGTGCGTTTTTTGCTAAAAAATCATTTTGTCAGTCAAAAGTGCCAAAAGTGTCAAAAAAGCGTTTTCGGCTCTATGACTGTTTTGAATTTTAAACTTACAATGTGGCATAAAATAACACTTTCTTGAACATCAAATGAGAACCTCAACTTTTGGGTGCGTTTTTTGCTAAAAAATCATTTTGTCAGTCAAAAGTGCCAAAAATGTCAAAAAAGCGTTTTCGGCTCTATGACTGTTTTGAATTTTAAACTTACAACGTTGCATAGAATAACACTGTCTTGAACTGCAAATGAGAACTTTAACTTTTGGGTGCATTTGTTTCTAAAAAAAATCATTTTGTCAGTCAAAAGTGCCAAAAGTGTCAAAAAAGCATTTTCGGCTCTAACTATTACTGGTTTGAAGTTTCAACTGACAACATGAGAAAAAATAAAACTTTCTTGAACATCAAATGAGAACTTCAACTTTTGGGTGCATTTGTTGCTAAAAAAAATCATTTTGTCAGTCAAAAGTACCAAAAGTGTCAAAAAAGCGTTTTCGGCTCTATGACTGTTTTGAATTTTAAACTTACAATGTGGCATAAAATAACAATTTCTTGAACATCAAATGAGAACTTCAACTTTTGGGTGCGTTTTTTGCTAAAAAATCATTTTGTCAGTCAAAAGTGCCAAAAGTGTCAAAAAAGCGTTTTCGGCTCTATGACTGTTTTGAATTTTAAACTTACAATGTGGCATAAAATAACAATTTCTTGAACATCAAATGAGAACTTCAACTTTTGGGTGCGTTTTTTGCTAAAAATCATTTTTTCAGTCAAAAGTGCCAAAAGTGTCAAAAAAGCGTTTTCGGCTCTATGACTGTTTTGAATTTTAAACTTACAATGTGGCATAAAATAACACTTTCTTGAACATCAAATGAGAACTTCAACTTTTGGGTGCGTTTTTTACTAAAAATCATTTTTTCAGTCAAAAGTGTCAAAAAAGTGTTTTCGGCTCTAACTATTACTGGTTTGAAGTTTCAACTGACAACATGAGAAAAAATAAAACTTTCTTGAACGTCAAATGAGAACTTCAACTTTTGGGTGCATTTGTTGCTAAAACAAATCATTTTGTCAGTCAAAAGTACCAAAAGTGTCAAAAAAGCGTTTTCGGCTCTAACTATTACTGGTTTGAAGGTTCAACTAACAACATGAGAAAAAATAAAACTTTCTTGAACATCAAATGAGAACTTCAACTTTTGGGTGCATTTGTTGCTAAAAAAAATCATTTTGTCAGTCAAAAGTACCAAAAGTGTCAAAAAAGCGTTTTCGGCTCTATGACTGTTTTGAATTTTAAACTTACAATGTGGCATAAAATAACAATTTCTTGAACATCAAATGAGAAATTCAACTTTTGGGTGCGTTTTTTGCTAAAAAATCATTTTTTCAGTCAAAAGTGCCAAAAGTGTCAAAAAAGCGTTTTCGGCTCTATGACTGTTTTGAATTTTAAACTTACAATGTGGCATAAAATAACACTTTCTTGAACATCAAATGAGAACTTCAACTTTTGGGTGCGTTTTTTGCTAAAAATCATTTTGTCAGTCAAAAGTGCCAAAAATGTCAAAAAAGCGTTTTCGGCGCTATGATTGTTTTGAATTTTAAACTTACAACGTTGCATAAAATAACACTTTCTTGAACTGCAAATGAGAACTTCAACTTTTGGGTGCATTTGTTTCTAAAAAAAATCATTTTGTCAGTCAAAAGTGTCAAAAAAGTGTTTTCGGCTCTAACTATTACTGGTTTGAAGTTTCAACTGACAACATGAGAAAAAATAACACTTTCTTGAACTGCAAATGAGAACTTCAACTTTTCGGTGCATTTTTTTCTAAAAAAAAATCATTTTGTCAGTCAAAAGTACCAAAAGTGTCAAAAAAGAGTTTTCGGCTTTATGACTGTTTTGAATTTTAAACTTACAATGTGGCATAAAATAACAATTTCTTGAACGTCAAATGAGAACTTCAACTTTTGGGTGCGTTTTTTGCTAAAAAATCATTTTGTCAGTCAAAAGTGCCAAAAGTGTCATAAAAGCGTTTTCAGCTCTATGACTGTTTTGAATTTAAACTTACAATGTGGCATAAAATAACAATTTCTTGAACATCAAATGAGAACTTCAACTTTTGGGTGCGTTTTTTGCTAAAAATCATTTTGTCAGTAAAAGTGCCAAAAATGTCAAAAAAGCGTTTTCGGCTCTATGATTGTTTTGAATTTTAAACTTACAACGTTGCATAAAATAACACTTTCTTGAACATCAAATGAGAACTTCAACTTTTGGGTGCGTTTTTTGCTAAAAATCATTTTGTCAGTCAAAAGTGCCAAAAATATCCAAAAAGCGTTTTCGACTCTATGACTGTATTGAATTTTAAACTTACAAAGTGGCATAAAATAACACTTTCTTGAAATGCAAATGAGAACTTCAACTTTTGTGTGCATTTGTTTCTAAAAAAAATCATTTTGTCAGTCAAAAGTACCAAAAGTGTCAAAAAAGTGTTTTCGGCTCTAACTATTACTGGTTTGAAGTTTCAACTGACAACATGAGAAAAAATAAAACTTTCTTGAACATCAAATGAGAACTTCAACTTTTGGGTGCGTTTTTTGCTAAAACAAATCATTTTGTCAGTCAAAAGTACCAAAAGTGTCAAAAAAGCGTTTTCGGCTCTATGACGGTTTTGAATTTTAAACTTACAATGTGGCATAAAATAACAATTTCTTGAACATCAAATGAGAACTTTGACTTTTGGGTGCGTCTTTTGCTAAAAAATCATTTTGTCAGTCAAAGTGCCAAAAATGTCAAAAAAGTGTTTTCGGCTCTATGACTGTTTTGAATTTTAAACTTACAACGTTGCATAAAATAACACCTTCTTGAACTGCAAATGAGAACTTCAACTTTTGGGTGCATTTGTTTCTAAAAAAAATCATTTTGTCAGTCAAAAGTGCCAAAAGTGTCAAAAAAGATTTTTCGGCTCTAACTATTACTGGTTTGAAGTTTCAACTGACAACATGAGAAAAAATAAAACTTTCTTGAACATCAAATGAGAACTTCAACTTTTGGGTGCATTTGTTGCTAAAAAAAATCATTTTGTCAGTCAAAAGTACCAAAAGTGTCAAAAAAGCGTTTTCGGCTCTATGACTGTTTTGAATTTTAAACTTACAATGTGGCATAAAATAACAATTTCTTGAACATCAAATGAGAACTTCAACTTTTGGGTGCGTTTTTTGCTAAAAAATCATTTTGTCAGTCAAAAGTGCCAAAAATGTCAAAAAAGCGTTTTCGGCTCTATGACGGTTTTGAATTTTAAACTTACAACGTTGCATAAAATAACACTTTCTTGAACTGCCAATGAGAACTTTGACTTTTGGGTGCGTCTTTTGCTAAAAAATAATTTTGTCAGTCAAAAGTGCCAAAAATGTCAAAAAAGTGTTTTCGGCTCTAACTATTACTGGTTTGAAGTTTCAACTGACAACATGAGACAAAAATAAAACTTTCTTGAACATCAAATGAGAACTTCAACTTTTGGGTGCATTTGTTGCTAAAAAAAATCATTTTGTCAGTCAAAAGTACCAAAAGTGTCAAAAAAGCGTTTTCGGCTCTATGACTGTTTTGAATTTTAAACTTACAATGTGGCATAAAATAACAATTTCTTGAACATCAAATGAGAACTTCAACTTTTGGGTGCGTTTTTTGCTAAAAAATCATTTTGTCAGTCAAAAGTGCCAAAAATGTCAAAAAAGCGTTTTCGGCTCTATGACGGTTTTGAATTTTAAACTTACAACGTTGCATAAAATAACACTTTCTTGAACTGCCAATGAGAACTTTGACTTTTGGGTGCGTCTTTTGCTAAAAAATCATTTTGTCAGTCAAAAGTGCCAAAAATGTCAAAAAAGTGTTTTCGGCTCTAACTATTACTGGTTTGAAGTTTCAACTGACAACATGAGACAAAAATAAAACTTTCTTGAACATCAAATGAGAACTTCAACTTTTGGGTGCATTTGTTGCTAAAAAAAATCATTTTGTCAGTCAAAAGTACCAAAAGTGTCAAAAAAGCGTTTTCGGCTCTATGACTGTTTTGAATTTTAAACTTACAATGTGGCATAAAATAACACTTTCTTGAACATCAAATGAGAACTTCAACTTTTGGGTGCGTTTTTTGCTAAAAATCATTTTGTCAGTCAAAAGTGCCAAAAATGTCAAAAAAGCGTTTTCGGCTCTATGATTGTTTTGAATTTTAAACTTACAACGTTGCATAAAATAACACTTTCTTGAACATCAAATGAGAACTTCAACTTTTGGGTGCATTTGTTTCTAAAAAAAATCATTTTGTCAGTCAAAAGTGTCAAAAAAGTGTTTTCGGCTCTAACTATTACTGGTTTGAAGTTTCAACTGACAACATGAGAAAAAAGAAAACTTTCTTGAACATCAAATGAGAACTTCAACTTTTGGGTGCATTTGTTGCTAAAAAAAATCATTTTGTCAGTCAAAAGTACCAAAAGTGTCAAAAAAGAGTTTTTGGCTTTATGACTGTTTTGAATTTTAAACTTACAATGTGGCATAAAATAACAATTTCTTGAACATCAAATGAGAACTTCAACTTTTGGGTGCGTTTTTTGCTAAAAAATCATTTTGTCAGTCAAAAGTGCCAAAAGTGTCAAAAAAGCGTTTTCGGCTCTATGACTGTTTTGAATTTTAAACTTACAATGTGGCATAAAATAACACTTTCTTGAACATCAAATGAGAACCTCAACTTTTGGGTGCGTTTTTTGCTAAAAAATCATTTTGTCAGTCAAAAGTGCCAAAAATGTCAAAAAAGCGTTTTCGGCTCTATGACTGTTTTGAATTTTAAACTTACAACGTTGCATAAAATAACACTGTCTTGAACTGCAAATGAGAACTTTAACTTTTGGGTGCATTTGTTTCTAAAAAAAATCATTTTGTCAGTCAAAATTGCCAAAAGTGTCAAAAAAGTGTTTTCGGCTCTAACTATTACTGGTTTGAAGTTTCAACTGACAACATGAGAAAAAATAAAACTTTCTTGAACATCAAATGAGAACTTCAACTTTTGGGTGCATTTGTTTCTAAAAAAAATCATTTTGTCAGTCAAAAGTGCCAAAAGTGTCAAAAAAGTGTTTTCGGCTCTAACTATTACTGGTTTGAAGTTTCAACTGACAACATGAGAAAAAATAAAACTTTCTTGAACATCAAATGAGAACTTCAACTTTTGGGTGCATTTGTTTCTAAAAAAAATCATTTTGTCAGTCAAAAGTGTCAAAAAAGTGTTTTCGGCTCTAACTATTACTGGTTTGAAGGTTCAACTAACAACATGAGAAAAAATGAAACTTTCTTGAACATCAAATGAGAACTTCAACTTTTGGGTGCATTTGTTGCTAAAAAAAATCATTTTGTCAGTCAAAAGTACCAAAAGTGTCAAAAAAGCGTTTTCGGCTCTATGACTGTTTTGAATTTTAAACTTACAATGTGGCATAAAATAACAATTTCTTGAACATCAAATGAGAACTTCAACTTTTGGGTGCGTTTTTTGCTAAAAAATCATTTTTTCAGTCAAAAGTGCCAAAAGTGTCAAAAAAGCGTTTTCGGCTCTATGACTGTTTTGAATTTTAAACTTACAATGTGGCATAAAATAACACTTTCTTGAACATCAAATGAGAACTTCAAGTTTTGGGTGCGTTTTTTGCTAAAAATCATTTTGTCAGTCAAAAGTGCCAAAAATGTCAAAAAAGCGTTTTCGGCTCTATGATTGTTTTGAATTTTAAACTTACAACGTTGCATAAAATAACACTTTCTTGAACTGCAAATGAGAACTTCAACTTTTGGGTGCATTTGTTTCTAAAAAAAATCATTTTGTCAGTCAAAAGTGTCAAAAAAGTGTTTTCGGCTCTAACTATTACTGGTTTGAAGTTTCAACTGACAACATGAGAAAAAATAACACTTTCTTGAACTGCAAATGAGAACTTCAACTTTTCGGTGCATTTTTTTCTAAAAAAAAATCATTTTGTCAGTCAAAAGTACCAAAAGTGTCAAAAAACAGTTTTTGGCTTTATGACTGTTTTGAATTTTAAACTTACAATGTGGCATAAAATAACAATTTCTTGAACATCAAATGAGAACTTCAACTTTTGGGTGCGTTTTTTGCTAAAAAATCATTTTGTCAGTCAAAAGTGCCAAAAGTGTCAAAAAAGCGTTTTCGGCTCTATGACTGTTTTGAATTTTAAACTTACAATGTGGCATAAAATAACACTTTCTTGAACATCAAATGAGAACCTCAACTTTTGGGTGCGTTTTTTGCTAAAAAATCATTTTGTCAGTCAAAAGTGCCAAAAATGTCAAAAAAGCGTTTTCGGCTCTATGACTGTTTTGAATTTTAAACTTACAACGTTGCATAAAATAACACTGTCTTGAACTGCAAATGAGAACTTTAACTTTTGGGTGCATTTGTTTCTAAAAAAAATCATTTTGTCAGTCAAAAGTGCCAAAAGTGTCAAAAAAGCGTTTTCGGCTCTATGACTGTTTTGAATTTTAAACTTACAATGTGGCATAAAATAACACTTTCTTGAACATCAAATGAGAACTTCAACTTTTGGGTGCGTTTTTTGCTAAAAATCATTTTGTCAGTCAAAAGTGCCAAAAATGTCAAAAAAGCGTTTTCGGCTCTATGATTGTTTTGAATTTTAAACTTACAACGTTGCATAAAATAACACTTTCTTGAACTGCAAATGAGAACTTCAACTTTTGGGTGCATTTGTTTCTAAAAAAAATCATTTTGTCAGTCAAAAGTGTCAAAAAAGTGTTTTCGGCTCTAACTATTACTGGTTTGAAGTTTCAACTGACAACATGAGAAAAAAGAAAACTTTCTTGAACATCAAATGAGAACTTCAACTTTTGGGTGCATTTGTTGCTAAAAAAAATCATTTTGTCAGTCAAAAGTACCAAAAGTGTCAAAAAAGAGTTTTTGGCTTTATGACTGTTTTGAATTTTAAACTTACAATGTGGCATAAAATAACAATTTCTTGAACATCAAATGAGAACTTCAACTTTTGGGTGCGTTTTTTGCTAAAAAATCATTTTGTCAGTCAAAAGTGCCAAAAGTGTCAAAAAAGCGTTTTCGGCTCTATGACTGTTTTGAATTTTAAACTTACAATGTGGCATAAAATAACACTTTCTTGAACATCAAATGAGAACCTCAACTTTTGGGTGCGTTTTTTGCTAAAAAATCATTTTGTCAGTCAAAAGTGCCAAAAATGTCAAAAAAGCGTTTTCGGCTCTATGACTGTTTTGAATTTTAAACTTACAACGTTGCATAAAATAACACTGTCTTGAACTGCAAATGAGAACTTTAACTTTTGGGTGCATTTGTTTCTAAAAAAAATCATTTTGTCAGTCAAAATTGCCAAAAGTGTCAAAAAAGTGTTTTCGGCTCTAACTATTACTGGTTTGAAGTTTCAACTGACAACATGAGAAAAAATAAAACTTTCTTGAACATCAAATGAGAACTTCAACTTTTGGGTGCATTTGTTTCTAAAAAAAATCATTTTGTCAGTCAAAAGTGCCAAAAGTGTCAAAAAAGTGTTTTCGGCTCTAACTATTACTGGTTTGAAGTTTCAACTGACAACATGAGAAAAAATAAAACTTTCTTGAACATCAAATGAGAACTTCAACTTTTGGGTGCATTTGTTTCTAAAAAAAATCATTTTGTCAGTCAAAAGTGTCAAAAAAGTGTTTTCGGCTCTAACTATTACTGGTTTGAAGGTTCAACTAACAACATGAGAAAAAATAAAACTTTCTTGAACATCAAATGAGAACTTCAACTTTTGGGTGCATTTGTTGCTAAAAAAAATCATTTTGTCAGTCAAAAGTACCAAAAGTGTCAAAAAAGCGTTTTCGGCTCTATGACTGTTTTGAATTTTAAACTTACAATGTGGCATAAAATAACAATTTCTTGAACATCAAATGAGAACTTCAACTTTTGGGTGCGTTTTTTGCTAAAAAATCATTTTTTCAGTCAAAAGTGCCAAAAGTGTCAAAAAAGCGTTTTCGGCTCTATGACTGTTTTGAATTTTAAACTTACAATGTGGCATAAAATAACACTTTCTTGAACATCAAATGAGAACTTCAAGTTTTGGGTGCGTTTTTTGCTAAAAATCATTTTGTCAGTCAAAAGTGCCAAAAATGTCAAAAAAGCGTTTTCGGCTCTATGATTGTTTTGAATTTTAAACTTACAACGTTGCATAAAATAACACTTTCTTGAACTGCAAATGAGAACTTCAACTTTTGGGTGCATTTGTTTCTAAAAAAAATCATTTTGTCAGTCAAAAGTGTCAAAAAAGTGTTTTCGGCTCTAACTATTACTGGTTTGAAGTTTCAACTGACAACATGAGAAAAAATAACACTTTCTTGAACTGCAAATGAGAACTTCAACTTTTCGGTGCATTTTTTTCTAAAAAAAAATCATTTTGTCAGTCAAAAGTACCAAAAGTGTCAAAAAAGAGTTTTTGGCTTTATGACTGTTTTGAATTTTAAACTTACAATGTGGCATAAAATAACAATTTCTTGAACATCAAATGAGAACTTCAGCTTTTGGGTGCGTTTTTTGCTAAAAAATCATTTTGTCAGTCAAAAGTGCCAAAAGTGTCAAAAAAGCGTTTTCGGCTCTATGACTGTTTTGAATTTTAAACTTACAATGTGGCATAAAATAACACTTTCTTGAACATCAAATGAGAACCTCAACTTTTGGGTGCGTTTTTTGCTAAAAAATCATTTTGTCAGTCAAAAGTGCCAAAAATGTCAAAAAAGCGTTTTCGGCTCTATGACTGTTTTGAATTTTAAACTTACAACGTTGCATAAAATAACACTGTCTTGAACTGCAAATGAGAACTTTAACTTTTGGGTGCATTTGTTTCTAAAAAAAATCATTTTGTCAGTCAAAAGTGCCAAAAGTGTCAAAAAAGCATTTTCGGCTCTAACTATTACTGGTTTGAAGTTTCAACTGACAACATGAGAAAAAATAAAACTTTCTTGAACATCAAATGAGAACTTCAACTTTTGGGTGCATTTGTTTCTAAAAAAAATCATTTTGTCAGTCAAAAGTGCCAAAAGTGTCAAAAAAGTGTTTTCGGCTCTAACTATTACTGGTTTGAAGTTTCAACTGACAACATGAGAAAAAATAACACTTTCTTGAACTGCAAATGAGAACTTCAACTTTTCGGTGCATTTTTTTCTAAAAAAAAATCATTTTGTCAGTCAAAAGTGTTAAAAAAGTGTTTTCGGCTCTAACTATTACTGGTTTGAAGTTTCAAATGACAACATGAGAAAAAATAAAACTTTCTTGAACATCAAATGAGAACTTCAACTTTTGGGTGCATTTGTTGCTAAAAAAAATCATTTTGTCAGTCAAAAGTACCAAAAGTGTCAAAAAAGCGTTTTCGGCTCTATGACTGTTTTGAATTTTAAACTTACAATGTGGCATAAAATAACAATTTCTTGAACATCAAATGAGAACTTCAACTTTTGGGTGCGTTTTTTGCTAAAAAATCATTTTGTCAGTCAAAAGTGCCAAAAGTGTCAAAAAAGCGTTTTCGGCTCTATGACTGTTTTGAATTTTAAACTTACAATGTGGCATAAAATAACAATTTCTTGAACATCAAATGAGAACTTCAACTTTTGGGTGCGTTTTTTGCTAAAAATCATTTTGTCAGTCAAAAGTGCCAAAAATGTCAAAAAAGCGTTTTCGGCTCTATGACTGTTTTGAATTTTAAACTTACAACGTTGCATAAAATAACACTTTCTTGAACATCAAATGAGAACTTCAACTTTTGGGTGCGTTTTTTGCTAAAAATCATTTTGTCAGTCAAAAGTGCCAAAAATATCCAAAAAGCGTTTTCGGCTCTATGACTGTATTGAATTTTAAACTTACAAAGTGGCATAAAATAACACTTTCTTGAAATGCAAATGAGAACTTCAACTTTTGTGTGCATTTGTTTCTAAAAAAAATCATTTTGTCAGTCAAAAGTACCAAAAGTGTCAAAAAAGTGTTTTCGGCTCTAACTATTACTGGTTTGAAGTTTCAACTGACAACATGAGAAAAAATAAAACTTTCTTGAACATCAAATGAGAACTTCAACTTTTGGGTGCATTTGTTTCTAAAAAAAATCATTTTGTCACTCAAAAGTGCCAAAAGTGTCAAAAAAGTGTTTTCGGCTCTAACTATTACTGGTTTGAAGGTTCAACTAACAACATGAGAAAAAATAAAACTTTCTTGAACATCAAATGAGAACTTCAACTTTTGGGTGCATTTGTTGCTAAAAAAAAATCATTTTGTCAGTCAAAAGTACCAAAAGTGTCAAAAAAGCGTTTTCGGCTCTATGACTGTTTTGAATTTTAAACTTACAATGTGGCATAAAATAACAATTTCTTGAACATCAAATGAGAACTTCAACTTTTGGGTGCGTTTTATTCTAAAAAATCATTTTTTCAGTCAAAAGTGCCAAAAGTGTCAAAAAAGCGTTTTCGGCTCTATGACTGTTTTGAATTTTAAACTTACAATGTGGCATAAAATAACACTTTCTTGAACATCAAATGGGAACTTCAACTTTTGGGTGCGTTTTTTGCTAAAAATCATTTTGTCAGTCAAAAGTGCCAAAAATGTCAAAAAAGCGTTTTCGGCTCTATGATTGTTTTGAATTTTAAACTTACAACGTTGCATAAAATAACACTTTCTTGAACTGCAAATGAGAACTTCAACTTTTGGGTGCATTTGTTTCTAAAAAAAATCATTTTGTCAGTCAAAAGTGTCAAAAAAGTGTTTTCGGCTCTAACTATTACTGGTTTGAAGTTTCAATTGACAACATGAGAAAAAAGAAAACTTTCTTGAACATCAAATGAGAACTTCAACTTTTGGGTGCATTTGTTGCTAAAAAAAATCATTTTGTCAGTCAAAAGTACCAAAAGTGTCAAAAAAGAGTTTTTGGCTTTATGACTGTTTTGAATTTTAAACTTACAATGTGGCATAAAATAACAATTTCTTGAACATCAAATGAGAACTTCAACTTTTGGGTGCGTTTTTTGCTAAAAAATCATTTTGTCAGTCAAAAGTGCCAAAAGTGTCAAAAAAGCGTTTTCGGCTCTATGACTGTTTTGAATTTTAAACTTACAATGTGGCATAAAATAACACTTTCTTGAACATCAAATGAGAACCTCAACTTTTGGGTGCGTTTTTTGCTAAAAAATCATTTTGTCAGTCAAAAGTGCCAAAAATGTCAAAAAAGCGTTTTCGGCTCTATGACTGTTTTGAATTTTAAACTTACAACGTTGCATAAAATAACACTGTCTTGAACTGCAAATGAGAACTTTAACTTTTGGGTGCATTTGTTTCTAAAAAAAATCATTTTGTCAGTCAAAAGTGCCAAAAGTGTCAAAAAAGCATTTTCGGCTCTAACTATTACTGGTTTGAAGTTTCAACTGACAACATGAGAAAAAATAAAACTTTCTTGAACATCAAATGAGAACTTCAACTTTTGGGTGCATTTGTTTCCAAAAAAAATCATTTTGTCAGTCAAAAGTGCCAAAAGTGTCAAAAAAGTGTTTTCGGCTCTAACTATTACTGGTTTGAAGTTTCAACTGACAACATGAGAAAAAATAACACTTTCTTGAACTGCAAATGAGAACTTCAACTTTTCGGTGCATTTTTTTCTAAAAAAAAATCATTTTGTCAGTCAAAAGTGTTAAAAAAGTGTTTTCGGCTCTAACTATTACTGGTTTGAAGTTTCAAATGACAACATGAGAAAAAATAAAACTTTCTTGAACATCAAATGAGAACTTCAACTTTTGGGTGCATTTGTTGCTAAAAAAAATCATTTTGTCAGTCAAAAGTACCAAAAGTGTCAAAAAAGCGTTTTCGGCTCTATGACTGTTTTGAATTTTAAACTTACAATGTGGCATAAAATAACAATTTCTTGAACATCAAATGAGAACTTCAACTTTTGGGTGCGTTTTTTGCTAAAAAATCATTTTGTCAGTCAAAAGTGCCAAAAGTGTCAAAAAAGCGTTTTCGGCTCTATGACTGTTTTGAATTTTAAACTTACAATGTGGCATAAAATAACAATTTCTTGAACATCAAATGAGAACTTCAACTTTTGGGTGCGTTTTTTGCTAAAAATCATTTTGTCAGTCAAAAGTGCCAAAAATGTCAAAAAAGCGTTTTCGGCTCTATGACTGTTTTGAATTTTAAACTTACAACGTTGCATAAAATAACACTTTCTTGAACATCAAATGAGAACTTCAACTTTTGGGTGCGTTTTTTGCTAAAAATCATTTTGTCAGTCAAAAGTGCCAAAAATATCCAAAAAGCGTTTTCGGCTCTATGATTGTTTTGAATTTTAAACTTACAAAGTGGCATAAAATAACACTTTCTTGAAATGCAAATGAGAACTTCAACTTTTGTGTGCATTTGTTTCTAAAAAAAATCATTTTGTCAGTCAAAAGTACCAAAAGTGTCAAAAAAGTGTTTTCGGCTCTAACTATTACTGGTTTGAAGTTTCAACTGACAACATGAGAAAAAATAAAACTTTCTTGAACATCAAATGAGAACTTCAACTTTTGGGTGCATTTGTTTCTAAAAAAAATCATTTTGTCACTCAAAAGTGCCAAAAGTGTCAAAAAAGTGTTTTCGGCTCTAACTATTACTGGTTTGAAGGTTCAACTAACAACATGAGAAAAAATAAAACTTTCTTGAACATCAAATGAGAACTTCAACTTTTGGGTGCATTTGTTGCTAAAAAAAAATCATTTTTTCAGTCAAAAGTACCAAAAGTGTCAAAAAAGCGTTTTCGGCTCTATGACTGTTTTGAATTTTAAACTTACAATGTGGCATAAAATAACAATTTCTTGAACATCAAATGAGAACTTCAACTTTTGGGTGCGTTTTATTCTAAAAAATCATTTTTTCAGTCAAAAGTGCCAAAAGTGTCAAAAAAGCGTTTTCGGCTCTATGACTGTTTTGAATTTTAAACTTACAATGTGGCATAAAATAACACTTTCTTGAACATCAAATGGGAACTTCAACTTTTGGGTGCGTTTTTTGCTAAAAATCATTTTGTCAGTCAAAAGTGCCAAAAATGTCAAAAAAGCGTTTTCGGCTCTATGATTGTTTTGAATTTTAAACTTACAACGTTGCATAAAATAACACTTTCTTGAACTGCAAATGAGAACTTCAACTTTTGGGTGCATTTGTTTCTAAAAAAAATCATTTTGTCAGTCAAAAGTGTCAAAAAAGTGTTTTCGGCTCTAACTATTACTGGTTTGAAGTTTCAATTGACAACATGAGAAAAAAGAAAACTTTCTTGAACATCAAATGAGAACTTCAACTTTTGGGTGCATTTGTTGCTAAAAAAAATCATTTTGTCAGTCAAAAGTACCAAAAGTGTCAAAAAAGAGTTTTTGGCTTTATGACTGTTTTGAATTTTAAACTTACAATGTGGCATAAAATAACAATTTCTTGAACATCAAATGAGAACTTCAACTTTTGGGTGCGTTTTTTGCTAAAAAATCATTTTGTCAGTCAAAAGTGCCAAAAGTGTCAAAAAAGCGTTTTCGGCTCTATGACTGTTTTGAATTTTAAACTTACAATGTGGCATAAAATAACACTTTCTTGAACATCAAATGAGAACCTCAACTTTTGGGTGCGTTTTTTGCTAAAAAATCATTTTGTCAGTCAAAAGTGCCAAAAATGTCAAAAAAGCGTTTTCGGCTCTATGACTGTTTTGAATTTTAAACTTACAACGTTGCATAAAATAACACTGTCTTGAACTGCAAATGAGAACTTTAACTTTTGGGTGCATTTGTTTCTAAAAAAAATCATTTTGTCAGTCAAAAGTGCCAAAAGTGTCAAAAAAGCATTTTCGGCTCTAACTATTACTGGTTTGAAGTTTCAACTGACAACATGAGAAAAAATAAAACTTTCTTGAACATCAAATGAGAACTTCAACTTTTGGGTGCATTTGTTTCCAAAAAAAATCATTTTGTCAGTCAAAAGTGCCAAAAGTGTCAAAAAAGTGTTTTCGGCTCTAACTATTACTGGTTTGAAGTTTCAACTGACAACATGAGAAAAAATAACACTTTCTTGAACTGCAAATGAGAACTTCAACTTTTCGGTGCATTTTTTTCTAAAAAAAAATCATTTTGTCAGTCAAAAGTGTTAAAAAAGTGTTTTCGGCTCTAACTATTACTGGTTTGAAGTTTCAACTGACAACATGAGAAAAAATAAAACTTTCTTGAACATCAAATGAGAACTTCAACTTTTGGGTGCATTTGTTGCTAAAAAAAATCATTTTGTCAGTCAAAAGTACCAAAAGTGTCAAAAAAGCGTTTTCGGCTCTATGACTGTTTTGAATTTTAAACTTACAATGTGGCATAAAATAACAATTTCTTGAACATCAAATGAGAACTTCAACTTTTGGGTGCGTTTTTTGCTAAAAAATCATTTTGTCAGTCAAAAGTGCCAAAAGTGTCAAAAAAGCGTTTTCGGCTCTATGACTGTTTTGAATTTTAAACTTACAATGTGGCATAAAATAACAATTTCTTGAACATCAAATGAGAACTTCAACTTTTGGGTGCGTTTTTTGCTAAAAATCATTTTGTCAGTAAAAAGTGCCAAAAATGTCAAAAAAGCGTTTTCGGCTCTATGATTGTTTTGAATTTTAAACTTACAACGTTGCATAAAATAACACTTTCTTGAACTGCAAATGAGAACTTCAACTTTTGGGTGCATTTGTTTCTAAAAAAAATCATTTTGTCAGTCAAAAGTGCCAAAAGTGTCAAAAAAGATTTTTCGGCTCTAACTATTACTGGTTTGAAGTTTCAACTGACAACATGAGAAAAAATAAAACTTTCTTGAACATCAAATGAGAACTTCAACTTTTGGGTGCATTTGTTGCTAAAAAAAATCATTTTGTCAGTCAAAAGTACCAAAAGTGTCAAAAAAGCGTTTTCGGCTCTATGACTGTTTTGAATTTTAAACTTACAATGTGGCATAAAATAACAATTTCTTGAACATCAAATGAGAACTTCAACTTTTGGGTGCGTTTTTTGCTAAAAAATCATTTTGTCAGTCAAAAGTGCCAAAAATGTCAAAAAAGCGTTTTCGGCTCTATGACGGTTTTGAATTTTAAACTTACAACGTTGCATAAAATAACACTTTCTTGAACTGCCAATGAGAACTTTGACTTTTGGGTGCGTCTTTTGCTAAAAAATCATTTTGTCAGTCAAAAGTGCCAAACATGTCAAAAAAGTGTTTTCGGCTCTAACTATTACTGGTTTGAAGTTTCAACTGACAACATGAGACAAAAATAAAACTTTCTTGAACATCAAATGAGAACTTCAACTTTTGGGTGCATTTGTTGCTAAAAAAAATCATTTTGTCAGTCAAAAGTACCAAAAGTGTCAAAAAAGCGTTTTCGGCTCTATGACTGTTTTGAATTTTAAACTTACAATGTGGCATAAAATAACAATTTCTTGAACATCAAATGAGAACTTCAACTTTTGGGTGCGTTTTTTGCTAAAAAATCATTTTGTCAGTCAAAAGTGCCAAAAGTGTCAAAAAAGCGTTTTCGGCTCTATGACTGTTTTGAATTTTAAACTTACAATGTGGCATAAAATAACAATTTCTTGAACATCAAATGAGAACTTCAACTTTTGGGTGCGTTTTTTGCTAAAAAATCATTTTGTCAGTCAAAAGTGCCAAAAATGTCAAAAAAGCGTTTTCGGCTCTATGACTGTTTTGAATTTTAAACTTACAACGTTGCATAAAATAACACTGTCTTGAACTGCAAATGAGAACTTTAACTTTTGGGTGCATTTGTTTCTAAAAAAAATCATTTTGTCAGTCAAAAGTGCCAAAAGTGTCAAAAAAGCATTTTCGGCTCTAACTATTACTGGTTTGAAGTTTCAACTGACAACATGAGAAAAAATAAAACTTTCTTGAACATCAAATGAGAACTTCAACTTTTGGGTGCATTTGTTTCCAAAAAAAATCATTTTGTCAGTCAAAAGTGCCAAAAGTGTCAAAAAAGTGTTTTCGGCTCTAACTATTACTGGTTTGAAGTTTCAACTGACAACATGAGAAAAAATAACACTTTCTTGAACTGCAAATGAGAACTTCAACTTTTCGGTGCATTTTTTTCTAAAAAAAAATCATTTTGTCAGTCAAAAGTGTTAAAAAAGTGTTTTCGGCTCTAACTATTACTGGTTTGAAGTTTCAACTGACAACATGAGAAAAAATAAAACTTTCTTGAACATCAAATGAGAACTTCAACTTTTGGGTGCATTTGTTGCTAAAAAAAATCATTTTGTCAGTCAAAAGTACCAAAAGTGTCAAAAAAGCGTTTTCGGCTCTATGACTGTTTTGAATTTTAAACTTACAATGTGGCATAAAATAACAATTTCTTGAACATCAAATGAGAACTTCAACTTTTGGGTGCGTTTTTTGCTAAAAAATCATTTTGTCAGTCAAAAGTGCCAAAAGTGTCAAAAAAGCGTTTTCGGCTCTATGACTGTTTTGAATTTTAAACTTACAATGTGGCATAAAATAACAATTTCTTGAACATCAAATGAGAACTTCAACTTTTGGGTGCGTTTTTTGCTAAAAATCATTTTGTCAGTAAAAAGTGCCAAAAATGTCAAAAAAGCGTTTTCGGCTCTATGATTGTTTTGAATTTTAAACTTACAACGTTGCATAAAATAACACTTTCTTGAACTGCAAATGAGAACTTCAACTTTTGGGTGCATTTGTTTCTAAAAAAAATCATTTTGTCAGTCAAAAGTGCCAAAAGTGTCAAAAAAGATTTTTCGGCTCTAACTATTACTGGTTTGAAGTTTCAACTGACAACATGAGAAAAAATAAAACTTTCTTGAACATCAAATGAGAACTTCAACTTTTGGGTGCATTTGTTGCTAAAAAAAATCATTTTGTCAGTCAAAAGTACCAAAAGTGTCAAAAAAGCGTTTTCGGCTCTATGACTGTTTTGAATTTTAAACTTACAATGTGGCATAAAATAACAATTTCTTGAACATCAAATGAGAACTTCAACTTTTGGGTGCGTTTTTTGCTAAAAAATCATTTTGTCAGTCAAAAGTGCCAAAAATGTCAAAAAAGCGTTTTCGGCTCTATGACGGTTTTGAATTTTAAACTTACAACGTTGCATAAAATAACACTTTCTTGAACTGCCAATGAGAACTTTGACTTTTGGGTGCGTCTTTTGCTAAAAAATCATTTTGTCAGTCAAAAGTGCCAAACATGTCAAAAAAGTGTTTTCGGCTCTAACTATTACTGGTTTGAAGTTTCAACTGACAACATGAGACAAAAATAAAACTTTCTTGAACATCAAATGAGAACTTCAACTTTTGGGTGCATTTGTTGCTAAAAAAAATCATTTTGTCAGTCAAAAGTACCAAAAGTGTCAAAAAAGCGTTTTCGGCTCTATGACTGTTTTGAATTTTAAACTTACAATGTGGCATAAAATAACAATTTCTTGAACATCAAATGAGAACTTCAACTTTTGGGTGCGTTTTTTGCTAAAAAATCATTTTGTCAGTCAAAAGTGCCAAAAGTGTCAAAAAAGCGTTTTCGGCTCTATGACTGTTTTGAATTTTAAACTTACAATGTGGCATAAAATAACAATTTCTTGAACATCAAATGAGAACTTCAACTTTTGGGTGCGTTTTTTGCTAAAAAATCATTTTGTCAGTCAAAAGTGCCAAAAATGTCAAAAAAGCGTTTTCGGCTCTATGACGGTTTTGAATTTTAAACTTACAACGTTGCATAAAATAACACTTTCTTGAACTGCCAATGAGAACTTTGACTTTTGGGTGCGTCTTTTGCTAAAAAATCATTTTGTCAGTCAAAAGTGCCAAAAGTGTCAAAAAAGCGTTTTCGGCTCTATGACTGTTTTGAATTTTAAACTTACAATGTGGCATAAAATAACAATTTCTTGAACATCAAATGAGAACTTCAACTTTTGGGTGCATTTGTTGCTAAAAAAAATCATTTTGTCAGTCAAAAGTACCAAAAGTGTCAAAAAAGCGTTTTCGGCTCTATGACTGTTTTGAATTTTAAACTTACAACGTTGCATAAAATAACACTTTCTTGAACTGCAAATGAGAACTTCAACTTTTGGGTGCATTTGTTTCTAAAAAAAATCATTTTGTCAGTCAAAAGTGCCAAAAGTGTCAAAAAAGTGTTTTCGGCTCTAACTATTACTGGTTTGAAGTTTCAACTGACAACATGAGAAAAAATAAAACTTTCTTGAACATCAAATGAGAACTTCAACTTTTGGGTGCATTTGTTTCTAAAAAAAATCATTTTGTCAGTCAAAAGTGCCAAAAGTGTCAAAAAAGTGTTTTCGGCTCTAACTATTACTGGTTTGAAGTTTCAACTGACAACATGAGAAAAAATAACACTTTCTTGAACTGCAAATGAGAACTTCAACTTTTGGGTGCATTTGTTTCTAAAAAAAATCATTTTGTCAGTCAAAAGTGTCAAAAAAGTGTTTTCGGCTCTAACTATTACTGGTTTGAAGTTTCAACTGACAACATGAGAAAAAATAAAACTTTCTTGAACATCAAATGAGAACTTCAACTTTTGGGTGCATTTGTTGCTAAAAAAAATCATTTTGTCAGTCAAAAGTACCAAAAGTGTCAAAAAAGCGTTTTCGGCTCTATGACTGTTTTGAATTTTAAACTTACAATGTGGCATAAAATAAAACTTTCTTGAACATCAAATGAGAACTTCAACTTTTGGGTGCGTTTTTTGCTAAAAAATCATTTTGTCAGTCAAAAGTGCCAAAAGTGTCAAAAAAGAGTTTTCGGCTCTATGACTGTTTTGAATTTTAAACTTACAATGTGGCATAAAAAAACAATTTCTTGAACATCAAATGAGAACTTCAACTTTTGGGTGCGTTTTTTGCTAAAAATCATTTTGTCAGTCAAAAGTGCCAAAAATGTCAAAAAAGCGTTTTCGGCTCTATGATTGTTTTGAATTTTAAACTTACAACGTTGCATAAAATAACACTTTCTTGAACTGCAAATGAGAACTTCAACTTTTGGGTGCATTTGTTTCTAAAAAAAATCATTTTGTCAGTCAAAAGTGTCAAAAAAGTGTTTTCGGCTCTAACTATTACTGGTTTGAAGTTTCAACTGACATTATGAGAAAAAATAAAACTTTCTTGAACGTCAAATGAGAACTTCAACTTTTGGGTGCATTTGTTGCTAAAACAAATCATTTTGTCAGTCAAAAGTACCAAAAGTGTCAAAAAAGCGTTTTCGGCTCTATGACTGTTTTGAATTTTAAACTTACAATGTGGCATAAAATAACAATTTCTTGAACATCAAATGAGAACTTCAACTTTTGGGTGCGTTTTTTGCTAAAAAATCATTTTGTCAGTCAAAAGTGCCAAAAATGTCAAAAAAGCGTTTTCGGCTCTATGACTGTTTTGAATTTTAAACTTACAACGTTGCATAAAATAACACCTTCTTGAACTGCAAATGAGAACTTCAACTTTTGGGTGCATTTGTTTCTAAAAAAAATCATTTTGTCAGTCAAAAGTGCCAAAAGTGTCAAAAAAGATTTTTCGGCTCTAACTATTACTGGTTTGAAGTTTCAACTGACAACATGAGAAAAAATAAAACTTTCTTGAACATCAAATGAGAACTTCAACTTTTGGGTGCATTTGTTGCTAAAAAAAATCATTTTGTCAGTCAAAAGTACCAAAAGTGTCAAAAAAGCGTTTTCGGCTCTATGACTGTTTTGAATTTTAAACTTACAATGTGGCATAAAATAACAATTTCTTGAACATCAAATGAGAACTTCAACTTTTGGGTGCGTTTTTTGCTAAAAAATCATTTTGTCAGTCAAAAGTGCCAAAAATGTCAAAAAAGCGTTTTCGGCTCTATGACGGTTTTGAATTTTAAACTTACAACGTTGCATAAAATAACACTTTCTTGAACTGCCAATGAGAACTTTGACTTTTGGGTGCGTCTTTTGCTAAAAAATCATTTTGTCAGTCAAAAGTGCCAAACATGTCAAAAAAGTGTTTTCGGCTCTAACTATTACTGGTTTGAAGTTTCAACTGACAACATGAGACAAAAATAAAACTTTCTTGAACATCAAATGAGAACTTCAACTTTTGGGTGCATTTGTTGCTAAAAAAAATCATTTTGTCAGTCAAAAGTACCAAAAGTGTCAAAAAAGCGTTTTCGGCTCTATGACTGTTTTGAATTTTAAACTTACAATGTGGCATAAAATAACAATTTCTTGAACATCAAATGAGAACTTCAACTTTTGGGTGCGTTTTTTGCTAAAAAATCATTTTGTCAGTCAAAAGTGCCAAAAGTGTCAAAAAAGCGTTTTCGGCTCTATGACTGTTTTGAATTTTAAACTTACAATGTGGCATAAAATAACAATTTCTTGAACATCAAATGAGAACTTCAACTTTTGGGTGCGTTTTTTGCTAAAAAATCATTTTGTCAGTCAAAAGTGCCAAAAATGTCAAAAAAGCGTTTTCGGCTCTATGACGGTTTTGAATTTTAAACTTACAACGTTGCATAAAATAACACTTTCTTGAACTGCCAATGAGAACTTTGACTTTTGGGTGCGTCTTTTGCTAAAAAATCATTTTGTCAGTCAAAAGTGCCAAAAATGTCAAAAAAGTGTTTTCGGCTCTAACTATTACTGGTTTGAAGTTTCAACTGACAACATGAGAAAAAATAAAACTTTCTTGAACATCAAATGAGAACTTCAACTTTTGGGTGCATTTGTTTCTAAAAAAAATCATTTTGTCAGTCAAAAGTGCCAAAAGTGTCAAAAAAGTGTTTTCGGCTCTAACTATTACTGGTTTGAAGTTTCAACTGACAACATGAGAAAAAATAACACTTTCTTGAACTGCAAATGAGAACTTCAACTTTTGGGTGCATTTGTTTCTAAAAAAAATCATTTTGTCAGTCAAAAGTGTCAAAAAAGTGTTTTCGGCTCTAACTATTACTGGTTTGAAGTTTCAACTGACAACATGAGAAAAAATAAAACTTTCTTGAACATCAAATGAGAACTTCAACTTTTGGGTGCATTTGTTGCTAAAAAAAATCATTTTGTCAGTCAAAAGTACCAAAAGTGTCAAAAAAGCGTTTTCGGCTCTATGACTGTTTTGAATTTTAAACTTACAATGTGGCATAAAATAAAACTTTCTTGAACATCAAATGAGAACTTCAACTTTTGGGTGCGTTTTTTGCTAAAAAATCATTTTGTCAGTCAAAAGTGCCAAAAGTGTCAAAAAAGAGTTTTCGGCTCTATGACTGTTTTGAATTTTAAACTTACAATGTGGCATAAAAAAACAATTTCTTGAACATCAAATGAGAACTTCAACTTTTGGGTGCGTTTTTTGCTAAAAATCATTTTGTCAGTCAAAAGTGCCAAAAATGTCAAAAAAGCGTTTTCGGCTCTATGATTGTTTTGAATTTTAAACTTACAACGTTGCATAAAATAACACTTTCTTGAACTGCAAATGAGAACTTCAACTTTTGGGTGCATTTGTTTCTAAAAAAAATCATTTTGTCAGTCAAAAGTGTCAAAAAAGTGTTTTCGGCTCTAACTATTACTGGTTTGAAGTTTCAACTGACAACATGAGAAAAAATAAAACTTTCTTGAACGTCAAATGAGAACTTCAACTTTTGGGTGCATTTGTTGCTAAAACAAATCATTTTGTCAGTCAAAAGTACCAAAAGTGTCAAAAAAGCGTTTTCGGCTCTATGACTGTTTTGAATTTTAAACTTACAATGTGGCATAAAATAACAATTTCTTGAACATCAAATGAGAACTTCAACTTTTGGGTGCGTTTTTTGCTAAAAAATCATTTTGTCAGTCAAAAGTGCCAAAAATGTCAAAAAAGTGTTTTCGGCTCTATGACTGTTTTGAATTTTAAACTTACAACGTTGCATAAAATAACACCTTCTTGAACTGCAAATGAGAACTTCAACTTTTGGGTGCATTTGTTTTTAAAAAAAATCATTTTGTCAGTCAAAAGTGCCAAAAGTGTCAAAAAAGATTTTTCGGCTCTAACTATTACTGGTTTGAAGTTTCAACTGACAACATGAGAAAAAATAAAACTTTCTTGAACATCAAATGAGAACTTCAACTTTTGGGTACATTTGTTGCTAAAAAAAATCATTTTGTCAGTCAAAAGTACCAAAAGTGTCAAAAAAGCGTTTTCGGCTCTATGACTGTTTTGAATTTTAAACTTACAATGTGGCATAAAATAACAATTTCTTGAACATCAAATGAGAACTTCAACTTTTGGGTGCGTTTTTTGCTAAAAAATCATTTTGTCAGTCAAAAGTGCCAAAAATGTCAAAAAAGCGTTTTCGGCTCTATGACGGTTTTGAATTTTAAACTTACAACGTTGCATAAAATAACACTTTCTTGAACTGCCAATGAGAACTTTGACTTTTGGGTGCGTCTTTTGCTAAAAAATCATTTTGTCAGTCAAAAGTGCCAAAAATGTCAAAAAAGTGTTTTCGGCTCTAACTATTACTGGTTTGAAGTTTCAACTGACAACATGAGACAAAAATAAAACTTTCTTGAACATCAAATGAGAACTTCAACTTTTGGGTGCATTTGTTGCTAAAAAAAATCATTTTGTCAGTCAAAAGTACCAAAAGTGTCAAAAAAGCGTTTTCGGCTCTATGACTGTTTTGAATTTTAAACTTACAATGTGGCATAAAATAACAATTTCTTGAACATCAAATGAGAACTTCAACTTTTGGGTGCGTTTTTTGCTAAAAAATCATTTTGTCAGTCAAAAGTGCCAAAAGTGTCAAAAAAGTGTTTTCGGCTCTATGACTGTTTTGAATTTTAAACTTACAATGTGGCATAAAATAACAATTTCTTGAACATCAAATGAGAACTTCAACTTTTGGGTGCGTTTTTTGCTAAAAATCATTTTGTCAGTAAAAAGTGCCAAAAATGTCAAAAAAGCGTTTTCGGCTCTATGATTGTTTTGAATTTTAAACTTACAACGTTGCATAAAATAACACTTTCTTGAACTGCAAATGAGAACTTCAACTTTTGGGTGCATTTGTTTCTAAAAAAAATCATTTTGTCAGTCAAAAGTGTCAAAAAAGTGTTTTCGGCTCTAACTATTACTGGTTTGAAGTTTCAACTGACAACATGAGAAAAAATAAAACTTTCTTGAACGTCAAATGAGAACTTCAACTTTTGGGTGCATTTGTTGCTAAAACAAATCATTTTGTCAGTCAAAAGTACCAAAAGTGTCAAAAAAGCGTTTTCGGCTCTATGACTGTTTTGAATTTTAAACTTACAATGTGGCATAAAATAACAATTTCTTGAACATCAAATGAGAACTTCAACTTTTGGGTGCGTTTTTTGCTAAAAAATCATTTTGTCAGTCAAAAGTGCCAAAAATGTCAAAAAAGTGTTTTCGGCTCTATGACTGTTTTGAATTTTAAACTTACAACGTTGCATAAAATAACACTTTCTTGAACTGCAAATGAGAACTTCAACTTTTGGGTGCATTTGTTTCTAAAAAAAATCATTTTGTCAGTCAAAAGTACCAAAAGTGTCAAAAAAGCGTTTTCGGCTCTATGACTGTTTTGAATTTTAAACTTACAATGTGGCATAAAATAACAATTTCTTGAACATCAAATGAGAACTTCAACTTTTGGGTGCGTTTTTTGCTAAAAAATCATTTTGTCAGTCAAAAGTGCCAAAAATGTCAAAAAAGCGTTTTCGGCTCTATGACGGTTTTGAATTTTAAACTTACAACGTTGCATAAAATAACACTTTCTTGAACTGCCAATGAGAACTTTGACTTTTGGGTGCGTCTTTTGCTAAAAAATCATTTTGTCAGTCAAAAGTGCCAAAAATGTCAAAAAAGTGTTTTCGGCTCTAACTATTACTGGTTTGAAGTTTCAACTGACAACATGAGACAAAAATAAAACTTTCTTGAACATCAAATGAGAACTTCAACTTTTGGGTGCATTTGTTGCTAAAAAAAATCATTTTGTCAGTCAAAAGTACCAAAAGTGTCAAAAAAGCGTTTTCGGCTCTATGACTGTTTTGAATTTTAAACTTACAATGTGGCATAAAATAACAATTTCTTGAACATCAAATGAGAACTTCAACTTTTGGGTGCGTTTTTTGCTAAAAAATCATTTTGTCAGTCAAAAGTGCCAAAAATGTCAAAAAAGCGTTTTCGGCTCTATGACGGTTTTGAATTTTAAACTTACAACGTTGCATAAAATAACACTTTCTTGAACTGCCAATGAGAACTTTGACTTTTGGGTGCGTCTTTTGCTAAAAAATCATTTTGTCAGTCAAAAGTGCCAAAAATGTCAAAAAAGTGTTTTCGGCTCTAACTATTACTGGTTTGAAGTTTCAACTGACAACATGAGACAAAAATAAAACTTTCTTGAACATCAAATGAGAACTTCAACTTTTGGGTGCATTTGTTTCTAAAAAAAATCATTTTGTCAGTCAAAAGTACCAAAAGTGTCAAAAAAGCGTTTTCGGCTCTATGACTGTTTTGAATTTTAAACTTACAATGTGGCATAAAATAACAATTTCTTGAACATCAAATGAGAACTTCAACTTTTGGGTGCATTTGTTGCTAAAAAAAATCATTTTGTCAGTCAAAAGTACCAAAAGTGTCAAAAAAGCGTTTTCGGCTCTATGACTGTTTTGAATTTTAAACTTACAACGTTGCATAAAATAACACTTTCTTGAACTGCAAATGAGAACTTCAACTTTTGGGTGCATTTGTTTCTAAAAAAAATCATTTTGTCAGTCAAAAGTGCCAAAAGTGTCAAAAAAGTGTTTTCGGCTCTAACTATTACTGGTTTGAAGTTTCAACTGACAACATGAGAAAAAATAAAACTTTCTTGAACATCAAATGAGAACTTCAACTTTTGGGTGCATTTGTTTCTAAAAAAAATCATTTTGTCAGTCAAAAGTGCCAAAAGTGTCAAAAAAGTGTTTTCGGCTCTAACTATTACTGGTTTGAAGTTTCAACTGACAACATGAGAAAAAATAACACTTTCTTGAACTGCAAATGAGAACTTCAACTTTTGGGTGCATTTGTTTCTAAAAAAAATCATTTTGTCAGTCAAAAGTGTCAAAAAAGTGTTTTCGGCTCTAACTATTACTGGTTTGAAGTTTCAACTGACAACATGAGAAAAAATAAAACTTTCTTGAACATCAAATGAGAACTTCAACTTTTGGGTGCATTTGTTGCTAAAAAAAATCATTTTGTCAGTCAAAAGTACCAAAAGTGTCAAAAAAGCGTTTTCGGCTCTATGACTGTTTTGAATTTTAAACTTACAATGTGGCATAAAATAAAACTTTCTTTTAACATCAAATGAGAACTTCAACTTTTGGGTGCGTTTTTTGCTAAAAAATCATTTTGTCAGTCAAAAGTGCCAAAAGTGTCAAAAAAGAGTTTTCGGCTCTATGACTGTTTTGAATTTTAAACTTACAATGTGGCATAAAAAAACAATTTCTTGAACATCAAATGAGAACTTCAACTTTTGGGTGCGTTTTTTGCTAAAAATCATTTTGTCAGTCAAAAGTGCCAAAAATGTCAAAAAAGCGTTTTCGGCTCTATGATTGTTTTGAATTTTAAACTTACAACGTTGCATAAAATAACACTTTCTTGAACTGCAAATGAGAACTTCAACTTTTGGGTGCATTTGTTTCTAAAAAAAATCATTTTGTCAGTCAAAAGTGTCAAAAAAGTGTTTTCGGCTCTAACTATTACTGGTTTGAAGTTTCAACTGACATTATGAGAAAAAATAAAACTTTCTTGAACGTCAAATGAGAACTTCAACTTTTGGGTGCATTTGTTGCTAAAACAAATCATTTTGTCAGTCAAAAGTACCAAAAGTGTCAAAAAAGCGTTTTCGGCTCTATGACTGTTTTGAATTTTAAACTTACAATGTGGCATAAAATAACAATTTCTTGAACATCAAATGAGAACTTCAACTTTTGGGTGCGTTTTTTGCTAAAAAATCATTTTGTCAGTCAAAAGTGCCAAAAATGTCAAAAAAGCGTTTTCGGCTCTATGACTGTTTTGAATTTTAAACTTACAACGTTGCATAAAATAACACCTTCTTGAACTGCAAATGAGAACTTCAACTTTTGGGTGCATTTGTTTCTAAAAAAAATCATTTTGTCAGTCAAAAGTGCCAAAAGTGTCAAAAAAGATTTTTCGGCTCTAACTATTACTGGTTTGAAGTTTCAACTGACAACATGAGAAAAAATAAAACTTTCTTGAACATCAAATGAGAACTTCAACTTTTGGGTGCATTTGTTGCTAAAAAAAATCATTTTGTCAGTCAAAAGTACCAAAAGTGTCAAAAAAGCGTTTTCGGCTCTATGACTGTTTTGAATTTTAAACTTACAATGTGGCATAAAATAACAATTTCTTGAACATCAAATGAGAACTTCAACTTTTGGGTGCGTTTTTTGCTAAAAAATCATTTTGTCAGTCAAAAGTGCCAAAAATGTCAAAAAAGCGTTTTCGGCTCTATGACGGTTTTGAATTTTAAACTTACAACGTTGCATAAAATAACACTTTCTTGAACTGCCAATGAGAACTTTGACTTTTGGGTGCGTCTTTTGCTAAAAAATCATTTTGTCAGTCAAAAGTGCCAAACATGTCAAAAAAGTGTTTTCGGCTCTAACTATTACTGGTTTGAAGTTTCAACTGACAACATGAGACAAAAATAAAACTTTCTTGAACATCAAATGAGAACTTCAACTTTTGGGTGCATTTGTTGCTAAAAAAAATCATTTTGTCAGTCAAAAGTACCAAAAGTGTCAAAAAAGCGTTTTCGGCTCTATGACTGTTTTGAATTTTAAACTTACAATGTGGCATAAAATAACAATTTCTTGAACATCAAATGAGAACTTCAACTTTTGGGTGCGTTTTTTGCTAAAAAATCATTTTGTCAGTCAAAAGTGCCAAAAGTGTCAAAAAAGCGTTTTCGGCTCTATGACTGTTTTGAATTTTAAACTTACAATGTGGCATAAAATAACAATTTCTTGAACATCAAATGAGAACTTCAACTTTTGGGTGCGTTTTTTGCTAAAAAATCATTTTGTCAGTCAAAAGTGCCAAAAATGTCAAAAAAGCGTTTTCGGCTCTATGACGGTTTTGAATTTTAAACTTACAACGTTGCATAAAATAACACTTTCTTGAACTGCCAATGAGAACTTTGACTTTTGGGTGCGTCTTTTGCTAAAAAATCATTTTGTCAGTCAAAAGTGCCAAAAATGTCAAAAAAGTGTTTTCGGCTCTAACTATTACTGGTTTGAAGTTTCAACTGACAACATGAGAAAAAATAAAACTTTCTTGAACATCAAATGAGAACTTCAACTTTTGGGTGCATTTGTTTCTAAAAAAAATCATTTTGTCAGTCAAAAGTGCCAAAAGTGTCAAAAAAGTGTTTTCGGCTCTAACTATTACTGGTTTGAAGTTTCAACTGACAACATGAGAAAAAATAACACTTTCTTGAACTGCAAATGAGAACTTCAACTTTTGGGTGCATTTGTTTCTAAAAAAAATCATTTTGTCAGTCAAAAGTGTCAAAAAAGTGTTTTCGGCTCTAACTATTACTGGTTTGAAGTTTCAACTGACAACATGAGAAAAAATAAAACTTTCTTGAACATCAAATGAGAACTTCAACTTTTGGGTGCATTTGTTGCTAAAAAAAATCATTTTGTCAGTCAAAAGTACCAAAAGTGTCAAAAAAGCGTTTTCGGCTCTATGACTGTTTTGAATTTTAAACTTACAATGTGGCATAAAATAAAACTTTCTTGAACATCAAATGAGAACTTCAACTTTTGGGTGCGTTTTTTGCTAAAAAATCATTTTGTCAGTCAAAAGTGCCAAAAGTGTCAAAAAAGAGTTTTCGGCTCTATGACTGTTTTGAATTTTAAACTTACAATGTGGCATAAAAAAACAATTTCTTGAACATCAAATGAGAACTTCAACTTTTGGGTGCGTTTTTTGCTAAAAATCATTTTGTCAGTCAAAAGTGCCAAAAATGTCAAAAAAGCGTTTTCGGCTCTATGATTGTTTTGAATTTTAAACTTACAACGTTGCATAAAATAACACTTTCTTGAACTGCAAATGAGAACTTCAACTTTTGGGTGCATTTGTTTCTAAAAAAAATCATTTTGTCAGTCAAAAGTGTCAAAAAAGTGTTTTCGGCTCTAACTATTACTGGTTTGAAGTTTCAACTGACAACATGAGAAAAAATAAAACTTTCTTGAACGTCAAATGAGAACTTCAACTTTTGGGTGCATTTGTTGCTAAAACAAATCATTTTGTCAGTCAAAAGTACCAAAAGTGTCAAAAAAGCGTTTTCGGCTCTATGACTGTTTTGAATTTTAAACTTACAATGTGGCATAAAATAACAATTTCTTGAACATCAAATGAGAACTTCAACTTTTGGGTGCGTTTTTTGCTAAAAAATCATTTTGTCAGTCAAAAGTGCCAAAAATGTCAAAAAAGTGTTTTCGGCTCTATGACTGTTTTGAATTTTAAACTTACAACGTTGCATAAAATAACACCTTCTTGAACTGCAAATGAGAACTTCAACTTTTGGGTGCATTTGTTTTTAAAAAAAATCATTTTGTCAGTCAAAAGTGCCAAAAGTGTCAAAAAAGATTTTTCGGCTCTAACTATTACTGGTTTGAAGTTTCAACTGACAACATGAGAAAAAATAAAACTTTCTTGAACATCAAATGAGAACTTCAACTTTTGGGTACATTTGTTGCTAAAAAAAATCATTTTGTCAGTCAAAAGTACCAAAAGTGTCAAAAAAGCGTTTTCGGCTCTATGAC
Source organism: Oryzias latipes (assembly GCF_053564925.1). Taxonomy (NCBI): domain Eukaryota; kingdom Metazoa; phylum Chordata; class Actinopteri; order Beloniformes; family Adrianichthyidae; genus Oryzias; species Oryzias latipes. The sequence goes on from NC_136240.1 coordinate 288,443, forward strand.
TGTTTTGAATTTTAAACTTACAATGTGGCATAAAATAACAATTTCTTGAACATCAAATGAGAACTTCAACTTTTGGGTGCGTTTTTTGCTAAAAAATCATTTTGTCAGTCAAAAGTGCCAAAAATGTCAAAAAAGCGTTTTCGGCTCTATGACGGTTTTGAATTTTAAACTTACAACGTTGCATAAAATAACACTTTCTTGAACTGCCAATGAGAACTTTGACTTTTGGGTGCGTCTTTTGCTAAAAAATCATTTTGTCAGTCAAAAGTGCCAAAAATGTCAAAAAAGTGTTTTCGGCTCTAACTATTACTGGTTTGAAGTTTCAACTGACAACATGAGACAAAAATAAAACTTTCTTGAACATCAAATGAGAACTTCAACTTTTGGGTGCATTTGTTGCTAAAAAAAATCATTTTGTCAGTCAAAAGTACCAAAAGTGTCAAAAAAGCGTTTTCGGCTCTATGACTGTTTTGAATTTTAAACTTACAATGTGGCATAAAATAACAATTTCTTGAACATCAAATGAGAACTTCAACTTTTGGGTGCGTTTTTTGCTAAAAAATCATTTTGTCAGTCAAAAGTGCCAAAAGTGTCAAAAAAGTGTTTTCGGCTCTATGACTGTTTTGAATTTTAAACTTACAATGTGGCATAAAATAACAATTTCTTGAACATCAAATGAGAACTTCAACTTTTGGGTGCGTTTTTTGCTAAAAATCATTTTGTCAGTAAAAAGTGCCAAAAATGTCAAAAAAGCGTTTTCGGCTCTATGATTGTTTTGAATTTTAAACTTACAACGTTGCATAAAATAACACTTTCTTGAACTGCAAATGAGAACTTCAACTTTTGGGTGCATTTGTTTCTAAAAAAAATCATTTTGTCAGTCAAAAGTGTCAAAAAAGTGTTTTCGGCTCTAACTATTACTGGTTTGAAGTTTCAACTGACAACATGAGAAAAAATAAAACTTTCTTGAACGTCAAATGAGAACTTCAACTTTTGGGTGCATTTGTTGCTAAAACAAATCATTTTGTCAGTCAAAAGTACCAAAAGTGTCAAAAAAGCGTTTTCGGCTCTATGACTGTTTTGAATTTTAAACTTACAATGTGGCATAAAATAACAATTTCTTGAACATCAAATGAGAACTTCAACTTTTGGGTGCGTTTTTTGCTAAAAAATCATTTTGTCAGTCAAAAGTGCCAAAAATGTCAAAAAAGTGTTTTCGGCTCTATGACTGTTTTGAATTTTAAACTTACAACGTTGCATAAAATAACACTTTCTTGAACTGCAAATGAGAACTTCAACTTTTGGGTGCATTTGTTTCTAAAAAAAATCATTTTGTCAGTCAAAAGTGCCAAAAGTGTCAAAAAAGATTTTTCGGCTCTAACTATTACTGGTTTGAAGTTTCAACTGACAACATGAGAAAAAATAAAACTTTCTTGAACATCAAATGAGAACTTCAACTTTTGGGTGCATTTGTTGCTAAAAAAAATCATTTTGTCAGTCAAAAGTACCAAAAGTGTCAAAAAAGCGTTTTCGGCTCTATGACTGTTTTGAATTTTAAACTTACAATGTGGCATAAAATAACAATTTCTTGAACATCAAATGAGAACTTCAACTTTTGGGTGCGTTTTTTGCTAAAAAATCATTTTGTCAGTCAAAAGTGCCAAAAATGTCAAAAAAGCGTTTTCGGCTCTATGACGGTTTTGAATTTTAAACTTACAACGTTGCATAAAATAACACTTTCTTGAACTGCCAATGAGAACTTTGACTTTTGGGTGCGTCTTTTGCTAAAAAATCATTTTGTCAGTCAAAAGTGCCAAAAATGTCAAAAAAGTGTTTTCGGCTCTAACTATTACTGGTTTGAAGTTTCAACTGACAACATGAGACAAAAATAAAACTTTCTTGAACATCAAATGAGAACTTCAACTTTTGGGTGCATTTGTTGCTAAAAAAAATCATTTTGTCAGTCAAAAGTACCAAAAGTGTCAAAAAAGCGTTTTCGGCTCTATGACTGTTTTGAATTTTAAACTTACAATGTGGCATAAAATAACAATTTCTTGAACATCAAATGAGAACTTCAACTTTTGGGTGCGTTTTTTGCTAAAAAATCATTTTGTCAGTCAAAAGTGCCAAAAATGTCAAAAAAGCGTTTTCGGCTCTATGACGGTTTTGAATTTTAAACTTACAACGTTGCATAAAATAACACTTTCTTGAACTGCCAATGAGAACTTTGACTTTTGGGTGCGTCTTTTGCTAAAAAATCATTTTGTCAGTCAAAAGTGCCAAAAATGTCAAAAAAGTGTTTTCGGCTCTAACTATTACTGGTTTGAAGTTTCAACTGACAACATGAGACAAAAATAAAACTTTCTTGAACATCAAATGAGAACTTCAACTTTTGGGTGCATTTGTTTCTAAAAAAAATCATTTTGTCAGTCAAAAGTACCAAAAGTGTCAAAAAAGCGTTTTCGGCTCTATGACTGTTTTGAATTTTAAACTTACAATGTGGCATAAAATAACAATTTCTTGAACATCAAATGAGAACTTCAACTTTTGGGTGCATTTGTTGCTAAAAAAAATCATTTTGTCAGTCAAAAGTACCAAAAGTGTCAAAAAAGCGTTTTCGGCTCTATGACTGTTTTGAATTTTAAACTTACAACGTTGCATAAAATAACACTTTCTTGAACTGCAAATGAGAACTTCAACTTTTGGGTGCATTTGTTTCTAAAAAAAATCATTTTGTCAGTCAAAAGTGCCAAAAGTGTCAAAAAAGTGTTTTCGGCTCTAACTATTACTGGTTTGAAGTTTCAACTGACAACATGAGAAAAAATAAAACTTTCTTGAACATCAAATGAGAACTTCAACTTTTGGGTGCATTTGTTTCTAAAAAAAATCATTTTGTCAGTCAAAAGTGCCAAAAGTGTCAAAAAAGTGTTTTCGGCTCTAACTATTACTGGTTTGAAGTTTCAACTGACAACATGAGAAAAAATAACACTTTCTTGAACTGCAAATGAGAACTTCAACTTTTGGGTGCATTTGTTTCTAAAAAAAATCATTTTGTCAGTCAAAAGTGTCAAAAAAGTGTTTTCGGCTCTAACTATTACTGGTTTGAAGTTTCAACTGACAACATGAGAAAAAATAAAACTTTCTTGAACATCAAATGAGAACTTCAACTTTTGGGTGCATTTGTTGCTAAAAAAAATCATTTTGTCAGTCAAAAGTACCAAAAGTGTCAAAAAAGCGTTTTCGGCTCTATGACTGTTTTGAATTTTAAACTTACAATGTGGCATAAAATAAAACTTTCTTGAACATCAAATGAGAACTTCAACTTTTGGGTGCGTTTTTTGCTAAAAAATCATTTTGTCAGTCAAAAGTGCCAAAAGTGTCAAAAAAGAGTTTTCGGCTCTATGACTGTTTTGAATTTTAAACTTACAATGTGGCATAAAAAAACAATTTCTTGAACATCAAATGAGAACTTCAACTTTTGGGTGCGTTTTTTGCTAAAAATCATTTTGTCAGTCAAAAGTGCCAAAAATGTCAAAAAAGCGTTTTCGGCTCTATGATTGTTTTGAATTTTAAACTTACAACGTTGCATAAAATAACACTTTCTTGAACTGCAAATGAGAACTTCAACTTTTGGGTGCATTTGTTTCTAAAAAAAATCATTTTGTCAGTCAAAAGTGTCAAAAAAGTGTTTTCGGCTCTAACTATTACTGGTTTGAAGTTTCAACTGACAACATGAGAAAAAATAAAACTTTCTTCAACGTCAAATGAGAACTTCAACTTTTGGGTGCATTTGTTGCTAAAACAAATCATTTTGTCAGTCAAAAGTACCAAAAGTGTCAAAAAAGCGTTTTCGGCTCTATGACTGTTTTGAATTTTAAACTTACAATGTGGCATAAAATAACAATTTCTTGAACATCAAATGAGAACTTCAACTTTTGGGTGCGTTTTTTGCTAAAAAATCATTTTGTCAGTCAAAAGTGCCAAAAATGTCAAAAAAGTGTTTTCGGCTCTATGACTGTTTTGAATTTTAAACTTACAACGTTGCATAAAATAACACCTTCTTGAACTGCAAATGAGAACTTCAACTTTTGGGTGCATTTGTTTTTAAAAAAAATCATTTTGTCAGTCAAAAGTGCCAAAAGTGTCAAAAAAGATTTTTCGGCTCTAACTATTACTGGTTTGAAGTTTCAACTGACAACATGAGAAAAAATAAAACTTTCTTGAACATCAAATGAGAACTTCAACTTTTGGGTACATTTGTTGCTAAAAAAAATCATTTTGTCAGTCAAAAGTACCAAAAGTGTCAAAAAAGCGTTTTCGGCTCTATGACTGTTTTGAATTTTAAACTTACAATGTGGCATAAAATAACAATTTCTTGAACATCAAATGAGAACTTCAACTTTTGGGTGCGTTTTTTGCTAAAAAATCATTTTGTCAGTCAAAAGTGCCAAAAATGTCAAAAAAGCGTTTTCGGCTCTATGACGGTTTTGAATTTTAAACTTACAACGTTGCATAAAATAACACTTTCTTGAACTGCCAATGAGAACTTTGACTTTTGGGTGCGTCTTTTGCTAAAAAATCATTTTGTCAGTCAAAAGTGCCAAAAATGTCAAAAAAGTGTTTTCGGCTCTAACTATTACTGGTTTGAAGTTTCAACTGACAACATGAGACAAAAATAAAACTTTCTTGAACATCAAATGAGAACTTCAACTTTTGGGTGCATTTGTTGCTAAAAAAAATCATTTTGTCAGTCAAAAGTACCAAAAGTGTCAAAAAAGCGTTTTCGGCTCTATGACTGTTTTGAATTTTAAACTTACAATGTGGCATAAAATAACAATTTCTTGAACATCAAATGAGAACTTCAACTTTTGGGTGCGTTTTTTGCTAAAAAATCATTTTGTCAGTCAAAAGTGCCAAAAGTGTCAAAAAAGTGTTTTCGGCTCTATGACTGTTTTGAATTTTAAACTTACAATGTGGCATAAAATAACAATTTCTTGAACATCAAATGAGAACTTCAACTTTTGGGTGCGTTTTTTGCTAAAAATCATTTTGTCAGTAAAAAGTGCCAAAAATGTCAAAAAAGCGTTTTCGGCTCTATGATTGTTTTGAATTTTAAACTTACAACGTTGCATAAAATAACACTTTCTTGAACTGCAAATGAGAACTTCAACTTTTGGGTGCATTTGTTTCTAAAAAAAATCATTTTGTCAGTCAAAAGTGTCAAAAAAGTGTTTTCGGCTCTAACTATTACTGGTTTGAAGTTTCAACTGACAACATGAGAAAAAATAAAACTTTCTTGAACGTCAAATGAGAACTTCAACTTTTGGGTGCATTTGTTGCTAAAACAAATCATTTTGTCAGTCAAAAGTACCAAAAGTGTCAAAAAAGCGTTTTCGGCTCTATGACTGTTTTGAATTTTAAACTTACAATGTGGCATAAAATAACAATTTCTTGAACATCAAATGAGAACTTCAACTTTTGGGTGCGTTTTTTGCTAAAAAATCATTTTGTCAGTCAAAAGTGCCAAAAATGTCAAAAAAGTGTTTTCGGCTCTATGACTGTTTTGAATTTTAAACTTACAACGTTGCATAAAATAACACTTTCTTGAACTGCAAATGAGAACTTCAACTTTTGGGTGCATTTGTTTCTAAAAAAAATCATTTTGTCAGTCAAAAGTGCCAAAAGTGTCAAAAAAGATTTTTCGGCTCTAACTATTACTGGTTTGAAGTTTCAACTGACAACATGAGAAAAAATAAAACTTTCTTGAACATCAAATGAGAACTTCAACTTTTGGGTGCATTTGTTGCTAAAAAAAATCATTTTGTCAGTCAAAAGTACCAAAAGTGTCAAAAAAGCGTTTTCGGCTCTATGACTGTTTTGAATTTTAAACTTACAATGTGGCATAAAATAACAATTTCTTGAACATCAAATGAGAACTTCAACTTTTGGGTGCGTTTTTTGCTAAAAAATCATTTTGTCAGTCAAAAGTGCCAAAAATGTCAAAAAAGCGTTTTCGGCTCTATGACGGTTTTGAATTTTAAACTTACAACGTTGCATAAAATAACACTTTCTTGAACTGCCAATGAGAACTTTGACTTTTGGGTGCGTCTTTTGCTAAAAAATCATTTTGTCAGTCAAAAGTGCCAAAAATGTCAAAAAAGTGTTTTCGGCTCTAACTATTACTGGTTTGAAGTTTCAACTGACAACATGAGAAAAAATAAAACTTTCTTGAACATCAAATGAGAACTTCAACTTTTGGGTGCATTTGTTGCTAAAAAAAATCATTTTGTCAGTCAAAAGTACCAAAAGTGTCAAAAAAGCGTTTTTGGCTCTATGACTGTTTTGAATTTTAAACTTACAATGTGGCATAAAATAACACTTTCTTGAACATCAAATGAGAACTTCAACTTTTGGGTGCGTTTTTTGCTAAAAAATTATTTTTTCAGTCAAAAGTGCCAAAAATGTCAAAAAAGCGTTTTCGGCTCTATGACTGTTTTGAATTTTAAACTTACAACGTTGCATAAAATAACACTTTCTTGAACTGCAAATGAGAACTTCAACTTTTGGGTGCATTTGTTTAAAAAAAAAAATCATTTTGTCAGTCAAAAGTGCCAAAAGTGTCAAAAAAGTGTTTTCGGCTCTAACTATTACTGGTTTGAAGTTTCAACTGACAACATGAGAAAATATAAAACTTTCTTGAACATCAAATGAGAATTTAAACTTTTGGGTGCATTTGTTGCTAAAAAAAATCATTTTTTCAGTCAAAAGTGCCAAAAATGACAAAAAAGCGTTTTCGGCTCTATGACTGTTTTGAATTTTAAACTTACAACGTTGCATAAAATAACACTTTCTTGAACTGCAAATGAGAACTTCAACTTTTGGGTGCATTTGTTTCTAAAAAAAATCATTTTGTCAGTCAAAAGTGTCAAAAAAGCGTTTTTGGCTCTATGACTGATTTGAATTTTAAACTTACAATGTGGCATAAAATAACAATTTCTTGAACATCAAATGAGAACTTCAACTTTTGGGTGCGTTTTTTGCTAAAAATCATTTTGTCAGTCAAAAGTGCAAAAAATGTCAAAAAAGCGTTTTCGGCTCTATGATTGTTTTGAATTTTAAACTTACAACGTTGCATAAAATAACACTTTCTTGAACTGCAAATGAGAACTTCAACTTTTGGGTGCATTTGTTTCTAAAAAAAATCATTTTGTCATTCAAAAGTGTCAAAAAAGTGTTTTCGGCTCTAACTATTACTGGTTTGAAGTTTCAACTGACAACATGAGAAAAAATAAAACTTTCTTGAACATCAAATGAGAACTTCAACTTTTGGGTGCATTTGTTGCTAAAAAAAATCATTTTGTCAGTCAAAAGTACCAAAAGTGTCAAAAAAGCGTTTTCGGCTCTATGACTGTTTTGAATTTTAAACTTACAATGTGGCATAAAATAACAATTTCTTGAACATCAAATGAGAACTTCAACTTTTGGGTGCGTTTTTTTCTAAAAAATCATTTTGTCAGTCAAAAGTGCCAAAAGTGTCAAAAAAGCGTTTTCGGCTCTATGACTGTTTTGAATTTTAAACTTACAATGTGGCATAAAATAACACTTTCTTGAACATCAAATGAGAACCTCAACTTTTGGGTGCGTTTTTTGCTAAAAAATCATTTTGTCAGTCAAAAGTGCCAAAAATGTCACAAAAAGCGTTTTCGGCTCTATGACAGTTTTGAATTTTAAACTTACAACGTTGCATAAAATAACACTTTCTTGAACTGCAAATGAGAATTTTGACTTTAAGTGCGTTTTTAGCTAAAAAATCATTTTGTCAGTCAAAAGTGCCAAAAGTGTAAAAAAAAGCGTTTACTGCTGACTGGTTTGAACTTTCAACTTATAACATGACAGAAAATAACACTTTCTTGAACTGCAAATGAGAACTTAAACTTTTCGGGGCATTTGTTTTTAAAAAAATCATTTTGTCAGTCAAAAGTACCAAAAGTGTCAAAAAAGCGTTTTCGGTTCTATGACTGTTTTGAATTTTAAACTTACAACGTTGCATAAAATAACACTTTCTTGAACTGCAAATGAGAACTTCAACTTTTGGGTGCATTTGTTTCTACAAAAAATCATTTTGTCAGTCAAAAGTACCAAAAGTGTCAAAAAAGCGTTTTTGGCTCTATGACTGTTTTGAATTTTAAACTTACAATGTGGCATAAAATAACACTTTCTTGAACATCAAATGAGAACTTCAACTTTTGGGTGCGTTTTTTGCTAAAAAATTATTTTTTCAGTCAAAAGTGCCAAAAATGTCAAAAAAGCGTTTTCGGCTCTATGACTGTTTTGAATTTTAAACTTACAACGTTGCATAAAATAACACTTTCTTGAACTGCAAATGAGAACTTCAACTTTTGGGTGCATTTGTTTAAAAAAAAAAATCATTTTGTCAGTCAAAAGTGCCAAAAGTGTCAAAAAAGTGTTTTCGGCTCTAACTATTACTGGTTTGAAGTTTCAACTGACAACATGAGAAAATATAAAACTTTCTTGAACATCAAATGAGAATTTAAACTTTTGGGTGCATTTGTTGCTAAAAAAAATCATTTTTTCAGTCAAAAGTGCCAAAAATGACAAAAAAGCGTTTTCGGCTCTATGACTGTTTTGAATTTTAAACTTACAACGTTGCATAAAATAACACTTTCTTGAACTGCAAATGAGAACTTCAACTTTTGGGTGCATTTGTTTCTAAAAAAAATCATTTTGTCAGTCAAAAGTGTCAAAAAAGCGTTTTTGGCTCTATGACTGATTTGAATTTTAAACTTACAATGTGGCATAAAATAACAATTTCTTGAACATCAAATGAGAACTTCAACTTTTGGGTGCGTTTTTTGCTAAAAATCATTTTGTCAGTCAAAAGTGCAAAAAATGTCAAAAAAGCGTTTTTCGGCTCTATGATTGTTTTGAATTTTAAACTTACAACGTTGCATAAAATAACACTTTCTTGAACTGCAAATGAGAACTTCAACTTTTGGGTGCATTTGTTTCTAAAAAAAATCATTTTGTCAGTCAAAAGTGTCAAAAAAGTGTTTTCGGCTCTAACTATTACTGGTTTGAAGTTTCAACTGACAACATGAGAAAAAATAAAACTTTCTTGAACATCAAATGAGAACTTCAACTTTTGGGTGCATTTGTTGCTAAAAAAAATCATTTTGTCAGTCAAAAGTACCAAAAGTGTCAAAAAAGCGTTTTCGGCTCTATGACTGTTTTGAATTTTAAACTTACAATGTGGCATAAAATAACAATTTCTTGAACATCAAATGAGAACTTCAACTTTTGGGTGCGTTTTTTTCTAAAAAATCATTTTGTCAGTCAAAAGTGCCAAAAGTGTCAAAAAAGCGTTTTCGGCTCTATGACTGTTTTGAATTTTAAACTTACAATGTGGCATAAAATAACACTTTCTTGAACATCAAATGAGAACCTCAACTTTTGGGTGCGTTTTTTGCTAAAAAATCATTTTGTCAGTCAAAAGTGCCAAAAGTGTCAAAAAAGTGTTTTCGGCTCTATGACTGTTTTGAATTTTAAACTTAAAATGTGGCATAAAATAACAATTTCTTGAACATCAAATGAGAACTTCAACTTTTGGGTGCGTTTTTTGCTAAAAATCATTTTGTCAGTAAAAAGTGCCAAAAATGTCAAAAAAGCGTTTTCGGCTCTATGATTGTTTTGAATTTTAAACTTACAACGTTGCATAAAATAACACTTTCTTGAACTGCAAATGAGAACTTCAACTTTTGGGTGCATTTGTTTGTAAAAAAAATCATTTTGTCAGTCAAAAGTGTCAAAAAAGTGTTTTCGGCTCTAACTATTACTGGTTTGAAGTTTCAACTGACATGAGAAAAAATAAAACTTTCTTGAACGTCAAATGAGAACTTCAACTTTTGGGTGCATTTGTTGCTAAAACAAATCATTTTGTCAGTCAAAAGTACCAAAAGTGTCAAAAAAGTGTTTTCGGCTCTATGACTGTTTTGAATTTTAAACTTACAACGTTGCATAAAATAACACCTTCTTGAACTGCAAATGAGAACTTCAACTTTTGGGTGCATTTGTTTCTAAAAAAAATCATTTTGTCAGTCAAAAGTGCCAAAAGTGTCAAAAAAGATTTTTCGGCTCTAACTATTACTGGTTTGAAGTTTCAACTGACAACATGAGAAAAAATAAAACTTTCTTGAACATCAAATGAGAACTTCAACTTTTGGGTGCATTTGTTGCTAAAAAAAATCATTTTGTCAGTCAAAAGCACCAAAAGTGTCAAAAAAGCGTTTTCGGCTCTATGACTGTTTTGAATTTTAAACTTACAACGTTGCATAAAATAACACTTTCTTGAACTGCCAATGAGAACTTTGACTTTTGGGTGCGTCTTTTGCTACAAAATCATTTTGTCAGTCAAAAGTGCCAAAAATGTCAAAAAAGTGTTTTCGGCTCTAACTATTACTGGTTTGAAGTTTCAACTGACAACATGAGACAAAAATAAAACTTTCTTGAACATCAAATGAGAACTTCAACTTTTGGGTGCATTTGTTGCTAAAAAAAATCATTTTGTCAGTCAAAAGTACCAAAAGTGTCAAAAAAGCGTTTTCGGCTCTATGACTGTTTTGAATTTTAAACTTACAATGTGGCATAAAATAACAATTTCTTGAACATCAAATGAGAACTTCAACTTTTGGGTGCGTTTTTTGCTAAAAAATCATTTTGTCAGTCAAAAGTGCCAAAAATGTCAAAAAAGCGTTTTCGGCTCTATGACGGTTTTGAATTTTAAACTTACAACGTTGCATAAAATAACACTTTCTTGAACTGCCAATGAGAACTTTGACTTTTGGGTGCGTCTTTTGCTAAAAAATCATTTTGTCAGTCAAAAGTGCCAAAAATGTCAAAAAAGTGTTTTCGGCTCTAACTATTACTGGTTTGAAGTTTCAACTGACAACATGAGACAAAAATAAAACTTTCTTGAACATCAAATGAGAACTTCAACTTTTGGGTGCATTTGTTGCTAAAAAAAATCATTTTGTCAGTCAAAAGTACCAAAAGTGTCAAAAAAGCGTTTTCGGCTCTATGACTGTTTTGAATTTTAAACTTACAATGTGGCATAAAATAACAATTTCTTGAACATCAAATGAGAACTTCAACTTTTGGGTGCGTTTTTTGCTAAAAAATCATTTTGTCAGTCAAAAGTGCCAAAAGTGTCAAAAAAGCGTTTTCGGCTCTATGACTGTTTTGAATTTTAAACTTACAATGTGGCATAAAATAACAATTTCTTGAACATCAAATGAGAACTTCAACTTTTGGGTGCGTTTTTTGCTAAAAATCATTTTGTGGGTAAAAAGTGCCAAAAATGTCAAAAAAGCGTTTTCGGCTCTATGATTGTTTTGAATTTTAAACTTACAACGTTGCATAAAATAACACTTTCTTGAACTGCAAATGAGAACTTCAACTTTTGGGTGCATTTGTTTCTAAAAAAAATCATTTTGTCAGTCAAAAGTGTCAAAAAAGTGTTTTCGGCTCTAACTATTACTGGTTTGAAGTTTCAACTGACAACATGAGAAAAAATAAAACTTTCTTGAACGTCAAATGAGAACTTCAACTTTTAGGTGCATTTGTTGCTAAAAAAAATCATTTTGTCAGTCAAAAGTACCAAAAGTGTCAAAAAAGCGTTTTCGGCTCTATGACTGTTTTGAATTTTAAACTTACAATGTGGCATAAAATAAAACTTTCTTGAACATCAAATGAGAACTTCAACTTTTGGGTTAGTTTTTTGCTAAAAAATCATTTTGTCAGTCAAAAGTGCCAGAAATGTCAAAAAAGCGTTTTCGGCTCTATGACTGTTTTGAATTTTAAGCTTACAACGTTGCATAAAATAACACTTTCTTGAAATGCAAATGAGAACTTCAACTTTTGGGTGCGTTTTTTGCTAAAAAATCATTTTGTCAGTCAAAAGTGCCAAAAGTGTCAAAAAAGCGTTTTCGGCTCTATGACTGTTTTGAATTTTAAACTTACAATGTTGCATAAAATAACACTTTCTTGAACATCAAATGAGAACTTCAACTTTTGGGTGCATTTGTTTCTAAAAAAAATCATTTTGTCAGTCAAAAGTACCAAAAGTGTCAAAAAAGCGTTTTCGGCTCTATGACTGTTTTGAATTTTAAACTTACAGTGTGGCATAAAATAACACTTTCTTGAACATCAAATGAGAACTTCAACTTTTGGGTGCGTTTTTTGCTAAAAAATCATTTTGTCAGTCAAAAGTGCCAAAAATGTCAAAAAAGCGTTTTCGGCTCTATGACTGTTTTGAATTTTAAACTTACAACGTTGCATAAAATAACACTTTCTTGAACTGCAAATGAGAACTTTGACTTTTGGGTGCATTTGTTTCTAAAAAAAATCATTTTGTCAGTCAAAAGTGCCAAAAGTGTCAAAAAAGTGTTTTCGGCTCTAACTATTACTGGTTTGAAGTTTCAACTGACAACATGAGAAAAAATAAAACTTTCTTGAACATCAAATGAGAACTTCAACTTTTGGGTGCGTTTTTTGCTAAAAAATCATTTTGTCAGTCAAAAGTCCCAAAAGTGTCAAAAAAGAGTTTTCGGCTCTATGACTGTTTTGAATTTTAAACTTACAATGTGGCATAAAAAAACAATTTCTTGAACATCAAATGAGAACTTCAACTTTTGGGTGCGTTTTTTGCTAAAAATCATTTTGTCAGTCAAAAGTGCCAAAAATGTCAAAAAAGCGTTTTCGGCTCTATGATTGTTTTGAATTTTAAACTTACAACGTTGCATAAAATAACACTTTCTTGAACTGCAAATGAGAACTTCAACTTTTGGGTGCATTTGTTTAAAAAAAAAAATCATTTTGTCAGTCAAAAGTGCCAAAAGTGTCAAAAAAGTGTTTTCGGCTCTAACTATTACTGGTTTGAAGTTTCAACTGACAACATGAGAAAATATAAAACTTTCTTGAACATCAAATGAGAATTTAAACTTTTGGGTGCATTTGTTGCTAAAAAAAATCATTTTTTCAGTCAAAAGTGCCAAAAATGACAAAAAAGCGTTTTCGGCTCTATGACTGTTTTGAATTTTAAACTTACAACGTTGCATAAAATAACACTTTCTTGAACTGCAAATGAGAACTTCAACTTTTGGGTGCATTTGTTTCTAAAAAAAATCATTTTGTCAGTCAAAAGTGTCAAAAAAGCGTTTTTGGCTCTATGACTGATTTGAATTTTAAACTTACAATGTGGCATAAAATAACAATTTCTTGAACATCAAATGAGAACTTCAACTTTTGGGTGCGTTTTTTGCTAAAAATCATTTTGTCAGTCAAAAGTGCAAAAAATGTCAAAAAAGCGTTTTCGGCTCTATGATTGTTTTGAATTTTAAACTTACAACGTTGCATAAAATAACACTTTCTTGAACTGCAAATGAGAACTTCAACTTTTGGGTGCATTTGTTTCTAAAAAAAATCATTTTGTCAGTCAAAAGTGTCAAAAAAGTGTTTTCGGCTCTAACTATTACTGGTTTGAAGTTTCAACTGACAACATGAGAAAAAATAAAACTTTCTTGAACATCAAATGAGAACTTCAACTTTTGGGTGCATTTGTTGCTAAAAAAAATCATTTTGTCAGTCAAAAGTACCAAAAGTGTCAAAAAAGCGTTTTCGGCTCTATGACTGTTTTGAATTTTAAACTTACAATGTGGCATAAAATAAAACTTTCTTGAACATCAAATGAGAACTTCAACTTTTGGGTTAGTTTTTTGCTAAAAAATCATTTTGTCAGTCAAAAGTGCCAGAAATGTCAAAAAAGCGTTTTCGGCTCTATGACTGTTTTGAATTTTAAGCTTACAACGTTGCATAAAATAACACTTTCTTGAAATGCAAATGAGAACTTCAACTTTTGGGTGCGTTTTTTGCTAAAAAATCATTTTGTCAGTCAAAAGTGCCAAAAGTGTCAAAAAAGCGTTTTCGGCTCTATGACTGTTTTGAATTTTAAACTTACAATGTTGCATAAAATAACACTTTCTTGAACATCAAATGAGAACTTCAACTTTTGGGTGCATTTGTTTCTAAAAAAAATCATTTTGTCAGTCAAAAGTACCAAAAGTGTCAAAAAAGCGTTTTCGGCTCTATGACTGTTTTGAATTTTAAACTTACAGTGTGGCATAAAATAACACTTTCTTGAACATCAAATGAGAACTTCAACTTTTGGGTGCGTTTTTTGCTAAAAAATCATTTTGTCAGTCAAAAGTGCCAAAAATGTCAAAAAAGCGTTTTCGGCTCTATGACTGTTTTGAATTTTAAACTTACAACGTTGCATAAAATAACACTTTCTTGAACTGCAAATGAGAACTTTGACTTTTGGGTGCATTTGTTTCTAAAAAAAATCATTTTGTCAGTCAAAAGTGTCAAAAAAGTGTTTTCGGCTCTAACTATTACTGGTTTGAAGTTTCAACTGACAACATGAGAAAAAATAAAACTTTCTTGAACATCAAATGAGAACTTCAACTTTTGGGTGCATTTGTTGCTAAAAAAAATCATTTTGTCAGTCAAAAGTACCAAAAGTGTCAAAAAAGCGTTTTCGGCTCTATGACTGTTTTGAATTTTAAACTTACAAAGTGGCATAAAATAACACTTTCTTGAAATGCAAATGAGAACTTCAACTTTTGTGTGCATTTGTTGCTAAAAAAAATCATTTTGTCAGTCAAAAGTACCAAAAGTGTCAAAAAAGCGTTTTCGGCTCTATGACTGTTTTGAATTTTAAACTTACAATGTGGCATAAATTAACAATTTCTTGAACATCAAATGAGAACTTCAACTTTTGGGTGCGTTTTTTGCTAAAAAATCATTTTTTCAGTCAAAAGTGCCAAAAGTGTCAAAAAAGCGTTTTCGGCTCTATGACTGTTTTGAATTTTAAACTTATAATGTGGCATAAAATAACAATTTCTTGAACATCAAATGAGAACTTCAACTTTTGGGTGCGTTTTTTGCTAAAAAATCATTTTGTCAGTCAAAAGTGCCAAAAATGTCAAAAAAGCGTTTTCGGCTCTATGACTGTTTTGAATTTTAAACTTACAAAGTGGCATAAAATAACACTTTCTTGAAATGCAAATGAGAACTTCAACTTTTGTGTGCATTTGTTGCTAAAAAAAATCATTTTGTCAGTCAGAAGTACCAAAAGTGTCAAAAAAGCGTTTTCGGCTCTATGACTGTTTTGAATTTTAAACTTACAATGTGGCGTAAAATAACAATTTCTTGAACATCAAATGAGAACTTCAACTTTTGGGTGCGTTTTTTGCTAAAAAATCATTTTTTCAGTCAAAAGTGCCAAAAGTGTCAAAAAAGCGTCTTCGGCTCTATGACTGTTTTGAATTTTAAACTTACAATGTGGCATAAAATAACACTTTCTTGAACTGCAAATGAGAACTTCAACTTTTGGGTGCATTTGTTTCTAAAAAAAATCATTTTGTCAGTCAAAATTGCCAAAAGTGTCAAAAAAGTGTTTTCGGCTCTAACTATTACTGGTTTGAAGTTTCAACTGACAACATGAGAAAAAATAAAACTTTCTTGAACATCAAATGAGAACTTCAACTTTTGGGTGCATTTGTTGCTAAAAAAAATCATTTTGTCAGTCAAAAGTACCAAAAGTGTCAAAAAAGCGTTTTCGGCTCTATGACTGTTTTGAATTTTAAACTTACAATGTGGCATAGAATAACAATTTCTTGAACATCAAATGAGAACTTCAACTTTTGGGTGCGTTTTTTGCTAAAAAATCATTTTGTCAGTCAAAAGTGCCAAAAGTGTCAAAAAAGCGTTTTCGGCTCTATGACTGTTTTGAATTTTAAACTTACAATGTGGCATAAAATAACAATTTCTTGAACTGCAAATGAGAACTTTGACTTTTGGGTGCGTTTTTTGCTAAAAAATCATTTTGTCAGTCAAAAGTGCCAAAAGTGTCAAAAAAGCGTTTTTGGCTCTAAGTCTTACTGGTTTGAATTTTCAACTAACAACATGACAAAAACTAACACTTTCTTGAACTGCAAATGAGATTTTGAATTTTGTGTCTATTTTTTGCTAAGAAATCATTTTGTCAGTCAAAAGTGCCAAAAGTGTCAAAAAAGCTTTTTTGGCTCAATGACTATTTTGAATTTTCAACGTACAACGTGACAAAAAATTACACATTCTTGAACTGCAAATGAGAACTTTGACTTTTGAGTTTATTTTTTGCTGAGAAATCATTTAGTAAGTCAAAAGTGCCAAAAGTGTCAAAAAAGCGTTTTCGGCTCTATGACTGTTTTGAATAAATAAAATAACACTTTCTTGAACTGCAAATGAGAACTTTAAACTTTAAGTGGTTTTGTGCCTAAAATTCATTTTGTCAGTCAAAAGTGTCAAAAAAGCATTTTCTGCTCAGATTATGACTGGTTTGAATATTCAACTTAAAACTTGACGAAAAATAAAACTTTCTTGAACATCAAATGAAAACTTCAACTTTTGGGTGCATTTGTTGCTAAAAAAGATCATTTTGTCAGTCAAAAGTGCCAAAAATGTCAAAAAAGCGTTTTTGGCTCTAAGTATTACTGGTTTGAAGTTTCAAATGACAACGTGACAAAAACTAACACTTTCCTAAACTGCAAATGAGAACTCTTATTTTTGAGCCTATTTTTTTCTGAGAAATCATTTATTGAGTCAAAAGTGTCAAAAAAAAGTCTTTTATGCTCAGAGTATCACTGTTTTGATTTTCAACGTGAGAAAAGCTAACACTTTCTCGAGATGCAAATGAGTACTTTGTCATTTGAGTCTATGTTTTGCTAAAAAAAAATTTTGTCAAACAACGCTTTTTTAGAGCTGAAAACGTTATTTTGACACTTTTGAATGAAAAACTCATTTTTATGTACAATTTGCACTCAAAAGTGAAGCAAGTGTCATTTCTTGTCAGCTTCTAAGTGGAGAAGTCAAAACAGTGCTGTTTAGAGCTGAAAACGCTATTTTGACACTTTTGTATGAAAAACTGTTTTTTGTGGCCAAAATGCACTCAAAAGTCAAAGTTCTAATTTTCAGATGAAGAACGTGTTATATATTGTCACCTTGTAAGTGGAGAAGTCCAAACAGTGCTGTTTTGAGCTGTAAACGCTTTTATGACACTTTTGAATGAAAAACTGTTTTTTGTGGCCAAAATGCACTCAAAAGTCAAAGTTCTAATTTTCAGATGAAGAACGTATTGTCACCTTGTAAGTGGAGAAGTCCAAACAGTGCTGTTTTGAGCTGAAAACGCTTTTATGACACTTTTGAATGAAAAACAGATTTTTATGTACAATATGCACTCAAAAGTGAAGCAAGTGTCATTTCTTGTCAGCTTCTAAGTGGAGAAGTCAAAACAGTGCTTTCTAGAGCTGAAAACGCTATTTTGACACTTTTGAATGAAAAACTTTTTTTTGTGGCCAAAATGCAATAAAAAGCCAATGTTCTCATTTGCAGATGAAGAACGTGTTATCTCTTGTCACGCAGTAACTGGACGAGTCCAAACAGTGCTTTCTAGAGCTGTAAACGCTTTTATGACACTTTTGAATGAAAAACTTGTTTTTATGTACAATATGCACTCAAAAGTGAAGCAAGTGTCATTTCTTGTCAGCTTCTAAGTGGAGAAAGCAAAACAGTGCTTTCTAGAGCTGAAAACGCTATTTTGACACTTTTGAATGAAAAACTTATTTTTGTGGCCAAAATGCACTAAAAAAGCCAAAGATATCATTTTCAGATGAAGAACGTGTTATATCTTGTCACGCAGTAACTGGACGAGTCCAAACAGTGCTGTTTGGAGCTGAAAACGCTTTTATGACACTTTTGAATGAAAAACTGATTTTTATGTACAATATGCTCTCAAAAATGCAGAACGTATTATATATTGTCACCAAGTAAGTGGAGAAGTCCAAACAGTGCTTTCTAGAGCTGAAAACGCTATTTTGACACTTTTGTATAAAAACTGTTTTTTGTGGCCAAAATGCACTAAAAAAGCCAAAGATATCATTTGCAGATGAAGAACGTGTTATATCTTGTCACACAGTAACTGGACGAGTCCAAACAGTGCTGTTTGGAGCTGAAAACGCTTTTATGACACTTTTGAATGAAAAACTGATTTTTATGTACAGTATGCTCTCCAAAGTGCAGAACGTATTATATATTGTCACCAAGTAAGTGGAGAAGACCAAACAGTGCTTTCTAGAGCTGAAAACGCTATTTTGACACTTTTGAATGAAAAACGTATTTTTATGTACAATATGCACTCAAAAGTGAAGCAAGTGTCATTTCTTGTCAGCTTTTAAGTGAAGTCAAAACAGTGCTGTTTAGAGCTGAAAACGCTATTTTGACACTTTTGTATGAAAAACTGTTTTTTGTGGCCAAAATGCACTCAAAAGTCAAAGTTCTAATTTTCAGATGAAGAACATGTTATATATTGTCACCTTGTAAGTGGAGAAGTCCAAACAGTGCTGTTTTGAGCTGTAAACGCTTTTATGACACTTTTGAATGAAAAACTGTTTTTTGTGGCCAAAATGCACTCAAAAGTCAAAGTTCTAATTTTCAGATGAAGAACGTGTTATATATTGTCACCTTGTAAGTGGAGAAGTCCAAACAGTGCTGTTTTGAGCTGAAAACGCTTTTATGACACTTTTGAATGAAAAACTGATTTTTATGTACAATATGCACTCAAAAGTGAAGCAAGTGTCATTTCTTGTCAGCTTCTAAGTGGAGAAGTCAAAACAGTGCTTTCTAGAGCTGAAAACGCTATTTTGACACTTTTGAATGAAAAACTGTTTTTTGTGGCCAAAATATACTCAAAAGTCAAAGTTCTAATTTTCAGATGAAGAACGTGTTATATATTGTCACCATGTAAGTGGAGAAGTCCAAACAGTGCTGTTTTGAGCTGAAAACGCTTTTATGACACTTTTGAATGAAAAACTGATTTTTATGTACAATATGCTCTCAAAAGAGAAGAAAGTGTTATTTCTTGACAGCTTCTACGTGGAGAAGTCCAAACAGTTCTTTCTAGAGCTGAAAACGCTATTTTGACACTTTTGAATGAAAAACGTATTTTTATGTACAATATGCACTCAAAAGTGAAGCAAGTGTCATTTCTTGTCAGCTTTTAAGTGAAGTCAAAACAGTGCTGTTTAGAGCTGAAAACGCTATTTTGACACTTTTGTATGAAAAACTGTTTTTTGTGGCCAAAATGCACTCAAAAGTCAAAGTTCTAATTTTCAGATGAAGAACATGTTATATATTGTCACCTTGTAAGTGGAGAAGTCCAAACAGTGCTGTTTTGAGCTGTAAACGCTTTTATGACACTTTTGAATGAAAAACTGTTTTTTGTGGCCAAAATATACTCAAAAGTCAAAGTTCTAATTTTCAGATGAAGAACGTGTTATATATTGTCACCATGTAAGTGGAGAAGTCCAAACAGTGCTGTTTTGAGCTGAAAACGCTTTTATGACACTTTTGAATGAAAAACTGATTTTTATGTACAATATGCTCTCAAAAGAGAAGAAAGTGTTATTTCTTGACAGCTTCTACGTGGAGAAGTCCAAACAGTTCTTTCTAGAGCTGAAAACGCTATTTTGACACTTTTGTATGAAAAACTGTTTTTTGTGGCCAAAGTATACTCAAAAGTCAAAGTTCTAATTTCCAGATGAAGAACGTGTTATATATTGTCACCATGTAAGTGGAGAAGTCCAAACAGTGCTGTTTTGAGCTGAAAACGCTTTTATGACACTTTTGAATGAAAAACTGATTTTTATGTACAATATGCACTCAAAAGTGAAGCAAGTGTCATTACTTGTCAGCTTCTAAGTGGAGAAGTCAAAACAGTGCTTTCTAGAGCTGAAAACGCTATTTTGACAATTTTGAATGAAAAACTTTTTTTTGTGGCCAAAATGCAATATAAAGCCAATGTTCTCATTTGCAGATGAAGAACGTGTTATCTCTTGTCACGCAGTAACTGGACGAGTCCAAACAGTGCTTTCTAGAGCTGTAAACGCTTTTATGACACTTTTGAATGAAAAACTGATTTTTATGTACAATATGCACTCAAAAGTGAAGCAAGTGTCATTTCTTGTCAGCTTCTAAGTAGAGAAAGCAAAACAGTGCTTTCTAGAGCTGAAAACGCTATTTTGACACTTTTGAATGAAAAACTTATTTTTATGTACAATATGCACTCAAAAGTGAAGCAAGTGTCATTTCTTGTCAGCTTCTAAGTGGAGTAGTCAAAACAGTGCTGTTTAGAACTGAAAACGCTATTTTGACACTTTTGTATGAAAAACTGTTTTTTGTGGCCAAAATGCACTCAAAAGTCAAAGTTCTAATTTTCAGATGAAGAACGTGTTATATATTGTCACTTTGTAAGTGGAGAAGTCCAAACAGTGCTGTTTTGAGCTGAAAACGCTTTAATGACACTTTTGAATGAAAAACTGTTTTTTGTGGCCAAAATGCACTCAAAAGTCAAAGTTCTAATTTTCAGATGAAGAACGTGTTATATATTGTCACCTTGTAAGTGGAGAAGTCCAAACAGTGCTGTTTTGAGCTGAAAACGCTTTTATGACACTTTTGAATGAAAAACTGATTTTTATGTACAATATGCCCTCAAAAGTGAAGCAAGTGTCATTTCTTGTCAGCTTCTAAGTGGAGAAGTCAAAACAGTGCTTTCTAGAGCTGAAAACGCTATTTTGACACTTTTGAATGAAAAACTTTTTTTTGTGGCCAAAATGCAATAAAAAGCCAATGTTCTCATTTGCAGATGAAGAACGTGTTATCTCTTGTCACGCAGTAACTGGACGAGTCCAAACAGTGCTTTCTAGAGCTGTAAACGCTTTTATGACACTTTTGAATGAAAAACTTGTTTTTATGTACAATATGCACTCAAAAGTGAAGCAAGTGTCATTTCTTGTCAGTTTCTAAGTGGAGAAAGCAAAACAGTGCTTTCTAGAGCTGAAAACGCTATTTTGACACTTTTGAATGAAAAACTGTTTTTTGTGGCCAAAATGCACTCCAAAGCCAAAGTTCTCATTTGCAGATGAAGAACGTGTTATATCTTGTCACGCAGTAACTGGACGAGTCCAAACAATGCTGTTTGGAGCTGAAAACGCTTTTATGACACTTTTGAATGAAAAACTTGTTTTTATGTACAATATGCACTCAAAAGTGAAGCAAGTGTCATTTCTTGTCAGCTTCTAAGTGGAGAAAGCAATACAGTGCTTTCTAGAGCTGAAAACGCTATTTTGACACTTTTGAATGAAAAACTTATTTTTATGTACAATATGCACTCAAAAGTGAAGCAAGTGTCATTTCTTGTCAGCTTCTAAGTGGAGAGGTCAAAACAGTGCTGTTTAGAGCTGAAAACGCTATTTTGACACTTTTGTATGAAAAACTGTTTTTTGTGGCCAAAATGCACTCAAAAGTCAAAGTTCTAATTTTCAGATGAAGAACGTGTTATATATTGTCACCTTGTAAGTGGAGAAGTCCAAACAGTGCTGTTTTGAGCTGAAACCGCTATTTTGACACTTTTGTATGAAAAACTGTTTTTTGTGGCCAAAATGCACTCAAAAGTCAAAGTTCTAATTTTCAGATGAAGAACGTGTTATATATTGTCACCTTGTAAGTGGAGAAGTCCAAACAGTGCTGTTTTGAGCTGAAAACGCTTTTATGACACTTTTGAATGAAAAACTGATTTTATGTACAATATGCCCTCAAAAGTGAAGCAAGTGTCATTTCTTGTCAGCTTCTAAGTGGAGAAAGCAAAACAGTGCTTTCTAGAGCTGAAAACGCTATTTTGACACTTTTGAATGAAAAACTGTTTTTTGTGGCCAAAATGCACTCCAAAGCCAAAGTTCTCATTTGCAGATGAAGAACATGTTATATCTTGTCACGCAGTAACTGGACGAGTCCAAGCAATGCTGTTTGGAGCTGAAAACGCTTTTATGACACTTTTGAATGAAAAACTTGTTTTTATGTACAATATGCACTCAAAAGTGAAGCAGGTGTCATTTCTTGTCAGCTTCTAAGTGGAGAAAGCAAAACAGTGCTTTCTAGAGCTGAAAACGCTATTTTGACACTTTTGAATGAAAAACTGATTTTTATGTACAATATGCACTCAAAAGTGAAGCAAGTGTCATTTCTTGTCAGCTTCTAAGTGGAGAAAGCAAAACAGTGCTTTTTAGAGCTGAAAACGCTATTTTGACACTTTTGAATGAAAAACTGTTTTTTGTGGCCAAAATGCAATAAAAAGCCAATGTTCTCATTTGCAGATGAAGAACGTGTTATCTCTTGTCACGCAGTAACTGGACGAGTCCAAACAGTGCTTTCTAGAGCTGTAAACGCTTTTATGACACTTTTGAATGAAAAACTTGTTTTTATGTACAATATGCACTCAAAAGTGAAGCAAGTGTCATTTCTTGTCAGCTTTTAAGTGAAGTCAAAACAGTGCTGTTTAGAGCTGAAAACGCTATTTTGACACTTTTGTATGAAAAACTGTTTTTTGTGGCCAAAATGCACTCAAAAGTCAAAGTTCTAATTTTCAGATGAAGAACATGTTATATATTGTCACCTTGTAAGTGGAGAAGTCCAAACAGTGCTGTTTTGAGCTGTAAACGCTTTTATGACACTTTTGTATGAAAAACTGTTTTTTGTGGCCAAAATGCACTCAAAAGTCAAAGTTCTAATTTTCAGATGAAGAACGTGTTATATATTGTCACCTTGTAAGTGGAGAAGTCCAAACAGTGCTGTTTTGAGCTGAAAACGCTTTTATGACACTTTTGAATGAAAAACTGATTTTTATGTACAATATGCACTCAAAAGTGAAGCAAGTGTCATTACTTGTCAGCTTCTAAGTGGAGAAGTCAAAACAGTGCTTTCTAGAGCTGAAAACGCTATTTTGACAATTTTGAATGAAAAACTTTTTTTTGTGGCCAAAATGCAATATAAAGCCAATGTTCTCATTTGCAGATGAAGAACGTGTTATCTCTTGTCACGCAGTAACTGGACGAGTCCAAACAGTGCTTTCTAGAGCTGTAAACGCTTTTATGACACTTTTGAATGAAAAACTTGTTTTTATGTACAATATGCACTCAAAAGTGAAGCAAGTGTCATTTCTTGTCAGCTTCTAAGTGGAGAAAGCAAAACAGTGCTTTTTAGAGCTGAAAACGCTATTTTGACACTTTTGAATGAAAAACTGTTTTTTGTGGCCAAAATGCACTCAAAAGCCAAAGTTCTCATTTGCAGAAGAACGT
Source organism: Oryzias latipes (assembly GCF_053564925.1). NCBI lineage: Eukaryota > Metazoa > Chordata > Actinopteri > Beloniformes > Adrianichthyidae > Oryzias > Oryzias latipes. The sequence continues at coordinate 311,746 of NC_136240.1, forward strand.
CTTATATCTTGTCACGCAGTAACTGGATGAGTCCAAACAGTGCTGTTTGGAGCTGAAAACGCTTTTATGACACTTTTGAATGAAAAACTGATTTTTATGTACAATATGCTCTCAAAAGAGAAGAACGTATTATTTCTTGTCAGCTTCTAAGTGGAGAAGTCCAAACAGTGCTTTCTAGAGCTGAAAACGCTATTTTGACACTTTTGAATGAAAAACTGATTTTTATGTACAATATGCACTCAAAAGTGAAGCAAGTGTCATTTCTTGTCAGCTTCTAAGTGGAGAAGTCAAAACAGTGCTTTCTAGAGCTGAAAACGCTATTTTGACACTTTTGAATGAAAAACTTTTTTTTGTGGCCAACATGCAATAAAAAGCCAATGTTCTCATTTGCAGATGAAGAACGTGTTATCTCTTGTCACGCAGTAACTGGACGAGTCCAAACAGTGCTTTCTAGAGCTGTAAACGCTTTTATGACACTTTTGAATGAAAAACTTGTTTTTATGTACAATATGCACTCAAAAGTGAAGCAAGTGTCATTTCTTGTCAGCTTCTAAGTGGAGAAAGCAAAACAGTGCTTTCTAGAGCTGAAAACGCTATTTTGACACTTTTGAATGAAAAAAAGTTCTCATTTGCAGATGAAGAACGTCTTATATCTTGTCACGCAGTAACTGGATGAGTCCAAACAGTGCTGTTTGGAGCTGAAAACGCTTTTATGACACTTTTGAATGAAAAACTGATTTTTATGTACAATATGCTCTCAAAAGAGAAGAACGTATTATTTCCTGTCAGCTTCTAAGTGGAGAAGTCCAAACAGTGCTTTCTAGAGCTGAAAATACTATTTTGACACTTTTGAATGAAAAACTGTTTTTTGTGGCCAAAATGCACTCAAAAGTCAAAGTTCTAATTTTCAGATGAAGAACGTGTTATATATTGTCACCTTGTAAGTGGAGAAGTCCAAACAATGCTGTTTGGAGCTGAAAACGCTTTTATGACACTTTTGAATGAAAAACTTGTTTTTATGTACAATATGCACTCAAAAGTGAAGCAAGTGTCATTTCTTGTCAGCTTCTAAGTGGAGAAAGCAATACAGTGCTTTCTAGAGCTGAAAACGCTATTTTGACACTTTTGAATGAAAAACTTATTTTTATGTACAATATGCACTCAAAAGTGAAGCAAGTGTCATTTCTTGTCAGCTTCTAAGTGGAGAGGTCAAAACAGTGCTGTTTAGAGCTGAAAACGCTATTTTGACACTTTTGTATGAAAAACTGTTTTTTGTGGCCAAAATGCACTCAAAAGTCAAAGTTCTAATTTTCAGATAAAGAACGTGTTATATATTGTCACCTTGTAAGTGGAGAAGTCCAAACAGTGCTGTTTTGAGCTGAAACCGCTATTTTGACACTTTTGTATGAAAAACTGTTTTTTGTGGCCAAAATGCACTCAAAAGTCAAAGTTCTAATTTTCAGATGAAGAACGTGTTATATATTGTCACCTTGTAAGTGGAGAAGTCCAAACAGTGCTGTTTTGAGCTGAAAACGCTTTTATGACACTTTTGAATGAAAAACTGATTTTATGTACAATATGCACTCAAAAGTGAAGCAAGTGTCATTTCTTGTCAGCTTCTAAGTGGAGAAAGCAAAACAGTGCTTTCTAGAGCTGAAAACGCTATTTTGACACTTTTGAATGAAAAACTGTTTTTTGTGGCCAAAATGCACTCCAAAGCCAAAGTTCTCATTTGCAGATGAAGAACATGTTATATCTTGTCACGCAGTAACTGGACGAGTCCAAGCAATGCTGTTTGGAGCTGAAAACGCTTTTATGACACTTTTGAATGAAAAACTTGTTTTTATGTACAATATGCACTCAAAAGTGAAGCAGGTGTCATTTCTTGTCAGCTTCTAAGTGGAGAAAGCAAAACAGTGCTTTCTAGAGCTGAAAACGCTATTTTGACACTTTTGAATGAAAAACTGATTTTTATGTACAATATGCACTCAAAAGTGAAGCAAGTGTCATTTCTTGTCAGCTTCTAAGTGGAGAAAGCAAAACAGTGCTTTTTAGAGCTGAAAACGCTATTTTGACACTTTTGAATGAAAAACTGTTTTTTGTGGCCAAAATGCAATAAAAAGCCAATGTTCTCATTTGCAGATGAAGAACGTGTTATCTCTTGTCACGCAGTAACTGGACGAGTCCAAACAGTGCTTTCTAGAGCTGTAAACGCTTTTATGACACTTTTGAATGAAAAACTTGTTTTTATGTACAATATGCACTCAAAAGTGAAGCAAGTGTCATTTCTTGTCAGCTTCTAAGTGGAGTAGTCAAAACAGTGCTGTTTAGAACTGAAAACGCTATTTTGACACTTTTGTATGAAAAACTGTTTTTTGTGGCCAAAATGCACTCAAAAGTCAAAGTTCTAATTTTCAGATGAAGAACATGTTATATATTGTCACCTTGTAAGTGGAGAAGTCCAAACAGTGCTGTTTTGAGCTGTAAACGCTTTTATGACACTTTTGTATGAAAAACTGTTTTTTGTGGCCAAAATGCACTCAAAAGTCAAAGTTCTAATTTTCAGATGAAGAACGTGTTATATATTGTCACCTTGTAAGTGGAGAAGTCCAAACAGTGCTGTTTTGAGCTGAAAACGCTTTTATGACACTTTTGAATGAAAAACTGATTTTTATGTACAATATGCACTCAAAAGTGAAGCAAGTGTCATTACTTGTCAGCTTCTAAGTGGAGAAGTCAAAACAGTGCTTTCTAGAGCTGAAAACGCTATTTTGACAATTTTGAATGAAAAACTTTTTTTTGTGGCCAAAATGCAATATAAAGCCAATGTTCTCATTTGCAGATGAAGAACGTGTTATCTCTTGTCACGCAGTAACTGGACGAGTCCAAACAGTGCTTTCTAGAGCTGTAAACGCTTTTATGACACTTTTGAATGAAAAACTTGTTTTTATGTACAATATGCACTCAAAAGTGAAGCAAGTGTCATTTCTTGTCAGCTTCTAAGTGGAGTAGTCAAAACAGTGCTGTTTAGAACTGAAAACGCTATTTTGACACTTTTGTATGAAAAACTGTTTTTTGTGGCCAAAATGCACTCAAAAGTCAAAGTTCTAATTTTCAGATGAAGAACGTGTTATATATTGTCACTTTGTAAGTGGAGAAGTCCAAACAGTGCTGTTTTGAGCTGAAAACGCTTTAATGACACTTTTGAATGAAAAACTGTTTTTTGTGGCCAAAATGCACTCAAAAGTCAAAGTTCTAATTTTCAGATGAAGAACGTGTTATATATTGTCACCTTGTAAGTGGAGAAGTCCAAACAGTGCTGTTTTGAGCTGAAAACGCTTTTATGACACTTTTGAATGAAAAACTGATTTTTATGTACAATATGCCCTCAAAAGTGAAGCAAGTGTCATTTCTTGTCAGCTTCTAAGTGGAGAAGTCAAAACAGTGCTTTCTAGAGCTGAAAACGCTATTTTGACACTTTTGAATGAAAAACTTTTTTTTGTGGCCAAAATGCAATAAAAAGCCAATGTTCTCATTTGCAGATGAAGAACGTGTTATCTCTTGTCACGCAGTAACTGGACGAGTCCAAACAGTGCTTTCTAGAGCTGTAAACGCTTTTATGACACTTTTGAATGAAAAACTTGTTTTTATGTACAATATGCACTCAAAAGTGAAGCAAGTGTCATTTCTTGTCAGCTTCTAAGTGGAGAAAGCAAAACAGTGCTTTCTAGAGCTGAAAACGCTATTTTGACACTTTTGAATGAAAAACTGTTTTTTGTGGCCAAAATGCACTCCAAAGCCAAAGTTCTCATTTGCAGATGAAGAACGTGTTATATCTTGTCACGCAGTAACTGGACGAGTCCAAACAATGCTGTTTGGAGCTGAAAACGCTTTTATGACACTTTTGAATGAAAAACTTGTTTTTATGTACAATATGCACTCAAAAGTGAAGCAAGTGTCATTTCTTGTCAGCTTCTAAGTGGAGAAAGCAAAACAGTGCTTTCTAGAGCTGAAAACGCTATTTTGACACTTTTGAATGAAAAAAAGTTCTCATTTGCAGATGAAGAACGTCTTATATCTTGTCACGCAGTAACTGGATGAGTCCAAACAGTGCTGTTTGGAGCTGAAAACGCTTTTATGACACTTTTGAATGAAAAACTGATTTTTATGTACAATATGCTCTCAAAAGAGAAGAACGTATTATTTCCTGTCAGCTTCTAAGTGGAGAAGTCCAAACAGTGCTTTCTAGAGCTGAAAATACTATTTTGACACTTTTGAATGAAAAACTGTTTTTTGTGGCCAAAATGCACTCAAAAGTCAAAGTTCTAATTTTCAGATGAAGAACGTGTTATATATTGTCACCTTGTAAGTGGAGAAGTCCAAACAATGCTGTTTGGAGCTGAAAACGCTTTTATGACACTTTTGAATGAAAAACTTGTTTTTATGTACAATATGCACTCAAAAGTGAAGCAAGTGTCATTTCTTGTCAGCTTCTAAGTGGAGAAAGCAATACAGTGCTTTCTAGAGCTGAAAACGCTATTTTGACACTTTTGAATGAAAAACTTATTTTTATGTACAATATGCACTCAAAAGTGAAGCAAGTGTCATTTCTTGTCAGCTTCTAAGTGGAGAGGTCAAAACAGTGCTGTTTAGAGCTGAAAACGCTATTTTGACACTTTTGTATGAAAAACTGTTTTTTGTGGCCAAAATGCACTCAAAAGTCAAAGTTCTAATTTTCAGATAAAGAACGTGTTATATATTGTCACCTTGTAAGTGGAGAAGTCCAAACAGTGCTGTTTTGAGCTGAAACCGCTATTTTGACACTTTTGTATGAAAAACTGTTTTTTGTGGCCAAAATGCACTCAAAAGTCAAAGTTCTAATTTTCAGATGAAGAACGTGTTATATATTGTCACCTTGTAAGTGGAGAAGTCCAAACAGTGCTGTTTTGAGCTGAAAACGCTTTTATGACACTTTTGAATGAAAAACTGATTTTATGTACAATATGCACTCAAAAGTGAAGCAAGTGTCATTTCTTGTCAGCTTCTAAGTAGAGAAAGCAAAACAGTGCTTTCTAGAGCTGAAAACGCTATTTTGACACTTTTGAATGAAAAACTTATTTTTATGTACAATATGCACTCAAAAGTGAAGCAAGTGTCATTTCTTGTCAGCTTCTAAGTGGAGTAGTCAAAACAGTGCTGTTTAGAACTGAAAACGCTATTTTGACACTTTTGTATGAAAAACTGTTTTTTGTGGCCAAAATGCACTCAAAAGTCAAAGTTCTAATTTTCAGATGAAGAACGTGTTATATATTGTCACTTTGTAAGTGGAGAAGTCCAAACAGTGCTGTTTTGAGCTGAAAACGCTTTAATGACACTTTTGAATGAAAAACTGTTTTTTGTGGCCAAAATGCACTCAAAAGTCAAAGTTCTAATTTTCAGATGAAGAACGTGTTATATATTGTCACCTTGTAAGTGGAGAAGTCCAAACAGTGCTGTTTTGAGCTGAAAACGCTTTTATGACACTTTTGAATGAAAAACTGATTTTTATGTACAATATGCCCTCAAAAGTGAAGCAAGTGTCATTTCTTGTCAGCTTCTAAGTGGAGAAGTCAAAACAGTGCTTTCTAGAGCTGAAAACGCTATTTTGACACTTTTGAATGAAAAACTTTTTTTTGTGGCCAAAATGCAATAAAAAGCCAATGTTCTCATTTGCAGATGAAGAACGTGTTATCTCTTGTCACGCAGTAACTGGACGAGTCCAAACAGTGCTTTCTAGAGCTGTAAACGCTTTTATGACACTTTTGAATGAAAAACTTGTTTTTATGTACAATATGCACTCAAAAGTGAAGCAAGTGTCATTTCTTGTCAGCTTCTAAGTGGAGAAAGCAAAACAGTGCTTTCTAGAGCTGAAAACGCTATTTTGACACTTTTGAATGAAAAACTGTTTTTTGTGGCCAAAATGCACTCCAAAGCCAAAGTTCTCATTTGCAGATGAAGAACGTGTTATATCTTGTCACGCAGTAACTGGACGAGTCCAAACAATGCTGTTTGGAGCTGAAAACGCTTTTATGACACTTTTGAATGAAAAACTTGTTTTTATGTACAATATGCACTCAAAAGTGAAGCAAGTGTCATTTCTTGTCAGCTTCTAAGTGGAGAAAGCAATACAGTGCTTTCTAGAGCTGAAAACGCTATTTTGACACTTTTGAATGAAAAACTTATTTTTATGTACAATATGCACTCAAAAGTGAAGCAAGTGTCATTTCTTGTCAGCTTCTAAGTGGAGAGGTCAAAACAGTGCTGTTTAGAGCTGAAAACGCTATTTTGACACTTTTGTATGAAAAACTGTTTTTTGTGGCCAAAATGCACTCAAAAGTCAAAGTTCTAATTTTCAGATGAAGAACGTGTTATATATTGTCACCTTGTAAGTGGAGAAGTCCAAACAGTGCTGTTTTGAGCTGAAACCGCTATTTTGACACTTTTGTATGAAAAACTGTTTTTTGTGGCCAAAATGCACTCAAAAGTCAAAGTTCTAATTTTCAGATGAAGAACGTGTTATATATTGTCACCTTGTAAGTGGAGAAGTCCAAACAGTGCTGTTTTGAGCTGAAAACGCTTTTATGACACTTTTGAATGAAAAACTGATTTTATGTACAATATGCCCTCAAAAGTGAAGCAAGTGTCATTTCTTGTCAGCTTCTAAGTGGAGAAAGCAAAACAGTGCTTTCTAGAGCTGAAAACGCTATTTTGACACTTTTGAATGAAAAACTGTTTTTTGTGGCCAAAATGCACTCCAAAGCCAAAGTTCTCATTTGCAGATGAAGAACATGTTATATCTTGTCACGCAGTAACTGGACGAGTCCAAGCAATGCTGTTTGGAGCTGAAAACGCTTTTATGACACTTTTGAATGAAAAACTTGTTTTTATGTACAATATGCACTCAAAAGTGAAGCAGGTGTCATTTCTTGTCAGCTTCTAAGTGGAGAAAGCAAAACAGTGCTTTCTAGAGCTGAAAACGCTATTTTGACACTTTTGAATGAAAAACTGATTTTTATGTACAATATGCACTCAAAAGTGAAGCAAGTGTCATTTCTTGTCAGCTTCTAAGTGGAGAAAGCAAAACAGTGCTTTTTAGAGCTGAAAACGCTATTTTGACACTTTTGAATGAAAAACTGTTTTTTGTGGCCAAAATGCAATAAAAAGCCAATGTTCTCATTTGCAGATGAAGAACGTGTTATCTCTTGTCACGCAGTAACTGGACGAGTCCAAACAGTGCTTTCTAGAGCTGTAAACGCTTTTATGACACTTTTGAATGAAAAACTTGTTTTTATGTACAATATGCACTCAAAAGTGAAGCAAGTGTCATTTCTTGTCAGCTTTTAAGTGAAGTCAAAACAGTGCTGTTTAGAGCTGAAAACGCTATTTTGACACTTTTGTATGAAAAACTGTTTTTTGTGGCCAAAATGCACTCAAAAGTCAAAGTTCTAATTTTCAGATGAAGAACATGTTATATATTGTCACCTTGTAAGTGGAGAAGTCCAAACAGTGCTGTTTTGAGCTGTAAACGCTTTTATGACACTTTTGTATGAAAAACTGTTTTTTGTGGCCAAAATGCACTCAAAAGTCAAAGTTCTAATTTTCAGATGAAGAACGTGTTATATATTGTCACCTTGTAAGTGGAGAAGTCCAAACAGTGCTGTTTTGAGCTGAAAACGCTTTTATGACACTTTTGAATGAAAAACTGATTTTTATGTACAATATGCACTCAAAAGTGAAGCAAGTGTCATTACTTGTCAGCTTCTAAGTGGAGAAGTCAAAACAGTGCTTTCTAGAGCTGAAAACGCTATTTTGACAATTTTGAATGAAAAACTTTTTTTTGTGGCCAAAATGCAATATAAAGCCAATGTTCTCATTTGCAGATGAAGAACGTGTTATCTCTTGTCACGCAGTAACTGGACGAGTCCAAACAGTGCTTTCTAGAGCTGTAAACGCTTTTATGACACTTTTGAATGAAAAACTTGTTTTTATGTACAATATGCACTCAAAAGTGAAGCAAGTGTCATTTCTTGTCAGCTTCTAAGTGGAGAAAGCAAAACAGTGCTTTTTAGAGCTGAAAACGCTATTTTGACACTTTTGAATGAAAAACTGTTTTTTGTGGCCAAAATGCACTCAAAAGCCAAAGTTCTCATTTGCAGAAGAACGTCTTATATCTTGTCACGCAGTAACTGGATGAGTCCAAACAGTGCTGTTTGGAGCTGAAAACGCTTTTATGACACTTTTGAATGAAAAACTGATTTTTATGTACAATATGCTCTCAAAAGAGAAGAACGTATTATTTCTTGTCAGCTTCTAAGTGGAGAAGTCCAAACAGTGCTTTCTAGAGCTGAAAACGCTATTTTGACACTTTTGAATGAAAAACTGATTTTTATGTACAATATGCACTCAAAAGTGAAGCAAGTGTCATTTCTTGTCAGCTTCTAAGTGGAGAAGTCAAAACAGTGCTTTCTAGAGCTGAAAACGCTATTTTGACACTTTTGAATGAAAAACTTTTTTTTGTGGCCAACATGCAATAAAAAGCCAATGTTCTCATTTGCAGATGAAGAACGTGTTATCTCTTGTCACGCAGTAACTGGACGAGTCCAAACAGTGCTTTCTAGAGCTGTAAACGCTTTTATGACACTTTTGAATGAAAAACTTGTTTTTATGTACAATATGCACTCAAAAGTGAAGCAAGTGTCATTTCTTGTCAGCTTCTAAGTGGAGAAAGCAAAACAGTGCTTTCTAGAGCTGAAAACGCTATTTTGACACTTTTGAATGAAAAAAAGTTCTCATTTGCAGATGAAGAACGTCTTATATCTTGTCACGCAGTAACTGGATGAGTCCAAACAGTGCTGTTTGGAGCTGAAAACGCTTTTATGACACTTTTGAATGAAAAACTGATTTTTATGTACAATATGCTCTCAAAAGAGAAGAACGTATTATTTCCTGTCAGCTTCTAAGTGGAGAAGTCCAAACAGTGCTTTCTAGAGCTGAAAATACTATTTTGACACTTTTGAATGAAAAACTGTTTTTTGTGGCCAAAATGCACTCAAAAGTCAAAGTTCTAATTTTCAGATGAAGAACGTGTTATATATTGTCACCTTGTAAGTGGAGAAGTCCAAACAATGCTGTTTGGAGCTGAAAACGCTTTTATGACACTTTTGAATGAAAAACTTGTTTTTATGTACAATATGCACTCAAAAGTGAAGCAAGTGTCATTTCTTGTCAGCTTCTAAGTGGAGAAAGCAATACAGTGCTTTCTAGAGCTGAAAACGCTATTTTGACACTTTTGAATGAAAAACTTATTTTTATGTACAATATGCACTCAAAAGTGAAGCAAGTGTCATTTCTTGTCAGCTTCTAAGTGGAGAGGTCAAAACAGTGCTGTTTAGAGCTGAAAACGCTATTTTGACACTTTTGTATGAAAAACTGTTTTTTGTGGCCAAAATGCACTCAAAAGTCAAAGTTCTAATTTTCAGATAAAGAACGTGTTATATATTGTCACCTTGTAAGTGGAGAAGTCCAAACAGTGCTGTTTTGAGCTGAAACCGCTATTTTGACACTTTTGTATGAAAAACTGTTTTTTGTGGCCAAAATGCACTCAAAAGTCAAAGTTCTAATTTTCAGATGAAGAACGTGTTATATATTGTCACCTTGTAAGTGGAGAAGTCCAAACAGTGCTGTTTTGAGCTGAAAACGCTTTTATGACACTTTTGAATGAAAAACTGATTTTATGTACAATATGCCCTCAAAAGTGAAGCAAGTGTCATTTCTTGTCAGCTTCTAAGTGGAGAAAGCAAAACAGTGCTTTCTAGAGCTGAAAACGCTATTTTGACACTTTTGAATGAAAAACTGTTTTTTTTGGCCAAAATGCACTCCAAAGCCAAAGTTCTCATTTGCAGATGAAGAACATGTTATATCTTGTCACGCAGTAACTGGACGAGTCCAAGCAATGCTGTTTGGAGCTGAAAACGCTTTTATGACACTTTTGAATGAAAAACTTGTTTTTATGTACAATATGCACTCAAAAGTGAAGCAGGTGTCATTTCTTGTCAGCTTCTAAGTGGAGAAAGCAAAACAGTGCTTTCTAGAGCTGAAAACGCTATTTTGACACTTTTGAATGAAAAACTGATTTTTATGTACAATATGCACTCAAAAGTGAAGCAAGTGTCATTTCTTGTCAGCTTCTAAGTGGAGAAAGCAAAACAGTGCTTTTTAGAGCTGAAAACGCTATTTTGACACTTTTGAATGAAAAACTGTTTTTTGTGGCCAAAATGCAATAAAAAGCCAATGTTCTCATTTGCAGATGAAGAACGTGTTATCTCTTGTCACGCAGTAACTGGACGAGTCCAAACAGTGCTTTCTAGAGCTGTAAACGCTTTTATGACACTTTTGAATGAAAAACTTGTTTTTATGTACAATATGCACTCAAAAGTGAAGCAAGTGTCATTTCTTGTCAGCTTTTAAGTGAAGTCAAAACAGTGCTGTTTAGAGCTGAAAACGCTATTTTGACACTTTTGAATGAAAAACTGTTTTTTGTGGCCAAAATGCACTCAAAAGTCAAAGTTCTAATTTTCAGATGAAGAACATGTTATATATTGTCACCTTGTAAGTGGAGAAGTCCAAACAGTGCTGTTTTGAGCTGTAAACGCTTTTATGACACTTTTGAATGAAAAACTGTTTTTTGTGGCCAAAATGCACTCAAAAGTCAAAGTTCTAATTTTCAGATGAAGAACGTGTTATATATTGTCACCTTGTAAGTGGAGAAGTCCAAACAGTGCTGTTTTGAGCTGAAAACGCTTTTATGACACTTTTGAATGAAAAACTGATTTTTATGTACAATATGCACTCAAAAGTGAAGCAAGTGTCATTACTTGTCAGCTTCTAAGTGGAGAAGTCAAAACAGTGCTTTCTAGAGCTGAAAACGCTATTTTGACAATTTTGAATGAAAAACTTTTTTTTGTGGCCAAAATGCAATATAAAGCCAATGTTCTCATTTGCAGATGAAGAACGTGTTATCTCTTGTCACGCAGTAACTGGACGAGTCCAAACAGTGCTTTCTAGAGCTGTAAACGCTTTTATGACACTTTTGAATGAAAAACTTGTTTTTATGTACAATATGCACTCAAAAGTGAAGCAAGTGTCATTTCTTGTCAGCTTCTAAGTGGAGAAAGCAAAACAGTGCTTTTTAGAGCTGAAAACGCTATTTTGACACTTTTGAATGAAAAACTGTTTTTTGTGGCCAAAATGCACTCAAAAGCCAAAGTTCTCATTTGCAGAAGAACGTCTTATATCTTGTCACGCAGTAACTGGATGAGTCCAAACAGTGCTGTATGGAGCTGAAAACGCTTTTATGACACTTTTGAATGAAAAACTGATTTTTATGTACAATATGCTCTCAAAAGAGAAGAACGTATTATTTCTTGTCAGCTTCTAAGTGGAGAAGTCCAAACAGTGCTTTCTAGAGCTGAAACGCTATTTTGACACTTTTGAATGAAAAACTGATTTTTATGTACAATATGCACTCAAAAGTGAAGCAAGTGTCATTTCTTGTCAGCTTCTAAGTGGAGAAGTCAAAACAGTGCTTTCTAGAGCTGAAAACGCTATTTTGACACTTTTGAATGAAAAACTTTTTTTTGTGGCCAACATGCAATAAAAAGCCAATGTTCTCATTTGCAGATGAAGAACGTGTTATCTCTTGTCACGCAGTAACTGGACGAGTCCAAACAGTGCTTTCTAGAGCTGTAAACGCTTTTATGACACTTTTGAATGAAAAACTTGTTTTTATGTACAATATGCACTCAAAAGTGAAGCAAGTGTCATTTCTTGTCAGCTTCTAAGTGGAGAAAGCAAAACAGTGCTTTCTAGAGCTGAAAACGCTATTTTGACACTTTTGAATGAAAAACTGTTTTTTATGGCCAAAATGCACTCAAAAGCCAAAGTTCTCATTTGCAGATGAAGAACGTCTTATATCTTGTCACGCAGTAACTGGATGAGTCCAAACAGTGCTGTTTGGAGCTGAAAACGCTTTTATGACACTTTTGAATGAAAAACTGATTTTTATGTACAATATGCTCTCAAAAGAGAAGAACGTATTATTTCTTGTCAGCTTCTAAGTGGAGAAGTCCAAACAGTGCTTTCTAGAGCTGAAAACGCTATTTTGACACTTTTGAATGAAAAACTGTTTTTTGTGGCCAAAATGCACTCAAAAGTCAAAGTTCTAATTTTCAGATGAAGAACGTGTTATATATTGTCACCTTGTAAGTGGAGAAGTCCAAACAGTGCTGTTTTGAGCTTAAAACGCTATTTTGACACTTTTGAATGAAAAACTGTTTTTTGTGGCCAAAATGCACTCAAAAGTCAAAGTTCTAATTTTCAGATGAAGAACGTGTTATATATTGTCACCTTGTAAGTGGAGAAGTCCAAACAGTGCTGTTTTGAGCTGAAAACGCTTTTATGACACTTTTGAATGAAAAACTGATTTTTATGTACAATATGCACTCAAAAGTGAAGCAAGTGTCATTTCTTGTCAGCTTCTAAGTGGAGAAGTCAAAACAGTGCTTTCTAGAGCTGAAAACGATATTTTGACACTTTTGAATGAAAAACTGTTTTTTGTGGCCAAAATGCACTCCAAAGCCAAAGTTCTCATTTGCAGATGAAGAACGTGTTATATCTTGTCACGCAGTAACTGGACGAGTCCAAACAATGCTGTTTGGAGCTGAAAACGCTTTTATGACACTTTTGAATGAAAAACTGATTTTTATGTACAATATGCTCTCAAAAGTGCAGAACGTATTATATATTGTCACATTGTAAGTGGACGAGTCCAAACAGTGCTTTCTAGAGCTGTAAAACGCTTTTATGACACTTTTGAATGAAAAACTTGTTTTTATGTACAATATGCACTCAAAAGTGAAGCAAGTGTCATTTCTTGTCAGCTTCTAAGTGGAGAAAGCAAAACAGTGCTTTCTAGAGCTGAAAACGCTATTTTGACACTTTTGAATGAAAAACTGATTTTTATGTACAATATGCACTCAAAAGTCAAAGTTCTAATTTTCAGATGAAGAACGTGTTATATATTGTCACATTGTAAGTGGACGAGTCCAAACAGTGCTTTCTAGAGCTGTAAAACGCTTTTATGACACTTTTGAATGAAAAACTTGTTTTTATGTACAATATGCACTCAAAAGTGAAGCAAGTGTCATTTCTTGTCAGCTACTAAGTGGAGAAAGCAAAACAGTGCTTTTTAGAGCTGAAAACGCTATTTTGACACTTTTGAATGAAAAACTGTTTTTTGTGGCCAAAATGCACTCAAAAGTCAAAGTTCTAATTTTCAGATGAAGAACGTGTTATATATTGTCACCTTGTAAGTGGAGAAGTCCAAACAGTGCTGTTTTGAGCTGAAAACGCTTTTATGACACTTTTGAATAAAAAACTGATTTCTATGTACAATATGCCCTCAAAAGAGAAGAAAGTGTTATTTCTTGTCAGCTTCTAAGTGGAGAAAGCAAAACAGTGCTTTCTAGAGCTGAAAACGCTATTTTGACACTTTTGAATGAAAAACTGTTTTTTGTGGCCAAAATGCACTCAAAAGTCAAAGTTCTAATTTTCAGATGAAGAACGTGTTATATATTGTCACATTGTAAGTGGACGAGTCCAAACAGTGCTTTCTAGAGCTGTAAAACGCTTTTATGACACTTTTGAATGAAAAACTTGTTTTTATGTACAATATGCACTCAAAAGTGAAGCAAGTGTCATTTCTTGTCAGCTTCTAAGTGGAGAAGTCAAAACAGTGCTTTCTAGAGCTGAAAACGCTATTTTGACACTTTTGAATGAAAAACTTTTTTTTGTGGCCAAAATGCAATAAAAAGCCAAAGTTCTCATTTGCAGATGAAGAACGTGTTATATCTTGTCACGCAGTAACTGGACGAGTCCAAACAATGCTGTTTGGAGCTGAAAACGCTTTTATGACACTTTTGAATAAAAAACTGATTTTTATGTACAATATGCCCTCAAAAGAGAAGAAAGTGTTATTTCTTGTCAGCTTCTAAGTGGAGATGTACAAATAGTGCTTTCTAGAGCTGAAAACGCTATTTTGACACTTTTGAATGAAAAACTGTTTTTTGTGGCAAAAATGCACTCAAAAGTCAAAGTTCTAATTTTCAGATGAAGAACGTGTTATATATTGTCACATTGTAAGTGGACGAGTCCAAACAGTGCTTTCTAGAGCTGTAAAACGCTTTTATGACACTTTTGAATGAAAAACTTGTTTTTATGTACAATATGCACTCAAAAGTGAAGCAAGTGTCATTTCTTGTCAGCTACTAAGTGGAGAAAGCAAAACAGTGCTTTTTAGAGCTGAAAACGCTATTTTGACACTTTTGAATGAAAAACTGTTTTTTGTGGCCAAAATGCACTCAAAAGTCAAAGTTCTAATTTTCAGATGAAGAACGTGTTATATATTGTCACCTTGTAAGTGGAGAAGTCCAAACAGTGCTGTTTTGAGCTGAAAACGCTTTTATGACACTTTTGAATAAAAAACTGATTTCTATGTACAATATGCCCTCAAAAGAGAAGAAAGTGTTATTTCTTGTCAGCTTCTAAGTGGAGAAAGCAAAACAGTGCTTTCTAGAGCTGAAAACGCTATTTTGACACTTTTGAATGAAAAACTGTTTTTTGTGGCCAAAATGCACTCAAAAGTCAAAGTTCTAATTTTCAGATGAAGAACGTGTTATATATTGTCACATTGTAAGTGGACGAGTCCAAACAGTGCTTTCTAGAGCTGTAAAACGCTTTTATGACACTTTTGAATGAAAAACTTGTTTTTATGTACAATATGCACTCAAAAGTGAAGCAAGTGTCATTTCTTGTCAGCTTCTAAGTGGAGAAAGCAAAACAGTGCTTTCTAGAGCTGAAAACGCTATTTTGACACTTTTGAATGAAAAACTGATTTTTATGTACAATATGCACTCAAAAGTGAAGCAAGTGTCATTTCTTGTCAGCTTCTAAGTGGAGAGGTCAAAACAGTGCTGTTTAGAGCTGAAAACGCTATTTTGACACTTTTGTATGAAAAACTGTTTTTTGTGGCCAAAATGCACTCAAAAGTCAAAGTTCTAATTTTCAGATGAAGAACGTGTTATATATTGTCACCTTGTAAGTGGAGAAGTCCAAACATGCTGTTTTGAGCTGAAAACGCTTTTATGACACTTTTGAATGAAAAACTGATTTTTATGTACAATATGCACTCAAAAGTGAAGCAAGTGTCATTTCTTGTCAGCTACTAAGTGGAGAAGTCAAAACCGTGCTTTCTAGAGCTGAAAACGCTATTTTGACAATTTTGAATGAAAAACTTTTTTTTGTGGCCAAAATGCAAAATAAAGCCAATGTTCTCATTTGCAGATGAAGAACGTGTTATCTCTTGTCACGCAGTAACTGGACGAGTCCAAACAGTGCTTTCTAGAGCTGTAAACGCTTTTATGACACTTTTGAATGAAAAACTTGTTTTTATGTACAATATGCACTCAAAAGTGAAGCAAGTGTCATTTCTTGTCAGCTTCTAAGTGGAGAAAGCAAAACAGTGCTTTTTAGAGCTGAAAACGCTATTTTGACACTTTTGAATGAAAAACTTATTTTTATGTACAATATGCACTCAAAAGTGAAGCAAGTGTCATTTCTTGTCAGCTTCTAAGTGGAGAGGTCAAAACAGTGCTGTTTAGAGCTGAAAACGCTATTTTGACACTTTTGTATGAAAAACTGTTTTTTGTGGCCAAAATGCACTCAAAAGTCAAAGTTCTAATTTTCAGATGAAGAACGTGTTATATATTGTCACCTTGTAAGTGGAAAAGTCCAAACAGTGCTGTTTTGAGCTGTAAACGCTTTTATGACACTTTTGAATGAAAAACTGTTTTTTGTGGCCAAAATGCACTCAAAAGTCAAAGTTCTAATTTTCAGATGAAGAACGTGTTATATATTGTCACCTTGTAAGTGGAGAAGTCCAAACAGTGCTTTCTAGAGCTGAAAACGCTATTTTGACACTTTTGAATGAAAAACTTGTTTTTATGTACAATATGCACTCAAAAGTGAAGCAAGTGTCATTTCTTGTCAGCTACTAAGTGGAGAAAGCAAAACAGTGCTTTTTAGAGCTGAAAACGCTATTTTGACACTTTTGAATGAAAAACTGTTTTTTGTGGCCAAAATGCACTCAAAAGTCAAAGTTCTAATTTTCAGATGAAGAACGTGTTATATATTGTCACATTGTAAGTGGACGAGTCCAAACAGTGCTTTCTAGAGCTGTAAAACGCTTTTATGACACTTTTGAATGAAAAACTTGTTTTTATGTACAATATGCACTCAAAAGTGAAGCAAGTGTCATTTCTTGTCAGCTTCTAAGTGGAGAAAGCAAAACAGTGCTTTCTAGAGCTGAAAACGCTATTTTGACACTTTTGAATGAAAAACTGATTTTTATGTACAATATGCACTCAAAAGTGAAGCAAGTGTCATTTCTTGTCAGCTTCTAAGTGGAGAGGTCAAAACAGTGCTGTTTAGAGCTGAAAACGCTATTTTGACACTTTTGTATGAAAAACTGTTTTTTGTGGCCAAAATGCACTCAAAAGTCAAAGTTCTAATTTTCAGATGAAGAACGTGTTATATATTGTCACCTTGTAAGTGGAGAAGTCCAAACATGCTGTTTTGAGCTGAAAACGCTTTTATGACACTTTTGAATGAAAAACTGATTTTTATGTACAATATGCACTCAAAAGTGAAGCAAGTGTCATTTCTTGTCAGCTACTAAGTGGAGAAGTCAAAACCGTGCTTTCTAGAGCTGAAAACGCTATTTTGACAATTTTGAATGAAAAACTTTTTTTTGTGGCCAAAATGCAAAATAAAGCCAATGTTCTCATTTGCAGATGAAGAACGTGTTATCTCTTGTCACGCAGTAACTGGACGAGTCCAAACAGTGCTTTCTAGAGCTGTAAACGCTTTTATGACACTTTTGAATGAAAAACTTGTTTTTATGTACAATATGCACTCAAAAGTGAAGCAAGTGTCATTTCTTGTCAGCTTCTAAGTGGAGAAAGCAAAACAGTGCTTTTTAGAGCTGAAAACGCTATTTTGACACTTTTGAATGAAAAACTTATTTTTATGTACAATATGCACTCAAAAGTGAAGCAAGTGTCATTTCTTGTCAGCTTCTAAGTGGAGAGGTCAAAACAGTGCTGTTTAGAGCTGAAAACGCTATTTTGACACTTTTGTATGAAAAACTGTTTTTTGTGGCCAAAATGCACTCAAAAGTCAAAGTTCTAATTTTCAGATGAAGAACGTGTTATATATTGTCACCTTGTAAGTGGAAAAGTCCAAACAGTGCTGTTTTGAGCTGTAAACGCTTTTATGACACTTTTGAATGAAAAACTGTTTTTTGTGGCCAAAATGCACTCAAAAGTCAAAGTTCTAATTTTCAGATGAAGAACGTGTTATATATTGTCACCTTGTAAGTGGAGAAGTCCAAACAGTGCTTTCTAGAGCTGAAAACGCTATTTTGACACTTTTGAATGAAAAACTTTTTTTTGTGGCCAAAATGCAATAAAAAGCCAAAGTTCTCATTTGCAGATGAATAACGTGTTATATCTTGTCACGCAGTAACTGGACGAGTCCAAACAATGCTGTTTGGAGCTGAAAACGCTTTTATGACACTTTTGAATAAAAAACTGATTTTATGTACAATATGCCCTCAAAAGTGAAGAAAGTGTTATTTCTTGTCAGCTTCTAAGTGGAGATGTACAAATAGTGCTTTCTAGAGCTGAAAACGCTATTTTGACACTTTTGAATGAAAAACTGTTTTTTGTGGCCAAAATGCACTCAAAAGTCAAAGTTCTAATTTTCAGATGAAGAACGTGTCACGAACGTATTGTCACATTGTAAGTGGAGAAGTCCAAACAGTGCTGTTTTGAGCTGAAAACGCTTTTATTACACTTTTGAATGAAAAACTGATTTTTATGTACAATATGCTTTCAAAAGAGAAGAAAGTGTTATTTCTTGTCAGCTTCTAAGTGGAGAAGTCCAAACAGTGCTTTCTACAGCTGAAAACGCTATTTTGACACTTTTGAATGAAAAACTGTTTTTTGTGGCCAAAATGCACTCCAAAGCCAAAGTTCTCATTTGCAGATGAAGAACGTGTTATATCTTTTCACGCAGTAACTGGACGAGTCCAAACAGTGCTGTTTGGAGCTGAAAACGCTTTTATGACACTTTTGAATGAAAAACTGACTTTTATGTACAATATGCCCTCAAAAGAGAAGAACGTGTTATTTCTTGTCAGCTTCTAAGTGGGGAAGTCCAAACAGTGCTTTCTAGAGCTGAAAACGCTATTTTGACACTTTTGAATGAAAAACTGTTTTTTGTGGCCAAAATGCACTCAACAGCCAAAGTTCTCATTTGCAGGTGAAGAACGTCTTATATCTTGTCACGCAGTAACTGGATGAGTCCAAACAGTGCTGTTTGGAGCTGAAAACGCTTTTATGACACTTTTGAATGAAAAACTGATTTTAATGTACAATATGCTCTCAAAAGAGAAGAAAGTGTTATTTCTTGTCAGCTTCTAAGTGGAGAAGTCAAAACAGTGCTGTGTAGGCTGAAAACGCTATTATGACACTTTTGAATGAAAAACTGTTTTTTGTGGCCAAAATGCACTCAAAAGTGAAGCAAGTGTCATTTCTTGTCAGCTTCTAAGTGGAGAAGTCAAAACAGTGCTCTTTAGAGCTGAAAACGCTATTTTGACACTTTTGAATGAAAAACTGTTTTTTGTGGCCAAAATGCAATAAAAAGCCAAAGTTCTCTTTTGCAGATGAAAAACGTGTTATATCTTGTCATGCAGTAACTGGATGGGTCCAAACAGTGCTGTGTAGGGCTGAAAACGCTTTTTGGACACTTTTGAATGAAAAACTGATTTTTATGTACAATATGCTCTCAAAAGTGCAGAACGTATTATATATTGTCACCAAGTAAGTGGAGAAGACCAAACAGTGCTTTCTAGAGCTGAAAACGCTATTTTGACAATTTTGAATGAAAAACTGATTTTTATGTACAATATGCACTCAAAAGAGAAGAAAGTGTTATATATTGTCACCAAGTAAGTGAAGAAGACCAAACAGTGCTTTCTACAGCTGAAAACGCTATTTTGACACTTTTGAATGAAAAACTTGTTTTTATGTACAATATGCACTCAAAAGTGAAGCAAGTGTCATTTCTTGTCAGCTTCTAAGTGGAGAAAGCAAAACAGTGCTTTCTAGAGCTGAAAACGCTATTTTGACACTTTTGAATGAAAAACTGTTTTTTTGTGGCCAAAATGCACTCCAAAGCCAAAGTTCTCATTTGCAGATGAAGAACGTGTTATATCTTGTCACGCAGTAACTGGACGAGTCCAAACAGTGCTGTTTGGAGCTGAAAACGATTTTATGACACTTTTGAATGAAAAACTGATTTTTATGTACAATATGCCCTCAAAAGAGAAGAAAGTGTTATTTCTTGTCAGCTTCTAAGTGGAGAAGACCAAACAGTGCTGTTTAGAGCTGAAAACGCTATTTTGACACTTTTGAATGAAAAACTGTTTTTTGTGGCCAAAATGCAATAAAAAGCCAAAGTTCTCTTTTGCAGATGAAAAACGTGTTATATCTTGTCATGCAGTAACTGGATGGGTCCAAACAGTGCTGTGTAGGGCTGAAAACGCTTTTTGGACACTTTTGAATGAAAAACTGATTTTTATGTACAATATGCTCTCAAAAGTGCAGAACGTATTATATATTGTCACCAAGTAAGTGGAGAAGACCAAACAGTGCTTTCTAGACTTGAAAACGCTATTTTGACAATTTTGAATGAAAAACTGATTTTTATGTACAATATGCACTCAAAAGAGAAGAAAGTGTTATATATTGTCACCAAGTAAGTGAAGAAGACCAAACAGTGCTTTCTACAGCTGAAAACGCTATTTTGACACTTTTGAATGAAAAACTTGTTTTTATGTACAATATTCACTCAAAAGTGAAGCAAGTGTCATTTCTTGTCAGCTTCTAAGTGGAGAAAGCAAAACAGTGCTTTCTAGAGCTGAAAACGCTATTTTGACACTTTTGAATGAAAAACTGTTTTTTTGTGGCCAAAATGCACTCCAAAGCCAAAGTTCTCATTTGCAGATGAAGAACGTGTTATATCTTGTCACGCAGTAACTGGACGAGTCCAAACAGTGCTGTTTGGAGCTGAAAACGCTTTTATGACACTTTTGAATGAAAAACTGATTTTAATGTACAATATGCTCTCAAAAGAGAAGAAAGTGTTATTTCTTGTCAGCTTCTAAGTGGAGAAGACCAAACAGTGCTTTCTAGAGTTGAAAACGCTATTTTGACACTTTTTCACTTCATTTTTCACACAAAATGACTTTTTTTTAGCAACAAATGCACCCAAAAGTTTAAGTTCTCATTTGATGTTCAAGAAAGTGTCATTTTTTCTCAAGTTGTAAGTTGAATATTCAAAACAGTCATACTCTGAGCATAAAATACTTTTTTGACACTTTTGACACTTTTAACTGAAAAATGATTTCTTGGCAAAAAATAGACACAAAATTCAAAGTTCTCATTTTGCAGTTCAAGAAAATTAGTTTTTCTCATGGTGTGAGTTGAAAGTTCAAACCAGTAATACTTATAAGCCGAAAACGCTCTTTGACACTTTTGGCACTTTTGACTGACAAAATGATTTTTTTTTTAGCAAAAAACGCACCCAAAAGATGAAGTTCTCATTTGATGTTCAACAAAGTGTTATTTTATGCCACGTTGTAAGTTTAAAATTCAAAACAGTCATATAAGTCAAAAACGCTTTTTTGACACTTTTGGCAATTTTGACTAACAAAATAATTTGTTAGCAAAAAATAGACTCAACAATCAAAGTTCTCATTTGCAGTTCGAGAAAGTGTTAGTTTTTGTCACCTTCTAAGTTGAAAATTCAAAACACTGATACTCTGAGCAGAAAACGCTTTTTTGACACTTTTGGCACTTTTGACTGACAAAATGAATTTTAAGCACAAAACCACTCAAAATTTAAAGTTCTCATTTGCAGTTCAAGAAAGTGTTATTTTATGCAACGTTGTAAGTTTAAAATTCAAAACAGTCAAAGAGCCAAAAACGCTTTTTTGACACTTTTGGCACTTTTGACTGAAAAAATGATTATTTTTTTTTAGCAAAAAACGCACCCACAAGTCAAAGCTCTCATTTGCAGTTCAAAAAGTGTTAGTTTTAGTCAGGTAGTAAGTTGAAAATTCAAAACAGTCATTGAGTCAAAAACGCTTTTTTTGACACTTTTGGCACTTTTGACAGACAAAATGATTTTTTAGCAAAAAATGCACCCAAAGGTCAAAGTTCTTATTTGCAATTCAAGAAAGTGTTAGTTTTTGTCACGTTGTGAGTTGAAAATTCAAAACATTCATACTCTGAGCATAAAAGACTTATTTACATTTTTGGCACTTCTGTATGACAAAATGAATTCTAAGAAAAAAACAGGTCAATTTTTAAAGTTTGCATTTGCAGTTCAAGAAAGTGTTATTTTATGCCACGTGGTAAGTTTAAAATTCAAAACAGTCATAGAGCTGAAATCGCTTTTTTGACATTTTCGATACTTTTGACCTACAAAATGATTTTTTAACAACAAATACCCCCAAAAGTCAAAGTTCTCATTTGCAGTTCAAGAAAGTGTTAGTTTTGTCACGTTGTAAGTTGAAAGTTCAAACCAGTCATACTCTGCGCAGAAAACGCTTTTTTACACTTTTGTCACTTTTGACTGAAAAATTGATTTTTTTGGAAAAAAAGCACCCAAAAGTCAAAGTTCTCAATTGCAGTTCAAGAAAGTGTTAGTTTTTGTCACGTTGTAAGTTGAAAATTCAAAATAGTCATACTCTGAGTAGAAAACACTTTTTTGACACCTTAGGCACTTTTGACTGACAAAATAAATTTTAAGCACAAAAGCACTCAAAATTTAAAGTTCTCATTTGCAGTTTAAGAAAGTGTTATTTTTTCTCACGTTGTCAGTTGAAACTTCAAACCAGTAATACTTAGAGCCGAAAACGCTTTTTTGACACTTTTGACTGACAAAATGACTTTTTTTTAGCAACAAATGCACCCAAAAGTTAAAGTTCTCATTTGATGTTCAAGACAGTGTTATTTTATGCCATGTTGTAAGTTTAAATTCAAAACAGTCATAGAGCCGAAAACGCTTTTTTGACACTTTTGGTACTTTTGACTGACAAAATGATTTTTTTGGAAAAAAAGCACCCAAAAGTCAAATTTCTCATTTGCAGTTAAAGAAAGTGTTAGTTTTTGCCACATTGTAAGTTTAAAATTCAAAACAGTCATACTCTGAGAAGAAAACGCTTTTCTGACACTTTTGGCAATTTTGACTGACAAAATGAATTTTAAGCACAAAACCAGTCAAAATTTAAAGTTTGCATTTGCAGTTCAAGAAAGTGCTATTTTAAGCCACGTTGTAAGTTTAAAATTCAAAACAGTCATAGAACCGAAAACGCTTTTTTGACACTTTTGGCACTTTTGACTGACAAAATTATTTTTTAACAACAAATGCCCCCAAAAGTTTAAGTTCTCATTTGCAGTTCAAGAAAGTGTTATTTTATGCCACGTGGTAAGTTGAAAATTCAAAACAGTCATAGAGCCAAAAACGCTTTTTTGACACTTTTGGCACTTTTGACTGACAAAATGAATTTTAAGCACAAAACCAGTCAAAATTTAAAGTTTGCATTTGCAGTTCAAAAATGTGTTTTTTTTGTCACGTTGTAAGTATAAAATTCAAAACAGTCATTGAGCCAAAAACCCTTTTTTGACACTTTTGGCACTTTTGACTGACAAAATGATTTTTTAGTGAAAAACGCACCCAAAAGTCAAAGTTCTTATTTGCAGTTCAAGAAAGTGTTATTTTTTGTCACGTTGTAAGTTAAATCTTCAAAACAGTCATACTCTGAGCATAGACTTTTTTGACACTTTTGGTACTTTTGACTGACAAAATGATTTGTTTTAGCAACAAATGCACCCAAAAGTTTAAGTTCTCATTTGATGTTCAAGAAAGTTTTATATTTTCTCATGTTGTCAGTTGAAACTTCAAACCAGTAATAGTTAGACCCTAAAACACTTTTTTGACACTTTTGACTGACAAAATGATTTTTTTTAGAAACAAATGCACCCAAAAGTCAAAGTTCTCATTTGCAGGTCAAGAAAGTGTTATTTTATGCAACGTTGTAAGTTTAAAATTCAAAACAGTCATAGAGCCGAAAACGCTTTTTTGACATTTTTGGCACTTTTGACTGACAAAATTATTTTTTAGCAAAAAACGCACCCAAAAGTCAAAGTTCTCATTTGCAGTTCAAGAAAGTGTTATTTTATGCCACATTGTAAGTTTAAAATTCAAAACAGTCATAGAGCCGAAAACGCTTTTTTGACAGTTTTGGTACTTTTGACTGACAAAATGATTTTTTTTAGCAACAAATGCACCCAAAAGTTGAAGTTCTCATTTGATGTTCAAGAAAGTTTTATTTTTTCTCATGTTGTCAGTTGAAACTTCAAACCAGTAATAGTTAGAGCCGAAAACACTTTTTTGACACTTTTGGCACTTTTGAGTGTCAAAATGATTTTTTTTAGAAACAAATGCACCCAAAAGTTGAAGTTCTCATTTGATGTTCAAGAAAGTTTTATTTTTTCTCATGTTGTCAGTTGAAACTTCAAACCAGTAATAGTTAGAGCCGAAAACACTTTTTTGACACTTTTGGCACTTTTGACTGACAAAATGATTTTTTTTTAGAAACAAATGCACCCAAAAGTTGAAGTTCTCATTTGCAGTTCAAGAAAGTGTTATTTTATGCAACGTTGTAAGTTTAAAATTCAAAACAATCATAGAGCCGAAAACGCTTTTTTGACATTTTTGGCACTTTTGACTGACAAAATGATTTTTAGCAAAAAACGCACCCAAAAGTTGAAGTTCTCATTTGATGTTCAAGAAATTGTTATTTTATGCCACATTGTAAGTTTAAAATTCAAAACAGTCATAGAGCCGAAAACGCTTTTTTGACACTTTTGGCACTTTTGACTGACAAAATGATTTTTTAGCAAAAAACGCACCCAAAAGTTGAAGTTCTCATTTGATGTTCAAGAAATTGTTATTTTATGCCACATTGTAAGTTTAAAATTCAAAATAGTCATAGAGCCGAAAACGCTTTTTTTGACACTTTTGGTACTTTTGACTGACAAAATGATTTGTTTTAGCAACAAATGCACCCAAAAGTTGAAGTTCTCATTTGATGTTCAAGAAAGTTTTATTTTTTCTCATGTTGTCAGTTGAAACTTCAAACCAGTAATAGTTAGAGCCGAAAACACTTTTTTGACACTTTTGACTGACAAAATGATTTTTTTTAGAAACAAATGCACCCAAAAGTTGAAGTTCTCATTTGCAGTTCAAGAAAGTGTTATTTTATGCAACGTTGTAAGTTTAAAATTCAAAACAATCATAGAGCCGAAAACGCTTTTTTGACATTTTTGGCACTTTTGACTGACAAAATGATTTTTAGCAAAAAACGCACCCAAAAGTTGAAGTTCTCATTTGATGTTCAAGAAATTGTTATTTTATGCCACATTGTAAGTTTAAAATTCAAAACAGTCATAGAGCCGAAAACGCTTTTTTGACACTTTTGGCACTTTTGACTGACAAAATGATTTTTTAGCAAAAAACGCACCCAAAAGTTGAAGTTCTCATTTGATGTTCAAGAAATTGTTATTTTATGCCACATTGTAAGTTTAAAATTTAAAATAGTCATAGAGCCGAAAACGCTTTTTTTGACACTTTTGGTACTTTTGACTGACAAAATGATTTTTTTTAGCAACAAATGCACCCAAAAGTTGAAGTTCTCATTTGATGTTCAAGAAAGTTTTATTTTTTCTCATGTTGTCAGTTGAAACTTCAAACCAGTAATAGTTAGAGCCGAAAACACTTTTTTGACACTTTTGACTGACAAAATGATTTTTTTTAGAAACAAATGCACCCAAAAGTTGAAGTTCTCATTTGCAGTTCAAGAAAGTGTTATTTTATGCAACGTTGTAAGTTTAAAATTCAAAACAATCATAGAGCCGAAAACGCTTTTTTGACATTTTTGGCACTTTTGACTGACAAAATGATTTTTAGCAAAAAACGCACCCAAAAGTTGAAGTTCTCATTTGATGTTCAAGAAATTGTTATTTTATGCCACATTGTAAGTTTAAAATTCAAAACAGTCATAGAGCCGAAAACGCTTTTTTGACACTTTTGGCACTTTTGACTGACAAAATGATTTTTTAGCAAAAAACGCACCCAAAAGTTGAAGTTCTCATTTGATGTTCAAGAAATTGTTATTTTATGCCACATTGTAAGTTTAAAATTCAAAACAGTCATAGAGCCGAAAACGCTTTTTTGACACTTTTGATACTTTTGACTGACAAAATGATTTTTTTTTAGCAACAAATGCACCCAAAAGTTGAAGTTCTCATTTGATGTTCAAGAAAGTTTTATTTTTTCTCATGTTGTCAGTTGAAACTTCAAACCAGTAATAGTTAGAGCCGAAAACACTTTTTTGACACTTTTGGCACTTTTGACTGACAAAATGATTATTTTTAGAAACAAATGCACCCAAAAGTCAAAGTTCTCATTTGATGTTCAAGAAAGTACCAAAAGTGTCAAAAAAGCGTTTTCGGCTCTATGACTGTTTTGAATTTTAAACTTACAATGTGGCATAAAATAACACTTTCTTGAACATCAAATGAGAACTTCAACTTTTGGGTGCGTTTTTTGCTAAAAAATCATTTTGTCAGTCAAAAGTGCCAAAAATATCCAAAAAGCGTTTTCGGCTCTATGACTGTTTTGAATTTTAAACTTACAAAGTGGCATAAAATAACACTTTCTTGAAATGCAAATGAGAACTTCAACTTTTGGGTGCATTTGTTTCTAAAGAAAATCATTTTGTCAGTCAAAAGTACCAAAAGTGTCAAAAAAGTGTTTTCGGCTCTAACTATTACTGGTTTGAAGTTTCAACTGACAACATGAGAAAAAATAAAACTTTCTTGAACATCAAATGAGAACTTCAACTTTTGGGTGCATTTGTTTCTAAAAAAAAATCATTTTGTCAGTCAAAAGTGCCAAAAGTGTCAAAAAAGTGTTTTCGGCTCTAACTATTACTGGTTTGAAGGTTCAACTAACAACATGAGAAAAAATAAAACTTTCTTGAACATCAAATGAGAACTTCAACTTTTGGGTGCATTTGTTGCTAAAAAAAATCATTTTGTCAGTCAAAAGTACCAAAAGTGTCAAAAAAGCGTTTTCGGCTCTATGACTGTTTTGAATTTTAAACTTACAATGTGGCATAAAATAACAATTTCTTGAACATCAAATGAGAACTTCAACTTTTGGGTGCGTTTTTTGCCAAAAAATCATTTTTTCAGTCAAAAGTGCCAAAAGTGTCAAAAAAGCGTTTTCGGCTCTATGACTGTTTTGAATTTTAAACTTACAATGTGGCATAAAATAACACTTTCTTGAACATCAAATGAGAACTTCAACTTTTGGGTGCGTTTTTTGCTAAAAATCATTTTGTCAGTCAAAAGTGCCAAAAGTGTCAAAAAAGCGTTTTCGGCTCTATGATTGTTTTGAATTTTAAACTTACAACGTTGCATAAAATAACACTTTCTTGAACTGCAAATGAAAACTGCAACTTTTGGGTGCATTTGTTTCTAAAAAAAATCATTTTGTCAGTCAAAAGTGTCAAAAAAGTGTTTTCGGCTCTAACTATTACTGGTTTGAAGTTTCAACTGACAACATGAGAAAAAATAAAACTTTCTTGAACATCAAATGAGAACTTCAACTTTTGGGTGCATTTGTTGCCAAAAAAAATCATTTTGTCAGTCAAAAGTACCAAAAGTGTCAAAAAAGAGTTTTCGGCTTTATGACTGTTTTGAATTTTAAACTTACAATGTGGCATAAAATAACAATTTCTTGAACATCAAATGAGAACTTCAACTTTTGGGTGCGTTTTTTGCTAAAAAAAATCATTTTGTCAGTCAAAAGTACCAAAAGTGTCAAAAAAGCGTTTTCGGCTCTATGACTGTTTTGAATTTTAAACTTACAATGTGGCATAAAATAACAATTTCTTGAACATCAAATGAGAACTTCAACTTTTGGGTGCGTTTTTTCTAAAAAATCATTTTGTCAGTCAAAAGTGCCAAAAGTGTCAAAAAAGCGTTTTCGGCTCTATGACTGTTTTGAATTTTAAACTTACAATGTGGCATAAAATAACAATTTCTTGAACATCAAATGAGAACTTCAACTTTTGGGTGCGTTTTTTGCTAAAAAATCATTTTTTCAGTCAAAAGTGCCCAAAGTGTCAAAAAAGCGTTTTCGGCTCTATGACTGTTTTGAATTTTAAACTTACAATGTGGCATAAAATAACAATTTCTTGAACATCAAATGAGAACTTCAACTTTTGGGTGCGTTTTTTGCTAAAAATCATTTTGTCAGTCAAAAGTGCCAAAAATGTCAAAAAAGCGTTTTCGGCTCTATGATTGTTTTGAATTTTAAACTTACAACGTTGCATAAAGTAACACTTTCTTGAACTGCAAATGAGAACTTCAACTTTTGGGTGCATTTGTTTCTAAAAAAAATCATTTTGTCAGTCAAAAGTGTCAAAAAAGTGTTTTCGGCTCTAACTATTACTGGTTTGAAGTTTCAACTGACAACATGAGAAAAAATAAAACTTTCTTGAACATCAAATGAGAACTTCAACTTTTGGGTGCATTTGTTGCTAAAAAAAATCATTTTGTCAGTCAAAAGTACCAAAAGTGTCAAAAAAGCGTTTTCGGCTCTATGACTGTTTTGAATTTTAAACTTACAATGTGGCATAAAATAACAATTTCTTGAACATCAAATGAGAACTTCAACTTTTGGGTGCGTTTTTTGCTAAAAAATCATTTTGTCAGTCAAAAGTGCCAAAAATGTCAAAAAAGCGTTTTCGGCTCTATGACTGTTTTGAATTTTAAACTTACAAAGTGGCATAAAATAACACTTTCTTGAAATGCAAATGAGAACTTCAACTTTTGTGTGCATTTGTTGCTAAAAAAAATCATTTTGTCAGTCAAAAGTACCAAAAGTGTCAAAAAAGCGTTTTCGGCTCTATGACTGTTTTGAATTTTAAACTTACAATGTGGCATAAAATAACAATTTCTTGAACATCAAATGAGAACTTCAACTTTTGGGTGCGTTTTTTGCTAAAAAATCATTTTTTCAGTCAAAAGTGCCAAAAGTGTCAAAAAAGTGTTTTCGGCTCTAACTATTACTGGTTTGAAGTTTCAACTGACAACATGAGAAAAAATAAAACTTTCTTGAACATCAAATGAGAACTTCAACTTTTGGGTGCACTTGTTTCTAAAAAAAAATCATTTTGTCAGTCAAAAGTGCCAAAAGTGTCAAAAAAGTGTTTTCGAATCTAACTATTACTGGTTTGAAGGTTCAACTAACAACATGAGAAAAAATAAAACTTTCTTGAACATCAAATGAGAACTTCAACTTTTGGGTGCATTTGTTGCTAAAAAAAATCATTTTGTCAGTCAAAAGTACCAAAAGTGTCAAAAAAGCGTTTTCGGCTCTATGACTGTTTTGAATTTTAAACTTACAATGTGGCATAAAATAACAATTTCTTGAACATCAAATGAGAACTTCAACTTTTGGGTGCGTTTTTTGCTAAAAAATCATTTTTTCAGTCAAAAGTGCCAAAAGTGTCAAAAAAGTGTTTTCGGCTCTAACTATTACTGGTTTGAAGTTTCAACTGACAACATGAGAAAAAATAAAACTTTCTTGAACATCAAATGAGAACTTCAACTTTTGGGTGCATTTGTTGCTAAAAAAATCATTTTGACAGTCAAAAGTACCAAAAGTGTCAAAAAAGCGTTTTCGGCTCTATGACTGTTTTGAATTTTAAACTTACAATGTGGCATAAAATAACACTTTCTTGAACATCAAATGAGAACTTCAACTTTTGGGTGCGTTTTTTGCTAAAAAATCATTTTGTCAGTCAAAAGTGCCAAAAATATCCAAAAAGCGTTTTCGGCTCTATGACTGTTTTGAATTTTAAACTTACAAAGTGGCATAAAATAACACTTTCTTGAAATGCAAATGAGAACTTCAACTTTTGGGTGCATTTGTTTCTAAAAAAAAATCATTTTGTCAGTCAAAAGTGCCAAAAGTGTCAAAAAAGTGTTTTCGGCTCTAACTATTACTGGTTTGAAGGTTCAACTAACAACATGAGAAAAAATAAAACTTTCTTGAACATCAAATGAGAACTTCAACTTTTGGGTGCATTTGTTGCTAAAAAAAATCATTTTGTCAGTCAAAAGTACCAAAAGTGTCAAAAAGCGTTTTCGGCTCTATGACTGTTTTGAATTTTAAACTTACAATGTGGCATAAAATAACAATTTCTTGAACATCAAATGAGAACTTCAACTTTTGGGTGCGTTTTTTGCCAAAAAATCATTTTTTCAGTCAAAAGTGCCAAAAGTGTCAAAAAAGCGTTTTCGGCTCTATGACTGTTTTGAATTTTAAACTTACAATGTGGCATAAAATAACACTTTCTTGAACATCAAATGAGAACTTCAACTTTTGGGTGCGTTTTTTGCTAAAAATCATTTTGTCAATCAAAAGTGCCAAAAGTGTCAAAAAAGCGTTTTCGGCTCTATGATTGTTTTGAATTTTAAACTTACAACGTTGCATAAAATAACACTTTCTTGAACTGCAAATGAAAACTGCAACTTTTGGGTGCATTTGTTTCTAAAAAAAATCATTTTGTCAGTCAAAAGTGTCAAAAAAGTGTTTTCGGCTCTAACTATTACTGGTTTGAAGTTTCAACTGACAACATGAGAAAAAATAAAACTTTCTTGAACATCAAATGAGAACTTCAACTTTTGGGTGCATTTGTTGCCAAAAAAAATCATTTTGTCAGTCAAAAGTACCAAAAGTGTCAAAAAAGAGTTTTCGGCTTTATGACTGTTTTGAATTTTAAACTTACAATGTGGCATAAAATAACAATTTCTTGAACATCAAATGAGAACTTCAACTTTTGGGTGCGTTTTTTGCTAAAAAAAATCATTTTGTCAGTCAAAAGTACCAAAAGTGTCAAAAAAGCGTTTTCGGCTCTATGACTGTTTTGAATTTTAAACTTACAATGTGGCATAAAATAACAATTTCTTGAACATCAAATGAGAACTTCAACTTTTGGGTGCGTTTTTTCTAAAAAATCATTTTGTCAGTCAAAAGTGCCAAAAGTGTCAAAAAAGCGTTTTCGGCTCTATGACTGTTTTGAATTTTAAACTTACAATGTGGCATAAAATAACACTTTCTTGAACATCAAATGAGAACCTCAACTTTTGGGTGCGTTTTTTGCTAAAAAATCATTTTGTCAGTCAAAAGTGCCAAAAATGTCACAAAAAGCGTTTTCGGCTCTATGACTGTTTTGAATTTTAAACTTACGACGTTGCATAAAATAACACTTTCTTGAACTGCAAATTAGAATTTTGACTTTTAGGTGCGTTTTTAGCTAAAAAATCATTTTGTCAGTCAAAAGTGCCAAAAGTGTAAAAAAAAGCGTTTACTGCTGACTGGTTTGAACTTTCAACTTATAACATGACAGAAAATAACACTTTCTTGAACTGCAAATGAGAACTTAAACTTTTGGGGGCATTTGTTGTTAAAAAAATCATTTTGTCGGTCAAAAGTGCCAAAAGTGTCAAAAAAGCGTTTTCGGTTCTATGACTGTTTTGAATTTTAAACTTACAACGTTGCATAAAATAACACTTTCTTGAACTGCAAATGAGAACTTCAACTTTTGGGTGCATTTGTTTCTACAAAAAATCATTTTGTCAGTCAAAAGTGCCAAAAGTGCCAAAAAAGTGTTTTCGGCTCTAACTATTACTGGTTTGAAGTTTCAACTGACAACATGAGAAAAAATAAAACTTTCTTGAACATCAAATGAGAACTTCAACTTTTGGGTGCATTTGTTGCTAAAAAAAAATCATTTTGTCAGTCAAAAGTACCAAAAGTGTCAAAAAAGCGTTTTCGGCTCTATGACTGTTTTGAATTTTAAACTTACAATGTGGCATAAAATAACAATTTCTTGAACATCAAATGAGAACTTCAACTTTTGGGTGCGTTTTTTGCTAAAAAATCATTTTTTCAGTCAAAAGTGCCAAAAGTGTCAAAAAAGCGTTTTCGGCTCTATGACTGTTTTGAATTTTAAACTTACAATGTGGCATAAAATAACAATTTCTTGAACATCAAATGAGAACTTCAACTTTTGGGTGCGTTTTTTGCTAAAAATCATTTTGTCAGTCAAAAGTGCCAAAAATGTCAAAAAAGCGTTTTCGGCTCTATGATTGTTTTGAATTTTAAACTTACAATGTTGCATAAAATAACACTTTCTTGAACTGCAAATGAGAACTTCAACTTTTGGGTGCATTTGTTTCTAAAAAAAATCATTTTGTCAGTCAAAAGTGTCAAAAAAGTGTTTTCGGCTCTAACTATTACTGGTTTGAAGTTTCAACTGACAACATGAGAAAAAATAAAACTTTCTTGAACATCAAATGAGAACTTCAACTTTTGGGTGCATTTGTTGCTAAAAAAAATCATTTTGTCAGTCAAAAGTACCAAAAGTGTCAAAAAAGCGTTTTCGGCTCTATGACTGTTTTGAATTTTAAACTTACAATGTGGCATAAAATAACAATTTCTTGAACATCAAATGAGAACTTCAACTTTTGGGTGCGTTTTTTGCTAAAAAATCATTTTGTCAGTCAAAAGTGCCAAAAATGTCAAAAAAGCGTTTTCGGCTCTATGACTGTTTTGAATTTTAAACTTACAAAGTGGCATAAAATAACACTTTCTTGAAATGCAAATGAGAACTTCAACTTTTGTGTGCATTTGTTGCTAAAAAAAATCATTTTGTCAGTCAAAAGTACCAAAAGTGTCAAAAAAGCGTTTTCGGCTCTATGACTGTTTTGAATTTTAAACTTACAATGTGGCATAAAATAACAATTTCTTGAACATCAAATGAGAACTTCAACTTTTGGGTGCGTTTTTTGCTAAAAAATCATTTTTTCAGTCAAAAGTGCCAAAAGTGTCAAAAAAGTGTTTTCGGCTCTAACTATTACTGGTTTGAAGTTTCAACTGACAACATGAGAAAAAATAAAACTTTCTTGAACATCAAATGAGAACTTCAACTTTTGGGTGCATTTGTTTCTAAAAAAAAATCATTTTGTCAGTCAAAAGTGCCAAAAGTGTCAAAAAAGTGTTTTCGGCTCTAACTATTACTGGTTTGAAGGTTCAACTAACAACATGAGAAAAAATAAAACTTTCTTGAACATCAAATGAGAACTTCAACTTTTGGGTGCATTTGTTGCTAAAAAAATCATTTTGTCAGTCAAAAGTACCAAAAGTGTCAAAAAAGCGTTTTCGGCTCTATGACTGTTTTGAATTTTAAACTTACAATGTGGCATAAAATAACACTTTCTTGAACATCAAATGAGAACTTCAACTTTTGGGTGCGTTTTTTGCTAAAAAATCATTTTTTCAGTCAAAAGTGCCAAAAATATCCAAAAAGCGTTTTCGGCTCTATGACTGTTTTGAATTTTAAACTTACAAAGTGGCATAAAATAACACTTTCTTGAAATGCAAATGAGAACTTCAACTTTTGGGTGCATTTGTTTCTAAAAAAAATCATTTTGTCAGTCAAAAGTACCAAAAGTGTCAAAAAAGTGTTTTCGGCTCTAACTATTACTGGTTTGAAGTTTCAACTGACAACATGAGAAAAAATAAAACTTTCTTGAACATCAAATGAGAACTTCAACTTTTGGGTGCATTTGTTTCTAAAAAAAAATCATTTTGTCAGTCAAAAGTGCCAAAAGTGTCAAAAAAGTGTTTTCGGCTCTAACTATTACTGGTTTGAAGTTTCAACTGACAACATGAGAAAAAATAAAACTTTCTTGAACATCAAATGAGAACTTCAACTTTTGGGTGCATTTGTTTCTAAAAAAAAATCATTTTGTCAGTCAAAAGTGCCAAAAGTGTCAAAAAAGTGTTTTCGGCTCTAACTATTACTGGTTTGAAGGTTCAACTAACAACATGAGAAAAAATAAAACTTTCTTGAACATCAAATGAGAACTTCAACTTTTGGGTGCATTTGTTGCTAAAAAAAATCATTTTGTCAGTCAAAAGTACCAAAAGTGTCAAAAAAGCGTTTTCGGCTCTATGACTGTTTTGAATTTTAAACTTACAATGTGGCATAAAATAACAATTTCTTGAACATCAAATGAGAACTTCAACTTTTGGGTGCGTTTTTTGCTAAAAAATCATTTTTTCAGTCAAAAGTGTCAAAAAAGTGTTTTCGGCTCTAACTATTACTGGTTTGAAGATTCAACTGACAACATGAGAAAAAATAAAACTTTCTTGAACATCAAATGAGAACTTCC
This sequence comes from Oryzias latipes, assembly GCF_053564925.1. Lineage (NCBI taxonomy): Eukaryota > Metazoa > Chordata > Actinopteri > Beloniformes > Adrianichthyidae > Oryzias > Oryzias latipes. The sequence continues at coordinate 345,348 of NC_136240.1, forward strand.
ACTTTTGGGTGCATTTGTTGCTAAAAAAATCATTTTGTCAGTCAAAAGTACCAAAAGTGTCAAAAAAGCGTTTTCGGCTCTATGACTGTTTTGAATTTTAAACTTACAATGTGGCATAAAATAACACTTTCTTGAACATCAAATGAGAACTTCAACTTTTGGGTGCGTTTTTTGCTAAAAAATCATTTTTTCAGTCAAAAGTGCCAAAAGTGTCAAAAAAGTGTTTTCGGCTCTAACTATTACTGGTTTGAAGTTTCAACTGACAACATGAGAAAAAATAAAACTTTCTTGAACATCAAATGAGAACTTCAACTTTTGGGTGCATTTGTTTCTAAAAAAAAATCATTTTGTCAGTCAAAAGTGCCAAAAGTGTCAAAAAAGTGTTTTCGGCTCTAACTATTACTGGTTTGAAGGTTTAACTAACAACATGAGAAAAAATAAAACTTTCTTGAACATCAAATGAGAACTTCAACTTTTGGGTGCATTTGTTGCTAAAAAAAATCATTTTGTCAGTCAAAAGTACCAAAAGTGTCAAAAAAGCGTTTTCGGCTCTATGACTGTTTTGAATTTTAAACTTACAATGTGGCATAAAATAACAATTTCTTGAACATCAAATGAGAACTTCAACTTTTGGGTGCGTTTTTTGCTAAAAAATCATTTTTTCAGTCAAAAGTGCCAAAAGTGTCAAAAAAGTGTTTTCGGCTCTAACTATTACTGGTTTGAAGTTTCAACTGACAACATGAGAAAAAATAAAACTTTCTTGAACATCAAATGAGAACTTCAACTTTTGGGTGCATTTGTTGCTAAAAAAATCATTTTGTCAGTCAAAAGTACCAAAAGTGTCAAAAAAGCGTTTTCGGCTCTATGACTGTTTTGAATTTTAAACTTACAATGTGGCATAAAATAACACTTTCTTGAACATCAAATGAGAACTTCAACTTTTGGGTGCGTTTTTTGCTAAAAAATCATTTTGTCAGTCAAAAGTGCCAAAAATATCCAAAAAGCGTTTTCGGCTCTATGACTGTTTTGAATTTTAAACTTACAATGTGGCATAAAATAACAATTTCTTGAACATCAAATGAGAACTTCAACTTTTGGGTGCGTTTTTTGCTAAAAAATCATTTTTTCAGTCAAAAGTGCCAAAAGTGTCAAAAAAGTGTTTTCGGCTCTAACTATTACTGGTTTGAAGTTTCAACTGACAACATGAGAAAAAATAAAACTTTCTTGAACATCAAATGAGAACTTCAACTTTTGGGTGCATTTGTTGCTAAAAAAAATCATTTTGTCAGTCAAAAGTACCAAAAGTGTCAAAAAAGTGTTTTCGGCTCTAACTATTACTGGTTTGAAGTTTCAACTGACAACATGAGAAAAAATAAAACTTTCTTGAACATCAAATGAGAACTTCAACTTTTGGGTGCATTTGTTTCTAAAAAAAAATCATTTTGTCAGTCAAAAGTGCCAAAAGTGTCAAAAAAGTGTTTTCGGCTCTAACTATTACTGGTTTGAAGGTTCAACTAACAACATGAGAAAAAATAAAACTTTCTTGAACATCAAATGAGAACTTCAACTTTTGGGTGCATTTGTTGCTAAAAAAAATCATTTTGTCAGTCAAAAGTACCAAAAGTGTCAAAAAAGCGTTTTCGGCTCTATGACTGTTTTGAATTTTAAACTTACAATGTGGCATAAAATAACAATTTCTTGAACATCAAATGAGAACTTCAACTTTTGGGTGCGTTTTTTGCCAAAAAATCATTTTTTCAGTCAAAAGTGCCAAAAGTGTCAAAAAAGCGTTTTCGGCTCTATGACTGTTTTGAATTTTAAACTTACAATGTGGCATAAAATAACACTTTCTTGAACATCAAATGAGAACTTCAACTTTTGGGTGCGTTTTTTGCTAAAAATCATTTTGTCAGTCAAAAGTGTCAAAAAAGCGTTTTCGGCTCTATGATTGTTTTGAATTTTAAACTTACAACGTTGCATAAAATAACACTTTCTTGAACTGCAAATGAGAACTGCAACTTTTGGGTGCATTTGTTTCTAAAAAAAATCATTTTGTCAGTCAAAAGTGCCAAAAGTGTCAAAAAAGTGTTTTCGGCTCTAACTATTACTGGTTTGAAGTTTCAACTGACAACATGAGAAAAAATAAAACTTTCTTGAACATCAAATGAGAACTTCAACTTTTGGGTGCATTTGTTTCTAAAAAAAAATCATTTTGTCAGTCAAAAGTGCCAAAAGTGTCAAAAAAGTGTTTTCGGCTCTAACTATTACTGGTTTGAAGTTTCAACTGACAACATGAGAAAAAATAACACTTTCTTGAACTGCAAATGAGAACTTCAACTTTTGGGTGCATTTGTTTCTAAAAAAAATCATTTTGTCAGTCAAAAGTGTCAAAAAAGTGTTTTCGGCTCTAACTATTACTGGTTTGAAGTTTCAACTGACAACATGAGAAAAAATAAAACTTTCTTGAACATCAAATGAGAACTTCAACTTTTGGGTGCATTTGTTGCTAAAAAAAATCATTTTGTCAGTCAAAAGTACCAAAAGTGTCAAAAAAAGCGTTTTCGGCTCTATGACTGTTTTGAATTTTAAACTTACAATGTGGCATAAAATAACAATTTCTTGAAAATCAAATGAGAACTTCAACTTTTGGGTGCGTTTTTTGCTAAAAAATCATTTTGTCAGTCAAAAGTGCCAAAAGTGTCAAAAAAGCGTTTTCGGCTCTATGACTGTTTTGAATTTTAAACTTACAATGTGGCATAAAATAACAATTTCTTGAACATCAAATGAGAACTTCAACTTTTGGGTGCATTTGTTGCTAAAAAAAAATCATTTTGTCAGTCAAAAGTATCAAAAGTGTCAAAAAAGCGTTTTCGGCTCTATGACTGTTTTGAATTTTAAACTTACAATGTGGCATAAAATAACAATTTCTTGAACATCAAATGAGAACTTCAACTTTTGGGTGCGTTTTTTGCTAAAAAATCATTTTGTCAGTCAAAAGTGCCAAAAGTGTCAAAAAAGCGTTTTCGGCTCTATGACTGTTTTGAATTTTAAACTTACAATGTGGCATAAAATAACAATTTCTTGAACATCAAATGAGAACTTCAACTTTTGGGTGCGTTTTTTGCTAAAAATCATTTTGTCAGTCAAAAGTACCAAAAGTGTCAAAAAAAGCGTTTTCGGCTCTATGACTGTTTTGAATTTTAAACTTACAATGTGGCATAAAATAACAATTTCTTGAAAATCAAATGAGAACTTCAACTTTTGGGTGCGCTTTTTGCTAAAAAATCATTTTGTCAGTCAAAAGTGCCAAAAGTGTCAAAAAAGCGTTTTCGGCTCTATGACTGTTTTGAATTTTAAACTTACAATGTGGCATAAAATAACAATTTCTTGATCAAATGAGAACTTCAACTTTTGGGTGCGTTTTTTGCTAAAAATCATTTTGTCAGTCAAAAGTACCAAAAGTGTCAAAAAAGAGTTTTCGGCTTTATGACTGTTTTGAATTTTAAACTTACAATGTGGCATAAAATAACACTTTCTTGAACATCAAATGAGAACCTCAACTTTTGGGTGCGTTTTTTGCTAAAAAATCATTTTGTCAGTCAAAAGTGCCAAAAATGTCACAAAAAGCGTTTTCGGCTCTATGACTGTTTTGAATTTTAAACTTACGACGTTGCATAAAATAACACTTTCTTGAACTGCAAATGAGAATTTTGACTTTTAGGTGCGTTTTTAGCTAAAAAATCATTTTGTCAGTCAAAAGTGCCAAAAGTGTAAAAAAAAGCGTTTACTGCTGACTTGTTTGAACTTTCAACTTATAACATGACAGAAAATAACACTTTCTTGAACTGCAAATGAGAACTTAAACTTTTGGGGGCATTTGTTGTTAAAAAAATCATTCTGTCGGTCAAAAGTGCCAAAAGTGTCAAAAAAGCGTTTTCGGTTCTATGACTGTTTTGAATTTTAAACTTACAACGTTGCATAAAATAACACTTTCTTGAACTGCAAATGAGAACTTCAACTTTTGGGTGCATTTGTTTCTACAAAAAATCATTTTGTCAGTCAAAAGTGCCAAAAGTGCCAAAAAAGTGTTTTCGGCTCTAACTATTACTGGTTTGAAGTTTCAACTGACAACATGAGAAAAAATAAAACTTTCTTGAACATCAAATGAGAACTTCAACTTTTGGGTGCATTTGTTGCTAAAAAAAAATCATTTTGTCAGTCAAAAGTACCAAAAGTGTCAAAAAAGCGTTTTCGGCTCTATGACTGTTTTGAATTTTAAACTTACAATGTGGCATAAAATAACAATTTCTTGAACATCAAATGAGAACTTCAACTTTTGGGTGCGTTTTTTGCTAAAAAATCATTTTGTCAGTCAAAAGTGCCAAAAGTGTCAAAAAAGCGTTTTCGGCTCTATGACTGTTTTGAATTTTAAACTTACAATGTGGCATAAAATAACAATTTCTTGAACATCAAATGAGAACTTCAACTTTTGGGTGCGTTTTTTGCTAAAAATCATTTTGTCAGTCAAAAGTGCCAAAAATGTCAAAAAAGCGTTTTCGGCTCTATGATTGTTTTGAATTTTAAACTTACAATGTTGCATAAAATAACACTTTCTTGAACTGCAAATGAGAACTTCAACTTTTGGGTGCATTTGTTTCTAAAAAAAATCATTTTGTCAGTCAAAAGTGTCAAAAAAGTGTTTTCGGCTCTAACTATTACTGGTTTGAAGTTTCAACTGACAACATGAGAAAAAATAAAACTTTCTTGAACATCAAATGAGAACTTCAACTTTTGGGTGCATTTGTTGCTAAAAAAAATCATTTTGTCAGTCAAAAGTACCAAAAGTGTCAAAAAAGCGTTTTCGGCTCTATGACTGTTTTGAATTTTAAACTTACAATGTGGCATAAAATAACAATTTCTTGAACATCAAATGAGAACTTCAACTTTTGGGTGCGTTTTTTGCTAAAAAATCATTTTGTCAGTCAAAAGTGCCAAAAATGTCAAAAAAGCGTTTTCGGCTCTATGACTGTTTTGAATTTTAAACTTACAAAGTGGCATAAAATAACACTTTCTTGAAATGCAAATGAGAACTTCAACTTTTGTGTGCATTTGTTGCTAAAAAAAATCATTTTGTCAGTCAAAAGTACCAAAAGTGTCAAAAAAGCGTTTTCGGCTCTATGACTGTTTTGAATTTTAAACTTACAATGTGGCATAAAATAACAATTTCTTGAACATCAAATGAGAACTTCAACTTTTGGGTGCGTTTTTTGCTAAAAAATCATTTTTTCAGTCAAAAGTGCCAAAAGTGTCAAAAAAGTGTTTTCGGCTCTAACTATTACTGGTTTGAAGTTTCAACTGACAACATGAGAAAAAATAAAACTTTCTTGAACATCAAATGAGAACTTCAACTTTTGGGTGCATTTGTTGCTAAAAAAAATCATTTTGTCAGTCAAAAGTACCAAAAGTGTCAAAAAAGCGTTTTCGGCTCTATGACTGTTTTGAATTTTAAACTTACAATGTGGCATAAAATAACACTTTCTTGAACATCAAATGAGAACTTCAACTTTTGGGTGCGTTTTTTGCTAAAAAATCATTTTGTCAGTCAAAAGTGCCAAAAATATCCAAAAAGCGTTTTCGGCTCTATGACTGTTTTGAATTTTAAACTTACAAAGTGGCATAAAATAACACTTTCTTGAAATGCAAATGAGAACTTCAACTTTTGGGTGCATTTGTTTCTAAAAAAAAATCATTTTGTCAGTCAAAAGTGCCAAAAGTGTCAAAAAAGTGTTTTCGGCTCTAACTATTACTGGTTTGAAGGTTCAACTAACAACATGAGAAAAAATAAAACTTTCTTGAACATCAAATGAGAACTTCAACTTTTGGGTGCATTTGTTGCTAAAAAAAATCATTTTGTCAGTCAAAAGTACCAAAAGTGTCAAAAAGCGTTTTCGGCTCTATGACTGTTTTGAATTTTAAACTTACAATGTGGCATAAAATAACAATTTCTTGAACATCAAATGAGAACTTCAACTTTTGGGTGCGTTTTTTGCCAAAAAATCATTTTTTCAGTCAAAAGTGCCAAAAGTGTCAAAAAAGCGTTTTCGGCTCTATGACTGTTTTGAATTTTAAACTTACAATGTGGCATAAAATAACACTTTCTTGAACATCAAATGAGAACTTCAACTTTTGGGTGCGTTTTTTGCTAAAAATCATTTTGTCAGTCAAAAGTGCCAAAAGTGTCAAAAAAGCGTTTTCGGCTCTATGATTGTTTTGAATTTTAAACTTACAACGTTGCATAAAATAACACTTTCTTGAACTGCAAATGAAAACTGCAACTTTTGGGTGCATTTGTTTCTAAAAAAAATCATTTTGTCAGTCAAAAGTGTCAAAAAAGTGTTTTCGGCTCTAACTATTACTGGTTTGAAGTTTCAACTGACAACATGAGAAAAAATAAAACTTTCTTGAACATCAAATGAGAACTTCAACTTTTGGGTGCATTTGTTGCCAAAAAAAATCATTTTGTCAGTCAAAAGTACCAAAAGTGTCAAAAAAGAGTTTTCGGCTTTATGACTGTTTTGAATTTTAAACTTACAATGTGGCATAAAATAACAATTTCTTGAACATCAAATGAGAACTTCAACTTTTGGGTGCGTTTTTTGCTAAAAAAAATCATTTTGTCAGTCAAAAGTACCAAAAGTGTCAAAAAAGCGTTTTCGGCTCTATGACTGTTTTGAATTTTAAACTTACAATGTGGCATAAAATAACAATTTCTTGAACATCAAATGAGAACTTCAACTTTTGGGTGCGTTTTTTCTAAAAAATCATTTTGTCAGTCAAAAGTGCCAAAAGTGTCAAAAAAGCGTTTTCGGCTCTATGACTGTTTTGAATTTTAAACTTACAATGTGGCATAAAATAACACTTTCTTGAACATCAAATGAGAACCTCAACTTTTGGGTGCGTTTTTTGCTAAAAAATCATTTTGTCAGTCAAAAGTGCCAAAAATGTCACAAAAAGCGTTTTCGGCTCTATGACTGTTTTGAATTTTAAACTTACGACGTTGCATAAAATAACACTTTCTTGAACTGCAAATGAGAATTTTGACTTTTAGGTGCGTTTTTAGCTAAAAAATCATTTTGTCAGTCAAAAGTGCCAAAAGTGTAAAAAAAAGCGTTTACTGCTGACTGGTTTGAACTTTCAACTTATAACATGACAGAAAATAACACTTTCTTGAACTGCAAATGAGAACTTAAACTTTTGGGGGCATTTGTTGTTAAAAAAATCATTTTGTCGGTCAAAAGTGCCAAAAGTGTCAAAAAAGCGTTTTCGGTTCTATGACTGTTTTGAATTTTAAACTTACAACGTTGCATAAAATAACACTTTCTTGAACTGCAAATGAGAACTTCAACTTTTGGGTGCATTTGTTTCTACAAAAAATCATTTTGTCAGTCAAAAGTGCCAAAAGTGCCAAAAAAGTGTTTTCGGCTCTAACTATTACTGGTTTGAAGTTTCAACTGACAACATGAGAAAAAATAAAACTTTCTTGAACATCAAATGAGAACTTCAACTTTTGGGTGCATTTGTTGCTAAAAAAAAATCATTTTGTCAGTCAAAAGTACCAAAAGTGTCAAAAAAGCGTTTTCGGCTCTATGACTGTTTTGAATTTTAAACTTACAATGTGGCATAAAATAACAATTTCTTGAACATCAAATGAGAACTTCAACTTTTGGGTGCGTTTTTTGCTAAAAAATCATTTTTTCAGTCAAAAGTGCCAAAAGTGTCAAAAAAGCGTTTTCGGCTCTATGACTGTTTTGAATTTTAAACTTACAATGTGGCATAAAATAACAATTTCTTGAACATCAAATGAGAACTTCAACTTTTGGGTGCGTTTTTTGCTAAAAATCATTTTGTCAGTCAAAAGTGCCAAAAATGTCAAAAAAGCGTTTTCGGCTCTATGATTGTTTTGAATTTTAAACTTACAATGTTGCATAAAATAACACTTTCTTGAACTGCAAATGAGAACTTCAACTTTTGGGTGCATTTGTTTCTAAAAAAAATCATTTTGTCAGTCAAAAGTGTCAAAAAAGTGTTTTCGGCTCTAACTATTACTGGTTTGAAGTTTCAACTGACAACATGAGAAAAAATAAAACTTTCTTGAACATCAAATGAGAACTTCAACTTTTGGGTGCATTTGTTGCTAAAAAAAATCATTTTGTCAGTCAAAAGTACCAAAAGTGTCAAAAAAGCGTTTTCGGCTCTATGACTGTTTTGAATTTTAAACTTACAATGTGGCATAAAATAACAATTTCTTGAACATCAAATGAGAACTTCAACTTTTGGGTGCGTTTTTTGCTAAAAAATCATTTTGTCAGTCAAAAGTGCCAAAAATGTCAAAAAAGCGTTTTCGGCTCTATGACTGTTTTGAATTTTAAACTTACAAAGTGGCATAAAATAACACTTTCTTGAAATGCAAATGAGAACTTCAACTTTTGTGTGCATTTGTTGCTAAAAAAAATCATTTTGTCAGTCAAAAGTACCAAAAGTGTCAAAAAAGCGTTTTCGGCTCTATGACTGTTTTGAATTTTAAACTTACAATGTGGCATAAAATAACAATTTCTTGAACATCAAATGAGAACTTCAACTTTTGGGTGCGTTTTTTGCTAAAAAATCATTTTTTCAGTCAAAAGTGCCAAAAGTGTCAAAAAAGTGTTTTCGGCTCTAACTATTACTGGTTTGAAGTTTCAACTGACAACATGAGAAAAAATAAAACTTTCTTGAACATCAAATGAGAACTTCAACTTTTGGGTGCATTTGTTTCTAAAAAAAAATCATTTTGTCAGTCAAAAGTGCCAAAAGTGTCAAAAAAGTGTTTTCGGCTCTAACTATTACTGGTTTGAAGGTTCAACTAACAACATGAGAAAAAATAAAACTTTCTTGAACATCAAATGAGAACTTCAACTTTTGGGTGCATTTGTTGCTAAAAAAATCATTTTGTCAGTCAAAAGTACCAAAAGTGTCAAAAAAGCGTTTTCGGCTCTATGACTGTTTTGAATTTTAAACTTACAATGTGGCATAAAATAACACTTTCTTGAACATCAAATGAGAACTTCAACTTTTGGGTGCGTTTTTTGCTAAAAAATCATTTTTTCAGTCAAAAGTGCCAAAAATATCCAAAAAGCGTTTTCGGCTCTATGACTGTTTTGAATTTTAAACTTACAAAGTGGCATAAAATAACACTTTCTTGAAATGCAAATGAGAACTTCAACTTTTGGGTGCATTTGTTTCTAAAAAAAATCATTTTGTCAGTCAAAAGTACCAAAAGTGTCAAAAAAGTGTTTTCGGCTCTAACTATTACTGGTTTGAAGTTTCAACTGACAACATGAGAAAAAATAAAACTTTCTTGAACATCAAATGAGAACTTCAACTTTTGGGTGCATTTGTTTCTAAAAAAAAATCATTTTGTCAGTCAAAAGTGCCAAAAGTGTCAAAAAAGTGTTTTCGGCTCTAACTATTACTGGTTTGAAGTTTCAACTGACAACATGAGAAAAAATAAAACTTTCTTGAACATCAAATGAGAACTTCAACTTTTGGGTGCATTTGTTTCTAAAAAAAAATCATTTTGTCAGTCAAAAGTGCCAAAAGTGTCAAAAAAGTGTTTTCGGCTCTAACTATTACTGGTTTGAAGGTTCAACTAACAACATGAGAAAAAATAAAACTTTCTTGAACATCAAATGAGAACTTCAACTTTTGGGTGCATTTGTTGCTAAAAAAAATCATTTTGTCAGTCAAAAGTACCAAAAGTGTCAAAAAAGCGTTTTCGGCTCTATGACTGTTTTGAATTTTAAACTTACAATGTGGCATAAAATAACAATTTCTTGAACATCAAATGAGAACTTCAACTTTTGGGTGCGTTTTTTGCTAAAAAATCATTTTTTCAGTCAAAAGTGTCAAAAAAGTGTTTTCGGCTCTAACTATTACTGGTTTGAAGTTTCAACTGACAACATGAGAAAAAATAAAACTTTCTTGAACATCAAATGAGAACTTCAACTTTTGGGTGCATTTGTTGCTAAAAAAATCATTTTGTCAGTCAAAAGTACCAAAAGTGTCAAAAAAGCGTTTTCGGCTCTATGACTGTTTTGAATTTTAAACTTACAATGTGGCATAAAATAACACTTTCTTGAACATCAAATGAGAACTTCAACTTTTGGGTGCGTTTTTTGCTAAAAAATCATTTTTTCAGTCAAAAGTGCCAAAAGTGTCAAAAAAGTGTTTTCGGCTCTAACTATTACTGGTTTGAAGTTTCAACTGACAACATGAGAAAAAATAAAACTTTCTTGAACATCAAATGAGAACTTCAACTTTTGGGTGCATTTGTTTCTAAAAAAAAATCATTTTGTCAGTCAAAAGTGCCAAAAGTGTCAAAAAAGTGTTTTCGGCTCTAACTATTACTGGTTTGAAGGTTCAACTAACAACATGAGAAAAAATAAAACTTTCTTGAACATCAAATGAGAACTTCAACTTTTGGGTGCATTTGTTGCTAAAAAAAATCATTTTGTCAGTCAAAAGTACCAAAAGTGTCAAAAAAGCGTTTTCGGCTCTATGACTGTTTTGAATTTTAAACTTACAATGTGGCATAAAATAACAATTTCTTGAACATCAAATGAGAACTTCAACTTTTGGGTGCGTTTTTTGCTAAAAAATCATTTTTTCAGTCAAAAGTGCCAAAAGTGTCAAAAAAGTGTTTTCGGCTCTAACTATTACTGGTTTGAAGTTTCAACTGACAACATGAGAAAAAATAAAACTTTCTTGAACATCAAATGAGAACTTCAACTTTTGGGTGCATTTGTTGCTAAAAAAATCATTTTGTCAGTCAAAAGTACCAAAAGTGTCAAAAAAGCGTTTTCGGCTCTATGACTGTTTTGAATTTTAAACTTACAATGTGGCATAAAATAACACTTTCTTGAACATCAAATGAGAACTTCAACTTTTGGGTGCGTTTTTTGCTAAAAAATCATTTTGTCAGTCAAAAGTGCCAAAAATATCCAAAAAGCGTTTTCGGCTCTATGACTGTTTTGAATTTTAAACTTACAATGTGGCATAAAATAACAATTTCTTGAACATCAAATGAGAACTTCAACTTTTGGGTGCGTTTTTTGCTAAAAAATCATTTTTTCAGTCAAAAGTGCCAAAAGTGTCAAAAAAGTGTTTTCGGCTCTAACTATTACTGGTTTGAAGTTTCAACTGACAACATGAGAAAAAATAAAACTTTCTTGAACATCAAATGAGAACTTCAACTTTTGGGTGCATTTGTTGCTAAAAAAAATCATTTTGTCAGTCAAAAGTACCAAAAGTGTCAAAAAAGTGTTTTCGGCTCTAACTATTACTGGTTTGAAGTTTCAACTGACAACATGAGAAAAAATAAAACTTTCTTGAACATCAAATGAGAACTTCAACTTTTGGGTGCATTTGTTTCTAAAAAAAAATCATTTTGTCAGTCAAAAGTGCCAAAAGTGTCAAAAAAGTGTTTTCGGCTCTAACTATTACTGGTTTGAAGGTTCAACTAACAACATGAGAAAAAATAAAACTTTCTTGAACATCAAATGAGAACTTCAACTTTTGGGTGCATTTGTTGCTAAAAAAAATCATTTTGTCAGTCAAAAGTACCAAAAGTGTCAAAAAAGCGTTTTCGGCTCTATGACTGTTTTGAATTTTAAACTTACAATGTGGCATAAAATAACAATTTCTTGAACATCAAATGAGAACTTCAACTTTTGGGTGCGTTTTTTGCCAAAAAATCATTTTTTCAGTCAAAAGTGCCAAAAGTGTCAAAAAAGCGTTTTCGGCTCTATGACTGTTTTGAATTTTAAACTTACAATGTGGCATAAAATAACACTTTCTTGAACATCAAATGAGAACTTCAACTTTTGGGTGCGTTTTTTGCTAAAAATCATTTTGTCAGTCAAAAGTGTCAAAAAAGCGTTTTCGGCTCTATGATTGTTTTGAATTTTAAACTTACAACGTTGCATAAAATAACACTTTCTTGAACTGCAAATGAGAACTGCAACTTTTGGGTGCATTTGTTTCTAAAAAAAATCATTTTGTCAGTCAAAAGTGCCAAAAGTGTCAAAAAAGTGTTTTCGGCTCTAACTATTACTGGTTTGAAGTTTCAACTGACAACATGAGAAAAAATAAAACTTTCTTGAACATCAAATGAGAACTTCAACTTTTGGGTGCATTTGTTTCTAAAAAAAAATCATTTTGTCAGTCAAAAGTGCCAAAAGTGTCAAAAAAGTGTTTTCGGCTCTAACTATTACTGGTTTGAAGTTTCAACTGACAACATGAGAAAAAATAACACTTTCTTGAACTGCAAATGAGAACTTCAACTTTTGGGTGCATTTGTTTCTAAAAAAAATCATTTTGTCAGTCAAAAGTGTCAAAAAAGTGTTTTCGGCTCTAACTATTACTGGTTTGAAGTTTCAACTGACAACATGAGAAAAAATAAAACTTTCTTGAACATCAAATGAGAACTTCAACTTTTGGGTGCATTTGTTGCTAAAAAAAATCATTTTGTCAGTCAAAAGTACCAAAAGTGTCAAAAAAAGCGTTTTCGGCTCTATGACTGTTTTGAATTTTAAACTTACAATGTGGCATAAAATAACAATTTCTTGAAAATCAAATGAGAACTTCAACTTTTGGGTGCATTTGTTGCTAAAAAAAAATCATTTTGTCAGTCAAAAGTATCAAAAGTGTCAAAAAAGCGTTTTCGGCTCTATGACTGTTTTGAATTTTAAACTTACAATGTGGCATAAAATAACAATTTCTTGAACATCAAATGAGAACTTCAACTTTTGGGTGCGTTTTTTGCTAAAAAATCATTTTGTCAGTCAAAAGTGCCAAAAGTGTCAAAAAAGCGTTTTCGGCTCTATGACTGTTTTGAATTTTAAACTTACAATGTGGCATAAAATAACAATTTCTTGAACATCAAATGAGAACTTCAACTTTTGGGTGCGTTTTTTGCTAAAAATCATTTTGTCAGTCAAAAGTACCAAAAGTGTCAAAAAAAGCGTTTTCGGCTCTATGACTGTTTTGAATTTTAAACTTACAATGTGGCATAAAATAACAATTTCTTGAAAATCAAATGAGAACTTCAACTTTTGGGTGCGCTTTTTGCTAAAAAATCATTTTGTCAGTCAAAAGTGCCAAAAGTGTCAAAAAAGCGTTTTCGGCTCTATGACTGTTTTGAATTTTAAACTTACAATGTGGCATAAAATAACAATTTCTTGATCAAATGAGAACTTCAACTTTTGGGTGCGTTTTTTGCTAAAAATCATTTTGTCAGTCAAAAGTACCAAAAGTGTCAAAAAAGAGTTTTCGGCTTTATGACTGTTTTGAATTTTAAACTTACAATGTGGCATAAAATAACACTTTCTTGAACATCAAATGAGAACCTCAACTTTTGGGTGCGTTTTTTGCTAAAAAATCATTTTGTCAGTCAAAAGTGCCAAAAATGTCACAAAAAGCGTTTTCGGCTCTATGACTGTTTTGAATTTTAAACTTACGACGTTGCATAAAATAACACTTTCTTGAACTGCAAATGAGAATTTTGACTTTTAGGTGCGTTTTTAGCTAAAAAATCATTTTGTCAGTCAAAAGTGCCAAAAGTGTAAAAAAAAGCGTTTACTGCTGACTTGTTTGAACTTTCAACTTATAACATGACAGAAAATAACACTTTCTTGAACTGCAAATGAGAACTTAAACTTTTGGGGGCATTTGTTGTTAAAAAAATCATTTTGTCGGTCAAAAGTGCCAAAAGTGTCAAAAAAGCGTTTTCGGTTCTATGACTGTTTTGAATTTTAAACTTACAACGTTGCATAAAATAACACTTTCTTGAACTGCAAATGAGAACTTCAACTTTTGGGTGCATTTGTTTCTACAAAAAATCATTTTGTCAGTCAAAAGTGCCAAAAGTGCCAAAAAAGTGTTTTCGGCTCTAACTATTACTGGTTTGAAGTTTCAACTGACAACATGAGAAAAAATAAAACTTTCTTGAACATCAAATGAGAACTTCAACTTTTGGGTGCATTTGTTGCTAAAAAAAAATCATTTTGTCAGTCAAAAGTGCCAAAAGTGTCAAAAAAGCGTTTTCGGCTCTATGACTGTTTTGAATTTTAAACTTACAATGTGGCATAAAATAACAATTTCTTGAACATCAAATGAGAACTTCAACTTTTGGGTGCGTTTTTTGCTAAAAATCATTTTGTCAGTCAAAAGTGCCAAAAATGTCAAAAAAGCGTTTTCGGCTCTATGATTGTTTTGAATTTTAAACTTACAATGTTGCATAAAATAACACTTTCTTGAACTGCAAATGAGAACTTCAACTTTTGGGTGCATTTGTTTCTAAAAAAAATCATTTTGTCAGTCAAAAGTGTCAAAAAAGTGTTTTCGGCTCTAACTATTACTGGTTTGAAGTTTCAACTGACAACATGAGAAAAAATAAAACTTTCTTGAACATCAAATGAGAACTTCAACTTTTGGGTGCATTTGTTGCTAAAAAAAATCATTTTGTCAGTCAAAAGTACCAAAAGTGTCAAAAAAGCGTTTTCGGCTCTATGACTGTTTTGAATTTTAAACTTACAATGTGGCATAAAATAACAATTTCTTGAACATCAAATGAGAACTTCAACTTTTGGGTGCGTTTTTTGCTAAAAAATCATTTTGTCAGTCAAAAGTGCCAAAAATGTCAAAAAAGCGTTTTCGGCTCTATGACTGTTTTGAATTTTAAACTTACAAAGTGGCATAAAATAACACTTTCTTGAAATGCAAATGAGAACTTCAACTTTTGTGTGCATTTGTTGCTAAAAAAAATCATTTTGTCAGTCAAAAGTACCAAAAGTGTCAAAAAAGCGTTTTCGGCTCTATGACTGTTTTGAATTTTAAACTTACAATGTGGCATAAAATAACAATTTCTTGAACATCAAATGAGAACTTCAACTTTTGGGTGCGTTTTTTGCTAAAAAATCATTTTTTCAGTCAAAAGTGCCAAAAGTGTCAAAAAAGTGTTTTCGGCTCTAACTATTACTGGTTTGAAGTTTCAACTGACAACATGAGAAAAAATAAAACTTTCTTGAACATCAAATGAGAACTTCAACTTTTGGGTGCATTTGTTTCTAAAAAAAAATCATTTTGTCAGTCAAAAGTGCCAAAAGTGTCAAAAAAGTGTTTTCGGCTCTAACTATTACTGGTTTGAAGGTTCAACTAACAACATGAGAAAAAATAAAACTTTCTTGAACATCAAATGAGAACTTCAACTTTTGGGTGCATTTGTTGCTAAAAAAATCATTTTGTCAGTCAAAAGTACCAAAAGTGTCAAAAAAGCGTTTTCGGCTCTATGACTGTTTTGAATCTTAAACTTACAATGTGGCATAAAATAACACTTTCTTGAACATCAAATGAGAACTTCAACTTTTGGGTGCGTTTTTTGCTAAAAAATCATTTTTTCAGTCAAAAGTGCCAAAAATATCCAAAAAGCGTTTTCGGCTCTATGACTGTTTTGAATTTTAAACTTACAAAGTGGCATAAAATAACACTTTCTTGAAATGCAAATGAGAACTTCAACTTTTGGGTGCATTTGTTTCTAAAAAAAATCATTTTGTCAGTCAAAAGTACCAAAAGTGTCAAAAAAGTGTTTTCGGCTCTAACTATTACTGGTTTGAAGTTTCAACTGACAACATGAGAAAAAATAAAACTTTCTTGAACATCAAATGAGAACTTCAACTTTTGGGTGCATTTGTTTCTAAAAAAAAATCATTTTGTCAGTCAAAAGTGCCAAAAGTGTCAAAAAAGTGTTTTCGGCTCTAACTATTACTGGTTTGAAGGTTCAACTAACAACATGAGAAAAAATAAAACTTTCTTGAACATCAAATGAGAACTTCAACTTTTGGGTGCATTTGTTGCTAAAAAAAATCATTTTGTCAGTCAAAAGTACCAAAAGTGTCAAAAAAGCGTTTTCGGCTCTATGACTGTTTTGAATTTTAAACTTACAATGTGGCATAAAATAACAATTTCTTGAACATCAAATGAGAACTTCAACTTTTGGGTGCGTTTTTTGCCAAAAAATCATTTTTTCAGTCAAAAGTGCCAAAAGTGTCAAAAAAGCGTTTTCGGCTCTATGAGTGTTTTGAATTTTAAACTTACAAAGTGTCATAAAATAACACTTTCTTGAACATCAAATGAGAACTTCAACTTTTGGGTGCATTTGTTTCTAAAAAAAATCATTTTGTCAGTCAAAAGTGTCAAAAAAGCGTTTTCGGCTCTATGATTGTTTTGAATTTTAAACTTACAACGTTGCATAAAATAACACTTTCTTGAACTGCAAATGAAAACTGCAACTTTTGGGTGCATTTGTTTCTAAAAAAAATCATTTTGTCAGTCAAAAGTGTCAAAAAAGTGTTTTCGGCTCTAACTATTACTGGTTTGAAGTTTCAACTGACAACATGAGAAAAAATAAAACTTTCTTGAACATCAAATGAGAACTTCAACTTTTGGGTGCATTTGTTGCCAAAAAAAATCATTTTGTCAGTCAAAAGTACCAAAAGTGTCAAAAAAGAGTTTTCGGCTTTATGACTGTTTTGAATTTTAAACTTACAATGTGGCATAAAATAACAATTTCTTGAACATCAAATGAGAACTTCAACTTTTGGGTGCGTTTTTTGCTAAAAAATCATTTTGTCAGTCAAAAGTGCCAAAAGTGTCAAAAAAGCGTTTTCGGCTCTATGACTGTTTTGAATTTTAAACTTACAATGTGGCATAAAATAACACTTTCTTGAACATCAAATGAGAACCTCAACTTTTGGGTGCGTTTTTTGCTAAAAAATCATTTTGTCAGTCAAAAGTGCCAAAAATGTCAAAAAAGCGTTTTCGGCTCTATGACTGTTTTGAATTTTAAACTTACAACGTTGCATAAAATAACACTTTTTTGAACTGCAAATGAGAACTTCAATTTTTGGGTGCATTTGTTTCTAAAAAAAATCATTTTGTCAGTCAAAAGTGCCAAAAGTGTCAAAAAAGTGTTTTCGGCTCTAACTATTACTGGTTTGAAGTTTCAACTGACAACATGAGAAAAAATAAAACTTTCTTGAACATCAAATGAGAACTTCAACTTTTGGGTGCATTTGTTTCTAAAAAAAAATCATTTTGTCAGTCAAAAGTGCCAAAAGTGTCAAAAAAGTGTTTTCGGCTCTAACTATTACTGGTTTGAAGGTTCAACTAACAACATGAGAAAAAATAAAACTTTCTTGAACATCAAATGAGAACTTCAACTTTTGGGTGCATTTGTTGCTAAAAAAAATCATTTTGTCAGTCAAAAGTACCAAAAGTGTCAAAAAAGCGTTTTCGGCTCTATGACTGTTTTGAATTTTAAACTTACAATGTGGCATAAAATAACAATTTCTTGAACATCAAATGAGAACTTCAACTTTTGGGTGCGTTTTTTGCCAAAAAATCATTTTTTCAGTCAAAAGTGCCAAAAGTGTCAAAAAAGCGTTTTCGGCTCTATGACTGTTTTGAATATTAAACTTACAATGTGGCATAAAATAACACTTTCTTGAACATCAAATGAGAACTTCAACTTTTGGGTGCGTTTTTTGCTAAAAATCATTTTGTCAGTCAAAAGTGTCAAAAAAGCGTTTTCGGCTCTATGATTGTTTTGAATTTTAAACTTACAACGTTGCATAAAATAACACTTTCTTGAACTGCAAATGAAAACTGCAACTTTTGGGTGCATTTGTTTCTAAAATAAATCATTTTGTCAGTCAAAAGTGTCAAAAAAGTGTTTTCGGCTCTAACTATTACTGGTTTGAAGTTTCAACTGACAACATGAGAAAAAATAAAACTTTCTTGAACATCAAATGAGAACTTCAACTTTTGGGTGCATTTGTTGCCAAAAAAAATCATTTTGTCAGTCAAAAGTACCAAAAGTGTCAAAAAAGAGTTTTCGGCTTTATGACTGTTTTGAATTTTAAACTTACAATGTGGCATAAAATAACAATTTCTTGAACATCAAATGAGAACTTCAACTTTTGGGTGCGTTTTTTGCTAAAAAATCATTTTGTCAGTCAAAAGTGCCAAAAGTGTCAAAAAAGCGTTTTCGGCTCTATGACTGTTTTGAATTTTAAACTTACAATGTGGCATAAAATAACACTTTCTTGAACATCAAATGAGAACCTCAACTTTTGGGTGCGTTTTTTGCTAAAAAATCATTTTGTCAGTCAAAAGTGCCAAAAATGTCAAAAAAGCGTTTTCGGCTCTATGACTGTTTTGAATTTTAAACTTACAACGTTGCATAAAATAACACTTTTTTGAACTGCAAATGAGAACTTCAATTTTTGGGTGCATTTGTTTCTAAAAAAAATCATTTTGTCAGTCAAAAGTGCCAAAAGTGTCAAAAAAGTGTTTTCGGCTCTAACTATTACTGGTTTGAAGTTTCAACTGACAACATGAGAAAAAATAAAACTTTCTTGAACATCAAATGAGAACTTCAACTTTTGGGTGCATTTGTTGCTAAAAAAAATCATTTTGTCAGTCAAAAGTACACTCAAAAAAAGGAAATTACCAGCCAATTAAGTTAACGAAAAAGTAACTTGTCATTTCAACCAGAAAATTTTATGTTTGTAAATCTTACGTGAATGAATCATGTCGATTGTACATAAAAATAATCCATTTAAAAGTTACTAATTTCAATCATGTTGATCCAACGTGATACCATTAAATTGGATGCATTAGTAATCGCAAGGAATTGTGGGATACCATTTTCTTTGTCTATCTGGGCAGATTGGGGTTTAAGTGTGAGTTTTTGTCCCTGGGTTTTATTGTCTAGCTGTTTTACTCTGTTTTAACTAGTGATTTCAACTGTTATGTTTATTTTTTTTTTGCACCATGAGTTAAAGTTTGGTAGAGGATGATGACCAACCCCCTTGTGTGGCAAACTGTTAATGTTCCAATACTTAACACAGAGTTCAAGGTAATTGAGCTCCTGGCTTGTGATGTGGGACTTTGCTGGGTAATTCATGTCATTGATGTGAAAATTAAAAGACCCATTGGTTGTAACATTGGAACAATGTACCAATTACAGATGTGTAAATAAAATTAAAGAAAAAAATAGAAATTTAAGTTAAATAAACTTAATTTTCTTATGTGTGACCAATTGAAGTGATTCAATTAAATTGGATCAACTTTTTTCTTTTTAGAGTGAGCAACAATATCAATTTAAAGTTGGGTGCAACTGCTCTATTTAAATTGAATCAACTTAAATTTATTAGTTTGAACCTAAATACATTAAGTTGACCTAAATATATTAAGTTGAGCAAACCTAAATACATTAAGTAGGACCAACATGATTCATTTTTGTTAAAGTAACGCAATCTAATCATGTGGAAATCCTTTCCATAATTTTTTTATGTTCATTCAAAGTGAACGTTTTTTGAGTGTACCAAAAGTGTCAAAAAAGTGTTTTCGGCTCTATGACTGTTTTGAATTTTAAACTTACAATGTGGCATAAAATAACAATTTCTTGAACATCAAATGAGAACTTCAACTTTTGGGTGCGTTTTTTGCTAAAAAATCATTTTGTCAGTCAAAAGTGCCAAAAATGTCAAAAAAGCGTTTTCGGCTCTATGACTGTTTTGAATTTTAAACTTACAAAGTGGCATAAAATAACACTTTCTTGAAATGCAAATGAGAACTTCAACTTTTGTGTGCATTTGTTGCTAAAAAAAATCATTTTGTCAGTCAAAAGTACCAAAACTGTCAAAAAAGCGTTTTCGGCTCTATGACTGTTTTGAATTTTAAACTTACAATGTGGCATAAAATAACAATTTCTTGAACATCAAATGAGAACTTCAACTTTTGGGTGCGTTTTTTGCTAAAAAATCATTTTTTCAGTCAAAAGTGCCAAAAGTGTCAAATAAGTGTTTTCGGCTCTAACTATTACTGGTTTGAAGTTTCAACTGACAACATGAGAAAAAATAAAACTTTCTTGAACATCAAATGAGAACTTCAACTTTTGGGTGCATTTGTTTCTAAAAAAAAATCATTTTGTCAGTCAAAAGTGCCAAAAGTGTCAAAAAAGTGTTTTCGGCTCTAACTATTACTGGTTTGAAGGTTCAACTAACAACATGAGAAAAAATAAAACTTTCTTGAACATCAAATGAGAACTTCAACTTTTGGGTGCATTTGTTGCTAAAAAAAATCATTTTGTCATTCAAAAGTACCAAAAGTGTCAAAAAAGCGTTTTCGGCTCTATGACTGTTTTGAATTTTAAACTTACAATGTGGCATAAAATAACAATTTCTTGAACATCAAATGAGAACTTCAACTTTTGGGTGCGTTTTTTGCTAAAAAATCATTTTTTCAGTCAAAAGTGCCAAAAGTGTCAAAAAAGTGTTTTCGGCTCTAACTATTACTGGTTTGAAGTTTCAACTGACAACATGAGAAAAAATAAAACTTTCTTGAACATCAAATGAGAACTTCAACTTTTGGGTGCATTTGTTGCTAAAAAAATCATTTTGTCAGTCAAAAGTACCAAAAGTGTCAAAAAAGCGTTTTCGGCTCTATGACTGTTTTGAATTTTAAACTTACAATGTGGCATAAAATAACACTTTCTTGAACATCAAATGAGAACTTCAACTTTTGGGTGCGTTTTTTGCTAAAAATCATTTTGTCAGTCAAAAGTGCCAAAAATGTCAAAAAAGCGTTTTCGGCTCTATGATTGTTTTGAATTTTAAATTTACAACGTTGCATAAAATAACACTTTCTTGAACTGCAAATGAGAACTTCAACTTTTGGGTGCATTTGTTTCTAAAAAAAATCATTTTGTCAGTCAAAAGTGTCAAAAAAGTGTTTTCGGCTCTAACTATTACTGGTTTGAAGTTTCAACTGACAACATGAGAAAAAATAAAACTTTCTTGAACATCAAATGAGAACTTCAACTTTTGGGTGCATTTGTTGCTAAAAAAAATCATTTTGTTAGTCAAAAGTACCAAAAGTGTCAAAAAAGCGTTTTCGGCTCTATGACTGTTTTGAATTTTAAACTTACAATGTGGCATAAAATAACAATTTCTTGAACATCAAATGAGAACTTCAACTTTTGGGTGCGTTTTTTGCTAAAAAATCATTTTGTCAGTCAAAAGTGCCAAAAATGTCAAAAAAGCGTTTTCGGCTCTATGACTGTTTTGAATTTTAAACTTACAAAGTGGCATAAAATAACACTTTCTTGAAATGCAAATGAGAACTTCAACTTTTGTGTGCATTTGTTGCTAAAAAAAATCATTTTGTCAGTCAAAAGTACCAAAAGTGTCAAAAAAGCGTTTTCGGCTCTATGACTGTTTTGAATTTTAAACTTACAATGTGGCATAAAATAACAATTTCTTGAACATCAAATGAGAACTTCAACTTTTGGGTGCGTTTTTTGCTAAAAAATCATTTTTTCAGTCAAAAGTGCCAAAAGTGTCAAAAAAGTGTTTTCGGCTCTAACTATTACTGGTTTGAAGTTTCAACTGACAACATGAGAAAAAATAAAACTTTCTTGAACATCAAATGAGAACTTCAACTTTTGGGTGCATTTGTTTCTAAAAAAAAATCATTTTGTCAGTCAAAAGTGCCAAAAGTGTCAAAAAAGTGTTTTCGGCTCTAACTATTACTGGTTTGAAGGTTCAACTAACAACATGAGAAAAAATAAAACTTTCTTGAACATCAAATGAGAACTTCAACTTTTGGGTGCATTTGTTGCTAAAAAAAATCATTTTGTCAGTCAAAAGTACCAAAAGTGTCAAAAAAGCGTTTTCGGCTCTATGACTGTTTTGAATTTTAAACTTACAATGTGGCATAAAATAACAATTTCTTGAACATCAAATGAGAACTTCAACTTTTGGGTGCGTTTTTTGCTAAAAAATCATTTTTTCAGTCAAAAGTGCCAAAAGTGTCAAAAAAGTGTTTTCGGCTCTAACTATTACTGGTTTGAAGTTTCAACTGACAACATGAGAAAAAATAAAACTTTCTTGAACATCAAATGAGAACTTCAACTTTTGGGTGCATTTGTTGCTAAAAAAATCATTTTGTCAGTCAAAAGTACCAAAAGTGTCAAAAAAGCGTTTTCGGCTCTATGACTGTTTTGAATTTTAAACTTACAATGTGGCATAAAATAACACTTTCTTGAACATCAAATGAGAACTTCAACTTTTGGGTGCGTTTTTTGCTAAAAATCATTTTGTCAGTCAAAAGTGCCAAAAATGTCAAAAAAGCGTTTTCGGCTCTATGATTGTTTTGAATTTTAAACTTACAACGTTGCATAAAATAACACTTTCTTGAACTGCAAATGAGAACTTCAACTTTTGGGTGCATTTGTTTCTAAAAAAAATCATTTTGTCAGTCAAAAGTGTCAAAAAAGTGTTTTCGGCTCTAACTATTACTGGTTTGAAGTTTCAACTGACAACATGAGAAAAAATAAAACTTTCTTGAACATCAAATGAGAACTTCAACTTTTGGGTGCATTTGTTGCTAAAAAAAATCATTTTGTTAGTCAAAAGTACCAAAAGTGTCAAAAAAGCGTTTTCGGCTCTATGACTGTTTTGAATTTTAAACTTACAATGTGGCATAAAATAACAATTTCTTGAACATCAAATGAGAACTTCAACTTTTGGGTGCGTTTTTTGCTAAAAAATCATTTTGTCAGTCAAAAGTGCCAAAAATGTCAAAAAAGCGTTTTCGGCTCTATGACTGTTTTGAATTTTAAACTTACAAAGTGGCATAAAATAACACTTTCTTGAAATGCAAATGAGAACTTCAACTTTTGGGTGCATTTGTTGCTAAAAAAAATCATTTTGTCAGTCAAAAGTACCAAAAGTGTCAAAAAAGCGTTTTCGGCTCTATGACTGTTTTGAATTTTAAACTTACAATGTGGCATAAAATAACAATTTCTTGAACATCAAATGAGAACTTCAACTTTTGAGTGCGTTTTTTGCTAAAAAATCATTTTTTCAGTCAAAAGTGCCAAAAGTGTCAAAAAAGTGTTTTCGGCTCTAACTATTACTGGTTTGAAGTTTCAACTGACAACATGAGAAAAAATAAAACTTTCTTGAACATCAAATGAGAACTTCAACTTTTGGGTGCATTTGTTTCTAAAAAAAAATCATTTTGTCAGTCAAAAGTGCCAAAAGTGTCAAAAAAGTGTTTTCGGCTCTAACTATTACTGGTTTGAAGGTTCAACTAACAACATGAGAAAAAATAAAACTTTCTTGAACATCAAATGAGAACTTCAACTTTTGGGTGCATTTGTTGCTAAAAAAAATCATTTTGTCAGTCAAAAGTACCAAAAGTGTCAAAAAAGCGTTTTCGGCTCTATGACTGTTTTGAATTTTAAACTTACAATGTGGCATAAAATAACAATTTCTTGAACATCAAATGAGAACTTCAACTTTTGGGTGCGTTTTTTGCTAAAAAATCATTTTTTCAGTCAAAAGTGCCAAAAGTGTCAAAAAAGTGTTTTCGGCTCTAACTATTACTGGTTTGAAGTTTCAACTGACAACATGAGAAAAAATAAAACTTTCTTGAACATCAAATGAGAACTTCAACTTTTGGGTGCATTTGTTGCTAAAAAAATCATTTTGTCAGTCAAAAGTACCAAAAGTGTCAAAAAAGCGTTTTCGGCTCTATGACTGTTTTGAATTTTAAACTTACAATGTGGCATAAAATAACACTTTCTTGAACATCAAATGAGAACTTCAACTTTTGGGTGCGTTTTTTGCTAAAAAATCATTTTGTCAGTCAAAAGTGCCAAAAATATCCAAAAAGCGTTTTCGGCTCTATGACTGTTTTGAATTTTAAACTTGCAAAGTGGCATAAAATAACACTTTCTTGAAATGCAAATGAGAACTTCAACTTTTGGGTGCATTTGTTTCTAAAAAAAATCATTTTGTCAGTCAAAAGTACCAAAAGTGTCAAAAAAGTGTTTTCGGCTCTAACTATTACTGGTTTGAAGTTTCAACTGACAACATGAGAAAAAATAAAACTTTCTTGAACATCAAATGAGAACTTCAACTTTTGGGTGCATTTGTTTCTAAAAAAAATCATTTTGTCAGTCAAACGTGTCAAAAAAGTGTTTTCGGCTCTAACTATTACTGGTTTGAAGTTTCAACTGACAACATGAGAAAAAATAAAACTTTCTTGAACATCAAATGAGAACTTCAACTTTTGGGTGCATTTGTTTCTAAAAAAAAATCATTTTGTCAGTCAAAAGTGCCAAAAGTGTCAAAAAAGTGTTTTCGGCTCTAACTATTACTGGTTTGAAGGTTCAACTAACAACATGAGAAAAAATAAAACTTTCTTGAACATCAAATGAGAACTTCAACTTTTGGGTGCATTTGTTGCTAAAAAAAATCATTTTGTCAGTCAAAAGTACCAAAAGTGTCAAAAAAGCGTTTTCGGCTCTATGACTGTTTTGAATTTTAAACTTACAATGTGGCATAAAATAACAATTTCTTGAACATCAAATGAGAACTTCAACTTTTGGGTGCGTTTTTTGCTAAAAAATCATTTTTTCAGTCAAAAGTGCCAAAAGTGTCAAAAAAGTGTTTTCGGCTCTAACTATTACTGGTTTGAAGTTTCAACTGACAACATGAGAAAAAATAAAACTTTCTTGAACATCAAATGAGAACTTCAACTTTTGGGTGCATTTGTTGCTAAAAAAATCATTTTGTCAGTCAAAAGTACCAAAAGTGTCAAAAAAGCGTTTTCGGCTCTATGACTGTTTTGAATTTTAAACTTACAATGTGGCATAAAATAACACTTTCTTGAACATCAAATGAGAACTTCAACTTTTGGGTGCGTTTTTTGCTAAAAAATCATTTTGTCAGTCAAAAGTGCCAAAAATATCCAAAAAGCGTTTTCGGCTCTATGACTGTTTTGAATTTTAAACTTACAAAGTGGCATAAAATAACACTTTCTTGAAATGCAAATGAGAACTTCAACTTTTGGGTGCATTTGTTTCTAAAAAAAATCATTTTGTCAGTCAAAAGTACCAAAGGTGTCAAAAAAGTGTTTTCGGCTCTAACTATTACTGGTTTGAAGTTTCAACTGACAACATGAGAAAAAATAAAACTTTCTTGAACATCAAATGAGAACTTCAACTTTTGGGTGCATTTGTTTCTAAAAAAAAATCATTTTGTCAGTCAAAAGTGCCAAAAGTGTCAAAAAAGTGTTTTCGGCTCTAACTATTACTGGTTTGAAGGTTCAACTAACAACATGAGAAAAAATAAAACTTTCTTGAACATCAAATGAGAACTTCAACTTTTGGGTGCATTTGTTGCTAAAAAAAATCATTTTGTCAGTCAAAAGTACCAAAAGTGTCAAAAAAGCGTTTTCGGCTCTATGACTGTTTTGAATTTTAAACTTACAATGTGGCATAAAATAACAATTTCTTGAACATCAAATGAGAACTTCAACTTTTGGGTGCGTTTTTTGCCAAAAAATCATTTTTTCAGTCAAAAGTGCCAAAAGTGTCAAAAAAGCGTTTTCGGCTCTATGACTGTTTTGAATTTTAAACTTACAAAGTGTCATAAAATAACACTTTCTTGAACATCAAATGAGAACTTCAACTTTTGGGTGCATTTGTTTCTAAAAAAAATCATTTTGTCAGTCAAAAGTGTCAAAAAAGCGTTTTCGGCTCTATGATTGTTTTGAATTTTAAACTTACAACGTTGCATAAAATAACACTTTCTTGAACTGCAAATGAAAACTGCAACTTTTGGGTGCATTTGTTTCTAAAAAAAATCATTTTGTCAGTCAAAAGTGTCAAAAAAGTGTTTTCGGCTCTAACTATTACTGGTTTGAAGTTTCAACTGACAACATGAGAAAAAATAAAACTTTCTTGAACATCAAATGAGAACTTCAACTTTTGGGTGCATTTGTTGCCAAAAAAAATCATTTTGTCAGTCAAAAGTACCAAAAGTGTCAAAAAAGAGTTTTCGGCTTTATGACTGTTTTGAATTTTAAACTTACAATGTGGCATAAAATAACAATTTCTTGAACATCAAATGAGAACTTCAACTTTTGGGTGCGTTTTTTGCTAAAAAATCATTTTGTCAGTCAAAAGTGCCAAAAGTGTCAAAAAAGCGTTTTCGGCTCTATGACTGTTTTGAATTTTAAACTTACAATGTGGCATAAAATAACAATTTCTTGAACATCAAATGAGAACTTCAACTTTTGGGTGCGTTTTTTGCTAAAAAATCATTTTTTCAGTCAAAAGTGCCAAAAGTGTCAAAAAAGTGTTTTCGGCTCTAACTATTACTGGTTTGAAGTTTCAACTGACAACATGAGAAAAAATAAAACTTTCTTGAACATCAAATGAGAACTTCAACTTTTGGGTGCATTTGTTTCTAAAAAAAAATCATTTTGTCAGTCAAAAGTGCCAAAAGTGTCAAAAAAGTGTTTTCGGCTCTAACTATTACTGGTTTGAAGGTTCAACTAACAACATGAGAAAAAATAAAACTTTCTTGAACATCAAATGAGAACTTCAACTTTTGGGTGCATTTGTTGCTAAAAAAAATCATTTTGTCAGTCAAAAGTACCAAAAGTGTCAAAAAAGCGTTTTCGGCTCTATGACTGTTTTGAATTTTAAACTTACAATGTGGCATAAAATAACAATTTCTTGAACATCAAATGAGAACTTCAACTTTTGGGTGCGTTTTTTGCCAAAAAATCATTTTTTCAGTCAAAAGTGCCAAAAGTGTCAAAAAAGCGTTTTCGGCTCTATGACTGTTTTGAATATTAAACTTACAATGTGGCATAAAATAACACTTTCTTGAACATCAAATGAGAACTTCAACTTTTGGGTGCGTTTTTTGCTAAAAATCATTTTGTCAGTCAAAAGTGTCAAAAAAGCGTTTTCGGCTCTATGATTGTTTTGAATTTTAAACTTACAACGTTGCATAAAATAACACTTTCTTGAACTGCAAATGAAAACTGCAACTTTTGGGTGCATTTGTTTCTAAAAAAAATCATTTTGTCATTCAAAAGTGTCAAAAAAGTGTTTTCGGCTCTAACTATTACTGGTTTGAAGTTTCAACTGACAACATGAGAAAAAATAAAACTTTCTTGAACATCAAATGAGAACTTCAACTTTTGGGTGCATTTGTTGCCAAAAAAAATCATTTTGTCAGTCAAAAGTACCAAAAGTGTCAAAAAAGAGTTTTCGGCTTTATGACTGTTTTGAATTTTAAACTTACAATGTGGCATAAAATAACAATTTCTTGAACATCAAATGAGAACTTCAACTTTTGGGTGCGTTTTTTGCTAAAAAATCATTTTGTCAGTCAAAAGTGCCAAAAGTGTCAAAAAAGCGTTTTCGGCTCTATGACTGTTTTGAATTTTAAACTTACAATGTGGCATAAAATAACACTTTCTTGAACATCAAATGAGAACCTCAACTTTTGGGTGCGTTTTTTGCTAAAAAATCATTTTGTCAGTCAAAAGTGCCAAAAATGTCAAAAAAGCGTTTTCGGCTCTATGACTGTTTTGAATTTTAAACTTACAACGTTGCATAAAATAACACTTTTTTGAACTGCAAATGAGAACTTCAATTTTTGGGTGCATTTGTTTCTAAAAAAAATCATTTTGTCAGTCAAAAGTGCCAAAAGTGTCAAAAAAGTGTTTTCGGCTCTAACTATTACTGGTTTGAAGTTTCAACTGACAACATGAGAAAAAATAAAACTTTCTTGAACATCAAATGAGAACTTCAACTTTTGGGTGCATTTGTTGCTAAAAAAAATCATTTTGTCAGTCAAAAGTACCAAAAGTGTCAAAAAAGCGTTTTCGGCTCTATGACTGTTTTGAATTTTAAACTTACAATGTGGCATAAAATAACAATTTCTTGAACATCAAATGAGAACTTCAACTTTTGGGTGCGTTTTTTGCTAAAAAATCATTTTGTCAGTCAAAAGTGCCAAAAATGTCAAAAAAGCGTTTTCGGCTCTATGACTGTTTTGAATTTTAAACTTACAAAGTGGCATAAAATAACACTTTCTTGAAATGCAAATGAGAACTTCAACTTTTGTGTGCATTTGTTGCTAAAAAAAATCATTTTGTCAGTCAAAAGTACCAAAAGTGTCAAAAAAGCGTTTTCGGCTCTATGACTGTTTTGAATTTTAAACTTACAATGTGGCATAAAATAACAATTTCTTGAACATCAAATGAGAACTTCAACTTTTGGGTGCGTTTTTTGCTAAAAAATCATTTTTTCAGTCAAAAGTGCCAAAAGTGTCAAAAAAGTGTTTTCGGCTCTAACTATTACTGGTTTGAAGTTTCAACTGACAACATGAGAAAAAATAAAACTTTCTTGAACATCAAATGAGAACTTCAACTTTTGGGTGCATTTGTTTCTAAAAAAAAATCATTTTGTCAGTCAAAAGTGCCAAAAGTGTCAAAAAAGTGTTTTCGGCTCTAACTATTACTGGTTTGAAGGTTCAACTAACAACATGAGAAAAAATAAAACTTTCTTGAACATCAAATGAGAACTTCAACTTTTGGGTGCATTTGTTGCTAAAAAAAATCATTTTGTCAGTCAAAAGTACCAAAAGTGTCAAAAAAGCGTTTTCGGCTCTATGACTGTTTTGAATTTTAAACTTACAATGTGGCATAAAATAACAATTTCTTGAACATCAAATGAGAACTTCAACTTTTGGGTGCGTTTTTTGCTAAAAAATCATTTTTTCAGTCAAAAGTGCCAAAAGTGTCAAAAAAGTGTTTTCGGCTCTAACTATTACTGGTTTGAAGTTTCAACTGACAACATGAGAAAAAATAAAACTTTCTTGAACATCAAATGAGAACTTCAACTTTTGGGTGCATTTGTTGCTAAAAAAATCATTTTGTCAGTCAAAAGTACCAAAAGTGTCAAAAAAGCGTTTTCGGCTCTATGACTGTTTTGAATTTTAAACTTACAATGTGGCATAAAATAACACTTTCTTGAACATCAAATGAGAACTTCAACTTTTGGGTGCGTTTTTTGCTAAAAATCATTTTGTCAGTCAAAAGTGCCAAAAATGTCAAAAAAGCGTTTTCGGCTCTATGATTGTTTTGAATTTTAAACTTACAACGTTGCATAAAATAACACTTTCTTGAACTGCAAATGAGAACTTCAACTTTTGGGTGCATTTGTTTCTAAAAAAAATCATTTTGTCAGTCAAAAGTGTCAAAAAAGTGTTTTCGGCTCTAACTATTACTGGTTTGAAGTTTCAACTGACAACATGAGAAAAAATAAAACTTTCTTGAACATCAAATGAGAACTTCAACTTTTGGGTGCATTTGTTGCTAAAAAAAATCATTTTGTTAGTCAAAAGTACCAAAAGTGTCAAAAAAGCGTTTTCGGCTCTATGACTGTTTTGAATTTTAAACTTACAATGTGGCATAAAATAACAATTTCTTGAACATCAAATGAGAACTTCAACTTTTGGGTGCATTTGTTTCTAAAAAAAATCATTTTGTCAGTCAAAAGTGTCAAAAAAGTGTTTTCGGCTCTAACTATTACTGGTTTGAAGTTTCAACTGACAACATGAGAAAAAATAAAACTTTCTTGAACATCAAATGAGAACTTCAACTTTTGGGTGCATTTGTTGCTAAAAAAATCATTTTGTCAGTCAAAAGTACCAAAAGTGTCAAAAAAGCGTTTTCGGCTCTATGACTGTTTTGAATTTTAAACTTACAATGTGGCATAAAATAACACTTTCTTGAACATCAAATGAGAACTTCAACTTTTGGGTGCGTTTTTTGCTAAAAAATCATTTTGTCAGTCAAAAGTGCCAAAAATATCCAAAAAGCGTTTTCGGCTCTATGACTGTTTTGAATTTTAAACTTACAAAGTGGCATAAAATAACACTTTCTTGAAATGCAAATGAGAACTTCAACTTTTGGGTGCATTTGTTTCTAAAAAAAATCATTTTGTCAGTCAAAAGTACCAAAAGTGTCAAAAAAGTGTTTTCGGCTCTAACTATTACTGGTTTGAAGTTTCAACTGACAACATGAGAAAAAATAAAACTTTCTTGAACATCAAATGAGAACTTCAACTTTTGGGTGCATTTGTTTCTAAAAAAAAATCATTTTGTCAGTCAAAAGTGCCAAAAGTGTCAAAAAAGTGTTTTCGGCTCTAACTATTACTGGTTTGAAGGTTCAACTAACAACATGAGAAAAAATAAAACTTTCTTGAACATCAAATGAGAACTTCAACTTTTGGGTGCATTTGTTGCTAAAAAAAATCATTTTGTCAGTCAAAAGTACCAAAAGTGTCAAAAAAGCGTTTTCGGCTCTATGACTGTTTTGAATTTTAAACTTCTAATGTGGCATAAAATAACAATTTCTTGAACATCAAATGAGAACTTCAACTTTTGGGTGCGTTTTTTGCCAAAAAATCATTTTTTCAGTCAAAAGTGCCAAAAGTGTCAAAAAAGCGTTTTCGGCTCTATGACTGTTTTGAATTTTAAACTTACAAAGTGTCATAAAATAACACTTTCTTGAACATCAAATGAGAACTTCAACTTTTGGGTGCATTTGTTTCTAAAAAAAATCATTTTGTCAGTCAAAAGTGTCAAAAAAGCGTTTTCGGCTCTATGATTGTTTTGAATTTTAAACTTACAACGTTGCATAAAATAACACTTTCTTGAACTGCAAATGAAAACTGCAACTTTTGGGTGCATTTGTTTCTAAAAAAAATCATTTTGTCAGTCAAAAGTGTCAAAAAAGTGTTTTCGGCTCTAACTATTACTGGTTTGAAGTTTCAACTGACAACATGAGAAAAAATAAAACTTTCTTGAACATCAAATGAGAACTTCAACTTTTGGGTGCATTTGTTGCTAAAAAAAATCATTTTGTCAGTCAAAAGTACCAAAAGTGTCAAAAAAGCGTTTTCGGCTCTATGACTGTTTTGAATTTTAAACTTACAATGTGGCATAAAATAACAATTTCTTGAACATCAAATGAGAACTTCAACTTTTGGGTGCGTTTTTTGCTAAAAAATCATTTTGTCAGTCAAAAGTGCCAAAAATGTCAAAAAAGCGTTTTCGGCTCTATGACTGTTTTGAATTTTAAACTTACAAAGTGGCATAAAATAACACTTTCTTGAAATGCAAATGAGAACTTCAACTTTTGTGTGCATTTGTTGCTAAAAAAAATCATTTTGTCAGTCAAAAGTACCAAAAGTGTCAAAAAAGCGTTTTCGGCTCTATGACTGTTTTGAATTTTAAACTTACAATGTGGCATAAAATAACAATTTCTTGAACATCAAATGAGAACTTCAACTTTTGGGTGCGTTTTTTGCTAAAAAATCATTTTTTCAGTCAAAAGTGCCAAAAGTGTCAAAAAAGTGTTTTCGGCTCTAACTATTACTGGTTTGAAGTTTCAACTGACAACATGAGAAAAAATAAAACTTTCTTGAACATCAAATGAGAACTTCAACTTTTGGGTGCATTTGTTTCTAAAAAAAAATCATTTTGTCAGTCAAAAGTGCCAAAAGTGTCAAAAAAGTGTTTTCGGCTCTAACTATTACTGGTTTGAAGGTTCAACTAACAACATGAGAAAAAATAAAACTTTCTTGAACATCAAATGAGAACTTCAACTTTTGGGTGCATTTGTTGCTAAAAAAAATCATTTTGTCAGTCAAAAGTACCAAAAGTGTCAAAAAAGCGTTTTCGGCTCTATGACTGTTTTGAATTTTAAACTTACAATGTGGCATAAAATAACAATTTCTTGAACATCAAATGAGAACTTCAACTTTTGGGTGCGTTTTTTGCCAAAAAATCATTTTTTCAGTCAAAAGTGCCAAAAGTGTCAAAAAAGCGTTTTCGGCTCTATGACTGTTTTGAATTTTAAACTTACAAAGTGTCATAAAATAACACTTTCTTGAACATCAAATGAGAACTTCAACTTTTGGGTGCATTTGTTTCTAAAAAAAATCATTTTGTCAGTCAAAAGTGTCAAAAAAGCGTTTTCGGCTCTATGATTGTTTTGAATTTTAAACTTACAACGTTGCATAAAATAACACTTTCTTGAACTGCAAATGAAAACTGCAACTTTTGGGTGCATTTGTTTCTAAAAAAAATCATTTTGTCAGTCAAAAGTGTCAAAAAAGTGTTTTCGGCTCTAACTATTACTGGTTTGAAGTTTCAACTGACAACATGAGAAAAAATAAAACTTTCTTGAACATCAAATGAGAACTTCAACTTTTGGGTGCATTTGTTGCTAAAAAAAATCATTTTGTCAGTCAAAAGTACCAAAAGTGTCAAAAAAGCGTTTTCGGCTCTATGACTGTTTTGAATTTTAAACTTACAATGTGGCATAAAATAACAATTTCTTGAACATCAAATGAGAACTTCAACTTTTGGGTGCGTTTTTTGCTAAAAAATCATTTTGTCAGTCAAAAGTGCCAAAAATGTCAAAAAAGCGTTTTCGGCTCTATGACTGTTTTGAATTTTAAACTTACAAAGTGGCATAAAATAACACTTTCTTGAAATGCAAATGAGAACTTCAACTTTTGTGTGCATTTGTTGCTAAAAAAAATCATTTTGTCAGTCAAAAGTACCAAAAGTGTCAAAAAAGCGTTTTCGGCTCTATGACTGTTTTGAATTTTAAACTTACAATGTGGCATAAAATAACAATTTCTTGAACATCAAATGAGAACTTCAACTTTTGGGTGCGTTTTTTGCTAAAAAATCATTTTTTCAGTCAAAAGTGCCAAAAGTGTCAAAAAAGTGTTTTCGGCTCTAACTATTACTGGTTTGAAGTTTCAACTGACAACATGAGAAAAAATAAAACTTTCTTGAACATCAAATGAGAACTTCAACTTTTGGGTGCATTTGTTTCTAAAAAAAAATCATTTTGTCAGTCAAAAGTGCCAAAAGTGTCAAAAAAGTGTTTTCGGCTCTAACTATTACTGGTTTGAAGGTTCAACTAACAACATGAGAAAAAATTAAACTTTCTTGAACATCAAATGAGAACTTCAACTTTTGGGTGCATTTGTTGCTAAAAAAAATCATTTTGTCAGTCAAAAGTACCAAAAGTGTCAAAAAAGCGTTTTCGGCTCTATGACTGTTTTGAATTTTAAACTTACAATGTGGCATAAAATAACAATTTCTTGAACATCAAATGAGAACTTCAACTTTTGGGTGCGTTTTTTGCTAAAAAATCATTTTTTCAGTCAAAAGTGCCAAAAGTGTCAAAAAAGTGTTTTCGGCTCTAACTATTACTGGTTTGAAGTTTCAACTGACAACATGAGAAAAAATAAAACTTTCTTGAACATCAAATGAGAACTTCAACTTTTGGGTGCATTTGTTGCTAAAAAAATCATTTTGTCAGTCAAAAGTACCAAAAGTGTCAAAAAAGCGTTTTCGGCTCTATGACTGTTTTGAATTTTAAACTTACAATGTGGCATAAAATAACACTTTCTTGAACATCAAATGAGAACTTCAACTTTTGGGTGCGTTTTTTGCTAAAAATCATTTTGTCAGTCAAAAGTGCCAAAAATGTCAAAAAAGCGTTTTCGGCTCTATGATTGTTTTGAATTTTAAACTTACAACGTTGCATAAAATAACACTTTCTTGAACTGCAAATGAGAACTTCAACTTTTGGGTGCATTTGTTTCTAAAAAAAATCATTTTGTCAGTCAAAAGTGTCAAAAAAGTGTTTTCGGCTCTAACTATTACTGGTTTGAAGTTTCAACTGACAACATGAGAAAAAATAAAACTTTCTTGAACATCAAATGAGAACTTCAACTTTTGGGTGCATTTGTTGCTAAAAAAAATCATTTTGTTAGTCAAAAGTACCAAAAGTGTCAAAAAAGCGTTTTCGGCTCTATGACTGTTTTGAATTTTAAACTTACAATGTGGCATAAAATAACAATTTCTTGAACATCAAATGAGAACTTCAACTTTTGGGTGCGTTTTTTGCTAAAAAATCATTTTGTCAGTCAAAAGTGCCAAAAATGTCAAAAAAGCGTTTTCGGCTCTATGACTGTTTTGAATTTTAAACTTACAAAGTGGCATAAAATAACACTTTCTTGAAATGCAAATGAGAACTTCAACTTTTGGGTGCATTTGTTGCTAAAAAAAAATCATTTTGTCAGTCAAAAGTGCCAAAAGTGTCAAAAAAGTGTTTTCGGCTCTAACTATTACTGGTTTGAAGTTTCAACTGACAACATGAGAAAAAATAAAACTTTCTTGAACATCAAATGAGAACTTCAACTTTTGGGTGCATTTGTTGCTAAAAAAATCATTTTGTCAGTCAAAAGTACCAAAAGTGTCAAAAAAGCGTTTTCGGCTCTATGACTGTTTTGAATTTTAAACTTACAATGTGGCATAAAATAACACTTTCTTGAACATCAAATGAGAACTTCAACTTTTGGGTGCGTTTTTTGCTAAAAAATCATTTTTTCAGTCAAAAGTGCCAAAAGTGTCAAAAAAGTGTTTTCGGCTCTATGACTGTTTTGAATTTTAAACTTACAATGTGGCATAAAATAACAATTTCTTGAACATTAAATGAGAACTTCAACTTTTGGGTGCATTTGTTTCTAAAAAAAAATCATTTTGTCAGTCAAAAGTGCCAAAAGTGTCAAAAAAGTGTTTTCGGCTCTAACTATTACTGGTTTGAAGGTTCAACTAACAACATGAGAAAAAATTAAACTTTCTTGAACATCAAATGAGAACTTCAACTTTTGGGTGCATTTGTTGCTAAAAAAAATCATTTTGTCAGTCAAAAGTACCAAAAGTGTCAAAAAAGCGTTTTCGGCTCTATGACTGTTTTGAATTTTAAACTTACAATGTGGCATAAAATAACAATTTCTTGAACATCAAATGAGAACTTCAACTTTTGGGTGCGTTTTTTGCTAAAAAATCATTTTTTCAGTCAAAAGTGCCAAAAGTGTCAAAAAAGTGTTTTCGGCTCTAACTATTACTGGTTTGAAGTTTCAACTGACAACATGAGAAAAAATAAAACTTTCTTGAACATCAAATGAGAACTTCAACTTTTGGGTGCATTTGTTGCTAAAAAAATCATTTTGTCAGTCAAAAGTACCAAAAGTGTCAAAAAAGCGTTTTCGGCTCTATGACTGTTTTGAATTTTAAACTTACAATGTGGCATAAAATAACACTTTCTTGAACATCAAATGAGAACTTCAACTTTTGGGTGCGTTTTTTGCTAAAAATCATTTTGTCAGTCAAAAGTGCCAAAAATGTCAAAAAAGCGTTTTCGGCTCTATGATTGTTTTGAATTTTAAACTTACAACGTTGCATAAAATAACACTTTCTTGAACTGCAAATGAGAACTTCAACTTTTGGGTGCATTTGTTTCTAAAAAAAATCATTTTGTCAGTCAAAAGTGTCAAAAAAGTGTTTTCGGCTCTAACTATTACTGGTTTGAAGTTTCAACTGACAACATGAGAAAAAATAAAACTTTCTTGAACATCAAATGAGAACTTCAACTTTTGGGTGCATTTGTTGCTAAAAAAAATCATTTTGTTAGTCAAAAGTACCAAAAGTGTCAAAAAAGCGTTTTCGGCTCTATGACTGTTTTGAATTTTAAACTTACAATGTGGCATAAAATAACAATTTCTTGAACATCAAATGAGAACTTCAACTTTTGGGTGCGTTTTTTGCTAAAAAATCATTTTGTCAGTCAAAAGTGCCAAAAATGTCAAAAAAGCGTTTTCGGCTCTATGACTGTTTTGAATTTTAAACTTACAAAGTGGCATAAAATAACACTTTCTTGAAATGCAAATGAGAACTTCAACTTTTGGGTGCATTTGTTGCTAAAAAAAATCATTTTGTCAGTCAAAAGTACCAAAAGTGTCAAAAAAGCGTTTTCGGCTCTATGACTGTTTTGAATTTTAAACTTACAATGTGGCATAAAATAACAATTTCTTGAACATCAAATGAGAACTTCAACTTTTGGGTGCGTTTTTTGCTAAAAAATCATTTTTTCAGTCAAAAGTGCCAAAAGTGTCAAAAAAGTGTTTTCGGCTCTAACTATTACTGGTTTGAAGTTTCAACTGACAACATGAGAAAAAATAAAACTTTCTTGAACATCAAATGAGAACTTCAACTTTTGGGTGCATTTGTTTCTAAAAAAAAATCATTTTGTCAGTCAAAAGTGCCAAAAGTGTCAAAAAAGTGTTTTCGGCTCTAACTATTACTGGTTTGAAGGTTCAACTAACAACATGAGAAAAAATAAAACTTTCTTGAACATCAAATGAGAACTTCAACTTTTGGGTGCATTTGTTGCTAAAAAAAATCATTTTGTCAGTCAAAAGTACCAAAAGTGTCAAAAAAGCGTTTTCGGCTCTATGACTGTTTTGAATTTTAAACTTACAATGTGGCATAAAATAACAATTTCTTGAACATCAAATGAGAACTTCAACTTTTGGGTGCGTTTTTTGC
The DNA here is from genome assembly GCF_053564925.1 of Oryzias latipes. Lineage (NCBI taxonomy): Eukaryota > Metazoa > Chordata > Actinopteri > Beloniformes > Adrianichthyidae > Oryzias > Oryzias latipes. Next base: position 381,806 of record NC_136240.1, read on the forward strand.
TAAAAAATCATTTTTTCAGTCAAAAGTGCCAAAAGTGTCAAAAAAGTGTTTTCGGCTCTAACTATTACTGGTTTGAAGTTTCAACTGACAACATGAGAAAAAATAAAACTTTCTTGAACATCAAATGAGAACTTCAACTTTTGGGTGCATTTGTTGCTAAAAAAATCATTTTGTCAGTCAAAAGTACCAAAAGTGTCAAAAAAGCGTTTTCGGCTCTATGACTGTTTTGAATTTTAAACTTACAATGTGGCATAAAATAACACTTTCTTGAACATCAAATGAGAACTTCAACTTTTGGGTGCATTTGTTGCTAAAAAAATCATTTTGTCAGTCAAAAGTACCAAAAGTGTCAAAAAAGCGTTTTCGGCTCTATGACTGTTTTGAATTTTAAACTTACAATGTGGCATAAAATAACACTTTCTTGAACATCAAATGAGAACTTCAACTTTTGGGTGCGTTTTTTGCTAAAAATCATTTTGTCAGTCAAAAGTGCCAAAAATGTCAAAAAAGCGTTTTCGGCTCTATGATTGTTTTGAATTTTAAACTTACAACGTTGCATAAAATAACACTTTCTTGAACTGCAAATGAGAACTTCAACTTTTGGGTGCATTTGTTTCTAAAAAAAATCATTTTGTCAGTCAAAAGTGTCAAAAAAGTGTTTTCGGCTCTAACTATTACTGGTTTGAAGTTTCAACTGACAACATGAGAAAAAATAAAACTTTCTTGAACATCAAATGAGAACTTCAACTTTTGGGTGCATTTGTTGCTAAAAAAAATCATTTTGTTAGTCAAAAGTACCAAAAGTGTCAAAAAAGCGTTTTCGGCTCTATGACTGTTTTGAATTTTAAACTTACAATGTGGCATAAAATAACAATTTCTTGAACATCAAATGAGAACTTCAACTTTTGGGTGCGTTTTTTGCTAAAAAATCATTTTGTCAGTCAAAAGTGCCAAAAATGTCAAAAAAGCGTTTTCGGCTCTATGACTGTTTTGAATTTTAAACTTACAAAGTGGCATAAAATAACACTTTCTTGAAATGCAAATGAGAACTTCAACTTTTGTGTGCATTTGTTGCTAAAAAAAATCATTTTGTCAGTCAAAAGTACCAAAAGTGTCAAAAAAGCGTTTTCGGCTCTATGACTGTTTTGAATTTTAAACTTACAATGTGGCATAAAATAACAATTTCTTGAACATCAAATGAGAACTTCAACTTTTGGGTGCGTTTTTTGCTAAAAAATCATTTTTTCAGTCAAAAGTGCCAAAAGTGTCAAAAAAGTGTTTTCGGCTCTAACTATTACTGGTTTGAAGTTTCAACTGACAACATGAGAAAAAATAAAACTTTCTTGAACATCAAATGAGAACTTCAACTTTTGGGTGCATTTGTTTCTAAAAAAAAATCATTTTGTCAGTCAAAAGTGCCAAAAGTGTCAAAAAAGTGTTTTCGGCTCTAACTATTACTGGTTTGAAGGTTCAACTAACAACATGAGAAAAAATAAAACTTTCTTGAACATCAAATGAGAACTTCAACTTTTGGGTGCATTTGTTGCTAAAAAAAATCATTTTGTCAGTCAAAAGTACCAAAAGTGTCAAAAAAGCGTTTTCGGCTCTATGACTGTTTTGAATTTTAAACTTACAATGTGGCATAAAATAACAATTTCTTGAACATCAAATGAGAACTTCAACTTTTGGGTGCGTTTTTTGCTAAAAAATCATTTTTTCAGTCAAAAGTGCCAAAAGTGTCAAAAAAGTGTTTTCGGCTCTAACTATTACTGGTTTGAAGTTTCAACTGACAACATGAGAAAAAATAAAACTTTCTTGAACATCAAATGAGAACTTCAACTTTTGGGTGCATTTGTTGCTAAAAAAATCATTTTGTCAGTCAAAAGTACCAAAAGTGTCAAAAAAGCGTTTTCGGCTCTATGACTGTTTTGAATTTTAAACTTACAATGTGGCATAAAATAACACTTTCTTGAACATCAAATGAGAACTTCAACTTTTGGGTGCATTTGTTGCTAAAAAAATCATTTTGTCAGTCAAAAGTACCAAAAGTGTCAAAAAAGCGTTTTCGGCTCTATGACTGTTTTGAATTTTAAACTTACAATGTGGCATAAAATAACACTTTCTTGAACATCAAATGAGAACTTCAACTTTTGGGTGCGTTTTTTGCTAAAAATCATTTTGTCAGTCAAAAGTGCCAAAAATGTCAAAAAAGCGTTTTCGGCTCTATGATTGTTTTGAATTTTAAACTTACAACGTTGCATAAAATAACACTTTCTTGAACTGCAAATGAGAACTTCAACTTTTGGGTGCATTTGTTTCTAAAAAAAATCATTTTGTCAGTCAAAAGTGTCAAAAAAGTGTTTTCGGCTCTAACTATTACTGGTTTGAAGTTTCAACTGACAACATGAGAAAAAATAAAACTTTCTTGAACATCAAATGAGAACTTCAACTTTTGGGTGCATTTGTTGCTAAAAAAAATCATTTTGTTAGTCAAAAGTACCAAAAGTGTCAAAAAAGCGTTTTCGGCTCTATGACTGTTTTGAATTTTAAACTTACAATGTGGCATAAAATAACAATTTCTTGAACATCAAATGAGAACTTCAACTTTTGGGTGCGTTTTTTGCTAAAAAATCATTTTGTCAGTCAAAAGTGCCAAAAATGTCAAAAAAGCGTTTTCGGCTCTATGACTGTTTTGAATTTTAAACTTACAAAGTGGCATAAAATAACACTTTCTTGAAATGCAAATGAGAACTTCAACTTTTGTGTGCATTTGTTGCTAAAAAAAATCATTTTGTCAGTCAAAAGTACCAAAAGTGTCAAAAAAGCGTTTTCGGCTCTATGACTGTTTTGAATTTTAAACTTACAATGTGGCATAAAATAACAATTTCTTGAACATCAAATGAGAACTTCAACTTTTGGGTGCGTTTTTTGCTAAAAAATCATTTTTTCAGTCAAAAGTGCCAAAAGTGTCAAAAAAGTGTTTTCGGCTCTAACTATTACTGGTTTGAAGTTTCAACTGACAACATGAGAAAAAATAAAACTTTCTTGAACATCAAATGAGAACTTCAACTTTTGGGTGCATTTGTTTCTAAAAAAAAATCATTTTGTCAGTCAAAAGTGCCAAAAGTGTCAAAAAAGTGTTTTCGGCTCTAACTATTACTGGTTTGAAGGTTCAACTAACAACATGAGAAAAAATAAAACTTTCTTGAACATCAAATGAGAACTTCAACTTTTGGGTGCATTTGTTGCTAAAAAAAATCATTTTGTCAGTCAAAAGTACCAAAAGTGTCAAAAAAGCGTTTTCGGCTCTATGACTGTTTTGAATTTTAAACTTACAATGTGGCATAAAATAACAATTTCTTGAACATCAAATGAGAACTTCAACTTTTGGGTGCGTTTTTTGCTAAAAAATCATTTTTTCAGTCAAAAGTGCCAAAAGTGTCAAAAAAGTGTTTTCGGCTCTAACTATTACTGGTTTGAAGTTTCAACTGACAACATGAGAAAAAATAAAACTTTCTTGAAAATCAAATGAGAACTTCAACTTTTGGGTGCATTTGTTGCTAAAAAAATCATTTTGTCAGTCAAAAGTACCAAAAGTGTCAAAAAAGCGTTTTCGGCTCTATGACTGTTTTGAATTTTAAACTTACAATGTGGCATAAAATAACACTTTCTTGAACATCAAATGAGAACTTCAACTTTTGGGTGCATTTGTTGCTAAAAAAATCATTTTGTCAGTCAAAAGTACCAAAAGTGTCAAAAAAGCGTTTTCGGCTCTATGACTGTTTTGAATTTTAAACTTACAATGTGGCATAAAATAACACTTTCTTGAACATCAAATGAGAACTTCAACTTTTGGGTGCGTTTTTTGCTAAAAATCATTTTGTCAGTCAAAAGTGCCAAAAATGTCAAAAAAGCGTTTTCGGCTCTATGATTGTTTTGAATTTTAAACTTACAACGTTGCATAAAATAACACTTTCTTGAACTGCAAATGAGAACTTCAACTTTTGGGTGCATTTGTTTCTAAAAAAAATCATTTTGTCAGTCAAAAGTGTCAAAAAAGTGTTTTCGGCTCTAACTATTACTGGTTTGAAGTTTCAACTGACAACATGAGAAAAAATAAAACTTTCTTGAACATCAAATGAGAACTTCAACTTTTGGGTGCATTTGTTGCTAAAAAAAATCATTTTGTTAGTCAAAAGTACCAAAAGTGTCAAAAAAGCGTTTTCGGCTCTATGACTGTTTTGAATTTTAAACTTACAATGTGGCATAAAATAACAATTTCTTGAACATCAAATGAGAACTTCAACTTTTGGGTGCGTTTTTTGCTAAAAAATCATTTTGTCAGTCAAAAGTGCCAAAAATGTCAAAAAAGCGTTTTCGGCTCTATGACTGTTTTGAATTTTAAACTTACAAAGTGGCATAAAATAACACTTTCTTGAAATGCAAATGAGAACTTCAACTTTTGTGTGCATTTGTTGCTAAAAAAAATCATTTTGTCAGTCAAAAGTACCAAAAGTGTCAAAAAAGCGTTTTCGGCTCTATGACTGTTTTGAATTTTAAACTTACAATGTGGCATAAAATAACAATTTCTTGAACATCAAATGAGAACTTCAACTTTTGGGTGCGTTTTTTGCCAAAAAATCATTTTTTCAGTCAAAAGTGCCAAAAGTGTCAAAAAAGCGTTTTCGGCTCTATGACTGTTTTGAATTTTAAACTTACAAAGTGTCATAAAATAACACTTTCTTGAACATCAAATGAGAACTTCAACTTTTGGGTGCATTTGTTTCTAAAAAAAATCATTTTGTCAGTCAAAAGTGTCAAAAAAGCGTTTTCGGCTCTATGATTGTTTTGAATTTTAAACTTACAACGTTGCATAAAATAACACTTTCTTGAACTGCAAATGAAAACTGCAACTTTTGGGTGCATTTGTTTCTAAAAAAAATCATTTTGTCAGTCAAAAGTGTCAAAAAAGTGTTTTCGGCTCTAACTATTACTGGTTTGAAGTTTCAACTGACAACATGAGAAAAAATAAAACTTTCTTGAACATCAAATGAGAACTTCAACTTTTGGGTGCATTTGTTGCTAAAAAAATCATTTTGTCAGTCAAAAGTACCAAAAGTGTCAAAAAAGCGTTTTCGGCTCTATGACTGTTTTGAATTTTAAACTTACAATGTGGCATAAAATAACACTTTCTTGAACATCAAATGAGAACTTCAACTTTTGGGTGCGTTTTTTGCTAAAAAATCATTTTGTCAGTCAAAAGTGCCAAAAATATCCAAAAAGCGTTTTCGGCTCTATGACTGTTTTGAATTTTAAACTTACAAAGTGGCATAAAATAACACTTTCTTGAAATGCAAATGAGAACTTCAACTTTTGGGTGCATTTGTTTCTAAAAAAAATCATTTTGTCAGTCAAAAGTACCAAAAGTGTCAAAAAAGTGTTTTCGGCTCTAACTATTACTGGTTTGAAGTTTCAACTGACAACATGAGAAAAAATAAAACTTTCTTGAACATCAAATGAGAACTTCAACTTTTGGGTGCATTTGTTTCTAAAAAAAAATCATTTTGTCAGTCAAAAGTGCCAAAAGTGTCAAAAAAGTGTTTTCGGCTCTAACTATTACTGGTTTGAAGGTTCAACTAACAACATGAGAAAAAATAAAACTTTCTTGAACATCAAATGAGAACTTCAACTTTTGGGTGCATTTGTTGCTAAAAAAAATCATTTTGTCAGTCAAAAGTACCAAAAGTGTCAAAAAAGCGTTTTCGGCTCTATGACTGTTTTGAATTTTAAACTTACAATGTGGCATAAAATAACAATTTCTTGAACATCAAATGAGAACTTCAACTTTTGGGTGCGTTTTTTGCCAAAAAATCATTTTTTCAGTCAAAAGTGCCAAAAGTGTCAAAAAAGCGTTTTCGGCTCTATGACTGTTTTGAATTTTAAACTTACAAAGTGTCATAAAATAACACTTTCTTGAACATCAAATGAGAACTTCAACTTTTGGGTGCATTTGTTTCTAAAAAAAATCATTTTGTCAGTCAAAAGTGTCAAAAAAGCGTTTTCGGCTCTATGATTGTTTTGAATTTTAAACTTACAACGTTGCATAAAATAACACTTTCTTGAACTGCAAATGAAAACTGCAACTTTTGGGTGCATTTGTTTCTAAAAAAAATCATTTTGTCAGTCAAAAGTGTCAAAAAAGTGTTTTCGGCTCTAACTATTACTGGTTTGAAGTTTCAACTGACAACATGAGAAAAAATAAAACTTTCTTGAACATCAAATGAGAACTTCAACTTTTGGGTGCATTTGTTGCCAAAAAAAAATCATTTTGTCAGTCAAAAGTACCAAAAGTGTCAAAAAAGAGTTTTCGGCTTTATGACTGTTTTGAATTTTAAACTTACAATGTGGCATAAAATAACAATTTCTTGAACATCAAATGAGAACTTCAACTTTTGGGTGCGTTTTTTGCTAAAAAATCATTTTGTCAGTCAAAAGTGCCAAAAGTGTCAAAAAAGCGTTTTCGGCTCTATGACTGTTTTGAATTTTAAACTTACAATGTGGCATAAAATAACAATTTCTTGAACATCAAATGAGAACTTCAACTTTTGGGTGCGTTTTTTGCTAAAAAATCATTTTTTCAGTCAAAAGTGCCAAAAGTGTCAAAAAAGTGTTTTCGGCTCTAACTATTACTGGTTTGAAGTTTCAACTGACAACATGAGAAAAAATAAAACTTTCTTGAACATCAAATGAGAACTTCAACTTTTGGGTGCATTTGTTTCTAAAAAAAAATCATTTTGTCAGTCAAAAGTGCCAAAAGTGTCAAAAAAGTGTTTTCGGCTCTAACTATTACTGGTTTGAAGGTTCAACTAACAACATGAGAAAAAATAAAACTTTCTTGAACATCAAATGAGAACTTCAACTTTTGGGTGCATTTGTTGCTAAAAAAAATCATTTTGTCAGTCAAAAGTACCAAAAGTGTCAAAAAAGCGTTTTCGGCTCTATGACTGTTTTGAATTTTAAACTTACAATGTGGCATAAAATAACAATTTCTTGAACATCAAATGAGAACTTCAACTTTTGGGTGCGTTTTTTGCCAAAAAATCATTTTTTCAGTCAAAAGTGCCAAAAGTGTCAAAAAAGCGTTTTCGGCTCTATGACTGTTTTGAATATTAAACTTACAATGTGGCATAAAATAACACTTTCTTGAACATCAAATGAGAACTTCAACTTTTGGGTGCGTTTTTTGCTAAAAATCATTTTGTCAGTCAAAAGTGTCAAAAAAGCGTTTTCGGCTCTATGATTGTTTTGAATTTTAAACTTACAACGTTGCATAAAATAACACTTTCTTGAACTGCAAATGAAAACTGCAACTTTTGGGTGCATTTGTTTCTAAAAAAAATCATTTTGTCAGTCAAAAGTGTCAAAAAAGTGTTTTCGGCTCTAACTATTACTGGTTTGAAGTTTCAACTGACAACATGAGAAAAAATAAAACTTTCTTGAACATCAAATGAGAACTTCAACTTTTGGGTGCATTTGTTGCCAAAAAAAATCATTTTGTCAGTCAAAAGTACCAAAAGTGTCAAAAAAGAGTTTTCGGCTTTATGACTGTTTTGAATTTTAAACTTACAATGTGGCATAAAATAACAATTTCTTGAACATCAAATGAGAACTTCAACTTTTGGGTGCGTTTTTTGCTAAAAAATCATTTTGTCAGTCAAAAGTGCCAAAAGTGTCAAAAAAGCGTTTTCGGCTCTATGACTGTTTTGAATTTTAAACTTACAATGTGGCATAAAATAACACTTTCTTGAACATCAAATGAGAACCTCAACTTTTGGGTGCGTTTTTTGCTAAAAAATCATTTTGTCAGTCAAAAGTGCCAAAAATGTCAAAAAAGCGTTTTCGGCTCTATGACTGTTTTGAATTTTAAACTTACAACGTTGCATAAAATAACACTTTTTTGAACTGCAAATGAGAACTTCAATTTTTGGGTGCATTTGTTTCTAAAAAAAATCATTTTGTCAGTCAAAAGTGCCAAAAGTGTCAAAAAAGTGTTTTCGGCTCTAACTATTACTGGTTTGAAGTTTCAACTGACAACATGAGAAAAAATAAAACTTTCTTGAACATCAAATGAGAACTTCAACTTTTGGGTGCATTTGTTGCTAAAAAAAATCATTTTGTCAGTCAAAAGTACCAAAAGTGTCAAAAAAGCGTTTTCGGCTCTATGACTGTTTTGAATTTTAAACTTACAATGTGGCATAAAATAACAATTTCTTGAACATCAAATGAGAACTTCAACTTTTGGGTGCGTTTTTTGCTAAAAAATCATTTTGTCAGTCAAAAGTGCCAAAAATGTCAAAAAAGCGTTTTCGGCTCTATGACTGTTTTGAATTTTAAACTTACAAAGTGGCATAAAATAACACTTTCTTGAAATGCAAATGAGAACTTCAACTTTTGTGTGCATTTGTTGCTAAAAAAAATCATTTTGTCAGTCAAAAGTACCAAAAGTGTCAAAAAAGCGTTTTCGGCTCTATGACTGTTTTGAATTTTAAACTTACAATGTGGCATAAAATAACAATTTCTTGAACATCAAATGAGAACTTCAACTTTTGGGTGCGTTTTTTGCTAAAAAATCATTTTTTCAGTCAAAAGTGCCAAAAGTGTCAAAAAAGTGTTTTCGGCTCTAACTATTACTGGTTTGAAGTTTCAACTGACAACATGAGAAAAAATAAAACTTTCTTGAACATCAAATGAGAACTTCAACTTTTGGGTGCATTTGTTTCTAAAAAAAAATCATTTTGTCAGTCAAAAGTGCCAAAAGTGTCAAAAAAGTGTTTTCGGCTCTAACTATTACTGGTTTGAAGGTTCAACTAACAACATGAGAAAAAATAAAACTTTCTTGAACATCAAATGAGAACTTCAACTTTTGGGTGCATTTGTTGCTAAAAAAAATCATTTTGTCAGTCAAAAGTACCAAAAGTGTCAAAAAAGCGTTTTCGGCTCTATGACTGTTTTGAATTTTAAACTTACAATGTGGCATAAAATAACAATTTCTTGAACATCAAATGAGAACTTCAACTTTTGGGTGCGTTTTTTGCTAAAAAATCATTTTTTCAGTCAAAAGTGTCAAAAAAGTGTTTTCGGCTCTAACTATTACTGGTTTGAAGTTTCAACTGACAACATGAGAAAAAATAAAACTTTCTTGAACATCAAATGAGAACTTCAACTTTTGGGTGCATTTGTTGCTAAAAAAATCATTTTGTCAGTCAAAAGTACCAAAAGTGTCAAAAAAGCGTTTTCGGCTCTATGACTGTTTTGAATTTTAAACTTACAATGTGGCATAAAATAACACTTTCTTGAACATCAAATGAGAACTTCAACTTTTGGGTGCGTTTTTTGCTAAAAAATCATTTTTTCAGTCAAAAGTGCCAAAAGTGTCAAAAAAGTGTTTTCGGCTCTAACTATTACTGGTTTGAAGTTTCAACTGACAACATGAGAAAAAATAAAACTTTCTTGAACATCAAATGAGAACTTCAACTTTTGGGTGCATTTGTTTCTAAAAAAAAATCATTTTGTCAGTCAAAAGTGCCAAAAGTGTCAAAAAAGTGTTTTCGGCTCTAACTATTACTGGTTTGAAGGTTCAACTAACAACATGAGAAAAAATAAAACTTTCTTGAACATCAAATGAGAACTTCAACTTTTGGGTGCATTTGTTGCTAAAAAAATAATTTTGTCAGTCAAAAGTACCAAAAGTGTCAAAAAAGCGTTTTCGGCTCTATGACTGTTTTGAATTTTAAACTTACAATGTGGCATAAAATAACACTTTCTTGAACATCAAATGAGAACTTCAACTTTTGGGTGCGTTTTTTGCTAAAAAATCATTTTGTCAGTCAAAAGTGCCAAAAATATCCAAAAAGCGTTTTCGGCTCTATGACTGTTTTGAATTTTAAACTTACAATGTGGCATAAAATAACAATTTCTTGAACATCAAATGAGAACTTCAACTTTTGGGTGCGTTTTTTGCTAAAAAATCATTTTTTCAGTCAAAAGTGCCAAAAGTGTCAAAAAAGTGTTTTCGGCTCTAACTATTACTGGTTTGAAGTTTCAAGTGACAACATGAGAAAAAATAAAACTTTCTTGAACATCAAATGAGAACTTCAACTTTTGGGTGCATTTGTTGCTAAAAAAAATAATTTTGTCAGTCAAAAGTACCAAAAGTGTCAAAAAAGTGTTTTCGGCTCTAACTATTACTGGTTTGAAGTTTCAACTGACAACATGAGAAAAAATAAAACTTTCTTGAACATCAAATGAGAACTTCAACTTTTGGGTGCATTTGTTTCTAAAAAAAAATCATTTTGTCAGTCAAAAGTGCCAAAAGTGTCAAAAAAGTGTTTTCGGCTCTAACTATTACTGGTTTGAAGGTTCAACTAACAACATGAGAAAAAATAAAACTTTCTTGAACATCAAATGAGAACTTCAACTTTTGGGTGCATTTGTTGCTAAAAAAAAATCATTTTGTCAGTCAAAAGTACCAAAAGTGTCAAAAAAGCGTTTTCGGCTCTATGACTGTTTTGAATTTTAAACTTACAATGTGGCATAAAATAACAATTTCTTTAACATCAAATGAGGACTTCAACTTTTGGGTGCGTTTTTTGCCAAAAAATCATTTTTTCAGTCAAAAGTGCCAAAAGTGTCAAAAAAGCGTTTTCGACTCTATGACTGTTTTGAATTTTAAACTTACAATGTGGCATAAAATAACACTTTCTTGAACATCAAATGAGAACTTCAACTTTTGGGTGCGTTTTTTGCTAAAAATCATTTTGTCAGTCAAAAGTGTCAAAAAAGCGTTTTCGGCTCTATGATTGTTTTGAATTTTAAACTTACAACGTTGCATAAAATAACACTTTCTTGAACTGCAAATGAGAACTGCAACTTTTGGGTGCATTTGTTTCTAAAAAAAATCATTTTGTCAGTCAAAAGTGTCGAAAAAGCGTTTTCAGCTCTATGACTGTTTTGAATTTTAAACTTACAATGTGGCATAAAATAACACTTTCTTGAACATCAAATGAGAACCTCAACTTTTGGGTGCGTTTTTTGCTAAAAAATCATTTTGTCAGTCAAAAGTGCCAAAAATGTCAAAAAAGCGTTTTCGGCTCTATGACTGTTTTGAATTTTAAACTTACAACGTTGCATAAAATAACACTTTCTTGAACTGCAAATGAGAACTTCAACTTTTGGGTGCATTTGTTTCTAAAAAAAATCATTTTGTCAGTCAAAAGTGTCAAAAAAGTGTTTTCGGCTCTAACTATTACTGGTTTGAAGTTTCAACTGACAACATGAGAAAAAATAAAACTTTCTTGAACATCAAATGAGAACTTCAACTTTTGGGTGCATTTGTTGCTAAAAAAAATCATTTTGTCAGTCAAAAGTACCAAAAGTGTCAAAAAAGCGTTTTCGGCTCTATGACTGTTTTGAATTTTAAACTTACAATGTGGCATAGAATAACAATTTCTTGAACATCAAATGAGAACTTCAACTTTTGGGTGCGTTTTTTGCTAAAAAATCATTTTGTCAGTCAAAAGTGCCAAAAGTGTCAAAAAAGCGTTTTCGGCTCTATGACTGTTTTGAATTTTAAACTTACAATGTGGCATAAAATAACAATTTCTTGAACATCAAATGAGAACTTCAACTTTTGGGTGCGTTTTTTTGCTAAAAATCATTTTGTCAGTAAAAGTGCCAAAAATGTCAAAAAAGCGTTTTCGGCCAACAGTGCTGTTTAGAGCTGAAAACGCTATTTTGACACTTTTGTATGAAAAACTGTTTTTTGTGGCCAAAATGCACTCAAAAGTCAAAGTTCTAATTTTCAGATGAAGAACGTGTTATATATTGTCACCTTGTAAGTGGAGAAGTCCAAACAGTGCTGTTTTGAGCTGTAAACGCTTTTATGACACTTTTGAATGAAAAACTGTTTTTTGTGGCCAAAATGCACTCAAAAGTCAAAGTTCTAATTTTCAGATGTAGAACGTGTTATATATTGTCACCTTGTAAGTGGAGAAGTCCAAACAGTGCTGTTTTGAGCTGAAAACGCTTTTATGACACTTTTGAATGAAAAACTGATTTTTATGTACAATATGCACTCAAAAGTGAAGCAAGTGTCATTTCTTGTCAGCTTCTAAGTGGAGAAAGCAAAACAGTGCTTTTTAGAGCTGAAAACGCTATTTTGACACCTTTGAATGAAAAACTGATTTTTATGTACAATATGCCCTCAAAAGAGAAGAAAGTGTTATTTCTTGTCAGCTTCTAAGTGGGGAAGTCCAAACAGTGCTGTTTTGAGCTGTAAACGCTTTTATGACACTTTTGAATGAAAAACTGTTTTTTGTGGCCAAAATGCACTCAAAAGTCAAAGTTCTAATTTTCAGATGAAGAACGTAAACTGAGCTGTAAACTGGAAACGCTTTTATGACACTTTTGAATGAAAAACTTGTTTTTATGTACAATATGCACTCAAAAGTGAAGCAAGTGTCATTTCTTGTCAGCTTCTAAGTGGAGAAAGCAAAACAGTGCTTTCTAGAGCTGAAAACGCTATTTTGACACTTTTGAATGAAAACCTGTTTTTTGTGGCCAAAATGCACTCAAAAGCCAAAGTTCTCATTTGCAGATGAAGAACGTCTTATATCTTGTCACACAGTAACTGGATGAGTCCAAACAGTGCTGTTTGGAGCTGAAAACGCTTTTATGACACTTTTGAATGAAAAACTGATTTTAATGTACAATATGCACTCAAAAGAGAAGAAAGTGTTATTTCTTGTCAGCTTCTAAGTGGAGAAGTCAAAACAGTGCTTTCTAGAGCTGAAAACGCTATTTTGACACTTTTGTATGAAAAACTGTTTTTTGTGGCCAAAATGCACTAAAAAAGCCAAAGATATCATTTGCAGATGAAGAACGTGTTATATCTTGTCACACAGTAACTGGACGTGTCCAAACAGTGCTGTTTGGAGCTGAAAACGCTTTTATGACACTTTTGAATGAAAAACTGATTTTTATGTACAATATGCTCTCAAAAGTGCAGAACGTATTATATATTGTCACCAAGTAAGTGGAGAAGACCAAACAGTGCTTTCTAGAGCTGAAAACGCTATTTTGACACTTTTGAATGAAAAACTTATTTTTATGTACAATATGCACTCAAAAGTGAAGCAAGTGTCATTTCTTGTCAGCTTGTAAGTGAAGTCAAAACAGTGCTTTCTAGAGCTGAAAACGCTATTTTGACACTTTTGAATGAAAAACTGTTTTTTGTGGCCAAAATGCACTCCAAAGCCAAAGTTCTCATTTGCAGATAAAGAACGTGTTATATATTGTCACCTTGTAAGTGGAGAAGTCCAAACATGCTGTTTTGAGCTGAAAACGCTTTTATGACACTTTTGAATGAAAAACTGATTTTTATGTACAATATGCACTCAAAAGTGAAGCAAGTGTCATTTCTTGTCAGCTTCTAAGTGGAGAAGTCAAAACAGTGCTTTCTAGAGCTGAAAACGCTATTTTGACACTTTTGAATGAAAAACTTTTTTTTGTGGCCAAAATGCAATAAAAAGCCAATGTTCTCATTTGCAGATGAAGAACGTGTTATCTCTTGTCACGCAGTAACTGGACGAGTCCAAACAGTGCTTTCTAGAGCTGTAAACGCTTTTATGACACTTTTGAATGAAAAACTTGTTTTTATGTACAATATGCACTCAAAAGTGAAGCAAGTGTCATTTCTTGTCAGCTTCTAAGTGGAGAGGTCAAAACAGTGCTGTTTAGAGCTGAAAACGCTATTTTGACACTTTTGAATGAAAAACTGTTTTTTGTGGCCAAAATGCACTCAAAAGTCAAAGTTCTAATTTTCAGATGAAGAACGTGTTATATATTGTCACCTTGTAAGTGGAGAAGTCCAAACATGCTGTTTTGAGCTGAAAACGCTTTTATGACACTTTTGAATGAAAAACTGATTTTTATGTACAATATGCACTCAAAAGTGAAGCAAGTGTCATTACTTGTCAGCTTCTAAGTGGAGAAGTCAAAACAGTGCTTTCTAGAGCTGAAAACGCTATTTTGACACTTTTGAATGAAAAACTTTTTTTTGTGGCCAAAATGCAATAAAAAGCCAATGTTCTCATTTGCAGATGAAGAACGTGTTATCTCTTGTCACGCAGTAACTGGACGAGTCAAAACAGTGCTTTCTAGAGCTGTAAACGCTATTTTGACACTTTTGAATGAAAAACTTATTTTTATGTACAATATGCACTCAAAAGTGAAGCAAGTGTCATTTCTTGTCAGCTTCTAAGTGGAGAAAGCAAAACAGTGCTTTCTAGAGCTGAAAACGCTATTTTGACACTTTTGAATGAAAAACTGTTTTTTGTGGCCAAAATGCACTCAAAAGTCAAAGTTCTAATTTTCAGATGAAGAACGTGTTATATATTGTCACCTTGTAAGTGGAGAAGTCCAAACATGCTGTTTTGAGCTGAAAACGCTTTTATGACACTTTTGAATGAAAAACTGATTTTTATGGACAATATGCACTCAAAAGTGAAGCAAGTGTCATTTCTTGTCAGCTTCTAAGTGGAGAAAGCAAAACAGTGCTTTCTAGAGCTGAAAACGCTATTTTGACACTTTTGAATGAAAAACTGATTTTTATGTACAATATGCACTCAAAAGTGAAGCAAGTGTCATTTCTTGTCAGCTTCTAAGTGGAGAGGTCAAAACAGTGCTGTTTAAAGCTGAAAACGCTATTTTGACACTTTTGTATGAAAAACTGTTTTTTGTGGCCAAAATGCACTCAAAAGTCAAAGTTCTAATTTTCAGATGAAGAACGTGTTATATATTGTCACCTTGTAAGTGGAGAAGTCCAAACATGCTGTTTTGAGCTGAAAACGCTTTTATGACACTTTTGAATGAAAAACTGATTTTTATGGACAATATGCACTCAAAAGTGAAGCAAGTGTCATTACTTGTCAGCTTCTAAGTGGAGAAGTCAAAACAGTGCTTTCTAGAGCTGAAAACGCTATTTTGACACTTTTGAATGAAAAACTTTTTTTTGTGGCCAAAATGCAATAAAAAGCCAATGTTCTCATTTGCAGATGAAGAACGTGTTATCTCTTGTCACGCAGTAACTGGACGAGTCCAAACAGTGCTTTCTAGAGCTGTAAACGCTTTTATGACACTTTTGAATGAAAAACTTGTTTTTATGTACAATATGCACTCAAAAGTGAAGCAAGTGTCATTTCTTGTCAGCTTCTAAGTGGAGAGGTCAAAACAGTGCTTTCTAGAGCTGAAAACGCTATTTTGACACTTTTGAATGAAAAACTGATTTTTATGTACAATATGCACTCAAAAGTGAAGCAAGTGTCATTTCTTGTCAGCTTCTAAGTGGAGAGGTCAAAACAGTGCTTTCTAGAGCTGAAAACGCTATTTTGACACTTTTGAATGAAAAACTGATTTTTATGTACAATATGCATTCAAAAGTGAAGCAAGTGTCATTTCTTGTCAGCTTCTAGGTGGAGAAGTCAAAACAGTGCTGTTTAGAGCTGAAAACGCTATTTTGACACTTTTGTATGAAAAACTGTTTTTTGTGGCCAAAATGCACTCAAAAGTCAAAGTTCTAATTTTCAGATGAAGAACGTGTTATATATTGTCACCTTGTAAGTGGAGAAGTCCAAACAGTGCTGTTTTGAGCTGAAAACGCTTTTATGACACTTTTGAATGAAAAACTGATTTTTATGTACAATATGCCCTCAAAACAGAAGAAAGTGTCATTTCTTGTCAGCTTCTAAGTGGAGAAAGCAAAACAGTGCTTTCTAGAGCTGAAAACGCTATTTTGACACTTTTGAATGAAAAACTTTTTTTTGTGGCCAAAATGCAATAAAAAGCCAATGTTCTCATTTGCAGATGAAGAACGTGTTATCTCTTGTCACGCAGTAACTGGACGAGTCCAAACAGTGCTTTCTAGAGCTGTAAACGCTTTTATGACACTTTTGAATGAAAAACTTGTTTTTATGTACAATATGCACTCAAAAGTGAAGCAAGTGTCATTTCTTGTCAGCTTCTAAGTGGAGAAAGCAAAACAGTGCTTTCTAGAGCTGAAAACGCTATTTTGACACTTTTGAATGAAAAACTGATTTTTATGTACAATATGCACTCAAAAGTGAAGCAAGTGTCATTTCTTGTCGGCTTCTAAGTGGAGAAGTCAAAACAGTGCTGTTTAGAGCTGAAAACGCTATTTTGACACTTTTGTATGAAAAACTGTTTTTTGTGGCCAAAATGCACTCAAAAGTCAAAGTTCTAATTTTCAGATGAAGAACGTGTTATATATTGTCACCTTGTAAGTGGAGAAGTCCAAACAGTGCTGTTTTGAGCTGAAAACGCTTTTATGACACTTTTGAATGAAAAACTGATTTTTATGTACAATATGCCCTCAAAACAGAAGAAAGTGTCATTTCTTGTCAGCTTCTAAGTGGAGAAAGCAAAACAGTGCTTTCTAGAGCTGAAAACGCTATTTTGACACTTTTGAATGAAAAACTTTTTTTTGTGGCCAAAATGCAATAAAAAGCCAATGTTCTCATTTGCAGATGAAGAACGTGTTATCTCTTGTCACGCAGTAACTGGACGAGTCCAAACAGTGCTTTCTAGAGCTGTAAACGCTTTTATGACACTTTTGAATGAAAAACTTGTTTTTATGTACAATATGCACTCAAAAGTGAAGCAAGTGTCATTTCTTGTCAGCTTCTAAGTGGAGAAAGCAAAACAGTGCTTTCTAGAGCTGAAAACGCTATTTTGACACTTTTGAATGAAAAACTGATTTTTATGTACAATATGCACTCAAAAGTGAAGCAAGTGTCATTTCTTGTCGGCTTCTAAGTGGAGAAGTCAAAACAGTGCTGTTTAGAGCTGAAAACGCTATTTTGACACTTTTGTATGAAAAACTGTTTTTTGTGGCCAAAATGCACTCAAAAGTCAAAGTTCTAATTTTCAGATGAAGAACGTGTTATATATTGTCACCTTGTAAGTGGAGAAGTCCAAACAGTGCTGTTTTGAGCTGAAAACGCTTTAATGACACTTTTGAATGAAAAACTGTTTTTGTGGCCAAAATGCACTCAAAAGTCAAAGTTCTAATTTTCAGATGAAGAACGTGTTATATATTGTCACCTTGTAAGTGGAGAAGTCCAAACAGTGCTGTTTTGAGCTGAAAACGCTTTTATGACACTTTTGAATGAAAAACTGATTTTTATGTACAATATGCCCTCAAAACAGAAGAAAGTGTCATTTCTTGTCAGCTTCTAAGTGGAGAAAGCAAAACAGTGCTTTCTAGAGCTGAAAACGCTATTTTGACACTTTTGAATGAAAACCTGTTTTTTGTGGCCAAAATGCACTCAAAAGCCAAAGTTCTCATTTGCAGATGAAGAACGTCTTATATCTTGTCACGCAGTAACTGGATGAGTCCAAACAGTGCTGTTAGGAGCTGAAAACGCTTTTATGACACTTATGAATGAAAAACTGATTTTTATGTACAATATGTTCTCAAAAGAGAAGAACGTATTATTTCTTGTCAGCTTCTAAGTGGAGAAGTCCAAACAGTGCTTTCTAGAGCTGAAAACGCTATTTTGACAATTTTGAATGAAAAACTGTTTTTTGTGGCCAAAATGCACTAAAAAAGCCAAAGATATCATTTGCAGATGAAGAACGTGTTATGTCTTGTCACACAGTAACTGGACGAGTCCAAACAGTGCTGTTTGGAGCTGAAAACGCTTTTATGACACTTTTGAATGAAAAACTGATTTCTATGTACAATATGCTCTCAAAAGTGCAGAACGTATTATATATTGTCACCAAGTAAGTGGAGAAGACCAAACAGTGCTTTCTAGAGCTGAAAACGCTATTTTGACACTTTTGAATGAAAAACTTATTTTTATGTACAATATGCTCTCAAAAGAGAAGAAAGTGTTATTTATTGTCAGCTTCTAAGTGGAGAGGTCAAAACAGTGCTGTTTAGAGCTGAAAACGCTATTTTGACACTTTTGAATGAAAAACTGTTTTTTGTGGCCAAAATGCACTCAAAAGTCAAAGTTCTAATTTTCAGATGAAGAACGTGTTATATATTGTCACCTTGTAAGTGGAGAAGTCCAAACATGCTGTTTTGAGCTGAAAACGCTTTTATGACACTTTTGAATGAAAAACTGATTTTTATGTACAATATGCACTCAAAAGTGAAGCAAGTGTCATTACTTGTCAGCTTCTAAGTGGAGAAGTCAAAACAGTGCTTTCTAGAGCTGAAAACGCTATTTTGACACTTTTGAATGAAAAACTTTTTTTTGTGGCCAAAATGCAATAAAAAGCCAATGTTCTCATTTGCAGATGAAGAACGTGTTATCTCTTGTCACGCAGTAACTGGACGAGTCAAAACAGTGCTTTCTAGAGCTGTAAACGCTATTTTGACACTTTTGAATGAAAAACTTATTTTTATGTACAATATGCACTCAAAAGTGAAGCAAGTGTCATTTCTTGTCAGCTTCTAAGTGGAGAAAGCAAAACAGTGCTTTCTAGAGCTGAAAACGCTATTTTGACACTTTTGAATGAAAAACTGTTTTTTGTGGCCAAAATGCACTCAAAAGTCAAAGTTCTAATTTTCAGATGAAGAACGTGTTATATATTGTCACCTTGTAAGTGGAGAAGTCCAAACATGCTGTTTTGAGCTGAAAACGCTTTTATGACACTTTTGAATGAAAAACTGATTTTTATGGACAATATGCACTCAAAAGTGAAGCAAGTGTCATTTCTTGTCAGCTTCTAAGTGGAGAAAGCAAAACAGTGCTTTCTAGAGCTGAAAACGCTATTTTGACACTTTTGAATGAAAAACTGATTTTTATGTACAATATGCACTCAAAAGTGAAGCAAGTGTCATTTCTTGTCAGCTTCTAAGTGGAGAGGTCAAAACAGTGCTGTTTAAAGCTGAAAACGCTATTTTGACACTTTTGTATGAAAAACTGTTTTTTGTGGCCAAAATGCACTCAAAAGTCAAAGTTCTAATTTTCAGATGAAGAACGTGTTATATATTGTCACCTTGTAAGTGGAGAAGTCCAAACATGCTGTTTTGAGCTGAAAACGCTTTTATGACACTTTTGAATGAAAAACTGATTTTTATGGACAATATGCACTCAAAAGTGAAGCAAGTGTCATTACTTGTCAGCTTCTAAGTGGAGAAGTCAAAACAGTGCTTTCTAGAGCTGAAAACGCTATTTTGACACTTTTGAATGAAAAACTTTTTTTTGTGGCCAAAATGCAATAAAAAGCCAATGTTCTCATTTGCAGATGAAGAACGTGTTATCTCTTGTCACGCAGTAACTGGACGAGTCCAAACAGTGCTTTCTAGAGCTGTAAACGCTTTTATGACACTTTTGAATGAAAAACTTGTTTTTATGTACAATATGCACTCAAAAGTGAAGCAAGTGTCATTTCTTGTCAGCTTCTAAGTGGAGAGGTCAAAACAGTGCTTTCTAGAGCTGAAAACGCTATTTTGACACTTTTGAATGAAAAACTGATTTTTATGTACAATATGCACTCAAAAGTGAAGCAAGTGTCATTTCTTGTCAGCTTCTAGGTGGAGAAGTCAAAACAGTGCTGTTTAGAGCTGAAAACGCTATTTTGACACTTTTGTATGAAAAACTGTTTTTTGTGGCCAAAATGCACTCAAAAGTCAAAGTTCTAATTTTCAGATGAAGAACGTGTTATATATTGTCACCTTGTAAGTGGAGAAGTCCAAACAGTGCTGTTTTGAGCTGAAAACGCTTTAATGACACTTTTGAATGAAAAACTGTTTTTTGTGGCCAAAATGCACTCAAAAGTCAAAGTTCTAATTTTCAGATGAAGAACGTGTTATATATTGTCACCTTGTAAGTGGAGAAGTCCAAACAGTGCTGTTTTGAGCTGAAAACGCTTTTATGACACTTTTGAATGAAAAACTGATTTTTATGTACAATATGCCCTCAAAACAGAAGAAAGTGTCATTTCTTGTCAGCTTCTAAGTGGAGAAAGCAAAACAGTGCTTTCTAGAGCTGAAAACGCTATTTTGACACTTTTGAATGAAAACCTGTTTTTTGTGGCCAAAATGCACTCAAAAGCCAAAGTTCTCATTTGCAGATGAAGAACGTCTTATATCTTGTCACGCAGTAACTGGATGAGTCCAAACAGTGCTGTTAGGAGCTGAAAACGCTTTTATGACACTTATGAATGAAAAACTGATTTTTATGTACAATATGTTCTCAAAAGAGAAGAACGTATTATTTCTTGTCAGCTTCTAAGTGGAGAAGTCCAAACAGTGCTTTCTAGAGCTGAAAACGCTATTTTGACAATTTTGAATGAAAAACTGTTTTTTGTGGCCAAAATGCACTAAAAAAGCCAAAGATATCATTTGCAGATGAAGAACGTGTTATGTCTTGTCACACAGTAACTGGACGAGTCCAAACAGTGCTGTTTGGAGCTGAAAACGCTTTTATGACACTTTTGAATGAAAAACTGATTTTTATGTACAATATGCTCTCAAAAGTGCAGAACGTATTATATATTGTCACCAAGTAAGTGGAGAAGACCAAACAGTGCTTTCTAGAGCTGAAAACGCTATTTTGACACTTTTGAATGAAAAACTTATTTTTATGTACAATATGCACTCAAAAGTGAAGCAAGTGTCATTTCTTGTCAGCTTTTAAGTGAAGTCAAAACAGTGCTGTTTAGAGCTGAAAACGCTATTTTGACACTTTTGTATGAAAAACTGTTTTTTGTGGCCAAAATGCACTCAAAAGTCAAAGTTCTAATTTTCAGATGAAGAACGTGTTATATATTGTCACCTTGTAAGTGGAGAAGTCCAAACAGTGCTGTTTTGAGCTGTAAACGCTTTTATGACACTTTTGAATGAAAAACTGTTTTTTGTGGCCAAAATGCACTCAAAAGTCAAAGTTCTAATTTTCAGATGAAGAACGTGTTATATATTGTCACCTAGTAAGTGGAGAAGTCCAAACAGTGCTGTTTTGAGCTGAAAACGCTTTTATGACACTTTTGAATGAAAAACTGATTTTAATGTACAATATGCACTCAAAAGTGAAGCAAGTGTCATTTCTTGTCAGCTTCTAAGTGGAGAAGTCATAACAGTGCTTTCTAGAGCTGAAAACGCTATTTTGACACTTTTGAATGAAAAACTGTTTTTTGTGGCCAAAATGCACTCCAAAGCCAAAGTTCTCATTTGCAGATAAAGAACGTGTTATATATTGTCACCTTGTAAGTGGAGAAGTCCGAACAGTGCTGTTTTGAGCTGAAAACGCTTTTATGACACTTTTGAATGAAAAACTGATTTTTATGTACAATATGCTCTCAAAAGAGAAGAAAGTGTTATTTCTTGACAGCTTCTAAGTGGAGAAGTCCAAACAGTTCTTTCTAGAGCTGAAAACGCTATTTTGACACTTTTGTATGAAAAACTGTTTTTTGTGGCCAAAATGCACTCAAAAGTCAAAGTTCTAATTTTCAGATGAAGAACGTGTTATATATTGTCACCTTGTAAGTGGAGAAGTCCAAACATGCTGTTTTGAGCTGAAAACGCTTTTATGACACTTTTGAATGAAAAACTGATTTTTATGTACAATATGCTTTCAAAAGAGAAGAAAGTGTTATTTCTTGTCAGCTTCTAAGTGGAGAAGTCCAAACAGTGCTTTCTACAGCTGAAAACGCTATTTTGACACTTTTGAATGAAAAACTGTTTTTTGTGGCCAAAATGCACTCCAAAGCCAAAGTTCTCATTTGCAGATGAAGAACGTGTTATATCTTTTCACGCAGTAACTGGACGAGTCCAAACAGGGCTGTTTGGAGCTGAAAACGCTTTTATGACACTTTTGAATGAAAAACTGACTTTTTTGTACAATATGCCGTCAAAAGAGAAGAAAGTGTTATTTCTTGTCAGCTTCTAAGTGGGGAAGTCCAAACAGTGCTTTCTAGAGCTGAAAACGCTATTTTGACACTTTTGAATGACAAACTGTTTTTTGTGGCCAAAATGCACTCAAAAGCCAAAGTTCTCATTTGCAGGTGAAGAACGTCTTATATCTTGTCACGCAGTAACTGGATGAGTCCAAACAGTGCTGTTTGGAGCTGAAAACGCTTTTATGACACTTTTGAATGAAAAACTGATTTTAATGTACAATATGCTCTCAAAAGAGAAGAAAGTGTTATTTATTGTCAGCTTCTAAGTGGACAAGTCAAAACAGTGCTGTGTAGGCTGAAAACCCTATTATGACACTTTTGAATGAAAAACTGTTTTTTGTGGCCAAAATGCACTCAAAAGTGAAGCGAGTGTCATATCTTGTCAGCTTCTAAGTGGAGAAGTCAAAACAGTGCTGTTTAGAGCTGAAAACGCTATTTTGACACTTTTGAATGAAAAACTGTTTTTTGTGGCCAAAATGCACTCAAAAGCCAAAGTTCTCTTTTGCAGATGAAGAACGTCTTATATCTTGTCACGCAGTAACTGGACGAGTCCAAACAGTGCTGTTTGGAGCTGAAAACGCTTTTATGACACTTTTGAATGAAAAACTGATTTTTATGTACAATATGCTCTCAAAAGTGCAGAACGTATTGTCACCAAGTAAGTGGAGAAGACCAAACAGTGCTTTCTAGAGCTGAAAACGCTATTTTGACAATTTTGAATGAAAAACTTGTTTTTATGTACAATATGCACTCAAAAGTGAAGCAAGTGTCATTTCTTGTCAGCTTCTAAGTGGAGAAAGCAAAACAGTGCTTTCTAGAGCTGAAAACGCTATTTTGACACTTTTGAATGAAAAACTGTTTTTTTGTGGCCAAAATGCACTCCAAAGCCAAAGTTCTCATTTGCAGATGAAGAACGTGTTATATCTTGTCACGCAGTAACTGGACGAGTCCAAACAGTGCTGTTTGGAGCTGAAAACGATTTTATGACACTTTTGAATGAAAAACTGATTTTTATGTACAATATGCCCTCAAAAGAGAAGAAAGTGTTATGTCTTGTCAGCTTCTAAGTGGAGAAGACCAAACAGTGCTTTCTAGAGTTGAAAACGCTATTTTGACACTTTTGACTGACAAAATGACTTTTTTTTTTAGCAACAAATGCACCCAAAAGTTAAAGTTCTCATTTGATGTTCAAGAAAGTGTCATTTTTTCTCAAGTTGTTAGTTGAATATTCAAAACAGTCATACTCTGAGCATAAAATACTTTTTTGACACTTTTGACACTTTTAACTGAAAAATGATTTTTTTTTTAGCAAAAAACGCACCCAAAAGTTTAAGTTCTCATTTGATGTTCAACAAAATGTTATTTTATGCCACGTTGTAAGTTTAAAATTCAAAACAGTCATATAAGTCAAAAACGCTTTTTTGACACTTTTGGCAATTTTGACTAACAAAATAATTTGTTAGCAAAAAATAGACTCAACAATCAAAGTTCGAGAAAGTGTTAGTTTTTGTCACCTTCTAAGTTGAAAATTCAAAACACTGATACTCTGAGCAGAAAACGCTTTTTTGACACTTTTGGCACTTTTGACTGACACAATGAATTTTAAGCACAAAACCACTCAAAATTTAAAGTTCTCATTTGCAGTTCAAGAAAGTGTTATTTTATGCCACATTGTAAGTTTAAAATTCAAAACAGTCATAGAGCCGAAAACGCTTTTTTGACAGTTTTGGTACTTTTGACTGACAAAATGATTTTTTTTAGCAACAAATGCACCCAAAAGTTGAAGTTCTCATTTGATGTTCAAGAAAGTTTTATTTTTTCTCATGTTGTCAGTTGAAACTTCAAACCAGTAATAGTTAGAGCCGAAAACACTTTTTTGACACTTTTGGCACTTTTGAGTGTCAAAATGATTTTTTTTAGAAACAAATGCACCCAAAAGTTGAAGTTCTCATTTGATGTTCAAGAAAGTGTTATTTTTTCTCATGTCGTCAGTTGAAACTTCAAACCAGTAATAGTTAGAGCCGAAAACACTTTTTTGACACTTTTGACTGATAAAATGATTTTTTTTAGAAACAAATGCACCCAAAAGTTGAAGTTCTCATTTGCAGTTCAAGAAAGTGTTATTTTCTGTCATGTTATAAGTTGAAAGTTCAAACCAGTCAGCAGTAAACCCTTTTTTTTTTTACACTTTTGGCACTTTTGACTGACAAAATGCTTTTTTTAGCTAAAAACGCACCTAAAAGTCAAAATTCTCATTTGCAGTTCAAGAAAGTGTTATTTTATGCAACGTTGTAAGTTTAAAATTCAAAACAGTCATAGAGCCGAAAACGCTTTTTTGACATTTTTGGCACTTTTGACTGACAAAATGATTTTTTAGCAAAAAACGCACCCAAAAGTTGAGGTTCTCATTTGATGTTCAAGAAAGTGTTATTTTATGCCACATTGTAAGTTTAAAATTCAAAACAGTCATAGAGCCGAAAACGCTTTTTTGACACTTTTGGTACTTTTGACTGACAAAATGATTTTTTTTAGCAACAAATGCACCCAAAAGTTGAAGTTCTCATTTGATGTTCAAGAAATTGTTATTTTATGCCACATTGTAAGTTTAAAATTCAAATCAGTCATAGAGCCGAAAACGCTTTTTTGACACTTTTGACTGACAAAATGATTTTTTTTAGAAACAAATGCACCCAAAAGTTGAAGTTCTCATTTGCAGTTCAAGAAAGTGTTATTTTATGCAACGTCGTAAGTTTAAAATTCAAAACAGTCATAGAGCCGAAAACGCTTTTTTGACATTTTTGGCACTTTTGACTGACAAAATTATTTTTTTTAGCAACAAATGCACCCAAAAGTTTAAGTTCTCATTTGATGTTCAAGAAAGTTTCATATTTTCTCATGTTGTCAGTTGAAACTTCAAACCAGTAATAGTTAGAGCCGAAAACACTTTTTTGACACTTTTGGCACTTTTGACTGACAAAATGATTTTTTTTTAAACAAATGCACCCAAAAGTTGAAGTTCTCATTTGCAGTTCAAGAAAGTGTTATTTTATGCAACGTTGTAAGTTTAAAATTCAAAACAGTCATAGAGCCGAAAACGCTTTTTTGACATTTTTGGCACTTTTGACTGACAAAATGATTTTTTAGCAAAAAACGCACCCAAAAGTCAAAGTTCTCATTTGCAGTTCAAGAAAGTGTTATTTTATGCAACATTGTAAGTTTAAAATTCAAAACAGTCATAGAGCCGAAAACGCTTTTTTGACAGTTTTGGTACTTTTGACTGACAAAATGATTTTTTTTTAGCAACAAATGCACCCAAAAGTTGAAGTTCTCATTTGATGTTCAAGAAAGTTTTATTTTTTCTCATGTTGTCAGTTGAAACTTCAAACCAGTAATAGTTAGAGCCGAAAACACTTTTTTGACACTTTTGGCACTTTTGAGTGTCAAAATGATTTTTTTTAGAAACAAATGCACCCAAAAGTTGAAGTTCTCATTTGCAGTTCAAGAAAGTTTTATTTTTTCTCATGTTGTCAGTTGAAACTTCAAACCAGTAATAGTTAGAGCCGAAAACAATTTTTTGACACTTTTGGCACTTTTGACTGACAAAATGATTTTTTTTAGAAACAAATGCACCCAAAAGTTGAAGTTCTCATTTGCAGTTCAAGAAAGTGTTATTTTATGCAACGTTGTAAGTTTAAAATTCAAAACAGTCATAGAGCCGAAAACGCTTTTTTGACATTTTTGGCACTTTTGACTGACAAAATGATTTTTTAGCAAAAAACGCACCCAAAAGTTGAAGTTCTCATTTGATGTTCAAGAAAGTGTTATTTTATGCCACATTGTAAGTTTAAAATTCAAAACAGTCATAGAGCCGAAAACGCTTTTTTGACACTTTTGGCACTTTTGACTGACAAAATGATTTTTTAGCAAAAAACGCACCCAAAAATTGAAGTTCTCATTTGATGTTCAAGAAATTGTTATTTTATGCCACATTGTAAGTTTAAAATTCAAAACAGTCATAGAGCCGAAAACGCTTTTTTGACACTTTTGGTACTTTTGACTGAAAAAATGATTTTTTTTAGCAACAGATGCACCCAAAAGTTGAAGTTCTCATTTGATGTTCAAGAAAGTTTTATTTTTTCTCATGTCGTCAGTTGAAACTTCAAACCAGTAATAGTTAGAGCCGAAAACACTTTTTTGACACTTTTGACTGACAAAATGATTTTTTTTAGAAACAAATGCACCCAAAAGTTGAAGTTCTCATTTGCAGTTCAAGAAAGTGTTATTTTATGCAACGTTGTAAGTTTAAAATTCAAAACAATCATAGAGCCGAAAACGCTTTTTTGACATTTTTGGCACTTTTGACTGACAAAATGATTTTTAGCAAAAAACGCACCCAAAAGTTGAAGTTCTCGTTTGATGTTCAAGAAATTGTTATTTTATGCCACATTGTAAGTTTAAAATTCAAAACAGTCATAGAGCCGAAAACGCTTTTTTGACACTTTTTGCACTTTTGACTGACAACATGATTTTTTAGCAAAAAACGCACCCAAAAGTTGAAGTTCTCATTTGATGTTCAAGAAATTGTTATTTTATGCCACATTGTAAGTTTAAAATTCAAAACAGTCATAGAGCCGAAAACGCTTTTTTGACACTTTTGGTACTTTTGACTGACAAAATGATTTTTTTTAGCAACAAATGCACCCAAAAGTTGAAGTTCTCATTTGATGTTCAAGAAAGTTTTATTTTTTCTCATGTTGTCAGTTGAAACTTCAAACCAGTAATAGTTAGAGCCGAAAACACTTTTTTGACACTTTTGACTGACAAAATGATTTTTTTTTAGAAACAAATGCACCCAAAAGTTGAAGTTCTCATTTGCAGTTCAAGAAAGTGTTATTTTATGCAACGTTGTAAGTTTAAAATTCAAAACAATCATAGAGCCGAAAACGCTTTTTTGACATTTTTTGCACTTTTGACTGACAAAATGATTTTTAGCAAAAAACGCACCCAAAAGTTGAAGTTCTCATTTGATGTTCAAGAAATTGTTATTTTATGCAACATTGTAAGTTTAAAATTCAAATCAATCATAGAGCCGAAAACGCTTTTTTGACACTTTTGACTGACAAAATGATTTTTTTTAGAAACAAATGCACCCAAAAGTTGAAGTTCTCATTTGCAGTTCAAGAAAGTGTTATTTTATGCAACGTCGTAAGTTTAAAATTCAAAACAGTCATAGAGCCGAAAACGCTTTTTTGACATTTTTGGCACTTTTGACTGACAAAATGATTTTTTTTAGCAACAAATGCACCCAAAAGTTTAAGTTCTCATTTGATGTTCAAGAAAGTTTTATATTTTCTCATGTTGTCAGTTGAAACTTCAAACCAGTAATAGTTAGAGCCGAAAACACTTTTTTGACACTTTTGGCACTTTTGACTGACAAAATGATTTTTTTTTAAACAAATGCACCCAAAAGTTGAAGTTCTCATTTGCAGTTCAAGAAAGTGTTATTTTATGCAACGTTGTAAGTTTAAAATTCAAAACAGTCATAGAGCCGAAAACGCTTTTTTGACATTTTTGGCACTTTTGACTGACAAAATGATTTTTTAGCAAAAAACGCACCCAAAAGTTGAAGTTCTCATTTGATGTTCAAGAAATTGTTATTTTATGCCACATTGTAAGTTAAAATTCAAAACAGTCATAGAGCCGAAAACGCTTTTTTGACAGTTTTGGTACTTTTGACTGACAAAATGATTTTTTTTTAGCAACAAATGCACCCAAAAGTTGAAGTTCTCATTTGATGTTCAAGAAAGTTTTATTTTTTCTCATGTTGTCAGTTGAAACTTCAAACCAGTAATAGTTAGAGCCGAAAACACTTTTTTGACACTTTTGGCACTTTTGAGTGTCAAAATGATTTTTTTTAGAAACAAATGCACCCAAAAGTTGAAGTTCTCATTTGATGTTCAAGAAAGTTTTATTTTTTCTCATGTTGTCAGTTGAAACTTCAAACCAGTAATAGTTAGAGCCGAAAACAATTTTTTGACACTTTTGGCACTTTTGACTGACAAAATGATTTTTTTTTAGAAACAAATGCACCCAAAAGTTGAAGTTCTCATTTGATGTTCAAGAAAGTGTTATTTTATGCCACATTGTAAGTTTAAAATTCAAAACAGTCATAGAGCCGAAAACGCTTTTTTGACACTTTTGACACTTTTGACTGACAAAATGATTTTTTAGCAAAAAACGCACCCAAAAATTGAAGTTCTCATTTGATGTTCAAGAAATTGTTATTTTATGCCACATTGTAAGTTTAAAATTCAAAACAGTCATAGAGCCGAAAACGCTTTTTTGACACTTTTGGCACTTTTGAGTGACAAAATGATTTTTTTTAGAAACAAATGCACCCAAAAGTTGAAGTTCTCATTTGATGTTCAAGAAAGTTTTATTTTTTCTCATGTTGTCAGTTGAAACTTCAAACCAGTAATAGTTAGAGCCGAAAAATCTTTTTTGACACTTTTGGCACTTTTGACTGACAAAATGATTTTTTTTAGAAACAAATGCACCCAAAAGTTGAAGTTCTCATTTGCAGTTCAAGAAAGTGTTATTTTATGCAACGTTGTAAGTTTAAAATTCAAAACAGTCATAGAGCCGAAAACGCTTTTTTGACATTTTTGGCACTTTTGACTGACAAAATGATTTTTTAGCAAAAAACGCACCCAAAAGTTGAAGTTCTCATTTGATGTTCAAGAAAGTGTTATTTTATGCCACATTGTAAGTTTAAAATTCAAAACAGTCATAGAGCCGAAAACGCTTTTTTGACACTTTTGGCACTTTTGACTGACAAAATGATTTTTTAGCAAAAAACGCACCCAAAAATTGAAGTTCTCATTTGATGTTCAAGAAATTGTTATTTTATGCCACATTGTAAGTTTAAAATTCAAAACAGTCATAGAGCCGAAAACGCTTTTTTGACACTTTTGGTACTTTTGACTGACAAAATGATTTTTTTAGCAACAGATGCACCCAAAAGTTGAAGTTCTCATTTGATGTTCAAGAAAGTTTTATTTTTTCTCATGTCGTCAGTTGAAACTTCAAACCAGTAATAGTTAGAGCCGAAAACACTTTTTTGACACTTTTGACTGACAAAATGATTTTTTTTAGAAACAAATGCACCCAAAAGTTGAACTTCTCATTTGCAGTTCAAGAAAGTGTTATTTTATGCAACGTTGTAAGTTTAAAATTCAAAACAATCATAGAGCCGAAAACGCTTTTTTGACATTTTTGGCACTTTTGACTGACAAAATGATTTTTAGCAAAAAACGCACCCAAAAGTTGAAGTTCTCGTTTGATGTTCAAGAAATTGTTATTTTATGCCACATTGTAAGTTTAAAATTCAAAACAGTCATAGAGCCGAAAACGCTTTTTTGACACTTTTGGCACTTTTGACTGACAAAATGATTTTTTAGCAAAAAACGCACCCAAAAGTTGAAGTTCTCATTTGATGTTCAAGAAATTGTTATTCTATGCCACATTGTAAGTTAAAATTCAAAACAGTCATAGAGCCGAAAACGCTTTTTTGACACTTTTGGTACTTTTGACTGACAAAATGATTTTTTTTAGCAACAAATGCACCCAAAAGTTGAAGTTCTCATTTGATGTTCAAGAAAGTTTTATTTTTTCTCATGTTGTCAGTTGAAACATCAAACCAGTAATAGTTAGAGCCGAAAACACTTTTTTGACACTTTTGGCACTTTTGACTGACAAAATGATTTTTTTTAGAAACAAATGCACCCAAAAGTTGAAGTTCTCATTTGCAGTTCAAGAAAGTGTTATTTTATGCAACGTTGTAAGTTTAAAATTCAAAACAGTCATAGAGCCGAAAACGCTTTTTTGACATTTTTGGTATTTTGACTGAAAAAATGATTTTTTAGCAAAAAACGCACCCAAAAGTTGAAGTTCTCATTTGATGTTCAAGAAATTGTTATTTTATGCCACATTGTAAGTTTAAAATTCAAAACAGTCATAGAGCCGAAAACGCTTTTTTGACACTTTTGGTACTTTTGACTGACAAAATGATTTTTTTTAGCAACAAATGCACCCAAAAGTTGAAGTTCTCATTTGATGTTCAAGAAAGTTTTATTTTTTCTCATGTCGTCAGTTGAAACTTCAAACCAGTAATAGTTAGAGCCGAAAACACTTTTTTGACACTTTTGACTGACAAAATGATTTTTTTTAGAAACAAGTGCACCCAAAAGTTGAAGTTCTCATTTGCAGTTCAAGAAAGTGTCATTTTATGCAACGTTGTAAGTTTAAAATTCAAAACAATCATAGAGCCGAAAACGCTTTTTTGACATTTTTGGCACTTTTGACTGACAAAATGATTTTTAGCAAAAAACGCACCCAAAAGTTGAAGTTCTCATTTGATGTTCAAGAAATTATTTTATGCCACATTGTAAGTTTAAAATTCAAAACAGTCATAGAGCCGAAAACGCTTTTTTGACACTTTTGGCACTTTTGACTGACAAAATGATTTTTTAGCAAAAAACGCACCCAAAAGTTGAAGTTCTCATTTGATGTTCAAGAAATTGTTATTTTATGCCACATTGTAAGTTTAAAATTCAAAACAGTCATAGAGCCGAAAACGCTTTTTTGACACTTTTGGCACTTTTGACTGAAAAAATGATTTTTTAGCAAAAAACGCACCCAAAAGTTGAAGTTCTCATTTGATGTTCAAGAAATTGTTATTTTATGCCACATTGTAAGTTTAAAATTCAAAACAGTCATAGAGCCGAAAACGCTTTTTTGACACTTTTGGTACTTTTGACTGACAAAATGATTTTTTTTAGCAACAAATGCACCCAAAAGTTGAAGTTCTCATTTGATGTTCAAGAAAGTTTTATTTTTTCTCATGTTGTCAGTTGAAACTTCAAACCAGTAATAGTTAGAGCCGAAAACGCTTTTTTGACATTTTTGGCACTTTGGACTGACAAAATGATTTTTTGTAGAAACAAATGCACCCAAAAGTTGAAGTTCTCATTTGCAGTTCAAGAAAGTGTTATTTTATGCAACGTTGTAAGTTTAAAATTCAAAACAGTCATAGAACCGAAAACGCTTTTTTGACACTTTTCGCACTTTTGACCGACAAAATGATTTTTTTAACAACAAATGCCCCCAAAAGTTTAAGTTCTCATTTGCAGTTCAAGAAAGTGTTATTTTATGCAACGTTGTAAGTTTAAAATTCAAAACAATCATAGAGCCGAAAACGCTTTTTTGACATTTTTGGCACTTTTGACTGACAAAATGATTTTTTAGCAAAAAACGCACCCAAAAGTTGAGGTTCTCATTTGATGTTCAAGAAAGTGTTATTTTATGCCACATTGTAAGTTTAAAATTCAAAACAGTCATAGAACCGAAAACGCTTTTTTGACACTTTTGGCACTTTTGACTGACAAAATTATTTTTTAACAACAAATGCCCCCAAAAGTTTAAGTTCTCATTTGCAGTTCAAGAAATTGTTATTTTATGCCACGTGGTAAGTTGAAAATTCAAAACAGTCATAGAGCCGAAAACGCTTTTTTGACACTTTTGGCACTTTTGACTGACAAAATGAATTTTAAGCACAAAACCAGTCAAAATTTAAAGTTTGCATTTGCAGTTCAAAAATGTGTTTTTTTTTGTCACGTTGTAAGTTGAAAATTCAAAACAGTCATTGAGCCAAAAACCCTTTTTTTGACACTTTTGGCACTTTTGACTGACAAAATGATTTTTTAGCAAAAAACGCACCCAAAAGTCAAAGTTCTTATTTGCAGTTCAAGAAAGTGTTATTTTTTGTCACGTTGTAAATTAAATCTTCAAAACAGTCATACTCTGAGCATAGACTTTTTTGACACTTTTGGTACTTTTGACTGACAAAATGATTTTTTTTTAGCAACAAATGCACCCAAAAGTTTAAGTTCTCATTTGATGTTCAAGAAAGTTTTATATTTTCTCATGTTGTCAGTTGAAACTTCAAACCAGTAATAGTTAGAGCCGAAAACACTTTTTTGACACTTTTGACTGACAAAATGATTTTTTTTTAGAAACAAATGCACCCAAAAGTTGAAGTTCTCATTTGATGTTCAAGAAAGTTTTATTTTTTCTCATGTTGTCAGTTGAAACTTCAAACCAGTAATAGTTAGAGCCGAAAACACTTTTTTGACACTTTTGGCACTTTTGACTGACAAAATGATTTTTTTTAGAAACAAATGCACCCAAAAGTCAAAGTTCTTATTTGCAGTTCAAGAAAGTGTTATTTTTTGTCACGTTGTAAGTTAAATCTTCAAAACAGTCATACTCTGAGCATAGACTTTTTTGACACTTTTGGTACTTTTGACTGACAAAATGATTTTTTTTTAGCAACAAATGCACCCAAAAGTTTAAGTTCTCATTTGATGTTCAAGAAAGTTTTATATTTTCTCATGTTGTCAGTTGAAACTTCAAACCAGTAATAGTTAGAGCCGAAAACACTTTTTTGACACTTTTGAGTGACAAAATGATTTTTTTTAGAAACAAATGCACCCAAAAGTTGAAGTTCTCATTTGATGTTCAAGAAAGTTTTATTTTTTCTCATGTTGTCAGTTGAAACTTCAAACCAGTAATAGTTAGAGCCGAAAACACTTTTTTGACACTTTTGGCACTTTTGACTGACAAAATGATTTTTTTTAGAAACAAATGCACCCAAAAGTTGAAGTTCTCATTTGCAGTTCAAGAAAGTGTTATTTTATGCAACGTTGTAAGTTTAAAATTCAAAACAGTCATAGAGCCGAAAACGCTTTTTTGACATTTTTGGCACTTTTGACTGACAAAATGATTTTTAGCAAAAAACGCACCCAAAAGTCACAGTTCTCATTTGCAGTTCAAGAAAGTGTTATTTTATGCCACATTGTAAGTTTAAAATTCAAAACAGTCATAGAGCCGAAAACGCTTTTTTGACACTTTTGGTACTTTTGACTGACAAAATGATTTTTTTTTAGCAACAAATGCACCCAAAAGTTGAAGTTCTCATTTGATGTTCAAGAAAGTTTTATTTTTTCTCATGTTGTCAGTTGAAACTTCAAACCAGTAATAGTTAGAGCCGAAAACAATTTTTTGACACTTTTGGCACTTTTGACTGACAAAATGAATTTTAAGCACAAAACCAGTCAAAATTTAAAGTTTGCATTTGCAGTTCAAAAATGTGTTTTTTTTTGTCACGTTGTAAGTTGAAAATTCAAAACAGTCATTGAGCCAAAAACCCTTTTTTGACACTTTTGGCACTTTTGACTGACAAAATGATTTTTTAGCAAAAAACGCACCCAAAAGTCAAAGTTCTTATTTGCAGTTCAAGAAAGTGTTATTTTCTCATGTTGTCAGTTGAAACTTCAAACCAGTAATAGTTAGAGCCGAAAACACTTTTTTGACACTTTTGACAGACAAAATGATTTTTTTTAGAAACAAATGCACCCAAAAGTTGAAGTTCTCATTTGATGTTCAAGAAAGTTTTATTTTTTCTCATGTTGTCAGTTGAAACTTCAAACCAGTAATAGTTAGAGCCGAAAACACTTTTTTGACACTTTTGGCACTTTTGACTGACAAAATGATTTTTTTTAGAAACAAATGCACCCAAAAGTCAAAGTTCTTATTTGCAGTTCAAGAAAGTGTTATTTTTTGTCACGTTGTAAGTTAAATCTTCAAAACAGTCATACTCTGAGCATAGACTTTTTTGACACTTTTGGTACTTTTGACTGACAAAATGATTTTTTTTTAGCAACAAATGCACCCAAAAGTTGAAGTTCTCATTTGATGTTCAAGAAAGTTTTATATTTTCTCATGTTGTCAGTTGAAACTTCAAACCAGTAATAGTTAGAGCCGAAAACACTTTTTTGACACTTTTGACTGACAAAATGATTTTTTTTAGAAACAAATGCACCCAAAAGTTGAAGTTCTCATTTGATGTTCAAGAAAGTTTTATTTTTTCTCATGTTGTCAGTTGAAACTTCAAACCAGTAATAGTTAGAGCCGAAAACACTTTTTTGACACTTTTGGCACTTTTGACTGACAAAATGATTTTTTTTAGAAACAAATGCACCCAAAAGTTGAAGTTCTCATTTGCAGTTCAAGAAAGTGTTATTTTATGCAACGTTGTAAGTTTAAAATTCAAAACAGTCATAGAGCCGAAAACGCTTTTTTGACACTTTTGGCACTTTTGACTGACAAAATGATTTTTTAGCAAAAAACGCACCCAAAAGTTGAGGTTCTCATTTGATGTTCAAGAAAGTGTTATTTTATGCCACATTGTAAGTTTAAAATTCAAAACAGTCATAGAGCCGAAAACGCTTTTTTGACACTTTTGGTACTTTTGACTGACAAAATGATTTTTTTTAGCAACAAATGCACCCAAAAGTTGAAGTTCTCATTTGATGTTCAAGAAATTGTTATTTTATGCCACATTGTAAGTTTAAAATTCAAATCAGTCATAGAGCCGAAAACGCTTTTTTGACACTTTTGACTGACAAAATGATTTTTTTTAGAAACAAATGCACCCAAAAGTTGAAGTTCTCATTTGCAGTTCAAGAAAGTGTTATTTTATGCAACGTCGTAAGTTTAAAATTCAAAACAGTCATAGAGCCGAAAACGCTTTTTTGACATTTTTGGCACTTTTGACTGACAAAATTATTTTTTTTAGCAACAAATGCACCCAAAAGTTTAAGTTCTCATTTGATGTTCAAGAAAGTTTCATATTTTCTCATGTTGTCAGTTGAAACTTCAAACCAGTAATAGTTAGAGCCGAAAACACTTTTTTGACACTTTTGGCACTTTTGACTGACAAAATGATTTTTTTTTAAACAAATGCACCCAAAAGTTGAAGTTCTCATTTGCAGTTCAAGAAAGTGTTATTTTATGCAACGTTGTAAGTTTAAAATTCAAAACAGTCATAGAGCCGAAAACGCTTTTTTGACATTTTTGGCACTTTTGACTGACAAAATGATTTTTTAGCAAAAAACGCACCCAAAAGTCAAAGTTCTCATTTGCAGTTCAAGAAAGTGTTATTTTATGCAACATTGTAAGTTTAAAATTCAAAACAGTCATAGAGCCGAAAACGCTTTTTTGACAGTTTTGGTACTTTTGACTGACAAAATGATTTTTTTTTAGCAACAAATGCACCCAAAAGTTGAAGTTCTCATTTGATGTTCAAGAAAGTTTTATTTTTTCTCATGTTGTCAGTTGAAACTTCAAACCAGTAATAGTTAGAGCCGAAAACACTTTTTTGACACTTTTGGCACTTTTGAGTGTCAAAATGATTTTTTTTAGAAACAAATGCACCCAAAAGTTGAAGTTCTCATTTGCAGTTCAAGAAAGTTTTATTTTTTCTCATGTTGTCAGTTGAAACTTCAAACCAGTAATAGTTAGAGCCGAAAACAATTTTTTGACACTTTTGGCACTTTTGACTGACAAAATGATTTTTTTTAGAAACAAATGCACCCAAAAGTTGAAGTTCTCATTTGCAGTTCAAGAAAGTGTTATTTTATGCAACGTTGTAAGTTTAAAATTCAAAACAGTCATAGAGCCGAAAACGCTTTTTTGACATTTTTGGCACTTTTGACTGACAAAATGATTTTTTAGCAAAAAACGCACCCAAAAGTTGAAGTTCTCATTTGATGTTCAAGAAAGTGTTATTTTATGCCACATTGTAAGTTTAAAATTCAAAACAGTCATAGAGCCGAAAACGCTTTTTTGACACTTTTGGCACTTTTGACTGACAAAATGATTTTTTAGCAAAAAACGCACCCAAAAATTGAAGTTCTCATTTGATGTTCAAGAAATTGTTATTTTATGCCACATTGTAAGTTTAAAATTCAAAACAGTCATAGAGCCGAAAACGCTTTTTTGACACTTTTGGTACTTTTGACTGAAAAAATGATTTTTTTTAGCAACAGATGCACCCAAAAGTTGAAGTTCTCATTTGATGTTCAAGAAAGTTTTATTTTTTCTCATGTCGTCAGTTGAAACTTCAAACCAGTAATAGTTAGAGCCGAAAACACTTTTTTGACACTTTTGACTGACAAAATGATTTTTTTTAGAAACAAATGCACCCAAAAGTTGAAGTTCTCATTTGCAGTTCAAGAAAGTGTTATTTTATGCAACGTTGTAAGTTTAAAATTCAAAACAATCATAGAGCCGAAAACGCTTTTTTGACATTTTTGGCACTTTTGACTGACAAAATGATTTTTAGCAAAAAACGCACCCAAAAGTTGAAGTTCTCGTTTGATGTTCAAGAAATTGTTATTTTATGCCACATTGTAAGTTTAAAATTCAAAACAGTCATAGAGCCGAAAACGCTTTTTTGACACTTTTTGCACTTTTGACTGACAACATGATTTTTTAGCAAAAAACGCACCCAAAAGTTGAAGTTCTCATTTGATGTTCAAGAAATTGTTATTTTATGCCACATTGTAAGTTTAAAATTCAAAACAGTCATAGAGCCGAAAACGCTTTTTTGACACTTTTGGTACTTTTGACTGACAAAATGATTTTTTTTAGCAACAAATGCACCCAAAAGTTGAAGTTCTCATTTGATGTTCAAGAAAGTTTTATTTTTTCTCATGTTGTCAGTTGAAACTTCAAACCAGTAATAGTTAGAGCCGAAAACACTTTTTTGACACTTTTGACTGACAAAATGATTTTTTTTTAGAAACAAATGCACCCAAAAGTTGAAGTTCTCATTTGCAGTTCAAGAAAGTGTTATTTTATGCAACGTTGTAAGTTTAAAATTCAAAACAATCATAGAGCCGAAAACGCTTTTTTGACATTTTTTGCACTTTTGACTGACAAAATGATTTTTAGCAAAAAACGCACCCAAAAGTTGAAGTTCTCATTTGATGTTCAAGAAATTGTTATTTTATGCAACATTGTAAGTTTAAAATTCAAATCAATCATAGAGCCGAAAACGCTTTTTTGACACTTTTGACTGACAAAATGATTTTTTTTAGAAACAAATGCACCCAAAAGTTGAAGTTCTCATTTGCAGTTCAAGAAAGTGTTATTTTATGCAACGTCGTAAGTTTAAAATTCAAAACAGTCATAGAGCCGAAAACGCTTTTTTGACATTTTTGGCACTTTTGACTGACAAAATGATTTTTTTTAGCAACAAATGCACCCAAAAGTTTAAGTTCTCATTTGATGTTCAAGAAAGTTTTATATTTTCTCATGTTGTCAGTTGAAACTTCAAACCAGTAATAGTTAGAGCCGAAAACACTTTTTTGACACTTTTGGCACTTTTGACTGACAAAATGATTTTTTTTTAAACAAATGCACCCAAAAGTTGAAGTTCTCATTTGCAGTTCAAGAAAGTGTTATTTTATGCAACGTTGTAAGTTTAAAATTCAAAACAGTCATAGAGCCGAAAACGCTTTTTTGACATTTTTGGCACTTTTGACTGACAAAATGATTTTTTAGCAAAAAACGCACCCAAAAGTTGAAGTTCTCATTTGATGTTCAAGAAATTGTTATTTTATGCCACATTGTAAGTTAAAATTCAAAACAGTCATAGAGCCGAAAACGCTTTTTTGACAGTTTTGGTACTTTTGACTGACAAAATGATTTTTTTTTAGCAACAAATGCACCCAAAAGTTGAAGTTCTCATTTGATGTTCAAGAAAGTTTTATTTTTTCTCATGTTGTCAGTTGAAACTTCAAACCAGTAATAGTTAGAGCCGAAAACACTTTTTTGACACTTTTGGCACTTTTGAGTGTCAAAATGATTTTTTTTAGAAACAAATGCACCCAAAAGTTGAAGTTCTCATTTGATGTTCAAGAAAGTTTTATTTTTTCTCATGTTGTCAGTTGAAACTTCAAACCAGTAATAGTTAGAGCCGAAAACAATTTTTTGACACTTTTGGCACTTTTGACTGACAAAATGATTTTTTTTAGAAACAAATGCACCCAAAAGTTGAAGTTCTCATTTGATGTTCAAGAAAGTGTTATTTTATGCCACATTGTAAGTTTAAAATTCAAAACAGTCATAGAGCCGAAAACGCTTTTTTGACACTTTTGACACTTTTGACTGACAAAATGATTTTTTAGCAAAAAACGCACCCAAAAATTGAAGTTCTCATTTGATGTTCAAGAAATTGTTATTTTATGCCACATTGTAAGTTTAAAATTCAAAACAGTCATAGAGCCGAAAACGCTTTTTTGACACTTTTGGCACTTTTGAGTGACAAAATGATTTTTTTTAGAAACAAATGCACCCAAAAGTTGAAGTTCTCATTTGATGTTCAAGAAAGTTTTATTTTTTCTCATGTTGTCAGTTGAAACTTCAAACCAGTAATAGTTAGAGCCGAAAAATCTTTTTTGACACTTTTGGCACTTTTGACTGACAAAATGATTTTTTTTAGAAACAAATGCACCCAAAAGTTGAAGTTCTCATTTGCAGTTCAAGAAAGTGTTATTTTATGCAACGTTGTAAGTTTAAAATTCAAAACAGTCATAGAGCCGAAAACGCTTTTTTGACATTTTTGGCACTTTTGACTGACAAAATGATTTTTTAGCAAAAAACGCACCCAAAAGTTGAAGTTCTCATTTGATGTTCAAGAAAGTGTTATTTTATGCCACATTGTAAGTTTAAAATTCAAAACAGTCATAGAGCCGAAAACGCTTTTTTGACACTTTTGGCACTTTTGACTGACAAAATGATTTTTTAGCAAAAAACGCACCCAAAAATTGAAGTTCTCATTTGATGTTCAAGAAATTGTTATTTTATGCCACATTGTAAGTTTAAAATTCAAAACAGTCATAGAGCCGAAAACGCTTTTTTGACACTTTTGGTACTTTTGACTGACAAAATGATTTTTTTAGCAACAGATGCACCCAAAAGTTGAAGTTCTCATTTGATGTTCAAGAAAGTTTTATTTTTTCTCATGTCGTCAGTTGAAACTTCAAACCAGTAATAGTTAGAGCCGAAAACACTTTTTTGACACTTTTGACTGACAAAATGATTTTTTTTAGAAACAAATGCACCCAAAAGTTGAACTTCTCATTTGCAGTTCAAGAAAGTGTTATTTTATGCAACGTTGTAAGTTTAAAATTCAAAACAATCATAGAGCCGAAAACGCTTTTTTGACATTTTTGGCACTTTTGACTGACAAAATGATTTTTAGCAAAAAACGCACCCAAAAGTTGAAGTTCTCGTTTGATGTTCAAGAAATTGTTATTTTATGCCACATTGTAAGTTTAAAATTCAAAACAGTCATAGAGCCGAAAACGCTTTTTTGACACTTTTGGCACTTTTGACTGACAAAATGATTTTTTAGCAAAAAACGCACCCAAAAGTTGAAGTTCTCATTTGATGTTCAAGAAATTGTTATTCTATGCCACATTGTAAGTTAAAATTCAAAACAGTCATAGAGCCGAAAACGCTTTTTTGACACTTTTGGTACTTTTGACTGACAAAATGATTTTTTTTAGCAACAAATGCACCCAAAAGTTGAAGTTCTCATTTGATGTTCAAGAAAGTTTTATTTTTTCTCATGTTGTCAGTTGAAACATCAAACCAGTAATAGTTAGAGCCGAAAACACTTTTTTGACACTTTTGGCACTTTTGACTGACAAAATGATTTTTTTTAGAAACAAATGCACCCAAAAGTTGAAGTTCTCATTTGCAGTTCAAGAAAGTGTTATTTTATGCAACGTTGTAAGTTTAAAATTCAAAACAGTCATAGAGCCGAAAACGCTTTTTTGACATTTTTGGTATTTTGACTGAAAAAATGATTTTTTAGCAAAAAACGCACCCAAAAGTTGAAGTTCTCATTTGATGTTCAAGAAATTGTTATTTTATGCCACATTGTAAGTTTAAAATTCAAAACAGTCATAGAGCCGAAAACGCTTTTTTGACACTTTTGGTACTTTTGACTGACAAAATGATTTTTTTTAGCAACAAATGCACCCAAAAGTTGAAGTTCTCATTTGATGTTCAAGAAAGTTTTATTTTTTCTCATGTCGTCAGTTGAAACTTCAAACCAGTAATAGTTAGAGCCGAAAACACTTTTTTGACACTTTTGACTGACAAAATGATTTTTTTTAGAAACAAGTGCACCCAAAAGTTGAAGTTCTCATTTGCAGTTCAAGAAAGTGTCATTTTATGCAACGTTGTAAGTTTAAAATTCAAAACAATCATAGAGCCGAAAACGCTTTTTTGACATTTTTGGCACTTTTGACTGACAAAATGATTTTTAGCAAAAAACGCACCCAAAAGTTGAAGTTCTCATTTGATGTTCAAGAAATTATTTTATGCCACATTGTAAGTTTAAAATTCAAAACAGTCATAGAGCCGAAAACGCTTTTTTGACACTTTTGGCACTTTTGACTGACAAAATGATTTTTTAGCAAAAAACGCACCCAAAAGTTGAAGTTCTCATTTGATGTTCAAGAAATTGTTATTTTATGCCACATTGTAAGTTTAAAATTCAAAACAGTCATAGAGCCGAAAACGCTTTTTTGACACTTTTGGCACTTTTGACTGAAAAAATGATTTTTTAGCAAAAAACGCACCCAAAAGTTGAAGTTCTCATTTGATGTTCAAGAAATTGTTATTTTATGCCACATTGTAAGTTTAAAATTCAAAACAGTCATAGAGCCGAAAACGCTTTTTTGACACTTTTGGTACTTTTGACTGACAAAATGATTTTTTTTAGCAACAAATGCACCCAAAAGTTGAAGTTCTCATTTGATGTTCAAGAAAGTTTTATTTTTTCTCATGTTGTCAGTTGAAACTTCAAACCAGTAATAGTTAGAGCCGAAAACGCTTTTTTGACATTTTTGGCACTTTGGACTGACAAAATGATTTTTTGTAGAAACAAATGCACCCAAAAGTTGAAGTTCTCATTTGCAGTTCAAGAAAGTGTTATTTTATGCAACGTTGTAAGTTTAAAATTCAAAACAGTCATAGAACCGAAAACGCTTTTTTGACACTTTTCGCACTTTTGACCGACAAAATGATTTTTTTAACAACAAATGCCCCCAAAAGTTTAAGTTCTCATTTGCAGTTCAAGAAAGTGTTATTTTATGCAACGTTGTAAGTTTAAAATTCAAAACAATCATAGAGCCGAAAACGCTTTTTTGACATTTTTGGCACTTTTGACTGACAAAATGATTTTTTAGCAAAAAACGCACCCAAAAGTTGAGGTTCTCATTTGATGTTCAAGAAAGTGTTATTTTATGCCACATTGTAAGTTTAAAATTCAAAACAGTCATAGAACCGAAAACGCTTTTTTGACACTTTTGGCACTTTTGACTGACAAAATTATTTTTTAACAACAAATGCCCCCAAAAGTTTAAGTTCTCATTTGCAGTTCAAGAAATTGTTATTTTATGCCACGTGGTAAGTTGAAAATTCAAAACAGTCATAGAGCCGAAAACGCTTTTTTGACACTTTTGGCACTTTTGACTGACAAAATGAATTTTAAGCACAAAACCAGTCAAAATTTAAAGTTTGCATTTGCAGTTCAAAAATGTGTTTTTTTTTGTCACGTTGTAAGTTGAAAATTCAAAACAGTCATTGAGCCAAAAACCCTTTTTTTGACACTTTTGGCACTTTTGACTGACAAAATGATTTTTTAGCAAAAAACGCACCCAAAAGTCAAAGTTCTTATTTGCAGTTCAAGAAAGTGTTATTTTTTGTCACGTTGTAAATTAAATCTTCAAAACAGTCATACTCTGAGCATAGACTTTTTTGACACTTTTGGTACTTTTGACTGACAAAATGATTTTTTTTTAGCAACAAATGCACCCAAAAGTTTAAGTTCTCATTTGATGTTCAAGAAAGTTTTATATTTTCTCATGTTGTCAGTTGAAACTTCAAACCAGTAATAGTTAGAGCCGAAAACACTTTTTTGACACTTTTGACTGACAAAATGATTTTTTTTTAGAAACAAATGCACCCAAAAGTTGAAGTTCTCATTTGATGTTCAAGAAAGTTTTATTTTTTCTCATGTTGTCAGTTGAAACTTCAAACCAGTAATAGTTAGAGCCGAAAACACTTTTTTGACACTTTTGGCACTTTTGACTGACAAAATGATTTTTTTTAGAAACAAATGCACCCAAAAGTCAAAGTTCTTATTTGCAGTTCAAGAAAGTGTTATTTTTTGTCACGTTGTAAGTTAAATCTTCAAAACAGTCATACTCTGAGCATAGACTTTTTTGACACTTTTGGTACTTTTGACTGACAAAATGATTTTTTTTTAGCAACAAATGCACCCAAAAGTTTAAGTTCTCATTTGATGTTCAAGAAAGTTTTATATTTTCTCATGTTGTCAGTTGAAACTTCAAACCAGTAATAGTTAGAGCCGAAAACACTTTTTTGACACTTTTGAGTGACAAAATGATTTTTTTTAGAAACAAATGCACCCAAAAGTTGAAGTTCTCATTTGATGTTCAAGAAAGTTTTATTTTTTCTCATGTTGTCAGTTGAAACTTCAAACCAGTAATAGTTAGAGCCGAAAACACTTTTTTGACACTTTTGGCACTTTTGACTGACAAAATGATTTTTTTTAGAAACAAATGCACCCAAAAGTTGAAGTTCTCATTTGCAGTTCAAGAAAGTGTTATTTTATGCAACGTTGTAAGTTTAAAATTCAAAACAGTCATAGAGCCGAAAACGCTTTTTTGACATTTTTGGCACTTTTGACTGACAAAATGATTTTTAGCAAAAAACGCACCCAAAAGTCACAGTTCTCATTTGCAGTTCAAGAAAGTGTTATTTTATGCCACATTGTAAGTTTAAAATTCAAAACAGTCATAGAGCCGAAAACGCTTTTTTGACACTTTTGGTACTTTTGACTGACAAAATGATTTTTTTTTAGCAACAAATGCACCCAAAAGTTGAAGTTCTCATTTGATGTTCAAGAAAGTTTTATTTTTTCTCATGTTGTCAGTTGAAACTTCAAACCAGTAATAGTTAGAGCCGAAAACAATTTTTTGACACTTTTGGCACTTTTGACTGACAAAATGAATTTTAAGCACAAAACCAGTCAAAATTTAAAGTTTGCATTTGCAGTTCAAAAATGTGTTTTTTTTTGTCACGTTGTAAGTTGAAAATTCAAAACAGTCATTGAGCCAAAAACCCTTTTTTGACACTTTTGGCACTTTTGACTGACAAAATGATTTTTTAGCAAAAAACGCACCCAAAAGTCAAAGTTCTTATTTGCAGTTCAAGAAAGTGTTATTTTCTCATGTTGTCAGTTGAAACTTCAAACCAGTAATAGTTAGAGCCGAAAACACTTTTTTGACACTTTTGACAGACAAAATGATTTTTTTTAGAAACAAATGCACCCAAAAGTTGAAGTTCTCATTTGATGTTCAAGAAAGTTTTATTTTTTCTCATGTTGTCAGTTGAAACTTCAAACCAGTAATAGTTAGAGCCGAAAACACTTTTTTGACACTTTTGGCACTTTTGACTGACAAAATGATTTTTTTTAGAAACAAATGCACCCAAAAGTCAAAGTTCTTATTTGCAGTTCAAGAAAGTGTTATTTTTTGTCACGTTGTAAGTTAAATCTTCAAAACAGTCATACTCTGAGCATAGACTTTTTTGACACTTTTGGTACTTTTGACTGACAAAATGATTTTTTTTTAGCAACAAATGCACCCAAAAGTTGAAGTTCTCATTTGATGTTCAAGAAAGTTTTATATTTTCTCATGTTGTCAGTTGAAACTTCAAACCAGTAATAGTTAGAGCCGAAAACACTTTTTTGACACTTTTGACTGACAAAATGATTTTTTTTAGAAACAAATGCACCCAAAAGTTGAAGTTCTCATTTGATGTTCAAGAAAGTTTTATTTTTTCTCATGTTGTCAGTTGAAACTTCAAACCAGTAATAGTTAGAGCCGAAAACACTTTTTTGACACTTTTGGCACTTTTGACTGACAAAATGATTTTTTTTAGAAACAAATGCACCCAAAAGTTGAAGTTCTCATTTGCAGTTCAAGAAAGTGTTATTTTATGCAACGTTGTAAGTTTAAAATTCAAAACAGTCATAGAGCCGAAAACGCTTTTTTGACACTTTTGGCACTTTTGACTGACAAATTGATTTTTTAGCAAAAAACGCACCCAAAAGTTGAAGTTCTCATTTGATGTTCAAGAAATTGTTATTGTATGCCACATTGTAAGTTTAAAATTC
The DNA here is from genome assembly GCF_053564925.1 of Oryzias latipes. Classification (NCBI taxonomy): domain Eukaryota; kingdom Metazoa; phylum Chordata; class Actinopteri; order Beloniformes; family Adrianichthyidae; genus Oryzias; species Oryzias latipes. The sequence continues at coordinate 425,982 of NC_136240.1, forward strand.
AAAACAGTCATAGAGCCGAAAACGCTTTTTTGACACTTTTGGTACTTTTGACAGACAAAATGATTTTTTTTAGCAACAAATGCACCCAAAAGTTGAAGTTCTCATTTGATGTTCAAGAAAGTTTTATTTTTTCTCATGTCGTCAGTTGAAACTTCAAACCAGTAATAGTTAGAGCCGAAAACACTTTTTTGACACTTTTGACTGACAAAATGATTTTTTTTAGAAACAAATGCACCCAAAAGTTGAAGTTCTCATTTGCAGTTCAAGAAAGTGTTATTTTATGCAACGTTGTAAGTTTAAAATTCAAAACAATCATAGAGCCGAAAACGCTTTTTTGACATTTTTGGCACTTTTGACTGACAAAATGATTTTTAGCAAAAAACGCACCCAAAAGTTGAAGTTCTCGTTTGATGTTCAGGAAATTGTTATTTTATGCCACATTGTAAGTTTAAAATTCAAAACAGTCATAGAGCCGAAAACGCTTTTTTGACACTTTTGGCACTTTTGACTGACAAAATGATTTTTTTTAGCAACAAATGCACCCAAAAGTTGAAGTTCTCATTTGATGTTCAAGAAAGTTTTATTTTTTCTCATGTTGTCAGTTGAAACATCAAACCAGTAATAGTTAGAGCCGAAAACACTTTTTTGACACTTTTGGCACTTTTGACTGACAAAATGATTTTTTTTAGAAACAAATGCACCCAAAAGTTGAAGTTCTCATTTGCAGTTCAAGAAAGTGTTATTTTATGCAACGTTGTAAGTTTAAAATTCAAAACAGTCATAGAGCCGAAAACGCTTTTTTGACATTTTTGGCACTTTTGACTGACAAAATGATTTTTTAGCAAAAAACGCACCCAAAAGTTGAAGTTCTCATTTGATGTTCAAGAAATTGTTATTTTATGCCACATTGTAAGTTTAAAATTCAAAACAGTCATAGAGCCGAAAACGCTTTTTTGACACTTTTGGTACTTTTGACTGACAAAATGATTTTTTTTAGCAACAAATGCACCCAAAAGTTGAAGTTCTCATTTGATATTCAAGAAAGTTTTATTTTTTCTCATGTTATCTGTTGAAACTTAAAACCAGTAATAGTTAGAGCCGAAAACACTTTTTTGACACTTTTGGTACTTTTGACTGACAAAATGATTTTTTTTAGAAACAAATGCACCCAAAAGTTGAAGTTCTCATTTGCAGTTCAAGAAAGTGTTATTTTATGCAACGTTGTAAGTTTAAAATTCAAAACAATCATAGAGCCGAAAACGCTTTTTTGACATTTTTTGCACTTTTGACTGACAAAATGATTTTTAGCAAAAAACGCACCCAAAAGTTGAAGTTCTCATTTGATGTTCAAGAAATTATTTTATGCCACATTGTAAGTTTAAAATTCAAAACAGTCATAGAGCCGAAAACGCTTTTTTGACACTTTTGGCACTTTTGACTGACAAAATGATTTTTTAGCAAAAAACGCACCCAAAAGTTGAAGTTCTCATTTGATGTTCAAGAAATTGTTATTTTATGCCACATTGTAAGTTTAAAATTCAAAACAGTCATAGAGCCGAAAACGCTTTTTTGACACTTTTGGTACTTTTGACTGAAAAAATGATTTTTTTTAGCAACAAATGCACCCAAAAGTTGAAGTTCTCATTTGATGTTCAAGAAAGTTTTATTTTTTCTCATGTCGTCAGTTGAAACTTCAAACCAGTAATAGTTAGAGCCGAAAACACTTTTTTGACACTTTTGACTGACAAAATGATTTTTTTTAGAAACAAATGCACCCAAAAGTTGAAGTTCTCATTTGCAGTTCAAGAAAGTGTCATTTTATGCAACGTTGTAAGTTTAAAATTCAAAACAATCATAGAGCCGAAAACGCTTTTTTGACATTTTTTGCACTTTTGACTGACAAAATGATTTTTAGCAAAAAACGCACCCAAAAGTTGAAGTTCTCATTTGATGTTCAAGAAATTGTTATTTTATGCCACATTGTAAGTTTAAAATTCAAAACAGTCATAGAGCCGAAAACGCTTTTTTGACACTTTTGGCACTTTTGACTGAAAAAATGATTTTTTAGCAAAAAACGCACCCAAAAGTTGAAGTTCTCATTTGATGTTCAAGAAATTGTTATTTTATGCCACATTGTAAGTTTAAAATTCAAAACAGTCATAGAGCCGAAAACGCTTTTTTGACAGTTTTGGTACTTTTGACTGACAAAATGATTTTTTTTAGCAACAAATGCACCCAAAAGTTGAAGTTCTCATTTGATGTTCAAGAAAGTTTTATTTTTTCTCATGTTGTCAGTTGAAACTTCAAACCAGTAATAGTTAGAGCCGAAAACGCTTTTTTGACATTTTTGGCACTTTGGACTGACAAAATGATTTTTTGTAGAAACAAATGCACCCAAAAGTTGAAGTTCTCATTTGCAGTTCAAGAAAGTGTTATTTTATGCAACGTTGTAAGTTTAAAATTCAAAACAGTCATAGAACCGAAAACGCTTTTTTGACACTTTTGGCACTTTTGACCGACAAAATGATTTTTTTAACAACAAATGCCCCCAAAGGTTTAAGTTCTCATTTGCAGTTCAAGAAAGTGTTATTTTCTGTCATGTTATAAGTTGAAAGTTCAAACCAGTCAGCAGTAAACCCTTTTTTTTTTACACTTTTGGCACTTTTGACTGACAAAATGCTTTTTTTAGCTAAAAACGCACCTAAAAGTCAAAATTCTCATTTGCAGTTCAAGAAAGTGTTATTTTATGCAACGTTGTAAGTTTAAAATTCAAAACAGTCATAGAGCCGAAAACGCTTTTTTGACATTTTTGGCACTTTTGACTGACAAAATGATTTTTTAGCAAAAAACGCACCCAAAAGTTGAGGTTCTCATTTGATGTTCAAGAAAGTGTTATTTTATGCCACATTGTAAGTTTAAAATTCAAAACAGTCATAGAACCGAAAACGCTTTTTTGACACTTTTGGCACTTTTGACTGACAAAATTATTTTTTAACAACAAATGCCCCCAAAAGTTTAAGTTCTCATTTGCAGTTCAAGAAATTGTTATTTTATGCCACGTGGTAAGTTGAAAATTCAAAACAGTCATAGAGCCGAAAACGCTTTTTTGACACTTTTGGCACTTTTGAATGACAAAATGAATTTTAAGCACAAAACCAGTCAAAATTTAAAGTTTGCATTTGCAGTTCAAAAATGTGTTTTTTTTTGTCACGTTGTAAGTTGAAAATTCAAAACAGTCATTGAGCCAAAAACCCTTTTTTGACACTTTTGGCACTTTTGACTGACAAAATGATTTTTTAGCAAAAAACGCACCCAAAAGTCAAAGTTCTTATTTGCAGTCCAAGAAAGTGTTATTTTTTGTCACGTTGTAAGTTAAATCTTCAAAACAGTCATACTCTGAGCATAGACTTTTTTGACACTTTTGGTACTTTTGACTGACAAAATGATTTTTTTTTAGCAACAAATGCACCCAAAAGTTTAAGTTCTCATTTGATGTTCAAGAAAGTTTTATATTTTCTCATGTTGTCAGTTGAAACTTCAAACCAGTAATAGTTAGAGCCGAAAACACTTTTTTGACACTTTTGACTGACAAAATGATTATTTTTAGAAACAAATGCACCCAAAAGTTGAAGTTCTCATTTGATGTTCAAGAAAGTTTTATTTTTTCTCATGTTGTCAGTTGAAACTTCAAACCAGTAATAGTTAGAGCCGAAAACACTTTTTTGACACTTTTGGCACTTTTGACTGACAAAATGATTTTTTTTAGAAACAAATGCACCCAAAAGTCAAAGTTCTTAATTGCAGTTCAAGAAAGTGTTATTTTTTGTCACGTTGTAAGTTAAATCTTCAAAACAGTCATACTCTGAGCATAGACTTTATTTGACACTTTTGGTACTTTTGACTGACAAAATGATTTTTTTTAGCAACAAATGCACCCAAAAGTTTAAGTTCTCATTTGATGTTCAAGAAAGTTTTATATTTTCTCATGTTGTCAGTTGAAACTTCAAACCAGTAATAGTTAGAGCCGAAAACACTTTTTTGACACTTTTGACTGACAAAATGATTTTTTTTAGAAACAAATGCACCCAAAAGTTGAAGTTCTCATTTGATGTTCAAGAAAGTTTTATTTTTTCTCATGTTGTCAGTTGAAACTTCAAACCAGTAATAGTTAGAGCCGAAAACACTTTTTTGACACTTTTGGCACTTTTGACTGACAAAATGATTTTTTTTAGAAACAAATGCACCCAAAAGTTGAAGTTCTCATTTGCAGTTCAAGAAAGTGTTATTTTATGCAACGTTGTAAGTTTAAAATTCAAAACAGTCATAGAGCCGAAAACGCTTTTTTGACATTTTTGGCACTTTTGACTGACAAAATGATTTTTTAGCAAAAAACGCACCCAAAAGTCAAAGTTCTCATTTGATGTTCAAGAAAGTGTTATTTTATGCCACATTGTAAGTTTAAAATTCAAAACAGTCATAGAGCCGAAAACGCTTTTTTGACACTTTTGGTACTTTTGACTGACAAAATGATTTTTTTTAGCAACAAATGCACCCAAAAGTTTAAGTTCTCATTTGATGTTCAAGAAAGTTTTATTTTTTCTCATGTCGTCAGTTGAAACTTCAAACCAGTAATAGTTAGAGCCGAAAACACTTTTTTGACACTTTTGACTGACAAAATGATTTTTTTTAGAAACAAATGCACCCAAAAGTTGAAGTTCTCATTTGCAGTTCAAGAAAGTGTTATTTTATGCAACGTTGTAAGTTTAAAATTCAAAACAGTCATAGAGCCGAAAACGCTTTTTTGACATTTTTGGCACTTTTGACTGACAAAATGATTTTTTAGCAAAAAACGCACCCAAAAGTTGAGGTTCTCATTTGATGTTCAAGAAAGTGTTATTTTATGCCACATTGTAAGTTTAAAATTCAAAACAGTCATAGAGCTGAAAACGCTTTTTCGACACTTTTGACTGACAAAATGATTTTTTTTAGAAACAAATGCACCCAAAAGTTGCAGTTCTCATTTGCAGTTCAAGAAAGTGTTATTTTATGCAACGTTGTAAGTTTAAAATTCAAAACAATCATAGAGCCGAAAACGCTTTTTTGACACTTTTGACTGACAAAATGATTTTTAGCAAAAAACGCACCCAAAAGTTGAAGTTCTCATTTGATGTTCAAGAAAGTGTTATTTTATGCCACATTGTAAGTTTAAAATTCAAAACAGTCATAGAGCCGAAAACGCTTTTTTGACACTTTTGGCACTTTTGACTGAAAAAATAATTTTTTTGGCAAAAAACGCACCCAAAAGTTGAAGTTCTCATTTGATGTTCAAGAAATTGTTATTTTATGCCACATTGTAAGTTTAAAATTCAAAACAGTCATAGAGCCGAAAACGCTTTTTTGACACTTTTGGTACTTTTGACTGACAAAATGATTTTTTTTAGCAACAAATGCACCCAAAAGTTGAAGTTCTCATTTGATGTTCAAGAAAGTTTTATTTTTTCTCATGTCGTCAGTTGAAACTTCAAACCAGTAATAGTTAGAGCCGAAAACACTTTTTTGACACTTTTGACTGACAAAATGATTTTTTTTAGAAACAAATGCACCCAAAAGTTGAAGTTCTCATTTGCAGTTCAAGAAAGTGTTATTTTATGCAACGTTGTAAGTTTAAAATTCAAAACAATCATAGAGCCGAAAACGCTTTTTTGACATTTTTTGCACTTTTCACTGACAAAATGATTTTTAGCAAAAAACGCACCCAAAAGTTGAAGTTCTCATTTGATGTTCAAGAAATTGTTATTTTATGCCACATTGTAAGTTTAAAATTCAAAACAGTCATAGAGCCGAAAACGCTTTTTTGACACTTTTGACTGAAAAAATGATTTTTTAGCAAAAAACGCACCCAAAAGTTGAAGTTCTCATTTGATGTTCAAGAAATTGTTATTTTATGCCACATTGTAAGTTTAAAATTCAAAACAGTCATAGAGCCGAAAACGCTTTTTTGACACTTTTGGTACTTTTGACTGACAAAATGATTTTTTTTAGCAACAAATGCACCCAAAAGTTGAAGTTCTCATTTGATGTTCAAGAAAGTTTTATTTTTTCTCATGTTGTCAGTTGAAACTTCAAACCAGTAATAGTTAGAGCCGAAAACGCTTTTTTGACATTTTTGGCACTTTGGACTGACAAAATGATTTTTTGTAGAAACAACTGCACCCAAAAGTTGAAGTTCTCATTTGCAGTTCAAGAAAGTGTTATTTTATGCAACGTTGTAAGTTTAAAATTCAAAACAGTCATAGAACCGAAAACGCTTTTTTGACACTTTTGGCACTTTTGACCGACAAAATGATTTTTTTAACAACAAATGCCCCCAAAAGTTTAAGTTCTCATTTGCAGTTCAAGAAAGTGTTATTTTCTGTCATGTTATAAGTTGAAAGTTCAAACCAGTCAGCAGTAAACCCTTTTTTTTTTTACACTTTTGGCACTTTTGACTGACAAAATGCTTTTTTTAGCTAAAAACGCACCTAAAAGTCAAAATTCTCATTTGCAGTTCAAGAAAGTGTTATTTTATGCAACGTTGTAAGTTTAAAATTCAAAACAGTCATAGAGCCGAAAACGCTTTTTTGACATTTTTGGCACTTTTGACTGAAAAAATAATTTTTTAGCAAAAAATGCACCCAAAAGTTGAGGTTCTCATTTGATGTTCAAGAAAGTGTTATTTTATGCCACATTGTAAGTTTAAAATTCAAAACAGTCATAGAGCCGAAAACGCTTTTTTGACACTTTTGGCACTTTTGACTGACAAAATGATTTTTTAGCAAAAAACGCACCCAAAAGTTGAAGTTCTCATTTGATGTTCAAGAAATTGTTATTTTATGCCACATTGTAAGTTTAAAATTCAAAACAGTCATAGAGCCGAAAACGCTTTTTTGACACTTTTGGTACTTTTGACTGACAAAATGATTTTTTTTAGCAACAAATGCACCCAAAAGTTGAAGTTCTCATTTGATGTTCAAGAAAGTTTTATTTTTTCTCATGTTGTCAGTTGAAACTTCAAACCAGTAATAGTTAGAGCCGAAAACACTTTTTTGACACTTTTGACTGACAAAATGATTTTTTTTTAGAAACAAATGCACCCAAAAGTTGAAGTTCTCATTTGCAGTTCAAGAAAGTGTTATTTTATGCAACGTTGTAAGTTTAAAATTCAAAACAATCATAGAGCCGAAAACGCTTTTTTGACATTTTTTGCACTTTTGACTGACAAAATGATTTTTAGCAAAAAACGCACCCAAAAGTTGAAGTTCTCATTTGATGTTCAAGAAATTGTTATTTTATGCCACATTGTAAGTTTAAAATTCAAAACAGTCATAGAGCCGAAAACGCTTTTTTGACACTTTTGGCACTTTTGACTGAAAAAATGATTTTTTAGCAAAAAACGCACCCAAAAGTTGAAGTTCTCATTTGATGTTCAAGAAATTGTTATTTTATGCCACATTGTAAGTTTAAAATTCAAAACAGTCATAGAGCCGAAAACGCTTTTTTGACACTTTTGGTACTTTTGACTGACAAAATGATTTTTTTTAGCAACAAATGCACCCAAAAGTTGAAGTTCTCATTTGATGTTCAAGTAAGTTTTATTTTTTCTCATGTTGTCAGTTGAAACTTCAAACCAGTAATAGTTAGAGCCGAAAACGCTTTTTTGACATTTTTGGCACTTTTGACTGACAAAATGATTTTTTTTTAAACAAATGCACCCAAAAGTTGAAGTTCTCATTTGCAGTTCAAGAAAGTGTTATTTTATGCAACGTTGTAAGTTTAAAATTCAAAACAGTCACAGAGCCGAAAACGCTTTTTTGACATTTTTGGCACTTTTGACTGAAAAAATAATTTTTTAGCAAAAAACGCACCCAAAAGTTGAAGTTCTCATTTGATGTTCAAGAAAGTGTTATTTTATGCCACATTGTAAGTTTAAAATTCAAAACAGTCATAGAGCCGAAAACGCTTTTTTGACACTTTTGGTACTTTTGACTGACAAAATGATTTTTTTTTAGCAAGTTTTATTTTTTCTCATGTTGTCAGTTGAAACTTCAAACCAGTATTAGTTAGAGCCGAAAACGCTTTTTTGACATTTTTGGCACTTTGGACTGACAAAATGATTTTTTGTAGAAACAAACGCACCCAAAAGTTGAAGTTCTCATTTGATGTTCAAGAAATTGTTATTTTATGCCACATTGTAAGTTTAAAATTCAAAACAGTCATAGAGCCGAAAACGCTTTTTTGACACTTTTGGTACTTTTGACTGACAAAATGATTTTTTTTAGCAACAAATGCACCCAAAAGTTGAAGTTCTCATTTGATGTTCAAGAAAGTTTTATTTTTTCTCATGTTGTCAGTTGAAACTTCAAACCAGTAATAGTTGGAGCCGAAAACACTTTTTTGACACTTTTGACTGACAAAATGATTTTTTTTTAGAAACAAATAAACCCAAAAGTTGAAGTTCTCATTTGCAGTTCAAGAAAGTGTTATTTTATGCAACGTTGTAAGTTTAAAATTCAAAACAATCATAGAGCCGAAAACGCTTTTTTGACATTTTTTGCACTTTTGACTGACAAAATGATTTTTAGCAAAAAACGCACCCAAAAGTTGAAGTTCTCATTTGATGTTCAAGAAAGTTTTATATTTTCTCATGTTGTCAGTTGAAACTTCAAACCAGTAAAAAAACGCACCCAAAAGTTGAAGTTCTCATTTGATGTTCAAGAAAGTGTTATTTTATGCCACATTGTAAGTTTAAAATTCAAAACAGTCATAGAGCCGAAAACGCTTTTTTGACACTTTTGGTACTTTTGACTGACAAAATGATTTTTTTTAGAAACAAATGCACCCAAAAGTTGAAGTTCTCATTTGCAGTTCAAGAAAGTGTTATTTTATGCAACGTTGTAAGTTTAAAATTCAAAACAATCATAGAGCCGAAAACGCTTTTTTGACATTTTTTGCACTTTTGACTGACAAAATGATTTTTAGCAAAAAACGCACCCAAAAGTTGAAGTTCTCATTTGATGTTCAAGAAATTGTTATTTTATGCCACATTGTAAGTTTAAAATTCAAAACAGTCATAGAGCCGAAAACGCTTTTTTGACACTTTTGGCACTTTTGACTGAAAAAATGATTTTTTAGCAAAAAACGCACCCAAAAGTTGAAGTTCTCATTTGATGTTCAAGAAATTGTTATTTTATGCCACATTGTAAGTTTAAAATTCAAAACAGTCATAGAGCCGAAAACGCTTTTTTGACACTTTTGGTACTTTTGACTGACAAAATGATTTTTTTTAGCAACAAATGCACCCAAAAGTTGAAGTTCTCATTTGATGTTCAAGTAAGTTTTATTTTTTCTCATGTTGTCAGTTGAAACTTCAAACCAGTAATAGTTAGAGCCGAAAACGCTTTTTTGACATTTTTGGCACTTTTGACTGACAAAATGATTTTTTTTTAAACAAATGCACCCAAAAGTTGAAGTTCTCATTTGCAGTTCAAGAAAGTGTTATTTTATGCAACGTTGTAAGTTTAAAATTCAAAACAGTCACAGAGCCGAAAACGCTTTTTTGACATTTTTGGCACTTTTGACTGAAAAAATAATTTTTTAGCAAAAAACGCACCCAAAAGTTGAAGTTCTCATTTGATGTTCAAGAAAGTGTTATTTTATGCCACATTGTAAGTTTAAAATTCAAAACAGTCATAGAGCCGAAAACGCTTTTTTGACACTTTTGGTACTTTTGACTGACAAAATGATTTTTTTTTAGCAAGTTTTATTTTTTCTCATGTTGTCAGTTGAAACTTCAAACCAGTATTAGTTAGAGCCGAAAACGCTTTTTTGACATTTTTGGCACTTTGGACTGACAAAATGATTTTTTGTAGAAACAAACGCACCCAAAAGTTGAAGTTCTCATTTGATGTTCAAGAAATTGTTATTTTATGCCACATTGTAAGTTTAAAATTCAAAACAGTCATAGAGCCGAAAACGCTTTTTTGACACTTTTGGTACTTTTGACTGACAAAATGATTTTTTTTAGCAACAAATGCACCCAAAAGTTGAAGTTCTCATTTGATGTTCAAGAAAGTTTTATTTTTTCTCATGTTGTCAGTTGAAACTTCAAACCAGTAATAGTTGGAGCCGAAAACACTTTTTTGACACTTTTGACTGACAAAATGATTTTTTTTTAGAAACAAATAAACCCAAAAGTTGAAGTTCTCATTTGCAGTTCAAGAAAGTGTTATTTTATGCAACGTTGTAAGTTTAAAATTCAAAACAATCATAGAGCCGAAAACGCTTTTTTGACATTTTTTGCACTTTTGACTGACAAAATGATTTTTAGCAAAAAACGCACCCAAAAGTTGAAGTTCTCATTTGATGTTCAAGAAAGTTTTATATTTTCTCATGTTGTCAGTTGAAACTTCAAACCAGTAAAAAAACGCACCCAAAAGTTGAAGTTCTCATTTGATGTTCAAGAAAGTGTTATTTTATGCCACATTGTAAGTTTAAAATTCAAAACAGTCATAGAGCCGAAAACGCTTTTTTGACACTTTTGGTACTTTTGACTGACAAAATGATTTTTTTTAGCAACAAATGCACCCAAAAGTTGAAGTTCTCATTTGATGTTCAAGAAAGTTTTATTTTTTCTCATGTTGTCAGTTGAAACTTCAAACCAGTAATAGTTAGAGCCGAAAACACTTTTTTGACACTTTTGACTGACAAAATGATTTTTTTTTAGAAACAAATGCACCCAAAAGTTGAAGTTCTCATTTGCAGTTCAAGAAAGTGTTATTTTATGCAACGTTGTAAGTTTAAAATTCAAAACAATCATAGAGCCGAAAACGCTTTTTTGACATTTTTTGCACTTTTGACTGACAAAATGATTTTTAGCAAAAAACGCACCCAAAAGTTGAAGTTCTCATTTGATGTTCAAGAAAGTTTTATATTTTCTCATGTTGTCAGTTGAAACTTCAAACCAGTAAAAAAACGCACCCAAAAGTTGAAGTTCTCATTTGATGTTCAAGAAAGTGTTATTTTATGCCACATTGTAAGTTTAAAATTCAAAACAGTCATAGAGCCGAAAACGCTTTTTTGACACTTTTGGTACTTTTGACTGACAAAATGATTTTTTTTAGCAACAAATGCACCCAAAAGTTGAAGTTCTCATTTGATGTTCAAGAAAGTTTTATTTTTTCTCATGTTGTCAGTTGAAACTTCAAACCAGTAATAGTTAGAGCCGAAAACACTTTTTTGACACTTTTGACTGACAAAATGATTTTTTTTAGAAACAAATGCACCCAAAAGTTGAAGTTCTCATTTGCAGTTCAAGAAAGTGTTATTTTATGCAACGTTGTAAGTTTAAAATTCAAAACAATCATAGAGCCGAAAACGCTTTTTTGACATTTTTTGCACTTTTGACTGACAAAATGATTTTTAGCAAAAAACGCACCCAAAAGTTGAAGTTCTCATTTGATGTTCAAGAAAGTTTTATATTTTCTCATGTTGTCAGTTGAAACTTCAAACCAGTAATAGTTAGAGCCGAAAACACTTTTTTGACACTTTTGGTCCTTTTGACTGACAAAATGATTTTTTTTTAAACAAATGCACCCAAAAGTTGAAGTTCTCATTTGCAGTTCAAGAAAGTGTTATTTTATGCAACGTTGTAAGTTTAAAATTCAAAACAGTCACAGAGCCGAAAACGCTTTTTTGACATTTTTGGCACTTTTGACTGAAAAAATAATTTTTTAGCAAAAAACGCACCCAAAAGTTGAAGTTCTCATTTGATGTTCAAGAAAGTGTTATTTTATGCCACATTGTAAGTTTAAAATTCAAAACAGTCATAGAGCCGAAAACGCTTTTTTGACACTTTTGGTACTTTTGACTGACAAAATGATTTTTTTTTTAGCAAGTTTTATTTTTTCTCATGTTGTCAGTTGAAACTTCAAACCAGTAATAGTTAGAGCCGAAAACGCTTTTTTGACATTTTTGGCACTTTGGACTGACAAAATGATTTTTTGTAGAAACAAACGCACCCAAAAGTTGAAGTTCTCATTTGATGTTCAAGAAATTGTTATTTTATGCCACATTGTAAGTTTAAAATTCAAAACAGTCATAGAGCCGAAAACGCTTTTTTGACACTTTTGGTACTTTTGACTGACAAAATGATTTTTTTTAGCAACAAATGCACCCAAAAGTTGAAGTTCTCATTTGATGTTCAAGAAAGTTTTATTTTTTCTCATGTTGTCAGTTGAAACTTCAAACCAGTAATAGTTAGAGCCGAAAACACTTTTTTGACACTTTTGACTGACAAAATGATTTTTTTTAGAAACAAATGCACCCAAAAGTTGAAGTTCTCATTTGCAGTTCAAGAAAGTGTTATTTTATGCAACGTTGTAAGTTTAAAATTCAAAACAATCATAGAGCCGAAAACGCTTTTTTGACATTTTTTGCACTTTTGACTGACAAAATGATTTTTAGCAAAAAACGCACCCAAAAGTTGAAGTTCTCATTTGATGTTCAAGAAAGTTTTATATTTTCTCATGTTGTCAGTTGAAACTTCAAACCAGTAATAGTTAGAGCCGAAAACACTTTTTTGACACTTTTGGCACTTTTGACTGACAAAATGATTTTTTTTTAAACAAATGCACCCAAAAGTTGAAGTTCTCATTTGCAGTTCAAGAAAGTGTTATTTTATGCAACGTTGTAAGTTTAAAATTCAAAACAGTCACAGAGCCGAAAACGCTTTTTTGACATTTTTGGCACTTTTGACTGAAAAAATTATTTTTTAGCAAAAAACGCACCCAAAAGTTGAAGTTCTCATTTGATGTTCAAGAAAGTGTTATTTTATGCCACATTGTAAGTTTAAAATTCAAAACAGTCATAGAGCCGAAAACGCTTTTTTGACACTTTTGGTACTTTTGACTGACAAAATGATTTTTTTTTAGCAACAAATGCACCCAAAAGTTGAAGTTCTCATTTGATGTTCAAGAAAGTTTTATTTTTTCTCATGTTGTCAGTTGAAACTTCAAACCAGTAATAATTAGAGCCGAAAACACTTTTTTGACACTTTTGGCACTTTTGACTGACAAAATGATTTTTTTTTAAACAAATGCACCCAAAAGTTGAAGTTCTCATTTGCAGTTCAAGAAAGTGTTATTTTATGCAACGTTGTAAGTTTAAAATTCAAAACAGTCACAGAGCCGAAAACGCTTTTTTGACATTTTTGGCACTTTTGACTGAAAAAATAATTTTTTAGCAAAAAACGCACCCAAAAGTTGAAGTTCTCATTTGATGTTCAAGAAAGTGTTATTTTATGCCACATTGTAAGTTTAAAATTCAAAACAGTCATAGAGCCGAAAACGCTTTTTTGACACTTTTGGTACTTTTGACTGACAAAATGATTTTTTTTTTAGCAAGTTTTATTTTTTCTCATGTTGTCAGTTGAAACTTCAAACCAGTAATAGTTAGAGCCGAAAACGCTTTTTTGACATTTTTGGCACTTTGGACTGACAAAATGATTTTTTGTAGAAACAAACGCACCCAAAAGTTGAAGTTCTCATTTGATGTTCAAGAAATTGTTATTTTATGCCACATTGTAAGTTTAAAATTCAAAACAGTCATAGAGCCGAAAACGCTTTTTTGACACTTTTGGTACTTTTGACTGACAAAATGATTATTTTTAGAAACAAATGCACCCAAAAGTCAAAGTTCTCATTTGCAGTTCAAGAAAGTGTTATTTTATGCAACGTTGTAAGTTTAAAATTCAAAACAGTCATAGAGCCGAAAATGCTTTTTTGACATTTTTGGCACTTTTGACTGACAAAATGATTTTTTAGCAAGAAACGCACCCAAAAGTCAAAGTTCTCATTTGCAGTTCAAGAAAGTGTTATTTTATGCAACGTTGTAAGTTTAAAATTCAAAACAGTCATAGAGCCGAAAACGCTTTTTTGACATTTTTGGCACTTTTGACTGACAAAATGATTTTTTTTAGCAACAAATGCACCCAAAAGTTGAAGTTCTCATTTGATGTTCAAGAAAGTTTTATTTTTTCTCATGTTGTCCTTTGAAATTTCAAACCAGTAATAGTTAGAGCCGAAAACACTTTTTTGAAAATTTTGGCACTTTTGACTGACAAAATGATTTTTTTTAGAAACAAATGCACCCAAAAGTTGAAGTTCTCATTTGCAGTTCAAGAAAGTGTTATTTTATGCAACGTTGTAAGTTTAAAATTCAAAACAGTCATAGAGCCGAAAACGCTTTTTTGACATTTTTGGCACTTCTGACTGACAAAATGATTTTTTAGCAAAAAACGCACCCAAAATTCAAAGTTCTCATTGGCAGTTCAAGAAAGTGTTATTTTATGCAACGTTGTAAGTTTAAAATTCAAAACAGTCATAGAGCCGAAAACGCTTTTTTGACATTTTTGGCACTTTTGACTGACAAAATGATTTTTTAGCAAAAAACGCACCCAAAAGTTGAAGTTCTCATTTGATGTTCAAGAAATTGTTATTTTATGCCACATTGTAAGTTTAAAATTCAAAACAGTCATAGAGCCGAAAACGCTTTTTTGACACTTTTGGTACTTTTGACTGACAAAATGATTTTTTTTAGCAACAAATGCACCCAAAAGTTGAAGTTCTCATTTGATGTTCAAGAAAGTTTTATTTTTTCTCATGTTGTCAGTTGAAATTTCAAACCAGTAATAGTTAGAGCCGAAAACACTTTTTTGACACTTTTGGCAATTTTGAGTGACAAAATGATTTTTTTTAGAAACAAATGCACCCAAAAGTTGAAGTTCTCATTTGATGTTCAAAAAAGTTTTATTTTTTCTCATGTTGTCAGTTGAAACTTCAAACCAGTAATAGTTAGAGCCGAAAAATCTTTTTTGACACTTTTGGCACTTTTGACTGAAAAAATGATTTTCTAGCAAAAAACGCACCCAAAAGTTGAAGTTCTCATTTGATGTTCAAGAAATTGTTATTTTATGCCACATTGTAAGTTTAAAATTCAAAACAGTCATAGAGCCGAAAACGCTTTTTTGACACTTTTGGTACTTTTGACTGACAAAATGATTTTTTTTAGCAACAAATGCACCCAAAAGTTGAAGTTCTCATTTGATGTTCAAGAAAGTTTTATTTTTTCTCATGTTGTCAGTTGAAACTTCAAACCAGTAATAGTTAGAGCCGAAAACACTTTTTTGACACTTTTGACTGACAAAATGATTTTTTTTAGAAACAAATGTCCCCAAAAGTTGAAGTTCTCATTTGCAGTTCAAGAAAGTGTTATTTTATGCAACGTTGTAAGTTTAAAATTCAAAACAATCATAGAGCCGAAAACGCTTTTTTGACATTTTTTGCACTTTTGACTGACAAAATGATTTTTAGCAAAAAACGCACCCAAAAGTTGAAGTTCTCATTTGATGTTCAAGAAATTGTTATTTTATGCCACATTGTAAGTTTAAAATTCAAAACAGTCATAGAGCCGAAAACGCTTTTTTGACATTTTTGGCACTTTTGACTGACAAAATGATTTTTTAGCAAAAAACGCACCCAAAAGTTGAAGTTCTCATTTGATGTTCAAGAAAGTGTTATTTTATGCAACGTTGTAAGTTTAAAATTCAAAACAGTCACAGAGCCGAAAACGCTTTTTTGACATTTTTGGCACTTTTGACTGAAAAAATAATTTTTTAGCAAAAAACGCACCCAAAAGTTGAAGTTCTCATTTGATGTTCAAGAAAGTGTTATTTTATGCCACATTGTAAGTTTAAAATTCAAAACAGTCATAGAGCCGAAAACGCTTTTTTGACACTTTTGGTACTTTTGACTGACAAAATGATTTTTTTTTAGCAAGTTTTATTTTTTCTCATGTTGTCAGTTGAAACTTCAAACCAGTAATAGTTAGAGCCGAAAACGCTTTTTTGACATTTTTGGCACTTTGGACTGACAAAATGATTTTTTGTAGAAACAAACGCACCCAAAAGTTGAAGTTCTCATTTGATGTTCAAGAAATTGTTATTTTATGCCACATTGTAAGTTTAAAATTCAAAACAGTCATAGAGCCGAAAACGCTTTTTTGACACTTTTGGTACTTTTGACTGACAAAATGATTTTTTTTAGCAACAAATGCACCCAAAAGTTGAAGTTCTCATTTGATGTTCAAGAAAGTTTTATTTTTTCTCATGTTGTCAGTTGAAACTTCAAACCAGTAATAGTTAGAGCCGAAAACACTTTTTTGACACTTTTGACTGACAAAATGATTTTTTTTAGAAACAAATGCACCCAAAAGTTGAAGTTCTCATTTGCAGTTCAAGAAAGTGTTATTTTATGCAACGTTATAAGTTTAAAATTCAAAACAATCATAGAGCCGAAAACGCTTTTTTGACATTTTTTGCACTTTTGACTGACAAAATGATTTTTAGCAAAAAACGCACCCAAAAGTTGAAGTTCTCATTTGATGTTCAAGAAAGTTTTATATTTTCTCATGTTGTCAGTTGAAACTTCAAACCAGTAATAGTTAGAGCCGAAAACACTTTTTTGACACTTTTGGCACTTTTGACTGACAAAATGATTTTTTTTTAAACAAATGCACCCAAAAGTTGAAGTTCTCATTTGCAGTTCAAGAAAGTGTTATTTTATGCAACGTTGTAAGTTTAAAATTCAAAACAGTTACAGAGCCGAAAACGCTTTTTTGACATTTTTGGCACTTTTGACTGAAAAAATAATTTTTTAGCAAAAAACGCACCCAAAAGTTGAAGTTCTCATTTGATGTTCAAGAAAGTGTTATTTTATGCCACATTGTAAGTTTAAAATTCAAAACAGTCATAGAGCCGAAAACGCTTTTTTGACACTTTTGGTACTTTTGACTGACAAAATGATTTTTTTTTAGCAACAAATGCACCCAAAAGTTGAAGTTCTCATTTGATGTTCAAGAAAGTTTTATTTTTTCTCATGTTGTCAGTTGAAACTTCAAACCAGTAATAGTTAGAGCCGAAAACACTTTTTTGACACTTTTGGCACTTTTGACTGACAAAATGATTATTTTTAGAAACAAATGCACCCAAAAGTCAAAGTTCTCATTTGCAGTTCAAGAAAGTGTTATTTTATGCAACGTTGTAAGTTTAAAATTCAAAACAGTCATAGAGCCGAAAATGCTTTTTTGACATTTTTGGCACTTTTGACTGACAAAATGATTTTTTAGCAAGAAACGCACCCAAAAGTCAAAGTTCTCATTTGCAGTTCAAGAAAGTGTTATTTTATGCAACGTTGTAAGTTTAAAATTCAAAACAGTCATAGAGCCGAAAACGCTTTTTTGACATTTTTGGCACTTTTGACTGACAAAATGATTTTTTTTAGCAACAAATGCACCCAAAAGTTGAAGTTCTCATTTGATGTTCAAGAAAGTTTTATTTTTTCTCATGTTGTCCGTTGAAATTTCAAACCAGTAATAGTTAGAGCCGAAAACACTTTTTTGAAAATTTTGGCACTTTTGACTGACAAAATGATTTTTTTTAGAAACAAATGCACCCAAAAGTTGAAGTTCTCATTTGCAGTTCAAGAAAGTGTTATTTTATGCAACGTTGTAAGTTTAAAATTCAAAACAGTCATAGAGCCGAAAACGCTTTTTTGACATTTTTGGCACTTTTGACTGACAAAATGATTTTTTAGCAAAAAACGCACCCAAAATTCAAAGTTCTCATTGGCAGTTCAAGAAAGTGTTATTTTATGCAACGTTGTAAGTTTAAAATTCAAAACAGTCATAGAGCCGAAAACGCTTTTTTGACATTTTTGGCACTTTTGACTGACAAAATGATTTTTTAGCAAAAAACGCACCCAAAAGTTGAAGTTCTCATTTGATGTTCAAGAAATTGTTATTTTATGCCACATTGTAAGTTTAAAATTCAAAACAGTCATAGAGCCGAAAACGCTTTTTTGACACTTTTGGTACTTTTGACTGACAAAATGATTTTTTTTAGCAACAAATGCACCCAAAAGTTAAAGTTCTCATTTGATGTTCAAGAAAGTTTTATTTTTTCTCATGTTGTCAGTTGAAACTTCAAACCAGTAATAGTTAGAGCCGAAAACACTTTTTTGACACTTTTGGCACATTTTACTGACAAAATGATTATTTTTAGAAACAAATGCACCCAAAAGTCAAAGTTCTCATTTGCAGTTCAAGAAAGTGTTATTTTATGCAACGTTGTAAGTTTAAAATTCAAAACAGTCATAGAGCCGAAAACGCTTTTTTGACACTTTTGGTACTTTTGACTGACAAAATGATTTTTTTTAGCAACAAACGCACCCAAAAGTTGAAGTTCTCATTTGATGTTCAAGAAATTGTTATTTTATGCCACATTGTAAGTTTAAAATTCAAAACAGTCATAGAGCCGAAAACGCTTTTTTGACACTTTTGGTACTTTTGACTGACAAAATGATTTGTTTTAGCAACAAATGCACCCAAAAGTTGAAGTTCTCATTTGATGTTCAAGAAAGTTTTATTTTTTCTCATGTTGTCAGTTGAAACTTCAAACCAGTAATAGTTAGAGCCGAAAACACTTTTTTGACACTTTTGACTGACAAAATGATTTTTAGCAAAAAACGCACCCAAAAGTTGAAGTTCTCATTTGATGTTCAAGAAATTGTTATTTTATGCCACATTGTAAGTTTAAAATTCAAAACAGTCATAGAGCCGAAAACGCTTTTTTGACACTTTTGGCACTTTTGACTGACAAAATGATTTTTTATCAAAAAACGCACCCAAAAGTTGAAGTTCTCCTTTGATGTTCAAGAAATTGTTATTTTATGCCACATTGTAAGTTTAAAATTCAAAACAGTCATAGAGCCGAAAACGCTTTTTTGACACTTTTGGTACTTTTGACTGACAAAATGATTTTTTTTTAATAACAAATGCACCCAAAAGTTGACGTTCTCATTTGATGTTCAAGAAAGTTTTATTTTTTCTCATGTTGTCAGTTGAAACTTCAAACCAGTAATAGTTAGAGCCGAAAACACTTTTTTGACACTTTTGACTGACAAAATGATTTTTTTTAGAAAGAAATGCACCCAAAAGTTGAAGTTCTCATTTGCAGTTCAAGAAAGTGTTATTTAATGCAACGTTGTAAGTTTAAAATTCAAAACAATCATAGAGCCGAAAACGCTTTTTTGACATTTTTGGCACTTTTGACTGACAAAATGATTTTTTAGCAAAAAACGCACCCAAAAGTTGAAGTTCTCATTTGATGTTCAAGAAATTTTTATTTTATGCCACATTGTAAGTTTAAAATTCAAAACAGTCATAGAGCCGAAAACGCTTTTTTGACACTTTTGGCACTTTTGACTGACAAAATAATTTTTTAGCAAAAAACGCACCCAAAAGTTGAAGTTCTCATTTGATGTTCAAGAAATTGTTATTTTATGCCACATTGTAAGTTTAAAATTCAAAACAGTCATAGAGCCGAAAACGCTTTTTTGACACTTTTGGTACTTTTGACTGACAAAATGATTTTTTTTAGCAACAAATGCACCCAAAAGTTGAAGTTCTCATTTGATGTTCAAGAAAGTTTTATTTTTTCTCATGTTGTCAGTTGAAACTTCAAACCAGTAATAGTTAGAGCCGAAAACACTTTTTTGACACTTTTGACTGACAAAATGATTTTTAGCAACAAATGCACCCAAAAGTTGAAGTTCTCATTTGCAGTTCAAGAAAGTGTTATTTAATGCAACGTTGTAAGTTTAAAATTCAAAACAATCATAGAGCCGAAAACGCTTTTTTGACATTTTTGGCACTTTTGACTGACAAAATGATTTTTTAGCAAAAAACGCACCCAAAAGTTGAAGTTCTCATTTGATGTTCAAGAAATTTTTATTTTATGCCACATTGTAAGTTTAAAATTCAAAACAGTCATAGAGCCGAAAACGCTTTTTTGACACTTTTGGCACTTTTGACTGACAAAATAATTTTTTAGCAAAAAACGCACCCAAAAGTTGAAGTTCTCATTTGATGTTCAAGAAATTGTTATTTTATGCCACATTGTAAGTTTAAAATTCAAAACAGTCATAGAGCCGAAAACGCTTTTTTGACACTTTTGGTACTTTTGACTGACAAAATGATTTTTTTTAGCAACAAATGCACCCAAAAGTTGAAGTTCTCATTTGATGTTCAAGAAAGTTTTATTTTTTCTCATGTTGTCAGTTGAAACTTCAAACCAGTAATAGTTAGAGCCGAAAACACTTTTTTGACACTTTTGACTGACAAAATGATTTTTAGCAACAAATGCACCCAAAAGTTTAAGTTCTCATTTGATGTTCAAGAAAGTTTTATATTTTCTCATGTTGTCAGTTGAAACTTCGAACCAGTAATAGTTAGAGCCGAAAACACTTTTTTGACACTTTTGGCACTTTTGACTGACAAAATGATTTTTTTTTAAACAAATGCACCCAAAAGTTGAAGTTCTCATTTGCAGTTCAAGAAAGTGTTATTTTATGCAACGTTGTAAGTTTAAAATTCAAAACAGTCACAGAGCCGAAAACGCTTTTTTGACATTTTTGGCACTTTTGACTGAAAAAATAATTTTTTAGCAAAAAACGCACCCAAAAGTTGAAGTTCTCATTTGATGTTCAAGAAAGTGTTATTTTATGCCACATTGTAAGTTTAAAATTCAAAACAGTCATAGAGCCGAAAACGCTTTTTTGACACTTTTGGTACTTTTGACTGACAAAATGATTTTTTTTTAGCAACAAATGCACCCAAAAGTTGAAGTTCTCATTTGATGTTCAAGAAAGTTTTATTTTTTCTCATGTTGTCAGTTGAAACTTCAAACCAGTAATAGTTAGAGCCGAAAACACTTTTTTGACACTTTTGGCACTTTTGACTGACAAAATGATTATTTTTAGAAACAAATGCACCCAAAAGTCAAAGTTCTCATTTGCAGTTCAAGAAAGTGTTATTTTATGCAACGTTGTAAGTTTAAAATTCAAAACAGTCATAGAGCCGAAAATGCTTTTTTGACATTTTTGGCACTTTTGACTGACAAAATGATTTTTTTTAGAAACAAATGCACCCAAAAGTTGAAGTTCTCATTTGCAGTTCAAGAAAGTGTTATTTTATGCAACATTGTAAGTTTAAAATTCAAAACAGTCATAGAGCCGAAAACGCTTTTTTGACATTTTTGGCACTTTTGACTGACAAAATGATTTTTTTTTAGCAACAAATGCACCCAAAAGTTGAAGTTCTCATTTGATGTTCAAGAAAGTTTTATTTTTTCTCATGTTGTCCGTTGAAATTTCAAACCAGTAATAGTTAGAGCCGAAAACACTTTTTTGAAAATTTTGGCACTTTTGACTGACAAAATGATTTTTTTTAGAAACAAATGCACCCAAAAGTTGAAGTTCTCATTTGCAGTTCAAGAAAGTGTTATTTTATGCAACGTTGTAAGTTTAAAATTCAAAACAGTCATAGAGCCGAAAACGCTTTTTTGACATTTTTGGCACTTTTGACTGACAAAATGATTTTTTAGCAAAAAACGCACCCAAAAGTCAAAGTTCTCATTGGCAGTTCAAGAAAGTGTTATTTTATGCAACGTTGTAAGTTTAAAATTCAAAACAGTCATAGAGCCGAAAACGCTTTTTTGACATTTTTGGCACTTTTGACTGACAAAATGATTTTTTAGCAAAAAACGCACCCAAAAGTTGAAGTTCTCATTTGATGTTCAAGAAATTGTTATTTTATGCCACATTGTAAGTTTAAAATTCAAAACAGTCACAGAGCCGAAAAACGCTTTTTTGACACTTTTGGTACTTTTGACTGACAAAATGATTTTTTTTAGCAACAAATGCACCCAAAAGTTTAAGTTCTCATTTGATGTTCAAGAAAGTTTTATATTTTCTCACGTTGTCAGTTAAAACTTCAAACCAGTAATAGTTAGAGCCGAAAACACTTTTTTGACACTTTTGACTGACAAAATGATTTTTTTTAGCAACAAATGCACCCAAAAGTTGAAGTTCTCATTTGATGTTCAAGAAAGTTTTATTTTTTCTCATGTTGTCAGTTGAAACTTCAAACCAGTAATAGTTAGAGCCGAAAACACTTTTTTGACACTTTTGGCACTTTTGACTGACAAAATGATTTTTTTTAGAAACAAATGCACCCAAAAGTTGAAGTTCTCATTTGCAGTTCAAGAAAGTGTTATTTTATGCAACGTTGTAAGTTTAAAATTCAAAACAGTCATAGAGCCGAAAACGCTTTTTTGACATTTTTGGCACTTTTGACTGACAAAATGATTTTTTAGCAAAAAACGCACCCAAAAGTCAAAGTTCTCATTTGCAGTTCAAGAAAGTGTTATTTTATGCCACATTGTAAGTTTAAAATTCAAAACAGTCATAGAGCCGAAAACGCTTTTTTGACAGTTTTGGTACTTTTGACTGACAAAATGATTTTTTTTTAGCAACAAATGCACCCAAAAGTTGAAGTTCTCATTTGATGTTCAAGAAATTGTTATTTTATGCCACATTGTAAGTTTAAAATTCAAAACAGTCATAGAGCCGAAAACGCTTTTTTGACACTTTTGGCACTTTTGACTGACAAAATGATTTTTTAGCAAAAAACGCACCCAAAAGTTGAAGTTCTCATTTGATGTTCAAGAAATTGTTATTTTATGCCACATTGTAAGTTTAAAATTCAAAACAGTCATAGAGCCGAAAACGCTTTTTTGACACTTTTGGTACTTTTGACTGACAAAATGATTTTTTTTAGCAACAAATGCACCCAAAAGTTGAAGTTCTCATTTGATGTTCAAGAAAGTTTTATTTTTTCTCATGTTGTCAGTTGAAACTTCAAACCAGTAATAGTTAGAGCCGAAAACACTTTTTTGACACTTTTAAATGAACAAAATGATTTTTTTTAGAAACAAATGCACCCAAAAGTTGAAGTTCTCATTTGCAGTTCAAGAAAGTGTTATTTTATGCAACGTTGTAAGTTTAAAATTCAAAACATTTATAGAGCCGAAAACGCTTTTTTGACATTTTTTGCACTTTTGACTGACAAAATGATTTTTAGCAAAAAAC
Organism: Oryzias latipes; assembly: GCF_053564925.1. Lineage (NCBI taxonomy): Eukaryota > Metazoa > Chordata > Actinopteri > Beloniformes > Adrianichthyidae > Oryzias > Oryzias latipes. The sequence continues at coordinate 449,063 of NC_136240.1, forward strand.
GCACCCAAAAGTTGAAGTTCTCATTTGATGTTCAAGAAATTGTTATTTTATGCCACATTGTAAGTTTAAAATTCAAATCAGTCATAGAGCCGAAAACGCTTTTTTGACACTTTTGACTGACAAAATGATTTTTTTTAGAAACAAATGCACCCAAAAGTTGAAGTTCTCATTTGCAGTTCAAGAAAGTGTTATTTTATGCAACGTCGTAAGTTTAAAATTCAAAACAGTCATAGAGCCGAAAACGCTTTTTTGACATTTTTGGCACTTTTGACTGACAAAATGATTTTTTTTAGCAACAAATGCACCCAAAAGTTTAAGTTCTCATTTGATGTTCAAGAAAGTTTTATATTTTCTCATGTTGTCAGTTGAAACTTCGAACCAGTAATAGTTAGAGCCGAAAACACTTTTTTGACACTTTTGGCACTTTTGACTGACAAAATGATTTTTTTTTAAACAAATGCACCCAAAAGTTGAAGTTCTCATTTGCAGTTCAAGAAATTGTTATTTTATGCAACGTTGTAAGTTTAAAATTCAAAACAGTCACAGAGCCGAAAACGCTTTTTTGACATTTTTGGCACTTTTGACTGAAAAAATAATTTTTTAGCAAAAAACGCACCCAAAAGTTGAAGTTCTCATTTGATGTTCAAGAAAGTGTTATTTTATGCCACATTGTAAGTTTAAAATTCAAAACAGTCATAGAGCCGAAAACGCTTTTTTGACACTTTTGGTACTTTTGACTGACAAAATGATTTTTTTTTAGCAACAAATGCACCCAAAAGTTGAAGTTCTCATTTGATGTTCAAGAAAGTTTTATTTTTTCTCATGTTGTCAGTTGAAACTTCAAACCAGTAATAGTTAGAGCCGAAAACACTTTTTTGACACTTTTGGCACTTTTGACTGACAAAATGATTATTTTTAGAAACAAATGCACCCAAAAGTCAAAGTTCTCATTTGCAGTTCAAGAAAGTGTTATTTTATGCAACGTTGTAAGTTTAAAATTCAAAACAGTCATAGAGCCGAAAATGCTTTTTTGACATTTTTGGCACTTTTGACTGACAAAATGATTTTTTAGCAAGAAACGCACCCAAAAGTCAAAGTTCTCATTTGCAGTTCAAGAAAGTGTTATTTTATGCAACGTTGTAAGTTTAAAATTCAAAACAGTCATAGAGCCGAAAACGCTTTTTTGACATTTTTGGCACTTTTGACTGACAAAATGATTTTTTTTTAGCAACAAATGCACCCAAAAGTTGAAGTTCTCATTTGATGTTCAAGAAAGTTTTATTTTTTCTCATGTTGTCCGTTGAAATTTCAAACCAGTAAAAGTTAGAGCCGAAAACACTTTTTTGAAAATTTTGGCACTTTTGACTGACAAAATGATTTTTTTTAGAAACAAATGCACCCAAAAGTTGAAGTTCTCATTTGCAGTTCAAGAAAGTGTTATTTTATGCAACGTTGTAAGTTTAAAATTCAAAACAGTCATAGAGCCGAAAACGCTTTTTTGACATTTTTGGCACTTTTGACTGACAAAATGATTTTTTAGCAAAAAACGCACCCAAAAGTCAAAGTTCTCATTGGCAGTTCAAGAAAGTGTTATTTTATGCAACGTTGTAAGTTTAAAATTCAAAACAGTCATAGAGCCGAAAACGCTTTTTTGACATTTTTGGCACTTTTGACTGACAAAATGATTTTTTAGCAAAAAACGCACCCAAAAGTTGAAGTTCTCATTTGCAGTTCAAGAAAGTGTTATTTTATGCAACGTCGTAAGTTTAAAATTCAAAACAGTCATAGAGCCGAAAACGCTTTTTTGACATTTTTGGCACTTTTGACTGACAAAATGATTTTTTTTAGCAACAAATGCACCCAAAAGTTGAAGTTCTCATTTGATGTTCAAGAAAGTTTTATATTTTCTCATGTTGTCAGTTGAAACTTCAAACCAGTAATAGTTAGAGCCGAAAACACTTTTTTGACACTTTTGGCACTTTTGACTGACAAAATGATTTTTTTTTAAACAAATGCACCCAAAAGTTGAAGTTCTCATTTGCAGTTCAAGAAAGTGTTATTTTATGCAACGTTGTAAGTTTAAAATTCAAAACAGTCACAGAGCCGAAAACGCTTTTTTGACATTTTTGGCACTTTTGACTGAAAAAATAATTTTTTAGCAAAAAACGCACCCAAAAGTTGAAGTTCTCATTTGATGTTCAAGAAAGGGTTATTTTATGCCACATTGTAAGTTTAAAATTCAAAACAGTCATAGAGCCGAAAAAGCTTTTTTGACACTTTTGGTACTTTTGACTGACAAAATGATTTTTTTTTAGCAACAAATGCACCCAAAAGTTGAAGTTCTCATTTGATGTTCAAGAAAGTTTTATTTTTTCTCATGTTGTCAGTTGAAACTTCAAACCAGTAATAGTTAGAGCCGAAAACACTTTTTTGACACTTTTGGCACTTTTGACTGACAAAATGATTATTTTTAGAAACAAATGCACCCAAAAGTCAAAGTTCTCATTTGCAGTTCAAGAAAGTGTTATTTTATGCAACGTTGTAAGTTTAAAATTCAAAACAGTCATAGAGCCGAAAATGCTTTTTTGACATTTTTGGCACTTTTGACTGACAAAATGATTTTTTAGCAAGAAACGCACCCAAAAGTCAAAGTTCTCATTTGCAGTTCAAGAAAGTGTTATTTTATGCAACGTTGTAAGTTTAAAATTCAAAACAGTCATAGAGCCGAAAACGCTTTTTTGACTTTTTTGGCACTTTTGACTGACAAAATGATTTTTTTTAGCAACAAATGCACCCAAAAGTTTAAGTTCTCATTTGATGTTCAAGAAAGTTTTATTTTTTCTCATGTTGTCCGTTGAAATTTCAAACCAGTAATAGTTAGAGCCGAAAACACTTTTTTGAAAATTTTGGCACTTTTGACTGACAAAATGATTTTTTTTAGAAACAAATGCACCCAAAAGTTGAAGTTCTCATTTGCAGTTCAAGAAAGTGTTATTTTATGCAACGTTGTAAGTTTAAAATTCAAAACAGTCATAGAGCCGAAAACGCTTTTTTGACATTTTTGGCACTTTTGACTGACAAAATGATTTTTTAGCAAAAAACGCACCCAAAAGTCAAAGTTCTCATTGGCAGTTCAAGAAAGTGTTATTTTATGCAACGTTGTAAGTTTAAAATTCAAAACAGTCATAGAGCCGAAAACGCTTTTTTGACACTTTTGGCACTTTTGACTGACAAAATGATTTTTTAGCAAAAAACGCACCCAAAAGTTGAAGTTCTCATTTGATGTTCAAGAAATTGTTATTTTATGCCACATTGTAAGTTTAAAATTCAAAACAGTCATAGAGCCGAAAAACGCTTTTTGACACTTTTGGTACTTTTGACTGACAAAATGATTTTTTTTAGCAACAAATGCACCCAAAAGTTGAAGTTCTCATTTGATGTTCAAGAAAGTTTTATTTTTTCTCATGTTGTCAGTTGAAATTTCAAACCAGTAATAGTTAGAGCCGAAAACACTTTTTTGACACTTTTGGCACTTTTGAGTGACAAAATGATTTTTTTTAGAAACAAATGCACCCAAAAGTTGAAGTTCTCATTTGATGTTCAAGAAAGTTTTATTTTTTCTCATGTTGTCAGTTGAAACTTCAAACCAGTAATAGTTAGAGCCGAAAAATCTTTTTTGACACTTTTGGCACTTTTGACTGACAAAATGATTTTTTTTAGAAACAAATGCACCCAAAAGTTGAAGTTCTCATTTGCAGTTCAAGAAAGTGTTATTTTATGCAACATTGTAAGTTTAAAATTCAAAACAGTCATAGAGCCGAAAACTTTTTTTTGACATTTTTGGCACTTTTGACTGACAAAATGATTTTTTAGCAAAAAACGCACCCAAAAGTTGAAGTTCTCATTTGATGTTCAAGAAATTGTTATTTTATGCCACATTGTAAGTTTAAAATTCAAAACAGTCATAGAGCCGAAAACGCTTTTTTGACATTTTTGGTACTTTTGACTGACAAAATGATTTGTTTTAGCAACAAATGCACCCAAAAGTTGAAGTTCTCATTTGATGTTCAAGAAAGTTTTATTTTTTCTCATGTTGTCAGTTGAAACTTCAAACCAGTAATAGTTAGAGCCGAAAACACTTTTTTGACACTTTTGACTGACAAAATGATTTTTTTTAGAAAGAAATGCACCCAAAAGTTGAAGTTCTCATTTGCAGTTCAAGAAAGTGTTATTTTATGCAACGTTGTAAGTTTAAAATTCAAAACAATCATAGAGCCGAAAACGCTTTTTTGACATTTTTGGCACTTTTGACTGACAAAATGATTTTTAGCAAAAAACGCACCCAAAAGTTGAAGTTCTCATTTGATGTTCAAGAAATTGTTATTTTATGCCACATTGTAAGTTTAAAATTCAAAACAGTCATAGAGCCGAAAACGCTTTTTTGACACTTTTGGCACTTTTGACTGACAAAATGATTTTTTAGCAAAAAACGCACCCAAAAGTTGAAGTTCTCCTTTGATGTTCAAGAAATTGTTATTTTATGCCACATTGTAAGTTTAAAATTCAAAACAGTCATAGAACCGAAAACGCTTTTTTGACACTTTTGGCACTTTTGACTGACAAAATTATTTTTTAACAACAAATGCCCCCAAAAGTTTAAGTTCTCATTTGCAGTTCAAGAAATTGTTATTTTATGCCACGTGGTAAGTTGAAAATTCAAAACAGTCATAGAGCCGAAAACGCTTTTTTGACACTTTTGGCACTTTTGACTGACAAAATGAATTTTAAGCACAAAACCAGTCAAAATTTAAAGTTTGCATTTGCAGTTCAAAAATGTGTTTTTTTTTGTCACGTTGTAAGTTGAAAATTCAAAACAGTCATTGAGCCAAAAACCCTTTTTTGACACTTTTGGCACTTTTGACTGACAAAATGATTTTTTAGCAAAAAACGCACCCAAAAGTCAAAGTTCTTATTTGCAGTTCAAGAAAGTGTTATTTTTTGTCACGTTGTAAGTTAAATCTTCAAAACAGTCATACTCTGAGCATAGACTTTTTTGACACTTTTGGTACTTTTGACTGACAAAATGATTTTTTTTTAGCAACAAATGCACCCAAAAGTTTAAGTTCTCATTTGATGTTCAAGAAAGTTTTATATTTTCTCATGTTGTCAGTTGAAACTTCAAACCAGTAATAGTTAGAGCCGAAAACACTTTTTTGACACTTTTGACTGACAAAATGATTTTTTTTAGAAACAAATGCACCCAAAAGTTGAAGTTCTCATTTGATGTTCAAGAAAGTTTTATTTTTTCTCATGTTGTCAGTTGAAACTTCAAACCAGTAATAGTTAGAGCCGAAAACACTTTTTTGACACTTTTGGCACTTTTGACTGACAAAATGATTTTTTTTAGAAACAAATGCACCCAAAAGTCAAAGTTCTTATTTGCAGTTCAAGAAAGTGTTATTTTTTGTCACGTTGTAAGTTAAATCTTCAAAACAGTCATACTCTGAGCATAGACTTTTTTGACACTTTTGGTACTTTTGACTGACAAAATGATTTTTTTTAGCAACAAATGCACCCAAAAGTTTAAGTTCTCATTTTATGTTCAAGAAAGTTTTATATTTTCTCATGTTGTCAGTTAAAACTTCAAACCAGTAATAGTTAGAGCCGAAAACACTTTTTTGACACTTTTGACTGACAAAATGATTTTTTTTAGCAACAAATGCACCCAAAAGTTGAAGTTCTCATTTGATGTTCAAGAAAGTTTTATTTTTTCTCATGTTGTCAGTTGAAACTTCAAACCAGTAATAGTTAGAGCCGAAAACACTTTTTTGACACTTTTGGCACTTTTGACTGACAAAATGATTTTTTTTAGAAACAAATGCACCCAAAAGTTGAAGTTCTCATTTGCAGTTCAAGAAAGTGTTATTTTATGCAACGTTGTAAGTTTAAAATTCAAAACAGTCATAGAGCCGAAAACGCTTTTTTGACATTTTTGGCACTTTTGACTGACAAAATGATTTTTTAGCAAAAAACGCACCCAAAAGTCAAAGTTCTCATTTGCAGTTCAAGAAAGAGTTATTTTATGCCACATTGTAAGTTTAAAATTCAAAACAGTCATAGAGCCGAAAACGCTTTTTTGACAGTTTTGGTACTTTTGACTGACAAAATGATTTTTTTTTAGCAACAAATGCACCCAAAAGTTGAAGTTCTCATTTGATGTTCAAGAAATTGTTATTTTATGCCACATTGTAAGTTTAAAATTCAAAACAGTCATAGAGCCGAAAACGCTTTTTTGACACTTTTGGCACTTTTGACTGACAAAATGATTTTTTAGCAAAAAACGCACCCAAAAGTTGAGGTTCTCATTTGATGTTCAAGAAAGTGTTATTTTATGCCACATTGTAAATTTAAAATTCAAAACAGTCATAGAGCCGAAAACGCTTTTTTGACACTTTTGGCACTTTTGACTGACAAAATGATTTTTTAGCAAAAAACGCACCCAAAAGTTGAAGTTCTCATTTGATGTTCAAGAAATTGTTATTTTATGCCACATTGTAAGTTTAAAATTCAAAACAGTCATAGAGCCGAAAACGCTTTTTTGACACTTTTGGTACTTTTGACTGACAAAATGATTTTTTTTAGCAACAAATGCACCCAAAAGTTGAAGTTCTCATTTGATGTTCAAGAAAGTTTTATTTTTTCTCATGTTGTCAGTTGAAACTTCAAACCAGTAATAGTTAGAGCCGAAAACACTTTTTTGACACTTTTAAATGAACAAAATGATTTTTTTTAGAAACAAATGCACCCAAAAGTTGAAGTTCTCATTTGCAGTTCAAGAAAGTGTTATTTTATGCAACGTTGTAAGTTTAAAATTCAAAACAATCATAGAGCCGAAAACGCTTTTTTGACATTTTTTGCACTTTTGACTGACAAAATGATTTTTAGCAAAAAACGCACTCAAAAGTTGAAGTTCTCATTTGATGTTCAAGAAATTATTTTATGCCACATTGTAAGTTTAAAATTCAAATCAGTCATAGAGCCAAAAACGCTTTTTTGACACTTTTGACTGACAAAATGATTTTTTTTAGAAACAAATGCACCCAAAAGTTGAAGTTCTCATTTGCAGTTCAAGAAAGTGTTATTTTTTCTCATGTTGTCAGTTGAAACTTCAAACCAGTAATAGAGCCGAAAACACTTTTTTGACACTTTTGGCACTTTTGACTGACAAAATGATTATTTTTAGAAACAAATGCACCCAAAAGTCAAAGTTCTCATTTGCAGTTCAAGAAAGTGTTATTTTATGCAACGTTGTAAGTTTAAAATTCAAAACAGTCATAGAGCCGAAAATGCTTTTTTGACATTTTTGGCACTTTTGACTGACAAAATGATTTTTTTTAGAAACAAATGCACCCAAAAGTTGAAGTTCTCATTTGCAGTTCAAGAAAGTGTTATTTTATGCAACATTGTAAGTTTAAAATTCAAAACAGTCATAGAGCCGAAAACGCTTTTTTGACATTTTTGGCACTTTTGACTGACAAAATGATTTTTTTTTAGCAACAAATGCACCCAAAAGTTGAAGTTCTCATTTGATGTTCAAGAAACTTTTATTTTTTCTCATGTTGTCCGTTGAAATTTCAAACCAGTAATAGTTAGAGCCGAAAACACTTTTTTGAAAATTTTGGCACTTTTGACTGACAAAATGATTTTTTTTAGAAACAAATGCACCCAAAAGTTGAAGTTCTCATTTGCAGTTCAAGAAAGTGTTATTTTATGCAACGTTGTAAGTTTAAAATTCAAAACAGTCATAGAGCCGAAAACGCTTTTTTGACATTTTTGGCACTTTTGACTGACAAAATGATTTTTTAGCAAAAAACGCACCCAAAAGTCAAAGTTCTCATTGGCAGTTCAAGAAAGTGTTATTTTATGCAACGTTGTAAGTTTAAAATTCAAAACAGTCATAGAGCCGAAAACGCTTTTTTGACATTTTTGGCACTTTTGACTGACAAAATGATTTTTTAGCAAAAAACGCACCCAAAAGTTGAAGTTCTCATTTGATGTTCAAGAAATTGTTATTTTATGCCACATTGTAAGTTTAAAATTCAAAACAGTCACAGAGCCGAAAAACGCTTTTTTGACACTTTTGGTACTTTTGACTGACAAAATGATTTTTTTTAGCAACAAATGCACCCAAAAGTTTAAGTTCTCATTTGATGTTCAAGAAAGTTTTATATTTTCTCACGTTGTCAGTTAAAACTTCAAACCAGTAATAGTTAGAGCCGAAAACACTTTTTTGACACTTTTGACTGACAAAATGATTTTTTTTAGCAACAAATGCACCCAAAAGTTGAAGTTCTCATTTGATGTTCAAGAAAGTTTTATTTTTTCTCATGTTGTCAGTTGAAACTTCAAACCAGTAATAGTTAGAGCCGAAAACACTTTTTTGACACTTTTGGCACTTTTGACTGACAAAATGATTTTTTTTAGAAACAAATGCACCCAAAAGTCAAAGTTCTTATTTGCAGTTCAAGAAAGTGTTATTTTTTGTCACGTTGTAAGTTAAATCTTCAAAACAGTCATACTCTGAGCATAGACTTTTTTGACACTTTTGGTACTTTTGACTGACAAAATGATTTTTTTTAGCAACAAATGCACCCAAAAGTTTAAGTTCTCATTTTATGTTCAAGAAAGTTTTATATTTTCTCATGTTGTCAGTTAAAACTTCAAACCAGTAATAGTTAGAGCCGAAAACACTTTTTTGACACTTTTGACTGACAAAATGATTTTTTTTAGCAACAAATGCACCCAAAAGTTGAAGTTCTCATTTGATGTTCAAGAAAGTTTTATTTTTTCTCATGTTGTCAGTTGAAACTTCAAACCAGTAATAGTTAGAGCCGAAAACACTTTTTTGACACTTTTGGCACTTTTGACTGACAAAATGATTTTTTTTAGAAACAAATGCACCCAAAAGTTGAAGTTCTCATTTGCAGTTCAAGAAAGTGTTATTTTATGCAACGTTGTAAGTTTAAAATTCAAAACAGTCATAGAGCCGAAAACGCTTTTTTGACATTTTTGGCACTTTTGACTGACAAAATGATTTTTTAGCAAAAAACGCACCCAAAAGTCAAAGTTCTCATTTGCAGTTCAAGAAAGAGTTATTTTATGCCACATTGTAAGTTTAAAATTCAAAACAGTCATAGAGCCGAAAACGCTTTTTTGACAGTTTTGGTACTTTTGACTGACAAAATGATTTTTTTTTAGCAACAAATGCACCCAAAAGTTGAAGTTCTCATTTGATGTTCAAGAAATTGTTATTTTATGCCACATTGTAAGTTTAAAATTCAAAACAGTCATAGAGCCGAAAACGCTTTTTTGACACTTTTGGCACTTTTGACTGACAAAATGATTTTTTAGCAAAAAACGCACCCAAAAGTTGAGGTTCTCATTTGATGTTCAAGAAAGTGTTATTTTATGCCACATTGTAAATTTAAAATTCAAAACAGTCATAGAGCCGAAAACGCTTTTTTGACACTTTTGGCACTTTTGACTGACAAAATGATTTTTTAGCAAAAAACGCACCCAAAAGTTGAAGTTCTCATTTGATGTTCAAGAAATTGTTATTTTATGCCACATTGTAAGTTTAAAATTCAAAACAGTCATAGAGCCGAAAACGCTTTTTTGACACTTTTGGTACTTTTGACTGACAAAATGATTTTTTTTAGCAACAAATGCACCCAAAAGTTGAAGTTCTCATTTGATGTTCAAGAAAGTTTTATTTTTTCTCATGTTGTCAGTTGAAACTTCAAACCAGTAATAGTTAGAGCCGAAAACACTTTTTTGACACTTTTAAATGAACAAAATGATTTTTTTTAGAAACAAATGCACCCAAAAGTTGAAGTTCTCATTTGCAGTTCAAGAAAGTGTTATTTTATGCAACGTTGTAAGTTTAAAATTCAAAACAATCATAGAGCCGAAAACGCTTTTTTGACATTTTTTGCACTTTTGACTGACAAAATGATTTTTAGCAAAAAACGCACTCAAAAGTTGAAGTTCTCATTTGATGTTCAAGAAATTATTTTATGCCACATTGTAAGTTTAAAATTCAAATCAGTCATAGAGCCAAAAACGCTTTTTTGACACTTTTGACTGACAAAATGATTTTTTTTAGAAACAAATGCACCCAAAAGTTGAAGTTCTCATTTGCAGTTCAAGAAAGTGTTATTTTTTCTCATGTTGTCAGTTGAAACTTCAAACCAGTAATAGTTAGAGCCGAAAACACTTTTTTGACACTTTTGGCACTTTTGACTGACAAAATGATTTTTTTTAGAAACAAATGCACCCAAAAGTTGAAGTTCTCATTTGATGTTCAAGAAAGTTTTATTTTTTCTCATGTTGTCAGTTGAAACTTCAAACCAGTAATAGTAAGAGCCGAAAACACTTTTTTGACACTTTTGGCACTTTTGACTGACAAAATGATTTTTTTTAGAAACAAATGCACCCAAAAGTTGAAATTCTCATTTGATGTTCAAGAAAGTTTTATTTTTTCTCATGTTGTCAGTTGAAACTTCAAACCAGTAATAGTAAGAGCCGAAAACGCTTTTTAGACACTTTTGACTGACAAAATGATTTTTTTTAGAAACAAATGCACCCAAAAGTTGAAGTTCTCATTTGCAGTTCAAGAAAGTGTTATTTTATGCAACGTCGTAAGTTTAAAATTCAAAACAGTCATAGAGCCGAAAACGCTTTTTTGACATTTTTGGCACTTTTGACTGACAAAATGATTTTTTTTAGCAAAAAATGCACCCAAAAGTTTAAGTTCTCATTTGATGTTCAAGAAAGTTTTATATTTTCTCATGTTGTCAGTTGAAAATTCAAACCAGTAATAGTTAGAGCCGAAAACACTTTTTTGACACTTTTGGCACTTTTGACTGACAAAATGATTTTTTTTTAAACAAATGCACCCAAAAGTTGAAGTTCTCATTTGCAGTTCAAGAAAGTGTTATTTTATGCAACGTTGTAAGTTTAAAATTCAAAACAGTCACAGAGCCGAAAACGCTTTTTTGACATTTTTGGCACTTTTGACTGACAAAATGATTTTTTAGCAAAAAACGCACCCAAAAGTTGACGTTCTCATTTGATGTTCAAGAAAGTGTTATTTTATGCCACATTGTAAGTTTAAAATTCAAAACAGTCATAGAGCCGAAAACGCTTTTTTGACACTTTTGGTACTTTTGACTGACAAAATGATTATTTTTTAGCAACAAATGCACCCAAAAGTTGAAGTTCTCATTTGATGTTCAAGAAAGTTTTATTTTTTCTCATGTTGTCAGTTGAAACTTCAAACCAGTAATAGTTAGAGCCGAAAACACTTTTTTGACACTTTTGGCACTTTTGACTGACAAAATGATTATTTTTAGAAACAAATGCACCCAAAAGTCAAAGTTCTCATTTGCAGTTCAAGAAAGTGTTATTTTATGCAACGTTGTAAGTTTAAAATTCAAAACAGTCATAGAGCCGAAAATGCTTTTTTGACATTTTTGGCACTTTTGACTGACAAAATGATTTTTTAGCAAGAAACGCACCCAAAAGTCAAAGTTCTCATTTGCAGTTCAAGAAAGTGTTATTTTATGCAACGTTGTAAGTTTAAAATTCAAAACAGTCATAGAGCCGAAAACGCTTTTTTGACATTTTTGGCACTTTTGACTGACAAAATGATTTTTTTTAGCAACAAATGCACCCAAAAGTTGAAGTTCTCATTTGATGTTCAAGAAAGTTTTATTTTTTCTCATGTTGTCCGTTGAAATTTCAAACCAGTAATAGTTAGAGCCGAAAACACTTTTTTGAAAATTTTGGCACTTTTGACTGACAAAATGATTTTTTTTAGAAACAAATGCACCCAAAAGTTGAAGTTCTCATTTGCAGTTCAAGAAAGTGTTATTTTATGCAACGTTGTAAGTTTAAAATTCAAAACAGCCATAGAGCCGAAAACGCTTTTTTGACATTTTTGGCACTTTTGACTGACAAAATGATTTTTTAGCAAAAAACGCACCCAAAAGTCAAAGTTCTCATTGGCAGTTCAAGAAAGTGTTATTTTATGCAACGTTGTAAGTTTAAAATTCAAAACAGTCATAGAACCGAAAACGCTTTTTTGACATTTTTGGCACTTTTGACTGACAAAATGATTTTTTAGCAAAAAACGCACCCAAAAGTTGAAGTTCTCATTTGATGTTCAAGAAATTGTTATTTTATGCCACATTGTAAGTTTAAAATTCAAAACAGTCATAGAGCCGAAAAACGCTTTTTTGACACTTTTGGTACTTTTGACTGACAAAATGATTTTTTTTAGCAACAAATGCACCCAAAAGTTGAAGTTCTCATTTGATGTTCAAGAAAGTTTTATTTTTTCTCATGTTGTCAGTTGAAATTTCAAACCAGTAATAGTTAGAGCCGAAAACACTTTTTTGACACTTTTGGCACTTTTGAGTGACAAAATGATTTTTTTTAGAAACAAATGCACCCAAAAGTTGAAGTTCTCATTTGATGTTCAAGAAAGTTTTATTTTTTCTCATGTTGTCAGTTGAAACTTCAAACCAGTAATAGTTAGAGCCGAAAAATCTTTTTTGACACTTTTGGCACTTTTGACTGACAAAATGATTTTTTTTAGAAACAAATGCACCCAAAAGTTGATGTTCTCATTTGCAGTTCAAGAAAGTGTTATTTTATGCAACGTTGTAAGTTTAAAATTCAAAACAGTCATAGAGCCGAAAACTTTTTTTTGACATTTTTGGCACTTTTGACTGACAAAATGATTTTTTAGCAAAAAACGCACCCAAAAGTTGAAGTTCTCATTTGATGTTCAAGAAATTGTTATTTTATGCCACATTGTAAGTTTAAAATTCAAAACAGTCATAGAGCCGAAAACGCTTTTTTGACACTTTTGGTACTTTTGACTGACAAAATGATTTGTTTTAGCAACAAATGCACCCAAAAGTTGAAGTTCTCATTTGATGTTCAAGAAAGTTTTATTTTTTCTCATGTTGTCAGTTGAAACTTCAAACCAGTAATAGTTAGAGCCGAAAACACTTTTTTGAAAATTTTGGCACTTTTGACTGACAAAATGATTTTTTTTAGAAACAAATGCACCCAAAAGTTGAAGTTCTCATTTGCAGTTCAAGAAAGTGTTATTTTATGCAACGTTGTAAGTTTAAAATTCAAAACAGTCATAGAGCCGAAAACGCTTTTTTGACATTTTTGGCACTTTTGACTGACAAAATGATTTTTTAGCAAAAAACGCACCCAAAAGTCAAAGTTCTCATTGGCAGTTCAAGAAAGTGTTATTTTATGCAACGTTGTAAGTTTAAAATTCAAAACAGTCATAGAACCGAAAACGCTTTTTTGACATTTTTGGCACTTTTGACTGACAAAATGATTTTTTAGCAAAAAACGCACCCAAAAGTTGAAGTTCTCATTTGATGTTCAAGAAATTGTTATTTTATGCCACATTGTAAGTTTAAAATTCAAAACAGTCATAGAGCCGAAAAACGCTTTTTTGACACTTTTGGTACTTTTGACTGACAAAATGATTTTTTTTAGCAACAAATGCACCCAAAAGTTGAAGTTCTCATTTGATGTTCAAGAAAGTTTTATTTTTTCTCATGTTGTCAGTTGAAATTTCAAACCAGTAATAGTTAGAGCCGAAAACACTTTTTTGACACTTTTGGCACTTTTGAGTGACAAAATGATTTTTTTTAGAAACAAATGCACCCAAAAGTTGAAGTTCTCATTTGATGTTCAAGAAAGTTTTATTTTTTCTCATGTTGTCAGTTGAAACTTCAAACCAGTAATAGTTAGAGCCGAAAAATCTTTTTTGACACTTTTGGCACTTTTGACTGACAAAATGATTTTTTTTAGAAACAAATGCACCCAAAAGTTGAAGTTCTCATTTGCAGTTCAAGAAAGTGTTATTTTATGCAACGTTGTAAGTTTAAAATTCAAAACAGTCATAGAGCCGAAAACTTTTTTTTGACATTTTTGGCACTTTTGACTGACAAAATGATTTTTTAGCAAAAAACGCACCCAAAAGTTGAAGTTCTCATTTGATGTTCAAGAAATTGTTATTTTATGCCACATTGTAAGTTTAAAATTCAAAACAGTCATAGAGCCGAAAACGCTTTTTTGACACTTTTGGTACTTTTGACTGACAAAATGATTTGTTTTAGCAACAAATGCACCCAAAAGTTGAAGTTCTCATTTGATGTTCAAGAAAGTTTTATTTTTTCTCATGTTGTCAGTTGAAACTTCAAACCAGTAATAGTTAGAGCCGAAAACACTTTTTTGACACTTTTGACTGACAAAATGATTTTTTTTAGAAAGAAATGCACCCAAAAGTTGAAGTTCTCATTTGCAGTTCAAGAAAGTGTTATTTTATGCAACGTTGTAAGTTTAAAATTCAAAACAATCATAGAGCCGAAAACGCTTTTTTGACATTTTTGGCACTTTTGACTGACAAAATGATTTTTAGCAAAAAACGCACCCAAAAGTTGAAGTTCTCATTTGATGTTCAAGAAATTGTTATTTTATGCCACATTGTAAGTTTAAAATTCAAAACAGTCATAGAGCCGAAAACGCTTTTTTGACACTTTTGGCACTTTTGACTGACAAAATGATTTTTTAGCAAAAAACGCACCCAAAAGTTGAAGTTCTCCTTTGATGTTCAAGAAATTTTTATTTTATGCCACATTGTAAGTTTAAAATTCAAAACAGTCATAGAGCCGAAAACGCTTTTTTGACACTTTTGGTACTTTTGACTGACAAAATGATTTTTTTTAGCAACAAATGCACCCAAAAGTTGACGTTCTCATTTGATGTTCAAGAAAGTTTTATTTTTTCTCATGTTGTCAGTTGAAACTTCAAACCAGTAATAGTTAGAGCCGAAAACACTTTTTTGACACTTTTGACTGACAAAATGATTTTTTTTAGAAAGAAATGCACCCAAAAGTTGAAGTTCTCATTTGCAGTTCAAGAAAGTGTTATTTAATGCAACGTTGTAAGTTTAAAATTCAAAACAATCATAGAGCCAAAAACGCTTTTTTGACATTTTTGGCACTTTTGACTGACAAAATGATTTTTTAGCAAAAAACGCACCCAAAAGTTGAAGTTCTCATTTGATGTTCAAGAAATTGTTATTTTATGCCACATTGTAAGTTTAAAATTCAAAACAGTCATAGAGCCGAAAACGCTTTTTTGACACTTTTGGCACTTTTGACTGACAAAATGATTTTTTAGCAAAAAACGCACCCAAAAGTTGAAGTTCTCATTTGATGTTCAAGAAATTGTTATTTTATGCCACATTGTAAGTTTAAAATTCAAAACAGTCATAGAGCCGAAAACGCTTTTTTGACACTTTTGGTACTTTTGACTGACAAAATGATTTTTTTTAGCAACAAATGCACCCAAAAGTTGAAGTTCTCATTTGATGTTCAAGAAAGTTTTATTTTTTCTCATGTTGTCAGTTGAAACTTCAAACCAGTAATAGTTAGAGCCGAAAACACTTTTTTGACACTTTTGACTGACAAAATGATTTTTTTTAGAAAGAAATGCACCCAAAAGTTGAAGTTCTCATTTGCAGTTCAAGAAAGTGTTATTTTATGCAACGTTGTAAGTTTAAAATTCAAAACAATCATAGAGCCGAAAACGCTTTTTTGACATTTTTGGCACTTTTGACTGACAAAATGATTTTTAGCAAAAAACGCACCCAAAAGTTGAAGTTCTCATTTGATGTTCAAGAAATTGTTATTTTATGCCACATTGTAAGTTTAAAATTCAAAACAGTCATAGAGCCGAAAACGCTTTTTTGACACTTTTGGCACTTTTGACTGACAAAATAATTTTTTAGCAAAAAACGCACCCAAAAGTTGAAGTTCTCCTTTGATGTTCAAGAAATTGTTATTTTATGCCACATTGTAAGTTTAAAATTCAAAACAGTCATAGAGCCGAAAATGCTTTTTTGACACTTTTGGTACTTTTGACTGACAAAATGATTTTTTTTAGCAACAAATGCACCCAAAAGTTGAAGTTCTCATTTGATGTTCAAGAAAGTTTTACTTTTTCTCATAATGTCAGTTGAAACTTCAAACCAGTAATAGTTAGAGCCGAAAACACTTTTTTGACACTTTTGACTGACAAAATGATTTTTTTTAGAAAGAAAAGCACCCAAAAGTTGAAGTTCTCATTTGCAGTTCAAGAAAGTGTTATTTTATGCAACGTTGTAAGTTTAAAATTCAAAACAATCATAGAGCCGAAAACGCTTTTTTGACATTTTTGGCACTTTTGACTGACAAAATGATTTTTTAGCAAAAAACGCACCCAAAAGTTGAAGTTCTCATTTGATGTTCAAGAAATTGTTATTTTATGCCACATTGTAAGTTTAAAATTCAAAACAGTCATAGAGCCGAAAACGCTTTTTTGACACTTTTGGCACTTTTGACTGACAAAATGATTTTTTAGCAAAAAACGCACCCAAAAGTTGAAGTTCTCATTTGATGTTCAAGAAATTGTTATTTTATGCCACATTGTAAGTTTAAAATTCAAAACAGTCATAGAGCCGAAAACGCTTTTTTGACACTTTTGGTACTTTTGACTGACAAAATGATTTTTTTTAGCAACAAATGCACCCAAAAGTTGAAGTTCTCATTTGATGTTCAAGAAAGTTTTATTTTTTCTCATGTTGTCAGTTGAAACTTCAAACCAGTAATAGTTAGAGCCGAAAACACTTTTTTGACACTTTTGGCACTTTTGACTGACAAAATGATTTTTTTTAGAAAGAAATGCACCCAAAAGTTGAAGTTCTCATTTGCAGTTCAAGAAAGTGTTATTTTATGCAACGTTGTAAGTTTAAAATTCAAAACAATCATAGAGCCGAAAACGCTTTTTTGACATTTTTGGCACTTTTGACTGACAAAATGATTTTTAGCAAAAAACGCACCCAAAAGTTGAAGTTCTCATTTGATGTTCAAGAAATTGTTATTTTATGCCACATTGTAAGTTTAAAATTCAAAACAGTCATAGAGCCGAAAACGCTTTTTTGACACTTTTGGCACTTTTGACTGACAAAATAATTTTTTAGCAAAAAACGCACCCAAAAGTTGAAGTTCTCCTTTGATGTTCAAGAAATTGTTATTTTATGCCACATTGTAAGTTTAAAATTCAAAACAGTCATAGAGCCGAAAATGCTTTTTTGACACTTTTGGTACTTTTGACTGACAAAATGATTTTTTTTAGCAACAAATGCACCCAAAAGTTGAAGTTCTCATTTGATGTTCAAGAAAGTTTTACTTTTTCTCATGTTGTCAGTTGAAACTTCAAACCAGTAATAGTTAGAGCCGAAAACACTTTTTTGACACTTTTGACTGACAAAATGATTTTTTTTAGAAAGAAATGCACCCAAAAGTTGAAGTTCTCATTTGCAGTTCAAGAAAGTGTTATTTTATGCAACGTTGTAAGTTTAAAATTCAAAACAATCATAGAGCCGAAAACGCTTTTTTGACATTTTTGGCACTTTTGACTGACAAAATGATTTTTTAGCAAAAAACGCACCCAAAAGTTGAAGTTCTCATTTGATGTTCAAGAAATTGTTATTTTATGCCACATTGTAAGTTTAAAATTCAAAACAGTCATAGAGCCGAAATTGCTTTTTTGACACTTTTGGCACTTTTGACTGACAAAATGATTTTTTAGCAAAAAACGCACCCAAAAGTTGAAGTTCTCATTTGATGTTCAAGAAATTGTTATTTTATGCCACATTGTAAGTTTAAAATTCAAAACAGTCATAGAGCCGAAAACGCTTTTTTGACACTTTTGGTACTTTTGACTGACAAAATGATTTTTTTTAGCAACAAATGCACCCAAAAGTTGAAGTTCTCATTTGATGTTCAAGAAAGTTTTATTTTTTCTCATGTTGTCAGTTGAAACTTCAAACCAGTAATAGTTAGAGCCGAAAACACTTTTTTGACACTTTTGGCACTTTTGACTGACAAAATGATTTTTTTTAGAAACAAATGCACCCAAAAGTTGAAGTTCTCATTTGATGTTCAAGAAAGTTTTATTTTTTCTCATGTTGTCAGTTGAAACTTCAAACCAGTAATAGTAAGAGCCGAAAACACTTTTTTGACACTTTTGGCACTTTTGACTGACAAAATGATTTTTTTTAGAAACAAATGCACCCAAAAGTTGAAGTTCTCATTTGCAGTTCAAGAAAGTGTTATTTTATGCAACGTTGTAAGTTTAAAATTCAAAACAATCATAGAGCCGAAAACGCTTTTTGGACATTTTTGGCACTTTTGACTGACAAAATGATTTTTTAGCAAAAAACGCACCCAAAAGTTGAAGTTCTCATTTGATGTTCAAGAAATTGTTATTTTATGCCACATTGTAAGTTTAAAATTCAAAACAGTCATAGAGCCGAAAACGCTTTTTTGACATTTTTGGCACTTTTGACTGACAAAATGATTTTTTAGCAAAAAACGCACCCAAAAGTTGAAGTTCTCATTTGATGTTCAAGAAAGTTTTATTTTTTCTCATGTTGTCAGTTGAAACTTCAAACCAGTAATAGTTAGAGCCGAAAAATCTTTTTTGACACTTTTGGCACTTTTGACTGACAAAATGATTTTTTTTAGAAACAAATGCACCCAAAAGTTGAAGTTCTCATTTGCAGTTCAAGAAAGTGTTATTTTATGCAACATTGTAAGTTTAAAATTCAAAACAGTCATAGAGCCGAAAACGCTTTTTTGACATTTTTGGCACTTTTGACTGACAAAATGATTTTTTAGCAAAAAACGCACCCAAAAGTTGAAGTTCTCATTTGATGTTCAAGAAATTGTTATTTTATGCCACATTGTAAGTTAAAAATTCAAAACAGTCATAGAGCCGAAAACGCTTTTTTGACACTTTTGGTACTTTTGACTGACAAAATGATTTGTTTTAGCAACAAATGCACCCAAAAGTTGAAGTTCTCATTTGATGTTCAAGAAAGTTTTATTTTTTCTCATGTTGTCAGTTGAAACTTCAAACCAGTAATAGTTAGAGCCGAAAACACTTTTTTGACACTTTTGACTGACAAAATGATTTTTTTTAGAAACAAATGCACCCAAAAGTTGAAGTTCTCATTTGCAGTTCAAGAAAGTGTTATTTTATGCAACGTTGTAAGTTTAAAATTCAAAACAATCATAGAGCCGAAAACGCTTTTTTGACATTTTTGGCACTTTTGACTGACAAAATGATTTTTAGCAAAAAACGCACCCAAATGTTGAAGTTCTCATTTGATGTTCAAGAAATTGTTATTTTATGCCACATTGTAAGTTTAAAATTCAAAACAGTCATAGAGCCGAAAACGCTTTTTTGACACTTTTGGCACTTTTGACTGACAAAATGATTTTTTTTAGCAACAAATGCACCCAAAAGTTGAAGTTCTCATTTGATGTTCAAGAAAGTTTTATTTTTTCTCATGTTGTCAGTTGAAACTTCAAACCAGTAATAGTTAGAGCCGAAAACACTTTTTTGACACTTTTGACTGACAAAATGATTTTTTTTAGAAACAAATGCACCCAAAAGTTGAAGTTCTCATTTGCAGTTCAAGAAAGTGTTATTTTATGCAACGTTGTAAGTTTAAAATTCAAAACAATCATAGAGCCGAAAACGCTTTTTTGACATTTTTGGCACTTTTGACTGACAAAATGATTTTTTAGCAAAAAACGCACCCAAAAGTTGAAGTTCTCATTTGATGTTCAAGAAATTGTTATTTTATGCCACATTGTAAGTTTAAAATTCAAAACAGTCATAGAGCCGAAAACGCTTTTTTGACACTTTTGACTGACAAAATGATTTTTTAGCAAAAAACGCACCCAAAAGTTGAAGTTCTCATTTGATGTTCAAGAAATTGTTATTTTATGCCACATTGTAAGTTTAAAATTCAAAACAGTCATAGAGCCGAAAACGCTTTTTTGACATTTTTGGTACTTTTGACTGACAAAATGATTTTTTTTAGCAACAAATGCACCCAAAAGTTGAAGTTCTCATTTGATGTTCAAGAAAGTTTTATTTTTTCTCATGTTGTCAGTTGAAACTTCAAACCAGTAATAGTTAGAGCCGAAAACACTTTTTTGACACTTTTGGCACTTTTGACTGACAAAATGATTTTTTTTAGAAACAAATGCACCCAAAAGTTGAAGTTCTCATTTGATGTTCAAGAAAGTTTTATTTTTTCTCATGTTGTCAGTTGAAACTTCAAACCAGTAATAGTTAGAGCCGAAAACACTTTTTTGACACTTTTGGGACTTTTGACTGACAAAATGATTTTTTTTAGAAACAAATGCACCCAAAAGTTGAAGTTCTCATTTGCAGTTCAAGAAAGTGTTATTTTATGCAACGTTGTAAGTTTAAAATTCAAAACAATCATAGAGCCGAAAACGCTTTTTTGACATTTTTGGCACTTTTGACTGACAAAATGATTTTTTAGCAAAAAACGCACCCAAAAGTTGAAGTTCTCATTTGATGTTCAAGAAATTGTTATTTTATGCCACATTGTAAGTTTAAAATTCAAAACAGTCATAGAGCCGAAAACGCTTTTTTGACATTTTTGGCACTTTTGACTGACAAAATGATTTTTTAGCAAAAAACGCACCCAAAAGTTGAAGTTCTCATTTGATGTTCAAGAAAGTTTTATTTTTTCTCATGTTGTCAGTTGAAACTTCAAACCAGTAATAGTTAGAGCCGAAAACACTTTTTTGACACTTTTGGCACTTTTGACTGACAAAATGATTTTTTTTAGAAACAAATGCACCCAAAAGTTGAAGTTCTCATTTGATGTTCAAGAAAGTTTTATTTTTTCTCATGTTGTCAGTTGAAACTTCAAACCAGTAATAGTAAGAGCCGAAAACACTTTTTTGACACTTTTGACTGACAAAATGATTTTTTTTAGAAACAAATGCACCCAAAAGTTGAAGTTCTCATTTGCAGTTCAAGAAAGTGTTATTTTATGCAACGTTGTAAGTTTAAAATTCAAAACAATCATAGAGCCGAACACGCTTTTTTGACATTTTTGGCACTTTTGACTGACAAAATGATTTTTTAGCAAAAAACGCACCCAAAAGTTGAAGTTCTCATTTGATGTTCGAGAAATTGTTATTTTATGCCACATTGTAAGTTTAAAATTCAAAACAGTCATAGAGCCGAAAACGCTTTTTTGACATTTTTGGCACTTTTGACTGACAAAATGATTTTTTAGCAAAAAACGCACCCAAAAGTTGAAGTTCTCATTTGATGTTCAAGAAATTGTTATTTTATGCCACATTGTAAGTTTAAAATTCAAAACAGTCATAGAGCCGAAAACGCTTTTTTGACACTTTTGGTACTTTTGACTGACAAAATGATTTGTTTTAGCAACAAATGCACCCAAAAGTTGAAGTTCTCATTTGATGTTCAAGAAAGTTTTATTTTTTCTCATGTTGTCAGTTGAAACTTCAAACCAGTAATAGTTAGAGCCGAAAACACTTTTTTGACACTTTTGACTGACAAAATGATTTTTTTTAGAAACAAATGCACCCAAAAGTTGAAGTTCTCATTTGCAGTTCAAGAAAGTGTTATTTTATGCAACGTTGTAAGTTTAAAATTCAAAACAATCATAGAGCCGAAAACGCTTTTTTGACATTTTTGGCACTTTTGACTGACAAAATGATTTTTAGCAAAAAACGCACCCAAAAGTTGAAGTTCTCATTTGATGTTCAAGAAATTGTTATTTTATGCCACATTGTAAGTTTAAAATTCAAAACAGTCATAGAGCCGAAAAACGCTTTTTTGACACTTTTGGCACTTTTGACTGACAAAATGATTTTTTAGCAAAAAACGCACCCAAAAGTTGAAGTTCTCATTTGATGTTCAAGAAATTGTTATTTTATGCCACATTGTAAGTTTAAAATTCAAAACAGTCATAGAGCCGAAAACGCTTTTTTGACACTTTTGGTACTTTTGACTGACAAAATGATTTTTTTTAGCAACAAATGCACCCAAAAGTTGAAGTTCTCATTTGATGTTCAAGAAAGTTTTATTTTTTCTCATGTTGTCAGTTGAAACTTCAAACCAGTAATAGTTGGAGCCGAAAACACTTTTTTGACACTTTTGACTGACAAAATGATTTTTTTTAGAAACAAATGCACCCAAAAGTTGAAGTTCTCATTTGCAGTTCAAGAAAGTGTTATTTTATGCAACGTTGTAAGTTTAAAATTCAAAACAATCATAGAGCCGAAAACGCTTTTTTGACATTTTTGGCACTTTTGACTGACAAAATGATTTTTTAGCAAAAAACGCACCCAAAAGTTGAAGTTCTCATTTGATGTTCAAGAAATTGTTATTTTATGCCACATTGTAAGTTTAAAATTCAAAACAGTCATAGAGCCGAAAACGCTTTTTTGACACTTTTGGCACTTTTGACTGACAAAATGATTTTTTAGCAAAAAACGCACCCAAAAGTTGAAGTTCTCATTTGCAGTTCAAGAAAGTGTTATTTTATGCAACGTTGTAAGTTTAAAATTCAAAACAGTCATAGAGCCGAAAACGCTTTTTTGACACTTTTGGTACTTTTGACTGACAAAATGATTTTTTTTTAGCAACAAATGCACCCAAAAGTTGAAGTTCTCATTTGATGTTCAAGAAAGTTTTATTTTTTGTCACGTTGTAAGTTAAATCTTCAAAACAGTCATACTCTGAGCATAGAAGACTTTTTTGACACTTTTGGTACTTTTGACTGACAAAATGATTTTTTTTAGCAACAAATGCACCCAAAAGTTGAAGTTCTCATTTGATGTTCAAGAAAGTTTTATTTTTTCTCGTGTTGTCAGTTGAAACTTCAAACCAGTAATAGTTAGAGCCGAAAACACTTTTTTGACACTTTTGGCACTTTTGACTGACAAAATGATTTTTTTTAGAAACAAATGCACCCAAAAGTTGAAGTTCTCATTTGCAGTTCAAGAAAGTGTTATTTTATGCAACGTTGTAAGTTTAAAATTCAAAACAGTCATAGAGCCGAAAACGCTTTTTTAACATTTTTGGCACTTTTGACTGACAAAATGATTTTTTAGCAAAAAACGCACCCAAAAGTTGAAGTTCTCAATTGATGTTCAAGAAAGTGTTATTTTATGCCACATTGTAAGTTTAAAATTCAAAACAGTCATAGAGCCGAAAACGCTTTTTTGACACTTTTGGCACTTTTGACTGACAAAATGATTTTTTTTAGAAACAAATGCACCCAAAAGTTGAAGTTCTCATTTGATGTTCAAGAAAGTGTTATTTTATGCCACTTTGTAAGTTTAAAATTCAAAACAGTCATAGAGCCTAAAAACGCTTTTTTGACACTTTTGGCACTTTTGACTGACAAAATGATTTTTTAAGCAAAAAACGCACCCAAAAGTCAAAGTTCTTATTTGCAGTTCAAGAAAGTGTTATTTTTCGTCACGTCGTAAGTTAAATATTCAAAACAGTCATACTCTGAGCATAAAAGACTTTTTTGACACTTTTGGCACTTTTAACTGAAAAAATGATTTCTTAGCAAAAAATAGACACAAAATACAAAGTTCTCATTTTGCAGTTCAAGAAAGTGTTAGTTTTTCTCATGTTGTCAGTTGAAACTTCAAACCAGTAAGAGTTAGAGCCGAAAATGCTTTTTTGACACTTTTGGCACTTTTGACTGACAAAATGATTTTTTAGCAAAAAACGCACCCAAAAGTTGAAGTTCTCATTTGATGTTCAAGAAAGTTTTATTTTTTCTCATGTTGTCAGTTGAAACTTCAAACCAGTAATAGTTAGAGCCGAAAACACTTTTTTGACACTTTTGGCACTTTTGACTGACAAAATGATTTTTTTTAGAAACAAATGCACCCAAAAGTTGAAGTTCTCATTTGATGTTCAAGAAAGTTTTATTTTTTCTCATGTTGTCAGTTGAAACTTCAAACCAGTAATAGTAAGAGCCGAAAACACTTTTTTGACACTTTTGACTGACAAAATGATTTTTTTTAGAAACAAATGCACCCAAAAGTTGAAGTTCTCATTTGCAGTTCAAGAAAGTGTTATTTTATGCAACGTTGTAAGTTTAAAATTCAAAACAATCATAGAGCCGAAAACGCTTTTTTGACATTTTTGGCACTTTTGACTGACAAAATGATTTTTTAGCAAAAAACGCACCCAAAAGTTGAAGTTCTCATTTGATGTTCGAGAAATTGTTATTTTATGCCACATTGTAAGTTTAAAATTCAAAACAGTCATAGAGCCGAAAACGCTTTTTTGACATTTTTGGCACTTTTGACTGACAAAATGATTTTTTAGCAAAAAACGCACCCAAAAGTTGAAGTTCTCATTTGATGTTCAAGAAATTGTTATTTTATGCCACATTGTAAGTTTAAAATTCAAAACAGTCATAGAGCCGAAAACGCTTTTTTGACACTTTTGGTACTTTTGACTGACAAAATGATTTGTTTTAGCAACAAATGCACCCAAAAGTTGAAGTTCTCATTTGATGTTCAAGAAAGTTTTATTTTTTCTCATGTTGTCAGTTGAAACTTCAAACCAGTAATAGTTAGAGCCGAAAACACTTTTTTGACACTTTTGACTGACAAAATGATTTTTTTTAGAAACAAATGCACCCAAAAGTTGAAGTTCTCATTTGCAGTTCAAGAAAGTGTTATTTTATGCAACGTTGTAAGTTTAAAATTCAAAACAATCATAGAGCCGAAAACGCTTTTTTGACATTTTTGGCACTTTTGACTGACAAAATGATTTTTAGCAAAAAACGCACCCAAAAGTTGAAGTTCTCATTTGATGTTCAAGAAATTGTTATTTTATGCCACATTGTAAGTTTAAAATTCAAAACAGTCATAGAGCCGAAAAACGCTTTTTTGACACTTTTGGCACTTTTGACTGACAAAATGATTTTTTAGCAAAAAACGCACCCAAAAGTTGAAGTTCTCATTTGATGTTCAAGAAATTGTTATTTTATGCCACATTGTAAGTTTAAAATTCAAAACAGTCATAGAGCCGAAAACGCTTTTTTGACACTTTTGGTACTTTTGACTGACAAAATGATTTTTTTTAGCAACAAATGCACCCAAAAGTTGAAGTTCTCATTTGATGTTCAAGAAAGTTTTATTTTTTCTCATGTTGTCAGTTGAAACTTCAAACCAGTAATAGTTGGAGCCGAAAACACTTTTTTGACACTTTTGACTGACAAAATGATTTTTTTTAGAAACAAATGCACCCAAAAGTTGAAGTTCTCATTTGCAGTTCAAGAAAGTGTTATTTTATGCAACGTTGTAAGTTTAAAATTCAAAACAATCATAGAGCCGAAAACGCTTTTTTGACATTTTTGGCACTTTTGACTGACAAAATGATTTTTTAGCAAAAAACGCACCCAAAAGTTGAAGTTCTCATTTGATGTTCAAGAAATTGTTATTTTATGCCACATTGTAAGTTTAAAATTCAAAACAGTCATAGAGCCGAAAACGCTTTTTTGACACTTTTGGCACTTTTGACTGACAAAATGATTTTTTAGCAAAAAACGCACCCAAAAGTTGAAGTTCTCATTTGCAGTTCAAGAAAGTGTTATTTTATGCAACGTTGTAAGTTTAAAATTCAAAACAGTCATAGAGCCGAAAACGCTTTTTTGACACTTTTGGTACTTTTGACTGACAAAATGATTTTTTTTTAGCAACAAATGCACCCAAAAGTTGAAGTTCTCATTTGATGTTCAAGAAAGTTTTATTTTTTGTCACGTTGTAAGTTGAATCTTCAAAACAGTCATACTCTGAGCATAGAAGACTTTTTTGACACTTTTGGTACTTTTGACTGACAAAATGATTTTTTTTAGCAACAAATGCACCCAAAAGTTGAAGTTCTCATTTGATGTTCAAGAAAGTTTTATTTTTTCTCGTGTTGTCAGTTGAAACTTCAAACCAGTAATAGTTAGAGCCGAAAACACTTTTTTGACACTTTTGGCACTTTTGACTGACAAAATGATTTTTTTTAGAAACAAATGCACCCAAAAGTTGAAGTTCTCATTTGCAGTTCAAGAAAGTGTTATTTTATGCAACGTTGTAAGTTTAAAATTCAAAACAGTCATAGAGCCGAAAACGCTTTTTTAACATTTTTGGCACTTTTGACTGACAAAATGATTTTTTAGCAAAAAACGCACCCAAAAGTTGAAGTTCTCAATTGATGTTCAAGAAAGTGTTATTTTATGCCACATTGTAAGTTTAAAATTCAAAACAGTCATAGAGCCGAAAACGCTTTTTTGACACTTTTGGCACTTTTGACTGACAAAATGATTTTTTTTAGAAACAAATGCACCCAAAAGTTGAAGTTCTCATTTGATGTTCAAGAAAGTGTTATTTTATGCCACTTTGTAAGTTTAAAATTCAAAACAGTCATAGAGCCTAAAAACGCTTTTTTGACACTTTTGGCACTTTTGACTGACAAAATGATTTTTTAAGCAAAAAACGCACCCAAAAGTCAAAGTTCTTATTTGCAGTTCAAGAAAGTGTTATTTTTCGTCACGTCGTAAGTTAAATATTCAAAACAGTCATACTCTGAGCATAAAAGACTTTTTTGACACTTTTGGCACTTTTAACTGAAAAAATGATTTCTTAGCAAAAAATAGACACAAAATACAAAGTTCTCATTTTGCAGTTCAAGAAAGTGTTAGTTTTTCTCATGTTGTCAGTTGAAACTTCAAACCAGTAAGAGTTAGAGCCGAAAATGCTTTTTTGACACTTTTGGCACTTTTGACTGACAAAATGATTTTTTTAGCAACAAATGCACCCAAAAGTTGAAGTTCTCATTTGCAGTTCAAGAAAGTGTTATTTTATGCCACGTTGTAAGTTTAAAATTCAAAACAGTCATAGAGCCGAAAACGCTTTTTTGACATTTTTGGCACTTTTGACTGACAAAATGATTTTTTAGCAAAAAACGCACCCAAAAGTCAAAGTTCTTATTTGCAGTTCAAGAAATTGTTATTTTTCGTCACGTTGTAAGTTAAATCTTCAAAACAGTCATACTCTGAGCATAAAAGACTTTTTTGACACTTTTGGTACTTTTGACTGACAAAATGATTTTTTTTAGCAACAAATGCACCCAAAAGTTGAAGTTCTCATTTGATGTTCAAGAAAGTTTCATTTTTTCTCGTGTTGTCAGTTGAAACTTCAAACCAGTAATAGTTAGAGCCGAAAACACTTTTTTGACACTTTTGGCACTTTTGACTGACAAAATGATTTTTTTTAGAAACAAATGCACCCAAAAGTTGAAGTTCTCATTTGCAGTTCAAGAAAGTGTTATTTTAATGCAACGTTGTAAGTTTAAAATTCAAAACAGTCATAGAGCCGAAAACGCTTTTTTAACATTTTTGGCACTTTTGACTGACAAAATGATTTTTTACCAAAAAACGCACCCAAAAGTCAAAGTTCTTATTTGCAGTTCAAGAAAGTGTTATTTTTCGGCACGTTGTAAGTTAAATATTCAAAACAGTCATACTCTGAGCATAAAATACTTTTTTGACACTTTTGGCACTTTTAACTGAAAAAATGATTTCTTAGCAAAAAATAGACTCAAAATTCGAAGTTCTCATTTTGCAGTTCAAGAAAGTGTTACTTTTTCTCATGTTGTCAGTTGAAACTTCAAACCAGTCATTGAGCCAAAAACGCTTTTTTGACACTTTTGGTACTTTTGACTGACAAAATGATTTTTTTTAGAAACAAATGCACCCAAAAGTTGAAGTTCTCATTTGCAGTTCAAGAAAGTGTTATTTTATGCAACGTTGTAAGTTGAAACTTCAAAACAATCATAGAGCCGAAAACGCTTTTTTGACATTTTTGGCACTTTTGACTGACAAAATGATTTTTAGCAAAAAACGCACCCAAAAGTTGAAGTTCTCATTTGATGTTCAAGAAATTGTTATGTTATGCCACATTGTAAGTTTAAAATTCAAAACAGTCATAGAGCCGAAAACGCTTTTTTGACACTTTTGGTACTTTTGACTGACAAAATGATTTTTTTTAGCAACAAATGCACCCAAAAGTTGAAGTTCTCATTTGATGTTCAAGAAAGTTTTATTTTTTCTCATGTTGTCAGTTGAAATTTCAAACCAGTAATAGTTAGAGCCGAAAACACTTTTTTGACACTTTTGGCACTTTTGAGTGACAAAATGATTTTTTTTAGAAACAAATGCACCCAAAAGTTGAAGTTCTCATTTGATGTTCAAGAAAGTTTTATTTTTTCTCATGTTGTCAGTTGAAACTTCAAACCAGTAATAGTTAGAGCCGAAAAATCTTTTTTGACACTTTTGGCACTTTTGACTGACAAAATGATTTTTTTTAGAAACAAATGCACCCAAAAGTTGAAGTTCTCATTTGCAGTTCAAGAAAGTGTTATTTTATGCAACATGGTAAGTTTAAAATTCAAAACAGTCATAGAGCCGAAAACGCTTTTTTGACATTTTTGGCACTTTTGACTGACAAAATGATTTTTTAGCAAAAAACGCACCCAAAAGTTGAAGTTCTCATTTGATGTTCAAGAAATTGTTATTTTATGCCACATTGTAAGTTTAAAATTCAAAACAGTCATAGAGCCGAAAACGCTTTTTTGACACTTTTGGTACTTTTGACTGACAAAATGATTTGTTTTAGCAACAAATGCACCCAAAAGTTGAAGTTCTCATTTGACGTTCAAGAAAGTTTTATTTTTTCTCATGTTGTCAGTTGAAACTTCAAACCAGTAATAGTTAGAGCCGAAAACACTTTTTTGACACTTTTGACTGACAAAATGATTTTTTTTAGAAACAAAAGCACCCAAAAGTTGAAGTTCTCATTTGCAGTTCAAGAAAGTGTTATTTTATGCAACGTTGTAAGTTTAAAATTCAAAACAATCATAGAGCCGAAAACGCTTTTTTGACATTTTTGGCACTTTTGACTGACAAAATGATTTTTAGCAAAAAACGCACCCAAAAGTTGAAGTTCTCATTTGATGTTCAAGAAATTGTTATTTTATGCCGCATTGTAAGTTTAAAATTCAAAACAGTCATAGAGCCGAAAACGCTTTTTTGACACTTTTGGCACTTTTGACTGACAAAATGATTTTTTAGCAAAAAACGCACCCAAAAGTCGAAGTTCTCATTTGATGTTCAAGAAATTGTTATTTTATGCCACATTGTAAGTTTAAAATTCAAAACAGTCATAGAGCCGAAAACGCTTTTTTGACACTTTTGGTACTTTTGACTGACAAAATGATTTTTTTTAGCAACAAATGCACCCAAAAGTTGAAGTTCTCATTTGATGTTCAAGAAAGTTTTATTTTTTCTCATGTTGTCAGTTGAAACTTCAAACCAGTAATAGTTAGAGCCGAAAACACTTTTTTGACACTTTTGACTGACAAAATGATTTTTTTTAGAAACAAATGCACCCAAAAGTTGAAGTTCTCATTTGCAGTTCAAGAAAGTGTTATTTTTTCTCATGTTGTCAGTTGAAACTTCAAACCAGTAATAGTTAGAGCCGAAAAAACTTTTTTGACACTTTTGGCACTTTTGACTTACAAAATGATTTTTTAGCAAAAAACGCACCCAAAAGTTGAGGTTCTCATTTGATGTTCAAGAAAGTGTTATTTTATGCCACATTGTAAGTTTAAAATTCAAAACAGTCATAGAGCCGAAAACGCTTTTTTGACACTTTTGGCACTTTTGACTGACAAAATGATTTTTTAGCAAAAAACGCACCCAAAAGTTGAAGTTCTCATTTGATGTTCAAGAAATTGTTATTTTATGCCACATTGTAAGTTTAAAATTCAAAACAGTCATAGAGCCGAAAACGCTTTTTTGACACTTTTGGCACTTTTGACTGACAAAATGATTTTTTAGCAAAAAACGCACCCAAAAGTTGAAGTTCTCATTTGATGTTCAAGAAATTGTTATTTTATGCCACATTGTAAGTTTAAAATTCAAAACAGTCATAGAGCCGAAAACGCTTTTTTGACACTTTTGGTACTTTTGACTGACAAAATGATTTTTTTTAGCAACAAATGCACCCAAAAGTTGAAGTTCTCATTTGATGTTCAAGAAAGTTTTATTTTTTCTCATGTTGTCAGTTGAAACTTCAAACCAGTAATAGTTGGAGCCGAAAACACTTTTTTGACACTTTTGACTGACAAAATGATTTTTTTTAGAAACAAATGCACCCAAAAGTTGAAGTTCTCATTTGCAGTTCAAGAAAGTGTTATTTTATGCAACGTTGTAAGTTTAAAATTCAAAACAATCATAGAGCCGAAAACGCTTTTTTGACATTTTTGGCACTTTTGACTGACAAAATGATTTTTTAGCAAAAAACGCACCCAAAAGTTGAAGTTCTCATTTGATGTTCAAGAAATTGTTATTTTATGCCACATTGTAAGTTTAAAATTCAAAACAGTCATAGAGCCGAAAACGCTTTTTTGACACTTTTGGCACTTTTGACTGACAAAATGATTTTTTAGCAAAAAACGCACCCAAAAGTTGAAGTTCTCATTTGATGTTCAAGAAATTGTTATTTTATGCCACA
This sequence comes from Oryzias latipes, assembly GCF_053564925.1. NCBI lineage: Eukaryota > Metazoa > Chordata > Actinopteri > Beloniformes > Adrianichthyidae > Oryzias > Oryzias latipes. Next base: position 479,674 of record NC_136240.1, read on the forward strand.
TTGTAAGTTTAAAATTCAAAACAGTCAAAGGAGCCGAAAGCGCTTTTTTGACACTTTTGGTACTTTTGACTGACAAAATGATTTGTTTTAGCAACAAATGCACCCAAAAGTTGAAGTTCTCATTTGATGTTCAAGAAAGTTTTATTTTTTCTCATGTTGTCAGTTGAAACTTCAAACCAGTAATAGTTAGAGCCGAAAACACTTTTTTGACACTTTTGGCACTTTTGACTGACAAAATGATTTTTTTTAGAAACAAATGCACCCAAAAGTTGAAGTTCTCATTTGATGTTCAAGAAAGTTTTATTTTTTCTCATGTTGTCAGTTGAAACTTCAAACCAGTAATAGTTAGTGCCGAAAACACTTTTTTGACACTTTTGGCACTTTTGACTGACAAAATGATTTTTTTTAGAAACAAATGCACCCAAAAGTTGAAGTTCTCATTTGCAGTTCAAGAAAGTGTTATTTTATGCAACGTTGTAAGTTTAAAATTCAAAACAATCATAGAGCCGAAAACGCTTTTTTGACATTTTTGGCACTTTTGACTGACAAAATGATTTTTAGCAAAAAACGCACCCAAAAGTTGAAGTTCTCATTTGATGTTCAAGAAATTGTTATTTTATGCCACATTGTAAGTTTAAAATTCAAAACAGTCATAGAGCCGAAAACGCTTTTTTGACACTTTTGGCACTTTTGACTGACAAAATGATTTTTTAGCAAAAAACGCACCCAAAATTTGAAGTTCTCATTTGATGTTCAAGAAATTGTTATTTTATGCCACATTGTAAGTTTAAAATTCAAAACAGTCATAGAGCCGAAAACACTTTTTTGACACTTTTGGCACTTTTGACTGACAAAATGATTTTTTTTAGAAACAAATGCACCCAAAAGTTGAAGTTCTCATTTGCAGTTCAAGAAAGTGTTATTTTATGCAACGTTGTAAGTTTAAAATTCAAAACAGTCATAGAGCCGAAAACGCTTTTTTGACATTTTTGGCACTTTTGACTGACAAAATGATTTTTTTGGCAAAAAACGCACCCAAAAGTTGAAGTTCTCATTTGATTTTCAAGAAATTGTTATTTTATGCCACATTGTAAGTTTAAAATTCAAAACAGTCATAGAGCCGAAAACGCTTTTTTGACACTTTTGGTACTTTTGACTGACAAAATGATTTGTTTTAGCAACAAATGCACCCAAAAGTTGAAGTTCTCATTTGATGTTCAAGAAAGTTTTATTTTTTCTCATGTTGTCAGTTGAAACTTCAAACCAGTAATAGTTAGAGCCGAAAACACTTTTTTGACACTTTTGACTGACAAAATGATTTTTTTTAGAAACAAATGCACCCAAAAGTTGAAGTTCTCATTTGCAGTTCAAGAAAGTGTTATTTTATGCAACGTTGTAAGTTTAAAATTCAAAACAATCATAGAGCCGAAAACGCTTTTTTGACATTTTTGGCACTTTTGACTGACAAAATGATTTTTTAGCAAAAAACGCACCCAAAAGTTGAAGTTCTCATTTGATGTTCAAGAAATTGTTATTTTATGCCACATTGTAAGTTTAAAATTCAAAACAGTCATAGAGCCGAAAACGCTTTTTTGACATTTTTGGCACTTTTGACTGACAAAATGATTTTTTAGCAAAAAACGCACCCAAAAGTTGAAGTTCTCATTTGATTTTCAAGAAATTGTTATTTTATGCCACATTGTAAGTTTAAAATTCAAAACAGTCATAGAGCCGAAAACGCTTTTTTGACACTTTTGGTACTTTTGACTGACAAAATGATTTGTTTTAGCAACAAATGCACCCAAAAGTTGAAGTTCTCATTTGATGTTCAAGAAAGTTTTATTTTTTCTCGTGTTGTCAGTTGAAACTTCAAACCAGTAATAGTTAGAGCCGAAAACACTTTTTTGACACTTTTGACTGACAAAATGATTTTTTTTAGAAACAAATGCACCCAAAAGTTGAAGTTCTCATTTGCAGTTCAAGAAAGTGTTATTTTATGCAACGTTGTAAGTTTAAAATTCAAAACAATCATAGAGCCGAAAACCAGCTCGTGCTGGTTTGCGGCGCCTTCCGTCCGTGAAACCAGGGTTCGACTCCGGGCTGCTCCCTGTTCCCTTCTCTACCCCTGTGCCGGTTCCAAGCCCGGTTTGAGAAGGTTGCGTCAGGAAGGGCATCCGGCGTAAAACATTGCCAAATTTACCATGCGACTTGTTCGCTGTGGCGACCCCTGATGGGAGAAGCCGAAAGAGGAAGAAGATAGAGCCGAAAACGCTTTTTTGACATTTTTGGCACTTTTGACTGACAAAATGATTTTTAGCAAAAAACGCACCCAAAAGTTGAAGTTCTCATTTGATGTTCAAGAAATTGTTATTTTATGCCACATTGTAAGTTTAAAATTCAAAACAGTCATAGAGCCGAAAACGCTTTTTTGACACTTTTGGCACTTTTGACTGACAAAATGATTTTTTAGCAAAAAACGCAACCAAAAGTTGAAGTTCTCATTTGATGTTCAAGAAATTGTTATTTTATGCCACATTGTAAGTTTAAAATTCAAAACAGTCATAGAGCCGAAAACGCTTTTTTTGACACTTTTGGTACTTTTGACTGACAAAATGATTTTTTTTAGCAACAAATGCACCCAAAAGTTGAAGTTCTCATTTGATGTTCAAGAAAGTTTTATTTTTTCTCATGTTGTCAGTTGAAACTTCAAACCAGTAATAGTTAGAGCCGAAAACACTTTTTTGACACTTTTGACTGACAAAATGATTTTTTTTAGAAACAAATGCACCCAAAAGTTGAAGTTCTCATTTGCAGTTCAAGAAAGTGTTATTTTATGCAACGTTGTAAGTTTAAAATTCAAAACAATCATAGAGCCGAAAACGCTTTTTTGACATTTTTGGCACTTTTGACTGACAAAATGATTTTTTAGCAAAAAACGCACCCAAAAGTTGAAGTTCTCATTTGATGTTCAAGAAATTGTTATTTTATGCCACATTGTAAGTTTAAAATTCAAAACAGTCATAGAGCCGAAAACGCTTTTTTGACATTTTTGGCACTTTTGACTGACAAAATGATTTTTTAGCAAAAAACGCACCCAAAAGTTGAAGTTCTCATTTGATGTTCAAGAAAGTTTTATTTTTTCTCATGTTGTCAGTTGAAACTTCAAACCAGTAATAGTTAGAGCCGAAAACACTTTTTTGACACTTTTGGCACTTTTGACTGACAAAATGATTTTTTTTAGAAACAAATGCACCCAAAAGTTGAAGTTCTCATTTGATGTTCAAGAAAGTTTTATTTTTTCTCATGTTGTCAGTTGAAACTTCAAACCAGTAATAGTAAGAGCCGAAAACACTTTTTTGACACTTTTGGCACTTTTGACTGACAAAATGATTTTTTTTAGAAACAAATGCACCCAAAAGTTGAAGTTCTCATTTGCAGTTCAAGAAAGTGTTATTTTATGCAACGTTGTAAGTTTAAAATTCAAAACAATCATAGAGCCGAAAACGCTTTTTTGACATTTTTGGCACTTTTGACTGACAAAATGATTTTTTAGCAAAAAACGCACCCAAAAGTTGAAGTTCTCATTTGATGTTCAAGAAATTGTTATTTTATGCCACATTGTAAGTTTAAAATTCAAAACAGTCATAGAGCCGAAAACGCTTTTTTGACATATTTGGCACTTTTGACTGACAAAATGATTTTTTAGCAAAAAACGCACCCAAAAGTTGAAGTTCTCATTTGATGTTCAAGAAAGTTTTATTTTTTCTCATGTTGTCAGTTGAAACTTCAAACCAGTAATAGTTGGAGCCGAAAACACTTTTTTGACACTTTTGACTGACAAAATGATTTTTTTTAGAAACAAATGCACCCAAAAGTTGAAGTTCTCATTTGCAGTTCAAGAAAGTGTTATTTTATGCAACGTTGTAAGTTTAAAATTCAAAACAATCATAGAGCCGAAAACGCTTTTTTGACATTTTTGGCACTTTTGACTGACAAAATGATTTTTTAGCAAAAAACGCACCCAAAAGTTGAAGTTCTCATTTGATGTTCAAGAAATTGTTATTTTATGCCACATTGTAAGTTTAAAATTCAAAACAGTCATAGAGCCGAAAACGCTTTTTTGACACTTTTGGTACTTTTGACTGACAAAATGATTTTTTTTAGCAACAAATGCACCCAAAAGTTGAAGTTCTCATTTGATGTTCAAGAAAGTTTTATTTTTTCTCATGTTGTCAGTTGAAACTTCAAACCAGTAATAGTTGGAGCCGAAAACACTTTTTTGACACTTTTGACTGACAAAATGATTTTTTTTAGAAACAAATGCACCCAAAAGTTGAAGTTCTCATTTGCAGTTCAAGAAAGTGTTATTTTATGCAACGTTGTAAGTTTAAAATTCAAAACAATCATAGAGCCGAAAACGCTTTTTTGACATTTTTGGCACTTTTGACTGACAAAATGATTTTTTAGCAAAAAACGCACCCAAAAGTTGAAGTTCTCATTTGATGTTCAAGAAATTGTTATTTTATGCCACATTGTAAGTTTAAAATTCAAAACAGTCATAGAGCCGAAAACGCTTTTTTGACACTTTTGGCACTTTTGACTGACAAAATGATTTTTTAGCAAAAAACGCACCCAAAAGTTGAAGTTCTCATTTGATGTTCAAGAAATTGTTATTTTATGCCACATTGTAAGTTTAAAATTCAAAACAGTCATAGAGCCGAAAACGCTTTTTTGACACTTTTGGTACTTTTGACTGACAAAATGATTTGTTTTAGCAACAAATGCACCCAAAAGTTGAAGTTCTCATTTGATGTTCAAGAAAGTTTTATTTTTTCTCATGTTGTCAGTTGAAACTTCAAACCAGTAATAGTTAGAGCCGAAAACACTTTTTTGACACTTTTGGCACTTTTGACTGACAAAATGATTTTTTTTAGAAACAAATGCACCCAAAAGTTGAAGTTCTCATTTGATGTTCAAGAAAGTTTTATTTTTTCTCATGTTGTCAGTTGAAACTTCAAACCAGTAATAGTTAGTGCCGAAAACACTTTTTTGACACTTTTGGCACTTTTGACTGACAAAATGATTTTTTTTAGAAACAAATGCACCCAAAAGTTGAAGTTCTCATTTGCAGTTCAAGAAAGTGTTATTTTATGCAACGTTGTAAGTTTAAAATTCAAAACAATCATAGAGCCGAAAACGCTTTTTTGACATTTTTGGCACTTTTGACTGACAAAATGATTTTTAGCAAAAAACGCACCCAAAAGTTGAAGTTCTCATTTGATGTTCAAGAAATTGTTATTTTATGCCACATTGTAAGTTTAAAATTCAAAACAGTCATAGAGCCGAAAACGCTTTTTTGACACTTTTGGCACTTTTGACTGACAAAATGATTTTTTAGCAAAAAACGCACCCAAAATTTGAAGTTCTCATTTGATGTTCAAGAAATTGTTATTTTATGCCACATTGTAAGTTTAAAATTCAAAACAGTCATAGAGCCGAAAACACTTTTTTGACACTTTTGGCACTTTTGACTGACAAAATGATTTTTTTTAGAAACAAATGCACCCAAAAGTTGAAGTTCTCATTTGCAGTTCAAGAAAGTGTTATTTTATGCAACGTTGTAAGTTTAAAATTCAAAACAGTCATAGAGCCGAAAACGCTTTTTTGACATTTTTGGCACTTTTGACTGACAAAATGATTTTTTTGGCAAAAAACGCACCCAAAAGTTGAAGTTCTCATTTGATTTTCAAGAAATTGTTATTTTATGCCACATTGTAAGTTTAAAATTCAAAACAGTCATAGAGCCGAAAACGCTTTTTTGACACTTTTGGTACTTTTGACTGACAAAATGATTTGTTTTAGCAACAAATGCACCCAAAAGTTGAAGTTCTCATTTGATGTTCAAGAAAGTTTTATTTTTTCTCATGTTGTCAGTTGAAACTTCAAACCAGTAATAGTTAGAGCCGAAAACACTTTTTTGACACTTTTGACTGACAAAATGATTTTTTTTAGAAACAAATGCACCCAAAAGTTGAAGTTCTCATTTGCAGTTCAAGAAAGTGTTATTTTATGCAACGTTGTAAGTTTAAAATTCAAAACAATCATAGAGCCGAAAACGCTTTTTTGACATTTTTGGCACTTTTGACTGACAAAATGATTTTTTAGCAAAAAACGCACCCAAAAGTTGAAGTTCTCATTTGATGTTCAAGAAATTGTTATTTTATGCCACATTGTAAGTTTAAAATTCAAAACAGTCATAGAGCCGAAAACGCTTTTTTGACATTTTTGGCACTTTTGACTGACAAAATGATTTTTTAGCAAAAAACGCACCCAAAAGTTGAAGTTCTCATTTGATTTTCAAGAAATTGTTATTTTATGCCACATTGTAAGTTTAAAATTCAAAACAGTCATAGAGCCGAAAACGCTTTTTTGACACTTTTGGTACTTTTGACTGACAAAATGATTTGTTTTAGCAACAAATGCACCCAAAAGTTGAAGTTCTCATTTGATGTTCAAGAAAGTTTTATTTTTTCTCGTGTTGTCAGTTGAAACTTCAAACCAGTAATAGTTAGAGCCGAAAACACTTTTTTGACACTTTTGACTGACAAAATGATTTTTTTTAGAAACAAATGCACCCAAAAGTTGAAGTTCTCATTTGCAGTTCAAGAAAGTGTTATTTTATGCAACGTTGTAAGTTTAAAATTCAAAACAATCATAGAGCCGAAAACGCTTTTTTGACATTTTTGGCACTTTTGACTGACAAAATGATTTTTAGCAAAAAACGCACCCAAAAGTTGAAGTTCTCATTTGATGTTCAAGAAATTGTTATTTTATGCCACATTGTAAGTTTAAAATTCAAAACAGTCATAGAGCCGAAAACGCTTTTTTGACACTTTTGGCACTTTTGACTGACAAAATGATTTTTTAGCAAAAAACGCACCCAAAAGTTGAAGTTCTCATTTGATGTTCAAGAAATTGTTATTATATGCCACATTGTAAGTTTAAAATTCAAAACAGTCATAGAGCCGAAAACGCTTTTTTGACACTTTTGGTACTTTTGACTGACAAAATGATTTGTTTTAGCAACAAATGCACCCAAAAGTTGAAGTTCTCATTTGATGTTCAAGAAAGTTTTATTTTTTCTCATGTTGTCAGTTGAAACTTCAAACCAGTAATAGTTAGAGCCGAAAACACTTTTTTGACACTTTTGGCACTTTTGACTGACAAAATGATTTTTTTTAGAAACAAATGCACCCAAAAGTTGAAGTTCTCATTTGATGTTCAAGAAAGTTTTATTTTTTCTCATGTTGTCAGTTGAAACTTCAAACCAGTAATAGTTAGTGCCGAAAACACTTTTTTGACACTTTTGGCACTTTTGACTGACAAAATGATTTTTTTTAGAAACAAATGCACCCAAAAGTTGAAGTTCTCATTTGCAGTTCAAGAAAGTGTTATTTTATGCAACGTTGTAAGTTTAAAATTCAAAACAATCATAGAGCCGAAAACGCTTTTTTGACATTTTTGGCACTTTTGACTGACAAAATGATTTTTAGCAAAAAACGCACCCAAAAGTTGAAGTTCTCATTTGATGTTCAAGAAATTGTTATTTTATGCCACATTGTAAGTTTAAAATTCAAAACAGTCATAGAGCCGAAAACGCTTTTTTGACACTTTTGGCACTTTTGACTGACAAAATGATTTTTTAGCAAAAAACGCACCCAAAATTTGAAGTTCTCATTTGATGTTCAAGAAATTGTTATTTTATGCCACATTGTAAGTTTAAAATTCAAAACAGTCATAGAGCCGAAAACACTTTTTTGACACTTTTGGCACTTTTGACTGACAAAATGATTTTTTTTAGAAACAAATGCACCCAAAAGTTGAAGTTCTCATTTGCAGTTCAAGAAAGTGTTATTTTATGCAACGTTGTAAGTTTAAAATTCAAAACAGTCATAGAGCCGAAAACGCTTTTTTGACATTTTTGGCACTTTTGACTGACAAAATGATTTTTTTGGCAAAAAACGCACCCAAAAGTTGAAGTTCTCATTTGATTTTCAAGAAATTGTTATTTTATGCCACATTGTAAGTTTAAAATTCAAAACAGTCATAGAGCCGAAAACGCTTTTTTGACACTTTTGGTACTTTTGACTGACAAAATGATTTGTTTTAGCAACAAATGCACCCAAAAGTTGAAGTTCTCATTTGATGTTCAAGAAAGTTTTATTTTTTCTCATGTTGTCAGTTGAAACTTCAAACCAGTAATAGTTAGAGCCGAAAACACTTTTTTGACACTTTTGACTGACAAAATGATTTTTTTTAGAAACAAATGCACCCAAAAGTTGAAGTTCTCATTTGCAGTTCAAGAAAGTGTTATTTTATGCAACGTTGTAAGTTTAAAATTCAAAACAATCATAGAGCCGAAAACGCTTTTTTGACATTTTTGGCACTTTTGACTGACAAAATGATTTTTTAGCAAAAAACGCACCCAAAAGTTGAAGTTCTCATTTGATGTTCAAGAAATTGTTATTTTATGCCACATTGTAAGTTTAAAATTCAAAACAGTCATAGAGCCGAAAACGCTTTTTTGACATTTTTGGCACTTTTGACTGACAAAATGATTTTTTAGCAAAAAACGCACCCAAAAGTTGAAGTTCTCATTTGATTTTGAAGAAATTGTTATTTTATGCCACATTGTAAGTTTAAAATTCAAAACAGTCATAGAGCCGAAAACGCTTTTTTGACACTTTTGGTACTTTTGACTGACAAAATGATTTGTTTTAGCAACAAATGCACCCAAAAGTTGAAGTTCTCATTTGATGTTCAAGAAAGTTTTATTTTTTCTCGTGTTGTCAGTTGAAACTTCAAACCAGTAATAGTTAGAGCCGAAAACACTTTTTTGACACTTTTGACTGACAAAATGATTTTTTTTAGAAACAAATGCACCCAAAAGTTGAAGTTCTCATTTGCAGTTCAAGAAAGTGTTATTTTATGCAACGTTGTAAGTTTAAAATTCAAAACAATCATAGAGCCGAAAACGCTTTTTTGACATTTTTGGCACTTTTGACTGACAAAATGATTTTTAGCAAAAAACGCACCCAAAAGTTGAAGTTCTCATTTGATGTTCAAGAAATTGTTATTTTATGCCACATTGTAAGTTTAAAATTCAAAACAGTCATAGAGCCGAAAACGCTTTTTTGACACTTTTGGCACTTTTGACTGACAAAATGATTTTTTAGCAAAAAACGCAACCAAAAGTTGAAGTTCTCATTTGATGTTCAAGAAATTGTTATTTTATGCCACATTGTAAGTTTAAAATTCAAAACAGTCATAGAGCCGAAAACGCTTTTTTTGACACTTTTGGTACTTTTGACTGACAAAATGATTTTTTTTAGCAACAAATGCACCCAAAAGTTGAAGTTCTCATTTGATTTTCAAGAAAGTTTTATTTTTTCTCATGTTGTCAGTTGAAACTTCAAACCAGTAATAGTTAGAGCCGAAAACACTTTTTTGACACTTTTGACTGACAAAATGATTTTTTTTAGAAACAAATGCACCCAAAAGTTGAAGTTCTCATTTGCAGTTCAAGAAAGTGTTATTTTATGCAACGTTGTAAGTTTAAAATTCAAAACAATCATAGAGCCGAAAACGCTTTTTTGACATTTTTGGCACTTTTGACTGACAAAATGATTTTTTAGCAAAAAACGCACCCAAAAGTTGAAGTTCTCATTTGATGTTCAAGAAATTGTTATTTTATGCCACATTGTAAGTTTAAAATTCAAAACAGTCATAGAGCCGAAAACGCTTTTTTGACATTTTTGGCACTTTTGACTGACAAAATGATTTTTTAGCAAAAAACGCACCCAAAAGTTGAAGTTCTCATTTGATGTTCAAGAAAGTTTTATTTTTTCTCATGTTGTCAGTTGAAACTTCAAACCAGTAATAGTTAGAGCCGAAAACACTTTTTTGACACTTTTGGCACTTTTGACTGACAAAATGATTTTTTTTAGAAACAAATGCACCCAAAAGTTGAAGTTCTCATTTGCAGTTCAAGAAAGTGTTATTTTTTCTCATGTTGTCAGTTGAAACTTCAAACCAGTAATAGTAAGAGCCGAAAACACTTTTTTGACACTTTTGGCACTTTTGACTGACAAAATGATTTTTTTTAGAAACAAATGCACCCAAAAGTTGAAGTTCTCATTTGCAGTTCAAGAAAGTGTTATTTTATGCAACGTTGTAAGTTTAAAATTCAAAACAATCATAGAGCCGAAAACGCTTTTTTGACATTTTTGGCACTTTTGACTGACAAAATGATTTTTTAGCAAAAAACGCACCCAAAAGTTGAAGTTCTCATTTGATGTTCAAGAAATTGTTATTTTATGCCACATTGTAAGTTTAAAATTCAAAACAGTCATAGAGCCGAAAACGCTTTTTTGACATATTTGGCACTTTTGACTGACAAAATGATTTTTTAGCAAAAAACGCACCCAAAAGTTGAAGTTCTCATTTGATGTTCAAGAAATTGTTATTTTATGCCACATTGTAAGTTTAAAATTCAAAACAGTCATAGAGCCGAAAACGCTTTTTTGACACTTTTGGTACTTTTGACTGACAAAATGATTTGTTTTAGCAACAAATGCACCCAAAAGTTGAAGTTCTCATTTGATGTTCAAGAAAGTTTTATTTTTTCTCATGTTGTCAGTTGAAACTTCAAACCAGTAATAGTTAGAGCCGAAAACACTTTTTTGACACTTTTGACTGACAAAATGATTTTTTTTAGAAACAAATGCACCCAAAAGTTGAAGTTCTCATTTGCAGTTCAAGAAAGTGTTATTTTATGCAACGTTGTAAGTTTAAAATTCAAAATAGTCATAGAGCCGAAAACGCTTTTTTGACATTTTTGGCACTTTTGACTGACAAAATGATTTTTAGCAAAAAACGCACCCAAAAGTTGAAGTTCTCATTTGATGTTCAAGAAAGTGTTATTTTATGCCACATTGTAAGTTTAAAATTCAAAACAGTCATAGAGCCGAAAACGCTTTTTTGACACTTTTGGCACTTTTGACTGACAAAATGATTTTTTAGCAAAAAACGCACCCAAAAGTTGAAGTTCTCATTTGATGTTCAAGAAATTGTTATTTTATGCCACATTGTAAGTTTAAAATTCAAAACAGTCATAGAGCCGAAAACGCTTTTTTGACACTTTTGGTACTTTTGACTGACAAAATGATTTTTTTTAGCAACAAATGCACCCAAAAGTTGAAGTTCTCATTTGATGTTCAAGAAAGTTTTATTTTTTCTCATGTTGTCAGTTGAAACTTCAAACCAGTAATAGTTAGAGCCGAAAACACTTTTTTGACACTTTTGACTGACAAAATGATTTTTTTTAGAAACAAATGCACCCAAAAGTTGAAGTTCTCATTTGCAGTTCAAGAAAGTGTTATTTTATGCAACGTTGTAAGTTTAAAATTCAAAACAATCATAGAGCCGAAAACGCTTTTTTGACATTTTTGGCACTTTTGACTGACAAAATGATTTTTTAGCAAAAAACGCACCCAAAAGTTGAAGTTCTCATTTGATGTTCAAGAAATTGTTATTTTATGCCACATTGTAAGTTTAAAATTCAAAACAGTCATAGAGCCGAAAACGCTTTTTTGACACTTTTGGCACTTTTGACTGACAAAATGATTTTTTAGCAAAAAACGCACCCAAAAGTTGAAGTTCTCATTTGATGTTCAAGAAATTGTTATTTTATGCCACATTGTAAGTTTAAAATTCAAAACAGTCATAGAGCCGAAAACGCTTTTTTGACACTTTTGGTACTTTTGACTGACAAAATGATTTGTTTTAGCAACAAATGCACCCAAAAGTTGAAGTTCTCATTTGATGTTCAAGAAAGTTTTATTTTTTCTCATGTTGTCAGTTGAAACTTCAAACCAGTAATAGTTAGAGCCGAAAACACTTTTTTGACACTTTTGGCACTTTTGACTGACAAAATGATTTTTTTTAGAAACAAATGCACCCAAAAGTTGAAGTTCTCATTTGATGTTCAAGAAAGTTTTATTTTTTCTCATGTTATCAGTTGAAACTTCAAACCAGTAATACTAAGAGCCGAAAACACTTTTTTGACACTTTTGGCACTTTTGACTGACAAAATGATTTTTTTTAGAAACAAATGCACCCAAAAGTTGAAGTTCTCATTTGCAGTTCAAGAAAGTGTTATTTTATGCAACGTTGTAAGTTTAAAATTCAAAACAATCATAGAGCCGAAAACGCTTTTTTGACATTTTTGGCACTTTTGACTGACAAAATGATTTTTAGCAAAAAACGCACCCAAAAGTTGAAGTTCTGATTTGATGTTCAAGAAATTGTTATTTTATGCCACATTGTAAGTTTAAAATTCAAAACAGTCATAGAGCCGAAAACACTTTTTTGACATTTTTGGCACTTTTGACTGACAAAATGATTTTTTAGCAAAAAACGCACCCAAAAGTTGAAGTTCTCATTTGATGTTCAAGAAATTGTTATTTTATGCCACATTGTAAGTTTAAAATTCAAAACAGTCATAGAGCCGAAAACGCTTTTTTGACACTTTTGTTACTTTTGACTGACAAAATGATTTTTTTTAGCAACAAATGCACCCAAAAGTTGAAGTTCTCATTTGATGTTCAAGAAAGTTTTATTTTTTCTCATGTTGTCAGTTGAAATTTCAAACCAGTAATAGTTAGAGCCGAAAACACTTTTTTGACACTTTTGAGTGACAAAATGATTTTTTTTAGAAACAAATGAACCCAAAAGTTGAAGTTCTCATTTGATGTTCAAGAAAGTTTTATTTTTTCTCATGTTGTCAGTTGAAACTTCAAACCAGTAATTGTTAGAGCCGAAAACACTTTTTTGACACTTTTGGCACTTTTGACTGACAAAATGATTTTTTTTAGAAACAAATGCACCCAAAAGTTGAAGTTTTCATTTGCAGTTCAAGAAAGTGTTATTTTATGCAACGTTGTAAGTTTAAAATTCAAAACAGTCATAGAGCCGAAAACGCTTTTTTGACATTTTTGGCACTTTTGACTGACAAAATGATTTTTTAGCAAAAAACGCACCCAAAAGTCAAAGTTCTCATTGGCAGTTCAAGAAAGTGTTATTTTATGCCACATTGTAAGTTTAAAATTCAAAACAGTCATAGAGCCGAAAACGCTTTTTTGACATTTTTGGCACTTTTGACTGACAAAATGATTTTTTTGGCAAAAAACGCACCCAAAAGTCAAAGTTCTCATTGGCAGTTCAAGAAAGTGTTATTTTATGCCACATTGTAAGTTTAAAATTCAAAACAGTCATAGAGCCGAAAACGCTTTTTTGACACTTTTGGTACTTTTGACTGACAAAATGATTTTTTTTAGCAACAAATGCACCCAAAAGTTGAAGTTCTCATTTGATTTTCAAGAAAGTTTTATTTTTTCTCATGTTGTCAGTTGAAATTTCAAACCAGTAATAGTTAGAGCCGAAAACACTTTTTTGACACTTTTGGCACTTTTGAGTGACAAAATGATTTTTTTTAGAAACAAATGCACCCAAAAGTTGAAGTTCTCATTTGATGTTCAAGAAAGTTTTATTTTTTCTCATGTTGTCAGTTGAAACTTCAAACCAGTAATAGTTAGAGCCGAAAAATCTTTTTTGACACTTTTGGCACTTTTGAGTGACAAAATGATTTTTTTTAGAAACAAATGCACCCAAAAGTTGAAGTTCTCATTTGCAGTTCAAGAAAGTGTTATTTTATGCAACGTTGTAAGTTTAAAATTCAAAATAGTCATAGAGCCGAAAACGCTTTTTTGACATTTTTGGCACTTTTGACTGACAAAATGATTTTTTAGCAAAAAACGCACCCAAAAGTTGAAGTTCTCATTTGATGTTCAAGAAATTGTTATTTTATGCCACATTGTAAGTTTTAAAATTCAAAACAGTCATAGAGCCGAAAACGCTTTTTTGACACTTTTGGTATTTTTGACTGACAAAATGATTTGTTTTAGCAACAAATGCACCCAAAAGTTGAAGTTCTCATTTGATGTTCAAGAAAGTTTTATTTTTTCTCATGTTGTCAGTTCAAACTTCAAACCAGTAATAGTAAGAGCCGAAAACACTTTTTTGACACTTTTGGCACTTTTGACTGACAAAATGATTTTTTAGCAAAAAACGCACCCAAAAGTTGAAGTTCTCATTTGATGTTCAAGAAATTGTTATTTTATGCCACATTGTAAGTTTAAAATTCAAAACAGTCATAGAGCCGAAAACGCTTTTTTGACACTTTTGGTACTTTTGACTGACAAAATGATTTTTTTTAGCAACAAATGCACCCAAAAGTTGAAGTTCTCATTTGATGTTCAAGAAAGTTTTATTTTTTCTCATGTTGTCAGTTGAAACTTCAAACCAGTAATAGTTAGAGCCGAAAACACTTTTTTGACACTTTTGACTGACAAAATGATTTTTTTTAGAAACAAATGCACCCAAAAGTTGAAGTTCTCATTTGCAGTTCAAGAAAGTGTTATTTTATGCAACGTTGTAAGTTTAAAATTCAAAACAATCATAGAGCCGAAAACGCTTTTTTGACACTTTTGGCACTTTTGACTGACAAAATGATTTTTTAGCAAAAAACGCACCCAAAAGTTTAAGTTCTCATTTGATGTTCAAGAAATTGTTATTTTATGCCACATTGTAAGTTTAAAATTCAAAACAGTCATAGAGCCGAAAACGCTTTTTTGACACTTTTGGTACTTTTGACTGACAAAATGATTTTTTTTAGCAACAAATGCACCCAAAAGTTGAAGTTCTCATTTGATGTTCAAGAAAGTTTTATTTTTTCTCATGTTGTCAGTTGAAACTTCAAACCAGTAATAGTTAGAGCCGAAAACACTTTTTTGACACTTTTGACTGACAAAATGATTTTTTTTAGAAACAAATGCACCCAAAAGTTGAAGTTCTCATTTGCAGTTCAAGAAAGTGTTATTTTATGCAACGTTGTAAGTTTAAAATTCAAAACAATCATAGAGCCGAAAACGCTTTTTTGACATTTTTGGCACTTTTGACTGACAAAATGATTTTTTAGCAAAAAACGCACCCAAAAGTTGAAGTTCTCATTTGATGTTCAAGAAATTGTTATTTTATGCCACATTGTAAGTTTAAAATTCAAAACAGTCATAGAGCCGAAAACGCTTTTTTGACATTTTTGGCACTTTTGACTGACAAAATGATTTTTTAGCAAAAAACGCACCCAAAAGTTGAAGTTCTCATTTGATGTTCAAGAAAGTTTTATTTTTTCTCATGTTGTCAGTTGAAACTTCAAACCAGTAATAGTTAGAGCCGAAAACACTTTTTTGACACTTTTGGCACTTTTGACTGACAAAATGATTTTTTTTAGAAACAAATGCACCCAAAAGTTGAAGTTCTCATTTGCAGTTCAAGAAAGTGTTATTTTTTCTCATGTTGTCAGTTGAAACTTCAAACCAGTAATAGTAAGAGCCGAAAACACTTTTTTGACACTTTTGGCACTTTTGACTGACAAAATGATTTTTTTTAGAAACAAATGCACCCAAAAGTTGAAGTTCTCATTTGCAGTTCAAGAAAGTGTTATTTTATGCAACGTTGTAAGTTTAAAATTCAAAACAATCATAGAGCCGAAGACGCTTTTTTGACATTTTTGGCACTTTTGACTGACAAAATGATTTTTTAGCAAAAAACGCACCCAAAAGTTGAAGTTCTCATTTGATGTTCAAGAAATTGTTATTTTATGCCACATTGTAAGTTTAAAATTCAAAACAGTCATAGAGCCGAAAACGCTTTTTTGACATATTTGGCACTTTTGACTGACAAAATGATTTTTTAGCAAAAAACGCACCCAAAAGTTGAAGTTCTCATTTGATGTTCAAGAAATTGTTATTTTATGCCACATTGTAAGTTTAAAATTCAAAACAGTCATAGAGCCGAAAACGCTTTTTTGACACTTTTGGTACTTTTGACTGACAAAATGATTTGTTTTAGCAACAAATGCACCCAAAAGTTGAAGTTCTCATTTGATGTTCAAGAAAGTTTTATTTTTTCTCATGTTGTCAGTTGAAACTTCAAACCAGTAATAGTTAGAGCCGAAAACACTTTTTTGACACTTTTGACTGACAAAATGATTTTTTTTAGAAACAAATGCACCCAAAAGTTGAAGTTCTCATTTGCAGTTCAAGAAAGTGTTATTTTATGCAACGTTGTAAGTTTAAAATTCAAAATAGTCATAGAGCCGAAAACGCTTTTTTGACATTTTTGGCACTTTTGACTGACAAAATGATTTTTAGCAAAAAACGCACCCAAAAGTTGAAGTTCTCATTTGATGTTCAAGAAAGTGTTATTTTATGCCACATTGTAAGTTTAAAATTCAAAACAGTCATAGAGCCGAAAACGCTTTTTTGACACTTTTGGCACTTTTGACTGACAAAATGATTTTTTAGCAAAAAACGCACCCAAAAGTTGAAGTTCTCATTTGATGTTCAAGAAATTGTTATTTTATGCCACATTGTAAGTTTAAAATTCAAAACAGTCATAGAGCCGAAAACGCTTTTTTGACACTTTTGGTACTTTTGACTGACAAAATGATTTTTTTTAGCAACAAATGCACCCAAAAGTTGAAGTTCTCATTTGATGTTCAAGAAAGTTTTATTTTTTCTCATGTTGTCAGTTGAAACTTCAAACCAGTAATAGTTAGAGCCGAAAACACTTTTTTGACACTTTTGACTGACAAAATGATTTTTTTTAGAAACAAATGCACCCAAAAGTTGAAGTTCTCATTTGCAGTTCAAGAAAGTGTTATTTTATGCAACGTTGTAAGTTTAAAATTCAAAACAATCATAGAGCCGAAAACGCTTTTTTGACATTTTTGGCACTTTTGACTGACAAAATGATTTTTTAGCAAAAAACGCACCCAAAAGTTGAAGTTCTCATTTGATGTTCAAGAAATTGTTATTTTATGCCACATTGTAAGTTTAAAATTCAAAACAGTCATAGAGCCGAAAACGCTTTTTTGACACTTTTGGCACTTTTGACTGACAAAATGATTTTTTAGCAAAAAACGCACCCAAAAGTTGAAGTTCTCATTTGATGTTCAAGAAATTGTTATTTTATGCCACATTGTAAGTTTAAAATTCAAAACAGTCATAGAGCCGAAAACGCTTTTTTGACACTTTTGGTACTTTTGACTGACAAAATGATTTGTTTTAGCAACAAATGCACCCAAAAGTTGAAGTTCTCATTTGATGTTCAAGAAAGTTTTATTTTTTCTCATGTTGTCAGTTGAAACTTCAAACCAGTAATAGTTAGAGCCGAAAACACTTTTTTGACACTTTTGGCACTTTTGACTGACAAAATGATTTTTTTTAGAAACAAATGCACCCAAAAGTTGAAGTTCTCATTTGATGTTCAAGAAAGTTTTATTTTTTCTCATGTTATCAGTTGAAACTTCAAACCAGTAATACTAAGAGCCGAAAACACTTTTTTGACACTTTTGGCACTTTTGACTGACAAAATGATTTTTTTTAGAAACAAATGCACCCAAAAGTTGAAGTTCTCATTTGCAGTTCAAGAAAGTGTTATTTTATGCAACGTTGTAAGTTTAAAATTCAAAACAATCATAGAGCCGAAAACGCTTTTTTGACATTTTTGGCACTTTTGACTGACAAAATGATTTTTAGCAAAAAACGCACCCAAAAGTTGAAGTTCTGATTTGATGTTCAAGAAATTGTTATTTTATGCCACATTGTAAGTTTAAAATTCAAAACAGTCATAGAGCCGAAAACACTTTTTTGACATTTTTGGCACTTTTGACTGACAAAATGATTTTTTAGCAAAAAACGCACCCAAAAGTTGAAGTTCTCATTTGATGTTCAAGAAATTGTTATTTTATGCCACATTGTAAGTTTAAAATTCAAAACAGTCATAGAGCCGAAAACGCTTTTTTGACACTTTTGGTACTTTTGACTGACAAAATGATTTTTTTTAGCAACAAATGCACCCAAAAGTTGAAGTTCTCATTTGATGTTCAAGAAAGTTTTATTTTTTCTCATGTTGTCAGTTGAAATTTCAAACCAGTAATAGTTAGAGCCGAAAACACTTTTTTGACACTTTTGAGTGACAAAATGATTTTTTTTAGAAACAAATGAACCCAAAAGTTGAAGTTCTCATTTGATGTTCAAGAAAGTTTTATTTTTTCTCATGTTGTCAGTTGAAACTTCAAACCAGTAATTGTTAGAGCCGAAAACACTTTTTTGACACTTTTGGCACTTTTGACTGACAAAATGATTTTTTTTAGAAACAAATGCACCCAAAAGTTGAAGTTTTCATTTGCAGTTCAAGAAAGTGTTATTTTATGCAACGTTGTAAGTTTAAAATTCAAAACAGTCATAGAGCCGAAAACGCTTTTTTGACATTTTTGGCACTTTTGACTGACAAAATGATTTTTTAGCAAAAAACGCACCCAAAAGTCAAAGTTCTCATTGGCAGTTCAAGAAAGTGTTATTTTATGCCACATTGTAAGTTTAAAATTCAAAACAGTCATAGAGCCGAAAACGCTTTTTTGACATTTTTGGCACTTTTGACTGACAAAATGATTTTTTTGGCAAAAAACGCACCCAAAAGTCAAAGTTCTCATTGGCAGTTCAAGAAAGTGTTATTTTATGCCACATTGTAAGTTTAAAATTCAAAACAGTCATAGAGCCGAAAACGCTTTTTTGACACTTTTGGTACTTTTGACTGACAAAATGATTTTTTTTAGCAACAAATGCACCCAAAAGTTGAAGTTCTCATTTGATTTTCAAGAAAGTTTTATTTTTTCTCATGTTGTCAGTTGAAATTTCAAACCAGTAATAGTTAGAGCCGAAAACACTTTTTTGACACTTTTGGCACTTTTGAGTGACAAAATGATTTTTTTTAGAAACAAATGCACCCAAAAGTTGAAGTTCTCATTTGATGTTCAAGAAAGTTTTATTTTTTCTCATGTTGTCAGTTGAAACTTCAAACCAGTAATAGTTAGAGCCGAAAAATCTTTTTTGACACTTTTGGCACTTTTGAGTGACAAAATGATTTTTTTTAGAAACAAATGCACCCAAAAGTTGAAGTTCTCATTTGCAGTTCAAGAAAGTGTTATTTTATGCAACGTTGTAAGTTTAAAATTCAAAATAGTCATAGAGCCGAAAACGCTTTTTTGACATTTTTGGCACTTTTGACTGACAAAATGATTTTTTAGCAAAAAACGCACCCAAAAGTTGAAGTTCTCATTTGATGTTCAAGAAATTGTTATTTTATGCCACATTGTAAGTTTTAAAATTCAAAACAGTCATAGAGCCGAAAACGCTTTTTTGACACTTTTGGTATTTTTGACTGACAAAATGATTTGTTTTAGCAACAAATGCACCCAAAAGTTGAAGTTCTCATTTGATGTTCAAGAAAGTTTTATTTTTTCTCATGTTGTCAGTTCAAACTTCAAACCAGTAATAGTAAGAGCCGAAAACACTTTTTTGACACTTTTGGCACTTTTGACTGACAAAATGATTTTTTAGCAAAAAACGCACCCAAAAGTTGAAGTTCTCATTTGATGTTCAAGAAATTGTTATTTTATGCCACATTGTAAGTTTAAAATTCAAAACAGTCATAGAGCCGAAAACGCTTTTTTGACACTTTTGGTACTTTTGACTGACAAAATGATTTTTTTTAGCAACAAATGCACCCAAAAGTTGAAGTTCTCATTTGATGTTCAAGAAAGTTTTATTTTTTCTCATGTTGTCAGTTGAAACTTCAAACCAGTAATAGTTAGAGCCGAAAACACTTTTTTGACACTTTTGACTGACAAAATGATTTTTTTTAGAAATAAATGCACCCAAAAGTTGAAGTTCTCATTTGCAGTTCAAGAAAGTGTTATTTTATGCAACGTTGTAAGTTTAAAATTCAAAACAATCATAGAGCCGAAAACGCTTTTTTGACACTTTTGGCACTTTTGACTGACAAAATGATTTTTTAGCAAAAAACGCACCCAAAAGTTTAAGTTCTCATTTGATGTTCAAGAAATTGTTATTTTATGCCACATTGTAAGTTTAAAATTCAAAACAGTCATAGAGCCGAAAACGCTTTTTTGACACTTTTGGTACTTTTGACTGACAAAATGATTTTTTTTAGCAACAAATGCACCCAAAAGTTGAAGTTCTCATTTGATGTTCAAGAAAGTTTTATTTTTTCTCATGTTGTCAGTTGAAACTTCAAACCAGTAATAGTTAGAGCCGAAAACACTTTTTTGACACTTTTGACTGACAAAATGATTTTTTTTAGAAACAAATGCACCCAAAAGTTGAAGTTCTCATTTGCAGTTCAAGAAAGTGTTATTTTATGCAACGTTGTAAGTTTAAAATTCAAAACAATCATAGAGCCGAAAACGCTTTTTTGACATTTTTGGCACTTTTGACTGACAAAATGATTTTTTAGCAAAAAACGCACCCAAAAGTTGAAGTTCTCATTTGATGTTCAAGAAATTGTTATTTTATGCCACATTGTAAGTTTAAAATTCAAAACAGTCATAGAGCCGAAAACGCTTTTTTGACACTTTTGGCACTTTTGACTGACAAAATGATTTTTTAGCAAAAAACGCACCCAAAAGTTGAAGTTCTCATTTGATGTTCAAGAAATTGTTATTTTATGCCACATTGTAAGTTTAAAATTCAAAACAGTCATAGAGCCGAAAACGCTTTTTTGACACTTTTGGTACTTTTGACTGACAAAATGATTT
Organism: Oryzias latipes; assembly: GCF_053564925.1. Classification (NCBI taxonomy): domain Eukaryota; kingdom Metazoa; phylum Chordata; class Actinopteri; order Beloniformes; family Adrianichthyidae; genus Oryzias; species Oryzias latipes. The sequence goes on from NC_136240.1 coordinate 500,474, forward strand.
TTTTTAGCAACAAATGCACCCAAAAGTTGAAGTTCTCATTTGATGTTCAAGAAAGTTTTATTTTTTCTCATGTTGTCAGTTGAAACTTCAAACCAGTAATAGTTAGAGCCGAAAACACTTTTTTGACACTTTTGGCACTTTTGACTGACAAAATGATTTTTTTTAGAAACAAATGCACCCAAAAGTTGAAGTTCTCATTTGCAGTTCAAGAAAGTTTTATTTTTTCTCATGTTATCAGTTGAAACTTCAAACCAGTAATAGTAAGAGCCGAAAACACTTTTTTGACACTTTTGGCACTTTTGACTGACAAAATGATTTTTTTTAGAAACAAATGCACCCAAAAGTTGAAGTTCTCATTTGCAGTTCAAGAAATTGTTATTTTATGCAACGTTGTAAGTTTAAAATTCAAAACAATCATAGAGCCGAAAACACTTTTTTGACATTTTTGGCACTTTTGACTGACAAAATGATTTTTAGCAAAAAACGCACCCAAAAGTTGAAGTTCTGATTTGATGTTCAAGAAATTGTTATTTTATGCCACATTGTAAGTTTAAAATTCAAAACAGTCATAGAGCCGAAAACGCTTTTTTGACATTTTTGGCACTTTTGACTGACAAAATGATTTTTTAGCAAAAAACGCACCCAAAAGTTGAAGTTCTCATTTGATGTTCAAGAAATTGTTATTTTATGCCACATTGTAAGTTTAAAATTCAAAACAGTCATAGAGCCGAAAACACTTTTTTGACACTTTTGGCACTTTTGACTGACAAAATGATTTTTTTTAGAAACAAATGCACCCAAAAGTTGAAGTTCTCATTTGCAGTTCAAGAAAGTGTTATTTTATGCAACGTTGTAAGTTTAAAATTCAAAACAATCATAGAGCCGAAAACGCTTTTTTGACATTTTTGGCACTTTTGACTGACAAAATGATTTTTTAGCAAAAAACGCACCCAAAAGTTGAAGTTCTCATTTGATGTTCAAGAAATTGTTATTTTATGCCACATTGTAAGTTTAAAATTCAAAACAGTCATAGAGCCGAAAACGCTTTTTTGACACTTTTGGCACTTTTGACTGACAAAATGATTTTTTAGCAAAAAACGCACCCAAAAGTTTAAGTTCTCATTTGATGTTCAAGAAATTGTTATTTTATGCCACATTGTAAGTTTAAAATTCAAAACAGTCATAGAGCCGAAAACGCTTTTTTGACACTTTTGGTACTTTTGACTGACAAAATGATTTTTTTTAGCAACAAATGCACCCAAAAGTTGAAGTTCTCATTTGATGTTCAAGAAAGTTTTATTTTTTCTCATGTTGTCAGTTGAAACTTCAAACCAGTAATAGAGCCGAAAACACTTTTTTGACACTTTTGGCACTTTTGACTGACAAAATGATTTTTTTTAGAAACAAATGCACCCAAAAGTTGAAGTTCTCATTTGCAGTTCAAGAAAGTGTTATTTTATGCAACGTTGTAAGTTTAAAATTCAAAACAATCATAGAGCCGAAAACGCTTTTTTGACATTTTTGGCACTTTTGACTGACAAAATGATTTTTAGCAAAAAACGCACCCAAAAGTTGAAGTTCTCATTTGATGTTAAAGAAATTATTTTATGCCACATTGTAAGTTTAAAATTCAAAACAGTCATAGAGCCGAAAACGCTTTTTTGACACTTTTGGCACTTTTGACTGACAAAATGATTTTTTAGCAAAAAACGCACCCAAAAGTTGAAGTTCTCATTTGATGTTCAAGAAATTGTTATTTTATGCCACATTGTAAGTTTAAAATTCAAAACAGTCATAGAGCCGAAAACGCTTTTTTGACACTTTTGGTACTTTTGACTGACAAAATGATTTTTTTTAGCAACAAATGCACCCAAAAGTTGAAGTTCTCATTTGATGTTCAAGAAAGTTTTATTTTTTCTCATGTTGTCAGTTGAAACTTCAAACCAGTAATAGTTAGAGCCGAAAACACTTTTTTGACACTTTTGAGTGACAAAATGATTTTTTTTAGAAACAAATTCACCCAAAAGTTGAAGTTCTCATTTGCAGTTCAAGAAAGTGTTATTTTATGCAACGTTGTAAGTTTAAAATTCAAAACAATCATAGAGCCGAAAACGCTTTTTTGACATTTTTGGCACTTTTGACTGACAAAATGATTTTTTAGCAAAAAACGCACCCAAAAGTTGGAGTTCTCATTTGATGTTCAAGAAATTGTTATTTTATGCCACATTGTAAGTTTAAAATTCAAAACAGTCATAGAGCCGAAAACGCTTTTTTGACACTTTTGGCACTTTTGACTGACAAAATGATTTTTTAGCAAAAAACGCACCCAAAAGTTGAAGTTCTCATTTGATGTTCAAGAAATTGTTATTTTATGCCACATTGTAAGTTTAAAATTCAAAACAGTCATAGAGCCGAAAACGCTTTTTTGACACTTTTGGTACTTTTGACTGACAAAATGATTTTTTTTAGCAACAAATGCACCCAAAAGTTGAAGTTCTCATTTGATGTTCAAGAAAGTTTTATTTTTTCTCATGTTGTCAGTTGAAACTTCAAACCAGTAATAGTTAGAGCCGAAAACACTTTTTTGACACTTTTGGCACTTTTGACTGACAAAATGATTTTTTTTAGAAACAAATGCACCCAAAAGTTGAAGTTCTCATTTGATGTTCAAGAAAGTTTTATTTTTTCTCATGTTGTCAGTTGAAATTTCAAACCAGTAATAGTTAGAGCCGAAAACACTTTTTTGACACTTTTGAGTGACAAAATGATTTTTTTTAGAAACAAATGAACCCAAAAGTTGAAGTTCTCATTTGATGTTCAAGAAAGTTTTATTTTTTCTCATGTTGTCAGTTGAAACTTCAAACCAGTAATTGTTAGAGCCGAAAACACTTTTTTGACACTTTTGGCACTTTTGACTGACAAAATGATTTTTTTTAGAAACAAATGCACCCAAAAGTTGAAGTTTTCATTTGCAGTTCAAGAAAGTGTTATTTTATGCAACGTTGTAAGTTTAAAATTCAAAACAGTCATAGAGCCGAAAACGCTTTTTTGACATTTTTGGCACTTTTGACTGACAAAATGATTTTTTAGCAAAAAACGCACCCAAAAGTCAAAGTTCTCATTGGCAGTTCAAGAAAGTGTTATTTTATGCCACATTGTAAGTTTAAAATTCAAAACAGTCATAGAGCCGAAAACGCTTTTTTGACATTTTTGGCACTTTTGACTGACAAAATGATTTTTTTGGCAAAAAACGCACCCAAAAGTCAAAGTTCTCATTGGCAGTTCAAGAAAGTGTTATTTTATGCCACATTGTAAGTTTAAAATTCAAAACAGTCATAGAGCCGAAAACGCTTTTTTGACACTTTTGGTACTTTTGACTGACAAAATGATTTTTTTTAGCAACAAATGCACCCAAAAGTTGAAGTTCTCATTTGATTTTCAAGAAAGTTTTATTTTTTCTCATGTTGTCAGTTGAAATTTCAAACCAGTAATAGTTAGAGCCGAAAACACTTTTTTGACACTTTTGGCACTTTTGAGTGACAAAATGATTTTTTTTAGAAACAAATGCACCCAAAAGTTGAAGTTCTCATTTGATGTTCAAGAAAGTTTTATTTTTTCTCATGTTGTCAGTTGAAACTTCAAACCAGTAATAGTTAGAGCCGAAAAATCTTTTTTGACACTTTTGGCACTTTTGAGTGACAAAATGATTTTTTTTAGAAACAAATGCACCCAAAAGTTGAAGTTCTCATTTGCAGTTCAAGAAAGTGTTATTTTATGCAACGTTGTAAGTTTAAAATTCAAAATAGTCATAGAGCCGAAAACGCTTTTTTGACATTTTTGGCACTTTTGACTGACAAAATGATTTTTTAGCAAAAAACGCACCCAAAAGTTGAAGTTCTCATTTGATGTTCAAGAAATTGTTATTTTATGCCACATTGTAAGTTTTAAAATTCAAAACAGTCATAGAGCCGAAAACGCTTTTTTGACACTTTTGGTATTTTTGACTGACAAAATGATTTGTTTTAGCAACAAATGCACCCAAAAGTTGAAGTTCTCATTTGATGTTCAAGAAAGTTTTATTTTTTCTCATGTTGTCAGTTCAAACTTCAAACCAGTAATAGTAAGAGCCGAAAACACTTTTTTGACACTTTTGGCACTTTTGACTGACAAAATGATTTTTTAGCAAAAAACGCACCCAAAAGTTGAAGTTCTCATTTGATGTTCAAGAAATTGTTATTTTATGCCACATTGTAAGTTTAAAATTCAAAACAGTCATAGAGCCGAAAACGCTTTTTTGACACTTTTGGTACTTTTGACTGACAAAATGATTTTTTTTAGCAACAAATGCACCCAAAAGTTGAAGTTCTCATTTGATGTTCAAGAAAGTTTTATTTTTTCTCATGTTGTCAGTTGAAACTTCAAACCAGTAATAGTTAGAGCCGAAAACACTTTTTTGACACTTTTGACTGACAAAATGATTTTTTTTAGAAACAAATGCACCCAAAAGTTGAAGTTCTCATTTGCAGTTCAAGAAAGTGTTATTTTATGCAACGTTGTAAGTTTAAAATTCAAAACAATCATAGAGCCGAAAACGCTTTTTTGACACTTTTGGCACTTTTGACTGACAAAATGATTTTTTAGCAAAAAACGCACCCAAAAGTTTAAGTTCTCATTTGATGTTCAAGAAATTGTTATTTTATGCCACATTGTAAGTTTAAAATTCAAAACAGTCATAGAGCCGAAAACGCTTTTTTGACACTTTTGGTACTTTTGACTGACAAAATGATTTTTTTTAGCAACAAATGCACCCAAAAGTTGAAGTTCTCATTTGATGTTCAAGAAAGTTTTATTTTTTCTCATGTTGTCAGTTGAAACTTCAAACCAGTAATAGTTAGAGCCGAAAACACTTTTTTGACACTTTTGACTGACAAAATGATTTTTTTTAGAAACAAATGCACCCAAAAGTTGAAGTTCTCATTTGCAGTTCAAGAAAGTGTTATTTTATGCAACGTTGTAAGTTTAAAATTCAAAACAATCATAGAGCCGAAAACGCTTTTTTGACATTTTTGGCACTTTTGACTGACAAAATGATTTTTTAGCAAAAAACGCACCCAAAAGTTGAAGTTCTCATTTGATGTTCAAGAAATTGTTATTTTATGCCACATTGTAAGTTTAAAATTCAAAACAGTCATAGAGCCGAAAACGCTTTTTTGACACTTTTGGCACTTTTGACTGACAAAATGATTTTTTAGCAAAAAACGCACCCAAAAGTTGAAGTTCTCATTTGATGTTCAAGAAATTGTTATTTTATGCCACATTGTAAGTTTAAAATTCAAAACAGTCATAGAGCCGAAAACGCTTTTTTGACACTTTTGGTACTTTTGACTGACAAAATGATTTTTTTTAGCAACAAATGCACCCAAAAGTTGAAGTTCTCATTTGATGTTCAAGAAAGTTTTATTTTTTCTCATGTTGTCAGTTGAAACTTCAAACCAGTAATAGTTAGAGCCGAAAACACTTTTTTGACACTTTTGGCACTTTTGACTGACAAAATGATTTTTTTTAGAAACAAATGCACCCAAAAGTTGAAGTTCTCATTTGCAGTTCAAGAAAGTTTTATTTTTTCTCATGTTATCAGTTGAAACTTCAAACCAGTAATAGTAAGAGCCGAAAACACTTTTTTGACACTTTTGGCACTTTTGACTGACAAAATGATTTTTTTTAGAAACAAATGCACCCAAAAGTTGAAGTTCTCATTTGCAGTTCAAGAAATTGTTATTTTATGCAACGTTGTAAGTTTAAAATTCAAAACAATCATAGAGCCGAAAACACTTTTTTGACATTTTTGGCACTTTTGACTGACAAAATGATTTTTAGCAAAAAACGCACCCAAAAGTTGAAGTTCTGATTTGATGTTCAAGAAATTGTTATTTTATGCCACATTGTAAGTTTAAAATTCAAAACAGTCATAGAGCCGAAAACGCTTTTTTGACATTTTTGGCACTTTTGACTGACAAAATGATTTTTTAGCAAAAAACGCACCCAAAAGTTGAAGTTCTCATTTGATGTTCAAGAAATTGTTATTTTATGCCACATTGTAAGTTTAAAATTCAAAACAGTCATAGAGCCGAAAACACTTTTTTGACACTTTTGGCACTTTTGACTGACAAAATGATTTTTTTTAGAAACAAATGCACCCAAAAGTTGAAGTTCTCATTTGCAGTTCAAGAAAGTGTTATTTTATGCAACGTTGTAAGTTTAAAATTCAAAACAATCATAGAGCCGAAAACGCTTTTTTGACATTTTTGGCACTTTTGACTGACAAAATGATTTTTTAGCAAAAAACGCACCCAAAAGTTGAAGTTCTCATTTGATGTTCAAGAAATTGTTATTTTATGCCACATTGTAAGTTTAAAATTCAAAACAGTCATAGAGCCGAAAACGCTTTTTTGACACTTTTGGCACTTTTGACTGACAAAATGATTTTTTAGCAAAAAACGCACCCAAAAGTTTAAGTTCTCATTTGATGTTCAAGAAATTGTTATTTTATGCCACATTGTAAGTTTAAAATTCAAAACAGTCATAGAGCCGAAAACGCTTTTTTGACACTTTTGGTACTTTTGACTGACAAAATGATTTTTTTTAGCAACAAATGCACCCAAAAGTTGAAGTTCTCATTTGATGTTCAAGAAAGTTTTATTTTTTCTCATGTTGTCAGTTGAAACTTCAAACCAGTAATAGTTAGAGCCGAAAACACTTTTTTGACACTTTTGGCACTTTTGACTGACAAAATGATTTTTTTTAGAAACAAATGCACCCAAAAGTTGAAGTTCTCATTTGATGTTCAAGAAAGTTTTATTTTTTCTCATGTTGTCAGTTGAAACTTCAAACCAGTAATAGTTAGAGCCGAAAACACTTTTTTGACACTTTTGGCACTTTTGACTGACAAAATGATTTTTTTTAGAAACAAATGCACCCAAAAGTTGAAGTTCTCATTTGCAGTTCAAGAAAGTGTTATTTTATGCAACGTTGTAAGTTTAAAATTCAAAACAATCATAGAGCCGAAAACGCTTTTTTGACATTTTTGGCACTTTTGACTGACAAAATGATTTTTAGCAAAAAACGCACCCAAAAGTTGAAGTTCTCATTTGATGTTAAAGAAATTATTTTATGCCACATTGTAAGTTTAAAATTCAAAACAGTCATAGAGCCGAAAACGCTTTTTTGACACTTTTGGCACTTTTGACTGACAAAATGATTTTTTAGCAAAAAACGCACCCAAAAGTTTAAGTTCTCATTTGATGTTCAAGAAATTGTTATTTTATGCCACATTGTAAGTTTAAAATTCAAAACAGTCATAGAGCCGAAAACGCTTTTTTGACACTTTTGGTACTTTTGACTGACAAAATGATTTTTTTTAGCAACAAATGCACCCAAAAGTTGAAGTTCTCATTTGATGTTCAAGAAAGTTTTATTTTTTCTCATGTTGTCAGTTGAAACTTCAAACCAGTAATAGTTAGAGCCGAAAACACTTTTTTGACACTTTTGACTGACAAAATGATTTTTTTTAGAAACAAATGCACCCAAAAGTTGAAGTTCTCATTTGCAGTTCAAGAAAGTGTTATTTTATGCAACGTTGTAAGTTTAAAATTCAAAACAATCATAGAGCCGAAAACGCTTTTTTGACATTTTTGGCACTTTTGACTGACAAAATGATTTTTTAGCAAAAAACGCACCCAAAAGTTGAAGTTCTCATTTGATGTTCAAGAAATTGTTATTTTATGCCACATTGTAAGTTTAAAATTCAAAACAGTCATAGAGCCGAAAACGCTTTTTTGACACTTTTGGCACTTTTGACTGACAAAATGATTTTTTAGCAAAAAACGCACCCAAAAGTTGAAGTTCTCATTTGATGTTCAAGAAATTGTTATTTTATGCCACATTGTAAGTTTAAAATTCAAAACAGTCATAGAGCCGAAAACGCTTTTTTGACACTTTTGGTACTTTTGACTGACAAAATGATTTTTTTTAGCAACAAATGCACCCAAAAGTTGAAGTTCTCATTTGATGTTCAAGAAAGTTTTATTTTTTCTCATGTTGTCAGTTGAAACTTCAAACCAGTAATAGTTAGAGCCGAAAACACTTTTTTGACACTTTTGGCACTTTTGACTGACAAAATGATTTTTTTTAGAAACAAATGCACCCAAAAGTTGAAGTTCTCATTTGCAGTTCAAGAAAGTTTTATTTTTTCTCATGTTATCAGTTGAAACTTCAAACCAGTAATAGTAAGAGCCGAAAACACTTTTTTGACACTTTTGGCACTTTTGACTGACAAAATGATTTTTTTTAGAAACAAATGCACCCAAAAGTTGAAGTTCTCATTTGCAGTTCAAGAAATTGTTATTTTATGCAACGTTGTAAGTTTAAAATTCAAAACAATCATAGAGCCGAAAACACTTTTTTGACATTTTTGGCACTTTTGACTGACAAAATGATTTTTAGCAAAAAACGCACCCAAAAGTTGAAGTTCTGATTTGATGTTCAAGAAATTGTTATTTTATGCCACATTGTAAGTTTAAAATTCAAAACAGTCATAGAGCCGAAAACGCTTTTTTGACATTTTTGGCACTTTTGACTGACAAAATGATTTTTTAGCAAAAAACGCACCCAAAAGTTGAAGTTCTCATTTGATGTTCAAGAAATTGTTATTTTATGCCACATTGTAAGTTTAAAATTCAAAACAGTCATAGAGCCGAAAACACTTTTTTGACACTTTTGGCACTTTTGACTGACAAAATGATTTTTTTTAGAAACAAATGCACCCAAAAGTTGAAGTTCTCATTTGCAGTTCAAGAAAGTGTTATTTTATGCAACGTTGTAAGTTTAAAATTCAAAACAATCATAGAGCCGAAAACGCTTTTTTGACATTTTTGGCACTTTTGACTGACAAAATGATTTTTTAGCAAAAAACGCACCCAAAAGTTGAAGTTCTCATTTGATGTTCAAGAAATTGTTATTTTATGCCACATTGTAAGTTTAAAATTCAAAACAGTCATAGAGCCGAAAACGCTTTTTTGACACTTTTGGCACTTTTGACTGACAAAATGATTTTTTAGCAAAAAACGCACCCAAAAGTTTAAGTTCTCATTTGATGTTCAAGAAATTGTTATTTTATGCCACATTGTAAGTTTAAAATTCAAAACAGTCATAGAGCCGAAAACGCTTTTTTGACACTTTTGGTACTTTTGACTGACAAAATGATTTTTTTTAGCAACAAATGCACCCAAAAGTTGAAGTTCTCATTTGATGTTCAAGAAAGTTTTATTTTTTCTCATGTTGTCAGTTGAAACTTCAAACCAGTAATAGTTAGAGCCGAAAACACTTTTTTGACACTTTTGGCACTTTTGACTGACAAAATGATTTTTTTTAGAAACAAATGCACCCAAAAGTTGAAGTTCTCATTTGATGTTCAAGAAAGTTTTATTTTTTCTCATGTTGTCAGTTGAAACTTCAAACCAGTAATAGTTAGAGCCGAAAACACTTTTTTGACACTTTTGGCACTTTTGACTGACAAAATGATTTTTTTTAGAAACAAATGCACCCAAAAGTTGAAGTTCTCATTTGCAGTTCAAGAAAGTGTTATTTTATGCAACGTTGTAAGTTTAAAATTCAAAACAATCATAGAGCCGAAAACGCTTTTTTGACATTTTTGGCACTTTTGACTGACAAAATGATTTTTAGCAAAAAACGCACCCAAAAGTTGAAGTTCTCATTTGATGTTAAAGAAATTATTTTATGCCACATTGTAAGTTTAAAATTCAAAACAGTCATAGAGCCGAAAACGCTTTTTTGACACTTTTGGCACTTTTGACTGACAAAATGATTTTTTAGCAAAAAACGCACCCAAAAGTTGAAGTTCTCATTTGATGTTCAAGAAATTGTTATTTTATGCCACATTGTAAGTTTAAAATTCAAAACAGTCATAGAGCCGAAAACGCTTTTTTGACACTTTTGGTACTTTTGACTGACAAAATGATTTTTTTTAGCAACAAATGCACCCAAAAGTTGAAGTTCTCATTTGATGTTCAAGAAAGTTTTATTTTTTCTCATGTTGTCAGTTGAAACTTCAAACCAGTAATAGTTAGAGCCGAAAACACTTTTTTGACACTTTTGAGTGACAAAATGATTTTTTTTAGAAACAAATTCACCCAAAAGTTGAAGTTCTCATTTGCAGTTCAAGAAAGTGTTATTTTATGCAACGTTGTAAGTTTAAAATTCAAAACAATCATAGAGCCGAAAACGCTTTTTTGACATTTTTGGCACTTTTGACTGACAAAATGATTTTTTAGCAAAAAACGCACCCAAAAGTTGGAGTTCTCATTTGATGTTCAAGAAATTGTTATTTTATGCCACATTGTAAGTTTAAAATTCAAAACAGTCATAGAGCCGAAAACGCTTTTTTGACACTTTTGGCACTTTTGACTGACAAAATGATTTTTTAGCAAAAAACGCACCCAAAAGTTGAAGTTCTCATTTGATGTTCAAGAAATTGTTATTTTATGCCACATTGTAAGTTTAAAATTCAAAACAGTCATAGAGCCGAAAACGCTTTTTTGACACTTTTGGTACTTTTGACTGACAAAATGATTTTTTTTAGCAACAAATGCACCCAAAAGTTGAAGTTCTCATTTGATGTTCAAGAAAGTTTTATTTTTTCTCATGTTGTCAGTTGAAACTTCAAACCAGTAATAGTTAGAGCCGAAAACACTTTTTTGACACTTTTGGCACTTTTGACTGACAAAATGATTTTTTTTAGAAACAAATGCACCCAAAAGTTGAAGTTCTCATTTGATGTTCAAGAAAGTTTTATTTTTTCTCATGTTATCAGTTGAAACTTCAAACCAGTAATAGTAAGAGCCGAAAACACTTTTTTGACACTTTTGGCACTTTTGACTGACAAAATGATTTTTTTTAGAAACAAATGCACCCAAAAGTTGAAGTTCTCATTTGCAGTTCAAGAAAGTGTTATTTTATGCAACGTTGTAAGTTTAAAATTCAAAACAATCATAGAGCCGAAAACGCTTTTTTGACATTTTTGGCACTTTTGACTGACAAAATGATTTTTAGCAAAAAACGCACCCAAAAGTTGAAGTTCTGATTTGATGTTCAAGAAATTGTTATTTTATGCCACATTGTAAGTTTAAAATTCAAAACAGTCATAGAGCCGAAAACGCTTTTTTGACATTTTTGGCACTTTTGACTGACAAAATGATTTTTTAGCAAAAAACGCACCCAAAAGTTGAAGTTCTCATTTGATGTTCAAGAAATTGTTATTTTATGCCACATTGTAAGTTTAAAATTCAAAACAGTCATAGAGCCGAAAACACTTTTTTGACACTTTTGGCACTTTTGACTGACAAAATGATTTTTTTTAGAAACAAATGCACCCAAAAGTTGAAGTTCTCATTTGCAGTTCAAGAAAGTGTTATTTTATGCAACGTTGTAAGTTTAAAATTCAAAACAGTCATAGAGCCGAAAACGCTTTTTTGACATTTTTGGCACTTTTGACTGACAAAATGATTTTTTGGCAAAAAACGCACCCAAAAGTCAAAGTTCTCATTGGCAGTTAAAGAAAGTGTTATTTTATGCAACGTTGTAAGTTTAAAATTCAAAATAGTCATAGAGCCGAAAACGCTTTTTTGACATTTTTGGCACTTTTGACTGACAAAATGATTTTTTAGCAAAAAACGCACCCAAAAGTTGAAGTTCTCATTTGATGTTCAAGAAAGTTTTATTTTTTCTCATGTTGTCAGTTGAAACTTCAAACCAGTAATAGTTAGAGCCGAAAAATCTTTTTTGACACTTTTGGCACTTTTGACTGACAAAATGATTTTTTTTAGAAACAAATGCACCCAAAAGTTGAAGTTCTCATTTGCAGTTCAAGAAAGTGTTATTTTATGCAACGTTGTAAGTTTAAAATTCAAAATAGTCATAGAGCCGAAAACGCTTTTTTGACATTTTTGGCACTTTTGACTGACAAAATGATTTTTTAGCAAAAAACGCACCCAAAAGTTGAAGTTCTCGTTTGATGTTCAAGAAATTGTTATTTTATGCCACATTGTAAGTTTTAAAACTCAAAACAGTCATAGAGCCGAAAACGCTTTTTTGACACTTTTGGTATTTTTGACTGACAAAATGATTTGTTTTAGCAACAAATGCACCCAAAAGTTGAAGTTCTCATTTGATGTTCAAGAAAGTTTTATTTTTTCTCATGTTGTCAGTTGAAACTTCAAACCAGTAATAGTTAGAGCCGAAAACACTTTTTTGACACTTTTGGCACTTTTGACTGACAAAATGATTTTTTTTAGAAACAAATGCACCCATAAGTTGAAGTTCTCATTTGATGTTCAAGAAAGTTTTATTTTTTCTCATGTTGTCAGTTGAAACTTCAAACCAGTAATAGTTAGAGCCGAAAACACTTTTTTGACATTTTTGGCACTTTTGACTGACAAAATGATTTTTAGCAAAAAACGCACCCAAAAGTTGAAGTTCTCATTTGATGTTCAAGAAATTGTTATTTTATGCCACATTGTAAGTTTAAAATTCAAAACAGTCATAGAGCCGAAAACGCTTTTTTGACACTTTTGGCACTTTTGACTGACAAAATGATTTTTTAGCAAAAAACGCACCCAAAAGTTGAAGTTCTCATTTGATGTTCAAGAAATTGTTATTTTATGCCACATTGTAAGTTTAAAATTCAAAACAGTCATAGAGCCGAAAACGCTTTTTTGACACTTTTGGTACTTTTGACTGACAAAATGATTTTTTTTTAGCAACAAATGCACCCAAAAGTTGAAGTTCTCATTTGATGTTCAAGAAAGTTTTATTTTTTCTCATGTTGTCAGTTGAAACTTCAAACCAGTAATAGTTAGAGCCGAAAACACTTTTTTGACACTTTTGACTGACAAAATGATTTTTTTTAGAAACAAATGCACCCAAAAGTTGAAGTTCTCATTTGCAGTTCAAGAAAGTGTTATTTTATGCAACGTTGTAAGTTTAAAATTCAAAACAATCATAGAGCCGAAAACGCTTTTTTGACATTTTTGGCACTTTTGACTGACAAAATGATTTTTTAGCAAAAAACGCACCCAAAAGTTGGAGTTCTCATTTGATGTTCAAGAAATTGTTATTTTATGCCACATTGTAAGTTTAAAATTCAAAACAGTCATAGAGCCGAAAACGCTTTTTTGACACTTTTGGCACTTTTGACTGACAAAATGATTTTTTAGCAAAAAACGCACCCAAAAGTTGAAGTTCTCATTTGATGTTCAAGAAATTGTTATTTTATGCCACATTGTAAGTTTAAAATTCAAAACAGTCATAGAGCCGAAAACGCTTTTTTGACACTTTTGGTACTTTTGACTGACAAAATGATTTTTTTTAGCAACAAATGCACCCAAAAGTTGAAGTTCTCATTTGATGTTCAAGAAAGTTTTATTTTTTCTCATGTTGTCAGTTGAAACTTCAAACCAGTAATAGTTAGAGCCGAAAACACTTTTTTGACACTTTTGGCACTTTTGACTGACAAAATGATTTTTTTTAGAAACAAATGCACCCAAAAGTTGAAGTTCTCATTTGATGTTCAAGAAAGTTTTATTTTTTCTCATGTTATCAGTTGAAACTTCAAACCAGTAATAGTAAGAGCCGAAAACACTTTTTTGACACTTTTGGCACTTTTGACTGACAAAATGATTTTTAGCAAAAAACGCACCCAAAAGTTGAAGTTCTGATTTGATGTTCAAGAAATTGTTATTTTATGCCACATTGTAAGTTTAAAATTCAAAACAGTCATAGAGCCGAAAACGCTTTTTTGACATTTTTGGCACTTTTGACTGACAAAATGATTTTTTAGCAAAAAACGCACCCAAAAGTTGAAGTTCTCATTTGATGTTCAAGAAATTGTTATTTTATGCCACATTGTAAGTTTAAAATTCAAAACAGTCATAGAGCCGAAAACACTTTTTTGACACTTTTGGCACTTTTGACTGACAAAATGATTTTTTTTAGAGACAAATGCACCCAAAAGTTGAAGTTCTCATTTGCAGTTCAAGAAAGTGTTATTTTATGCAACGTTGTAAGTTTAAAATTCAAAACAGTCATAGAGCCGAAAACGCTTTTTTGACATTTTTGGCACTTTTGACTGACAAAATGATTTTTTGGCAAAAAACGCACCCAAAAGTCAAAGTTCTCATTGGCAGTTCAAGAAAGTGTTATTTTATGCAACGTTGTAAGTTTAAAATTCAAAACAGTCATAGAGCCGAAAACGCTTTTTTGACATTTTTGGCACTTTTGACTGACAAAATGATTTTTTAGCAAAAAACGCACCCAAAAGTTGAAGTTCTCATTTGATGTTCAAGAAAGTTTTATTTTTTCTCATGTTGTCAGTTGAAACTTCAAACCAGTAATAGGTAGAGCCGAAAAATCTTTTTTGACACTTTTGGCACTTTTGACTGACAAAATGATTTTTTTTAGAAACAAATGCACCCAAAAGTTGAAGTTCTCATTTGCAGTTCAAGAAAGTGTTATTTTATGCCACGTTGTAAGTTTAAAATTCAAAACAGTCATAGAGCCGAAAACGCTTTTTTGACATTTTTGGCACTTTTGACTGACAAAATGATTTTTTAGCAAAAAACGCACCCAAAAGTTGAAGTTCTCATTTGATGTTCAAGAAATTGTTATTTTATGCCACATTGTAAGTTTAAAATTCAAAACAGTCATAGAGCCGAAAACGCTTTTTTGACACTTTTGGTACTTTTGACTGACAAAATGATTTTTTTTAGCAACAAATGCACCCAAAAGTTGAAGTTCTCATTTGATGTTCAAGAAAGTTTTATTTTTTCTCATGTTGTCAGTTGAAACTTCAAACCAGTAATAGTTATAGCCGAAAACACTTTTTTGACACTTTTGACTGACAAAATGATTTTTTTTAGAAACAAATGCACCCAAAAGTTGAAGTTCTCATTTGCAGTTCAAGAAAGTGTTATTTTATGCAACGTTGTAAGTTTAAAATTCAAAACAATCATAGAGCCGAAAACGCTTTTTTGACATTTTTGGCACTTTTGACTGACAAAATGATTTTTTAGCAAAAAACGCACCCAAAAGTCAAAGTTCTCATTGGCAGTTCAAGAAAGTGTTATTTTATTCAACGTTGTAAGTTTAAAATTCAAAACAGTCATAGAGCCGAAAACGCTTTTTTGACACTTTTGGCACTTTTGACTGACAAAATGATTTTTTAGCAAAAAACGCACCCAAAAGTTTAAGTTCTCATTTGATGTTCAAGAAATTGTTATTTTATGCCACATTGTAAGTTTAAAATTCAAAACAGTCATAGAGCCGAAAACGCTTTTTTGACACTTTTGGTACTTTTGACTGACAAAATGATTTTTTTTAGCAACAAATGCACCCAAAAGTTGAAGTTCTCATTTGATGTTCAAGAAAGTTTTATTTTTTCTCATGTTGTCAGTTGAAACTTCAAACCAGTAATAGTTAGAGCCGAAAACACTTTTTTGACACTTTTGGCACTTTTGACTGACAAAATGATTTTTTTTAGAAACAAATGCACCCAAAAGTTGAAGTTCTCATTTGATGTTCAAGAAAGTTTTATTTTTTCTCATGTTGTCAGTTGAAACTTCAAACCAGTAATAGTTAGAGCCGAAAACACTTTTTTGACACTTTTGGCACTTTTGACTGACAAAATGATTTTTTTTAGAAACAAATGCACCCAAAAGTTGAAGTTCTCATTTGCAGTTCAAGAAAGTGTTATTTTATGCAACGTTGTAAGTTTAAAATTCAAAACAATCATAGAGCCGAAAACGCTTTTTTGACATTTTTGGCACTTTTGACTGACAAAATGATTTTTAGCAAAAAACGCACCCAAAAGTTGAAGTTCTCATTTGATGTTCAAGAAATTATTTTATGCCACATTGTAAGTTTAAAATTCAAAACAGTCATAGAGCCGAAAACGCTTTTTTGACACTTTTGGCACTTTTGACTGACAAAATGATTTTTTAGCAAAAAACGCACCCAAAAGTTGAAGTTCTCATTTGATGTTCAAGAAATTGTTATTTTATGCCACATTGTAAGTTTAAAATTCAAAACAGTCATAGAGCCGAAAACACTTTTTTGACACTTTTGGCACTTTTGACTGACAAAATGTTTTTTTTTAGAAACAAATGCACCCAAAAGTTGAAGTTCTCATTTGCAGTTCAAGAAAGTGTTATTTTATGCAACGTTGTAAGTTTAAAATTCAAAACAGTCATAGAGCCGAAAACGCTTTTTTGACATTTTTGGCACTTTTGACTGACAAAATGATTTTTTTGGCAAAAAACGCACCCAAAAGTCAAAGTTCTCATTGGCAGTTCAAGAAAGTGTTATTTTATGCAACGTTGTAAGTTTAAAATTCAAAACAGTCATAGAGCCGAAAACGCTTTTTTGACATTTTTGGCACTTTTGACTGACAAAATGATTTTTTAGCAAAAAACGCACCCAAAAGTTTAAGTTCTCATTTGATGTTCAAGAAATTGTTATTTTATGCCACATTGTAAGTTTAAAATTCAAAACAGTCATAGAGCCGAAAACGCTTTTTTGACACTTTTGGTACTTTTGACTGACAAAATGATTTTTTTTAGCAACAAATGCACCCAAAAGTTGAAGTTCTCATTTGATGTTCAAGAAAGTTTTATTTTTTCTCATGTTGTCAGTTGAAATTTCAAACCAGTAATAGTTAGAGCCGAAAACACTTTTTTGACACTTTTGGCACTTTTGAGTGACAAAATGATTTTTTTTAGAAACAAATGCACCCAAAAGTTGAAGTTCTCATTTGATGTTCAAGAAAGTTTTATTTTTTCTCATGTTGTCAGTTGAAACTTCAAACCAGTAATAGTTAGAGCCGAAAAATCTTTTTTGACACTTTTGGCACTTTTGACTGACAAAATGATTTTTTTTAGAAACAAATGCACCCAAAAGTTGAAGTTCTCATTTGCAGTTCAAGAAAGTGTTATTTTATGCAACGTTGTAAGTTTAAAATTCAAAATAGTCATAGAGCCGAAAACGCTTTTTTGACATTTTTGGCACTTTTGACTGACAAAATGATTTTTTAGCAAAAAACGCACCCAAAAGTTGAAGTTCTCATTTGATGTTCAAGAAATTGTTATTTTATGCCACATTGTAAGTTTTAAAATTCAAAACAGTCATAGAGCCGAAAACGCTTTTTTGACACTTTTGGTATTTTTGACTGACAAAATGATTTTTTTTAGCAACAAATGCACCCAAAAGTTGAAGTTCTCATTTGATGTTCAAGAAAGTTTTATTTTTTCTCATGTTGTCAGTTGAAACTTCAAACCAGTAATAGTTAGAGCCGAAAACACTTTTTTGACACTTTTGACTGACAAAATGATTTTTTTTAGAAACAAATGCACCCAAAAGTTGAAGTTCTCATTTGCAGTTCAAGAAAGTGTTATTTTATGCAACGTTGTAAGTTTAAAATTCAAAACAATCATAGAGCCGAAAACGCTTTTTTGACATTTTTGGCACTTTTGACTGACAAAATGATTTTTAGCAAAAAACGCACCCAAAAGTTGAAGTTCTCATTTGATGTTCAAGAAATTGTTATTTTATGCCACATTGTAAGTTTAAAATTCAAAACAGTCATAGAGCCGAAAACGCTTTTTTGACACTTTTGGCACTTTTGACTGACAAAATGATTTTTTAGCAAAAAACGCACCCAAAAGTTGAATTTCTCATTTGATGTTCAAGAAATTGTTATTTTATGCCACATTGTAAGTTTAAAATTCAAAACAGTCATAGAGCCGAAAACGCTTTTTTGACACTTTTGGTACTTTTGACTGACAAAATGATTTTTTTTAGCAACAAATGCACCCAAAAGTTGAAGTTCTCATTTGATGTTCAAGAAAGTTTTATTTTTTCTCATGTTGTCAGTTGAAACTTCAAACCAGTAATAGTTAGAGCCGAAAACACTTTTTTGACACTTTTGGCACTTTTGACTGACAAAATGATTTTTTTTAGAAACAAATGCACCCAAAAGTTGAAGTTCTCATTTGATGTTCAAGAAAGTTTTATTTTTTCTCATGTTGTCAGTTGAAACTTCAAACCAGTAATAGTAAGAGCCGAAAACACTTTTTTGACACTTTTGGCACTTTTGACTGACAAAATGATTTTTTTTAGAAACAAATGCACCCAAAAGTTGAAGTTCTCATTTGCAGTTCAAGAAAGTGTTATTTTATGCAACGTTGTAAGTTTAAAATTCAAAACAATCATAGAGCCGAAAACGCTTTTTTGACATTTTTGGCACTTCTGACTGACAAAATGATTTTTAGCAAAAAACGCACCCAAAAGTTGAAGTTCTCATTTGATGTTCAAGAAAGTGTTATTTTATGCCACTTTGTAAGTTTAAAATTCAAAACAGTCATACAGCCGAAAACGCTTTTTTGACACTTTTGGTACTTTTGACTGACAAAATGATTTTTTTTAGCAACAAATGCACCCAAAAGTTGAAGTTCTCATTTGATGTTCAAGAAAGTTTTATTTTTTCTCATGTTGTCAGTTGAAACTTCAAACCAGTAATAGTTAGAGCCGAAAACACTTTTTTGACACTTTTGACTGACAAAATGATTTTTTTTAGAAACAAATGCACCCAAAAGTTGAAGTTCTCATTTGCAGTTCAAGAAAGTGTTATTTTATGCAACGTTGTAAGTTTAAAATTCAAAACAATCATAGAGCCGAAAACGCTTTTTTGACATTTTTGGCACTTTTGACTGACAAAATGATTTTTTAGCAAAAAACGCACCCAAAAGTTGAAGTTCTCATTTGATGTTCAAGAAATTGTTATTTTATGCCACATTGTAAGTTTAAAATTCAAAACAGTCATAGAGCCGAAAACGCTTTTTTTGACACTTTTTGTACTTTTGACTGACAAAATGATTTTTTTTAGCAACAAATGCACCCAAAAGTTGAAGTTCTCATTTGATGTTCAAGAAAGTTTTATTTTTTCTCATGTTGTCAGTTGAAACTTCAAACCAGTAATAGTTAGAGCCGAAAACACTTTTTTGACACTTTTGACTGACAAAATGATTTTTTTTAGAAACAAATGCACCCAAAAGTTGAAGTTCTCATTTGCAGTTCAAGAAAGTGTTATTTTATGCAACGTTGTAAGTTTAAAATTCAAAACAATCATAGAGCCGAAAACGCTTTTTTGACATTTTTGGTATTTTTGACTGACAAAATGATTTTTTTTAGCAACAAATGCACCCAAAAGTTGAAGTTCTCATTTGATGTTCAAGAAAGTTTTATTTTTTCTCATGTTGTCAGTTGAAACTTCAAACCAGTAATAGTTAGAGCCGAAAACACTTTTTTGACACTTTTGACTGACAAAATGATTTTTTTTAGAAACAAATGCACCCAAAAGTTGAAGTTCTCATTTGCAGTTCAAGAAAGTGTTATTTTATGCAACGTTGTAAGTTTAAAATTCAAAACAATCATAGAGCCGAAAACGCTTTTTTGACATTTTTGGCACTTTTGACTGACAAAATGATTTTTTAGCAAAAAACGCACCCAAAAGTTGAAGTTCTCATTTGATGTTCAAGAAATTGTTATTTTATGCCACATTGTAAGTTTAAAATTCAAAACAGTCATAGAGCCGAAAACGCTTTTTTTGACACTTTTTGTACTTTTGACTGACAAAATGATTTTTTTTAGCAACAAATGCACCCAAAAGTTGAAGTTCTCATTTGATGTTCAAGAAAGTTTTATTTTTTCTCATGTTGTCAGTTGAAACTTCAAACCAGTAATAGTTAGAGCCGAAAACACTTTTTTGACACTTTTGACTGACAAAATGATTTTTTTTAGAAACAAATGCACCCAAAAGTTGAAGTTCTCATTTGCAGTTCAAGAAAGTGTTATTTTATGCAACGTTGTAAGTTTAAAATTCAAAACAATCATAGAGCCGAAAACGCTTTTTTGACATTTTTGGCACTTTTGACTGACAAAATGATTTTTAGCAAAAAACGCACCCAAAAGTTGAAGTTCTCATTTGATGTTCAAGAAATTGTTATTTTATGCCACATTGTAAGTTTAAAATTCAAAACAGTCATAGAGCCGAAAACGCTTTTTTGACACTTTTGGCACTTTTGACTGACAAAATGATTTTTTAGCAAAAAACGCACCCAAAAGTTGAATTTCTCATTTGATGTTCAAGAAATTGTTATTTTATGCCACATTGTAAGTTTAAAATTCAAAACAGTCATAGAGCCGAAAACGCTTTTTTGACACTTTTGGTACTTTTGACTGACAAAATGATTTTTTTTAGCAACAAATGCACCCAAAAGTTGAAGTTCTCATTTGATGTTCAAGAAAGTTTTATTTTTTCTCATGTTGTCAGTTGAAACTTCAAACCAGTAATAGTTAGAGCCGAAAACACTTTTTTGACACTTTTGGCACTTTTGACTGACAAAATGATTTTTTTTAGAAACAAATGCACCCAAAAGTTGAAGTTCTCATTTGATGTTCAAGAAAGTTTTATTTTTTCTCATGTTGTCAGTTGAAACTTCAAACCAGTAATAGTAAGAGCCGAAAACACTTTTTTGACACTTTTGGCACTTTTGACTGACAAAATGATTTTTTTTAGAAACAAATGCACCCAAAAGTTGAAGTTCTCATTTGCAGTTCAAGAAAGTGTTATTTTATGCAACGTTGTAAGTTTAAAATTCAAAACAATCATAGAGCCGAAAACGCTTTTTTGACATTTTTGGCACTTCTGACTGACAAAATGATTTTTAGCAAAAAACGCACCCAAAAGTTGAAGTTCTCATTTGATGTTCAAGAAAGTGTTATTTTATGCCACTTTGTAAGTTTAAAATTCAAAACAGTCATACAGCCGAAAACGCTTTTTTGACACTTTTGGTACTTTTGACTGACAAAATGATTTTTTTTAGCAACAAATGCACCCAAAAGTTGAAGTTCTCATTTGATGTTCAAGAAAGTTTTATTTTTTCTCATGTTGTCAGTTGAAACTTCAAACCAGTAATAGTTAGAGCCGAAAACACTTTTTTGACACTTTTGACTGACAAAATGATTTTTTTTAGAAACAAATGCACCCAAAAGTTGAAGTTCTCATTTGCAGTTCAAGAAAGTGTTATTTTATGCAACGTTGTAAGTTTAAAATTCAAAACAATCATAGAGCCGAAAACGCTTTTTTGACATTTTTGGCACTTTTGACTGACAAAATGATTTTTTAGCAAAAAACGCACCCAAAAGTTGAAGTTCTCATTTGATGTTCAAGAAATTGTTATTTTATGCCACATTGTAAGTTTAAAATTCAAAACAGTCATAGAGCCGAAAACGCTTTTTTTTGACACTTTTTGTACTTTTGACTGACAAAATGATTTTTTTTAGCAACAAATGCACCCAAAAGTTGAAGTTCTCATTTGATGTTCAAGAAAGTTTTATTTTTTCTCATGTTGTCAGTTGAAACTTCAAACCAGTAATAGTTAGAGCCGAAAACACTTTTTTGACACTTTTGACTGACAAAATGATTTTTTTTAGAAACAAATGCACCCAAAAGTTGAAGTTCTCATTTGCAGTTCAAGAAAGTGTTATTTTATGCAACGTTGTAAGTTTAAAATTCAAAACAATCATAGAGCCGAAAACGCTTTTTTGACATTTTTGGCACTTTTGACTGACAAAATGATTTTTAGCAAAAAACGCACCCAAAAGTTGAAGTTCTCATTTGATGTTCAAGAAATTGTTATTTTATGCCACATTGTAAGTTTAAAATTCAAAACAGTCATAGAGCCGAAAACGCTTTTTTGACACTTTTGGTACTTTTGACTGACAAAATGATTTTTTTTAGCAACAAATGCACCCAAAAGTTGAAGTTCTCATTTGATGTTCAAGAAAGTTTTATTTTTTCTCATGTTGTCAGTTGAAACTTCAAACCAGTAATAGTTAGAGCCGAAAACACTTTTTTGACACTTTTGACTGACAAAATGATTTTTTTTAGAAACAAATGCACCCAAAAGTTGAAGTTCTCATTTGATGTTCAAGAAAGTTTTATTTTTTCTCATGTTGTCAGTTGAAACTTCAAACCAGTAATAGTAAGAGCCGAAAACACTTTTTTGACACTTTTGGCACTTTTGACTGACAAAATGATTTTTTTTAGAAACAAATGCACCCAAAAGTTGAAGTTCTCATTTGCAGTTCAAGAAAGTGTTATTTTATGCAACGTTGTAAGTTTAAAATTCAAAACAATCATAGAGCCGAAAACGCTTTTTTGACATTTTTGGCACTTCTGACTGACAAAATGATTTTTAGCAAAAAACGCACCCAAAAGTTGAAGTTCTCATTTGATGTTCAAGAAAGTGTTATTTTATGCCACTTTGTAAGTTTAAAATTCAAAACAGTCATACAGCCGAAAACGCTTTTTTGACACTTTTGGTACTTTTGACTGACAAAATGATTTTTTTTAGCAACAAATGCACCCAAAAGTTGAAGTTCTCATTTGATGTTCAAGAAAGTTTTATTTTTTCTCATGTTGTCAGTTGAAATTTCAAACCAGTAATAGTTAGAGCCGAAAACACTTTTTTGACACTTTTGAGTGACAAAATGATTTTTTTTAGAAACAAATGAACCCAAAAGTTGAAGTTCTCATTTGATGTTCAAGAAAGTTTTATTTTTTCTCATGTTGTCAGTTGAAACTTCAAACCAGTAATAGTTAGAGCCGAAAACACTTTTTTGACACTTTTGGCACTTTTGACTGACAAAATGATTTTTTTTAGAAACAAATGCACCCAAAAGTTGAAGTTCTCATTTGCAGTTCAAGAAAGTGTTATTTTATGCAACGTTGTAAGTTTAAAATTCAAAACAGTCATAGAGCCGAAAACGCTTTTTTGACATTTTTGGCACTTTTGACTGACAAAATGATTTTTTGGCAAAAAACGCACCCAAAAGTCAAAGTTCTCATTGGCAGTTCAAGAAAGTGTTATTTTATGCAACGTTGTAAGTTTAAAATTCAAAACAGTCATAGAGCCGAAAACGCTTTTTTGACATTTTTGGCACTTTTGACTGACAAAATGATTTTTTAGCAAAAAACGCACCCAAAAGTTGAAGTTCTCATTTGATGTTCAAGAAAGTTTTATTTTTTCTCATGTTGTCAGTTGAAACTTCAAACCAGTAATAGTTAGAGCCGAAAAATCTTTTTTGACACTTTTGGCACTTTTGACTGACAAAATGATTTTTTTTAGAAACAAATGCACCCAAAAGTTGAAGTTCTCATTTGCAGTTCAAGAAAGTGTTATTTTATGCAACGTTGTAAGTTTAAAATTCAAAACAGTCATAGAGCCGAAAACGCTTTTTTGACATTTTTGGCACTTTTGACTGACAAAATGATTTTTTAGCAAAAAACGCACCCAAAAGTTGAAGTTCTCATTTGATGTTCAAGAAATTGTTATTTTATGCCACATTGTAAGTTTAAAATTCAAAACAGTCATAGAGCCGAAAACGCTTTTTTGACACTTTCGGTATTTTTGACTGACAAAATGATTTGTTTTAGCAACAAATGCACCCAAAAGTTGAAGTTCTCATTTGATGTTCAAGAAAGTTTTATTTTTTCTCATGTTGTCAGTTGAAACTTCAAACCAGTAATAGTTAGAGCCGAAAACACTTTTTTGACACTTTTGACTGACAAAATGATTTTTTTTAGAAACAAATGCACCCAAAAGTTGAAGTTCTCATTTGCAGTTCAAGAAAGTGTTATTTTATGCAACGTTGTAAGTTTAAAATTCAAAACAATCATAGAGCCGAAAACGCTTTTTTGACATTTTTGGCACTTCTGACTGACAAAATGATTTTTAGCAAAAAACGCACCCAAAAGTTGAAGTTCTCATTTGATGTTCAAGAAAGTGTTATTTTATGCCACTTTGTAAGTTTAAAATTCAAAACAGTCATACAGCCGAAAACGCTTTTTTGACACTTTTGGTACTTTTGACTGACAAAATGATTTTTTTTAGCAACAAATGCACCCAAAAGTTGAAGTTCTCATTTGATGTTCAAGAAAGTTTTATTTTTTCTCATGTTGTCAGTTGAAATTTCAAACCAGTAATAGTTAGAGCCGAAAACACTTTTTTGACACTTTTGAGTGACAAAATGATTTTTTTTAGAAACAAATGAACCCAAAAGTTGAAGTTCTCATTTGATGTTCAAGAAAGTTTTATTTTTTTCTCATGTTGTCAGTTGAAACTTCAAACCAGTAATAGTTAGAGCCGAAAACACTTTTTTGACACTTTTGGCACTTTTGACTGACAAAATGATTTTTTTTAGAAACAAATGCACCCAAAAGTTGAAGTTCTCATTTGCAGTTCAAGAAAGTGTTATTTTATGCAACGTTGTAAGTTTAAAATTCAAAACAGTCATAGAGCCGAAAACGCTTTTTTGACATTTTTGGCACTTTTGACTGACAAAATGATTTTTTGGCAAAAAACGCACCCAAAAGTCAAAGTTCTCATTGGCAGTTCAAGAAAGTGTTATTTTATGCAACGTTGTAAGTTTAAAATTCAAAACAGTCATAGAGCCGAAAACGCTTTTTTGACATTTTTGGCACTTTTGACTGACAAAATGATTTTTTAGCAAAAAACGCACCCAAAAGTTGAAGTTCTCATTTGATGTTCAAGAAAGTTTTATTTTTTCTCATGTTGTCAGTTGAAACTTCAAACCAGTAATAGTTAGAGCCGAAAACACTTTTTTGACACTTTTGACTGACAAAATGATTTTTTTTAGAAACAAATGCACCCAAAAGTTGAAGTTCTCATTTGATGTTCAAGAAAGTTTTATTTTTTCTCATGTTGTCAGTTGAAACTTCAAACCAGTAATAGTTAGAGCCGAAAACACTTTTTTGACACTTTTGGCACTTTTGACTGACAAAATGATTTTTTTTAGAAACAAATGCACCCAAAAGTTGAAGTTCTCATTTGATGTTCAAGAAAGTTTTATTTTTTCTCATGTTGTCAGTTGAAACTTCAAACCAGTAATAGTTAGAGCCGAAAACACTTTTTTGACACTTTTGGCACTTTTGACTGACAAAATGATTTTTTTTAGAAACAAATGCACCCAAAAGTTGAAGTTCTCATTTGATGTTCAAGAAAGTTTTATTTTTTCTCATGTTGTCAGTTGAAACTTCAAACCAGTAATAGTAAGAGCCGAAAACACTTTTTTGACACTTTTGGCACTTTTGACTGACAAAATGATTTTTTTTAGAAACAAATGCACCCAAAAGTTGAAGTTCTCATTTGCATTTCAAGAAAGTGTTATTTTATGCAACGTTGTAAGTTTAAAATTCAAAACAATCATAGAGCCGAAAACGCTTTTTTGACATTTTTGGCACTTTTGACTGACAAAATGATTTTTAGCAAAAAACGCACCCAAAAGTTGAAGTTCTCATTTGATGTTCAAGAAATTGTTATTTTATGCCACATTGTAAGTTTAAAATTCAAAACAGTCATAGAGCCGAAAACGCTTTTTTGACACTTTTGGCACTTTTGACTGACAAAATGATTTTTTAGCAAAAAACGCACCCAAAAGTTGAATTTCTCATTTGATGTTCAAGAAAGTTTTATTTTTTCTCATGTTGTCAGTTGAAATTTCAAACCAGTAATAGTTAGAGCCGAAAACACTTTTTTGACACTTTTGAGTGACAAAATGATTTTTTTTAGAAACAAATGAACCCAAAAGTTGAAGTTCTCATTTGATGTTCAAGAAAGTTTTATTTTTTCTCATGTTGTCAGTTGAAACTTCAAACCAGTAATAGTTAGAGCCGAAAACACTTTTTTGACACTTTTGGCACTTTTGACTGACAAAATGATTTTTTTTAGAAACAAATGCACCCAAAAGTTGAAGTTCTCATTTGCAGTTCAAGAAAGTGTTATTTTATGCAACGTTGTAAGTTTAAAATTCAAAACAGTCATAGAGCCGAAAACGCTTTTTTGACATTTTTGGCACTTTTGACTGACAAAATGATTTTTTGGCAAAAAACGCACCCAAAAGTCAAAGTTCTCATTGGCAGTTCAAGAAAGTGTTATTTTATGCAACGTTGTAAGTTTAAAATTCAAAACAGTCATAGAGCCGAAAACGCTTTTTTGACATTTTTGGCACTTTTGACTGACAAAATGATTTTTTAGCAAAAAACGCACCCAAAAGTTGAAGTTCTCATTTGATGTTCAAGAAAGTTTTATTTTTTCTCATGTTGTCAGTTGAAACTTCAAACCAGTAATAGTTAGAGCCGAAAAATCTTTTTTGACACTTTTGGCACTTTTGACTGACAAAATGATTTTTTTTAGAAACAAATGCACCCAAAAGTTGAAGTTCTCAATTGCAGTTCAAGAAAGTGTTATTTTATGCAACGTTGTAAGTTTAAAATTCAAAACAGTCATAGAGCCGAAAACGCTTTTTTGACATTTTTGGCACTTTTGACTGACAAAATGATTTTTTAGCAAAAAACGCACCCAAAAGTTGAAGTTCTCATTTGATGTTCAAGAAATTGTTATTTTATGCCACATTGTAAGTTTAAAATTCAAAACAGTCATAGAGCCGAAAACGCTTTTTTGACACTTTTGGTATTTTTGACTGACAAAATGATTTGTTTTAGCAACAAATGCACCCAAAAGTTGAAGTTCTCATTTGATGTTCAAGAAAGTTTTATTTTTTCTCATGTTGTCAGTTGAAACTTCAAACCAGTAATAGTTAGAGCCGAAAAATCTTTTTTGACACTTTTGGCACTTTTGACTGACAAAATGATTTTTTTTAGAAACAAATGCACCCAAAAGTTGAAGTTCTCATTTGCAGTTCAAGAAAGTGTTATTTTATGCAACGTTGTAAGTTTAAAATTCAAAACAGTCATAGAGCCGAAAACGCTTTTTTGACATTTTTGGCACTTTTGACTGACAAAATGATTTTTTAGCAAAAAACGCACCCAAAAGTTGAAGTTCTCATTTGATGTTCAAGAAATTGTTATTTTATGCCACATTGTAAGTTTAAAATTCAAAACAGTCATAGAGCCGAAAACGCTTTTTTGACACTTTTGGTATTTTTGACTGACAAAATGATTTGTTTTAACAACAAATGCACCCAAAAGTTGAAGTTCTCATTTGATGTTCAAGAAAGTTTTATTTTTTCTCATGTTGTCAGTTGAAACTTCAAACCAGTAATAGTTAGAGCCGAAAACACTTTTTTGACACTTTTGACTGACAAAATGATTTTTTTTAGAAACAAATGCACCCAAAAGTTGAAGTTCTCATTTGCAGTTCAAGAAAGTGTTATTTTATGCAACGTTGTAAGTTTAAAATTCAAAACAATCATAGAGCCGAAAACGCTTTTTTGACATTTTTGGCACTTTTGACTGACAAAATGATTTTTAGCAAAAAACGCACCCAAAAGTTGAAGTTCTCATTTGATGTTCAAGAAATTGTTATTTTATGCCACATTGTAAGTTTAAAATTCAAAACAGTCATAGAGCCGAAAACGCTTTTTTGACACTTTTGACTGACAAAATGATTTTTTAGCAAAAAACGCACCCAAAAGTTGAAGTTCTCATTTGATGTTCAAGAAATTGTTATTTTATGCCACATTGTAAGTTTAAAATTCAAAACAGTCATAGAGCCGAAAACACTTTTTTGACACTTTTGGCACTTTTGACTGACAAAATGATTTTTTTTAGAAACAAATGCACCCAAAAGTTGAAGTTCTCATTTGCAGTTCAAGAAAGTGTTATTTTATGCAACGTTGTAAGTTTAAAATTCAAAACAGTCATAGAGCCGTAAACGCTTTTTTGACATTTTTGGCACTTTTGACTGACAAAATGATTTTTTTGGCAAAAAACGCACCCAAAAGTCAAAGTTCTCATTGGCAGTTCAAGAAAGTGTTATTTTATGCAACGTTGTAAGTTTAAAATTCAAAACAGTCATAGAGCCGAAAACGCTTTTTTGACATTTTTGGCACTTTTGACTGACAAAATGATTTTTTAGCAAAAAACGCACCCAAAAGTTGAAGTTCTCATTTGATGTTAAAGAAATTGTTATTTTATGCCACATTGTAAGTTTAAAATTCAAAACAGTCATAGAGCCGAAAACGCTTTTTTGACACTTTTGGTACTTTTGACTGACAAAATGATTTTTTTTAGCAACAAATGCACCCAAAAGTTGAAGTTCTCATTTGATGTTCAAGAAAGTTTTATTTTTTCTCATGTTGTCAGTTGAAACTTCAAACCAGTAATAGTTAGAGCCGAAAAATCTTTTTTGACACTTTTGGCACTTTTGACTGACAAAATGATTTTTTTTAGAAACAAATGCACCCAAAAGTTGAAGTTCTCATTTGCAGTTCAAGAAAGTGTTATTTTATGCAACGTTGTAAGTTTAAAATTCAAAACAGTCATAGAGCCGAAAACGCTTTTTTGACATTTTTGGCACTTTTGACTGACAAAATGATTTTTTTGGCAAAAAACGCACCCAAAAGTCAAAGTTCTCATTGGCAGTTCAAGAAAGTGTTATTTTATGCAACGTTGTAAGTTTAAAATTCAAAACAGTCATAGAGCCGAAAACGCTTTTTTGACATTTTTGGCACTTTTGACTGACAAAATGATTTTTTAGCAAAAAACGCACCCAAAAGTTGAAGTTCTCATTTGATGTTCAAGAAATTGTTATTTTATGCCACATTGTAAGTTTAAAATTCAAAACAGTCATAGAGCCGAAAACGCTTTTTTGACACTTTTGGTATTTTTGACTGACAAAATGATTTGTTTTAGCAACAAATGCACCCAAAAGTTGAAGTTCTCATTTGATGTTCAAGAAAGTTTTATTTTTTCTCATGTTGTCAGTTGAAACTTCAAACCAGTAATAGTTAGAGCCGAAAACACTTTTTTGACACTTTTGACTGACAAAATGATTTTTTTTAGAAACAAATGCACCCAAAAGTTGAAGTTCTCATTTGCAGTTCAAGAAAGTGTTATTTTATGCAACGTTGTAAGTTTAAAATTCAAAACAATCATAGAGCCGAAAACGCTTTTTTGACATTTTTGGCACTTTTGACTGACAAAATGATTTTTAGCAAAAAACGCACCCAAAAGTTGAAGTTCTCATTTGATGTTCAAGAAATTGTTATTTTATGCCACATTGTAAGTTTAAAATTCAAAACAGTCATAGAGCCGAAAACGCTTTTTTGACACTTTTGGCACTTTTGACTAACAAAATGATTTTTTAGCAAAAAACGCACCCAAAAGTTGAAGTTCTCATTTGATGTTCAAGAAATTGTTATTTTATGCCACATTGTAAGTTTAAAATTCAAAACAGTCATAGAGCCGAAAACGCTTTTTTTGACACTTTTGGTACTTTTGACTGACAAAATGATTTTTTTTAGCAACAAATGCACCCAAAAGTTGAAGTTCTCATTTGATGTTCAAGAAAGTTTTATTTTTTCTCATGTTGTCAGTTGAAACTTCAAACCAGTAATAGTTAGAGCCGAAAACACTTTTTTGACACTTTTGACTGACAAAATGATTTTTTTTTAGAAACAAACGCACCCAAAAGTTGAAGTTCTCATTTGCAGTTCAATAAAGTGTTATTTTATGCAACGTTGTAAGTTTAAAATTCAAAACAATCATAGAGCCGAAAACGCTTTTTTGACATTTTTGGCACTTTTGACTGACAAAATGATTTTTAGCAAAAAACGCACCCAAAAGTTGAAGTTCTCATTTGATGTTCAAGAAATTGTTATTTTATGCCACATTGTAAGTTTAAAATTCAAAACAGTCATAGAGCCGAAAACGCTTTTTTGACACTTTTGGCACTTTTGACTGACAAAATGATTTTTTAGCAAAAAATGCACCCAAAAGTTGAAGTTCTCATTTGATGTTCAAGAAATTGTTATTTTATGCCACATTGTAAGTTTAAAATTCAAAACAGTCATAGAGCCGAAAACGCTTTTTTGACACTTTTGGTACTTTTGACTGACAAAATGATTTTTTTTAGCAACAAATGCACCCAAAAGTTGAAGTTCTCATTTGATGTTCAAGAAAGTTTTATTTTTTCTCATGTTGTCAGTTGAAACTTCAAACCAGTAATAGTTGGAGCCGAAAACACTTTTTTGACACTTTTGGCACTTTTGACTGACAAAATGATTTTTTTTAGAAACAAATGCACCCAAAAGTTGAAGTTCTCATTTGATGTTCAAGAAAGTTTTATTTTTTCTCATGTTGTCAGTTGAAACTTCAAACCAGTAATAATAAGAGCCGAAAACACTTTTTTGACACTTTTGGCACTTTTGACTGACAAAATGATTTTTTTTAGAGACAAATGCACCCAAAAGTTGAAGTTCTCATTTGCAGTTCAAGAAAGTGTTATTTTATGCAACGTTGTAAGTTTAAAATTCAAAACAGTCATAGAGCCGAAAACGCTTTTTTGACATTTTTGGCACTTTTGACTGACAAAATGATTTTTTGGCAAAAAACGCACCCAAAAGTCAAAGTTCTCATTGGCAGTTCAAGAAAGTGTTATTTTATGCAACGTTGTAAGTTTAAAATTCAAAACAGTCATAGAGCCGAAAACGCTTTTTTGACATTTTTGGCACTTTTGACTGACAAAATGATTTTTTAGCAAAAAACGCACCCAAAAGTTGAAGTTCTCATTTGATGTTCAAGAAATTGTTATTTTATGCCACATTGTAAGTTTAAAATTCAAAACAGTCATAGAGCCGAAAACGCTTTTTTGACACTTTTGGTACTTTTGACTGACAAAATGATTTTTTTTAGCAACAAATGCACCCAAAAGTTGAAGTTCTCATTTGATGTTCAAGAAAGTTTTATTTTTTCTCATGTTGTCAGTTGAAACTTCAAACCAGTAATAGTTAGAGCCGAAAACACTTTTTTGACACTTTTGGCACTTTTGACTGACAAAATGATTTTTTTTAGAAACAAATGCACCCAAAAGTTGAAGTTCTCATTTGATGTTCAAGAAAGTTTTATTTTTTCTCATGTTGTCAGTTGAAACTTCAAACCAGTAATAGTTAGAGCCGAAAACACTTTTTTGACACTTTTGGCACTTTTGACTGACAAAATGATTTTTTTTAGAAACAAATGCACCCAAAAGTTGAAGTTCTCATTTGCAGTTCAAGAAAGTGTTATTTTATGCAACGTTGTAAGTTTAAAATTCAAAACAATCATAGAGCCGAAAACGCTTTTTTGACATTTTTGGCACTTTTGACTGACAAAATGATTTTTAGCAAAAAACGCACCCAAAAGTTGAAGTTCTCATTTGATGTTCAAGAAATTGTTATTTTATGCCACATTGTAAGTTTAAAATTCAAAACAGTCATAGAGCCGAAAACGCTTTTTTGACACTTTTGGCACTTTTGACTAACAAAATGATTTTTTAGCAAAAAATGCACCCAAAAGTTGAAGTTCTCATTTGCAGTTCAAGAAAGTGTTATTTTATGCAACGTTGTAAGTTTAAAATTCAAAACAATCATAGAGCCGAAAACGCTTTTTTGACATTTTTGGCACTTTTGACTGACAAAATGATTTTTAGCAAAAAACGCACCCAAAAGTTGAAGTTCTCATTTGATGTTCAAGAAAGTGTTATTTTATGCCACATTGTAAGTTTAAAATTCAAAACAGTCATAGAGCCGAAAACGCTTTTTTGACACTTTTGGTACTTTTGACTGACAAAATGATTTTTTTTAGCAACAAATGCACCCAAAAGTTGAAGTTCTCATTTGATGTTCAAGAAAGTTTTATTTTTTCTCATGTTGTCAGTTGAAATTTCAAACCAGTACTAGTTAGAGCCGAAAACACTTTTTTGACACTTTTGACTGACAAAATGATTTTTTTTAGAAACAAATGAACCCAAAAGTTGAAGTTCTCATTTGATGTTCAAGAAAGTTTTATTTTTTCTCATGTTGTCAGTTGAAACTTCAAACCAGTAATAGTTAGAGCCGAAAACACTTTTTTGACACTTTTGGCACTTTTGACTGACAAAATGATTTTTTTTAGAAACAAATGCACCCAAAAGTTGAAGTTCTCATTTGCATTTCAAGAAAGTGTTATTTTATGCAACGTTGTTAGTTTAAAATTCAAAACAGTCATAGAGCCGAAAACGCTTTTTTGATATTTTTGGCACTTTTGACTGACAAAATGATTTTTTTGGCAAAAAACGCACCCAAAAGTCAAAGTTCTCATTGGCAGTTCAAGAAAGTGTTATTTTATGCAACGTTGTAAGTTTAAAATTCAAAACAGTCATAGAGCCGAAAACGCTTTTTTGACATTTTTGGCACTTTTGACTGACAAAATGATTTTTTAGCAAAAAACGCACCCAAAAGTTGAAGTTCTCATTTGATGTTCAAGAAATTGTTATATTATGCCACATTGTAAGTTTAAAATTCAAAACAGTCATAGAGCCGAAAACGCTTTTTTGACACTTTTGGTACTTTTGACTGACAAAATGATTTTTTTTAGCAACAAATGCACCCAAAAGTTGAAGTTCTCATTTGATGTTCAAGAAAGTTTTATTTTTTCTCATGTTGTCAGTTGAAACTTCAAACCAGTAATAGTTAGAGCCGAAAAATCTTTTTTGACACTTTTGGCACTTTTGACTGACAAAATGATTTTTTTTAGAAACAAATGCACCCAAAAGTTGAAGTTCTCATTTGCAGTTCAAGAAAGTGTTATTTTATGCAACGTTGTAAGTTTAAAATTCAAAACAGTCATAGAGCCGAAAACGCTTTTTTGACATTTTTGGCACTTTTGACTGACAAAATGATTTTTTAGCAAAAAACGCACCCAAAAGTTGAAGTTCTCATTTGATGTTCAAGAAATTGTTATTTTATGCCACATTGTAAGTTTAAAATTCAAAACAGTCATAGAGCCGAAAACGCTTTTTTGACACTTTTGGTATTTTTGACTGACAAAATGATTTGTTTTAGCAACAAATGCACCCAAAAGTTGAAGTTCTCATTTGATGTTCAAGAAAGTTTTATTTTTTCTCATGTTGTCAGTTGAAATTTCAAACCAGTAATAGTTAGAGCCGAAAACACTTTTTTGACACTTTTGACTGACAAAATGATTTTTTTTAGAAACAAATGCACCCAAAAGTTGAAGTTCTCATTTGCATTTCAAGAAAGTGTTATTTTATGCAACGTTGTAAGTTTAAAATTCAAAACAATCATAGAGCCGAAAACGCTTTTTTGACATTTTTGGCACTTTTGACTGACAAAATGATTTTTAGCAAAAAACGCACCCAAAAGTTGAAGTTCTCATTTGCAGTTCAAGAAAGTGTTATTTTATGCAACGTTGTAAGTTTAAAATTCAAAACAATCATAGAGCCGAAAACGCTTTTTTGACATTTTTGGCACTTTTGACTGACAAAATGATTTTTTTGGCAAAAAACGCACCCAAAAGTCAAAGTTCTCATTGGCAGTTCAAGAAAGTGTTATTTTATGCAACGTTGTAAGTTTAAAATTCAAAACAGTCATAGAGCCGAAAACGCTTTTTTGACATTTTTGGCACTTTTGACTGACAAAATGATTTTTTAGCAAAAAACGCACCCAAAAGTTGAAGTTCTCATTTGATGTTCAAGAAATTGTTATTTTATGCCACATTGTAAGTTTAAAATTCAAAACAGTCATAGAGCCGAAAACGCTTTTTTGACACTTTTGGTACTTTTGACTGACAAAATGATTTTTTTTAGCAACAAATGCACCCAAAAGTTGAAGTTCTCATTTGATGTTCAAGAAAGTTTTATTTTTTCTCATGTTGTCAGTTGAAACTTCAAACCAGTAATAGTTAGAGCCGAAAAATCTTTTTTGACACTTTTGGCACTTTTGACTGACAAAATGATTTTTTTTAGAAACAAATGCACCCAAAAGTTGAAGTTCTCATTTGCAGTTCAAGAAAGTGTTATTTTATGCAACGTTGTAAGTTTAAAATTCAAAACAGTCATAGAGCCGAAAACGCTTTTTTGACATTTTTGGCACTTTTGACTGACAAAATGATTTTTTAGCAAAAAACGCACCCAAAAGTTGAAGTTCTCATTTGATGTTCAAGAAATTGTTATTTTATGCCACATTGTAAGTTTAAAATTCAAAACAGTCATAGAGCCGAAAACGCTTTTTTGACACTTTTGGTATTTTTGACTGACAAAATGATTTGTTTTAGCAACAAATGCACCCAAAAGTTGAAGTTCTCATTTGATGTTCAAGAAAGTTTTATTTTTTCTCATGTTGTCAGTTGAAATTTCAAACCAGCAATAGTTAGAGCCGAAAACACTTTTTTGACACTTTTGACTGACAAAATGATTTTTTTTAGAAACAAATGCACCCAAAAGTTGAAGTTCTCATTTGCATTTCAAGAAAGTGTTATTTTATGCAACGTTGTAAGTTTAAAATTCAAAACAATCATAGAGCCGAAAACGCTTTTTTGACATTTTTGGCACTTTTGACTGACAAAATGATTTTTAGCAAAAAACGCACCCAAAAGTTGAAGTTCTCATTTGATGTTCAAGAAATTGTTATTTTATGCCACATTGTAAGTTTAAAATTCAAAACAGTCATAGAGCCGAAAACGCTTTTTTGACACTTTTGGCACTTTTGACTGACAAAATGATTTTTTAGCAAAAAACGCACCCAAAAGTTGAAGTTCTCATTTGATGTTCAAGAAATTGTTATTTTATGCCACATTGTAAGTTTAAAATTCAAAACAGTCATAGAGCCGAAAACGCTTTTTTGACACTTTTGGCACTTTTGACTGACAAAATGATTTTTTAGCAAAAAATGCACCCAAAAGTTGAAGTTCTCATTTGATGTTCAAGAAATTGTTATTTTATGCCACATTGTAAGTTTAAAATTCAAAACAGTCATAGAGCCGAAAACGCTTTTTTGACACTTTTGGTACTTTTGACTGACAAAATGATTTTTTTTAGCAACAAATGCACCCAAAAGTTGAAGTTCTCATTTGATGTTCAAGAAAGTTTTATTTTTTCTCATGTTGTCAGTTGAAACTTCAAACCAGTAATAGTTGGAGCCGAAAACACTTTTTTGACACTTTTGGCACTTTTGATTGACAAAATGATTTTTTTTAGAAACAAATGCACCCAAAAGTTGAAGTTCTCATTTGATGTTCAAGAAAGTTTTATTTTTTCTCATGTTGTCAGTTGAAACTTCAAACCAGTAATAATAAGAGCCGAAAACACTTTTTTGACACTTTTGGCACTTTTGACTGACAAAATGATTTTTTTTAGAAACAAATGCACCCAAAAGTTGAAGTTCTCATTTGCAGTTCAAGAAAGTGTTATTTTATGCAACGTTGTAAGTTTAAAATTCAAAAAAATCATAGAGCCGAAAACGCTTTTTTGACATTTTTGGCACTTTTGACTGACAAAATGATTTTTAGCAAAAAACGCACCCAAAAGTTGAAGTTCTCATTTGATGTTCAAGAAAGTGTTATTTTATGCCACATTGTAAGTTTAAAATTCAAAACAGTCATAGAGCCGAAAACGCTTTTTTGACACTTTTGGTACTTTTGACTGACAAAATGATTTTTTTTAGCAACAAATGCACCCAAAAGTTGAAGTTCTCATTTGATGTTCAAGAAAGTTTTATTTTTTCTCATGTTTTCAGTTGAAATTTCAAACCAGTACTAGTTAGAGCCGAAAACACTTTTTTGACACTTTTGAGTGACAAAATGATTTTTTTTAGAAACAAATGAACCCAAAAGTTGAAGTTCTCATTTGATGTTCAAGAAAGTTTTATTTTTTCTCATGTTGTCAGTTGAAACTTCAAACCAGTAATAGTTAGAGCCGAAAACACTTTTTTGACACTTTTGGCACTTTTGACTGACAAAATGATTTTTTTTAGAAACAAATGCACCCAAAAGTTGAAGTTCTCATTTGCAGTTCAAGAAAGTGTTATTTTATGCAACGTTGTTAGTTTAAAATTCAAAACAGTCATAGAGCCGAAAACGCTTTTTTGATATTTTTGGCACTTTTGACTGACAAAATGATTTTTTTGGCAAAAAACGCACCCAAAAGTCAAAGTTCTCATTGGCAGTTCAAGAAAGTGTTATTTTATGCAACGTTGTAAGTTTAAAATTCAAAACAGTCATAGAGCCGAAAACGCTTTTTTGACATTTTTGGCACTTTTGACTGACAAAATGATTTTTTAGCAAAAAACGCACCCAAAAGTTGAAGTTCTCATTTGATGTTCAAGAAATTGTTATTTTATGCCACATTGTAAGTTTAAAATTCAAAACAGTCATAGAGCCGAAAACGCTTTTTTGACACTTTTGGTACTTTTGACTGACAAAATGATTTTTTTTAGCAACAAATGCACCCAAAAGTTGAAGTTCTCATTTGATGTTCAAGAAAGTTTTATTTTTTCTCATGTTGTCAGTTGAAACTTCAAACCAGTAATAGTTAGAGCCGAAAAATCTTTTTTGACACTTTTGGCACTTTTGACTGACAAAATGATTTTTTTTAGAAACAAATGCACCCAAAAGTTGAAGTTCTCATTTGCAGTTCAAGAAAGTGTTATTTTATGCAACGTTGTAAGTTTAAAATTCAAAACAGTCATAGAGCCGAAAACGCTTTTTTGACATTTTTGGCACTTTTGACTGACAAAATGATTTTTTAGCAAAAAACGCACCCAAAAGTTGAAGTTCTCATTTGATGTTCAAGAAATTGTTATTTTATGCCACATTGTAAGTTTAAAATTCAAAACAGTCATAGAGCCGAAAACGCTTTTTTGACACTTTTGGTATTTTTGACTGACAAAATGATTTGTTTTAGCAACAAATGCACCCAAAAGTTGAAGTTCTCATTTGATGTTCAAGAAAGTTTTATTTTTTCTCATGTTGTCAGTTGAAATTTCAAACCAGTAATAGTTTGAGCCGAAAACACTTTTTTGACACTTTTGACTGACAAAATGATTTTTTTTAGAAACAAATGCACCCAAAAGTTGAAGTTCTCATTTGCATTTCAAGAAAGTGTTATTTTATGCAACGTTGTAAGTTTAAAATTCAAAACAATCATAGAGCCGAAAACGCTTTTTTGACATTTTTGGCACTTTTGACTGACAAAATGATTTTTAGCAAAAAACGCACCCAAAAGTTGAAGTTCTCATTTGATGTTCAAGAAATTGTTATTTTATGCCACATTGTAAGTTTAAAATTCAAAACAGTCATAGAGCCGAAAACGCTTTTTTGACACTTTTGGCACTTTTGACTGACAAAATGATTTTTTAGCAAAAAACGCACCCAAAAGTTGAAGTTCTCATTTGATGTTCAAGAAAGTGTTATTTTATGCCACATTGTAAGTTTAAAATTCAAAACAGTCATAGAGCCGAAAACGCTTTTTTGACACTTTTGGCACTTTTGACTGACAAAATGATTTTTTAGCAAGAAATGCACCCAAAAGTTGAAGTTCTCATTTGATGTTCAAGAAATTGTTATTTTATGCCACATTGTAAGTTTAAAATTCAAAACAGTCATAGAGCCGAAAACGCTTTTTTGACACTTTTGGTACTTTTGACTGACAAAATGATTTTTTTTAGCAACAAATGCACCCAAAAGTTGAAGTTCTCATTTGATGTTCAAGAAAGTTTTATTTTTTCTCATGTTGTCAGTTGAAACTTCAAACCAGTAATAGTTGGAGCCGAAAACACTTTTTTGACACTTTTGGCACTTTTGACTGACAAAATGATTTTTTTTAGAAACAAATGCACCCAAAAGTTGAAGTTCTCATTTGATGTTCAAGAAAGTTTTATTTTTTCTCATGTTGTCAGTTGAAACTTCAAACCAGTAATAATAAGAGCCGAAAACACTTTTTTGACACTTTTGCACTTTTGACTGACAAAATGATTTTTTTTAGAAACAAATGCACCCAAAAGTTGAAGTTCTCATTTGCAGTTCAAGAAAGTGTTATTTTATGCAACGTTGTAAGTTTAAAATTCAAAACAATCATAGAGCCGAAAACGCTTTTTTGACATTTTTGGCACTTTTGACTGACAAAATGATTTTTAGCAAAAAACGCACCCAAAAGTTGAAGTTCTCATTTGATGTTCAAGAAAGTGTTATTTTATGCCACATTGTAAGTTTAAAATTCAAAACAGTCATAGAGCCGAAAACGCTTTTTTGACACTTTTGGTACTTTTGACTGACAAAATGATTTTTTTTAGCAACAAATGCACCCAAAAGTTGAAGTTCTCATTTGATGTTCAAGAAAGTTTTATTTTTTCTCATGTTGTCAGTTGAAACTTCAAACCAGTAATAGTTAGAGCCGAAAAATCTTTTTTGACACTTTTGGCACTTTTGACTGACAAAATGATTTTTTTTAGAAACAAATGCACCCAAAAGTTGAAGTTCTCATTTGCAGTTCAAGAAAGTGTTATTTTATGCAACGTTGTAAGTTTAAAATTCAAAACAGTCATAGAGCCGAAAACGCTTTTTTGACATTTTTGGCACTTTTGACTGACAAAATGATTTTTTAGCAAAAAACGCACCCAAAAGTTGAAGTTCTCATTTGATGTTCAAGAAATTGTTATTTTATGCCACATTGTAAGTTTAAAATTCAAAACAGTCATAGAGCCGAAAACGCTTTTTTGACACTTTTGGTATTTTTGACTGACAAAATGATTTGTTTTAGCAACAAATGCACCCAAAAGTTGAAGTTCTCATTTGATGTTCAAGAAAGTTTTATT
The DNA here is from genome assembly GCF_053564925.1 of Oryzias latipes. Classification (NCBI taxonomy): domain Eukaryota; kingdom Metazoa; phylum Chordata; class Actinopteri; order Beloniformes; family Adrianichthyidae; genus Oryzias; species Oryzias latipes. Next base: position 539,270 of record NC_136240.1, read on the forward strand.
TTTTCTCATGTTGTCAGTTGAAATTTCAAACCAGTAATAGTTTGAGCCGAAAACACTTTTTTGACACTTTTGACTGACAAAATGATTTTTTTTAGAAACAAATGCACCCAAAAGTTGAAGTTCTCATTTGCATTTCAAGAAAGTGTTATTTTATGCAACGTTGTAAGTTTAAAATTCAAAACAATCATAGAGCCGAAAACGCTTTTTTGACATTTTTGGCACTTTTGACTGACAAAATGATTTTTAGCAAAAAACGCACCCAAAAGTTGAAGTTCTCATTTGATGTTCAAGAAATTGTTATTTTATGCCACATTGTAAGTTTAAAATTCAAAACAGTCATAGAGCCGAAAACGCTTTTTTGACACTTTTGGCACTTTTGACTGACAAAATGATTTTTTAGCAAAAAACGCACCCAAAAGTTGAAGTTCTCATTTGATGTTCAAGAAATTGTTATTTTATGCCACATTGTAAGTTTAAAATTCAAAACAGTCATAGAGCCGAAAACGCTTTTTTGACACTTTTGGCACTTTTGACTGACAAAATGATTTTTTAGCAAGAAATGCACCCAAAAGTTGAAGTTCTCATTTGATGTTCAAGAAATTGTTATTTTATGCCACATTGTAAGTTTAAAATTCAAAACAGTCATAGAGCCGAAAACGCTTTTTTGACACTTTTGGTACTTTTGACTGACAAAATGATTTTTTTTAGCAACAAATGCACCCAAAAGTTGAAGTTCTCATTTGATGTTCAAGAAAGTTTTATTTTTTCTCATGTTGTCAGTTGAAACTTCAAACCAGTAATAGTTGGAGCCGAAAACACTTTTTTGACACTTTTGGCACTTTTGACTGACAAAATGATTTTTTTTAGAAACAAATGCACCCAAAAGTTGAAGTTCTCATTTGATGTTCAAGAAAGTTTTATTTTTTCTCATGTTGTCAGTTGAAACTTCAAACCAGTAATAATAAGAGCCGAAAACACTTTTTTGACACTTTTGCACTTTTGACTGACAAAATGATTTTTTTTAGAAACAAATGCACCCAAAAGTTGAAGTTCTCATTTGCAGTTCAAGAAAGTGTTATTTTATGCAACGTTGTAAGTTTAAAATTCAAAACAATCATAGAGCGGAAAACGCTTTTTTGACATTTTTGGCACTTTTGACTGACAAAATGATTTTTAGCAAAAAACGCACCCAAAAGTTGAAGTTCTCATTTGATGTTCAAGAAAGTGTTATTTTATGCCACATTGTAAGTTTAAAATTCAAAACAGTCATAGAGCCGAAAACGCTTTTTTGACACTTTTGGTACTTTTGACTGACAAAATGATTTTTTTTAGCAACAAATGCACCCAAAAGTTGAAGTTCTCATTTGATGTTCAAGAAAGTTTTATTTTTTCTCATGTTGTCAGTTGAAATTTCAAACCAGTACTAGTTAGAGCCGAAAACACTTTTTTGACACTTTTGAGTGACAAAATGATTTTTTTTAGAAACAAATGAACCCAAAAGTTGAAGTTCTCATTTGATGTTCAAGAAAGTTTTATTTTTTCTCATGTTGTCAGTTGAAACTTCAAACCAGTAATAGTTAGAGCCGAAAACACTTTTTTGACACTTTTGGCACTTTTGACTGACAAAATGATTTTTTTTAGAAACAAATGCACCCAAAAGTTGAAGTTCTCATTTGATGTTCAAGAAAGTGTTATTTTATGCAACGTTGTTAGTTTAAAATTCAAAACAGTCATAGAGCCGAAAACGCTTTTTTGATATTTTTGGCACTTTTGACTGACAAAATGATTTTTTTGGCAAAAAACGCACCCAAAAGTCAAAGTTCTCATTGGCAGTTCAAGAAAGTGTTATTTTATGCAACGTTGTAAGTTTAAAATTCAAAACAGTCATAGAGCCGAAAACGCTTTTTTGACATTTTTGGCACTTTTGACTGACAAAATGATTTTTTAGCAAAAAACGCACCCAAAAGTTGAAGTTCTCATTTGATGTTCAAGAAATTGTTATTTTATGCCACATTGTAAGTTTAAAATTCAAAACAGTCATAGAGCCGAAAACGCTTTTTTGACACTTTTGGTACTTTTGACTGACAAAATGATTTTTTTTAGCAACAAATGCACCCAAAAGTTGAAGTTCTCATTTGATGTTCAAGAAAGTTTTATTTTTTCTCATGTTGTCAGTTGAAACTTCAAACCAGTAATAGTTAGAGCCGAAAAATCTTTTTTGACACTTTTGGCACTTTTGACTGACAAAATGATTTTTTTTAGAAACAAATGCACCCAAAAGTTGAAGTTCTCATTTGCAGTTCAAGAAAGTGTTATTTTATGCAACGTTGTAAGTTTAAAATTCAAAACAGTCATAGAGCCGAAAACGCTTTTTTGACATTTTTGGCACTTTTGACTGACAAAATGATTTTTTAGCAAAAAACGCACCCAAAAGTTGAAGTTCTCATTTGATGTTCAAGAAATTGTTATTTTATGCCACATTGTAAGTTTAAAATTCAAAACAGTCATAGAGCCGAAAACGCTTTTTTGACACTTTTGGTATTTTTGACTGACAAAATGATTTGTTTTAGCAACAAATGCACCCAAAAGTTGAAGTTCTCATTTGATGTTCAAGAAAGTTTTATTTTTTCTCATGTTGTCAGTTGAAATTTCAAACCAGTAATAGTTAGAGCCGAAAACACTTTTTTGACACTTTTGACTGACAAAATGATTTTTTTTAGAAACAAATGCACCCAAAAGTTGAAGTTCTCATTTGCATTTCAAGAAAGTGTTATTTTATGCAACGTTGTAAGTTTAAAATTCAAAACAATCATAGAGCCGAAAACGCTTTTTTGACATTTTTGGCACTTTTGACTGACAAAATGATTTTTAGCAAAAAACGCACCCAAAAGTTGAAGTTCTCATTTGATGTTCAAGAAATTGTTATTTTATGCCACATTGTAAGTTTAAAATTCAAAACAGTCATAGAGCCGAAAACGCTTTTTTGACACTTTTGGCACTTTTGACTGACAAAATGATTTTTTAGCAAAAAACGCACCCAAAAGTTGAAGTTCTCATTTGATGTTCAAGAAATTGTTATTTTATGCCACATTGTAAGTTTAAAATTCAAAACAGTCATAGAGCCGAAAACGCTTTTTTTGACACTTTTGGTACTTTTGACTGACAAAATGATTTTTTTTAGCAACAAATGCACCCAAAAGTTGAAGTTCTCATTTGATGTTCAAGAAAGTTTTATTTTTTCTCATGTTGTCAGTTGAAACTTCAAACCAGTAATAGTTAGAGCCGAAAACACTTTTTTGACACTTTTGACTGACAAAATGATTTTTTTTAGAAACAAATGCACCCAAAAGTTGAAGTTCTCATTTGCAGTTCAAGAAAGTGTTATTTTATGCAACGTTGTAAGTTTAAAATTCAAAACAATCATAGAGCCGAAAACGCTTTTTTGACATTTTTGGCACTTTTGACTGACAAAATGATTTTTTTTAGAAACAAATGCACCCAAAAGTTGTTCTCATTTGCAGTTCAAGAAAGTGTTATTTTTTGTCACGTAAGTTAAATATTCAAAACAGTCATACTCTGAGCATAAAAGACTTTTTTGACACTTTTGGCACTTTTAACTGAAAAAATGATTTCTTAGTAAGAAATTGACACAAAATTCAAAGTTCTCATTTTGAAGTTCAAGAAAGTGTTAGTTTTTCTCATCTTGTCAGTTGAAACTTCAAACCAGTAATACTTAGAGCCGTAAACGCTTTTTTGACACTTTTGGCACTTTTGACTTAAAAAATGATTTTTTTTAGCAACAAATGCTCCCAAAAGTTGAAGTTCTCTTTTGATGTTCAAGAAAGTGTTATTTTATGCCACATTGTAAGTTTAAAAATCAAAACAGTCATAGAGCCGAAAACGCTTTCTTGACACTTTTGGCACTTTTGACTGACAAAATAATTTTTTAGCAAAAAACGCACCCAAAAGTCAAAGTTCTTATTTGCAGTTCAAGAAAGTGTTATTTTTTGTCACGTTGTAAGTTAAATATTCAAAACAGTCATACTCTGAGCCTAAAAGAGTTTTTTGACACTTTTGGCACTTTTAACTGAAAAAATGATTTCGTAGCAAAAAATAGACACAAAATTCAAAGTTCTCATTTTGCAGTACAAGAAAGTGTTAGTTTTTCTCATCTTGTCAGTTGAAACTTCAAACCAGTAATACTTAGAGCCGCAAACGCTTTTTTGACACTTTTGGCACTTTTGACTTAAAAAATGATTTTTTTTTACCAAAAAACGCACCCAAAAGTTGAAGTTCTCATTTGATGTTCAAGAAAGTGTTATTTTTTGTCATGTTGTCAGTTGAAATTTCAAAACAGTCATTGAGCCAAAAACGCTTTTTTGACACTTTTGGTACTTTTGACTGACAAAATGATTTTTTTTAGCAACAAATGCACCCAAAAGTTGAAGTTCTCTTTTGATGTTCAAGAAAGTGTTATTTTATGCCACATTGTAAGTTAAAATTCAAAACAGTCATAGAGCCGAAAACGCTTTCTTGACACTTTTGGCACTTTTGACTGACAAAATGATTTTTTAGCAAAAAACGCACCTAAAAGTTGAAGTTCTCATTTGATGTTCAAGAAAGTGTTATTTTATGCCACATTGTAAGTTTAAAATTCAAAACAGTCATAGAGCCGAAGACGCTTTCTTGACACTTTTGGCACTTTTGACTGACAAAATGATTTTTTAGCAAAAAACGCACCCAAAAGTTGAAGTTCTCATTTGATGTTCAAGAAAGTGTTATTTTATGCCACATTGTAAGTTTAAAATTCAAAACAGTCATAGAGCCGAAAACGCTTTTTTGACACTTTTGGTACTTTTGACTGACAAAATGATTTTTTTTAGCAACAAATGCACCCAAAAGTTGAAGTTCTCATTTGATGTTCAAGAAAGTGTTATTTTATGCCACATTGTAAGTTAAAATTCAAAACAGTCATAGAGCCGAAAACGCTTTTTTGACATTTTTGGCACTTTTGACTGACAAAATGATTTTTAGCAAAAAACGCACCCAAAAGTTGAAGTTCTCATTTGATGTTCAAGAAATTGTTATTTTATGCCACATTGTAAGTTTAAAATTCAAAACAGTCATAGAGCCGAAAACGCTTTTTTGACACTTTTGGCACTTTTGACTGAAAAAATGATTTTTTAGCAAAAAACGCATCCAAAAGTTGAAGTTCTCATTTGATTTTCAAGAAATTGTTATTGTATGCCACATTGTAAGTTTAAAATTCAAAACAGTCATAGAGCCGAAAACGCTTTTTTGACACTTTTGGTACTTTTGACTGACAAAATGATTTTTTTTAGCAACAAATGCACCCAAAAGTTGAAGTTCTCATTTGATGTTCAAGAAAGTTTTATTTTTTCTCATGTTGTCAGTTGAAACTTCAAACCAGTAATAGTTAGAGCCGAAAACACTTTTTTGACACTTTTGGCACTTTTGACTGACAAAATGATTTTTTTTAGAAACAAATGCACCCAAAAGTTGAAGTTCTCATTTGATGTTCAAGAAAGTTTTATTTTTTCTCATGTTGTCAGTTGAAACTTCAAACCAGTAATAGTTAGAGCCGAAAACACTTTTTTGACACTTTTGACTGACAAAATGATTTTTTTTAGAAGCAAATGCACCCAAAAGTTGAAGTTCTCATTTGATGTTCAAGAAAGTTTTATTTTATGCCACTTTGTAAGTTTAACATTCAAAACAGTCATAGAGCCGAAAACGCTTTTTTGACATTTTTGGCACTTTTGACTGACAAAATAATTTTTTAGCAAAAAACGCACCCAAAAGTCAAAGTTCTTATTTGCAGTTCAAGAAAGTGTTATTTTTTGTCACGTTGTAAGTTTTTTTTGCTAGAAAAAAATCATTGCTAGAAAAATCATTTTGTCAGTCAAAAGTGCCAAAAGTGTCAAAAAAGCGTTTGCGGCACTAAGTATTACTGGTTTGAAGTTTCAACTGACAAGATGAGAAAGACTAACACTTTCTTGTACTGCAAAATGAGAACTTTGAATTTTGTGTCTATTTTTTGCTAAGAAATCATTTTTTCAGTTAAAAGTGCCAAAAGTGTCAAAAAACTCTTTTAGGCTCAGAGTATGACTGTTTTGAATATTTAACTTACAACGTGACAAAAAATAACACTTTCTTGAACTGCAAATAAGAACTTTGACTTTTGGGTGCGTTTTTTGCTAAAAAATTATTTTGTCAGTCAAAAGTGCCAAAAATGTCAAAAAAGCGTTTTCGGCTCTATGACTGTTTTGAATTTTAAACTTACAATGTGGCATAAAATAAAACTTTCTTGAACATCAAATGAGAACTTCAACTTTTGGGTGCATTTGTTGCTAAAAAAAATCATTTTGTCAGTCAAAAGTACCAAAAGTGTCAAAAAAGCGTTTTCGGCTCTATGACTGTTTTGAATTTTAAACTTACAATGTGGCATAAAATAACACTTTCTTGAACATCAAATGAGAACTTCAACTTTTGGGTGCGTTTTTTGCTAAAAAATCATTTTGTCAGTCAAAAGTGCCAAAAGTGTCAAGAAAGCGTCTTCGGCTCTATGACTGTTTTGAATTTTAAACTTACAATGTGGCATAAAATAACACTTTCTTGAACATCAAATGAGAACTTCAACTTTTGGGAGCATTTGTTGCTAAAAAAAATCATTTTTTAAGTCAAAAGTGCCAAAAGTGTCAAAAAAGCGTTTACGGCTCTAAGTATTACTGGTTTGAAGTTTCAACTGACAACATGAGAAAAACTAACACTTTCTTGAACTGCAAAATGAGAACTTTGAATTTTGTGTCTATTTTTTGCTAAGAAATCATTTTTTCAGTTAAAAGTGCCAAAAGTGTCAAAAAAGTCTTTTATGCTCAGAGTATGACTGTTTTGAATATTTAACTTACGTGACAAAAAATAACACTTTCTTGAACTGCAAATGAGAACTTCAACTTTTGGGTGCGTTTTTTGCTAAAAAATCATTTTGTCAGTCAAAAGTGCCAAAAATGTCAAAAAAGCGTTTTCGGCTCTATGACTGTTTTGAATTTTAAACTTACAAAGTGGCATAAAATAACACTTTCTTGAACATCAAATGAGAACTTCAACTTTTGGGTGCATTTGTTTCTAAAAAAAATCATTTTGTCAGTCAAAAGTGTCAAAAAAGTGTTTTCGACTCTAACTATTACTGGTTTGAAGTTTCAACTGACAACATGAGAAAAAATAAAACTTTCTTGAACATCAAATGAGAACTTCAACTTTTGGGTGCATTTGTTTCTAAAAAAAATCATTTTGTCAGTCAAAAGAGCCAAAAGTGTCAAAAAAGTGTTTTCGGCTCTAACTATTACTGGTTTGAAGGTTCAACTAACAACATGAGAAAAAATAAAACTTTCTTGAACATCAAATGAGAACTTCAACTTTTGGGTGCATTTGTTGCTAAAAAAAATAATTTTGTCAGTCAAAAGTACCAAAAATGTCAAAAAAGCGTTTTCGGCTCTATGATTGTTTTGAATTTTAAACTTACAACGTTGCATAAAATAACACTTTCTTGAACTGCAAATGAGAACTTCAACTTTTGGGTGCATTTGTTGCTAAAAAAAATCATTTTGTCAGTCAAAAGTACCAAAAGTGTCCAAAAAGCGTTTTCGGCTCTATGACTGTTTTGAATTTTAAACTTACAATGTGGCATAAAATAACAATTTCTTGAACATCAAATGAGAACTTCAACTTTTGGGTGCGTTTTTTGCTAAAAAATCATTTTGTCAGTCAAAAGTGCCAAAAGTGTCAAAAAAGCGTTTGCGGCTCTAAGTATTACTAGTTTGAAGTTTCAACTGACAAGATGAGAAAAACTAACACTTTCTTGAACTGCAAAATGAGAACTTTGAATTTTGTGTCTATTTTTTGCTAAGAAATCATTTTTTCAGTTAAAAGTGCCAAAAGTGTCAAAAAACTCTTTTATGCTCAGAGTATGACTGTTTTGAATATTTAACTTACAACGTGACAAAAAATAACACTTTCTTGAACTGCAAATAAGAACTTTGACTTTTGGGTGCGTTTTTTGCTAAAAAATTATTTTGTCAGTCAAAAGTGCCAAAAATGTCAAAAAAGCGTTTTCGGCTCTATGACTGTTTTGAATTTTAACTTACAATGTGGCATAAAATAACACTTTCTTGAACATCAAATGAGAACTTCAACTTTTGGGTGCATTTGTTTCTAAAAAAAATCATTTTGTCAGTCAAAAGTACCAAAAGTGTCAAAAAAGCGTTTTCGGCTCTATGACTGTTTTGAATTTTAAACTTACAATGTTGCATAAAATAACACTTTCTTGAACATCAAATGAGAACTTCAACTTTTGGGTGCGTTTTTTGCTAAAAAATCATTTTGTCAGTCAAAAGTGCCAAAAGTGTCAAGAAAGCGTCTTCGGCTCTATGACTGTTTTGAATTTTAAACTTACAATGTGGCATAAAATAACACTTTCTTGAACATCAAAAGAGAACTTCAACTTTTGGGTGCATTTGTTGCTAAAAAAAATCATTTTGTCAGTCAAAAGTACCAAAAGTGTCAAAAAAGCGTTTTTGGCTCTATGACTGTTTTGAATTTTAATCTTACAATGTGGCATAAAATAACACTTTCTTGAACATCAAATGAGAACTTCAACTTTTAGGTGCGTTTTTTGCTAAAAAATCATTTTGTCAGTCAAATGTGCCAAAAGTGTCAAAAAAGCGTTTTTGGCTCAATGACTGTTTTGAAATTTCAACTGACAACATGACAAAAAATAACACTTTCTTGAACATCAAATGAGAACTTCAACTTTTGGGTGCGTTTTTTGCTAAAAAAAAATCATTTTTTAAGTCAAAAGTGCCAAAAGTGTCAAAAAAGCGTTTGCGGCTCTAAGTATTACTGGTTTGAAGTTTCAACTGACAAGATGAGAAAAACTAACACTTTCTTGAACTGCAAAATGAGAACTTTGAATTTTGTGTCTATTTTTTGCTAAGAAATCATTTTTTCAGTTAAAAGTGCCAAAAGTGTCAAAAAAGTCTTTTATGCTCAGAGTATGACTGTTTTGAATATTTAACTTACAACGTGACAAAAAATAACACTTTCTTGAACTGCAAATAAGAACTTTGACTTTTGGGTGCGTTTTTTGCTAAAAAATTATTTTGTCAGTCAAAAGTGCCAAAAATGTCAAAAAAGCGTTTTCGGCTCTATGACTGTTTTGAATGTTAAACTTACAAAGTGGCATAAAATAAAACTTTCTTGAACATCAAATGAGAACTTCAACTTTTGGGTGCATTTGCTTCTAAAAAAAATCATTTTGTCAGTCAAAAGTGTCAAAAAAGTGTTTTCGGCTCTAACTATTACTGGTTTGAAGTTTCAACTGACAACATGAGAAAAAATAAAACTTTCTTGAACATCAAATGAGAACTTCAACTTTTGGGTGCATTTGTTTCTAAAAAAAATCATTTTGTCAGTCAAAAGTGCCAAAAGTGTCAAAAAAGTGTTTTCGGCTCTAACTATTACTGGTTTGAAGTTTCAACTGACAACATGAGAAAAAATAAAACTTTCTTGAACATCAAATGAGAACTTCAACTTTTGGGTGCATTTGTTGCTAAAAAAAATCATTTTGTCAGTCAAAAGTACCAAAAGTGTCAAAAAAGCGTTTTCGGCTCTATGACTGTTTTGAATTTTAAACTTACAATGTGGCATACAATAACAATTTCTTGAAAATCAAATGAGAACTTCAACTTTTGGATGCGTTTTTTGCTAAAAAATCATTTTTTCAGTCAAAAGTGCCAAAAGTGTCAAAAAAGCGTTTTCGGCTCTATGACTGTTTTGAATTTTAAACTTACAATGTGGCATAAAATAACAATTTCTTGAACATCAAATGAGAACTTCAACTTTTGGGTGCGTTTTTTGCTAAAAATCATTTTGTCAGTCAAAAGTGCCAAAAATGTCAAAAAAGCGTTTTCGGCTCTATGACTGTTTTGAATTTTAACTTACAATGTGGCATAAAATAACACTTTCTTGAACATCAAATGAGAACTTCAACTTTTGGGTGCATTTGTTGCTAAAAAAAATCATTTTGTCAGTCAAAAGTACCAAAAGTGTCAAAAAAGCGTTTTCGGCTCTATGACTGTTTTGAATTTTAAACTTACAATGTGGCATAAAATAACACTTTCTTGAACATCAAATGAGAACTTCAACTTTTGGGTGCGTTTTTTGCTAAAAAATCATTTTGTCAGTCAAAAGTGCCAAAAGTGTCAAGAAAGCGTCTTCGGCTCTATGACTGTTTTGAATTTTAAACTTACAATGTGGCATAAAATAACACTTTCTTGAACATCAAATGAGAACTTCAACTTTTAGGTGCGTTTTTTGCTAAAAAATCATTTTGTCAGTCAAAAGTGCCAAAAGTGTCAAGAAAGCGTTTTCGGCTCTATGACTGTTTTGAATTTTAACTTACAATGTGGCATAAAATAACACTTTCTTGAACATCAAAAGAGAACTTCAACTTTTGGGTGCATTTGTTGCTAAAAAAAATCATTTTGTCAGTCAAAAGTACCAAAAGTGTCAAAAAAGCGTTTTTGGCTCAATGACTGTTTTGAAATTTCAACTGACAACATGACAAAAAATAACACTTTCTTGAACATCAAATGAGAACTTCAACTTTTGGGTGCGTTTTTTGGTAAAAAAAAATCATTTTTTAAGTCAAAAGTGCCAAAAGTGTCAAAAAAGCGTTTGCGGCTCTAAGTATTACTGGTTTGAAGTTTCAACTGACAAGATGAGAAAAACTAACACTTTCTTGTACTGCAAAATGAGAACTTTGAATTTTGTGTCTATTTTTTGCTAAGAAATCATTTTTTCAGTTAAAAGTGCCAAAAGTGTCAAAAAACTCTTTTAGGCTCAGAGTATGACTGTTTTGAATATTTAACTTACAACGTGACAAAAAATAACACTTTCTTGAACTGCAAATAAGAACTTTGACTTTTGGGTGCGTTTTTTGCTAAAAAATTATTTTGTCAGTCAAAAGTGCCAAAAATGTCAAAAAAGCGTTTTCGGCTCTATGACTGTTTTGAATTTTAAACTTACAATGTGGCATAAAATAAAACTTTCTTGAACATCAAATGAGAACTTCAACTTTTGGGTGCATTTGTTGCTAAAAAAAATCATTTTGTCAGTCAAAAGTACCAAAAGTGTCAAAAAAGCGTTTTCGGCTCTATGACTGTTTTGAATTTTAAACTTACAATGTGGCATAAAATAACACTTTCTTGAACATCAAATGAGAACTTCAACTTTTGGGTGCGTTTTTTGCTAAAAAATCATTTTGTCAGTCAAAAGTGCCAAAAGTGTCAAGAAAGCGTCTTCGGCTCTATGACTGTTTTGAATTTTAAACTTACAATGTGGCATAAAATAACACTTTCTTGAACATCAAAAGAGAACTTCAACTTTTGGGAGCATTTGTTGCTAAAAAAAATCATTTTTTAAGTCAAAAGTGCCAAAAGTGTCAAAAAAGCGTTTACGGCTCTAAGTATTACTGGTTTGAAGTTTCAACTGACAACATGAGAAAAACTAACACTTTCTTGAACTGCAAAATGAGAACTTTGAATTTTGTGTCTATTTTTTGCTAAGAAATCATTTTTTCAGTTAAAAGTGCCAAAAGTGTCAAAAAAGTCTTTTATGCTCAGAGTATGACTGTTTTGAATATTTAACTTACGTGACAAAAAATAACACTTTCTTGAACTGCAAATGAGAACTTCAACTTTTGGGTGCGTTTTTTGCTAAAAAATCATTTTGTCAGTCAAAAGTGCCAAAAATGTCAAAAAAGCGTTTTCGGCTCTATGACTGTTTTGAATTTTAAACTTACAAAGTGGCATAAAATAACACTTTCTTGAACATCAAATGAGAACTTCAACTTTTGGGTGCATTTGTTTCTAAAAAAAATCATTTTGTCAGTCAAAAGTGTCAAAAAAGTGTTTTCGACTCTAACTATTACTGGTTTGAAGTTTCAACTGACAACATGAGAAAAAATAAAACTTTCTTGAACATCAAATGAGAACTTCAACTTTTGGGTGCATTTGTTTCTAAAAAAAATCATTTTGTCAGTCAAAAGAGCCAAAAGTGTCAAAAAAGTGTTTTCGGCTCTAACTATTACTGGTTTGAAGGTTCAACTAACAACATGAGAAAAAATAAAACTTTCTTGAACATCAAATGAGAACTTCAACTTTTGGGTGCATTTGTTGCTAAAAAAAATCATTTTGTCAGTCAAAAGTACCAAAAATGTCAAAAAAGCGTTTTCGGCTCTATGATTGTTTTGAATTTTAAACTTACAACGTTGCATAAAATAACACTTTCTTGAACTGCAAATGAGAACTTCAACTTTTGGGTGCATTTGTTGCTAAAAAAAATCATTTTGTCAGTCAAAAGTACCAAAAGTGTCAAAAAAGCGTTTTCGGCTCTATGACTGTTTTGAATTTTAAACTTACAATGTGGCATAAAATAACAATTTCTTGAACATCAAATGAGAACTTCAACTTTTGGGTGCGTTTTTTGCTAAAAAATCATTTTTTCAGTCAAAAGTGCCAAAAGTGTCAAAAAAGCGTTTTCGGCTCTATGACTGTTTTGAATTTTAAACTTACAATGTGGCATAAAATAAAAATTTCTTGAACATCAAATGAGAACTTCAACTTTTGGGTGCGTTTTTTGCTAAAAATCATTTTGTCAGTCAAAAGTGCCAAAAATGTCAAAAAAGCGTTTTCGGCTCTATGACTGTTTTGAATTTTAACTTACAATGTGGCATAAAATAACACTTTCTTGAACATCAAATGAGAACTTCAACTTTTGGGTGCATTTGTTGCTAAAAAAAATCATTTTGTCAGTCAAAAGTACCAAAAGTGTCAAAAAAGCGTTTTCGGCTCTATGACTGTTTTGAATTTTAAACTTACAATGTTGCATAATATAACACTTTCTTGAACATCAAATGAGAACTTCAACTTTTGGGTGCATTTGTTGCTAAAAAAAATCATTTTGTCAGTCAAAAGTACCAAAAGTGTCAAAAAACCGTTTTCGGCTCTATGACTGTTTTGAATTTTAAACTTACAATGTGGCATAAAATAACACTTTCTTGAACATCAAATGAGAACTTCAACTTTTAGGTGCGTTTTTTGCTAAAAAATCATTTTGTCAGTCAAAAGTGCCAAAAGTGTCAAGAAAGCGTTTTCGGCTCTATGACTGTTTTGAATTTTAAACTTACAATGTGGCATAAAATAACACTTTCTTGAACATCAAAAGAGAACTTCAACTTTTGGGTGCATTTGTTGCTAAATAAATCATTTTGTCAGTCAAAAGTACCAAAAGTGTCAAGAAAGCGTTTTCGGCTCTATGACTGTTTTGAATTTTAAACTTACAATGTGGCATAAAATAACACTTTCTTGAACATCAAAAGAGAACTTCAACTTTTGGGTGCATTTGTTGCTAAAAAAAATCATTTTGTCAGTCAAAAGTACCAAAAGTGTCAAAAAAGCGTTTTTGGCTCAATGACTGTTTTGAAATTTCAACTGACAACATGACAAAAAATAACACTTTCTTGAACATCAAATGAGAACTTCAACTTTTGGGTGCGTTTTTTGCTAAAAAAAAATCATTTTTTAAGTCAAAAGTGCCAAAAGTGTCAAAAAAGCGTTTGCGGCTCTAAGTATTACTGGTTTGAAGTTTCAACTGACAAGATGAGAAAAACTAACACTTTCTTGTACTGCAAAATGAGAACTTTGAATTTTGTGTCTATTTTTTGCTAAGAAATCATTTTTTCAGTTAAAAGTGCCAAAAGTGTCAAAAAACTCTTTTATGCTCAGAGTATGACTGTTTTGAATATTTAACTTACAACGTGACAAAAAATAACACTTTCTTGAACTGCAAATAAGAACTTCAACTTTTGGGTGCGTTTTTTGCTAAAAAATTATTTTGTCAGTCAAAAGTGCCAAAAATGTCAAAAAAGCGTTTTCGGCTCTATGACTGTTTTGAATTTTAAACTTACAATGTGGCATAAAACAAAACTTTCTTGAACATCAAATGAGAACTTCAACTTTTGGGTGCATTTGTTTCTAAAAAAAATCATTTTGTCAGTCAAAAGTGTCAAAAAAGTTTTTTCGGCTCTAACTATTACTGGTTTGAAGTTTCAACTGACAACATGAGAAAAAATAAAACTTTCTTGAACATCAAATGAGAACTTCAACTTTTGGGTGCATTTGTTTCTAAAAAAAATCATTTTGTCAGTCAAAAGAGCCAAAAGTGTCAAAAAAGTGTTTTCGGCTCTAACTATTACTGGTTTGAAGGTTCAACTAACAACATGAGAAAAAATAAAACTTTCTTGAACATCAAATGAGAACTTCAACTTTTGGGTGCATTTGTTGCTAAAAAAAATCATTTTGTCAGTCAAAAGTACCAAAAGTGTCAAAAAAGCGTTTTCGGCTCTATGACTGTTTTGAATTTTAAACTTACAATGTGGCATAAAATAACACTTTCTTGAACATCAAAAGAGAACTTCAACTTTTGGGTGCATTTGTTGCTAAAAAAAATCATTTTGTCAGTCAAAAGTACCAAAAGTGTCAAAAAACCGTTTTCGGCTCTATGACTGTTTTGAATTTTAAACTTACAATGTGGCATAAAATAACACTTTCTTGAACATCAAATGAGAACTTCAACTTTTAGGTGCGTTTTTTGCTAAAAAATCATTTTGTCAGTCAAAAGTGCCAAAAGTGTCAAGAAAGCGTTTTCGGCTCTATGACTGTTTTGAAATTTAAAACTTACAATGTGGCATAAAATAACAATTTCTTGAACATCAAATGAGAACTTCAACTTTTGGGTGCATTTGTTGCTAAAAAATCATTTTGTCAGTCAAAAGTGCCAAAAGTGTCAAGAAAGCGTTTTCGGCTCTATGACTGTTTTGAATTTTAAACTTACAATGTGGCATAAAATAACACTTTCTTGAACATCAAAAGAGAACTTCAACTTTTGGGTGCATTTGTTGCTAAATAAATCATTTTGTCAGTCAAAAGTACCAAAAGTGTCAAGAAAGCGTTTTCGGCTCTATGACTGTTTTGAATTTTAAACTTACAATGTGGCATAAAATAACAATTTCTTGAACATCAAATGAGAACTTCAACTTTTAGGTGCGTTTTTTGCTAAAAAATCATTTTGTCAGTCAAAAGTGCCAAAAGTGTCAAGAAAGCGTTTTCGGCTCTATGACTGTTTTGAATTTTAAACTTACAATGTGGCATAAAATAACACTTTCTTGAACATCAAAAGAGAACTTCAACTTTTGGGTGCATTTGTTGCTAAATAAATCATTTTGTCAGTCAAAAGTACCAAAAGTGTCAAGAAAGCGTTTTCGGCTCTATGACTGTTTTGAATTTTAAACTTACAATGTGGCATAAAATAACACTTTCTTGAACATCAAAAGAGAACTTCAACTTTTGGGTGCATTTGTTGCTAAAAAAAATCATTTTGTCAGTCAAAAGTACCAAAAGTGTCAAAAAAGCGTTTTTGGCTCAATGACTGTTTTGAAATTTCAACTGACAACATGACAAAAAATAACACTTTCTTGAACATCAAATGAGAACTTCAACTTTTGGGTGCGTTTTTTGCTAAAAAAAAATCATTTTTTAAGTCAAAAGTGCCAAAAGTGTCAAAAAAGCGTTTGCGGCTCTAAGTATTACTGGTTTGAAGTTTCAACTGACAAGATGAGAAAAACTAACACTTTCTTGTACTGCAAAATGAGAACTTTGAATTTTGTGTCTATTTTTTGCTAAGAAATCATTTTTTCAGTTAAAAGTGTCAAAAAACTCTTTTATGCTCAGAGTATGACTGTTTTGAATATTTAACTTACAACGTGACAAAAAATAACACTTTCTTGAACTGCAAATAAGAACTTCAACTTTTGGGTGCGTTTTTTGCTAAAAAATTATTTTGTCAGTCAAAAGTGCCAAAAATGTCAAAAAAGCGTTTTCGGCTCTATGACTGTTTTGAATTTTAAACTTACAATGTGGCATAAAACAAAACTTTCTTGAACATCAAATGAGAACTTCAACTTTTGGGTGCATTTGTTTCTAAAAAAAATCATTTTGTCAGTCAAAAGTGTCAAAAAAGTGTTTTCGGCTCTAACTATTACTGGTTTGAAGTTTCAACTGACAACATGAGAAAAAATAAAACTTTCTTGAACATCAAATGAGAACTTCAACTTTTGGGTGCATTTGTTTCTAAAAAAAATCATTTTGTCAGTCAAAAGAGCCAAAAGTGTCAAAAAAGTGTTTTCGGCTCTAACTATTACTGGTTTGAAGGTTCAACTAACAACATGAGAAAAAATAAAACTTTCTTGAACATCAAATGAGAACTTCAACTTTTGGGTGCATTTGTTGCTAAAAAAAATCATTTTGTCAGTCAAAAGTACCAAAAGTGTCAAAAAAGCGTTTTCGGCTCTATGACTGTTTTGAATTTTAAACTTACAATGTGGCATAAAATAACACTTTCTTGAACATCAAAAGAGAACTTCAACTTTTGGGTGCATTTGTTGCTAAAAAAAATCATTTTGTCAGTCAAAAGTACCAAAAGTGTCAAAAAACCGTTTTCGGCTCTATGACTGTTTTGAATTTTAAACTTACAATGTGGCATAAAATAACACTTTCTTGAACATCAAATGAGAACTTCAACTTTTAGGTGCGTTTTTTGCTAAAAAATCATTTTGTCAGTCAAAAGTGCCAAAAGTGTCAAGAAAGCGTTTTCGGCTCTATGACTGTTTTGAATTTTAAACTTACAATGTGGCATAAAATAACACTTTCTTGAACATCAAAAGAGAACTTCAACTTTTGGGTGCATTTGTTGCTAAAAAAAATCATTTTGTCAGTCAAAAGTACCAAAAGTGTCAAAAAAGCGTTTTTGGCTCAATGACTGTTCTGAAATTTCAACTGACAACATGACAAAAAATAACACTTTCTTGAACATCAAATGAGAACTTCAACTTTTGGGTGCGTTTTTTGCTAAAAAAAATCATTTTGTCAGTCAAAAGAGCCAAAAGTGTCAAAAAAGTGTTTTCGGCTCTAACTATTACTGGTTTGAAGGTTCAACTAACATGAGAAAAATAAAACTTTCTTGAACATCAAATGAGAACTTCAACTTTTGGGTGCATTTGTTGCTAAAAAAAATCATTTTGTCAGTCAAAAGTACCAAAAGTGTCAAAAAAGCGTTTTCGGCTGTATGACTGTTTTGAATTTTAAACTTACAATGTGGCATAAAATAACAATTTCTTGAACATCAAATGAGAACTTCAACTTTTGGGTGCGTTTTTTGCTAAAAAATCATTTTGTCAGTCAAAAGTGCCAAAAGTGTCAAAAAAGCGTTTTCGGCTCTATGACTGTTATGAATTTTAAACTTACAATGTGGCATAAAGTAACACTTTCTAGAACATCAAATGAGAACCTCAACTTTTGGGTGCGTTTTTTGCTAAAAAATCATTTTGTCAGTCAAAAGTGCCAAAAATGTCAAAAAAGCGTTTTCGGCTCTATGACTGTTTTGAATTTTAAACTTACAACGTTGCATAAAATAACACTTTCTTGAACTGCAAATGAGAACTTCAACTTTTGGGTGCATTTGTTTCTAAAAAAAATCATTTTGTCAGTCAAAAGTGCCAAAAGTGTCAAAAAAGTGTTTTCGGCTCTAACTATTACTGGTTTGAAGTTTCAACTGACAACATGAGAAAAAATAAAACTTTCTTGAACATCAAATGAGAACTTCAACTTTTGGGTGCGTTTTTTGCTAAAAAAAATCATTTTGTCAGTCAAAAGTACCAAAAGTGTCAAAAAAGTCTTTTATGCTCAGAGTATGACTGTTTTGAAGATTTAACTTACTACGTGACAAAAAATAACACTTTCTTGAACTGCAAATAAGAACTTTGACTTTTGGGTGCGTTTTTTGCTAAAAAATCATTTTGTCAGTCAAAAGTGCCAAAAATGTCAAAAAAGCGTTTTCGGCTCTATGACTGTTTTGAATTTTAAACTTACAATCTGGCATAAAATAACAATTTCTTGAACATCAAATGAGAACTTCAACTTTTGGGTGCGTTTTTTGCTAAAAATCATTTTGTCAGTCAAAAGTGCCAAAAATGTCAAAAAAGCGTTTTCGGCTCTATGATTGTTTTGAATTTTAAACTTACAATGTGGCATAAAATAACAATTTCTTGAACATCAAATGAGAACTTCAACTTTTGGGTGCATTTGTTGCTAAAAAAAAATCATTTTGTCAGTCAAAAGTACCAAAAGTGTCAAAAAAGCGTTTTCGGCTCTATGACTGTTTTGAATTTTAAACTTACAATGTTGCATAAAATAACACTTTCTTGAACATCAAATGAGAACTTCAACTTTTGGGTGCGTTTTTTGCTAAAAAATCATTTTGTCAGTCAAAAGTGCCAAAAGTGTCAAGAAAGCGTCTTCGGCTCTATGACTGTTTTGAATTTTAAACTTACAATGTGGCATAAAATAACACTTTCTTGAACATCAAAAGAGAACTTCAACTTTTGGGTGCATTTGTTGCTAAAAAAAATCATTTTGTCAGTCAAAAGTACCAAAAGTGTCAAAAAACCGTTTTCGGCTCTATGACTGTTTTGAATTTTAAACTTACAATGTTGCATAAAATAACACTTTCTTGAACATCAAATGAGAACTTCAACTTTTAGGTGCGTTTTTTGCTAAAAAATCATTTTGTCAGTCAAAAGTGCCAAAAGTGTCAAGAAAGCGTTTTCGGCTCTATGACTGTTTTGAATTTTAAACTTACAATGTGGCATAAAATAACACTTTCTTGAACATCAAAAGAGAACTTCAACTTTTGGGTGCATTTGTTGCTAAAAAAAATCATTTTGTCAGTCAAAAGTACCAAAAGTGTCAAAAAAGCGTTTTTGGCTCAATGACTGTTTTGAAATTTCAACTGACAACATGACAAAAAATAACACTTTCTTGAACATCAAATGAGAACTTCAACTTTTGGGTGCGTTTTTTGCTAAAAAAAAATCATTTTTTAAGTCAAAAGTGCCAAAAGTGTCAAAAAAGCGTTTGCGGCTCTAAGTATTACTGGTTTGAAGTTTCAACTGACAAGATGAGAAAAACTAACACTTTCTTGTACTGCAAAATGAGAACTTTGAATTTTGTGTCTATTTTTTGCTAAGAAATCATTTTTTCAGTTAAAAGTGCCAAAAGTGTCAAAAAACTCTTTTATGCTCAGAGTATGACTGTTTTGAATATTTAACTTACAACGTGACAAAAAATAACACTTTCTTGAACTGCAAATAAGAACTTCAACTTTTGGGTGCGTTTTTTGCTAAAAAAAATCATTTTGTCAGTCAAAAGTGCCAAAAATGTCAAAAAAGCGTTTTCGGCTCTATGACTGTTTTGAATTTTAAACTTACAATGTGGCATAAAACAAAACTTTCTTGAACATCAAATGAGAACTTCAACTTTTGGGTGCATTTGTTTCTAAAAAAAATCATTTTGTCAGTCAAAAGTGTCAAAAAAGTGTTTTCGGCTCTAACTATTACTGGTTTGAAGTTTCAACTGACAACATGAGAAAAAATAAAACTTTCTTGAACATCAAATGAGAACTTCAACTTTTGGGTGCATTTGTTTCTAAAAAAAATCATTTTGTCAGTCAAAAGAGCCAAAAGTGTCAAAAAAGTGTTTTCGGCTCTAACTATTACTGGTTTGAAGGTTCAACTAACAACATGAGAAAAAATAAAACTTTCTTGAACATCAAATGAGAACTTCAACTTTTGGGTGCATTTGTTGCTAAAAAAAATCATTTTGTCAGTCAAAAGTACCAAAAGTGTCAAAAAAGCGTTTTCGGCTCTATGACTGTTTTGAATTTTAAACTTACAATGTGGCATAAAATAACACTTTCTTGAACATCAAATGAGAACTTCAACTTTTGGGTGCATTTTTTGCTAAAAATCATTTTGTCAGTCAAAAGTGCCAAAAATGTCAAAAAAGCGTTTTCGGCTCTATGACTGTTTTGAATTTTAACTTACAATGTGGCATAAAATAACACTTTCTTGAACATCAAATGAGAACTTCAACTTTTGGGTGCATTTGTTGCTAAAAAAAATCATTTTGTCAGTCAAAAGTACCAAAAGTGTCAAAAAAGCGTTTTCGGCTCTATGACTGTTTTGAATTTTAAACTTACAATGTTGCATAATATAACACTTTCTTGAACATCAAATGAGAACTTCAACTTTTGGGTGCATTTGTTGCTAAAAAAAATCATTTTGTCAGTCAAAAGTACCAAAAGTGTCAAAAAACCGTTTTCGGCTCTATGACTGTTTTGAATTTTAAACTTACAATGTGGCATAAAATAACACTTTCTTGAACATCAAATGAGAACTTCAACTTTTAGGTGCGTTTTTTGCTAAAAAATCATTTTGTCAGTCAAAAGTGCCAAAAGTGTCAAGAAAGCGTTTTCGGCTCTATGACTGTTTTGAATTTTAAACTTACAATGTGGCATAAAATAACACTTTCTTGAACATCAAAAGAGAACTTCAACTTTTGGGTGCATTTGTTGCTAAATAAATCATTTTGTCAGTCAAAAGTACCAAAAGTGTCAAGAAAGCGTTTTCGGCTCTATGACTGTTTTGAATTTTAAACTTACAATGTGGCATAAAATAACACTTTCTTGAACATCAAAAGAGAACTTCAACTTTTGGGTGCATTTGTTGCTAAAAAAAATCATTTTGTCAGTCAAAAGTACCAAAAGTGTCAAAAAAGCGTTTTTGGCTCAATGACTGTTTTGAAATTTCAACTGACAACATGACAAAAAATAACACTTTCTTGAACATCAAATGAGAACTTCAACTTTTGGGTGCGTTTTTTGCTAAAAAAAAATCATTTTTTAAGTCAAAAGTGCCAAAAGTGTCAAAAAAGCGTTTGCGGCTCTAAGTATTACTGGTTTGAAGTTTCAACTGACAAGATGAGAAAAACTAACACTTTCTTGTACTGCAAAATGAGAACTTTGAATTTTGTGTCTATTTTTTGCTAAGAAATCATTTTTTCAGTTAAAAGTGCCAAAAGTGTCAAAAAACTCTTTTATGCTCAGAGTATGACTGTTTTGAATATTTAACTTACAACGTGACAAAAAATAACACTTTCTTGAACTGCAAATAAGAACTTCAACTTTTGGGTGCGTTTTTTGCTAAAAAAAATCATTTTGTCAGTCAAAAGTGCCAAAAATGTCAAAAAAGCGTTTTCGGCTCTATGACTGTTTTGAATTTTAAACTTACAATGTGGCATAAAACAAAACTTTCTTGAACATCAAATGAGAACTTCAACTTTTGGGTGCATTTGTTTCTAAAAAAAATCATTTTGTCAGTCAAAAGTGTCAAAAAAGTGTTTTCGGCTCTAACTATTACTGGTTTGAAGTTTCAACTGACAACATGAGAAAAAATAAAACTTTCTTGAACATCAAATGAGAACTTCAACTTTTGGGTGCATTTGTTTCTAAAAAAAATCATTTTGTCAGTCAAAAGAGCCAAAAGTGTCAAAAAAGTGTTTTCGGCTCTAACTATTACTGGTTTGAAGGTTCAACTAACAACATGAGAAAAAATAAAACTTTCTTGAACATCAAATGAGAACTTCAACTTTTGGGTGCATTTGTTGCTAAAAAAAATCATTTTGTCAGTCAAAAGTACCAAAAGTGTCAAAAAAGCGTTTTCGGCTCTATGACTGTTTTGAATTTTAAACTTACAATGTGGCATAAAATAACACTTTCTTGAACATCAAAAGAGAACTTCAACTTTTGGGTGCATTTGTTGCTAAAAAAAATCATTTTGTCAGTCAAAAGTACCAAAAGTGTCAAAAAACCGTTTTCGGCTCTATGACTGTTTTGAATTTTAAACTTACAATGTGGCATAAAATAACACTTTCTTGAACATCAAATGAGAACTTCAACTTTTAGGTGCGTTTTTTGCTAAAAAATCATTTTGTCAGTCAAAAGTGCCAAAAGTGTCAAGAAAGCGTTTTCGGCTCTATGACTGTTTTGAATTTTAAACTTACAATGTGGCATAAAATAACACTTTCTTGAACATCAAAAGAGAACTTCAACTTTTGGGTGCATTTGTTGCTAAAAAAAATCATTTTGTCAGTCAAAAGTACCAAAAGTGTCAAAAAAGCGTTTTTGGCTCAATGACTGTTCTGAAATTTCAACTGACAACATGACAAAAAATAACACTTTCTTGAACATCAAATGAGAACTTCAACTTTTGGGTGCGTTTTTTGCTAAAAAAAAATCATTTTTTAAGTCAAAAGTGCCAAAAGTGTCAAAAAAGCGTTTGCGGCTCTAAGTATTACTGGTTTGAAGTTTCAACTGACAAGATGAGAAAAACTAACACTTTCTTGTACTGCAAAATGAGAACTTTGAATTTTGTGTCTATTTTTTGCTAAGAAATCATTTTTTCAGTTAAAAGTGCCAAAAGTGTCAAAAAACTCTTTTATGCTCAGAGTATGACTGTTTTGAATATTTAACTTACAACGTGACAAAAAATAACACTTTCTTGAACTGCAAATAAGAACTTCAACTTTTGGGTGCGTTTTTTGCTAAAAAATTATTTTGTCAGTCAAAAGTGCCAAAAATGTCAAAAAAGCGTTTTCGGCTCTATGACTGTTTTGAATTTTAAACTTACAATGTGGCATAAAACAAAACTTTCTTGAACATCAAATGAGAACTTCAACTTTTGGGTGCATTTGTTTCTAAAAAAAATCATTTTGTCAGTCAAAAGTGTCAAAAAAGTGTTTTCGGCTCTAACTATTACTGGTTTGAAGTTTCAACTGACAACATGAGAAAAAATAAAACTTTCTTGAACATCAAATGAGAACTTCAACTTTTGGGTGCATTTGTTGCTAAAAAAAATCATTTTGTCAGTCAAAAGTACCAAAAGTGTCAAAAAAGCGTTTTCGGCTCTATGACTGTTTTGAATTTTAAACTTACAATGTGGCATAAAATAACAATTTCTTGAACATCAAATGAGAACTTCAACTTTTGGGTGCGTTTTTTGCTAAAAAATCATTTTTTCAGTCAAAAGTGCCAAAAGTGTCAAAAAAGCGTTTTCGGCTCTATGACTGTTTTGAATTTTAAACTTACAGTGTGGCATAAAATAACAATTTCTTGAACATCAAATGAGAACTTCAACTTTTGGGTGCGTTTTTTGCTAAAAATCATTTTGTCAGTCAAAAGTGCCAAAAATGTCAAAAAAGCGTTTTCGGCTCTATGATTGTTTTGAATTTTAAACTTACAACATTTCATAAAATAACACTTTCTTGAACTGCAAATGAGAACTTCAACTTTTGGGTGCATTTGTTTCTAAAAAAAATCATTTTGTCAGTCAAAAGTGTCAAAAAAGTGTTTTCGGCTCTAACTATTACTGGTTTGAAGTTTCAACTGACAACATGCACTTTTGAGTGCATTTTGGCCACAAAAAACAGTTTTTCATACAAAAGTGTCAAAATAGCGTTTTCAGCTCTAAACAGCACTGTTTTGACTTCACTTAAAAGCTGACAAGAAATGACACTTGCTTCACTTTTGAGTGCATATTGTACATAAAAATAAGTTTTTCATTCAAAAGTGTCAAAATAGTGTTTTCAGCTATAGAAAGCACTGTTTGGTCTTCTCCACTTACTTGGTGACAATACGTTCTGCACTTTTGAGAGCATATTGTACATAAAAATCAGTTTTTCATTCAAAAGTGTCATAAAAGCGTTTTCAGCTCCAAACAGCACTGTTTGGACTCGTCCAGTTACTGCGTGACAAGATATAAGACGTTCTTCATCTGCAAAAGAGAACTTTGGCTTTTGAGTGCATTTTGGCCACAAAAAACAGTTTTTCATTCAAAAGTGTCATAATAGCGTTTTCAGCCTACACAGCACTGTTTTGACTTCTCCACTTAGAAGCTGACAAGAAATAACACTTGCTTCACTTTTGAGTGCATATTGTACATAAAAAAAGTTTTTCATTAAAAACTGTCAAAATTGCGTTTTCAGCTCTAGAAAGCACTGTTTGGTCTTCTCCACTTACTTGGTGACAATATATAATACGTTCTGCACTTTTGAGAGCATATTGTACATAAAAATCAGTTTTTCAATCAAAAGTGTCATAAAAGCGTTTTCAGCTCAAAACAGCACTGTTTGGACTTCTCCACTTACAAGGTGACAATATATAACACGTTCTTCATCTGAAAATTAGAACTTTGACTTTTGAGTGAATTTTGGCCACAAAAAACAGTTTTTCATTCAAAAGTGTCAAAATAGCGTTTTCAGCTCTAGAAAGCACTGTTTTGACTTCTCCACTTAGAAGCTGACAAGAAATGACACTTGCTTCACTTTTGAGTGCATATTGTACATAAAAATCAGTTTTTCATTCAAAAGTGTCATAAAAGCGTTTTCAGCTCAAAACAGCACTGTTTGGACTTCTCCACTTACAAGGTGACAATATATAACATGTTCTTCATCTGAAAATTAGAACTTTGACTTTTGAGTGCATTTTGGCCACAAAAAACAGTTTTTCATACAAAAGTGTCAAAATAGCGTTTTCAGCTCTAGAAAGCACTGTTTGGTCTTCTCCACTTACTAGGTGACAATATATAATACGTTCTGCACTTTTGAGAGAATATTGTACATAAAAATCAGTTTTTCATTCAAAAGTGTAATAAAAGCATTTTCAGCTCCAAACACCACTGTTTGGACTCGTCCAGTTACTGCGTGACAAGATATAACACGTTCTTCATCTGCAAATGATATCTTTGGCTTTTTTAGTGCATTTTGGCCACAAAAAACAGTTTTTCATACAAAAGTGTCAAAATAGCGTTTTCAGCTCTAGAAAGCACTGTTTGGACTTCTCCACTTAGAAGCTGACAAGAAATAACACTTTCTTCTCTTTTGAGTGCATATTGTACATTAAAATCAGTTTTTCATTCAAAAGTGTCATAAAAGCGTTTTCAGCTCCAAACAGCACTGTTTGGACTCATCCAGTTACTGCGTGACAAGATATAAGACGTTCTTCATCTGCAAATGAGAACTTCGGCTTTTGAGTGCATTTTGGCCACAAAAATAAGTTTTTCATACAAAAGTGTCAAAATAGCGTTTTCCGCTCTAAACAGCACTGTTTTGACCTCTCCACTTAGAAGCTGACAAGAAATGACACTTGCTTCACTTTTGAGTGCATATTGTACATAAAAATAAGTTTTTCATTCAAAAGTGTCAAAATAGCGTTTTCAGCTCCAGAAAGCACTGTTTGGTCTTCTCCACTTACTTGGTGACAATACGTTCTGCATTTTTGAGAGCATATTGTACATAAAAATCAGTTTTTCATTCAAAAGTGTCATAAAAGCGTTTTCAGCTCCAAACAGCACTGTTTGGACTCGTCCAGTTACTGCGTGACAAGATATAAGACGTTCTTCATCTGCAAAAGAGAACTTTGGCTTTTTTAGTGCATTTTGGCCACAAAAATAAGTTTTTCATTCAAAAGTGTCAAAATAGCGTTTTCAGCTCTAGAAAGCACTGTTTTGCTTTCTCCACTTAGAAGCTGACAAGAAATGACACTTGCTTCACTTTTGAGTGCATATTACAATATGCAATATAAAAACAAGTTTTTCATTCAAAAGTGTCATAAAAGCGTTTACAGTTTACATCTCAGTTTACGTTCTTCATCTGAAAATTAGAACGTTGACTTTTGAGTGCATTTTGGCCACAAAAAACAGTTTTTCATTCAAAAGTGTCATAAAAGCGTTTTCAGCTCAAAACAGCACTGTTTGGACTTCTCCACTTACAAGGTGACAATATATAACACGTTCTTCATCTGAAAATTAGAACTTTGACTTTTGAGTGCATTTTGGCCACAAAAAACAGTTTTTCATACAAAAGTGTCAAAATAGCGTTTTCAGCTCTAAACAGCACTGTTTTGACTTCTCCACTTAGAAGCTGACAAGAAATGACACTTGCTTCACTTTTGAGTGCATATTGTACATAAAAACAAGTTTTTCAGTCAAAAGTGTCATAAAAGCGTTTACAGCTCTAGAAAGCACTGTTTGGACTCGTCCAGTTACTGCGTGACAAGAGATAACACGTTCTTCATCTGCAAATGAGAACATTGGCTTTTTATTGCATTTTGGCCACAAAAAAAAGTTTTTCATTCAAAAGTACATAAAAACAAGTTTTTCATTCAAAAGTGTCATAAAAGCGTTTTCAGCTCAAAACAGCACTGTTTGGACTTCTCCACTTACAAGGTGACAATATATAACACGTTCTTCATCTGCAAATGAGAACTTTGGCTTTGGAGTGCATTTTGGCCACAAAAAACAGTTTTTCATTCAAAAGTGTCAAAATAGCGTTTTTAGCTCTAGAAAGCACTGTTTTGCTTTCTCCACTTAGAAGCTGACAAGAAATGACACTTGCTTCACTTTTGAGTGCATATTGTACAGAAAAATCAGTTTTTCATTCAAAAGTGTCATAAAAGCGTTTTCAGCTTAAAACAGCATGTTTGGACTTCTCCACTTACAAGGTGACAATATATAACACGTTCTTCATCTGAAAATTAGAACTTTGACTTTTGAGTGCATTTTGGCCACAAAAAACAGTTTTTCATACAAAAGTGTCAAAATAGCGTTTTCAGCTCTAGAAAGAACTGTTTGGACTTCTCCACTTAGAAGCTGTCAAGAAATAACACTTTCTTCTCTTTTGAGAGCATATTGTACATAAAAATCAGTTTTTCATTCAAAAGTGTCATTAAAGCGTTTTCAGCTCAAAACAGCACTGTTTGGACTCGTCCAGTTACTGCGTGACAAGATATAACACGTTCTTCATCTGCAAATGATATCTTTGGCTTTTTTAGTGCATTTTGGCCACAAAAAACAGTTTTTCATTCAAAAGTGTCAAAATAGCGTTTTCAGCTCTAGAAAGCACTGTTTTGCTTTCTCCACTTAGAAGCTGACAAGAAATGACACTTGCTTCACTTTTGAGTGCATATTGTACATAAAAATCAGTTTTTCATTCAAAAGTGTCATAAAAGCGTTTACAGTTTACAGCTCAGTTTACGTTCTTCATCTGAAAATTAGAACTTTGACTTTTGAGTGCATTTTGGCCACAAAAAAACAGTTTTTCATTCAAAAGTGTCATAAAAGCGTTTACAGCTCAAAACAGCACTGTTTGGACTCCCACTTAGAAGCTGACAAGAAATAACACTTTCTTCTCTTTTGAGGGCATATTGTACATAAAAATCAGTTTTTCATTCAAAAGTGTCATAAAAGCGTTTTCAGCTCAAAACAGCACTGTTTGGACTTCTCCACTTACAAGGTGACAATATATAACACGTTCTTCATCTGAAAATTAGAACTTTGACTTTTGAGTGCATTTTGGCCACAAAAAACAGTTTTTCATACAAAAGTGTCAAAATAGCGTTTTCAGCTCTAAACAGCACTGTTTTGACCTCTCCACTTAGAAGCTGACAAGAAATGACACTTGCTTCACTTTTGAGTGCATATTGTACATAGAAATAAGTTTTTCATTCAAAAGTGTCAAAATAGCGTTTTCAGCTCTAGAAAGCACTGTTTTGCTTTCTCCACTTAGAAGCTGACAAGAAATGACACTTTCTTCACTTTTGAGTGCATATTGTACATAAAAACAAGTTTTTCATTCAAAAGTGTCATAAAAGCGTTTACAGTTTACAGCTCAGTTTACGTTCTTCATCTGAAAATTAGAACTTTGACTTTTGAGTGCATTTTGGCCACAAAAAACAGTTATTCATTCAAAAGTGTCATAAAAGCGTTTACAGCTCAAAACAGCACTGTTTGGACTTCCCCACTTAGAAGCTGACAAGAAATGACACTTGCTTCACTTTTGAGTGCATATTGTACATAAAAATCAGTTTTTCATTCAAAAGTGTCATAAAAGCGTTTTCAGCTTAAAACAGCATGTTTGGACTTCTCCACTTACAAGGTGACAATATATAACACGTTCTTCATCTGAAAATTAGAACTTTGACTTTTGAGTGCATTTTGGCCACAAAAAACAGTTTTTCATACAAAAGTGTCAAAATAGCGTTTTCAGCTCTAGAAAGAACTGTTTGGACTTCTCCACTTAGAAGCTGTCAAGAAATAACACTTTCTTCTCTTTTGAGAGCATATTGTACATAAAAATCAGTTTTTCATTCAAAAGTGTCATAAAAGCGTTTTCAGCTCAAAACAGCACTGTTTGGACTCGTCCAGTTACTGCGTGACAAGATATAACACGTTCTTCATCTGCAAATGATATCTTTGGCTTTTTTAGTGCATTTTGGCCACAAAAAACAGTTTTTCATTCAAAAGTGTCAAAATAGCGTTTTCAGCTCTAGAAAGCACTGTTTTGCTTTCTCCACTTAGAAGCTGACAAGAAATGACACTTGCTTCACTTTTGAGTGCATATTGTACATAAAAACAAGTTTTTCATTCAAAGGTGTCATAAAAGCGTTTACAGCTCTAGTAAGCACTGTTTGGACTCGTCCAGTTACTGCGTGACAAGAGATAACACGGTCTTCATCTGCAAATGAGAACATTGGCTTTTTATTGCATTTTGGCCACAAAAAAAAGTTTTTCATTCAAAAGTACATAAAAACAAGTTTTTCATTCAAAAGTGTCATAAAAGCGTTTTCAGCTCAAAACAGCACTGTTTGGACTTCTCCACTTACAAGGTGACAATATATAACACGTTCTTCATCTGAAAATTAGAACTTTGACTTTTGAGTGCATTTTGGCCACAAAAAACAGTTTTTCATACAAAAGTGTCAAAATAGCGTTTTCAGCTCTAGAAAGAACTGTTTGGACTTCTCCACTTAGAAGCTGTCAAGAAATAACACTTTCTTCTCTTTTGAGAGCATATTGTACATAAAAATCAGTTTTTCATTCAAAAGTGTCATTAAAGCGTTTTCAGCTCAAAACAGCACTGTTTGGACTCGTCCAGTTACTGCGTGACAAGATATAACACGTTCTTCATCTGCAAATGATATCTTTGGCTTTTTTAGTGCATTTTGGCCACAAAAAACAGTTTTTCATTCAAAAGTGTCAAAATAGCGTTTTCAGCTCTAGAAAGCACTGTTTTGCTTTCTCCACTTAGAAGCTGACAAGAAATGACACTTGCTTCACTTTTGAGTGCATATTGTACATAAAAATCAGTTTTTCATTCAAAAGTGTCATAAAAGCGTTTACAGTTTACAGCTCAGTTTACGTTCTTCATCTGAAAATTAGAACTTTGACTTTTGAGTGCATTTTGGCCACAAAAAAACAGTTTTTCATTCAAAAGTGTCATAAAAGCGTTTACAGCTCAAAACAGCACTGTTTGGACTCCCACTTAGAAGCTGACAAGAAATAACACTTTCTTCTCTTTTGAGGGCATATTGTACATAAAAATCAGTTTTTCATTCAAAAGTGTCATAAAAGCGTTTTCAGCTCAAAACAGCACTGTTTGGACTTCTCCACTTACAAGGTGACAATATATAACACGTTCTTCATCTGAAAATTAGAACTTTGACTTTTGAGTGCATTTTGGCCACAAAAAACAGTTTTTCATACAAAAGTGTCAAAATAGCGTTTTCAGCTCTAAACAGCACTGTTTTGACCTCTCCACTTAGAAGCTGACAAGAAATGACACTTGCTTCACTTTTGAGTGCATATTGTACATAGAAATAAGTTTTTCATTCAAAAGTGTCAAAATAGCGTTTTCAGCTCTAGAAAGCACTGTTTTGCTTTCTCCACTTAGAAGCTGACAAGAAATGACACTTTCTTCACTTTTGAGTGCATATTGTACATAAAAACAAGTTTTTCATTCAAAAGTGTCATAAAAGCGTTTACAGTTTACAGCTCAGTTTACGTTCTTCATCTGAAAATTAGAACTTTGACTTTTGAGTGCATTTTGGCCACAAAAAACAGTTATTCATTCAAAAGTGTCATAAAAGCGTTTACAGCTCAAAACAGCACTGTTTGGACTTCCCCACTTAGAAGCTGACAAGAAATGACACTTGCTTCACTTTTGAGTGCATATTGTACATAAAAATCAGTTTTTCATTCAAAAGTGTCATAAAAGCGTTTTCAGCTTAAAACAGCATGTTTGGACTTCTCCACTTACAAGGTGACAATATATAACACGTTCTTCATCTGAAAATTAGAACTTTGACTTTTGAGTGCATTTTGGCCACAAAAAACAGTTTTTCATACAAAAGTGTCAAAATAGCGTTTTCAGCTCTAGAAAGAACTGTTTGGACTTCTCCACTTAGAAGCTGTCAAGAAATAACACTTTCTTCTCTTTTGAGAGCATATTGTACATAAAAATCAGTTTTTCATTCAAAAGTGTCATAAAAGCGTTTTCAGCTCAAAACAGCACTGTTTGGACTCGTCCAGTTACTGCGTGACAAGATATAACACGTTCTTCATCTGCAAATGATATCTTTGGCTTTTTTAGTGCATTTTGGCCACAAAAAACAGTTTTTCATTCAAAAGTGTCAAAATAGCGTTTTCAGCTCTAGAAAGCACTGTTTTGCTTTCTCCACTTAGAAGCTGACAAGAAATGACACTTGCTTCACTTTTGAGTGCATATTGTACATAAAAACAAGTTTTTCATTCAAAGGTGTCATAAAAGCGTTTACAGCTCTAGTAAGCACTGTTTGGACTCGTCCAGTTACTGCGTGACAAGAGATAACACGGTCTTCATCTGCAAATGAGAACATTGGCTTTTTATTGCATTTTGGCCACAAAAAAAAGTTTTTCATTCAAAAGTACATAAAAACAAGTTTTTCATTCAAAAGTGTCATAAAAGCGTTTTCAGCTCAAAACAGCACTGTTTGGACTTCTCCACTTACAAGGTGAAAATATATACCACGTTCTTCATCTGCAAATGAGAACTTTGACTTTGGAGTGCATTTTGGCCACAAAAAACAGTTTTTCATTCAAAAGTGTCAAAATAGCGTTTTTAGCTCTAGAAAGCACTGTTTTGCTTTCTCCACTTAGAAGCTGACAAGAAATGACACTTTCTTCACTTTTGAGTGCATATTGTACATAGAAATCAGTTTTTCATTCAAAAGTGTCATAAAAGCGTTTTCAGCTCAAAACAGCACTGTTTGGACTTCTCCACTTACAAGGTGACAATATATAACACGTTCTTCATCTGAAAATTAGAACTTTGACTTTTGAGTGCATATTGTACATAAAAATCAGTTTTTCATTCAAAAGTGTCATAAAAGCGTTTTCAGCTCAAAACAGCACTGTTTGGACTTCTCCACTTACAAGGTGACAATATATAACACGTTCTTCATCTGAAAATTAGAACTTTGACTTTTGAGTGCATTTTGGCCACAAAAAACTGTTTTTCATTCAAAAGTGTCATTAAAGCGTTTTCAGCAAAAAACAGCACTGTTTGGACTTCTCCACTTACAAGGTGACAATATATAACACGTTCTTCATCGGAAAATTAGAACTTTGACTTTTGAGTGCATTTTGGTCACAAAAAACAGTTTTTCATACAAAAGTGTCAAAATAGCGTTTTCAGCTCTAAACAGCACTGTTTTGACTTCCCCACTTAGAAGCTGACAAGAAATGACACTTGCTTCACTTTTGAGTGCATATTGTACATAAAAAAAAAGTTTTTCATTCAAAAGTGTCCAAATAGCGTTTTCAGCTCTAGAAAGAACTGTTTAGACTTCTCCACTTAGAAGCTGTCAAGAATTAACACTTTCTTCTCTTTTGAGAGCATATTGTACATAAAAATCAGTTTTTCATTCAAAAGTGTCATAAAAGCGTTTTCAGCTCAAAACAGCACTGTTTGGACTCGTCCAGTTACTGCGTGACAAGATATAACACGTTCTTCATCTGCAAATGATATCTTTGGCTTTTTTAGTGCATTTTGGCCACAAAAAACAGTTTTTCATACAAAAGTGTCAAAATAGCGTTTTCAGCTCTAGAAAGCACTGTTTTGCTTTCTCCACTTAGAAGCGGACAAGAAATGACACTTGCTTCACTTTTGAGTGCATATTACAATATGCAATATAAAAACAAGTTTTTCATTCAAAAGTGTCATAAAAGCGTTTTCAGCTCAAAACAGCACTGTTTGGACTTCTCCACTTACAAGGTGACAATATATAACACGTTCTTCATCTGAAAATTAGAACTTTGACTTTTGAGTGCATTTTGGCCACAAAAAACAGTTTTTCATACAAAAGTGTCAAAATAGCGTTTTCAGCTCTAAACAGCACTGTTTTGACTTCTCCACTTAGAAGCTGACAAGAAATGACACTTGCTTCACTTTTGAGTGCATATTGTACATAAAAACAGTTTTTCATACAAAAGTGTCAAAATAGCGTTTTCAGCTCTAAACAGCACTGTTTTGACTTCTCCACTTAGAAGCTGACAAGAAATGACACTTGCTTCACTTTTGAGTGCATATTGTACATAAAAACAAGTTTTTCAGTCAAAAGTGTCATAAAAGCGTTTACAGCTCTAGAAAGCACTGTTTGGACTCGTCCAGTTACTGCGTGACAAGAGATAACACGTTCTTCATCTGCAAATGAGAACATTGGCTTTTTATTGCATTTTGGCCACAAAAAAAAGTTTTTCATTCAAAAGTGTCAAAATAGCGTTTTCAGCTCTAGAAAGCACTGTTTTGACTTCTCCACTGTTAGAAGCTGACAAGAAATGACACTTGCTTCACTTTTGAGTGCATATTGTACATAAAAATCAGTTTTTCATTCAAAAGTGTCATAAAAGCGTTTACAGCTCTAGTAAGCATTGTTTGGACTCGTCCAGTTACTGCGTGACAAGAGATAACACGGTCTTCATCTGTAAATGAGAACATTGGCTTTTTATTGCATTTTGGCCACAAAAAAAGTTTTTCATTCAAAAGTACATAAAAACAAGTTTTTCATTCAAAAGTGTCATAAAAGCGTTTTCAGCTCAAAACAGCACTGTTTGGACTTCTCCACTTACAAGGTGACAATATATAACACGTTCTTCATCTGAAAATTAGAACTTTGACTTTTGAGTGCATATTGTACATAAAAATCAGTTTTTCATTCAAAAGTGTCATAAAAGCGTTTTCAGCTCAAAACAGCACTGTTTGGACTTCTCCACTTACAAGGTGACAATATATAACACGTTCTTCATCTGAAAATTAGAACTTTGACTTTTGAGTGCATTTTGGCCACAAAAAACTGTTTTTCATTCAAAAGTGTCATTAAAGCGTTTTCAGCAAAAAACAGCACTGTTTGGACTTCTCCACTTACAAGGTGACAATATATAACACGTTCTTCATCGGAAAATTAGAACTTTGACTTTTGAGTGCATTTTGGTCACAAAAAACAGTTTTTCATACAAAAGTGTCAAAATAGCGTTTTCAGCTCTAAACAGCACTGTTTTGACTTCCCCACTTAGAAGCTGACAAGAAATGACACTTGCTTCACTTTTGAGTGCATATTGTACATAAAAATAAGTTTTTCATTCAAAAGTGTCCAAATAGCGTTTTCAGCTCTAGAAAGAACTGTTTGGACTTCTCCACTTAGAAGCTGTCAAGAATTAACACTTTCTTCTCTTTTGAGAGCATATTGTACATAAAAATCAGTTTTTCATTCAAAAGTGTCATAAAAGCGTTTTCAGCTCAAAACAGCACTGTTTGGACTCGTCCAGTTACTGCGTGACAAGATATAACACGTTCTTCATCTGCAAATGATATCTTTGGCTTTTTTAGTGCATTTTGGCCACAAAAAACAGTTTTTCATACAAAAGTGTCAAAATAGCGTTTTCAGCTCTAGAAAGCACTGTTTTGCTTTCTCCACTTAGAAGCTGACAAGAAATGACACTTGCTTCACTTTTGAGTGCATATTACAATATGCAATATAAAAACAAGTTTTTCATTCAAAAGTGTCATAAAAGCGTTTTCAGCTCAAAACAGCACTGTTTGGACTTCTCCACTTACAAGGTGACAATATATAACACGTTCTTCATCTGAAAATTAGAACTTTGACTTTTGAGTGCATTTTGGCCACAAAAAACAGTTTTTCATACAAAAGTGTCAAAATAGCGTTTTCAGCTCTAAACAGCACTGTTTTGACCTCTCCACTTAGAAGCTGACAAGAAATGACACTCGCTTCACTTTTGAGTGCATATTGTACATAGAAATAAGTTTTTCATTCAAAAGTGTCAAAATAGCGTTTTCAGCTCTAGAAAGAACTGTTTGGACTTCTCCACTTAGAAGCTGTCAAGAAATAACACTTTCTTCTCTTTTGAGAGCATATTGTACATAAAAATCAGTTTTTCATTCAAAAGTGTCATAAAAGCGTTTTCAGCTCAAAACAGCACTGTTTGGACTTCTCCACTTACAAGGTGACAATATATAACACGTTCTTCATCTGAAAATTAGAACTTTGACTTTTGAGTGCATTTTGGCCACAAAAAACAGTTTTTCATACAAAAGTGTCAAAATAGCGTTTTCAGCTCTAAACAGCACTGTTTTGACCTCTCCACTTAGAAGCTGACAAGAAATAACACTTTCTTCTCTTTTGAGTGCATATTGTACATAAAAATAAGTTTTTCATTCAAAAGTGTCAAAATAGCGTTTTCAGCTCCAGAAAGCACTGTTTGGTCTTCTCCACTTACTTGGTGACAATACGTTCTGCATTTTTGAGAGCATATTGTACATAAAAATCAGTTTTTCATTCAAAAGTGTCATAAAAGCGTTTTCAGCTCCAAACAGCACTGTTTGGACTCGTCCAGTTACTGCGTGACAAGATATAAGACGTTCTTCATCTGCAAAAGAGAACTTTGGCTTTTTTAGTGCATTTTGGCCACAAAAATAAGTTTTTCATTCAAAAGTGTCAAAATAGCGTTTTCAGCTCTAGAAAGCACTGTTTTGCTTTCTCCACTTAGAAGCTGACAAGAAATGACACTTGCTTCACTTTTGAGTGCATATTACAATATGCAATATAAAAACAAGTTTTTCATTCAAAAGTGTCATAAAAGCGTTTACAGTTTACATCTCAGTTTACGTTCTTCATCTGAAAATTAGAACTTTGACTTTTGAGTGCATTTTGGCCACAAAAAACAGTTTTTCATTCAAAAGTGTCATAAAAGCGTTTTCAGCTCAAAACAGCACTGTTTGGACTTCTCCACTTACAAGGTGACAATATATAACACGTTCTTCATCTGAAAATTAGAACTTTGACTTTTGAGTGCATTTTGGCCACAAAAAACAGTTTTTCATACAAAAGTGTCAAAATAGCGTTTTCAGCTCTAAACAGCACTGTTTTGACTTCTCCACTTAGAAGCTGACAAGAAATGACACTTGCTTCACTTTTGAGTGCATATTGTACATAAAAACAAGTTTTTCAGTCAAAAGTGTCATAAAAGCGTTTACAGCTCTAGAAAGCACTGTTTGGACTCGTCCAGTTACTGCGTGACAAGAGATAACACGTTCTTCATCTGCAAATGAGAACATTGGCTTTTTATTGCATTTTGGCCACAAAAAAAAAGTTTTTCATTCAAAAGTGTCAAAATAGCGTTTTCAGCTCTAGAAAGCACTGTTTTGACTTCTCCACTTTTAGAAGCTGACAAGAAATGACACTTGCTTCACTTTTGAGTGCATATTGTACATAAAAATCAGTTTTTCATTCAAAAGTGTCATAAAAGCGTTTACAGCTCTAGTAAGCACTGTTTGGACTCGTCCAGTTACTGCGTGACAAGAGATAACACGGTCTTCATCTGCAAATGAGAACATTGGCTTTTTATTGCATTTTGGCCACAAAAAAAAGTTTTTCATTCAAAAGTACATAAAAACAAGTTTTTCATTCAAAAGTGTCATAAAAGCGTTTTCAGCTCAAAACAGCACTGTTTGGACTTCTCCACTTACAAGGTGACAATATATAACACGTTCTTCATCTGCAAATGAGAACTTTGGCTTTGGAGTGCATTTTGGCCACAAAAAACAGTTTTTCATTCAAAAGTGTCAAAATAGCGTTTTCAGCTCTAGAAAGCACTGTTTTGCTTTCTCCACTTAGAAGCTGACAAGAAATGACACTTGCTTCACTTTTGAGTGCATATTGTACATAAAAACAAGTTTTTCATTCAAAAGTGTCATAAAAGCGTTTACAGCTCTAGTAAGCACTGTTTGGACTCGTCCAGTTACTGCGTGACAAGAGATAACACGGTCTTCATCTGCAAATGAGAACATTGGCTTTTTATTGCATTTTGGCCACAAAAAAAAGTTTTTCATTCAAAAGTACATAAAAACAAGTTTTTCATTCAAAAGTGTCATAAAAGCGTTTTCAGCTCAAAACAGCACTGTTTGGACTTCTCCACTTACAAGGTGACAATATATAACACGTTCTTCATCTGCAAATGAGAACTTTGACTTTGGAGTGCATTTTGGCCACAAAAAACAGTTTTTCATTCAAAAGTGTCAAAATAGCGTTTTCAGCTCTAGAAAGCACTGTTTTGACTTCTCCACTTAGAAGCTGACAAGAAATGACACTTGCTTCACTTTTGAGTGCATATTGTACATAAAAATCAGTTTTCATTCAAAAGTGTCATAAAAGCGTTTTCAGCTCTAGAAAGCAAAGCACTGTTTGGACTCGTCCAGTTACTGCGTGACAAGAGATAACACGGTCTTCATCTGCAAATGAGAACATTGGCTTTTTATTGCATTTTGGCCACAAAAAAAAGTTTTTCATTCAAAAGTACATAAAAAAAAGTTTTTCATTCAAAAGTACATAAAAACAAGTTTTTCATTCAAAAGTGTCATAAAAGCGTTTTCAGCTTAAAACAGCATGTTTGGACTTCTCCACTTACAAGGTGACAATATATAACACGTTCTTCATCTGCAAATGAGAACTTTGGCTTTGGAGTGCATTTTGGCCACAAAAAACAGTTTTTCATTCAAAAGTGTCAAAATAGCGTTTTTAGCTCTAGAAAGCACTGTTTTGCTTTCTCCA
Source organism: Oryzias latipes (assembly GCF_053564925.1). Taxonomy (NCBI): domain Eukaryota; kingdom Metazoa; phylum Chordata; class Actinopteri; order Beloniformes; family Adrianichthyidae; genus Oryzias; species Oryzias latipes. Next base: position 576,296 of record NC_136240.1, read on the forward strand.
CTTAGAAGCTGACAAGAAATGACACTTGCTTCACTTTTGAGTGCATATTGTACATAGAAATCAGTTTTTCATTCAAAAGTGTCATAAAAGCGTTTTCAGCTCTAGAAAGCACTGTTTGGACTCGTCCAGTTACTGCGTGACAAGAGATAACACGTTCTTCATCTGCAAATGAGAACATTGGCTTTTTATTGCATTTTGGCCACAAAAAAAAGTTTTTCATTCAAAAGTGTCAAAATAACGTTTTCAGCTCTAGAAAGCACTGTTTTGACTTCTCCACTTAGAAGCTGACAAGAAATGACACTTGCTTCACTTTTGAGTGCATATTGTACAGAAAAATCAGTTTTTCATTCAAAAGTGTCATAAAAGCGTTTTCAGCTTAAAACAGCATGTTTGGACTTCTCCACTTACAAGGTGACAATATATAACACGTTCTTCATCTGAAAATTAGAACTTTGACTTTTGAGTGCATTTTGGCCACAAAAAAACAGTTTTTCATACAAAAGTGTCAAAATAGCGTTTTCAGCTCTAGAAAGAACTGTTTGGACTTCTCCACTTAGAAGCTGTCAAGAAATAACACTTTCTTCTCTTTTGAGAGCATATTGTACATAAAAATCAGTTTTTCATTCAAAAGTGTCATTAAAGCGTTTTCAGCTCAAAACAGCACTGTTTGGACTCGTCCAGTTACTGCGTGACAAGATATAACACGTTCTTCATCTGCAAATGATATCTTTGGCTTTTTTAGTGCATTTTGGCCACAAAAAACAGTTTTTCATTCAAAAGTGTCAAAATAGCGTTTTCAGCTCTAGAAAGCACTGTTTTGCTTTCTCCACTTAGAAGCTGACAAGAAATGACACTTGCTTCACTTTTGAGTGCATATTGTACATAAAAATCAGTTTTTCATTCAAAAGTGTCATAAAAGCGTTTACAGTTTACAGCTCAGTTTACGTTCTTCATCTGAAAATTAGAACTTTGACTTTTGAGTGCATTTTGGCCACAAAAAACAGTTTTTCATTCAAAAGTGTCATAAAAGCGTTTACAGCTCAAAACAGCACTGTTTGGACTCCCACTTAGAAGCTGACAAGAAATAACACTTTCTTCTCTTTTGAGGGCATATTGTACATAAAAATCAGTTTTTCATTCAAAAGTGTCATAAAAGCGTTTTCAGCTCAAAACAGCACTGTTTGGACTTCTCCACTTACAAGGTGACAATATATAACACGTTCTTCATCTGAAAATTAGAACTTTGACTTTTGAGTGCATTTTGGCCACAAAAAACAGTTTTTCATACAAAAGTGTCAAAATAGCGTTTTCAGCTCTAAACAGCACTGTTTTGACCTCTCCACTTAGAAGCTGACAAGAAATGACACTTGCTTCACTTTTGAGTGCATATTGTACATAGAAATAAGTTTTTCATTCAAAAGTGTCAAAATAGCGTTTTCAGCTCTAGAAAGCACTGTTTCGCTTTCTCCACTTAGAAGCTGACAAGAAATGACACTTGCTTCACTTTTGAGTGCATATTGTACATAAAAACAAGTTTTTCATTCAAAAGTGTCATAAAAGCGTTTACAGTTTACAGCTCAGTTTACGTTCTTCATCTGAAAATTAGAACTTTGACTTTTGAGTGCATTTTGGCCACAAAAAACAGTTATTCATTCAAAAGTGTCATAAAAGCGTTTACAGCTCAAAACAGCACTGTTTGGACTTCCCCACTTAGAAGCTGACAAGAAATGACACTTGCTTCACTTTTGAGTGCATATTGTACATAAAAATCAGTTTTTCATTCAAAAGTGTCATAAAAGCGTTTTCAGCTTAAAACAGCATGTTTGGACTTCTCCACTTACAAGGTGACAATATATAACACGTTCTTCATCTGAAAATTAGAACTTTGACTTTTGAGTGCATTTTGGCCACAATAAACAGTTTTTCATACAAAAGTGTCAAAATAGCGTTTTCAGCTCTAGAAAGAACTGTTTGGACTTCTCCACTTAGAAGCTGTCAAGAAATAACACTTTCTTCTCTTTTGAGAGCATATTGTACATAAAAATCAGTTTTTCATTCAAAAGTGTCATAAAAGCGTTTTCAGCTCAAAACAGCACTGTTTGGACTTCTCCACTTACAAGGTGACAATATATAACACGTTCTTCATCTACAAATGAGAACTTGGGCTTTGGAGTGCATTTTGGCCACAAAAAACAGTTTTTCATTCAAAAGTGTCAAAATAGCGTTTTCAGCTCTAGAAAGCACTGTTTTGCTTTCTCCACTTAGAAGCTGACAAGAAATGACACTTGCTTCACTTTTGAGTGCATATTGTACATAAAAACAAGTTTTTCATTCAAAAGTGTCATAAAAGCGTTTACAGCTCTAGTAAGCACTGTTTGGACTCGTCCAGTTACTGCGTGACAAGAGATAACACGGTCTTCATCTGCAAATGAGAACATTGGCTTTTTATTGCATTTTGGCCACAAAAAAAAGTTTTTCATTCAAAAGTACATAAAAACAAGTTTTTCATTCAAAAGTGTCATAAAAGCGTTTTCAGCTCAAAACAGCACTGTTTGGACTTCTCCACTTACAAGGTGACAATATATAACACGTTCTTCATCTGCAAATGAGAACTTTGGCTTTGGAGTGCATTTTGGCCACAAAAAACAGTTTTTCATTCAAAAGTGTCAAAATAGCGTTTTTAGCTCTAGAAAGCACTGTTTTGCTTTCTCCACTTAGAAGCTGACAAGAAATGACACTTGCTTCACTTTTGAGTGCATATTGTACATAGAAATCAGTTTTTCATTCAAAAGTGTCATAAAAGCGTTTTCAGCTCTAGAAAGCACTGTTTGGACTCGTCCAGTTACTGCGTGACAAGAGATAACACGTTCTTCATCTGCAAATGAGAACATTGGCTTTTTATTGCATTTTGGCCACAAAAAAAAGTTTTTCATTCAAAAGTGTCAAAATAACGTTTTCAGCTCTAGAAAGCACTGTTTTGACTTCTCCACTTAGAAGCTGACAAGAAATGACACTTGCTTCACTTTTGAGTGCATATTGTACAGAAAAATCAGTTTTTCATTCAAAAGTGTCATAAAAGCGTTTTCAGCTTAAAACAGCATGTTTGGACTTCTCCACTTACAAGGTGACAATATATAACACGTTCTTCATCTGAAAATTAGAACTTTGACTTTTGAGTGCATTTTGGCCACAAAAAACAGTTTTTCATACAAAAGTGTCAAAATAGCGTTTTCAGCTCTAGAAAGAACTGTTTGGACTTCTCCACTTAGAAGCTGTCAAGAAATAACACTTTCTTCTCTTTTGAGAGCATATTGTACATAAAAATCAGTTTTTCATTCAAAAGTGTCATTAAAGCGTTTTCAGCTCAAAACAGCACTGTTTGGACTCGTCCAGTTACTGCGTGACAAGATATAACACGTTCTTCATCTGCAAATGATATCTTTGGCTTTTTTAGTGCATTTTGGCCACAAAAAACAGTTTTTCATTCAAAAGTGTCAAAATAGCGTTTTCAGCTCTAGAAAGCACTGTTTTGCTTTCTCCACTTAGAAGCTGACAAGAAATGACACTTGCTTCACTTTTGAGTGCATATTGTACATAAAAATCAGTTTTTCATTCAAAAGTGTCATAAAAGCGTTTACAGTTTACAGCTCAGTTTACGTTCTTCATCTGAAAATTAGAACTTTGACTTTTGAGTGCATTTTGGCCACAAAAAACAGTTTTTTCATTCAAAAGTGTCATAAAAGCGTTTACAGCTCAAAACAGCACTGTTTGGACTCCCACTTAGAAGCTGACAAGAAATAACACTTTCTTCTCTTTTGAGGGCATATTGTACATAAAAATCAGTTTTTCATTCAAAAGTGTCATAAAAGCGTTTTCAGCTCAAAACAGCACTGTTTGGACTTCTCCACTTACAAGGTGACAATATATAACACGTTCTTCATCTGAAAATTAGAACTTTGACTTTTGAGTGCATTTTGGCCACAAAAAACAGTTTTTCATACAAAAGTGTCAAAATAGCGTTTTCAGCTCTAAACAGCACTGTTTTGACCTCTCCACTTAGAAGCTGACAAGAAATGACACTTGCTTCACTTTTGAGTGCATATTGTACATAGAAATAAGTTTTTCATTCAAAAGTGTCAAAATAGCGTTTTCAGCTCTAGAAAGCACTGTTTTGCTTTCTCCACTTAGAAGCTGACAAGAAATGACACTTGCTTCACTTTTGAGTGCATATTGTACATAAAAACAAGTTTTTCATTCAAAAGTGTCATAAAAGCGTTTACAGTTTACAGCTCAGTTTACGTTCTTCATCTGAAAATTAGAACTTTGACTTTTGAGTGCATTTTGGCCACAAAAAACAGTTATTCATTCAAAAGTGTCATAAAAGCGTTTACAGCTCAAAACAGCACTGTTTGGACTTCCCCACTTAGAAGCTGACAAGAAATGACACTTGCTTCACTTTTGAGTGCATATTGTACATAAAAATCAGTTTTTCATTCAAAAGTGTCATAAAAGCGTTTTCAGCTTAAAACAGCATGTTTGGACTTCTCCACTTACAAGGTGACAATATATAACACGTTCTTCATCTGAAAATTAGAACTTTGACTTTTGAGTGCATTTTGGCCACAAAAAACAGTTTTTCATACAAAAGTGTCAAAATAGCGTTTTCAGCTCTAGAAAGAACTGTTTGGACTTCTCCACTTAGAAGCTGTCAAGAAATAACACTTTCTTCTCTTTTGAGAGCATATTGTACATAAAAATCAGTTTTTCATTCAAAAGTGTCATAAAAGCGTTTTCAGCTCAAAACAGCACTGTTTGGACTCGTCCAGTTACTGCGTGACAAGATATAACACGTTCTTCATCTGCAAATGATATCTTTGGCTTTTTTAGTGCATTTTGGCCACAAAAAACAGTTTTTCATTCAAAAGTGTCAAAATAGCGTTTTCAGCTCTAGAAAGCACTGTTTTGCTTTCTCCACTTAGAAGCTGACAAGAAATGACACTTGCTTCACTTTTGAGTGCATATTGTACATAAAAACAAGTTTTTCATTCAAAGGTGTCATAAAAGCGTTTACAGCTCTAGTAAGCACTGTTTGGACTCGTCCAGTTACTGCGTGACAAGAGATAACACGGTCTTCATCTGCAAATGAGAACATTGGCTTTTTATTGCATTTTGGCCACAAAAAAAAGTTTTTCATTCAAAAGTACATAAAAACAAGTTTTTCATTCAAAAGTGTCATAAAAGCGTTTTCAGCTCAAAACAGCACTGTTTGGACTTCTCCACTTACAAGGTGAAAATATATACCACGTTCTTCATCTGCAAATGAGAACTTTGACTTTGGAGTGCATTTTGGCCACAAAAAACAGTTTTTCATTCAAAAGTGTCAAAATAGCGTTTTTAGCTCTAGAAAGCACTGTTTTGCTTTCTCCACTTAGAAGCTGACAAGAAATGACACTTTCTTCACTTTTGAGTGCATATTGTACATAGAAATCAGTTTTTCATTCAAAAGTGTCATAAAAGCGTTTTCAGCTCAAAACAGCACTGTTTGGACTTCTCCACTTACAAGGTGACAATATATAACACGTTCTTCATCTGAAAATTAGAACTTTGACTTTTGAGTGCATATTGTACATAAAAATCAGTTTTTCATTCAAAAGTGTCATAAAAGCGTTTTCAGCTCAAAACAGCACTGTTTGGACTTCTCCACTTACAAGGTGACAATATATAACACGTTCTTCATCTGAAAATTAGAACTTTGACTTTTGAGTGCATTTTGGCCACAAAAAACTGTTTTTCATTCAAAAGTGTCATTAAAGCGTTTTCAGCAAAAAACAGCACTGTTTGGACTTCTCCACTTACAAGGTGACAATATATAACACGTTCTTCATCGGAAAATTAGAACTTTGACTTTTGAGTGCATTTTGGTCACAAAAAACAGTTTTTCATACAAAAGTGTCAAAATAGCGTTTTCAGCTCTAAACAGCACTGTTTTGACTTCCCCACTTAGAAGCTGACAAGAAATGACACTTGCTTCACTTTTGAGTGCATATTGTACATAAAAATAAGTTTTTCATTCAAAAGTGTCCAAATAGCGTTTTCAGCTCTAGAAAGAACTGTTTGGACTTCTCCACTTAGAAGCTGTCAAGAATTAACACTTTCTTCTCTTTTGAGAGCATATTGTACATAAAAATCAGTTTTTCATTCAAAAGTGTCATAAAAGCGTTTTCAGCTCAAAACAGCACTGTTTGGACTCGTCCAGTTACTGCGTGACAAGATATAACACGTTCTTCATCTGCAAATGATATCTTTGGCTTTTTTAGTGCATTTTGGCCACAAAAAACAGTTTTTCATACAAAAGTGTCAAAATAGCGTTTTCAGCTCTAGAAAGCACTGTTTTGCTTTCTCCACTTAGAAGCTGACAAGAAATGACACTTGCTTCACTTTTGAGTGCATATTGTACATAAAAATCAGATTTTCATTCAAAAGTGTCATAAAAGGGTTTTCAGCTCCAAACAGCATTGTTTGGACTCGTCCAGTTACTGCGTGACAAGATATAACACGTTCTTCATCTGCAAATGAGAACTTTGGCTTTGGAGTGCATTTTGGCCACAAAAAACAGTTTTTCATTCAAAAGTGTCAAAATAGCGTTTTCAGCTCTAGAAAGCACTGTTTTGCTTTCTCCACTTAGAAGCTGACAAGAAATGACACTTGCTTCACTTTTGAGTGCATATTGTACATAAAAACAAGTTTTTCATTCAAAAGTGTCATAAAAGCGTTTACAGCTCTAGTAAGCACTGTTTGGACTCGTCCAGTTACTGCGTGACAAGAGATAACACGGTCTTCATCTGCAAATGAGAACATTGGCTTTTTATTGCATTTTGGCCACAAAAAAAAGTTTTTCATTCAAAAGTACATAAAAACAAGTTTTTCATTCAAAAGTGTCATAAAAGCGTTTTCAGCTCAAAACAGCACTGTTTGGACTTCTCCACTTACAAGGTGACAATATATAACACGTTCTTCATCTGCAAATGAGAACTTTGACTTTGGAGTGCATTTTGGCCACAAAAAACAGTTTTTCATTCAAAAGTGTCAAAATAGCGTTTTCAGCTCTAGAAAGCACTGTTTTGACTTCTCCACTTAGAAGCTGACAAGAAATGACACTTGCTTCACTTTTGAGTGCATATTGTACATAAAAATAAGTTTTTCATTCAAAAGTGTCCAAATAGCGTTTTCAGCTCTAGAAAGAACTGTTTGGACTTCTCCACTTAGAAGCTGTCAAGAATTAACACTTTCTTCTCTTTTGAGAGCATATTGTACATAAAAATCAGTTTTTCATTCAAAAGTGTCATAAAAGCGTTTTCAGCTCAAAACAGCACTGTTTGGACTCGTCCAGTTACTGCGTGACAAGATATAACACGTTCTTCATCTGCAAATGATATCTTTGGCTTTTTTAGTGCATTTTGGCCACAAAAAACAGTTTTTCATACAAAAGTGTCAAAATAGCGTTTTCAGCTCTAGAAAGCACTGTTTTGCTTTCTCCACTTAGAAGCTGACAAGAAATGACACTTGCTTCACTTTTGAGTGCATATTGTACATAAAAATCAGATTTTCATTCAAAAGTGTCATAAAAGGGTTTTCAGCTCCAAACAGCATTGTTTGGACTCGTCCAGTTACTGCGTGACAAGATATAACACGTTCTTCATCTGCAAATGAGAACTTTGACTTTGGAGTGCATTTTGGCCACAAAAAACAGTTTTTCATTCAAAAGTGTCAAAATAGCGTTTTCAGCTCTAGAAAGCACTGTTTTGCTTTCTCCACTTAGAAGCTGACAAGAAATGACACTTGCTTCACTTTTGAGTGCATATTGTACATAAAAATCAGTTTTTCATTCAAAAGTGTCATAAAAGCGTTTACAGCTCTAGTAAGCACTGTTTGGACTCGTCCAGTTACTGCGTGACAAGAGATAACACGGTCTTCATCTGCAAATGAGAACATTGGCTTTTTATTGCATTTTGGCCACACAAAAAAGTTTTTCATTCAAAAGTACATAAAAACAAGTTTTTCATTCAAAAGTGTCATAAAAGCGTTTTCAGCTCAAAACAGCACTGTTTGGACTTCTCCACTTACAAGGTGACAATATATAACACGTTCTTCATCTGCAAATGAGAACTTTGACTTTGGAGTGCATTTTGGCCACAAAAAACAGTTTTTCATTCAAAAGTGTAAAAATAGCGTTTTCAGCTCTAGAAAGCACTGTTTTGACTTCTCCACTTAGAAGCTGACAAGAAATGACACTTGCTTCACTTTTGAGTGCATATTGTACATAAAAATCAGTTTTTCATTCAAAAGTGTCATTAAAGCGTTTACAGCTCTAGTAAGCACTGTTTGGACTCGTCCAGTTACTGCGTGACAAGAGATAACACGGTCTTCATCTGCAAATGAGAACATTGGCTTTTTATTGCATTTTGGCCACAAAAAAAAGTTTTTCATTCAAAAGTACATAAAAACAAGTTTTTCATTCAAAAGTGTCATAAAAGCGTTTTCAGCTCAAAACAGCACTGTTTGGACTTCTCCACTTAGAAGCTGACAATATATAACACGTTCTTCATCTGCAAATGAGAACTTTGGCTTTGGAGTGCATTTTGGCCACAAAAAAGTTTTTCATTCAAAAGTGTCAAAATAGCGTTTTCAGCTCTAGAAAGCACTGTTTTGACTTCTCCACTTAGAAGCTGACAAGAAATGACACTTGCTTCACTTTTGAGTGCATATTGTACATAAAAATCAGTTTTTCATTCAAAAGTGTCATAAAAGCGTTTACAGCTCTAGTAAGCACTGTTTGGACTCGTCCAGTTACTGCGTGACAAGAGATAACACGGTTTTCATCTGCAAATGAGAACATTGGCTTTTTATTGCATTTTGGCCACAAAAAAAAGTTTTTCATTCAAAAGTACATAAAAACAAGTTTTTCATTCAAAAGTGTCATAAAAGCGTTTTCAGCTCAAAACAGCACTGTTTGGACTTCTCCACTTACAAGGTGACAATATATAACACGTTCTTCATCTGCAAATGAGAACTTTGGCTTTGGAGTGCATTTTGGCCACAAAAAACAGTTTTTCATTCAAAAGTGTCAAAATAGCGTTTTTAGCTCTAGAAAGCACTGTTTTGCTTTCTCCACTTAGAAGCTGACAAGAAATGACACTTGCTTCACTTTTGAGTGCATATTGTACATAGAAATCAGTTTTTCATTCAAAAGTGTCATAAAAGCGTTTTCAGCTCAAAACAGCACTGTTTGGACTTCTCCACTTACAAGGTGACAATATATAACACGTTCTTCATCTGAAAATTAGAACTTTGACTTTTGAGTGCATTTTGGCCACAAAAAACAGTTTTTCATTCAAAAGTGTCATTAAAGCGTTTTCAGCTCAAAACAGCACTGTTTGGACTTCCCCACTTAGAAGCTGACAAGAAATGACACTTGCTTCACTTTTGAGTGCATATTGTACATAAAAACAAGTTTTTCATTCAAAAGTGTCATAAAAGCGTTTACAGTTTACAGCTCAGTTTACGTTCTTCATCTGAAAATTAGAACTTTGACTTTTGAGTGCATTTTGGTCACAAAAAACAGTTTTTCATACAAAAGTGTCATTAAAGCGTTTTCAGCTCAAAACAGCACTGTTTGGACTTCCCCACTTAGAAGCTGACAAGAAATGACACTTGCTTCACTTTTGAGTGCATATTGTACATAAAAACAAGTTTTTCATTCAAAAGTGTCATAAAAGCGTTTACAGTTTACAGCTCAGTTTACGTTCTTCATCTGAAAATTAGAACTTTGACTTTTGAGTGCATTTTGGCCACAAAAAACAGTTTTTCATTCAAAAGTGTCATAAAAGCGTTTACAGCTCAAAACAGCACTGTTTGGACTTCCCCACTTAGAAGCTGACAAGAAATGACACTTGCTTCACTTTTGAGTGCATATTGTACATAAAAATAAGTTTTTCATTCAAAAGTGTCAAAATAGCGTTTTCAGCTCTAGAAAGCACTGTTTTGCTTTCTCCACTTAGAAGCTGACAAGAAATGACACTTGCTTCACTTTTGAGTGAATATTGTACATAAAAACAAGTTTTTCAGACAAAAGTGTCATAAAAGCGTTTACAGCTCTAGAAAGCACTGTTTGGACTCGTCAGTTTACAGCTCAGTTTACGTTCTTCATCTGAAAATTAGAACTTTAACTTTTGAGTGCATTTTGGCCACAAAAAAATGTTTTTCATTCAAAAGTGTCATAAAAGCGTTTACAGCTCAAAACAGCACTGTTTGGACTTCCCCACTTAGAAGCTGACAAGAAATAACACTTTCTTCTATTTGAGGGCATATTGTACATAAAAATCAGTTTTTCATTCAAAAGTGTCATAAAAGCGTTTTCAGCTCCAAACAGCATTGTTTGGACTCGTCCAGTTACTGCGTGACAAGATATAACACGTTCTTCCTCTGCAAATGAGAACTTTGGCTTTGGAGTGCATTTTGGCCACAAAAAACAGTTTTTCATTCAAAAGTGTCAAAATAGCGTTTTCAGCTCTAGAAAGCACTGTTTTGCTTTCTCCACTTAGAAGCTGACAAGAAATGACACTTGCTTCACTTTTGAGTGCATATTGTACATAAAAACAAGTTTTTCATTCAAAAGTGTCATAAAAGCGTTTACAGCTCTAGAAAGCACTGTTTGGACTCGTCCAGTTACTGCGTGACAAGAGATAACACGTTCTTAATCTGAAAATTTGAACTTTGACTTTTGAGTGCATTTTGGCCACAAAAAACAGTTTTTCATACAAAAGTGTCAAAATAGCGTTTTCAGCTCTAAACAGCACTGTTTTGACTTCACTTAAAAGCTGACAAGAAATGACACTTGCTTCACTTTTTAGTGCAAATTGTACATAAAAATGAGTTTTTCATTCAAAAGTGTCAAAATAACGTTTTCAGCTCTAAAAAGCGTTGTTTGACAAAATTTTTTTTTAGCAAAACATAGACTCAAATGTCAAAGTACTCATTTGCATCTCGAGAAAGTGTTAGCTTTTCTCACGTTGAAAATCAAAACAGTCATACTCTGAGCATAAAAGACTTTTTTTGACACTTTTGACTCAATAAATGATTTCTCAGAAAAAAATAGGCTCAAAAATAAGAGTGCTCATTTGCAGTTTAGGAAAGTGTTAGTTTTTGTCACGTTGTCATTTGAAACTTCAAACCAGTAATACTTAGAGCCAAAAACGCTTTTTTGACACTTTTGACTGACAAAATGATCTTTTTTAGCAACAAATGCACCCAAAAGTTGAAGTTTTCATTTGATGTTCAAGAAAGTTTTATTTTTTGTCAAGTTTTAAGTTGAATATTCAAACCAGTCATACTCTGAGCAGAAAATGCTTTTTTGACACTTTTGACTGACAAAATGAATTTTAGGCACAAAACCACTTACAGTTTAAAGTTCTCATTTGCAGTTCAAGAAAGTGCTATTTTATTTATTCAAAACAGTCATAGAGCCGAAAACGCTTTTTTGACACTTTTGGCATTTTTGACTGACAAAATGATTTTTTAGCAAAAAACGCACCCAAAAGTCAAAGTTCTCATTTGCAATTCAAGAAAGTGTTATTTTATGCCACATTGTAAGTTTAAAATTCAAAACAGTCATAGAGCCGAAAACGCTTTTTTGACACTTTTGGTACTTTTGACTGACAAAATGATTTGTTTTAGCAACAAATGCACCCAAAAGTTGAAGTTCTCATTTGATGTTCAAGAAAGTTTTATTTTTTCTCATGTTGTCAGTTCAAACTTCAAACCAGTAATAGTTAGAGCCGAAAACACTTTTTTGACACTTTTGGCACTTTTGAGTGTCAAAATGATTTTTTTTTAGAAACAAATGCACCCAAAATTTGAAGTTCTCATTTGATGTTCAAAAAAGTTTTATTTTTTCTCATGTTGTCAGTTGAAACTTCAAACCAGTAATAGTTAGAGCCGAAAACACTTTTTTGACACTTTTGGCACTTTTGACTGACAAAATGATTTTTTTTAGAAACTTATGCACCCAAAAGTTGAAGTTCTCATTTGCAGTTCAAGAAAGTGTTATTTTATGCAACGTTGTAAGTTTAAAATTCAAAACAATCATAGAGCCGAAAACGCTTTTTTGACACTTTTGGCACTTTTGACTGACAAAATGATTTTTTAGCAAAAAACGCACCCAAAAGTTGAAGTTCTCATTTGATGTTCAAGAAATTGTTATTTTATGCCACATTGTAAGTTTAAAATTCAAAACAGTCATAGAGCCGAAAACGCTTTTTTGACACTTTTGACTGACAAAATGATTTTTTTTAGCAACAAATGCACCCAAGAGTTGAAGTTCTCATTTGATGTTCAAGAAAGTTTTATTTTTTCTCATGTCGTCAGTTGAAACTTCAAACCAGTAATAGTTAGAGCCGAAAACACTTTTTTGACACTTTTGACTGACAAAATGATTTTTTTTAGAAACAAATGCACCCAAAAGTTGAAGTTCTCATTTGCAGTTCAAGAAAGTGTTATTTTATGCAACGTTGTAAGTTTAAAATTCAAAACAATCATAGAGCCGAAAACGCTTTTTTGACATTTTTGGCACTTTTACTGACAAAATGATTTTTAGCAAAAAACGCACCCAAAAGTTGAAGTTCTCATTTGATGTTCAAGAAATTGTTATTTTATGCCACATTGTAAGTTTAAAATTCAAAACAGTCATAGAGCCGAAAACGCTTTTTTGACACTTTTGGCACTTTTGACTGACAAAATGATTTTTTAGCAAAAAACGCACCCAAAAGTTGAAGTTCTCATTTGATGTTCAAGAAATTGTTATTCTATGCCACATTGTAAGTTTAAAATTCAAAACAGTCATAGAGCCGAAAACGCTTTTTTGACACTTTTGGTACTTTTGACTGACAAAATGATTTTTTTTTAGCAACAAATGCACCCAAAAGTTGAAGTTCTCATTTGATGTTCAAGAAAGTTTTATTTTTTCTCATGTTGTCAGTTGAAACTTCAAACCAGTAATAGTTAGAGCCGAAAACACTTTTTTGACACTTTTGGCACTTTTGACTGACAAAATTATTTTTTTTAGAAACAAATGCACCCAAAAGTTTAAGTTCTCATTTGCAGTTCAAGAAAGTGTTATTTTATGCAACGTTGTAAGTTTAAAATTCAAAACAGTCATAGAGCAAAAAACGCTTTTTTGACATTTTTGGCACTTTTGACTGACAATATGATTTTTTAGCAAAAAACGCACCCAAAAGTTGAAGTTCTCATTTGCAATTCAAGAAAGTGTTATTTTATGCCACATTGTAAGTTTAAAATTCAAAACAGTCATAGAGCCGAAAACGCTTTTTTGACACTTTTGGTACTTTTGACTGACAAAATGATTTGTTTTAGCAACAAATGCACCCAAAAGTTGAAGTTCTCATTTGATGTTCAAGAAAGTTTTATTTTTTCTCATGTTGTCAGTTCAAACTTCAAACCAGTAATAGTTAGAGCCGAAAACACTTTTTTGACACTTTTGGCACTTTTGAGTGTCAAAATGATTTTTTTTTAGAAACAAATGCACCCAAAATTTGAAGTTCTCATTTGATGTTCAAAAAAGTTTTATTTTTTCTCATGTTGTCAGTTGAAACTTCAAACCAGTAATAGTTAGAGCCGAAAACACTTTTTTGACACTTTTGGCACTTTTGACTGACAAAATGATTTTTTTTAGAAACTTATGCACCCAAAAGTTGAAGTTCTCATTTGCAGTTCAAGAAAGTGTTATTTTATGCAACGTTGTAAGTTTAAAATTCAAAACAATCATAGAGCCGAAAACGCTTTTTTGACACTTTTGGCACTTTTGACTGACAAAATGATTTTTTAGCAAAAAACGCACCCAAAAGTTGAAGTTCTCATTTGATGTTCAAGAAATTGTTATTTTATGCCACATTGTAAGTTTAAAATTCAAAACAGTCATAGAGCCGAAAACGCTTTTTTGACACTTTTGACTGACAAAATGATTTTTTTTAGCAACAAATGCACCCAAGAGTTGAAGTTCTCATTTGATGTTCAAGAAAGTTTTATTTTTTCTCATGTCGTCAGTTGAAACTTCAAACCAGTAATAGTTAGAGCCGAAAACACTTTTTTGACACTTTTGACTGACAAAATGATTTTTTTTAGAAACAAATGCACCCAAAAGTTGAAGTTCTCATTTGCAGTTCAAGAAAGTGTTATTTTATGCAACGTTGTAAGTTTAAAATTCAAAACAATCATAGAGCCGAAAACGCTTTTTTGACATTTTTGGCACTTTTACTGACAAAATGATTTTTAGCAAAAAACGCACCCAAAAGTTGAAGTTCTCATTTGATGTTCAAGAAATTGTTATTTTATGCCACATTGTAAGTTTAAAATTCAAAACAGTCATAGAGCCGAAAACGCTTTTTTGACACTTTTGGTACTTTTGACTGACAAAATGATTTTTTTTTAGCAACAAATGCACCCAAAAGTTGAAGTTCTCATTTGATGTTCAAGAAAGTTTTATTTTTTCTCATGTTGTCAGTTGAAACTTCAAACCAGTAATAGTTAGAGCCGAAAACACTTTTTTGACACTTTTGGCACTTTTGACTGACAAAATGATTTTTTTTAGAAACAAATGCACCCAAAAGTTGAAGTTCTCATTTGCAGTTCAAGAAAGTGTTATTTTATGCAACGTTGTAAGTTTAAAATTCAAAACAGTCATAGAGCCGAAAACGCTTTTTTGACATTTTTGGCACTTTTGACTGACAATATGATTTTTTAGCAAAAAACGCACCCAAAAGTTGAAGTTCTCATTTGATGTTCAAGAAAGTGTTATTTTATGCCACATTGTAAGTTTAAAATTCAAAACAGTCATAGAGCCGAAAACGCTTTTTTGACACTTTTGGCACTTTTGACTGACAAAATGATTTTTTAGCAAAAAACGCACCCAAAAGTTGAAGTTCTCATTTGATGTTCAAGAAATTGTTATTTTATGCCACATTGTAAGTTTAAAATTCAAAACAGTCATAGAGCCGAAAACGCTTTTTTGACTCTTTTGGTACTTTCGACTGACAAAATGATTTTTTTTAGCAACAAATGCACCCAAAAGTTGAAGTTCTCATTTGATGTTCAAGAAAGTTTTATTTTTTCTCATGTCGTCAGTTGAAACTTCAAACCAGTAATAGTTAGAGCCGAAAACACTTTTTTGACACTTTTGACTGACAAAATGATTTTTTTTAGAAACAAATGCACCCAAAAGTTGAAGTTCTCATTTGCAGTTCAAGAAAGTGTTATTTTTTGCAACGTTGTAAGTTTAAAATTCAAAACAATCATAGAGCCGAAAACGCTTTTTTGACACTTTTGGTACTTTTGACTGACAAAATGATTTTTTTTTAGCAACAAATGCACCCAAAAGTTGAAGTTCTCATTTGATGTTCAAGAAAGTTTTATTTTTTCTCATGTTGTCAGTTGAAACTTCAAACCAGTAATAGTTAGAGCCGAAAACACTTTTTTGACACTTTTGGCACTTTTGACTGACAAAATGATTTTTTTTAGAAACAAATGCACCCAAAAGTTGAAGTTCTCATTTGCAGTTCAAGAAAGTGTTATTTTATGCAACGTTGTAAGTTTAAAATTCAAAACAGTCATAGAGCCGAAAACGCTTTTTTGACATTTTTGGCACTTTTGACTGACAATATGATTTTTTAGCAAAAAACGCACCCAAAAGTTGAAGTTCTCATTTGATGTTCAAGAAAGTGTTATTTTATGCCACATTGTAAGTTTAAAATTCAAAACAGTCATAGAGCCGAAAACGCTTTTTTGACACTTTTGGCACTTTTGACTGACAAAATGATTTTTTAGCAAAAAACGCACCCAAAAGTTGAAGTTCTCATTTGATGTTCAAGAAATTGTTATTTTATGCCACATTGTAAGTTTAAAATTCAAAACAGTCATAGAGCCGAAAACGCTTTTTTGACTCTTTTGGTACTTTTGACTGACAAAATGATTTTTTTTAGCAACAAATGCACCCAAAAGTTGAAGTTCTCATTTGATGTTCAAGAAAGTTTTATTTTTTCTCATGTCGTCAGTTGAAACTTCAAACCAGTAATAGTTAGAGCCGAAAACACTTTTTTGACACTTTTGACTGACAAAATGATTTTTTTTAGAAACAAATGCACCCAAAAGTTGAAGTTCTCATTTGCAGTTCAAGAAAGTGTTATTTTTTGCAACGTTGTAAGTTTAAAATTCAAAACAATCATAGAGCCGAAAACGCTTTTTTGACATTTTTGGCACTTTTACTGACAAAATGATTTTTAGCAAAAAACGCACCCAAAAGTTGAAGTTCTCATTTGATGTTCAAGAAATTGTTATTTTATGCCACATTGTAAGTTTAAAATTCAAATCAGTCATAGAGCCAAAAACGCTTTTTTGACACTTTTGACTGACAAAATGATTTTGTTTAGAAACAAATGCACCCAAAAGTTGAAGTTCTCATTTGCAGTTCAAGAAAGTGTTATTTTAGGCAACGTTGTAAGTTTAAAATTCAAAACAGTCATAGAGCCGAAAACGCTTTTTTGACATTTTTGGCACTTTTGACTGACAAAATGATTTTTTAGCAAAAAACGCACCCAAAAGTTGAAGTTCTCATTTGATGTTCAAGAAATTGTTATTCTATGCCACATTGTAAGTTTAAAATTCAAAACAGTCATAGAGCCGAAAACGCTTTTTTGACACTTTTGGTACTTTTGACTGACAAAATGATTTTTTTTTAGCAACAAATGCACCCAAAAGTTGAAGTTCTCATTTGATGTTCAAGAAAGTTTTATTTTTTCTCATGTTGTCAGTTGAAACTTCAAACCAGTAATAGTTAGAGCCGAAAACACTTTTTTGACACTTTTGGCACTTTTGACTGACAAAATGATTTTTTTTAGAAACAAATGCACCCAAAAGTTGAAGTTCTCATTTGCAGTTCAAGAAAGTGTTATTTTATGCAACGTTGTAAGTTTAAAATTCAAAACAGTCATAGAGCCGAAAACGCTTTTTTGACATTTTTGGCACTTTTGACTGACAATATGATTTTTTTAGCAAAAAACGCACCCAAAAGTTGAAGTTCTCATTTGATGTTCAAGAAAGTGTTATTTTATGCCACATTGTAAGTTTAAAATTCAAAACAGTCAAAAAGCCGAAAACGCTTTTTTGACACTTTTGGCACTTTTGACTGACAAAATGATTTTTTAGCAAAAAACGCACCCAAAAGTTGAAGTTCTCATTTGATGTTCAAGAAATTGTTATTTTATGCCACATTGTAAGTTTAAAATTCAAAACAGTCATAGAGCCGAAAACGCTTTTTTGACTCTTTTGGTACTTTTGACTGACAAAATGATTTTTTTTAGCAACAAATGCACCCAAAAGTTGAAGTTCTCATTTGATGTTCAAGAAAGTTTTATTTTTTCTCATGTCGTCAGTTGAAACTTCAAACCAGTAATAGTTAGAGCCGAAAACACTTTTTTGACACTTTTGACTGACAAAATGATTTTTTTTAGAAACAAATGCACCCAAAAGTTGAAGTTCTCATTTGCAGTTCAAGAAAGTGTTATTTTTTGCAACGTTGTAAGTTTAAAATTCAAAACAATCATAGAGCCGAAAACGCTTTTTTGACATTTTTGGCACTTTTACTGACAAAATGATTTTTAGCAAAAAACGCACCCAAAAGTTGAAGTTCTCATTTGATGTTCAAGAAATTGTTATTTTATGCCACATTGTAAGTTTAAAATTCAAATCAGTCATAGAGCCAAAAACGCTTTTTTGACACTTTTGACTGACAAAATGATTTTGTTTAGAAACAAATGCTATTTGTTGAAGTTGAAGTTCTCAAAGTTGAAGTTCTCATTTGATGTTCAAGAAATTGTTATTTTAGGCAACGTTGTAAGTTTAAAATTCAAAACAGTCATAGAGCCGAAAACGCTTTTTTGACATTTTTGGCACTTTAGACTGACAAAATGATTTTTTTTAGCAACAAATGCACCCAAAAGTTTAAGTTCTCATTTGATGTTCAAGAAAGTTTTATATTTTCTCATGTTGTCAGTTGAAACTTCAAACCAGTAATAGTTAGAGCCGAAAACACTTTTTTGACACTTTTGGCACTTTTGACTGACAAAATGATTTTTTTTTTAAACAAATGCACCCAAAAGTTGAAGTTCTCATTTGCAGTTCAAGAAAGTGTTATTTTATGCAACGTTGTAAGTTTAAAATTCAAAACAGTCATAGAGCCGAAAACGCTTTTTTGACATTTTTGGCACTTTTGACATAAAAAATAATTTTTTAGCAAAAAACGCACCCAAAAGTTGAAGTTCTCATTTGATGTTCAAGAAAGTGTTATTTTATGCCACATTGTAAGTTTAAAATTCAAAACAGTCATAGAGCCGAAAACGCTTTTTTGACACTTTTGGTACTTTTGACTGACAAAATGATTTTCTATTAGCAACAAATGCACCCAAAAGTTGAAGTTCTCATTTGATGTTCAAGAAAGTTTTATTTTTTCTCATGTTGTCAGTTGAAACTTCAAACCAGTAATAGTTAGAGCCGAAAACACTTTTTTGACACTTTTGGCACTTTTGACTGACAAAATGATTTTTTTTAGAAACAAATGCACCCAAAAGTCAAAGTTCTCATTTGCAGTTCAAGAAAGTGTTATTTTATGCAACGTTGTAATTTTAAAATTCAAAACAGTCATAGAGCCGAAAATGCTTTTTTGACATTTTTGGCACTTTTGACTGACAAAATGATTTTTTAGCAAAAAACGCACCCAAAAGTCAAAGTTCTCATTTGCAGTTCAAGAAAGTGTTATTTTATGCAACGTTGTAAGTTTAAAATTCAAAACAGTCATAGAGCCGAAAACGCTTTTTTGACATTTTTGGCACTTTTGACTGACAAAATGATTTTTTAGCAAAAAACGCACCCAAAAGTTGAAGTTCTCATTTGATGTTCAAGAAATTGTTATTTTATGCCACATTGTAAGTTTAAAATTCAAAACAGTCATAGAGCCGAAAACGCTTTTTTGACACTTTTGGTACTTTTGACTGACAAAATGATTTTTTTTTAGCAACAAATGCACCCAAAAGTTGAAGTTCTCATTTGATGTTCAAGAAAGTTTTATTTTTTCTCATGTTGTCAGTTGAAACTTCAAACCAGTAATAGTTAGAGCCGAAAACACTTTTTTGACACTTTTGGCACTTTTGACTGACAAAATGATTTTTTTTAGAAACAAATGCACCCAAAAGTTGAAGTTCTCATTTGCAGTTCAAGAAAGTGTTATTTTATGCAACGTTGTAAGTTTAAAATTCAAAACAGTCATAGAGCCGAAAACGCTTTTTTGACATTTTTGGCACTTTTGACTGACAATATGATTTTTTAGCAAAAAACGCACCCAAAAGTTGAAGTTCTCATTTGATGTTCAAGAAAGTGTTATTTTATGCCACATTGTAAGTTTAAAATTCAAAACAGTCATAGAGCCGAAAACGCTTTTTTGACACTTTTGGCACTTTTGACTGACAAAATGATTTTTTAGCAAAAAACGCACCCAAAAGTTGAAGTTCTCATTTGATGTTCAAGAAATTGTTATTTTATGCCACATTGTAAGTTTAAAATTCAAAACAGTCATAGAGCCGAAAACGCTTTTTTGACTCTTTTGGTACTTTTGACTGACAAAATGATTTTTTTTAGCAACAAATGCACCCAAAAGTTGAAGTTCTCATTTGATGTTCAAGAAAGTTTTATTTTTTCTCATGTCGTCAGTTGAAACTTCAAACCAGTAATAGTTAGAGCCGAAAACACTTTTTTGACACTTTTGACTGACAAAATGATTTTTTTTAGAAACAAATGCACCCAAAAGTTGAAGTTCTCATTTGCAGTTCAAGAAAGTGTTATTTTTTGCAACGTTGTAAGTTTAAAATTCAAAACAATCATAGAGCCGAAAACGCTTTTTTGACATTTTTGGCACTTTTACTGACAAAATGATTTTTAGCAAAAAACGCACCCAAAAGTTGAAGTTCTCATTTGATGTTCAAGAAATTGTTATTTTATGCCACATTGTAAGTTTAAAATTCAAATCAGTCATAGAGCCAAAAACGCTTTTTTGACACTTTTGACTGACAAAATGATTTTGTTTAGAAACAAATGCACCCAAAAGTTGAAGTTCTCATTTGCAGTTCAAGAAAGTGTTATTTTAGGCAACGTTGTAAGTTTAAAATTCAAAACAGTCATAGAGCCGAAAACGCTTTTTTGACATTTTTGGCACTTTTGACTGACAAAATGATTTTTTAGCAAAAAACGCACCCAAAAGTTGAAGTTCTCATTTGATGTTCAAGAAATTGTTATTCTATGCCACATTGTAAGTTTAAAATTCAAAACAGTCATAGAGCCGAAAACGCTTTTTTGACACTTTTGGTACTTTTGACTGACAAAATGATTTTTTTTTAGCAACAAATGCACCCAAAAGTTGAAGTTCTCATTTGATGTTCAAGAAAGTTTTATTTTTTCTCATGTTGTCAGTTGAAACTTCAAACCAGTAATAGTTAGAGCCGAAAACACTTTTTTGACACTTTTGGCACTTTTGACTGACAAAATGATTTTTTTTAGAAACAAATGCACCCAAAAGTTGAAGTTCTCATTTGCAGTTCAAGAAAGTGTTATTTTATGCAACGTTGTAAGTTTAAAATTCAAAACAGTCATAGAGCCGAAAACGCTTTTTTGACATTTTTGGCACTTTTGACTGACAATATGATTTTTTTAGCAAAAAACGCACCCAAAAGTTGAAGTTCTCATTTGATGTTCAAGAAATTGTTATTTTATGCCACATTGTAAGTTTAAAATTCAAAACAGTCATAGAGCCGAAAACGCTTTTTTGACTCTTTTGGCACTTTTGACTGACAAAATGATTTTTTTTAGCAACAAATGCACCCAAAAGTTGAAGTTCTCATTTGATGTTCAAGAAAGTTTTATTTTTTCTCATGTCGTCAGTTGAAACTTCAAACCAGTAATAGTTAGAGCCGAAAACACTTTTTTGACACTTTTGACTGACAAAATGATTTTTTTTAGAAACAAATGCACCCAAAAGTTGAAGTTCTCATTTGCAGTTCAAGAAAGTGTTATTTTTTGCAACGTTGTAAGTTTAAAATTCAAAACAATCATAGAGCCGAAAACGCTTTTTTGACATTTTTGGCACTTTTACTGACAAAATGATTTTTAGCAAAAAACGCACCCAAAAGTTGAAGTTCTCATTTGATGTTCAAGAAATTGTTATTTTATGCCACATTGTAAGTTTAAAATTCAAATCAGTCATAGAGCCAAAAACGCTTTTTTGACACTTTTGACTGACAAAATGATTTTGTTTAGAAACAAATGCACCCAAAAGTTGAAGTTCTCATTTGCAGTTCAAGAAAGTGTTATTTTAGGCAACGTTGTAAGTTTAAAATTCAAAACAGTCATAGAGCCGAAAACGCTTTTTTGACATTTTTGGCACTTTAGACTGACAAAATGATTTTTTTTAGCAACAAATGCACCCAAAAGTTTAAGTTCTCATTTGATGTTCAAGAAAGTTTTATATTTTCTTATGTTGTCAGTTGAAACTTCAAACCAGTAATAGTTAGAGCCGAAAACACTTTTTTGACACTTTTGGCACTTTTGACTGACAAAATGATTTTTTTTTTAAACAAATGCACCCAAAAGTTGAAGTTCTCATTTGCAGTTCAAGAAAGTGTTATTTTATGCAACGTTGTAAGTTTAAAATTCAAAACAGTCATAGAGCCGAAAATGCTTTTTTGACATTTTTGGCACTTTTGACATAAAAAATAATTTTTTAGCAAAAAACGCACCCAAAAGTTGAAGTTCTCATTTGATGTTCAAGAAAGTGTTATTTTATGCCACATTGTAAGTTTAAAATTCAAAACAGTCATAGAGCCGAAAACGCTTTTTTGACACTTTTGGTACTTTTGACTGACAAAATGATTTTCTATTAGCAACAAATGCACCCAAAAGTTGAAGTTCTCATTTGATGTTCAAGAAAGTTTTATTTTTTCTCATGTTGTCAGTTGAAACTTCAAACCAGTAATAGTTAGAGCCGAAAACACTTTTTTGACACTTTTGGCACTTTTGACTGACAAAATGATTTTTTTTAGAAACAAATGCACCCAAAAGTCAAAGTTCTCATTTGCAGTTCAAGAAAGTGTTATTTTATGCAACGTTGTAATTTTAAAATTCAAAACAGTCATAGAGCCGAAAATGCTTTTTTGACATTTTTGGCACTTTTGACTGACAAAATGATTTTTTAGCAAAAAACGCACCCAAAAGTCAAAGTTCTCATTTGCAGTTCAAGAAAGTGTTATTTTATGCAACGTTGTAAGTTTAAAATTCAAAACAGTCATAGAGCCGAAAACGCTTTTTTGACATTTTTGGCACTTTTGACTGACAAAATGATTTTTTAGCAAAAAACGCACCCAAAAGTTGAAGTTCTCATTTGATGTTCAAGAAAGTGTTATTTTATGCCACATTGTAAGTTTAAAATTCAAAACAGTCATAGAGCCGAAAACGCTTTTTTGACACTTTTGGCACTTTTGACTGACAAAATGATTTTTTAGCAAAAAACGCACCCAAAAGTTGAAGTTCTCATTTGATGTTCAAGAAATTGTTATTTTATGCCACATTGTAAGTTTAAAATTCAAAACAGTCATAGAGCCGAAAACGCTTTTTTGACTCTTTTGGTACTTTTGACTGACAAAATGATTTTTTTTAGCAACAAATGCACCCAAAAGTTGAAGTTCTCATTTGATGTTCAAGAAAGTTTTATTTTTTCTCATGTCGTCAGTTGAAACTTCAAACCAGTAATAGTTAGAGCCGAAAACACTTTTTTGACACTTTTGACTGACAAAATGATTTTTTTTAGAAACAAATGCACCCAAAAGTTGAAGTTCTCATTTGCAGTTCAAGAAAGTGTTATTTTTTGCAACGTTGTAAGTTTAAAATTCAAAACAATCATAGAGCCGAAAACGCTTTTTTGACATTTTTGGCACTTTTACTGACAAAATGATTTTTAGCAAAAAACGCACCCAAAAGTTGAAGTTCTCATTTGATGTTCAAGAAATTGTTATTTTATGCCACATTGTAAGTTTAAAATTCAAATCAGTCATAGAGCCAAAAACGCTTTTTTGACACTTTTGACTGACAAAATGATTTTGTTTAGAAACAAATGCACCCAAAAGTTGAAGTTCTCATTTGCAGTTCAAGAAAGTGTTATTTTAGGCAACGTTGTAAGTTTAAAATTCAAAACAGTCATAGAGCCGAAAACGCTTTTTTGACATTTTTGGCACTTTTGACTGACAAAATGATTTTTTAGCAAAAAACGCACCCAAAAGTTGAAGTTCTCATTTGATGTTCAAGAAATTGTTATTCTATGCCACATTGTAAGTTTAAAATTCAAAACAGTCAAAAAGCCGAAAACGCTTTTTTGACACTTTTGGCACTTTTGACTGACAAAATGATTTTTTAGCAAAAAACGCACCCAAAAGTTGAAGTTCTCATTTGATGTTCAAGAAATTGTTATTTTATGCCACATTGTAAGTTTAAAATTCAAAACAGTCATAGAGCCGAAAACGCTTTTTTGACTCTTTTGGTACTTTTGACTGACAAAATGATTTTTTTTAGCAACAAATGCACCCAAAAGTTGAAGTTCTCATTTGATGTTCAAGAAAGTTTTATTTTTTCTCATGTCGTCAGTTGAAACTTCAAACCAGTAATAGTTAGAGCCGAAAACACTTTTTTGACACTTTTGACTGACAAAATGATTTTTTTTAGAAACAAATGCACCCAAAAGTTGAAGTTCTCATTTGCAGTTCAAGAAAGTGTTATTTTTTGCAACGTTGTAAGTTTAAAATTCAAAACAATCATAGAGCCGAAAACGCTTTTTTGACATTTTTGGCACTTTTACTGACAAAATGATTTTTAGCAAAAAACGCACCCAAAAGTTGAAGTTCTCATTTGATGTTCAAGAAATTGTTATTTTATGCCACATTGTAAGTTTAAAATTCAAATCAGTCATAGAGCCAAAAACGCTTTTTTGACACTTTTGACTGACAAAATGATTTTGTTTAGAAACAAATGCACCCAAAAGTTGAAGTTCTCATTTGCAGTTCAAGAAAGTGTTATTTTAGGCAACGTTGTAAGTTTAAAATTCAAAACAGTCATAGAGCCGAAAACGCTTTTTTGACATTTTTGGCACTTTAGACTGACAAAATGATTTTTTTTAGCAACAAATGCACCCAAAAGTTTAAGTTCTCATTTGATGTTCAAGAAAGTTTTATATTTTCTCATGTTGTCAGTTGAAACTTCAAACCAGTAATAGTTAGAGCCGAAAACACTTTTTTGACACTTTTGGCACTTTTGACTGACAAAATGATTTTTTTTTTAAACAAATGCACCCAAAAGTTGAAGTTCTCATTTGCAGTTCAAGAAAGTGTTATTTTATGCAACGTTGTAAGTTTAAAATTCAAAACAGTCATAGAGCCGAAAACGCTTTTTTGACATTTTTGGCACTTTTGACATAAAAAATAATTTTTTAGCAAAAAACGCACCCAAAAGTTGAAGTTCTCATTTGATGTTCAAGAAAGTGTTATTTTATGCCACATTGTAAGTTTAAAATTCAAAACAGTCATAGAGCCGAAAACGCTTTTTTGACACTTTTGGTACTTTTGACTGACAAAATGATTTTCTATTAGCAACAAATGCACCCAAAAGTTGAAGTTCTCATTTGATGTTCAAGAAAGTTTTATTTTTTCTCATGTTGTCAGTTGAAACTTCAAACCAGTAATAGTTAGAGCCGAAAACACTTTTTTGACACTTTTGGCACTTTTGACTGACAAAATGATTTTTTTTAGAAACAAATGCACCCAAAAGTCAAAGTTCTCATTTGCAGTTCAAGAAAGTGTTATTTTATGCAACGTTGTAATTTTAAAATTCAAAACAGTCATAGAGCCGAAAATGCTTTTTTGACATTTTTGGCACTTTTGACTGACAAAATGATTTTTTAGCAAAAAACGCACCCAAAAGTCAAAGTTCTCATTTGCAGTTCAAGAAAGTGTTATTTTATGCAACGTTGTAAGTTTAAAATTCAAAACAGTCATAGAGCCGAAAACGCTTTTTTGACATTTTTGGCACTTTTGACTGACAAAATGATTTTTTAGCAAAAAACGCACCCAAAAGTTGAAGTTCTCATTTGATGTTCAAGAAATTGTTATTTTATGCCACATTGTAAGTTTAAAATTCAAAACAGTCATAGAGCCGAAAACGCTTTTTTGACACTTTTGGTACTTTTGACTGACAAAATGATTTTTTTTAGCAACAAATGCACCCAAAAGTTGAAGTTCTCATTTGATGTTCAAGAAAGTTTTATTTTTTCTCATGTTGTCAGTTGAAATTTCAAACCAGTAATAGTTAGAGCCGAAAACGCTTTTTTGACACTTTTGGTACTTTTGACTGACAAAATGATTTTTTTTAGCAACAAATGCACCCAAAAGTTGAAGTTCTCATTTGATGTTCAAGAAAGTTTTATTTTTTCTCATGTTGTCAGTTGAAACTTCAAACCAGTAATAGTTAGAGCCGAAAACACTTTTTTGACACTTTTGGCACTTTTGACTGACAAAATGATTTTTTTTAGAAACAAATGCACCCAAAAGTTGAAGTTCTCATTTGCAGTTCAAGAAAGTGTTATTTTATGCAACGTTGTAAGTTTAAAATTCAAAACAGTCATAGAGCCGAAAACGCTTTTTTGACATTTTTGGCACTTTTGACTGACAATATGATTTTTTAGCAAAAAACGCACCCAAAAGTTAAAGTTCTCATTTGATGTTCAAGAAAGTGTTATTTTATGCCACATTGTAAGTTTAAAATTCAAAACAGTCATAGAGCCGAAAACGCTTTTTTGACACTTTTGGCACTTTTGACTGACAAAATGATTTTTTAGCAAAAAACGCACCCAAAAGTTGAAGTTCTCATTTGATGTTCAAGAAATTGTTATTTTATGCCACATTGTAAGTTTAAAATTCAAAACAGTCATAGAGCCAAAAACGCTTTTTTGACTCTTTTGGTACTTTTGACTGACAAAATGATTTTTTTTAGCAACAAATGCACCCAAAAGTTGAAGTTCTCATTTGATGTTCAAGAAAGTTTTATTTTTTCTCATGTCGTCAGTTGAAACTTCAAACCAGTAATAGTTAGAGCCGAAAACACTTTTTTGACACTTTTGACTGACAAAATGATTTTTTTTAGAAACAAATGCACCCAAAAGTTGAAGTTCTCATTTGCAGTTCAAGAAAGTGTTATTTTTTGCAACGTTGTAAGTTTAAAATTCAAAACAATCATAGAGCCGAAAACGCTTTTTTGACATTTTTGGCACTTTTACTGACAAAATGATTTTTAGCAAAAAACGCACCCAAAAGTTGAAGTTCTCATTTGATGTTCAAGAAATTGTTATTTTATGCCACATTGTAAGTTTAAAATTCAAAACAGTCATAGAGCCGAAAACGCTTTTTTGACACTTTTGGCACTTTTGACTGACAAAATGATTTTTTAGCAAAAAACGCACCCAAAAGTTGAAGTTCTCATTTGATGTTCAAGAAATTGTTATTCTATGCCACATTGTAAGTTTAAAATTCAAAACAGTCATAGAGCCGAAAACGCTTTTTTGACACTTTTGGTACTTTTGACTGACAAAATGATTTTTTTTTAGCAACAAATGCACCCAAAAGTTGAAGTTCTCATTTGATGTTCAAGAAAGTTTTATTTTTTCTCATGTTGTCAGTTGAAACTTCAAACCAGTAATAGTTAGAGCCGAAAACACTTTTTTGACACTTTTGGCACTTTTGACTGACAAAATGATTTTTTTTAGAAACAAATGCACCCAAAAGTTGAAGTTCTCATTTGCAGTTCAAGAAAGTGTTATTTTATGCAACGTTGTAAGTTTAAAATTCAAAACAGTCATAGAGCCGAAAACGCTTTTTTGACATTTTTGGCACTTTTGACTGACAATATGATTTTTTAGCAAAAAACGCACCCAAAAGTTGAAGTTCTCATTTGATGTTCAAGAAAGTGTTATTTTATGCCACATTGTAAGTTTAAAATTCAAAACAGTCATAGAGCCGAAAACGCTTTTTTGACACTTTTGGCACTTTTGACTGACAAAATGATTTTTTAGCAAAAAACGCACCCAAAAGTTGAAGTTCTCATTTGATGTTCAAGAAATTGTTATTTTATGCCACATTGTAAGTTTAAAATTCAAAACAGTCATAGAGCCGAAAACGCTTTTTTGACTCTTTTGGTACTTTCGACTGACAAAATGATTTTTTTTAGCAACAAATGCACCCAAAAGTTGAAGTTCTCATTTGATGTTCAAGAAAGTTTTATTTTTTCTCATGTCGTCAGTTGAAACTTCAAACCAGTAATAGTTAGAGCCGAAAACACTTTTTTGACACTTTTGACTGACAAAATGATTTTTTTTAGAAACAAATGCACCCAAAAGTTGAAGTTCTCATTTGCAGTTCAAGAAAGTGTTATTTTTTGCAACGTTGTAAGTTTAAAATTCAAAACAATCATAGAGCCGAAAACGCTTTTTTGACACTTTTGGTACTTTTGACTGACAAAATGATTTTTTTTTAGCAACAAATGCACCCAAAAGTTGAAGTTCTCATTTGATGTTCAAGAAAGTTTTATTTTTTCTCATGTTGTCAGTTGAAACTTCAAACCAGTAATAGTTAGAGCCGAAAACACTTTTTTGACACTTTTGGCACTTTTGACTGACAAAATGATTTTTTTTAGAAACAAATGCACCCAAAAGTTGAAGTTCTCATTTGCAGTTCAAGAAAGTGTTATTTTATGCAACGTTGTAAGTTTAAAATTCAAAACAGTCATAGAGCCGAAAACGCTTTTTTGACATTTTTGGCACTTTTGACTGACAATATGATTTTTTAGCAAAAAACGCACCCAAAAGTTGAAGTTCTCATTTGATGTTCAAGAAAGTGTTATTTTATGCCACATTGTAAGTTTAAAATTCAAAACAGTCATAGAGCCGAAAACGCTTTTTTGACACTTTTGGCACTTTTGACTGACAAAATGATTTTTTAGCAAAAAACGCACCCAAAAGTTGAAGTTCTCATTTGATGTTCAAGAAATTGTTATTTTATGCCACATTGTAAGTTTAAAATTCAAAACAGTCATAGAGCCGAAAACGCTTTTTTGACTCTTTTGGTACTTTTGACTGACAAAATGATTTTTTTTAGCAACAAATGCACCCAAAAGTTGAAGTTCTCATTTGATGTTCAAGAAAGTTTTATTTTTTCTCATGTCGTCAGTTGAAACTTCAAACCAGTAATAGTTAGAGCCGAAAACACTTTTTTGACACTTTTGACTGACAAAATGATTTTTTTTAGAAACAAATGCACCCAAAAGTTGAAGTTCTCATTTGCAGTTCAAGAAAGTGTTATTTTTTGCAACGTTGTAAGTTTAAAATTCAAAACAATCATAGAGCCGAAAACGCTTTTTTGACATTTTTGGCACTTTTACTGACAAAATGATTTTTAGCAAAAAACGCACCCAAAAGTTGAAGTTCTCATTTGATGTTCAAGAAATTGTTATTTTATGCCACATTGTAAGTTTAAAATTCAAATCAGTCATAGAGCCAAAAACGCTTTTTTGACACTTTTGACTGACAAAATGATTTTGTTTAGAAACAAATGCACCCAAAAGTTGAAGTTCTCATTTGCAGTTCAAGAAAGTGTTATTTTAGGCAACGTTGTAAGTTTAAAATTCAAAACAGTCATAGAGCCGAAAACGCTTTTTTGACATTTTTGGCACTTTTGACTGACAAAATGATTTTTTAGCAAAAAACGCACCCAAAAGTTGAAGTTCTCATTTGATGTTCAAGAAATTGTTATTCTATGCCACATTGTAAGTTTAAAATTCAAAACAGTCAAAAAGCCGAAAACGCTTTTTTGACACTTTTGGCACTTTTGACTGACAAAATGATTTTTTAGCAAAAAACGCACCCAAAAGTTGAAGTTCTCATTTGATGTTCAAGAAATTGTTATTTTATGCCACATTGTAAGTTTAAAATTCAAAACAGTCATAGAGCCGAAAACGCTTTTTTGACTCTTTTGGTACTTTTGACTGACAAAATGATTTTTTTTAGCAACAAATGCACCCAAAAGTTGAAGTTCTCATTTGATGTTCAAGAAAGTTTTATTTTTTCTCATGTCGTCAGTTGAAACTTCAAACCAGTAATAGTTAGAGCCGAAAACACTTTTTTGACACTTTTGACTGACAAAATGATTTTTTTTAGAAACAAATGCACCCAAAAGTTGAAGTTCTCATTTGCAGTTCAAGAAAGTGTTATTTTTTGCAACGTTGTAAGTTTAAAATTCAAAACAATCATAGAGCCGAAAACGCTTTTTTGACATTTTTGGCACTTTTACTGACAAAATGATTTTTAGCAAAAAACGCACCCAAAAGTTGAAGTTCTCATTTGATGTTCAAGAAATTGTTATTTTATGCCACATTGTAAGTTTAAAATTCAAATCAGTCATAGAGCCAAAAACGCTTTTTTGACACTTTTGACTGACAAAATGATTTTGTTTAGAAACAAATGCACCCAAAAGTTGAAGTTCTCATTTGCAGTTCAAGAAAGTGTTATTTTAGGCAACGTTGTAAGTTTAAAATTCAAAACAGTCATAGAGCCGAAAACGCTTTTTTGACATTTTTGGCACTTTAGACTGACAAAATGATTTTTTTTAGCAACAAATGCACCCAAAAGTTTAAGTTCTCATTTGATGTTCAAGAAAGTTTTATATTTTCTCATGTTGTCAGTTGAAACTTCAAACCAGTAATAGTTAGAGCCGAAAACACTTTTTTGACACTTTTGGCACTTTTGACTGACAAAATGATTTTTTTTTTAAACAAATGCACCCAAAAGTTGAAGTTCTCATTTGCAGTTCAAGAAAGTGTTATTTTATGCAACGTTGTAAGTTTAAAATTCAAAACAGTCATAGAGCCGAAAACGCTTTTTTGACATTTTTGGCACTTTTGACATAAAAAATAATTTTTTAGCAAAAAACGCACCCAAAAGTTGAAGTTCTCATTTGATGTTCAAGAAAGTGTTATTTTATGCCACATTGTAAGTTTAAAATTCAAAACAGTCATAGAGCCGAAAACGCTTTTTTGACACTTTTGGTACTTTTGACTGACAAAATGATTTTCTATTAGCAACAAATGCACCCAAAAGTTGAAGTTCTCATTTGATGTTCAAGAAAGTTTTATTTTTTCTCATGTTGTCAGTTGAAACTTCAAACCAGTAATAGTTAGAGCCGAAAACACTTTTTTGACACTTTTGGCACTTTTGACTGACAAAATGATTTTTTTTAGAAACAAATGCACCCAAAAGTCAAAGTTCTCATTTGCAGTTCAAGAAAGTGTTATTTTATGCAACGTTGTAATTTTAAAATTCAAAACAGTCATAGAGCCGAAAATGCTTTTTTGACATTTTTGGCACTTTTGACTGACAAAATGATTTTTTAGCAAAAAACGCACCCAAAAGTCAAAGTTCTCATTTGCAGTTCAAGAAAGTGTTATTTTATGCAACGTTGTAAGTTTAAAATTCAAAACAGTCATAGAGCCGAAAACGCTTTTTTGACATTTTTGGCACTTTTGACTGACAAAATGATTTTTTAGCAAAAAACGCACCCAAAAGTTGAAGTTCTCATTTGATGTTCAAGAAATTGTTATTTTATGCCACATTGTAAGTTTAAAATTCTAAACAGTCATAGAGCCGAAAACGCTTTTTTGACACTTTTGGTACTTTTGACTGACAAAATGATTTTTTTTTAGCAACAAATGCACCCAAAAGTTGAAGTTCTCATTTGATGTTCAAGAAAGTTTTATTTTTTCTCATGTTGTCAGTTGAAACTTCAAACCAGTAATAGTTAGAGCCGAAAACACTTTTTTGACACTTTTGGCACTTTTGACTGACAAAATGATTTTTTTTAGAAACAAATGCACCCAAAAGTTGAAGTTCTCATTTGCAGTTCAAGAAAGTGTTATTTTATGCAACGTTGTAAGTTTAAAATTCAAAACAGTCATAGAGCCGAAAACGCTTTTTTGACATTTTTGGCACTTTTGACTGACAATATGATTTTTTAGCAAAAAACGCACCCAAAAGTTGAAGTTCTCATTTGATGTTCAAGAAAGTGTTATTTTATGCCACATTGTAAGTTTAAAATTCAAAACAGTCATAGAGCCGAAAACGCTTTTTTGACACTTTTGGCACTTTTGACTGACAAAATGATTTTTTAGCAAAAAACGCACCCAAAAGTTGAAGTTCTCATTTGATGTTCAAGAAATTGTTATTTTATGCCACATTGTAAGTTTAAAATTCAAAACAGTCATAGAGCCGAAAACGCTTTTTTGACTCTTTTGGTACTTTTGACTGACAAAATGATTTTTTTTAGCAACAAATGCACCCAAAAGTTGAAGTTCTCATTTGATGTTCAAGAAAGTTTTATTTTTTCTCATGTCGTCAGTTGAAACTTCAAACCAGTAATAGTTAGAGCCGAAAACACTTTTTTGACACTTTTGACTGACAAAATGATTTTTTTTAGAAACAAATGCACCCAAAAGTTGAAGTTCTCATTTGCAGTTCAAGAAAGTGTTATTTTTTGCAACGTTGTAAGTTTAAAATTCAAAACAATCATAGAGCCGAAAACGCTTTTTTGACATTTTTGGCACTTTTACTGACAAAATGATTTTTAGCAAAAAACGCACCCAAAAGTTGAAGTTCTCATTTGATGTTCAAGAAATTGTTATTTTATGCCACATTGTAAGTTTAAAATTCAAATCAGTCATAGAGCCAAAAACGCTTTTTTGACACTTTTGACTGACAAAATGATTTTGTTTAGAAACAAATGCACCCAAAAGTTGAAGTTCTCATTTGCAGTTCAAGAAAGTGTTATTTTAGGCAACGTTGTAAGTTTAAAATTCAAAACAGTCATAGAGCCGAAAACGCTTTTTTGACATTTTTGGCACTTTTGACTGACAAAATGATTTTTTAGCAAAAAACGCACCCAAAAGTTGAAGTTCTCATTTGATGTTCAAGAAATTGTTATTCTATGCCACATTGTAAGTTTAAAATTCAAAACAGTCATAGAGCCGAAAACGCTTTTTTGACACTTTTGGTACTTTTGACTGACAAAATGATTTTTTTTTAGCAACAAATGCACCCAAAAGTTGAAGTTCTCATTTGATGTTCAAGAAAGTTTTATTTTTTCTCATGTTGTCAGTTGAAACTTCAAACCAGTAATAGTTAGAGCCGAAAACACTTTTTTGACACTTTTGGCACTTTTGACTGACAAAATGATTTTTTTTAGAAACAAATGCACCCAAAAGTTGAAGTTCTCATTTGCAGTTCAAGAAAGTGTTATTTTATGCAACGTTGTAAGTTTAAAATTCAAAACAGTCATAGAGCCGAAAACGCTTTTTTGACATTTTTGGCACTTTTGACTGACAATATGATTTTTTTAGCAAAAAACGCACCCAAAAGTTGAAGTTCTCATTTGATGTTCAAGAAAGTGTTATTTTATGCCACATTGTAAGTTTAAAATTCAAAACAGTCAAAAAGCCGAAAACGCTTTTTTGACACTTTTGGCACTTTTGACTGACAAAATGATTTTTTAGCAAAAAACGCACCCAAAAGTTGAAGTTCTCATTTGATGTTCAAGAAATTGTTATTTTATGCCACATTGTAAGTTTAAAATTCAAAACAGTCATAGAGCCGAAAACGCTTTTTTGACTCTTTTGGTACTTTTGACTGACAAAATGATTTTTTTTAGCAACAAATGCACCCAAAAGTTGAAGTTCTCATTTGATGTTCAAGAAAGTTTTATTTTTTCTCATGTCGTCAGTTGAAACTTCAAACCAGTAATAGTTAGAGCCGAAAACACTTTTTTGACACTTTTGACTGACAAAATGATTTTTTTTAGAAACAAATGCACCCAAAAGTTGAAGTTCTCATTTGCAGTTCAAGAAAGTGTTATTTTTTGCAACGTTGTAAGTTTAAAATTCAAAACAATCATAGAGCCGAAAACGCTTTTTTGACATTTTTGGCACTTTTACTGACAAAATGATTTTTAGCAAAAAACGCACCCAAAAGTTGAAGTTCTCATTTGATGTTCAAGAAATTGTTATTTTATGCCACATTGTAAGTTTAAAATTCAAATCAGTCATAGAGCCAAAAACGCTTTTTTGACACTTTTGACTGACAAAATGATTTTGTTTAGAAACAAATGCACCCAAAAGTTGAAGTTCTCATTTGCAGTTCAAGAAAGTGTTATTTTAGGCAACGTTGTAAGTTTAAAATTCAAAACAGTCATAGAGCCGAAAACGCTTTTTTGACATTTTTGGCACTTTAGACTGACAAAATGATTTTTTTTAGCAACAAATGCACCCAAAAGTTTAAGTTCTCATTTGATGTTCAAGAAAGTTTTATATTTTCTCATGTTGTCAGTTGAAACTTCAAACCAGTAATAGTTAGAGCCGAAAACACTTTTTTGACACTTTTGGCACTTTTGACTGACAAAATGATTTTTTTTTTAAACAAATGCACCCAAAAGTTGAAGTTCTCATTTGCAGTTCAAGAAAGTGTTATTTTAGGCAACGTTGTAAGTTTAAAATTCAAAACAGTCATAGAGCCGAAAACGCTTTTTTGACATTTTTGGCACTTTTGACATAAAAAATAATTTTTTAGCAAAAAACGCACCCAAAAGTTGAAGTTCTCATTTGATGTTCAAGAAAGTGTTATTTTATGCCACATTGTAAGTTTAAAATTCAAAACAGTCATAGAGCCGAAAACGCTTTTTTGACACTTTTGGTACTTTTGACTGACAAAATGATTTTCTATTAGCAACAAATGCACCCAAAAGTTGAAGTTCTCATTTGATGTTCAAGAAAGTTTTATTTTTTCTCATGTTGTCAGTTGAAACTTCAAACCAGTAATAGTTAGAGCCGAAAACACTTTTTTGACACTTTTGGCACTTTTGACTGACAAAATGATTTTTTTTAGAAACAAATGCACCCAAAAGTCAAAGTTCTCATTTGCAGTTCAAGAAAGTGTTATTTTATGCAACGTTGTAATTTTAAAATTCAAAACAGTCATAGAGCCGAAAATGCTTTTTTGACATTTTTGGCACTTTTGACTGACAAAATGATTTTTTAGCAAAAAACGCACCCAAAAGTCAAAGTTCTCATTTGCAGTTCAAGAAAGTGTTATTTTATGCAACGTTGTAAGTTTAAAATTCAAAACAGTCATAGAGCCGAAAACGCTTTTTTGACATTTTTGGCACTTTTGACTGACAAAATGATTTTTTAGCAAAAAACGCACCCAAAAGTTGAAGTTCTCATTTGATGTTCAAGAAATTGTTATTTTATGCCACATTGTAAGTTTAAAATTCAAAACAGTCATAGAGCCGAAAACGCTTTTTTGACACTTTTGGTACTTTTGACTGACAAAATGATTTTTTTTAGCAACAAATGCACCCAAAAGTTGAAGTTCTCATTTGATGTTCAAGAAAGTTTTATTTTTTCTCATGTTGTCAGTTGAAATTTCAAACCAGTAATAGTTAGAGCCGAAAACGCTTTTTTGACACTTTTGGTACTTTTGACTGACAAAATGATTTTTTTTAGCAACAAATGCACCCAAAAGTTGAAGTTCTCATTTGATGTTCAAGAAAGTTTTATTTTTTCTCATGTTGTCAGTTGAAACTTCAAACCAGTAATAGTTAGAGCCGAAAACACTTTTTTGACACTTTTGGCACTTTTGACTGACAAAATGATTTTTTTTAGAAACAAATGCACCCAAAAGTTGAAGTTCTCATTTGCAGTTCAAGAAAGTGTTATTTTATGCAACGTTGTAAGTTTAAAATTCAAAACAGTCATAGAGCCGAAAACGCTTTTTTGACATTTTTGGCACTTTTGACTGACAATATGATTTTTTAGCAAAAAACGCACCCAAAAGTTAAAGTTCTCATTTGATGTTCAAGAAAGTGTTATTTTATGCCACATTGTAAGTTTAAAATTCAAAACAGTCATAGAGCCGAAAACGCTTTTTTGACACTTTTGGCACTTTTGACTGACAAAATGATTTTTTAGCAAAAAACGCACCCAAAAGTTGAAGTTCTCATTTGATGTTCAAGAAATTGTTATTTTATGCCACATTGTAAGTTTAAAATTCAAAACAGTCATAGAGCCAAAAACGCTTTTTTGACTCTTTTGGTACTTTTGACTGACAAAATGATTTTTTTTAGCAACAAATGCACCCAAAAGTTGAAGTTCTCATTTGATGTTCAAGAAAGTTTTATTTTTTCTCATGTCGTCAGTTGAAACTTCAAACCAGTAATAGTTAGAGCCGAAAACACTTTTTTGACACTTTTGACTGACAAAATGATTTTTTTTAGAAACAAATGCACCCAAAAGTTGAAGTTCTCATTTGCAGTTCAAGAAAGTGTTATTTTTTGCAACGTTGTAAGTTTAAAATTCAAAACAATCATAGAGCCGAAAACGCTTTTTTGACATTTTTGGCACTTTTACTGACAAAATGATTTTTAGCAAAAAACGCACCCAAAAGTTGAAGTTCTCATTTGATGTTCAAGAAATTGTTATTTTATGCCACATTGTAAGTTTAAAATTCAAATCAGTCATAGAGCCAAAAACGCTTTTTTGACACTTTTGACTGACAAAATGATTTTGTTTAGAAACAAATGCACCCAAAAGTTGAAGTTCTCATTTGCAGTTCAAGAAAGTGTTATTTTATGCAACGTTGTAAGTTTAAAATTCAAAACAGTCATAGAGCCGAAAACGCTTTTTTGACATTTTTGGCACTTTTGACTGACAAAATGATTTTTTTTAGCAACAAATGCACCCAAAAGTTTAAGTTCTCATTTGATGTTCAAGAAAGTTTTATATTTTCTTATGTTGTCAGTTGAAACTTCAAACCAGTAATAGTTAGAGCCGAAAACACTTTTTTGACACTTTTGGCACTTTTGACTGACAAAATGATTTTTTTTTTAAACAAATGCACCCAAAAGTTGAAGTTCTCATTTGCAGTTCAAGAAAGTGTTATTTTATGCAACGTTGTAAGTTTAAAATTCAAAACAGTCATAGAGCCGAAAACGCTTTTTTGACATTTTTGGCACTTTTGACATAAAAAATAATTTTTTAGCAAAAAACGCACCCAAAAGTTGAAGTTCTCATTTGATGTTCAAGAAAGTGTTATTTTATGCCACATTGTAAGTTTAAAATTCAAAACAGTCATAGAGCCGAAAACGCTTTTTTGACACTTTTGGTACTTTTGACTGACAAAATGATTTTCTATTAGCAACAAATGCACCCAAAAGTTGAAGTTCTCATTTGATGTTCAAGAAAGTTTTATTTTTTCTCATGTTGTCAGTTGAAACTTCAAACCAGTAATAGTTAGAGCCGAAAACACTTTTTTGACACTTTTGGCACTTTTGACTGACAAAATGATTTTTTTTAGAAACAAATGCACCCAAAAGTCAAAGTTCTCATTTGCAGTTCAAGAAAGTGTTATTTTATGCAACGTTGTAAGTTTAAAATTCAAAACAGTCATAGAGCCGAAAATGCTTTTTTGACATTTTTGGCACTTTTGACTGACAAAATGATTTTTTAGCAAAAAACGCACCCAAAAGTCAAAGTTCTCATTTGCAGTTCAAGAAAGTGTTATTTTATGCAACGTTGTAAGTTTAAAATTCAAAACAGTCATGGAGCCGAAAACGCTTTTTTGACATTTTTGGCACTTTTGACTGACAAAATGATTTTTTAGCAAAAAACGCACCCAAAAGTTGAAGTTCTCATTTGATGTTCAAGAAATTGTTATTTTATGCCACATTGTAAGTTTAAAATTCAAAACAGTCATAGAGCCGAAAACGCTTTTTTGACACTTTTGGTACTTTTGACTGACAAAATGATTTTTTTTAGCAACAAATGCACCCAAAAGTTGAAGTTCTCATTTGATGTTCAAGAAAGTTTTATTTTTTCTCATGTTGTCAGTTGAAACTTCAAACCAGTAATAGTTAGAGCCGAAAACACTTTTTTGATACTTTTGGCACTTTTGACTGACAAAATGATTTTTTTTAGAAACAAATGCACCCAAAAGTTGAAGTTCTCATTTGATGTTCAAGAAAGTTTTATTTTTTCTCATGTTGTCAGTTGAAACTTCAAACCAGTAATAGTTAGAGCCGAAAACACTTTCTTGACACTTTTGGCACTTTTGAGTGACAAAATGATTTTTTTTAGAAACAAATGCACCCAAAAGTTGAAGTTCTCATTTGATGTTCAAGAAAGTGTTATTTTATGCCACATTGTAAGTTTAAAATTCAAAACAGTCATAGAGCCGAAAACGCTTTTTTGACACTTTTGGCACTTTTGACTGACAAAATGATTTTTTAGAAAAAAACGCACCCAAAAGTTGAAGTTCTCATTTGATGTTCAAGAAATTGTTATTTTATGCCACATTGTAAGTTTAAAATTCAAATCAGTCATAGAGCCAAAAACGCTTTTTTGACACTTTTGACTGACAAAATGATTTTTTTTTTAAACAAATGCACCCAAAAGTTGAAGTTCTCATTTGCAGTTCAAGAAAGTGTTATTTTATGCAACGTTGTAAGTTTAAAATTCAAAACAGTCATAGAGCCGAAAACGCTTTTTTGACATTTTTGGCACTTTTGACTGAAAAAATAATTTTTTAGCAAAAAACGCACCCAAAAGTTGAAGTTCTCATTTGATGTTCAAGAAAGTGTTATTTTATGCCACATTGTAAGTTTAAAATTCAAAACAGTCATAGAGCCGAAAACGCTTTTTTGACACTTTTGGTACTTTTGACTGACAAAATGATTTTCTTTTAGCAACAAATGCACCCAAAAGTTGAAGTTCTCATTTGATGTTCAAGAAAGTTTTATTTTTTCTCATGTTGTCAGTTGAAACTTCAAACCAGTAATAGTTAGAGCCGAAAACACTTTTTTGACACTTTTGGCACTTTTGACTGACAAAATGATTTTTTTTAGAAACAAATGCACCCAAAAGTCAAAGTTCTCATTTGCAGTTCAAGAAAAAATTATTTTATGCAACGTTGTAAGTTTAAAATTCAAAACAGTCATAGAGCCGAAAACGCTTTTTTCGACATTTTTGGCACTTTTGACTGACAAAATGATTTTTTAGCAAAAAACGCACCCAAAAGTCAAAGTTCTCATTTGCAGTTCAAGAAAGTGTTATTTTATGCAACGTTGTAAGTTTAAAATTCAAAACAGTCATAGAGCCGAAAACGCTTTTTTGACATTTTTGGCACTTTTGACTGACAAAATGATTTTTTAGCAAAAAACGCACCCAAAAGTTGAAGTTCTCATTTGATGTTCAAGAAATTGTTATTTTATGCCACATTGTAAGTTTAAAATTCAAAACAGTCATAGAGCCGAAAACGCTTTTTTGACACTTTTGGTACTTTTGACTGACAAAATGATTTTTTTTAGCAACAAATGCACCCAAAAGTTGAAGTTCTCATTTGATGTTCAAGAAAGTTTTATTTTTTCTCATGTTGTCAGTTGAAACTTCAAACCAGTAATAGTTAGAGCCGAAAACACTTTTTTGACACTTTTGGCACTTTTGACTGACAAAATGATTTTTTTTAGAAACAAATGCACCCAAAAGTTGAAGTTCTCATTTGATATTCAAGAAAGTTTTATTTTTTCTCATGTTGTCAGTTGAAACTTCAAACCAGTAATAGTTAGAGCCGAAAACACTTTTTTGACACTTTTGGCACTTTTGACTGACAAAATGTTTTTTTTTAGAAACAAATGCACCCAAAAGTTGAAGTTCTCATTTGCAGTTCAAGAAAGTGTTATTTTATGCAACGTTGTAAGTTTAAAATTCAAAACAGTCATAGAGCCGAAAACGCTTTTTTGACATTTTTGGCACTTTTGACTGACAAAATGATTTTTTAGCAAAAAACGCACCCAAAAGTTGAGGTTCTCATTTGATGTTCAAGAAAGTGTTATTTTATGCCACATTGTAAGTTTAAAATTCAAAACAGTCATAGAGCCGAAAACGCTTTTTTGACACTTTTGGTACTTTTGACTGACAAAATGATTTGTTTTAGCAACAAATGCACCCAAAAGTTGAAGTTCTCATTTGACGTTCAAGAAAGTTTTATTTTTTCTCATGTTGTCAGTTGAAACTTCAAACCAGTAATAGTTAGAGCCGAAAACACTTTTTTGACACTTTTGACTGACAAAATGATTTTTTTTAGAAACAAATGCACCCAAGAGTTGAAGTTCTCATTTGCAGTTCAAGAAAGTGTTATTTTATGCAACGTTGTAAGTTTAAAATTCAAAACAGTCATAGAGCCGAAAACGCTTTTTTGACATTTTTGGCACTTTAGACTGACAAAATGATTTTTTAGCAAAAAACGCACCCAAAAGTTGAGGTTCTCATCTGATGTTCAAGAAATTGTTATTTTATGCCACATTGTAAGTTTAAAATTCAAAACAGTCATAGAGCCGAAAACGCTTTTTTGAGACTTTTGGCACTTTTGACTGACAAAATGATTTTTTTTAGCAACAAATGCACCCAAAAGTTGAAGTTCTCATTTGATGTTCAAGAAAGTTTTATTTTTTCTCATGTTGTCAGTTGAAATTTCAAACCAGTAATAGTTAGAGCCGAAAACGCTTTTTTGACACTTTTGGTACTTTTGACTGACAAAATAATTTTTTTTAGCAACAAATGCACCCAAAAGTTGAAGTTCTCATTTGATGTTCAAGAAAGTTTTATTTTTTCTCATGTTTTCAGTTGAAACTTCAAACCAGTAATAGTTAGAGCCGAAAAATCTTTTTTGACACTTTTGACACTTTTGACTGACAAAATAATTTTTTTTAGCAACAAATGCACCCAAAAGTTGAAGTTCTCATTTGATGTTCAAGAAAGTTTTATTTTTTCTCATGTTGTCAGTTGAAATTTCAAACCAGTAATAGTTAGAGCCGAAAACACTTTTTTGACACTTTTGGCACTTTTGAGTGACAAAATGATTTTTTTTAGAAACAAATGCACCCAAAAGTTGAAGTTCTCATTTGATGTTCAAGAAAGTTTTATTTTTTCTCATGTTATCAGTTGAAACTTCAAACCAGTAATAGTTAGAGCCGAAAAATCTTTTTTGACACTTTTGGCACTTTTGACTGACAAAATGATTTTTTTTAGAAACAAATGCACCCAAAAGTTGAAGTTCTCATTTGATGTTCAAGAAATTGTTATTTTATGCCACATTGTAAGTTTAAAATTCAAAACAGTCATAGAGCCAAAAACGCTTTTTTGACACTTTTGGTACTTTTGACTGACAAAATGATTTGTTTTAGCAACAAATGCACCCAAAAGTTGAAGTTCTCATTTGACGTTCAAGAAAGTTTTATTTTTTCTCATGTTGTCAGTTGAAACTTCAAACCAGTAATAGTTAGAGCCGAAAACACTTTTTTGACACTTTTGGCACTTTTGACTGACAAAATGATTTTTTTTAGAAACAAATGCACCCAAAAGTCAAAGTTCTCATTTGCAGTTCAAGAAAAAATTATTTTATGCAACGTTGTAAGTTTAAAATTCAAAACAGTCATAGAGCCGAAAATGCTTTTTTCGACATTTTTGGCACTTTTGACTGACAAAATGATTTTTTAGCAAAAAACGCACCCAAAAGTCAAAGTTCTCATTTGCAGTTCAAGAAAGTGTTATTTTATGCAACGTTGTAAGTTTAAAATTCAAAATAGTCATAGAGCCGAAAACGCTTTTTTGACATTTTTGGCACTTTTGACTGACAAAATGATTTTTTTAGCAAAAAACGCACCCAAAAGTTGAAGTTCTCATTTGATGTTCAAGAAATTGTTATTTTATGCCACATTGTAAGTTTAAAATTCAAAACAGTCATAGAGCCGAAAACGCTTTTTTTGACACTTTTGGTACTTTTGACTGACAAAATGATTTTTTTTAGCAACAAATGCACCCAAAAGTTGAAGTTCTCATTTGATGTTCAAGAAAGTTTTATTTTTTCTCATGTTGTCAGTTGAAATTTCAAACCAGTAATAGTTAGAGCCGAAAACGCTTTTTTGACACTTTTGGTACTTTTGACTGACAAAATAATTTTTTTTAGCAACAAATGCACCCAAAAGTTGAAGTTCTCATTTGATGTTCAAGAAAGTTTTATTTTTTCTCATGTTGTCAGTTGAAATTTCAAACCAGTAATAGTTAGAGCCGAAAACACTTTTTTGACACTTTTGGCACTTTTGAGTGACAAAATGATTTTTTTTAGAAACAAATGCACCCAAAAGTTGAAGTTCTCATTTGATGTTCAAGAAAGTTTTATTTTTTCTCATGTTGTCAGTTGAAACTTCAAACCAGTAATAGTTAGAGCCGAAAAATCTTTTTTGACACTTTTGGCACTTTTGACTGACAAAATGATTTTTTTTAGAAACAAATGCACCCAAAAGTTGAAGTTCTCATTTGCAGTTCAAGAAAGTGTTATTTTATGCAACGTTGTAAGTTTAAAATTCAAAACAGTCATAGAGCCGAAAACGCTTTTTTGACATTTTTGGCACTTTTGACTGACAAAATGATTTTTTAGCAAAAAACGCACCCAAAAGTTGAAGTTCTCATTTGATGTTCAAGAAATTGTTATTTTATGCCACATTGTAAGTTTAAAATTCAAAACAGTCATAGAGCCGAAAACGCTTTTTTGACACTTTTGGTACTTTTGACTGACAAAATGATTTGTTTTAGCAACAAATGCACCCAAAAGTTGAAGTTCTCATTTGACGTTCAAGAAAGTTTTATTTTTTCTCATGTTGTCAGTTGAAACTTCAAACCAGTAATAGTTAGAGCCGAAAACACTTTTTTGACACTTTTGACTGACAAAATGATTTTTTTTAGAAACAAATGCACCCAAGAGTTGAAGTTCTCATTTGCAGTTCAAGAAAGTGTTATTTTATGCAACGTTGTAAGTTTAAAATTCAAAACAGTCATAGAGCCGAAAACGCTTTTTTGACATTTTTGGCACTTTAGACTGACAAAATGATTTTTTAGCAAAAAACGCACCCAAAAGTTGAGGTTCTCATCTGATGTTCAAGAAATTGTTATTTTATGCCACATTGTAAGTTTAAAATTCAAAACAGTCATAGAGCCGAAAACGCTTTTTTGAGACTTTTGGCACTTTTGACTGACAAAATGATTTTTTTTAGCAACAAATGCACCCAAAAGTTGAAGTTCTCATTTGATGTTCAAGAAAGTTTTATTTTTTCTCATGTTGTCAGTTGAAATTTCAAACCAGTAATAGTTAGAGCCGAAAACGCTTTTTTGACACTTTTGGTACTTTTGACTGACAAAATAATTTTTTTTAGCAACAAATGCACCCAAAAGTTGAAGTTCTCATTTGATGTTCAAGAAAGTTTTATTTTTTCTCATGTTTTCAGTTGAAACTTCAAACCAGTAATAGTTAGAGCCGAAAAATCTTTTTTGACACTTTTGACACTTTTGACTGACAAAATGATTTTTTTTAGAAACAAATGCACCCAAGAGTTGAAGTTCTCATTTGCAGTTCAAGAAAGTGTTATTTTATGCAACGTTGTAAGTTTAAAATTCAAAACAATCATAGAGCCGAAAACGCTTTTTTGACATTTTTGGCACTTTTGACTGACAAAATGATTTTTAGCAAAAAACGCACCCAAAAGTTGAAGTTCTCATTTGATGTTCAAGAAAGTGTTATTTTATGCCACATTGTAAGTTTAAAATTCAAAACAGTCATAGAGCCGAAAACGCTTTTTTGACACTTTTGGTACTTTTGACTGACAAAATGATTTTCTTTTAGCAACAAATGCACCCAAAAGTTGAAGTTCTCATTTGATGTTCAAGAAAGTTTTATTTTTTCTCATGTTGTCAGTTGAAACTTCAAACCAGTAATAGTTAGAGCCGAAAACACTTTTTTGACACTTTTGGCACTTTTGACTGACAAAATGATTTTTTTTAGAAACAAATGCACCCAAAAGTCAAAGTTCTCATTTGCAGTTCAAGAAAGTGTTATTTTATGCAACGTTGTAAGTTTAAAATTCAAAACAGTCATAGAGCCGAAAATGCTTTTTTTCGACATTTTTGGCACTTTTGACTGACAAAATGATTTTTTAGCAAAAAACGCACCCAAAAGTCAAAGTTTTCATTTGCAGTTCAAGAAAGTGTTATTTTATGCAACGTTGTAAGTTTAAAATTCAAAACAGTCATAGAGCCGAAAACGCTTTTTTGACATTTTTGGCACTTTTGACTGACAAAATAATTTTTTTTAGCAACAAATGCACCCAAAAGTTGAAGTTCTCATTTGATGTTCAAGAAAGTTTTATTTTTTCTCATGTTGTCAGTTGAAATTTCAAACCAGTAATAGTTAGAGCCGAAAACACTTTTTTGACACTTTTGGCACTTTTGAGTGACAAAATGATTTTTTTTAGAAACAAATGCACCCAAAAGTTGAAGTTCTCATTTGATGTTCAAGAAAGTTTTATTTTTTCTCATGTTGTCAGTTGAAACTTCAAACCAGTAATAGTTAGAGCCGAAAAATCTTTTTTGAAACTTTTGGCACTTTTGACTGACAAAATGATTTTTTTTAGAAACAAATGCACCCAAAAGTTGAAGTTCTCATTTGATGTTCAAGAAAGTGTTATTTTATGCCACATTGTAAGTTTAAAATTCAAAACAGTCATAGAGCCGAAAACGCTTTTTTGACACTTTTGGCACTTTTGACTGACAAAATGATTTTTTAGAAAAAAACGCACCCAAAAGTTGAAGTTCTCATTTGATGTTCAAGAAATTGTTATTTTATGCCACATTGTAAGTTTAAAATTCAAAACAGTCATAGAGCCGAAAACGCTTTTTTGACACTTTTGACTGACAAAATGATTTTTTTTAGAAACAAATGCACCCAAAAGTTGAAGTTCTCATTTGCAGTTCAAGAAAGTGTTATTTTATGCAATGTTGTAAGTTTAAAATTCAAAACAATCATAGAGCCGAAAACGCTTTTTTGACATTTTTGGCACTTTTGACTGACAAAATGATTTTTGGCAAAAAACGCACCCAAAAGTTGAAGTTCTCATTTGATGTTCAAGAAAGTGTTATTTTATGCCACATTGTAAGTTTAAAATTCAAAACAGTCATAGAGCCGAAAACGCTTTTTTGACACTTTTGGTACTTTTGACTGACAAAATGATTTTCTTTTAGCAACAAATGCACCCAAAAGTTGAAGTTCTCATTTGATGTTCAAGAAAGTTTTATTTTTTCTCATGTTGTCAGTTGAAACTTCAAACCAGTAATAGTTAGAGCCGAAAACACTTTTTTGACACTTTTGGCACTTTTGACTGACAAAATGATTTTTTTTAGAAACAAATGCACCCAAAAGTCAAAGTTCTCATTTGCAGTTCAAGAAAGTGTTATTTTATGCAACGTTGTAAGTTTAAAATTCAAAACAGTCATAGAGCCGAAAATGCTTTTTTCGACATTTTTGGCACTTTTGACTGACAAAATGATTTTTTAGCAAAAAACGCACCCAAAAGTCAAAGTTCTCATTTGCAGTTCAAGAAA
This sequence comes from Oryzias latipes, assembly GCF_053564925.1. Lineage (NCBI taxonomy): Eukaryota > Metazoa > Chordata > Actinopteri > Beloniformes > Adrianichthyidae > Oryzias > Oryzias latipes. Next base: position 621,074 of record NC_136240.1, read on the forward strand.
GTGTTATTTTATGCAACGTTGTAAGTTTAAAATTCAAAACAGTCATAGAGCCGAAAACGCTTTTTTGACATTTTTGGCACTTTTGACTGACAAAATGATTTTTTAGCAAAAAACGCACCCAAAAGTTGAAGTTCTCATTTGATGTTCAAGAAAGTTTTATTTTTTCTCATGTTGTCAGTTGAAATTTCAAACCAGTAATAGTTAGAGCCGAAAACGCTTTTTTGACACTTTTGGTACTTTTGACTGACAAAATGATTTTTTTTAGCAACAAATGCACCCAAAAGTTGAAGTTCTCATTTGATGTTCAAGAAAGTTTTATTTTTTCTCATGTTGTCAGTTGAAATTTCAAACCAGTAATAGTTAGAGCCGAAAACACTTTTTTGACACTTTTGGCACTTTTGAGTGACAAAATGATTTTTTTTAGAAACAAATGCACCCAAAAGTTGAAGTTCTCATTTGATGTTCAAGAAAGTTTTATTTTTTCTCATGTTGTCAGTTGAAACTTCAAACCAGTAATAGTTAGAGCCGAAAAATCTTTTTTGACACTTTTGGCACTTTTGACTGACAAAATGATTTTTTTTAGAAACAAATGCACCCAAAAGTCAAAGTTCTCATTTGCAGTTCAAGAAAGTGTTATTTTATGCAACGTTGTAAGTTTAAAATTCAAAACAGTCATAGAGCCGAAAACGCTTTTTTGACATTTTTGGCACTTTTGACTGACAAAATGATTTTTTAGCAAAAAAAACACCCAAAAGTTGAAGTTCTCATTTGATGTTCAAGAAATTGTTATTTTATGCCACATTGTAAGTTTAAAATTCAAAACAGTCATAGAGCCGAAAACGCTTTTTTGACACTTTTGGCACTTTTGACTGACAAAATGATTTTTTAGCAAAAAACGCACCCAAAAGTTTAGGTTCTCATTTGATGTTCAAGAAATTGTTATTTTATGCCACATTGTAAGTTTAAAATTCAAAACAGTCATAGAGCCGAAAACGCTTTTTTGACACTTTTGGTACTTTTGACTGACAAAATGATTTTTTTTAGCAACAAATGCACCCAAAAGTTGAAGTTCTCATTTGATGTTCAAGAAAGTTTTATTTTTTCTCATGTCAGTTGAAAGCTTCAAACCAGTAATAGTTAGAGCCGAAAACACTTTTTTGACACTTTTGACTGACAAAATGATTTTTTTTAGAAACAAATGCACCCAAAAGTTGAAGTTCTCATTTGATGTTCAAGAAAGTTTTATTTTTTCTCATGTTGTCAGTTGAAATTTCAAACCAGTAATAGTTAGAGCCGAAAACACTTTTTTGACACTTTTGGCACTTTTGAGTGACAAAATGATTTTTTTTAGAAACAAATGCACCCAAAAGTTGAAGTTCTCATTTGATGTTCAAGAAAGTTTTATTTTTTCTCATGTTGTCAGTTGAAACTTCAAACCAGTAATAGTTAGAGCCGAAAAATCTTTTTTGAAACTTTTGGCACTTTTGACTGACAAAATGATTACTTTTTAGAAACAAATGCACCCAAAAGTTGAAGTTCTCATTTGATGTTCAAGAAAGTGTTATTTTATGCCACATTGTAAGTTTAAAATTCAAAACAGTCATAGAGCCGAAAACGCTTTTTTGACACTTTTGGCACTTTTGACTGACAAAATGATTTTTTAGAAAAAAAAGCACCCAAAAGTTGAAGTTCTCATTTGATGTTCAAGAAATTGTTATTTTATGCCACATTGTAAGTTTAAAATTCAAAACAGTCATAGAGCCGTAAACGCTTTTTTGACACTTTTGACTGACAAAATGATTTTTTTTAGAAACAAATGCACCCAAAAGTTGAAGTTCTCATTTGCAGTTCAAGAAAGTGTTATTTTATGCAATGTTGTAAGTTTAAAATTCAAAACAATCATAGAGCCGAAAACGCTTTTTTGACATTTTTGGCACTTTTGACTGACAAAATGATTTTTGGCAAAAAACGCACCCAAAAGTTGAAGTTCTCATTTGATGTTCAAGAAAGTGTTATTTTATGCCACATTGTAAGTTTAAAATTCAAAACAGTCATAGAGCCGAAAACGCTTTTTTGACACTTTTGGTACTTTTGACTGACAAAATGATTTTTTTTAGCAACAAATGCACCCAAAAGTTGAAGTTCTCATTTGATGTTCAAGAAAGTTTTATTTTTTCTCATGTTGTCAGTTGAAACTTCAAACCAGTAATAGTTGGAGCCGAAAACACTTTTTTGACACTTTTGGCACTTTTGACTGACAAAATGATTTTCTTTTAGCAACAAATGCACCCAAAAGTTGAAGTTCTCATTTGATGTTCAAGAAAGTTTTATTTTTTCTCATGTTGTCAGTTGAAACTTCAAACCAGTAATAGTTAGAGCCGAAAACACTTTTTTGACACTTTTGGCACTTTTGACTGACAAAATGATTTTTTTTAGAAACAAATGCACCAAAAAGTCAAAGTTCTCATTTGCAGTTCAAGAAAGTGTTATTTTATGCAACGTTGTAAGTTTAAAATTCAAAACAGTCATAGAGCCGAAAATGCTTTTTTCGACATTTTTGGCACTTTTGACTGACAAAATGATTTTTTAGCAAAAAACGCACCCAAAAGTCAAAGTTCTCATTTGCAGTTCAAGAAAGTGTTATTTTATGCAACGTTGTAAGTTTCAAATTCAAAACAGTCATAGAGCCGAAAACGCTTTTTTGACATTTTTTGCACTTTTGACTGAAAAAATGATTTTTTAGCAAAAAACGCACCCAAAAGTTGAAGTTCTCATTTGATGTTCAAGAAAGTTTTATTTTTTCTCATGTTGTCAGTTGAAATTTCAAACCAGTAATAGTTAGAGCCGAAAACGCTTTTTTGACACTTTTGGTACTTTTGACTGACAAAATGATTTTCTTTTAGCAACAAATGCACCCAAAAGTTGAAGTTCTCATTTGATGTTCAAGAAAGTGTTATTTTATGCCACATTGTAAGTTTAAAATTCAAAACAGTCATAGAGCCGAAAACGCTTTTTTGACACTTTTGGTACTTTTGACTGACAAAATGATTTTCTTTTAGCAACAAATGCACCCAAAAGTTGAAGTTCTCATTTGATGTTCAAGAAAGTTTTATTTTTTCTCATGTTGTCAGTTGAAACTTCAAACCAGTAATAGTTAGAGCCGAAAACACTTTTTTGACACTTTTGGCACTTTTGACTGACAAAATGATTTTTTTTAGAAACAAATGCACCCAAAAGTCAAAGTTCTCATTTGCAGTTCAAGAAAGTGTTATTTTATGCAACGTTGTAAGTTTAAAATTCAAAACAGTCATAGAGCCGAAAATGCTTTTTTCGACATTTTTGGCACTTTTGACTGACAAAATGATTTTTTAGCAAAAAACGCACCCAAAAGTCAAAGTTCTCATTTGCAGTTCAAGAAAGTGTTATTTTATGCAACGTTGTAAGTTTAAAATTCAAAACAGTCATAGAGCCGAAAACGCTTTTTTGACATTTTTGGCACTTTTGACTGACAAAATGATTTTTTAGCAAAAAACGCACCCAAAAGTTGAAGTTCTCATTTGATGTTCAAGAAAGTTTTATTTTTTCTCATGTTGTCAGTTGAAATTTCAAACCAGTAATAGTTAGAGCCGAAAACGCTTTTTTGACACTTTTGGTACTTTTGACTGACAAAATGATTTTTTTTAGCAACAAATGCACCCAAAAGTTGAAGTTCTCATTTGATGTTCAAGAAAGTTTTATTTTTTCTCATGTTGTCAGTTGAAATTTCAAACCAGTAATAGTTAGAGCCGAAAACACTTTTTTGACACTTTTGGCACTTTTGAGTGACAAAATGATTTTTTTTAGAAACAAATGCACCCAAAAGTTGAAGTTCTCATTTGATGTTCAAGAAAGTTTTATTTTTTCTCATGTTGTCAGTTGAAACTTCAAACCAGTAATAGTTAGAGCCGAAAAATCTTTTTTGACACTTTTGGCACTTTTGACTGACAAAATGATTTTTTTTAGAAACAAATGCACCCAAAAGTCAAAGTTCTCATTTGCAGTTCAAGAAAGTGTTATTTTATGCAACGTTGTAAGTTTAAAATTCAAAACAGTCATAGAGCCGAAAACGCTTTTTTGACATTTTTGGCACTTTTGACTGACAAAATGATTTTTTAGCAAAAAAAACACCCAAAAGTTGAAGTTCTCATTTGATGTTCAAGAAATTGTTATTTTATGCCACATTGTAAGTTTAAAATTCAAAACAGTCATAGAGCCGAAAACGCTTTTTTGACACTTTTGGCACTTTTGACTGACAAAATGATTTTTTAGCAAAAAACGCACCCAAAAGTTTAGGTTCTCATTTGATGTTCAAGAAATTGTTATTTTATGCCACATTGTAAGTTTAAAATTCAAAACAGTCATAGAGCCGAAAACGCTTTTTTGACACTTTTGGTACTTTTGACTGACAAAATGATTTTTTTTAGCAACAAATGCACCCAAAAGTTGAAGTTCTCATTTGATGTTCAAGAAAGTTTTATTTTTTCTCATGTCAGTTGAAAGCTTCAAACCAGTAATAGTTAGAGCCGAAAACACTTTTTTGACACTTTTGACTGACAAAATGATTTTTTTTAGAAACAAATGCACCCAAAAGTTGAAGTTCTCATTTGATGTTCAAGAAAGTTTTATTTTTTCTCATGTTGTCAGTTGAAATTTCAAACCAGTAATAGTTAGAGCCGAAAACACTTTTTTGACACTTTTGGCACTTTTGAGTGACAAAATGATTTTTTTTAGAAACAAATGCACCCAAAAGTTGAAGTTCTCATTTGATGTTCAAGAAAGTTTTATTTTTTCTCATGTTGTCAGTTGAAACTTCAAACCAGTAATAGTTAGAGCCGAAAAATCTTTTTTGAAACTTTTGGCACTTTTGACTGACAAAATGATTACTTTTTAGAAACAAATGCACCCAAAAGTTGAAGTTCTCATTTGATGTTCAAGAAAGTGTTATTTTATGCCACATTGTAAGTTTAAAATTCAAAACAGTCATAGAGCCGAAAACGCTTTTTTGACACTTTTGGCACTTTTGACTGACAAAATGATTTTTTAGAAAAAAAAGCACCCAAAAGTTGAAGTTCTCATTTGATGTTCAAGAAATTGTTATTTTATGCCACATTGTAAGTTTAAAATTCAAAACAGTCATAGAGCCGTAAACGCTTTTTTGACACTTTTGACTGACAAAATGATTTTTTTTAGAAACAAATGCACCCAAAAGTTGAAGTTCTCATTTGCAGTTCAAGAAAGTGTTATTTTATGCAATGTTGTAAGTTTAAAATTCAAAACAATCATAGAGCCGAAAACGCTTTTTTGACATTTTTGGCACTTTTGACTGACAAAATGATTTTTGGCAAAAAACGCACCCAAAAGTTGAAGTTCTCATTTGATGTTCAAGAAAGTGTTATTTTATGCCACATTGTAAGTTTAAAATTCAAAACAGTCATAGAGCCGAAAACGCTTTTTTGACACTTTTGGTACTTTTGACTGACAAAATGATTTTTTTTAGCAACAAATGCACCCAAAAGTTGAAGTTCTCATTTGATGTTCAAGAAAGTTTTATTTTTTCTCATGTTGTCAGTTGAAACTTCAAACCAGTAATAGTTGGAGCCGAAAACACTTTTTTGACACTTTTGGCACTTTTGACTGACAAAATGATTTTCTTTTAGCAACAAATGCACCCAAAAGTTGAAGTTCTCATTTGATGTTCAAGAAAGTTTTATTTTTTCTCATGTTGTCAGTTGAAACTTCAAACCAGTAATAGTTAGAGCCGAAAACACTTTTTTGACACTTTTGGCACTTTTGACTGACAAAATGATTTTTTTTAGAAACAAATGCACCAAAAAGTCAAAGTTCTCATTTGCAGTTCAAGAAAGTGTTATTTTATGCAACGTTGTAAGTTTAAAATTCAAAACAGTCATAGAGCCGAAAATGCTTTTTTCGACATTTTTGGCACTTTTGACTGACAAAATGATTTTTTAGCAAAAAACGCACCCAAAAGTCAAAGTTCTCATTTGCAGTTCAAGAAAGTGTTATTTTATGCAACGTTGTAAGTTTCAAATTCAAAACAGTCATAGAGCCGAAAACGCTTTTTTGACATTTTTTGCACTTTTGACTGAAAAAATGATTTTTTAGCAAAAAACGCACCCAAAAGTTGAAGTTCTCATTTGATGTTCAAGAAAGTTTTATTTTTTCTCATGTTGTCAGTTGAAATTTCAAACCAGTAATAGTTAGAGCCGAAAACGCTTTTTTGACACTTTTGGTACTTTTGACTGACAAAATGATTTTCTTTTAGCAACAAATGCACCCAAAAGTTGAAGTTCTCATTTGATGTTCAAGAAAGTTTTATTTTTTCTCATGTTGTCAGTTGAAATTTCAAACCAGTAATAGTTAGAGCCGAAAACACTTTTTTGACACTTTTGGCACTTTTGAGTGACAAAATGATTTTTTTTAGAAACAAATGCACCCAAAAGTTGAAGTTCTCATTTGATGTTCAAGAAAGTTTTATTTTTTCTCATGTTGTCAGTTGAAACTTCAAACCAGTAATAGTTAGAGCCGAAAAATCTTTTTTGACACTTTTGGCACTTTTGACTGACAAAATGATTTTTTTTAGAAACAAATGCACCCAAAAGTCAAAGTTCTCATTTGCAGTTCAAGAAAGTGTTATTTTATGCAACGTTGTAAGTTTAAAATTCAAAACAGTCATAGAGCCGAAAACGCTTTTTTGACATTTTTGGCACTTTTGACTGACAAAATGATTTTTTAGCAAAAAAACCACCCAAAAGTTGAAGTTCTCATTTGATGTTCAAGAAATTGTTATTTTATGCCACATTGTAAGTTTAAAATTCAAAACAGTCATAGAGCCGAAAACGCTTTTTTGACACTTTTGGCACTTTTGACTGACAAAATGATTTTTTAGCAAAAAACGCACCCAAAAGTTGAAGTTCTCATTTGATGTTCAAGAAATTGTTATTTTATGCCACATTGTAAGTTTAAAATTCAAAACAGTCATAGAGCCGAAAACGCTTTTTTGACACTTTTGGTACTTTTGACTGACAAAATGATTTTTTTTAGCAACAAATGCACCCAAAAGTTGAAGTTCTCATTTGATGTTCAAGAAAGTTTTATTTTTTCTCATGTCAGTTGAAAGCTTCAAACCAGTAATAGTTAGAGCCGAAAACACTTTTTTGACACTTTTGACTGACAAAATGATTTTTTTTAGAAACAAATGCACCCAAAAGTTGAAGTTCTCATTTGCAGTTCAAGAAAGTGTTATTTTATGCAATGTTGTAAGTTTAAAATTCAAAACAGTCATAGAGCCGAAAACGCTTTTTTGACATTTTTGGCACTTTTGACTGACAAAATGATTTTTTAGCAAAAAACGCACCCAAAAGTCAAAGTTCTCATTTGCAGTTCAAGAAAGTGTTATTTTATGCAACGTTGTAAGTTTAAAATTCAAAACAGTCATAGAGCCGAAAACGCTTTTTTGACATTTTTGGCACTTTTGACTGACAAAATGATTTTTTAGCAAAAAACGCACCCAAAAGTTGAAGTTCTCATTTGATGTTCAAGAAATTGTTATTTTATGCCACATTGTAAGTTTAAAATTCAAAACAGTCATAGAGCCGAAAACGCTTTTTTGACACTTTTGGTACTTTTGACTGACAAAATGATTTTTTTTAGCAACAAATGCACCCAAAAGTTGAAGTTCTCATTTGATGTTCAAGAAAGTTTTATTTTTTCTCATGTTGTCAGTTGAAATTTCAAACCAGTAATAGTTAGAGCCGAAAACGCTTTTTTGAAACTTTTGGTACTTTTGACTGACAAAATGATTTTTTTTAGCAACAAATGCACCCAAAAGTTGAAGTTCTCATTTGATGTTCAAGAAAGTTTTATTTTTTCTCATGTTGTCAGTTGAAATTTCAAACCAGTAATAGTTAGAGCCGAAAACACTTTTTTGACACTTTTGGCACTTTTGAGTGACAAAATGATTTTTTTTAGAAACAAATGCACCCAAAAGTTGAAGTTCTCATTTGATGTTCAAGAAAGTGTTATTTTTTCTCATGTTGTCAGTTGAAACTTCAAACCAGTAATAGTTAGAGCCGAAAAATCTTTTTTGACACTTTTGGCACTTTTGACTGACAAAATGATTTTTTTTTAGAAACAAATGCACCCAAAAGTTGAAGTTCTCATTTGCAGTTCAAGAAAGTGTTATTTTATGCAACGTTGTAAGTTTAAAATTCAAAACAGTCATAGAGCCGAAAACGCTTTTTTGACATTTTTGGCACTTTTGACTGACAAAATGATTTTTTAGCAAAAAACGCACCCAAAAGTTGAAGTTCTCATTTGATGTTCAAGAAATTGTTATTTTATGCCACATTGTAAGTTTAAAATTCAAAACAGTCATAGAGCCGAAAACGCTTTTTTGACACTTTTGGTACTTTTGACTGACAAAATGATTTGTTTTAGCAACAAATGCACCCAAAAGTTGAAGTTCTCATTTGACGTTCAAGAAAGTTTTATTTTTTCTCATGTTGTCAGTTGAAACTTCAAACCAGTAATAGTTAGAGCCGAAAACACTTTTTTGACATTTTTGACTGACAAAATGATTTTTTTTAGAAACAAATGCACCCAAGAGTTGAAGTTCTCATTTGCAGTTCAAGAAAGTGTTATTTTATGCAACGTTGTAAGTTTAAAATTCAAAACAGTCATAGAGCCGAAAACGCTTTTTTGACATTTTTGGCACTTTTGACTGACAAAATGATTTTTTAGCAAAAAACGCACCCAAAAGTTGAGGTTCTCATTTGATGTTCAAGAAATTGTTATTTTATGCCACATTGTAAGTTTAAAATTCAAAACAGTCATAGAGCCGAAAACGCTTTTTTGAGACTTTTGGCACTTTTGACTGACAAAATGATTTTTTTTAGCAACAAATGCACCCAAAAGTTGAAGTTCTCATTTGATGTTCAAGAAAGTGTTATTTTTTCTCATGTTGTCAGTTGAAATTTCAAACCAGTAATAGTTAGAGCCGAAAACACTTTTTTGACACTTTTGGCACTTTTGATTGACAAAATGATTTTTTTTAGAAACAAATGCACCCAAAAGTTGAAGTTCTCATTTGATGTTCAAGAAAGTTTTATTTTTTCTCATGTTGTCAGTTGAAACTTCAAACCAGTAATAGTTAGAGCCGAAAACACTTTTTTGACACTTTTGGCACTTTTGACTGACAAAATGATTTTTTTTAGAAACAAATGCACCCAAAAGTTGAAGTTCTCATTTGATGTTCAAGAAATTGTTATTTTATGCCACATTGTAAGTTTAAAATTCAAAACAGTCATAGAGCCGAAAACGCTTTTTTGACACTTTTGGCACTTTTGACTGACAAAATGATTTTTTAGAAAAAAACGCACCCAAAAGTTGAAGTTCTCATTTGATGTTCAAGAAATTGTTATTTTATGCCACATTGTAAGTTTAAAATTCAAATCAGTCATAGAGCCAAAAACGCTTTTTTGACACTTTTGACTGACAAAATGATTTTGTTTAGAAACAAATGCACCCAAAAGTTGAAGTTCTCATTTGCAGTTCAAGAAAGTTTTATTTTATGCAACGTTGTAAGTTTAAAATTCAAAACAGTCATAGAGCCGAAAACGCTTTTTTGACATTTTTGGCACTTTTGACTGACAAAATGATTTTTTTTAGTAACAAATGCACCCAAAAGTTGAAGTTCTCATTTGATGTTCAAGAAAGTGTTATTTTATGCCACATTGTAAGTTTAAAATTCAAAACAGTCATAGAGCCGAAAACACTTTTTTGACACTTTTGGCACTTTTGACTGACAAAATGATTTTTTTTAGAAACAAATGCACCCAAAAGTTGAAGTTCTCATTTGCAGTTCAAGAAAGTGTTATTTTATGCAACGTTGTAAGTTTAAAATTCAAAACAGTCATAGAGCCGAAAATGCTTTTTTCGACATTTTTGGCACTTTTGACTGACAAAATGATTTTTTAGCAAAAAACGCACCCAAAAGTTGAAGTTCTCATTTGATGTTCAAGAAATTGTTATTTTATGCCACATTGTAAGTTTAAAATTCAAAACAGTCATAGAGCCGAAAACGCTTTTTTGACACTTTTGGTACTTTTGACTGACAAAATGATTTGTTTTAGCAACAAATGCACCCAAAAGTTGAAGTTCTCATTTGACGTTCAAGAAAGTTTTATTTTTTCTCATGTTGTCAGTTGAAACTTCAAACCAGTAATAGTTAGAGCCGAAAACACTTTTTTGACATTTTTGACTGACAAAATGATTTTTTTTAGAAACAAATGCACCCAAGAGTTGAAGTTCTCATTTGCAGTTCAAGAAAGTGTTATTTTATGCAACGTTGTAAGTTTAAAATTCAAAACAGTCATAGAGCCGAAAACGCTTTTTTGACATTTTTGGCACTTTTGACTGACAAAATGATTTTTTAGCAAAAAACGCACCCAAAAGTTGAGGTTCTCATTTGATGTTCAAGAAATTGTTATTTTATGCCACATTGTAAGTTTAAAATTCAAAACAGTCATAGAGCCGAAAACGCTTTTTTGAGACTTTTGGCACTTTTGACTGACAAAATGATTTTTTTTAGCAACAAATGCACCCAAAAGTTGAAGTTCTCATTTGATGTTCAAGAAAGTGTTATTTTTTCTCATGTTGTCAGTTGAAATTTCAAACCAGTAATAGTTAGAGCCGAAAACACTTTTTTGACACTTTTGGCACTTTTGACTGACAAAATGATTTTTTTTAGAAACAAATGCACCCAAAAGTTGAAGTTCTCATTTGATGTTCAAGAAAGTTTTATTTTTTCTCATGTTGTCAGTTGAAACTTCAAACCAGTAATAGTTAGAGCCGAAAACACTTTTTTGACACTTTTGGCACTTTTGACTGACAAAATGATTTTTTTTAGAAACAAATGCACCCAAAAGTTGAAGTTCTCATTTGATGTTCAAGAAAGTGTTATTTTATGCCACATTGTAAGTTTAAAATTCAAAACAGTCATAGAGCCGAAAACGCTTTTTTGACACTTTTGGCACTTTTGACTGACAAAATGATTTTTTAGAAAAAAACGCACCCAAAAGTTGAAGTTCTCATTTGATGTTCAAGAAATTGTTATTTTATGCCACATTGTAAGTTTAAAATTCAAATCAGTCATAGAGCCAAAAACGCTTTTTTGACACTTTTGACTGACAAAATGATTTTGTTTAGAAACAAATGCACCCAAAAGTTGAAGTTCTCATTTGCAGTTCAAGAAAGTTTTATTTTATGCAACGTTGTAAGTTTAAAATTCAAAACAGTCATAGAGCCGAAAACGCTTTTTTGACATTTTTGGCACTTTTGACTGACAAAATGATTTTTTTTAGTAACAAATGCACCCAAAAGTTTAAGTTCTCATTTGATGTTCAAGAAAGTTTTATATTTTCTCATGTTGTCAGTTGAAACTTCAAACCAGTAATAGTTAGAGCCGAAAACACTTTTTTGACACTTTTGGCACTTTTGACTGACAAAATGATTTTTTTTTTAAACAAATGCACCCAAAAGTTGAAGTTCTCATTTGCAGTTCAAGAAAGTGTTATTTTATGCAACGTTGTAAGTTTAAAATTCAAAACAGTCATAGAGCCGAAAACGCTTTTTTGACATTTTTGGCACTTTTGACTGAAAAAATAATTTTTTAGCAAAAAACGCACCCAAAAGTTGAAGTTCTCATTTGATGTTCAAGAAAGTGTTATTTTATGCCACATTGTAAGTTTAAAATTCAAAACAGTCATAGAGCCGAAAACGCTTTTTTGACACTTTTGGTACTTTTGACTGACAAAATGATTTTCTTTTAGCAACAAATGCACCCAAAAGTTGAAGTTCTCATTTGATGTTCAAGAAAGTTTTATTTTTTCTCATGTTGTCAGTTGAAACTTCAAACCAGTAATAGTTAGAGCCGAAAACACTTTTTTGACACTTTTGGCACTTTTGACTGACAAAATGATTTTTTTTAGAAACAAATGAACCCAAAAGTCAAAGTTCTCATTTGCAGTTCAAGAAAAAATTATTTTATGCAACGTTGTAAGTTTAAAATTCAAAACAGTCATAGAGCCGAAAATGCTTTTTTCGACATTTTTGGCACTTTTGACTGACAAAATGATTTTTTAGCAAAAAACGCACCCAAAAGTCAAAGTTCTCATTTGCAGTTCAAGAAAGTGTTATTTTATGCAACGTTGTAAGTTTAAAATTCAAAACAGTCATAGAGCCGAAAACGCTTTTTTGACATTTTTGGCACTTTTGACTGACAAAATGATTTTTTAGCAAAAAACGCACCCAAAAGTTGAAGTTCTCATTTGATGTTCAAGAAATTGTTATTTTATGCCACATTGTAAGTTTAAAATTCAAAACAGTCATAGAGCCGAAAACGCTTTTTTGACACTTTTGGTACTTTTGACTGACAAAATGATTTTTTTTAGCAACAAATGCACCCAAAAGTTGAAGTTCTCATTTGATGTTCAAGAAAGTTTTATTTTTTCTCATGTTGTCAGTTGAAATTTCAAACCAGTAATAGTTAGAGCCGAAAACGCTTTTTTGACACTTTTGGTACTTTTGACTGACAAAATAATTTTTTTAGCAACAAATGCACCCAAAAGTTGAAGTTCTCATTTGATGTTCAAGAAAGTTTTATTTTTTCTCATGTTGTCAGTTGAAATTTCAAACCAGTAATAGTTAGAGCCGAAAACACTTTTTTGACACTTTTGGCACTTTTGAGTGACAAAATGATTTTTTTTAGAAACAAATGCACCCAAAAGTTGAAGTTCTCATTTGATGTTCAAGAAAGTTTTATTTTTTCTCATGTTGTCAGTTGAAACTTCAAACCAGTAATAGTTAGAGCCGAAAAATCTTTTTTGACACTTTTGGCACTTTTGACTGACAAAATGATTTTTTTTAGAAACAAATGCACCCAAAAGTTGAAGTTCTCATTTGCAGTTCAAGAAAGTGTTATTTTATGCAACGTTGTAAGTTTAAAATTCAAAACAGTCATAGAGCCGATAACGCTTTTTTGACATTTTTGGCACTTTTGACTGACAAAATGATTTTTTAGCAAAAAACGCACCCAAAAGTTGAAGTTCTCATTTGATGTTCAAGAAATTGTTATTTTATGCCACATTGTAAGTTTAAAATTCAAACCAGTAATAGTTAGAGCCGAAAACACTTTTTTGACACTTTTGACTGACAAAATGATTTTTTTTAGAAACAAATGCACCCAAGAGTTGAAGTTCTCATTTGCAGTTCAAGAAAGTGTTATTTTATGCAACGTTGTAAGTTTAAAATTCAAAACAGTCATAGAGCCGAAAACGCTTTTTTGACATTTTTGGCACTTTAGACTGACAAAATGATTTTTTAGCAAAAAACGCACCCAAAAGTTGAGGTTCTCATTTGATGTTCAAGAAATTGTTATTTTATGCCACATTGTAAGTTTAAAATTCAAAACAGTCATAGAGCCGAAAACGCTTTTTTGAGACTTTTGGCACTTTTGACTGACAAAATGATTTTTTTTAGCAACAAATGCACCCAAAAGTTGAAGTTCTCATTTGATGTTCAAGAAAGTTTTATTTTTTCTCATGTTGTCAGTTGAAACTTCAAACCAGTAATAGTTAGAGCCGAAAACACTTTTTTGACACTTTTGGCACTTTTGACTGACAAAATGATTTTTTTTAGAAACAAATGCACCCAAAAGTTGAAGTTCTCATTTGATATTCAAGAAAGTTTTAATTTTTCTCATGTTGTCAGTTGAAACTTCAAAACAGTAATAGTTAGAGCCGAAAACACTTTTTTGACACTTTTGGCACTTTTGACTGACAAAATGTTTTTTTTTAGAAACAAATGCACCCAAAAGTTGAAGTTCTCATTTGATGTTCAAGAAAGTGTTATTTTATGCAACGTTGTAAGTTTAAAATTCAAAACAGTCATAGAGCCGAAAACGCTTTTTTGACATTTTTGGCACTTTTGACTGACAAAATGATTTTTTAGCAAAAAACGCACCCAAAAGTTGAGGTTCTCATTTGATGTTCAAGAAAGTGTTATTTTATGCCACATTGTAAGTTTAAAATTCAAAACAGTCATAGAGCCGAAAACGCTTTTTTGAGACTTTTGGCACTTTTGACTGACAAAATGATTTTTTTTAGCAACAAATGCACCCAAAAGTTGAAGTTCTCATTTGATGTTCAAGAAAGTTTTATTTTTTCTCATGTTGTCAGTTGAAACTTCAAACCAGTAATAGTTAGAGCCGAAAACACTTTTTTGACACTTTTGGCACTTTTGACTGACAAAATGATTTTTTTTAGAAACAAATGCACCCAAAAGTTGAAGTTCTCATTTGATGTTCAAGAAAGTTTTATTTTTTATCATGTTGTCAGTTGAAACTTCAAACCAGTAATAGTTAGAGCCGAAAACACTTTTTTGACACTTTTGGCACTTTTGACTGACAAAATGATTTTTTTTAGAAACAAATGCACCTAAAAGTTGAAGTTCTCATTTGATGTTCAAGAAAGTGTTATTTTATGCCACATTGTAAGTTTAAAATTCAAAACAGTCATAGAGCCGAAAACACTTTTTTGACACTTTTGGCACTTTTGACTGACAAAATGATTTTTTTTAGAAACAAATGCACCCAAAAGTTGAAGTTCTCATTTGCAGTTCAAGAAAGTGTTATTTTATGCAACGTTGTAAGTTTAAAATTCAAAACAGTCATAGAGCCGAAAATGCTTTTTTCGACATTTTTGGCACTTTTGACTGACAAAATGATTTTTTAGCAAAACGCACCCAAAAGTCAAAGTTCTCATTTGCAGTTCAAGAAAGTGTTATTTTATGCAACGTTGTAAGTTTAAAATTCAAAACAGTCATAGAGCCGAAAACGCTTTTTTGACATTTTTGGCACTTTTGACTGACAAAATGATTTTTTAGCAAAAAACGCACCCAAAAGTATAAGTTCTCATTTGATGTTCAAGAAATTGTTATTTTATGCCACATTGTAAGTTTAAAATTCAAAACAGTCATAGAGCCGAAAACACTTTTTTGACACTTTTGGTACTTTTGACTGACAAAATGATTTTTTTTAGCAACAAATGCACCCAAAAGTTGAAGTTCTCATTTGATGTTCAAGAAAGTTTTATTTTTTCTCATGTTGTCAGTTGAAATTTCAAACCAGTAATAGTTAGAGCCGAAAACGCTTTTTTGACACTTTTGGTACTTTTGACTGACAAAATGATTTTTTAGCAAAAAACGCACCCAAAAGTTGAAGTTCTCATTTGATGTTCAAGAAAGTTTTATTTTATGCCACATTGTAAGTTTAAAATTCAAAACAGTCATAGAGCCGAAAACGCTTTTTTGACACTTTTGGTACTTTTGACTGACAAAATGATTTTTTTTAGCAACAAATGCACCCAAAAGTTGAAGTTCTCATTTGATGTTCAAGAAAGTTTTATTTTTTCTCATGTTGTCAGTTGAAATTTCAAACCAGTAATAGTTAGAGCCGAAAACGCTTTTTTGACACTTTTGGTACTTTTGACTGACAAAATAATTTTTTTAGCAACAAATGCACCCAAAAGTTGAAGTTCTCATTTGATGTTCAAGAAAGTTTTATTTTTTCTCATGTTGTCAGTTGAAATTTCAAACCAGTAATAGTTAGAGCCGAAAACACTTTTTTGACACTTTTGGCACTTTTGAGTGACAAAATGATTTTTTTTAGAAACAAATGCACCCAAAAGTTGAAGTTCTCATTTGATGTTCAAGAAAGTTTTATTTTTTCTCATGTTGTCAGTTGAAACTTCAAACCAGTAATAGTTAGAGCCGAAAAATCTTTTTTGACACTTTTGGCACTTTTGACTGACAAAATGATTTTTTTTAGAAACAAATGCACCCAAAAGTTGAAATTCTCATTTGCAGTTCAAGAAAGTGTTATTTTATGCAACGTTGTAAGTTTAAAATTCAAAACAGTCATAGAGCCGATAACGCTTTTTTGACATTTTTGGCACTTTTGACTGACAAAATGATTTTTAGCAAAAAACGCACCCAAAAGTTGAAGTTCTCATTTGATGTTCAAGAAATTGGTATTTTATGCCACATTGTAAGTTTAAAATTCAAAACAGTCATAGAGCCGAAAACGCTTTTTTGACACTTTTGGTACTTTTGACTGACAAAATGATTTGTTTTAGCAACAAATGCACCCAAAAGTTGAAGTTCTCATTTGACGTTCAAGAAAGTTTTATTTTTTCTCATGTTGTCAGTTGAAACTTCAAACCAGTAATAGTTAGAGCCGAAAACACTTTTTTGACACTTTTGACTGACAAAATTATTTTTTTTAGAAACAAATGCACCCAAGAGTTGAAGTTCTCATTTGCAGTTCAAGAAAGTGTTATTTTATGCAACGTTGTAAGTTTAAAATTCAAAACAGTCATAGAGCCGAAAACGCTTTTTTGACATTTTTGGCACTTTAGACTGACAAAATGATTTTTTAGCAAAAAACGCACCCAAAAGTTGAGGTTCTCATTTGATGTTCAAGAAATTGTTATTTTATGCCACATTGTAAGTTTAAAATTCAAAACAGTCATAGAGCCGAAAACGCTTTTTTGAGACTTTTGGCACTTTTGACTGACAAAATGATTTTTTTTAGCAACAAATGCACCCAAAAGTTGAAGTTCTCATTTGATGTTCAAGAAAGTTTTATTTTTTCTCATGTTGTCAGTTGAAACTTCAAACCAGTAATAGTTAGAGCCGAAAACACTTTTTTGACACTTTTGGCACTTTTGACTGACAAAATGATTTTTTTTAGAAACAAATGCACCCAAAAGTTGAAGTTCTCATTTGATATTCAAGAAAGTTTTAATTTTTCTCATGTTGTCAGTTGAAACTTCAAAACAGTAATAGTTAGAGCCGAAAACACTTTTTTGACACTTTTGGCACTTTTGACTGACAAAATGTTTTTTTTTAGAAACAAATGCACCCAAAAGTTGAAGTTCTCATTTGATGTTCAAGAAAGTGTTATTTTATGCAACGTTGTAAGTTTAAAATTCAAAACAGTCATAGAGCCGAAAACGCTTTTTTGACATTTTTGGCACTTTTGACTGACAAAATGATTTTTTAGCAAAAAACGCACCCAAAAGTTGAGGTTCTCATTTGATGTTCAAGAAAGTGTTATTTTATGCCACATTGTAAGTTTAAAATTCAAAACAGTCATAGAGCCGAAAACGCTTTTTTGAGACTTTTGGCACTTTTGACTGACAAAATGATTTTTTTTAGCAACAAATGCACCCAAAAGTTGAAGTTCTCATTTGATGTTCAAGAAAGTTTTATTTTTTCTCATGTTGTCAGTTGAAACTTCAAACCAGTAATAGTTAGAGCCGAAAACACTTTTTTGACACTTTTGGCACTTTTGACTGACAAAATGATTTTTTTTAGAAACAAATGCACCCAAAAGTTGAAGTTCTCATTTGATGTTCAAGAAAGTTTTATTTTTTCTCATGTTGTCAGTTGAAACTTCAAACCAGTAATAGTTAGAGCCGAAAACACTTTTTTGACACTTTTGGCACTTTTGACTGACAAAATGATTTTTTTTAGAAACAAATGCACCTAAAAGTTGAAGTTCTCATTTGATGTTCAAGAAAGTGTTATTTTATGCCACATTGTAAGTTTAAAATTCAAAACAGTCATAGAGCCGAAAACACTTTTTTGACACTTTTGGCACTTTTGACTGACAAAATGATTTTTTTTAGAAACAAATGCACCCAAAAGTTGAAGTTCTCATTTGCAGTTCAAGAAAGTGTTATTTTATGCAACGTTGTAAGTTTAAAATTCAAAACAGTCATAGAGCCGAAAATGCTTTTTTCGACATTTTTGGCACTTTTGACTGACAAAATGATTTTTTAGCAAAACGCACCCAAAAGTCAAAGTTCTCATTTGCAGTTCAAGAAAGTGTTATTTTATGCAACGTTGTAAGTTTAAAATTCAAAACAGTCATAGAGCCGAAAACGCTTTTTTGACATTTTTGGCACTTTTGACTGACAAAATGATTTTTTAGCAAAAAACGCACCCAAAAGTATAAGTTCTCATTTGATGTTCAAGAAATTGTTATTTTATGCCACATTGTAAGTTTAAAATTCAAAACAGTCATAGAGCCGAAAACACTTTTTTGACACTTTTGGTACTTTTGACTGACAAAATGATTTTTTTTAGCAACAAATGCACCCAAAAGTTGAAGTTCTCATTTGATGTTCAAGAAAGTTTTATTTTTTCTCATGTTGTCAGTTGAAATTTCAAACCAGTAATAGTTAGAGCCGAAAACGCTTTTTTGACACTTTTGGTACTTTTGACTGACAAAATGATTTTTTAGCAAAAAACGCACCCAAAAGTTGAAGTTCTCATTTGATGTTCAAGAAATTGTTATTTTATGCCACATTGTAAGTTTAAAATTCAAAACAGTCATAGAGCCGAAAACGCTTTTTTGACACTTTTGGTACTTTTGACTGACAAAATGATTTTTTTTAGCAACAAATGCACCCAAAAGTTGAAGTTCTCATTTGATGTTCAAGAAAGTTTTATTTTTTCTCATGTTGTCAGTTGAAATTTCAAACCAGTAATAGTTAGAGCCGAAAACGCTTTTTTGACACTTTTGGTACTTTTGACTGACAAAATAATTTTTTTAGCAACAAATGCACCCAAAAGTTGAAGTTCTCATTTGATGTTCAAGAAAGTTTTATTTTTTCTCATGTTGTCAGTTGAAATTTCAAACCAGTAATAGTTAGAGCCGAAAACACTTTTTTGACACTTTTGGCACTTTTGAGTGACAAAATGATTTTTTTTAGAAACAAATGCACCCAAAAGTTGAAGTTCTCATTTGATGTTCAAGAAAGTTTTATTTTTTCTCATGTTGTCAGTTGAAACTTCAAACCAGTAATAGTTAGAGCCGAAAAATCTTTTTTGACACTTTTGGCACTTTTGACTGACAAAATGATTTTTTTTAGAAACAAATGCACCCAAAAGTTGAAATTCTCATTTGCAGTTCAAGAAAGTGTTATTTTATGCAACGTTGTAAGTTTAAAATTCAAAACAGTCATAGAGCCGATAACGCTTTTTTGACATTTTTGGCACTTTTGACTGACAAAATGATTTTTAGCAAAAAACGCACCCAAAAGTTGAAGTTCTCATTTGATGTTCAAGAAATTGGTATTTTATGCCACATTGTAAGTTTAAAATTCAAAACAGTCATAGAGCCGAAAACGCTTTTTTGACACTTTTGGTACTTTTGACTGACAAAATGATTTGTTTTAGCAACAAATGCACCCAAAAGTTGAAGTTCTCATTTGACGTTCAAGAAAGTTTTATTTTTTCTCATGTTGTCAGTTGAAACTTCAAACCAGTAATAGTTAGAGCCGAAAACACTTTTTTGACACTTTTGACTGACAAAATGATTTTTTTTAGAAACAAATGCACCCAAGAGTTGAAGTTCTCATTTGCAGTTCAAGAAAGTGTTATTTTATGCAACGTTGTAAGTTTAAAATTCAAAACAGTCATAGAGCCGAAAACGCTTTTTTGACATTTTTGGCACTTTAGACTGACAAAATGATTTTTTAGCAAAAAACGCACCCAAAAGTTGAGGTTCTCATTTGATGTTCAAGAAATTGTTATTTTATGCCACATTGTAAGTTTAAAATTCAAAACAGTCATAGAGCCGAAAACGCTTTTTTGAGACTTTTGGCACTTTTGACTGACAAAATGATTTTTTTTAGCAACAAATGCACCCAAAAGTTGAAGTTCTCATTTGATGTTCAAGAAAGTTTTATTTTTTCTCATGTTGTCAGTTGAAACTTCAAACCAGTAATAGTTAGAGCCGAAAACACTTTTTTGACACTTTTGGCACTTTTGACTGACAAAATGATTTTTTTTAGAAACAAATGCACCCAAAAGTTGAAGTTCTCATTTGATATTCAAGAAAGTTTTAATTTTTCTCATGTTGTCAGTTGAAACTTCAAAACAGTAATAGTTAGAGCCGAAAACACTTTTTTGACACTTTTGGCACTTTTGACTGACAAAATGTTTTTTTTTAGAAACAAATGCACCCAAAAGTTGAAGTTCTCATTTGATGTTCAAGAAAGTGTTATTTTATGCAACGTTGTAAGTTTAAAATTCAAAACAGTCATAGAGCCGAAAACGCTTTTTTGACATTTTTGGCACTTTTGACTGACAAAATGATTTTTTAGCAAAAAACGCACCCAAAAGTTGAGGTTCTCATTTGATGTTCAAGAAAGTGTTATTTTATGCCACATTGTAAGTTTAAAATTCAAAACAGTCATAGAGCCGAAAACGCTTTTTTGAGACTTTTGGCACTTTTGACTGACAAAATGATTTTTTTTAGCAACAAATGCACCCAAAAGTTGAAGTTCTCATTTGATGTTCAAGAAAGTTTTATTTTTTCTCATGTTGTCAGTTGAAACTTCAAACCAGTAATAGTTAGAGCCGAAAACACTTTTTTGACACTTTTGGCACTTTTGACTGACAAAATGATTTTTTTTAGAAACAAATGCACCCAAAAGTTGAAGTTCTCATTTGATGTTCAAGAAAGTTTTATTTTTTCTCATGTTGTCAGTTGAAACTTCAAACCAGTAATAGTTAGAGCCGAAAACACTTTTTTGACACTTTTGGCACTTTTGACTGACAAAATGATTTTTTTTAGAAACAAATGCACCTAAAAGTTGAAGTTCTCATTTGATGTTCAAGAAAGTGTTATTTTATGCCACATTGTAAGTTTAAAATTCAAAACAGTCATAGAGCCGAAAACACTTTTTTGACACTTTTGGCACTTTTGACTGACAAAATGATTTTTTTTAGAAACAAATGCACCCAAAAGTTGAAGTTCTCATTTGCAGTTCAAGAAAGTGTTATTTTATGCAAAGTTGTAAGTTTAAAATTCAAAACAGTCATAGAGCCGAAAATGCTTTTTTCGACATTTTTGGCACTTTTGACTGACAAAATGATTTTTTAGCAAAACGCACCCAAAAGTCAAAGTTCTCATTTGCAGTTCAAGAAAGTGTTATTTTATGCAACGTTGTAAGTTTAAAATTCAAAACAGTCATAGAGCCGAAAACGCTTTTTTGACATTTTTGGCACTTTTGACTGACAAAATGATTTTTTAGCAAAAAACGCACCCAAAAGTTGAAGTTCTCATTTGATGTTCAAGAAATTGTTATTTTATGCCACATTGTAAGTTTAAAATTCAAAACAGTCATAGAGCCGAAAACACTTTTTTGACACTTTTGGTACTTTTGACTGACAAAATGATTTTTTTTAGCAACAAATGCACCCAAAAGTTGAAGTTCTCATTTGATGTTCAAGAAAGTTTTATTTTTTCTCATGTTGTCAGTTGAAATTTCAAACCAGTAATAGTTAGAGCCGAAAACGCTTTTTTGACACTTTTGGTACTTTTGACTGACAAAATAATTTTTTTTAGCAACAAATGCACCCAAAAGTTGAAGTTCTCATTTGATGTTCAAGAAAGTTTTATTTTTTCTCATGTTGTCAGTTGAAATTTCAAACCAGTAATAGTTAGAGCCGAAAACACTTTTTTGACACTTTTGGCACTTTTGAGTGACAAAATGATTTTTTTTAGAAACAAATGCACCCAAAAGTTGAAGTTCTCATTTGATGTTCAAGAAAGTTTTATTTTTTCTCATGTTGTCAGTTGAAACTTCAAACCAGTAATAGTTAGAGCCGAAAAATCTTTTTTGAAACTTTTGGCACTTTTGACTGACAAAATGATTTTTTTTTAGAAACAAATGCACCCAAAAGTTGAAGTTCTCATTTGATGTTCAAGAAATTGTTATTTTATGCCACATTGTAAGTTTAAAATTCAAAACAGTCATAGAGCCGAAAACGCTTTTTTGACACTTTTGACTGACAAAATGATTTTTTTTAGAAACAAATGCACCCAAAAGTTGAAGTTCTCATTTGCAGTTCAAGAAAGTGTTATTTTATGCAATGTTGTAAGTTTAAAATTCAAAACAATCATAGAGCCGAAAACGCTTTTTTGACATTTTTGGCACTTTTGACTGACAAAATGATTTTTAGCAAAAAACGCACCCAAAAGTTGAAGTTCTCATTTGATGTTCAAGAAAGTGTTATTTTATGCCACATTGTAAGTTTAAAATTCAAAACAGTCATAGAGCCGAAAACGCTTTTTTGACACTTTTGGTACTTTTGACTGACAAAATGATTTTCTTTTAGCAACAAATGCACCCAAAAGTTGAAGTTCTCATTTGATGTTCAAGAAAGTTTTATTTTTTCTCATGTTGTCAGTTGAAACTTCAAACCAGTAATAGTTAGAGCCGAAAACACTTTTTTGACACTTTTGGCACTTTTGACTGACAAAATGATTTTTTTTAGAAACAAATGCACCTAAAAGTTGAAGTTCTCATTTGATGTTCAAGAAAGTGTTATTTTATGCCACATTGTAAGTTTAAAATTCAAAACAGTCATAGAGCCGAAAACACTTTTTTGACACTTTTGGCACTTTTGACTGACAAAATGATTTTTTTTAGAAACAAATGCACCCAAAAGTTGAAGTTCTCATTTGCAGTTCAAGAAAGTGTTATTTTATGCAAAGTTGTAAGTTTAAAATTCAAAACAGTCATAGAGCCGAAAATGCTTTTTTCGACATTTTTGGCACTTTTGACTGACAAAATGATTTTTTTAGCAAAAAACGCACCCAAAAGTCAAAGTTCTCATTTGCAGTTCAAGAAAGTGTTATTTTATGCAACGTTGTAAGTTTAAAATTCAAAACAGTCATAGAGCCGAAAACGCTTTTTTGACATTTTTGGCACTTTTGACTGACAAAATGATTTTTTAGCAAAAAACGCACCCAAAAGTTGAAGTTCTCATTTGATGTTCAAGAAATTGTTATTTTATGCCACATTGTAAGTTTAAAATTCAAAACAGTCATAGAGCCGAAAACACTTTTTTGACACTTTTGGTACTTTTGACTGACAAAATGATTTTTTTTAGCAACAAATGCACCCAAAAGTTGAAGTTCTCATTTGATGTTCAAGAAAGTTTTATTTTTTCTCATGTTGTCAGTTGAA
Organism: Oryzias latipes; assembly: GCF_053564925.1. NCBI lineage: Eukaryota > Metazoa > Chordata > Actinopteri > Beloniformes > Adrianichthyidae > Oryzias > Oryzias latipes. The sequence continues at coordinate 644,239 of NC_136240.1, forward strand.
ATTTCAAACCAGTAATAGTTAGAGCCGAAAACGCTTTTTTGACACTTTTGGTACTTTTGACTGACAAAATAATTTTTTTTAGCAACAAATGCACCCAAAAGTTGAAGTTCTCATTTGATGTTCAAGAAAGTTTTATTTTTTCTCATGTTGTCAGTTGAAATTTCAAACCAGTAATAGTTAGAGCCGAAAACACTTTTTTGACACTTTTGGCACTTTTGAGTGACAAAATGATTTTTTTTAGAAACAAATGCACCCAAAAGTTGAAGTTCTCATTTGATGTTCAAGAAAGTTTTATTTTTTCTCATGTTGTCAGTTGAAACTTCAAACCAGTAATAGTTAGAGCCGAAAAATCTTTTTTGAAACTTTTGGCACTTTTGACTGACAAAATGATTTTTTTTTAGAAACAAATGCACCCAAAAGTTGAAGTTCTCATTTGATGTTCAAGAAAGTGTTATTTTATGCCACATTGTAAGTTTAAAATTCAAAACAGTCATAGAGCCTAAAACGCTTTTTTGACACTTTTGGCACTTTTGACTGACAAAATGATTTTTTAGAAAAAAATGCACCCAAAAGTTGAAGTTCTCATTTGATGTTCAAGAAATTGTTATTTTATGCCACATTGTAAGTTTAAAATTCAAAACAGTCATAGAGCCGAAAACGCTTTTTTGACACTTTTGACTGACAAAATGATTTTTTTTAGAAACAAATGCACCCAAAAGTTGAAGTTCTCATTTGCAGTTCAAGAAAGTGTTATTTTATGCAATGTTGTAAGTTTAAAATTCAAAACAATCATAGAGCCGAAAACGCTTTTTTGACATTTTTGGCACTTTTGACTGACAAAATGATTTTTAGCAAAAAACGCACCCAAAAGTTGAAGTTCTCATTTGATGTTCAAGAAAGTGTTATTTTATGCCACATTGTAAGTTTAAAATTCAAAACAGTCATAGAGCCGAAAACGCTTTTTTGACACTTTTGGTACTTTTGACTGACAAAATGATTTTCTTTTAGCAACAAATGCACCCAAAAGTTGAAGTTCTCATTTGATGTTCAAGAAAGTTTTATTTTTTCTCATGTTGTCAGTTGAAACTTCAAACCAGTAATAGTTAGAGCCGAAAACACTTTTTTGACACTTTTGGCACTTTTGACTGACAAAATGATTTTTTTTAGAAACAAATGCACCCAAAAGTCAAAGTTCTCATTTGCAGTTCAAGAAAGTGTTATTTTATGCAACGTTGTAAGTTTAAAATTCAAAACAGTCATAGAGCCGAAAATGCTTTTTTCGACATTTTTGGCACTTTTGACTGACAAAATGATTTTTTTAGCAAAAAACGCACCCAAAAGTCAAAGTTCTCATTTGCAGTTCAAGAAAGTGTTATTTTATGCAACGTTGTAAGTTTAAAATTCAAAACAGTCATAGAGCCGAAAACGCTTTTTTGACATTTTTGGCACTTTTGACTGACAAAATGATTTTTTAGCAAAAAACGCACCCAAAAGTTGAAGTTCTCATTTGATGTTCAAGAAATTGTTATTTTATGCCACATTGTAAGTTTAAAATTCAAAACAGTCATAGAGCCGAAAACACTTTTTTGACACTTTTGGTACTTTTGACTGACAAAATGATTTTTTTTAGCAACAAATGCACCCAAAAGTTGAAGTTCTCATTTGATGTTCAAGAAAGTTTTATTTTTTCTCATGTTGTCTGTTGAAATTTCAAACCAGTAATAGTTAGAGCCGAAAACGCTTTTTTGACACTTTTGGTACTTTTGACTGACAAAATAATTTTTTTTAGCAACAAATGCACCCAAAAGTTGAAGTTCTCATTTGATGTTCAAGAAAGTTTTATTTTTTCTCATGTTGTCAGTTGAAATTTCAAACCAGTAATAGTTAGAGCCGAAAACACTTTTTTGACACTTTTGGCACTTTTGAGTGACAAAATGATTTTTTTTAGAAACAAATGCACCCAAAAGTTGAAGTTCTCATTTGATGTTCAAGAAAGTTTTATTTTTTCTCATGTTGTCAGTTGAAACTTCAAACCAGTAATAGTTAGAGCCGAAAAATCTTTTTTGAAACTTTTGGCACTTTTGACTGACAAAATGATTTTTTTTTAGAAACAAATGCACCCAAAAGTTGAAGTTCTCATTTGATGTTCAAGAAAGTGTTATTTTATGCCACATTGTAAGTTTAAAATTCAAAACAGTCATAGAGCCTAAAACGCTTTTTTGACACTTTTGGCACTTTTGACTGACAAAATGATTTTTTAGAAAAAAACGCACCCAAAAGTTGAAGTTCTCATTTGATGTTCAAGAAATTGTTATTTTATGCCACATTGTAAGTTTAAAATTCAAAACAGTCATAGAGCCGAAAACGCTTTTTTGACACTTTTGACTGACAAAATGATTTTTTTTAGAAACAAATGCACCCAAAAGTTGAAGTTCTCATTTGCAGTTCAAGAAAGTGTTATTTTATGCAATGTTGTAAGTTTAAAATTCAAAACAATCATAGAGCCGAAAACGCTTTTTTGACATTTTTGGCACTTTTGACTGACAAAATGATTTTTAGCAAAAAACGCACCCAAAAGTTGAAGTTCTCATTTGATGTTCAAGAAAGTGTTATTTTATGCCACATTGTAAGTTTAAAATTCAAAACAGTCATAGAGCCGAAAACGCTTTTTTGACACTTTTGGTACTTTTGACTGACAAAATGATTTTCTTTTAGCAACAAATGCACCCAAAAGTTGAAGTTCTCATTTGATGTTCAAGAAAGTTTTATTTTTTCTCATGTTGTCAGTTGAAACTTCAAACCAGTAATAGTTAGAGCCGAAAACACTTTTTTGACACTTTTGGCACTTTTGACTGACAAAATGATTTTTTTTAGAAACAAATGCACCCAAAAGTCAAAGTTCTCATTTGCAGTTCAAGAAAGTGTTATTTTATGCAACGTTGTAAGTTTAAAATTCAAAACAGTCATAGAGCCGAAAATGCTTTTTTCGACATTTTTGGCACTTTTGACTGACAAAATGATTTTTTTAGCAAAAAACGCACCCAAAAGTCAAAGTTCTCATTTGCAGTTCAAGAAAGTGTTATTTTATGCAACGTTGTAAGTTTAAAATTCAAAACAGTCATAGAGCCGAAAACGCTTTTTTGACATTTTTGGCACTTTTGACTGACAAAATGATTTTTTAGCAAAAAACGCACCCAAAAGTTGAAGTTCTCATTTGATGTTCAAGAAATTGTTATTTTATGCCACATTGTAAGTTTAAAATTCAAAACAGTCATAGAGCCGAAAACACTTTTTTGACACTTTTGGTACTTTTGACTGACAAAATGATTTTTTTTAGCAACAAATGCACCCAAAAGTTGAAGTTCTCATTTGATGTTCAAGAAAGTTTTATTTTTTCTCATGTTGTCTGTTGAAATTTCAAACCAGTAATAGTTAGAGCCGAAAACGCTTTTTTGACACTTTTGGTACTCTTGACTGACAAAATAATTTTTTTTAGTAACAAATGCACCCAAAAGTTGAAGTTCTCATTTGATGTTCAAGAAAGTTTTATTTTTTCTCATGTTGTCAGTTGAAATTTCAAACCAGTAATAGTTAGAGCCGAAAACACTTTTTTGACACTTTTGGCACTTTTGAGTGACAAAATGATTTTTTTTAGAAACAAATGCACCCAAAAGTTGAAGTTCTCATTTGATGTTCAAGAAAGTTTTATTTTTTCTCATGTTGTCAGTTGAAACTTCAAACCAGTAATAGTTAGAGCCGAAAAATCTTTTTTGAAACTTTTGGCACTTTTGACTGACAAAATGATTTTTTTTAGAAACAAATGCACCCAAAAGTTGAAGTTCTCATTTGCAGTTCAAGAAAGTGTTATTTTATGCAACGTTGTAAGTTTAAAATTCAAAACAGTCATAGAGCCGAAAACGCTTTTTTGACATTTTTGGCACTTTTGACTGACAAAATGATTTTTTAGCAAAAATCGCACCCAAAAGTTGAAGTTCTCATTTGATGTTCAAGAAATTGTTATTTTATGCCACATTGTAAGTTTAAAATTCAAAACAGTCATAGAGCCGAAAACGCTTTTTTGACACTTTTGGTACTTTTGACTGACAAAATGATTTGTTTTAGCAACAAATGCACCCAAAAGTTGAAGTTCTCATTTGACGTTCAAGAAAGTTTTATTTTTTCTCATGTTGTCAGTTGAAACTTCAAACCAGTAATAGTTAGAGCCGAAAACACTTTTTTGACACTTTTGGCACTTTTGACTGACAAAATGATTTTTTTTAGAAACAAATGCACCCAAAAGTTGAAGTTCTCATTTGATGTTCAAGAAAGTGTTATTTTATGCCACATTGTAAGTTTAAAATTCAAAACAGTCATAGAGCCGAAAACGCTTTTTTGACACTTTTGGCACTTTTGACTGACAAAATGATTTTTTAGAAGAAAACGCACCCAAAAGTTGAAGTTCTCATTTGATGTTCAAGAAATTGTTATTTTATGCCACATTGTAAGTTTAAAATTCAAATCAGTCATAGAGCCAAAAACGCTTTTTTGACACTTTTGACTGACAAAATGATTTTGTTTAGAAACAAATGCACCCAAAAGTTGAAGTTCTCATTTGCAGTTCAAGAAAGTGTTATTTTATGCAACTTTGTAAGTTTAAAATTCAAAACAGTCATAGAGCCGAAAACGCTTTTTTGACATTTTTGGCACTTTTGACTGACAAAATGATTTTTTTTAGCAACAAATGCACCCAAAAGTTTAAGTTCTCATTTGATGTTCAAGAAAGTTTTATATTTTCTCATGTTGTCAGTTGAAACTTCAAACCAGTAATAGTTAGAGCCGAAAACACTTTTTTGACACTTTTGGCACTTTTGACTGACAAAATGATTTTTTTTTAAACAAATGCACCCAAAAGTTGAAGTTCTCATTTGCAGTTCAAGAAAGTGTTATTTTATGCAACGTTGTAAGTTTAAAATTCAAAACAGTCATAGAGCCGAAAACGCTTTTTTGACATTTTTGGCACTTTTGACTGAAAAAATAATTTTTTAGCAAAAAACGCACCCAAAAGTTGAAGTTCTCATTTGATGTTCAAGAAAGTGTTATTTTATGCCACATTGTAAGTTTAAAATTCAAAACAGTCATAGAGCCGAAAACGCTTTTTTGACACTTTTGGTACTTTTGACTGACAAAATGATTTTCTTTTAGCAACAAATGCACCCAAAAGTTGAAGTTCTCATTTGATGTTCAAGAAAGTTTTATTTTTTCTCATGTTGTCAGTTGAAACTTCAAACCAGTAATAGTTAGAGCCGAAAACACTTTTTTGACACTTTTGGCACTTTTGACTGACAAAATGATTTTTTTTAGAAACAAATGCACCCAAAAGTCAAAGTTCTCATTTGCAGTTCAAGAAAGTGTTATTTTATGCAACGTTGTAAGTTTAAAATTCAAAACAGTCATAGAGCCGAAAATGCTTTTTTCGACATTTTTGGCACTTTTGACTGACAAAATGATTTTTTAGCAAAAAACGCACCCAAAAGTCAAAGTTCTCATTTGCAGTTCAAGAAAGTGTTATTTTATGCAATGTTGTAAGTTTAAAATTCAAAACAGTCATAGAGCCGAAAACACTTTTTTGACATTTTTGGCACTTTTGACTGACAAAATGATTTTTTAGCAAAAAACGCACCCAAAAGTTGAAGTTCTCATTTGATGTTCAAGAAATTGTTATTTTATGCCACATTGTAAGTTTAAAATTCAAAACAGTCATAGAGCCGAAAACACTTTTTTGACACTTTTGGTACTTTTGACTGACAAAATGATTTTTTTTAGCAACAAATGCACCCAAAAGTTGAAGTTCTCATTTGATGTTCAAGAAAGTTTTATTTTTTCTTATGTTGTCAGTTGAAATTTCAAACCAGTAATAGTTAGAGCCGAAAACGCTTTTTTGACACTTTTGGTACTTTTGACTGACAAAATGATTTTTTTTAGCAACAAATGCACCCAAAAGTTGAAGTTCTCATTTGATGTTCAAGAAAGTTTTATTTTTTCTCATGTTGTCAGTTGAAATTTCAAACCAGTAATAGTTAGAGCCGAAAACACTTTTTTGACACTTTTGGTACTTTTGAGTGACAAAATGATTTTTTTTAGAAACAAATGCACCCAAAAGTTGAAGTTCTCATTTGATGTTCAAGAAAGTTTTATTTTTTCTCATGTTGTCAGTTGAAACTTCAAACCAATAATAGTGAGAGCCGAAAACACTTTTTTGACACTTTTGGCACTTTTGACTGACAAAATGATTTTTTTTAGAAACAAATGCACCCAAAAGTCAAAGTTCTCATTTGCAGTTCAAGAAAGTGTTATTTTATGCAACGTTGTAAGTTTAAAATTCAAAACAGTCATAGAGCCGAAAACGCTTTTTTGACATTTTTGGCACTTTTGACTGACAAAATGATTTTTTAGCAAAAAACGCACCCAAAAGTTGAAGTTCTCATTTGATGTTCAAGAAATTGTTATTTTATGCCACATTGTAAGTTTAAAATTCAAAACAGTCATAGAGCCGAAAACGCTTTTTTGACACTTTTGGTACTTTTGACTGACAAAATGATTTTTTTTAGCAACAAATGCACCCAAAAGTTGAAGTTCTCATTTGATGTTCAAGAAAGTTTTATTTTTTCTCATGTCAGTTGAAACTTCAAACCAGTAATAGTTAGAGCCGAAAACACGTTTTTGGCACTTTTGACTGACAAAATGATTTTTTTTAGAAACAAATGCACCCAAAAGTTGAAGTTCTCATTTGCAGTTCAAGAAAGTGTTATTTTATGCAATGTTGTAAGTTTAAAATTCAAAACAGTCATAGAGCCGAAAACGCTTTTTTGACACTTTTGGCACTTTTGACTGACAAAATGATTTTTTAGCAAAAAACGCACCCAAAAGTTGAAGTTCTCATTTGATGTTCAAGAAATTGTTATTTTATGCCACATTGTAAGTTAAAAATTCAAAACAGTCATAGAGCCGAAAACGCTTTTTTGACACTTTTGGCACTTTTGACTGACAAAATGATTTTTTAGAAAAAAACGCACCCAAAAGTTGAAGTTCTCATTTGATGTTCAAGAAATTGTTATTTTATGCCACATTGTAAGTTTAAAATTCAAAACAGTCATAGAGCCGAAAACGCTTTTTTGACACTTTTGGTACTTTTGACTGACAAAATGATTTTTTTTAGCAACAAATGCACCCAAAAGTTGAAGTTCTCATTTGATGTTCAAGAAAGTTTTATTTTTTCTCATGTCAGTTGAAACTTCAAACCAGTAATAGTTAGAGCCGAAAACACTTTTTTGACACTTTTGACTGACAAAATGATTTTTTTTAGAAACAAATGCACCCAAAAGTTGAAGTTCTCATTTGCAGTTCAAGAAAGTGTTATTTTATGCAATGTTGTAAGTTTAAAATTCAAAACAATCATAGAGCCGAAAACGCTTTTTTGACATTTTTGGCACTTTTGACTGACAAAATGATTTTTAGCAAAAAACGCACCCAAAAGTTGAAGTTCTCATTTGATGTTCAAGAAATTGTTATTTTATGCCACATTGTAAGTTTAAAATTCAAATCAGTCATAGAGCCAAAAACGCTTTTTTGACACTTTTGACTGACAAAATGATTTTGTTTAGAAACAAATGCACCCAAAAGTTGAAGTTCTCATTTGCAGTTCAAGAAAGTGTTATTTTATGCAACGTTGTAAGTTTAAAATTCAAAACAGTCATAGAGCCGAAAACGCTTTTTTGACATTTTTGGCACTTTTGACTGAAAAAATGATTTTTTTTAGCAACAAATGCACCCAAAAGTTTAAGTTCTCATTTGATGTTCAAGAAAGTTTTATATTTTCTCATGTTGTCAGTTGAAACTTCAAACCAGTAATAGTTAGAGCCGAAAACACTTTTTTGACACTTTTGGCACTTTTGACTGACAAAATGATTTTTTTTTTAAACAAATGCACCCAAAAGTTGAAGTTCTCATTTGCAGTTCAAGAAAGTGTTATTTTATGCAACGTTGTAAGTTTAAAATTCAAAACAGTCATAGAGCCGAAAACGCTTTTTTGACATTTTTGGCACTTTTGACTGAAAAAATGACTTTCTTTTAGCAACAAATGCACCCAAAAGTTGAAGTTCTCATTTGATGTTCAAGAAAGTTTTATTTTTTCTCATGTTGTCAGTTGAAACTTCAAACCAGTAATAGTTAGAGCCGAAAACACTTTTTTGACACTTTTGGCACTTTTGACTGACAAAATGATTTTTTTTAGAAACAAATGCACCCAAAAGTCAAAGTTCTCATTTGCAGTTCAAGAAAGTGTTATTTTATGCAACGTTGTAAGTTTAAAATTCAAAACAGTCATAGAGCCGAAAATGCTTTTTTCGACATTTTTGGCACTTTTGACTGACAAAATGATTTTTTAGCAAAAAACGCACCCAAAAGTCAAAGTTCTCATTTGCAGTTCAAGAAAGTGTTATTTTATGCAACGTTGTAAGTTTAAAATTCAAAACAGTCATAGAGCCGAAAACGCTTTTTTGACATTTTTGGCACTTTTGACTGACAAAATGATTTTTTAGCAAAAAACGCACCCAAAAGTTGAAGTTCTCATTTGATGTTCAAGAAATTGTTATTTTATGCCACATTGTAAGTTTAAAATTCAAAACAGTCATAGAGCCGAAAACACTTTTTTGACACTTTTGGTACTTTTGACTGACAAAATGATTTTTTAGCAAAAAACGCACCCAAAAGTTGAAGTTCTCATTTGATGTTCAAGAAATTGTTATTTTATGCCACATTGTAAGTTTAAAATTCAAAACAGTCATAGAGCCGAAAACACTTTTTTGACACTTTTGGTACTTTTGACTGACAAAATGATTTTTTAGCAAAAAACGCACCCAAAAGTTGAAGTTCTCATTTGATGTTCAAGAAAGTGTTATTTTATGCAACGTTGTAAGTTTAAAATTCAAAACAGTCATAGAGCCGAAAACGCTTTTTTGACATTTTTGGCACTTTTGACTGACAAAATGATTTTTTAGCAAAAAACGCACCCAAAAGTTGAAGTTCTCATTTGATGTTCAAGAAATTGTTATTTTATGCCACATTGTAAGTTTAAAATTCAAAACAGTCATAGAGCCGAAAACACTTTTTTGACACTTTTGACTGACAAAATGATTTTTTTTAGCAACAAATGCACCCAAAAGTTGAAGTTCTCATTTGATGTTCAAGAAAGTTTTATTTTTTCTCATGTTGTCAGTTGAAACTTCAAACCAGTAATAGTTAGAGCCGAAAACACTTTTTTGACACTTTTGGCACTTTTGACTGACAAAATGATTTTTTTTAGAAACAAATGCACCCAAAAGTCAAAGTTCTCATTTGCAGTTCAAGAAAGTGTTATTTTATGCAACGTTGTAAGTTTAAAATTCAAAACAGTCATAGAGCCGAAAATGCTTTTTTCGACATTTTTGGCACTTTTGACTGACAAAATGATTTTTTTAGCAAAAAACGCACCCAAAAGTCAAAGTTCTCATTTGCAGTTCAAGAAAGTGTTATTTTATGCAACGTTGTAAGTTTAAAATTCAAAACAGTCATAGAGCCGAAAACGCTTTTTTGACATTTTTGGCACTTTTGACTGACAAAATGATTTTTTAGCAAAAAACGCACCCAAAAGTTGAAGTTCTCATTTGATGTTCAAGAAATTGTTATTTTATGCCACATTGTAAGTTTAAAATTCAAAACAGTCATAGAGCCGAAAACACTTTTTTGACACTTTTGGTACTTTTGACTGACAAAATGATTTTTTTTAGCAACAAATGCACCCAAAAGTTGAAGTTCTCATTTGATGTTCAAGAAAGTTTTATTTTTTCTCATGTTGTCTGTTGAAATTTCAAACCAGTAATAGTTAGAGCCGAAAACGCTTTTTTGACACTTTTGGTACTCTTGACTGACAAAATAATTTTTTTTAGCAACAAATGCACCCAAAAGTTGAAGTTCTCATTTGATGTTCAAGAAAGTTTTATTTTTTCTCATGTTGTCAGTTGAAATTTCAAACCAGTAATAGTTAGAGCCGAAAACACTTTTTTGACACTTTTGGCACTTTTGAGTGACAAAATGATTTTTTTTAGAAACAAATGCACCCAAAAGTTGAAGTTCTCATTTGATGTTCAAGAAAGTTTTATTTTTTCTCATGTTGTCAGTTGAAACTTCAAACCAGTAATAGTTAGAGCCGAAAAATCTTTTTTGAAACTTTTGGCACTTTTGACTGACAAAATGATTTTTTTTAGAAACAAATGCACCCAAAAGTTGAAGTTCTCATTTGCAGTTCAAGAAAGTGTTATTTTATGCAACGTTGTAAGTTTAAAATTCAAAACAGTCATAGAGCCGAAAACGCTTTTTTGACATTTTTGGCACTTTTGACTGACAAAATGATTTTTTAGCAAAAATCGCACCCAAAAGTTGAAGTTCTCATTTGATGTTCAAGAAATTGTTATTTTATGCCACATTGTAAGTTTAAAATTCAAAACAGTCATAGAGCCGAAAACGCTTTTTTGACACTTTTGGTACTTTTGACTGACAAAATGATTTGTTTTAGCAACAAATGCACCCAAAAGTTGAAGTTCTCATTTGACGTTCAAGAAAGTTTTATTTTTTCTCATGTTGTCAGTTGAAACTTCAAACCAGTAATAGTTAGAGCCGAAAACACTTTTTTGACACTTTTGGCACTTTTGACTGACAAAATGATTTTTTTTAGAAACAAATGCACCCAAAAGTTGAAGTTCTCATTTGATGTTCAAGAAAGTTTTATTTTTTCTCATGTTGTCAGTTGAAACTTCAAACCAGTAATAGTTAGAGCCGAAAACACTTTTTTGACACTTTTGGCACTTTTGACTGACAAAATGATTTTTTTTAGAAACAAATGCACCCAAAAGTTGAAGTTCTCATTTGATGTTCAAGAAAGTGTTATTTTATGCCACATTGTAAGTTTAAAATTCAAAACAGTCATAGAGCCGAAAACGCTTTTTTGACACTTTTGGCACTTTTGACTGACAAAATGATTTTTTAGAAGAAAACGCACCCAAAAGTTGAAGTTCTCATTTGATGTTCAAGAAATTGTTATTTTATGCCACATTGTAAGTTTAAAATTCAAATCAGTCATAGAGCCAAAAACGCTTTTTTGACACTTTTGACTGACAAAATGATTTTGTTTAGAAACAAATGCACCCAAAAGTTGAAGTTCTCATTTGCAGTTCAAGAAAGTGTTATTTTATGCAACTTTGTAAGTTTAAAATTCAAAACAGTCATAGAGCCGAAAACGCTTTTTTGACATTTTTGGCACTTTTGACTGACAAAATGATTTTTTTTAGCAACAAATGCACCCAAAAGTTTAAGTTCTCATTTGATGTTCAAGAAAGTTTTATATTTTCTCATGTTGTCAGTTGAAACTTCAAACCAGTAATAGTTAGAGCCGAAAACACTTTTTTGACACTTTTGGCACTTTTGACTGACAAAATGATTTTTTTTTTAAACAAATGCACCCAAAAGTTGAAGTTCTCATTTGCAGTTCAAGAAAGTGTTATTTTATGCAACGTTGTAAGTTTAAAATTCAAAACAGTCATAGAGCCGAAAACGCTTTTTTGACATTTTTGGCACTTTTGACTGAAAAAATAATTTTTTAGCAAAAAACGCACCCAAAAGTTGAAGTTCTCATTTGATGTTCAAGAAAGTGTTATTTTATGCCACATTGTAAGTTTAAAATTCAAAACAGTCATAGAGCCGAAAACGCTTTTTTGACACTTTTGGTACTTTTGACTGACAAAATGATTTTCTTTTAGCAACAAATGCACCCAAAAGTTGAAGTTCTCATTTGATGTTCAAGAAAGTTTTATTTTTTCTCATGTTGTCAGTTGAAACTTCAAACCAGTAATAGTTAGAGCCGAAAACACTTTTTTGACACTTTTGGCACTTTTGACTGACAAAATGATTTTTTTTAGAAACAAATGCACCCAAAAGTCAAAGTTCTCATTTGCAGTTCAAGAAAGTGTTATTTTATGCAACGTTGTAAGTTTAAAATTCAAAACAGTCATAGAGCCGAAAATGCTTTTTTCGACATTTTTGGCACTTTTGACTGACAAAATGATTTTTTAGCAAAAAACGCACCCAAAAGTCAAAGTTCTCATTTGCAGTTCAAGAAAGTGTTATTTTATGCAACGTTGTAAGTTTAAAATTCAAAACAGTCATAGAGCCGAAAACACTTTTTTGACATTTTTGGCACTTTTGACTGACAAAATGATTTTTTAGCAAAAAACGCACCCAAAAGTTGAAGTTCTCATTTGATGTTCAAGAAATTGTTATTTTATGCCACATTGTAAGTTTAAAATTCAAAACAGTCATAGAGCCGAAAACACTTTTTTGACACTTTTGGTACTTTTGACTGACAAAATGATTTTTTTTAGCAACAAATGCACCCAAAAGTTGAAGTTCTCATTTGATGTTCAAGAAAGTTTTATTTTTTCTTATGTTGTCAGTTGAAATTTCAAACCAGTAATAGTTAGAGCCGAAAACGCTTTTTTGACACTTTTGGTACTTTTGACTGACAAAATGATTTTTTTTAGAAACAAATGCACCCAAAAGTTGAAGTTCTCATTTGATGTTCAAGAAAGTTTTATTTTTTCTCATGTTGTCAGTTGAAATTTCAAACCAGTAATAGTTAGAGCCGAAAACACTTTTTTGACACTTTTGGCACTTTTGAGTGACAAAATGATTTTTTTTAGAAACAAATGCACCCAAAAGTTGAAGTTCTCATTTGATGTTCAAGAAAGTTTTATTTTTTCTCATGTTGTCAGTTGAAATTTCAAACCAGTAATAGTTAGAGCCGAAAACACTTTTTTGACACTTTTGGCACTTTTGAGTGACAAAATGATTTTTTTTAGAAACAAATGCACCCAAAAGTTGAAGTTCTCATTTGATGTTCAAGAAAGTTTTATTTTTTCTCATGTTGTCAGTTGAAACTTCAAACCAGTAATAGTTAGAGCCGAAAAATCTTTTTTGAAACTTTTGGCACTTTTGACTGACAAAATGATTTTTTTTAGAAACAAATGCACCCAAAAGTTGAAGTTCTCATTTGCAGTTCAAGAAAGTGTTATTTTATGCAACGTTGTAAGTTTAAAATTCAAAACAGTCATAGAGCCGAAAACGCTTTTTTGACATTTTTGGCACTTTTGACTGACAAAATGATTTTTTAGCAAAAATCGCACCCAAAAGTTGAAGTTCTCATTTGATGTTCAAGAAATTGTTATTTTATGCCACATTGTAAGTTTAAAATTCAAAACAGTCATAGAGCCGAAAACGCTTTTTTGACACTTTTGGTACTTTTGACTGACAAAATGATTTGTTTTAGCAACAAATGCACCCAAAAGTTGAAGTTCTCATTTGACGTTCAAGAAAGTTTTATTTTTTCTCATGTTGTCAGTTGAAACTTCAAACCAGTAATAGTTAGAGCCGAAAACACTTTTTTGACACTTTTGGCACTTTTGACTGACAAAATGATTTTTTTTAGAAACAAATGCACCCAAAAGTTGAAGTTCTCATTTGATGTTCAAGAAAGTTTTATTTTTTCTCATGTTGTCAGTTGAAACTTCAAACCAGTAATAGTTAGAGCCGAAAACACTTTTTTGACACTTTTGGCACTTTTGACTGACAAAATGATTTTTTTTAGAAACAAATGCACCCAAAAGTTGAAGTTCTCATTTGATGTTCAAGAAAGTGTTATTTTATGCCACATTGTAAGTTTAAAATTCAAAACAGTCATAGAGCCGAAAACGCTTTTTTGACACTTTTGGCACTTTTGACTGACAAAATGATTTTTTAGAAGAAAACGCACCCAAAAGTTGAAGTTCTCATTTGATGTTCAAGAAATTGTTATTTTATGCCACATTGTAAGTTTAAAATTCAAATCAGTCATAGAGCCAAAAACGCTTTTTTGACACTTTTGACTGACAAAATGATTTTGTTTAGAAACAAATGCACCCAAAAGTTGAAGTTCTCATTTGCAGTTCAAGAAAGTGTTATTTTATGCAACTTTGTAAGTTTAAAATTCAAAACAGTCATAGAGCCGAAAACGCTTTTTTGACATTTTTGGCACTTTTGACTGACAAAATGATTTTTTTTAGCAACAAATGCACCCAAAAGTTTAAGTTCTCATTTGATGTTCAAGAAAGTTTTATATTTTCTCATGTTGTCAGTTGAAACTTCAAACCAGTAATAGTTAGAGCCGAAAACACTTTTTTGACACTTTTGGCACTTTTGACTGACAAAATGATTTTTTTTTTAAACAAATGCACCCAAAAGTTGAAGTTCTCATTTGCAGTTCAAGAAAGTGTTATTTTATGCAACGTTGTAAGTTTAAAATTCAAAACAGTCATAGAGCCGAAAACGCTTTTTTGACATTTTTGGCACTTTTGACTGAAAAAATAATTTTTTAGCAAAAAACGCACCCAAAAGTTGAAGTTCTCATTTGATGTTCAAGAAAGTGTTATTTTATGCCACATTGTAAGTTTAAAATTCAAAACAGTCATAGAGCCGAAAACGCTTTTTTGACACTTTTGGTACTTTTGACTGACAAAATGATTTTCTTTTAGCAACAAATGCACCCAAAAGTTGAAGTTCTCATTTGATGTTCAAGAAAGTTTTATTTTTTCTCATGTTGTCAGTTGAAACTTCAAACCAGTAATAGTTAGAGCCGAAAACACTTTTTTGACACTTTTGGCACTTTTGACTGACAAAATGATTTTTTTTAGAAACAAATGCACCCAAAAGTCAAAGTTCTCATTTGCAGTTCAAGAAAGTGTTATTTTATGCAACGTTGTAAGTTTAAAATTCAAAACAGTCATAGAGCCGAAAATGCTTTTTTCGACATTTTTGGCACTTTTGACTGACAAAATGATTTTTTAGCAAAAAACGCACCCAAAAGTCAAAGTTCTCATTTGCAGTTCAAGAAAGTGTTATTTTATGCAACGTTGTAAGTTTAAAATTCAAAACAGTCATAGAGCCGAAAACACTTTTTTGACATTTTTGGCACTTTTGACTGACAAAATGATTTTTTAGCAAAAAACGCACCCAAAAGTTGAAGTTCTCATTTGATGTTCAAGAAATTGTTATTTTATGCCACATTGTAAGTTTAAAATTCAAAACAGTCATAGAGCCGAAAACACTTTTTTGACACTTTTGGTACTTTTGACTGACAAAATGATTTTTTTTAGCAACAAATGCACCCAAAAGTTGAAGTTCTCATTTGATGTTCAAGAAAGTTTTATTTTTTCTTATGTTGTCAGTTGAAATTTCAAACCAGTAATAGTTAGAGCCGAAAACGCTTTTTTGACACTTTTGGTACTTTTGACTGACAAAATGATTTTTTTTAGCAACAAATGCACCCAAAAGTTGAAGTTCTCATTTGATGTTCAAGAAAGTTTTATTTTTTCTCATGTTGTCAGTTGAAATTTCAAACCAGTAATAGTTAGAGCCGAAAACACTTTTTTGACACTTTTGGTACTTTTGAGTGACAAAATGATTTTTTTTAGAAACAAATGCACCCAAAAGTTGAAGTTCTCATTTGATGTTCAAGAAAGTTTTATTTTTTCTCATGTTGTCAGTTGAAACTTCAAACCAGTAATAGTTAGAGCCGAAAACACTTTTTTGACACTTTTGGCACTTTTGACTGACAAAATGATTTTTTTTAGAAACAAATGCACCCAAAAGTCAAAGTTCTCATTTGCAGTTCAAGAAAGTGTTATTTTATGCAACGTTGTAAGTTTAAAATTCAAAACAGTCATAGAGCCGAAAACGCTTTTTTGACATTTTTGGCACTTTTGACTGACAAAATGATTTTTTAGCAAAAAACGCACCCAAAAGTTGAAGTTCTCATTTGATGTTCAAGAAATTGTTATTTTATGCCACATTGTAAGTTTAAAATTCAAAACAGTCATAGAGCCGAAAACGCTTTTTTGACACTTTTGGTACTTTTGACTGACAAAATGACTTTCTTTTAGCAACAAATGCACCCAAAAGTTGAAGTTCTCATTTGATGTTCAAGAAAGTTTTATTTTTTCTCATGTCAGTTGAAACTTCAAACCAGTAATAGTTAGAGCCGAAAACACGTTTTTGGCACTTTTGACTGACAAAATGATTTTTTTTAGAAACAAATGCACCCAAAAGTTGAAGTTCTCATTTGCAGTTCAAGAAAGTGTTATTTTATGCAATGTTGTAAGTTTAAAATTCAAAACAGTCATAGAGCCGAAAACGCTTTTTTGACACTTTTGGCACTTTTGACTGACAAAATGATTTTTTAGCAAAAAACGCACCCAAAAGTTGAAGTTCTCATTTGATGTTCAAGAAATTGTTATTTTATGCCACATTGTAAGTTAAAAATTCAAAACAGTCATAGAGCCGAAAACGCTTTTTTGACACTTTTGGCACTTTTGACTGACAAAATGATTTTTTTTTTAAACAAATGCACCCAAAAGTTGAAGTTCTCATTTGATGTTCAAGAAAGTTTTATTTTTTCTCATGTTGTCAGTTGAAACTTCAAACCAGTAATAGTTAGAGCCGAAAACACTTTTTTGACACTTTTGGCACTTTTGACTGACAAAATGATTTTTTTTAGAAACAAATGCACCCAAAAGTCAAAGTTCTCATTTGCAGTTCAAGAAAGTGTTATTTTATGCAACGTTGTAAGTTTAAAATTCAAAACAGTCATAGAGCCGAAAATGCTTTTTTCGACATTTTTGGCACTTTTGACTGACAAAATGATTTTTTAGCAAAAAACGCACCCAAAAGTCAAAGTTCTCATTTGCAGTTCAAGAAAGTGTTATTTTATGCAACGTTGTAAGTTTAAAATTCAAAACAGTCATAGAGCCGAAAACGCTTTTTTGACATTTTTGGCACTTTTGACTGACAAAATGATTTTTTAGCAAAAAACGCACCCAAAAGTTGAAGTTCTCATTTGATGTTCAAGAAATTGTTATTTTATGCCACATTGTAAGTTAAAAATTCAAAACAGTCATAGAGCCGAAAACGCTTTTTTGACACTTTTGGCACTTTTGACTGACAAAATGATTTTTTAGAAAAAAACGCACCCAAAAGTTGAAGTTCTCATTTGATGTTCAAGAAATTGTTATTTTATGCAACATTGTAAGTTTAAAATTCAAAACAGTCATAGAGCCGAAAACACTTTTTTGACACTTTTGGTACTTTTGACTGACAAAATGATTTTTTAGCAAAAAACGCACCCAAAAGTTGAAGTTCTCATTTGATGTTCAAGAAATTGTTATTTTATGCCACATTGTAAGTTTAAAATTCAAAACAGTCATAGAGCCGAAAACACTTTTTTGACACTTTTGGTACTTTTGACTGACAAAATGATTTTTTAGCAAAAAACGCACCCAAAAGTTGAAGTTCTCATTTGATGTTCAAGAAAGTGTTATTTTATGCAACGTTGTAAGTTTAAAATTCAAAACAGTCATAGAGCCGAAAACGCTTTTTTGACATTTTTGGCACTTTTGACTGACAAAATGATTTTTTAGCAAAAAACGCACCCAAAAGTTGAAGTTCTCATTTGATGTTCAAGAAATTGTTATTTTATGCCACATTGTAAGTTTAAAATTCAAAACAGTCATAGAGCCGAAAACACTTTTTTGACACTTTTGACTGACAAAATGATTTTTTTTAGCAACAAATGCACCCAAAAGTTGAAGTTCTCATTTGATGTTCAAGAAAGTTTTATTTTTTCTCATGTTGTCTGTTGAAATTTCAAACCAGTAATAGTTAGAGCCGAAAACGCTTTTTTGACACTTTTGGTACTCTTGACTGACAAAATAATTTTTTTTAGCAACAAATGCACCCAAAAGTTGAAGTTCTCATTTGATGTTCAAGAAAGTTTTATTTTTTCTCATGTTGTCAGTTGAAATTTCAAACCAGTAATAGTTAGAGCCGAAAACACTTTTTTGACACTTTTGGTACTTTTGAGTGACAAAATGATTTTTTTTAGAAACAAATGCACCCAAAAGTTGAAGTTCTCATTTGATGTTCAAGAAAGTTTTATTTTTTCTCATGTTGTCAGTTGAAACTTCAAACCAGTAATAGTTAGAGCCGAAAAATCTTTTTTGAAACTTTTGGCACTTTTGACTGACAAAATGATTTTTTTTAGAAACAAATGCACCCAAAAGTTGAAGTTCTCATTTGCAGTTCAAGAAAGTGTTATTTTATGCAACGTTGTAAGTTTAAAATTCAAAACAGTCATAGAGCCGAAAACGCTTTTTTGACATTTTTGGCACTTTTGACTGACAAAATGATTTTTTAGCAAAAATCGCACCCAAAAGTTGAAGTTCTCATTTGATGTTCAAGAAATTGTTATTTTATGCCACATTGTAAGTTTAAAATTCAAAACAGTCATAGAGCCGAAAACGCTTTTTTGACACTTTTGGTACTTTTGACTGACAAAATGATTTGTTTTAGCAACAAATGCACCCAAAAGTTGAAGTTCTCATTTGACGTTCAAGAAAGTTTTATTTTTTCTCATGTTGTCAGTTGAAACTTCAAACCAGTAATAGTTAGAGCCGAAAACACTTTTTTGACACTTTTGGCACTTTTGACTGACAAAATGATTTTTTTTAGAAACAAATGCACCCAAAAGTTGAAGTTCTCATTTGATGTTCAAGAAAGTTTTATTTTTTCTCATGTTGTCAGTTGAAACTTCAAACCAGTAATAGTTAGAGCCGAAAACACTTTTTTGACACTTTTGGCACTTTTGACTGACAAAATGATTTTTTTTAGAAACAAATGCACCCAAAAGTTGAAGTTCTCATTTGATGTTCAAGAAAGTGTTATTTTATGCCACATTGTAAGTTTAAAATTCAAAACAGTCATAGAGCCGAAAACGCTTTTTTGACACTTTTGGCACTTTTGACTGACAAAATGATTTTTTAGAAGAAAACGCACCCAAAAGTTGAAGTTCTCATTTGATGTTCAAGAAATTGTTATTTTATGCCACATTGTAAGTTTAAAATTCAAATCAGTCATAGAGCCAAAAACGCTTTTTTGACACTTTTGACTGACAAAATGATTTTGTTTAGAAACAAATGCACCCAAAAGTTGAAGTTCTCATTTGCAGTTCAAGAAAGTGTTATTTTATGCAACTTTGTAAGTTTAAAATTCAAAACAGTCATAGAGCCGAAAACGCTTTTTTGACATTTTTGGCACTTTTGACTGACAAAATGATTTTTTTTAGCAACAAATGCACCCAAAAGTTTAAGTTCTCATTTGATGTTCAAGAAAGTTTTATATTTTCTCATGTTGTCAGTTGAAACTTCAAACCAGTAATAGTTAGAGCCGAAAACACTTTTTTGACACTTTTGGCACTTTTGACTGACAAAATGATTTTTTTTTTAAACAAATGCACCCAAAAGTTGAAGTTCTCATTTGCAGTTCAAGAAAGTGTTATTTTATGCAACGTTGTAAGTTTAAAATTCAAAACAGTCATAGAGCCGAAAACGCTTTTTTGACATTTTTGGCACTTTTAACTGAAAAAATAATTTTTTAGCAAAAAACGCACCCAAAAGTTGAAGTTCTCATTTGATGTTCAAGAAAGTGTTATTTTATGCCACATTGTAAGTTTAAAATTCAAAACAGTCATAGAGCCGAAAACGCTTTTTTGACACTTTTGGTACTTTTGACTGACAAAATGATTTTCTTTTAGCAACAAATGCACCCAAAAGTTGAAGTTCTCATTTGATGTTCAAGAAAGTTTTATTTTTTCTCATGTTGTCAGTTGAAACTTCAAACCAGTAATAGTTAGAGCCGAAAACACTTTTTTGACACTTTTGGCACTTTTGACTGACAAAATGATTTTTTTTAGAAACAAATGCACCCAAAAGTCAAAGTTCTCATTTGCAGTTCAAGAAAGTGTTATTTTATGCAACGTTGTAAGTTTAAAATTCAAAACAGTCATAGAGCCGAAAATGCTTTTTTCGACATTTTTGGCACTTTTGACTGACAAAATGATTTTTTAGCAAAAAACGCACCCAAAAGTCAAAGTTCTCATTTGCAGTTCAAGAAAGTGTTATTTTATGCAACGTTGTAAGTTTAAAATTCAAAACAGTCATAGAGCCGAAAACACTTTTTTGACATTTTTGGCACTTTTGACTGACAAAATGATTTTTTAGCAAAAAACGCACCCAAAAGTTGAAGTTCTCATTTGATGTTCAAGAAATTGTTATTTTATGCCACATTGTAAGTTTAAAATTCAAAACAGTCATAGAGCCGAAAACACTTTTTTGACACTTTTGGTACTTTTGACTGACAAAATGATTTTTTTTAGCAACAAATGCACCCAAAAGTTGAAGTTCTCATTTGATGTTCAAGAAAGTTTTATTTTTTCTTATGTTGTCAGTTGAAATTTCAAACCAGTAATAGTTAGAGCCGAAAACGCTTTTTTGACACTTTTGGTACTTTTGACTGACAAAATGATTTTTTTTAGCAACAAATGCACCCAAAAGTTGAAGTTCTCATTTGATGTTCAAGAAAGTTTTATTTTTTCTCATGTTGTCAGTTGAAATTTCAAACCAGTAATAGTTAGAGCCGAAAACACTTTTTTGACACTTTTGGTACTTTTGAGTGACAAAATGATTTTTTTTAGAAACAAATGCACCCAAAAGTTGAAGTTCTCATTTGATGTTCAAGAAAGTTTTATTTTTTCTCATGTTGTCAGTTGAAACTTCAAACCAGTAATAGTTAGAGCCGAAAACACTTTTTTGACACTTTTGGCACTTTTGACTGACAAAATGATTTTTTTTAGAAACAAATGCACCCAAAAGTCAAAGTTCTCATTTGCAGTTCAAGAAAGTGTTATTTTATGCAACGTTGTAAGTTTAAAATTCAAAACAGTCATAGAGCCGAAAACGCTTTTTTGACATTTTTGGCACTTTTGACTGACAAAATGATTTTTTAGCAAAAAACGCACCCAAAAGTTGAAGTTCTCATTTGATGTTCAAGAAATTGTTATTTTATGCCACATTGTAAGTTTAAAATTCAAAACAGTCATAGAGCCGAAAACACTTTTTTGACACTTTTGACTGACAAAATGATTTTTTTTAGCAACAAATGCACCCAAAAGTTGAAGTTCTCATTTGATGTTCAAGAAAGTTTTATTTTTTCTCATGTTGTCTGTTGAAATTTCAAACCAGTAATAGTTAGAGCCGAAAACGCTTTTTTGACACTTTTGGTACTCTTGACTGACAAAATAATTTTTTTTAGCAACAAATGCACCCAAAAGTTGAAGTTCTCATTTGATGTTCAAGAAAGTTTTATTTTTTCTCATGTTGTCAGTTGAAACTTCAAACCAGTAATAGTTAGAGCCGAAAACACTTTTTTGACACTTTTGGCACTTTTGACTGACAAAATGATTTTTTTTAGAAACAAATGCACCCAAAAGTTGAAGTTCTCATTTGATGTTCAAGAAAGTGTTATTTTATGCCACATTGTAAGTTTAAAATTCAAAACAGTCATAGAGCCGAAAACGCTTTTTTGACACTTTTGGCACTTTTGACTGACAAAATGATTTTTTAGAAAAAAACGCACCCAAAAGTTGAAGTTCTCATTTGATGTTCAAGAAATTGTTATTTTATGCCACATTGTAAGTTTAAAATTCAAATCAGTCATAGAGCCAAAAACGCTTTTTTGACACTTTTGACTGACAAAATGATTTTGTTTAGAAACAATCGACCCAAAAGTTGAAGTTCTCATTTGCAGTTCAAGAAAGTGTTATTTTATGCAACGTTGTAAGTTTAAAATTCAAAACAGTCATAGAGCCGAAAACGCTTTTTTGACATTTTTGGCACTTTTGACTGACAAAATGATTTTTTTTAGCAACAAATGCACCCAAAAGTTTAAGTTCTCATTTGATGTTCAAGAAAGTTTTATATTTTCTCATGTTGTCAGTTGAAACTTCAAACCAGTAATAGTTAGAGCCGAAAACACTTTTTTGACACTTTTGGCACTTTTGACTGACAAAATGATTTTTTTTTTTAAACAAATGCACCCAAAAGTTGAAGTTCTCATTTGCAGTTCAAGAAAGTGTTATTTTATGCAACGTTGTAAGTTTAAAATTCAAAACAGTCATAGAGCCGAAAACGCTTTTTTGACATTTTTGGCACTTTTGACTGAAAAAATAATTTTTTAGCAAAAAACGCACCCAAAAGTTGAAGTTGTCATTTGATGTTCAAGAAAGTGTTATTTTATGCCACATTGTAAGTTTAAAATTCAAAACAGTCATAGAGCCGAAAACGCTTTTTTGACACTTTTGGTACTTTTGACTGACAAAATGATTTTCTTTTAGCAACAAATGCACCCAAAAGTTGAAGTTCTCATTTGATGTTCAAGAAAGTTTTATTTTTTCTCATGTTGTCAGTTGAAACTTCAAACCAGTAATAGTTAGAGCCGAAAACACTTTTTTGACACTTTTGGCACTTTTGACTGACAAAATGATTTTTTTTAGAAACAAATGCACCCAAAAGTCAAAGTTCTCATTTGCAGTTCAAGAAAGTGTTATTTTATGCAACGTTGTAAGTTTAAAATTCAAAACAGTCATAGAGCCGAAAATGCTTTTTTCGACATTTTTGGCACTTTTGACTGACAAAATGATTTTTTAGCAAAAAACGCACCCAAAAGTCAAAGTTCTCATTTGCAGTTCAAGAAAGTGTTATTTTATGCAACGTTGTAAGTTTAAAATTCAAAACAGTCATAGAGCCGAAAACGCTTTTTTGACACTTTTGGCACTTTTGACTGACAAAATGATTTTTTTTAGAAACAAATGCACCCAAAAGTCAAAGTTCTCATTTGCAGTTCAAGAAAGTGTTATTTTATGCAACGTTGTAAGTTTAAAATTCAAAACAGTCATAGAGCCGAAAATGCTTTTTTTCGACATTTTTGGCACTTTTGACTGACAAAATGATTTTTTAGCAAAAAACGCACCCAAAAGGTGAAGTTCTCATTTGATGTTCAAGAAATTGTTATTTTATGCCACATTGTAAGTTTAAAATTCAAAACAGTCATAGAGCCGAAAACACTTTTTTGACACTTTTGGTACTTTTGACTGACAAAATGATTTTTTTTAGCAACAAATGCACCCAAAAGTTGAAGTTCTCATTTGATGTTCAAGAAAGTTTTATTTTTTCTCATGTTGTCAGTTGAAATTTCAAACCAGTAATAGTTAGAGCCGAAAACGCTTTTTTGACACTTTTGGTACTTTTGACTGACAAAATGATTTTTTTTAGCAACAAATGCACCCAAAAGTTGAAGTTCTCATTTGATGTTCAAGAAAGTTTTATTTTTTCTCATGTTGTCAGTTGAAATTTCAAACCAGTAATAGTTAGAGCCGAAAACACTTTTTTGACACTTTTGGCACTTTTGAGTGACAAAATGATTTTTTTTAGAAACAAATGCACCCAAAAGTTGAAGTTCTCATTTGATGTTCAAGAAAGTTTTATTTTTTCTCATGTTGTCAGTTGAAACTTCAAACCAGTAATAGTTAGAGCCGAAAACACTTTTTTGACACTTTTGGCACTTTTGACTGACAAAATGATTTTTTTTAGAAACAAATGCACCCAAAAGTCAAAGTTCTCATTTGCAGTTCAAGAAAGTGTTATTTTATGCAACGTTGTAAGTTTAAAATTCAAAACAGTCATAGAGCCGAAAACGCTTTTTTGACATTTTTGGCACTTTTGACTGACAAAATGATTTTTTTTAGAAACAAATGCACCCAAAAGTCAAAGTTCTCATTTGCAGTTCAAGAAAGTGTTATTTTATGCAACGTTGTAAGTTTAAAATTCAAAACAGTCATAGAGCCGAAAATGCTTTTTTCGACATTTTTGGCACTTTTGACTGACAAAATGATTTTTTAGCAAAAAACGCACCCAAAAGTCAAAGTTCTCATTTGCAGTTCAAGAAAGTGTTATTTTATGCAACGTTGTAAGTTTAAAATTCAAAACAGTCATAGAGCCGAAAACGCTTTTTTGACATTTTTGGCACTTTTGACTGACAAAATGATTTTTTAGCAAAAAACGCACCCAAAAGTTGAAGTTCTCATTTGATGTTCAAGAAATTGTTATTTTATGCCACATTGTAAGTTTAAAATTCAAAACAGTCATAGAGCCGAAAACACTTTTTTGACACTTTTGGTACTTTTGAGTGACAAAATGATTTTTTTTAGCAACAAATGCACCCAAAAGTTGAAGTTCTCATTTGATGTTCAAGAAAGTTTTATTTTTTCTCATGTTGTCAGTTGAAATTTCAAACCAGTAATAGTTAGAGCCGAAAACGCTTTTTTGACACTTTTGGTACTTTTGACTGACAAAATGATTTTTTTTTAGCAACAAATGCACCCAAAAGTTGAAGTTCTCATTTGATGTTCAAGAAAGTTTTATTTTTTCTCATGTTGTCAGTTGAAATTTCAAACCAGTAATAGTTAGAGCCGAAAACACTTTTTTGACACTTTTGGCACTTTTGAGTGACAAAATGATTTTTTTAGAAACAAATGCACCCAAAAGTTGAAGTTCTCATTTGATGTTCAAGAAAGTTTTATTTTTTCTCATGTTGTCAGTTGAAACTTCAAACCAGTAATAGTTAGAGCCGAAAACACTTTTTTGACACTTTTGGCACTTTTGACTGACAAAATGATTTTTTTTAGAAACAAATGCACCCAAAAGTCAAAGTTCTCATTTGCAGTTCAAGAAAGTGTTATTTTATGCAACGTTGTAAGTTTAAAATTCAAAACAGTCATAGAGCCGAAAACGCTTTTTTGACATTTTTGGCACTTTTGACTGACAAAATGATTTTTTTTTTTAAACAAATGCACCCAAAAGTTGAAGTTCTCATTTGCAGTTCAAGAAAGTGTTATTTTATGCAACGTTGTAAGTTTAAAATTCAAAACAGTCATAGAGCCGAAAACGCTTTTTTGACATTTTTGGCACTTTTGACTGAAAAAATAATTTTTTAGCAAAAAACGCACCCAAAAGTTGAAGTTCTCATTTGATGTTCAAGAAAGTGTTATTTTATGCCACATTGTAAGT
The DNA here is from genome assembly GCF_053564925.1 of Oryzias latipes. Lineage (NCBI taxonomy): Eukaryota > Metazoa > Chordata > Actinopteri > Beloniformes > Adrianichthyidae > Oryzias > Oryzias latipes. The sequence continues at coordinate 669,372 of NC_136240.1, forward strand.
TTAAAATTCAAAACAGTCATAGAGCCGAAAACGCTTTTTTGACACTTTTGGTACTTTTGACTGACAAAATGATTTTCTTTTAGCAACAAATGCACCCAAAAGTTGAAGTTCTCATTTGATGTTCAAGAAAGTTTTATTTTTTCTCATGTTGTCAGTTGAAACTTCAAACCAGTAATAGTTAGAGCCGAAAACACTTTTTTGACACTTTTGGCACTTTTGACTGACAAAATGATTTTTTTTAGAAACAAATGCACCCAAAAGTCAAAGTTCTCATTTGCAGTTCAAGAAAGTGTTATTTTATGCAACGTTGTAAGTTTAAAATTCAAAACAGTCATAGAGCCGAAAATGCTTTTTTCGACATTTTTGGCACTTTTGACTGACAAAATGATTTTTTAGCAAAAAACGCACCCAAAAGTCAAAGTTCTCATTTGCAGTTCAAGAAAGTGTTATTTTATGCAACGTTGTAAGTTTAAAATTCAAAACAGTCATAGAGCCGAAAACGCTTTTTTGACATTTTTGGCACTTTTGACTGACAAAATGATTTTTTAGCAAAAAACGCACCCAAAAGTTGAAGTTCTCATTTGATGTTCAAGAAAGTTTAATTTTTTCTCATGTTGTCAGTTGAAATTTCAAACCAGTAATAGTTAGAGCCGAAAACGCTTTTTTGACACTTTTGGTACTTTTGACTGACAAAATGATTTTTTTTAGCAACAAATGCACCCAAAAGTTGAAGTTCTCATTTGATGTTCAAGAAAGTTTTATTTTTTCTCATGTTGTCAGTTGAAATTTCAAACCAGTAATAGTTAGAGCCGAAAACACTTTTTTGACACTTTTGGCACTTTTGAGTGACAAAATGATTTTTTTTAGAAACAAATGCACCCAAAAGTTGAAGTTCTCATTTGCAGTTCAAGAAAGTGTTATTTTATGCAATGTTGTCAGTTGAAACTTCAAACCAGTAATAGTTAGAGCCGAAAACACTTTTTTGACACTTTTGGCACTTTTGACTGACAAAATGATTTTTTTTAGAAACAAATGCACCCAAAAGTCAAAGTTCTCATTTGCAGTTCAAGAAAGTGTTATTTTATGCAACGTTGTAAGTTTAAAATTCAAAACAGTCATAGAGCCGAAAACGCTTTTTTGACATTTTTGGCACTTTTGACTGAAAAAATAATTTTTTAGCAAAAAACGCACCCAAAAGTTGAAGTTCTCATTTGATGTTCAAGAAAGTGTTATTTTATGCCACATTGTAAGTTTAAAATTCAAAACAGTCATAGAGCCGAAAACGCTTTTTTGACACTTTTGGTACTTTTGACTGACAAAATGATTTTCTTTTAGCAACAAATGCACCCAAAAGTTGAAGTTCTCATTTGATGTTCAAGAAAGTTTTATTTTTTCTCATGTTGTCAGTTGAAACTTCAAACCAGTAATAGTTAGAGCCGAAAACACTTTTTTGACACTTTTGGCACTTTTGACTGACAAAATGATTTTTTTTAGAAACAAATGCACCCAAAAGTCAAAGTTCTCATTTGCAGTTCAAGAAAGTGTTATTTTATGCAACGTTGTAAGTTTAAAATTCAAAACAGTCATAGAGCCGAAAATGCTTTTTTCGACATTTTTGGCACTTTTGACTGACAAAATGATTTTTTAGCAAAAAACGCACCCAAAAGTCAAAGTTCTCATTTGATGTTCAAGAAAGTGTTATTTTATGCCACATTGTAAGTTTAAAATTCAAAACAGTCATAGAGCCGAAAACGCTTTTTTGACACTTTTGGTACTTTTGACTGACAAAATGATTTTCTTTTAGCAACAAATGCACCCAAAAGTTGAAGTTCTCATTTGATGTTCAAGAAAGTTTTATTTTTTCTCATGTTGTCAGTTGAAACTTCAAACCAGTAATAATTAGAGCCGAAAACACTTTTTTGACACTTTTGGCACTTTTGACTGACAAAATGATTTTTTTTAGAAACAAATGCACCCAAAAGTCAAAGTTCTCATTTGCAGTTCAAGAAAGTGTTATTTTATGCAACGTTGTAAGTTTAAAATTCAAAACAGTCATAGAGCCGAAAATGCTTTTTTCGACATTTTTGGCACTTTTGACTGACAAAATGATTTTTTAGCAAAAAACGCACCCAAAAGTCAAAGTTCTCATTTGCAGTTCAAGAAAGTGTTATTTTATGCAACGTTGTAAGTTTAAAATTCAAAACAGTCATAGAGCCGAAAACGCTTTTTTGACATTTTTGGCACTTTTGACTGACAAAATGATTTTTTAGCAAAAAACGCACCCAAAAGTTGAAGTTCTCATTTGATGTTCAAGAAATTGTTATTTTATGCCACATTGTAAGTTTAAAATTCAAAACAGTCATAGAGCCGAAAACACTTTTTTGACACTTTTGGTACTTTTGACTGACAAAATGATTTTTTTTAGCAACAAATGCACCCAAAAGTTGAAGTTCTCATTTGATGTTCAAGAAAGTTTTATTTTTTCTCATGTTGTCAGTTGAAATTTCAAAACAGTAATAGTTAGAGCCGAAAACGCTTTTTTGACACTTTTGGTACTTTTGACTGACAAAATGATTTTTTTTAGCAACAAATGCACCCAATAGTTGAAGTTCTCATTTGATGTTCAAGAAAGTGTTATTTTTTCTCATGTTGTCAGTTGAAATTTCAAACCAGTAATAGTTAGAGCCGAAAACACTTTTTTGACACTTTTGGCACTTTTGAGTGACAAAATGATTTTTTTTAGAAACAAATGCACCCAAAAGTTGAAGTTCTCATTTGATGTTCAAGAAAGTTTTATTTTTTCTCATGTTGTCAGTTGAAACTTCAAACCAGTAATAGTTAGAGCCGAAAACACTTTTTTGACACTTTTGGCACTTTTGACTGACAAAATGATTTTTTTTAGAAACAAATGCACCCAAAAGTCAAAGTTCTCATTTGCAGTTCAAGAAAGTGTTATTTTATGCAACGTTGTAAGTTTAAAATTCAAAACAGTCATAGAGCCGAAAACGCTTTTTTGACATTTTTGGCACTTTTGACTGACAAAATGATTTTTTAGCAAAAAACGCACCCAAAAGTTGAAGTTCTCATTTGATGTTTAAGAAAGTTTAATTTTTTCTCATGTTGTCAGTTGAAATTTCAAACCAGTAATAGTTAGAGCCGAAAACGCTTTTTTGACACTTTTGGTACTTTTGACTGACAAAATGATTTTTTTTAGCAACAAATGCACCCAAAAGTTGAAGTTCTCATTTGATGTTCAAGAAAGTTTTATTTTTTCTCATGTTGTCAGTTGAAACTTCAAACCAGTAATAGTTAGAGCCGAAAACACTTTTTTGACACTTTTGGCACTTTTGACTGACAAAATGATTTTTTTTAGAAACAAATGCACCCAAAAGTCAAAGTTCTCATTTGCAGTTCAAGAAAGTGTTATTTTATGCAACGTTGTAAGTTTAAAATTCAAAACAGTCATAGAGCCGAAAATGCTTTTTTCGACATTTTTGGCACTTTTGACTGACAAAATGATTTTTTAGCAAAAAACGAACCCAAAAGTCAAAGTTCTCATTTGCAGTTCAAGAAAGTGTTATTTTATGCAACGTTGTAAGTTTAAAATTCAAAACAGTCATAGAGCCGAAAACGCTTTTTTGACATTTTTGGCACTTTTGACTGACAAAATGATTTTTTAGCAAAAAACGCACCCAAAAGTTGAAGTTCTCATTTGATGTTCAAGAAATTGTTATTTTATGCCACATTGTAAGTTTAAAATTCAAAACAGTCATAGAGCCGAAAACACTTTTTTGACACTTTTGGTACTTTTGACTGACAAAATGATTTTTTTTAGCAACAAATGCACCCAAAAGTTGAAGTTCTCATTTGATGTTCAAGAAAGTTTTATTTTTTCTCATGTTGTCAGTTGAAATTTCAAACCAGTAATAGTTAGAGCCGAAAACACTTTTTTGACACTTTTGGCACTTTTGAGTGACAAAATGATTTTTTTAGAAACAAATGCACCCAAAAGTTGAAGTTCTCATTTGATGTTCAAGAAAGTTTTATTTTTTCTCATGTTGTCAGTTGAAACTTCAAACCAGTAATAGTTAGAGCCGAAAACACTTTTTTGACACTTTTGGCACTTTTGACTGACAAAATGATTTTTTTTAGAAACAAATGCACCCAAAAGTCAAAGTTCTCATTTGCAGTTCAAGAAAGTGTTATTTTATGCAACGTTGTAAGTTTAAAATTCAAAACAGTCATAGAGCCGAAAACGCTTTTTTGACATTTTTGGCACTTTTGACTGACAAAATGATTTTTTTTTTTAAACAAATGCACCCAAAAGTTGAAGTTCTCATTTGCAGTTCAAGAAAGTGTTATTTTATGCAACGTTGTAAGTTTAAAATTCAAAACAGTCATAGAGCCGAAAACGCTTTTTTGACATTTTTGGCACTTTTGACTGAAAAAATAATTTTTTAGCAAAAAACGCACCCAAAAGTTGAAGTTCTCATTTGATGTTCAAGAAAGTGTTATTTTATGCCACATTGTAAGTTTAAAATTCAAAACAGTCATAGAGCCGAAAACGCTTTTTTGACACTTTTGGTACTTTTGACTGACAAAATGATTTTCTTTTAGCAACAAATGCACCCAAAAGTTGAAGTTCTCATTTGATGTTCAAGAAAGTTTTATTTTTTCTCATGTTGTCAGTTGAAACTTCAAACCAGTAATAGTTAGAGCCGAAAACACTTTTTTGACACTTTTGGCACTTTTGACTGACAAAATGATTTTTTTTAGAAACAAATGCACCCAAAAGTCAAAGTTCTCATTTGCAGTTCAAGAAAGTGTTATTTTATGCAACGTTGTAAGTTTAAAATTCAAAACAGTCATAGAGCCGAAAATGCTTTTTTCGACATTTTTGGCACTTTTGACTGACAAAATGATTTTTTAGCAAAAAACGCACCCAAAAGTCAAAGTTCTCATTTGCAGTTCAAGAAAGTGTTATTTTATGCAACGTTGTAAGTTTAAAATTCAAAACAGTCATAGAGCCGAAAACGCTTTTTTGACATTTTTGGCACTTTTGACTGACAAAATGATTTTTTAGCAAAAAACGCACCCAAAAGTTGAAGTTCTCATTTGATGTTCAAGAAAGTTTAATTTTTTCTCATGTTGTCAGTTGAAATTTCAAACCAGTAATAGTTAGAGCCGAAAACGCTTTTTTGACACTTTTGGTACTTTTGACTGACAAAATGATTTTTTTTAGCAACAAATGCACCCAAAAGTTGAAGTTCTCATTTGATGTTCAAGAAAGTTTTATTTTTTCTCATGTTGTCAGTTGAAATTTCAAACCAGTAATAGTTAGAGCCGAAAACACTTTTTTGACACTTTTGGCACTTTTGAGTGACAAAATGATTTTTTTTAGAAACAAATGCACCCAAAAGTTGAAGTTCTCATTTGCAGTTCAAGAAAGTGTTATTTTATGCAATGTTGTCAGTTGAAACTTCAAACCAGTAATAGTTAGAGCCGAAAACACTTTTTTGACACTTTTGGCACTTTTGACTGACAAAATGATTTTTTTTAGAAACAAATGCACCCAAAAGTCAAAGTTCTCATTTGCAGTTCAAGAAAGTGTTATTTTATGCAACGTTGTAAGTTTAAAATTCAAAACAGTCATAGAGCCGAAAACGCTTTTTTGACATTTTTGGCACTTTTGACTGACAAAATGATTTTTTTTTTTAAACAAATGCACCCAAAAGTTGAAGTTCTCATTTGCAGTTCAAGAAAGTGTTATTTTATGCAACGTTGTAAGTTTAAAATTCAAAACAGTCATAGAGCCGAAAACGCTTTTTTGACATTTTTGGCACTTTTGACTGAAAAAATAATTTTTTAGCAAAAAACGCACCCAAAAGTTGAAGTTCTCATTTGATGTTCAAGAAAGTGTTATTTTATGCCACATTGTAAGTTTAAAATTCAAAACAGTCATAGAGCCGAAAACGCTTTTTTGACACTTTTGGTACTTTTGACTGACAAAATGATTTTCTTTTAGCAACAAATGCACCCAAAAGTTGAAGTTCTCATTTGATGTTCAAGAAAGTTTTATTTTTTCTCATGTTGTCAGTTGAAACTTCAAACCAGTAATAGTTAGAGCCGAAAACACTTTTTTGACACTTTTGGCACTTTTGACTGACAAAATGATTTTTTTTAGAAACAAATGCACCCAAAAGTCAAAGTTCTCATTTGCAGTTCAAGAAAGTGTTATTTTATGCAACGTTGTAAGTTTAAAATTCAAAACAGTCATAGAGCCGAAAATGCTTTTTTCGACATTTTTGGCACTTTTGACTGACAAAATGATTTTTTAGCAAAAAACGCACCCAAAAGTCAAAGTTCTCATTTGATGTTCAAGAAAGTGTTATTTTATGCCACATTGTAAGTTTAAAATTCAAAACAGTCATAGAGCCGAAAACGCTTTTTTGACACTTTTGGTACTTTTGACTGACAAAATGATTTTCTTTTAGCAACAAATGCACCCAAAAGTTGAAGTTCTCATTTGATGTTCAAGAAAGTTTTATTTTTTCTCATGTTGTCAGTTGAAACTTCAAACCAGTAATAGTTAGAGCCGAAAACACTTTTTTGACACTTTTGGCACTTTTGACTGACAAAATGATTTTTTTTAGAAACAAATGCACCCAAAAGTCAAAGTTCTCATTTGCAGTTCAAGAAAGTGTTATTTTATGCAACGTTGTAAGTTTAAAATTCAAAACAGTCATAGAGCCGAAAATGCTTTTTTCGACATTTTTGGCACTTTTGACTGACAAAATGATTTTTTAGCAAAAAACGCACCCAAAAGTCAAAGTTCTCATTTGCAGTTCAAGAAAGTGTTATTTTATGCAACGTTGTAAGTTTAAAATTCAAAACAGTCATAGAGCCGAAAACGCTTTTTTGACATTTTTGGCACTTTTGACTGACAAAATGATTTTTTAGCAAAAAACGCACCCAAAAGTTGAAGTTCTCATTTGATGTTCAAGAAATTGTTATTTTATGCCACATTGTAAGTTTAAAATTCAAAACAGTCATAGAGCCGAAAACACTTTTTTGACACTTTTGGTACTTTTGACTGACAAAATGATTTTTTTTAGCAACAAATGCACCCAAAAGTTGAAGTTCTCATTTGATGTTCAAGAAAGTTTTATTTTTTCTCATGTTGTCAGTTGAAATTTCAAAACAGTAATAGTTAGAGCCGAAAACGCTTTTTTGACACTTTTGGTACTTTTGACTGACAAAATGATTTTTTTTAGCAACAAATGCACCCAATAGTTGAAGTTCTCATTTGATGTTCAAGAAAGTGTTATTTTTTCTCATGTTGTCAGTTGAAATTTCAAACCAGTAATAGTTAGAGCCGAAAACACTTTTTTGACACTTTTGGCACTTTTGAGTGACAAAATGATTTTTTTTAGAAACAAATGCACCCAAAAGTTGAAGTTCTCATTTGATGTTCAAGAAAGTTTTATTTTTTCTCATGTTGTCAGTTGAAACTTCAAACCAGTAATAGTTAGAGCCGAAAACACTTTTTTGACACTTTTGGCACTTTTGACTGACAAAATGATTTTTTTTAGAAACAAATGCACCCAAAAGTCAAAGTTCTCATTTGCAGTTCAAGAAAGTGTTATTTTATGCAACGTTGTAAGTTTAAAATTCAAAACAGTCATAGAGCCGAAAACGCTTTTTTGACATTTTTGGCACTTTTGACTGACAAAATGATTTTTTTTTTTAAACAAATGCACCCAAAAGTTGAAGTTCTCATTTGCAGTTCAAGAAAGTGTTATTTTATGCAACGTTGTAAGTTTAAAATTCAAAACAGTCATAGAGCCGAAAACGCTTTTTTGACATTTTTGGCACTTTTGACTGAAAAAATAATTTTTTAGCAAAAAACGCACCCAAAAGTTGAAGTTCTCATTTGATGTTCAAGAAAGTGTTATTTTATGCCACATTGTAAGTTTAAAATTCAAAACAGTCATAGAGCCGAAAACGCTTTTTTGACACTTTTGGTACTTTTGACTGACAAAATGATTTACTTTTAGCAACAAATGCACCCAAAAGTTGAAGTTCTCATTTGATGTTCAAGAAAGTTTTATTTTTTCTCATGTTGTCAGTTGAAACTTCAAACCAGTAATAGTTAGAGCCGAAAACACTTTTTTGACACTTTTGGCACTTTTGACTGACAAAATGATTTTTTTTAGAAACAAATGCACCCAAAAGTCAAAGTTCTCATTTGCAGTTCAAGAAAGTGTTATTTTATGCAACGTTGTAAGTTTAAAATTCAAAACAGTCATAGAGCCGAAAATGCTTTTTTCGACATTTTTGGCACTTTTGACTGACAAAATGATTTTTTAGCAAAAAACGCACCCAAAAGTCAAAGTTCTCATTTGCAGTTCAAGAAAGTGTTATTTTATGCAACGTTGTAAGTTTAAAATTCAAAACAGTCATAGAGCCGAAAACGCTTTTTTGACATTTTTGGCACTTTTGACTGACAAAATGATTTTTTAGCAAAAAACGCACCCAAAAGTTGAAGTTCTCATTTGATGTTCAAGAAATTGTTATTTTATGCCACATTGTAAGTTTAAAATTCAAAACAGTCATAGAGCCGAAAACACTTTTTTGACACTTTTGGTACTTTTGACTGACAAAATGATTTTTTTTAGCAACAAATGCACCCAAAAGTTGAAGTTCTCATTTGATGTTCAAGAAAGTTTAATTTTTTCTCATGTTGTCAGTTGAAATTTCAAACCAGTAATAGTTAGAGCCGTTAACGCTTTTTTGACACTTTTGGTACTTTTGACTGACAAAATGATTTTTTTTAGCAACAAATGCACCCAAAAGTTGAAGTTCTCATTTGATGTTCAAGAAAGTTTTATTTTTTCTCATGTTGTCAGTTGAAATTTCAAACCAGTAATAGTTAGAGCCGAAAACACTTTTTTGACACTTTTGGCACTTTTGAGTGACAAAATGATTTTTTTTAGAAACAAATGCACCCAAAAGTTGAAGTTCTCATTTGATGTTCAAGAAAGTTTTATTTTTTCTCATGTTGTCAGTTGAAACTTCAAACCAGTAATAGTTAGAGCCGAAAACACTTTTTTGACACTTTTGGCACTTTTGACTGACAAAATGATTTTTTTTTTAGCAACAAATGCACCCAAAAGTCAAAGTTCTCATTTGCAGTTCAAGAAAGTGTTATTTTATGCAACGTTGTAAGTTTAAAATTCAAAACAGTCATAGAGCCGAAAACGCTTTTTTGACATTTTTGGCACTTTTGACTGACAAAATGATTTTTTAGCAAAAAACGCACCCAAAAGTTGAAGTTCTCATTTGATGTTCAAGAAATTGTTATTTTATGCCACATTGTAAGTTTAAAATTCAAAACAGTCATAGAGCCGAAAACGCTTTTTTGACACTTTTGGCACTTTTGACTGACAAAATGATTTTTTAGAAAAAAACGCACCCAAAAGTTGAAGTTCTCATTTGATGTTCAAGAAATTGTTATTTTATGCCACATTGTAAGTTTAAAATTCAAAACAGTCATAGAGCCGAAAACGCTTTTTTGACACTTTTGGTACTTTTGACTGACAAAATGATTTTTTTTAGCAACAAATGCACCCAAAAGTTGAAGTTCTCATTTGATGTTCAAGAAAGTTTTATTTTTTCTCATGTCAGTTGAAACTTCAAACCAGTAATAGTTAGAGCCGAAAACACTTTTTTGGCACTTTTGACTGACAAAATGATTTTTTTTAGAAACAAATGCACCCAAAAGTTGAAGTTCTCATTTGCAGTTCAAGAAAGTGTTATTTTATGCAATGTTGTAAGTTTAAAATTCAAAACAGTCATAGAGCCGAAAACGCTTTTTTGACATTTTTGGCACTTTTGACTGACAAAATGATTTTTTAGCAAAAAACGCACCCAAAAGTTGAAGTTCTCATTTGATGTTCAAGAAATTGTTATTTTATGCCACATTGTAAGTTTAAAATTCAAAACAGTCATAGAGCCGAAAACGCTTTTTTGACACTTTTGGCACTTTTGACTGACAAAATGATTTTTTAGAAAAAAACGCACCCAAAAGTTGAAGTTCTCATTTGATGTTCAAGAAATTGTTATTTTATGCCACATTGTAAGTTTAAAATTCAAAACAGTCATAGAGCCGAAAACGCTTTTTTGACACTTTTGGTACTTTTGACTGACAAAATGATTTTTTTTAGCAACAAATGCAACCAAAAGTTGAAGTTCTCATTTGATGTTCAAGAAAGTTTTATTTTTTCTCATGTCAGTTGAAACTTCAAACCAGTAATAGTTAGAGCCGAAAACACTTTTTTGGCACTTTTGACTGACAAAATGATTTTTTTTAGAAACAAATGCACCCAAAAGTTGAAGTTCTCATTTGCAGTTCAAGAAAGTGTTATTTTATGCAATGTTGTAAGTTTAAAATTCAAAACAGTCATAGAGCCGAAAACGCTTTTTTGACATTTTTGGCACTTTTGACTGACAAAATGATTTTTTAGCAAAAAACGCACCCAAAAGTTGAAGTTCTCATTTGATGTTCAAGAAATTGTTATTTTATGCCACATTGTAAGTTTAAAATTCAAAACAGTCATAGAGCCGAAAACGCTTTTTTGACACTTTTGGCACTTTTGACTGACAAAATGATTTTTTAGAAAAAAACGCACCCAAAAGTTGAAGTTCTCATTTGATGTTCAAGAAATTGTTATTTTATGCCACATTGTAAGTTTAAAATTCAAAACAGTCATAGAGCCGAAAACGCTTTTTTGACACTTTTGGTACTTTTGACTGACAAAATGAATTTTTTTAGCAACAAATGCACCCAAAAGTTGAAGTTCTCATTTGATGTTCAAGAAAGTTTTATTTTTTCTCATGTCAGTTGAAACTTCAAACCAGTAATAGTTAGAGCCGAAAACACTTTTTTGACACTTTTGAGTGACAAAATGATTTTTTTTAGAAACAAATGCACCCAAAAGTTGAAGTTCTCATTTGCAGTTCAAGAAAGTGTTATTTTATGCAATGTTGTAAGTTTAAAATTCAAAACAATCATAGAGCCGAAAACGCTTTTTTGACATTTTTGGCACTTTTGACTGACAAAATGATTTTTAGCAAAAAAGGCACCCAAAAGTTGAAGTTCTCATTTGATGTTCAAGAAATTGTTATTTTATGCCACATTGTAAGTTTAAAATTCAAATCAGTCATAGAGCCAAAAACGCTTTTTTGACACTTTTGACTGACAAAATGATTTTGTTTAGAAACAAATGCACCCAAAAGTTGAAGTTCTCATTTGCAGTTCAAGAAAGTGTTATTTTATGCAACGTTGTAAGTTTAAAATTCAAAACAGTCATAGAGCCGAAAACGCTTTTTTGACATTTTTGGCACTTTTGACTGACAAAATGATTTTTTTTAGCAACAAATGCACCCAAAAGTTTAAGTTCTCATTTGATGTTCAAGAAAGTTTTATATTTTCTCATGTTGTCAGTTGAAACTTCAAACCAGTAATAGTTAGAGCCGAAAACACTTTTTTGACACTTTTGGCACTTTTGACTGACAAAATGATTTTTTTTTTAAACAAATGCACCCAAAAGTTGAAGTTCTCATTTGCAGTTCAAGAAAGTGTTATTTTATGCAACGTTGTAAGTTTAAAATTCAAAACAGTCATAGAGCCGAAAACGCTTTTTTGACATTTTTGGCACTTTTGACTGAAAAAATAATTTTTTAGCAAAAAACGAACCCAAAAGTTGAAGTTCTCATTTGATGTTCAAGAAAGTGTTATTTTATGCCACATTGTAAGTTTAAAATTCAAAACAGTCATAGAGCCGAAAACGCTTTTTTGACACTTTTGGTACTTTTGACTGACAAAATGATTTACTTTTAGCAACAAATGCACCCAAAAGTTGAAGTTCTCATTTGATGTTCAAAAAAGTTTTATTTTTTCTCATGTTGTCAGTTGAAACTTCAAACCAGTAATAGTTAGAGCCGAAAACACTTTTTTGACACTTTTGGCACTTTTGACTGACAAAATGATTTTTTTTAGAAACAAATGCACCCAAAAGTCAAAGTTCTCATTTGCAGTTCAAGAAAGTGTTATTTTATGCAACGTTGTAAGTTTAAAATTCAAAACAGTCATAGAGCCGAAAATGCTTTTTTCGACATTTTTGGCACTTTTGACTGACAAAATGATTTTTTAGCAAAAAACGCACCCAAAAGTCAAAGTTCTCATTTGCAGTTCAAGAAAGTGTTATTTTATGCAACGTTGTAAGTTTAAAATTCAAAACAGTCATAGAGCCGAAAACGCTTTTTTGACATTTTTGGCACTTTTGACTGACAAAATGATTTTTTAGCAAAAAACGCACCCAAAAGTTGAAGTTCTCATTTGATGTTCAAGAAATTGTTATTTTATGCCACATTGTAAGTTTAAAATTCAAAACAGTCATAGAGCCGAAAACACTTTTTTGACACTTTTGGTACTTTTGACTGACAAAATGATTTTTTAGCAAAAAACGCACCCAAAAGTTGAACTTCTCATTTGATGTTCAAGAAATTGTTATTTTATGCCACATTGTAAGTTTAAAATTCAAAACAGTCATAGAGCCGAAAACACTTTTTTGACACTTTTGGTACTTTTGACTGACAAAATGATTTTTTTTAGCAACAAATGCACCCAAAAGTTGAAGTTCTCATTTGATGTTCAAGAAAGTTTTATTTTTTCTCATGTTGTCAGTTGAAATTTCAAACCAGTAATAGTTAGAGCCGAAAACACTTTTTTGACACTTTTGGTACTTTTGACTGACAAAATGATTTTTTTTAGAAACAAATGCACCCAAAAGTCAAAGTTCTCATTTGCAGTTCAAGAAAGTGTTATTTTATGCAACGTTGTAAGTTTAAAATTCAAAACAGTCATAGAGCCGAAAACGCTTTTTTGACATTTTTGACACTTTTGACTGACAAAATGATTTTTTAGCAAAAAACGCACCCAAAAGTTGAAGTTCTCATTTGATGTTCAAGAAATTGTTATTTTATGCCACATTGTAAGTTTAAAATTCAAAACAGTCATTGAGCCGAAAACGCTTTTTTGACACTTTTGGTACTTTTGACTGACAAAATGATTTGTTTTAGCAACAAATGCACCCAAAAGTTGAAGTTGTCATTTGATGTTCAAGAAAGTTTTATTTTTTCTCATGTTGTCAGTTGAAACTTCAAACCAGTAATAGTTAGAGCCGAAAACACTTTTTTGACACTTTTGGCACTTTTGACTGACAAAATGATTTTTTTTAGAAACAAATGCACCCAAAAGTTGAAGTTCTCATTTGATGTTCAAGAAAGTTTTATTTTTTCTCATGTTGTCAGTTGAAACTTCAAACCAGTAATAGAGCCGAAAACACTTTTTTGACACTTTTGGCACTTTTGACTGACAAAATGATTTTTTTTAGAAACAAATGCACCCAAAAGTTGAAGTTCTCATTTGCAGTTCAAGAAAGTGTTATTTTATGCAACGTTGTAAGTTTAAAATTCAAAACAGTCATAGAGCCGAAAACGCTTTTTTGACATTTTTGGCACTTTTGACTGACAAAATGATTTTTTAGCAAAAAACGCACCCAAAAGTTGAGGTTCTCATTTGATGTTCAAGAAAGTGTTATTTTATGCCACATTGTAAGTTTAAAATTCAAAACAGTCATAGAGCCGAAAATGCTTTTTTGACACTTTTGGCACTTTTGACTGACAAAATGTTTTTTAGCAAAAAACGCACCCAAAAGTTGAAGTTCTCATTTGATGTTCAAGAAAGTTTTATTTTTTCTCATGTCAGTTGAAACTTCAAACCAGTAATAGTTAGAGCCGAAAACACTTTTTTGACACTTTTGACTGACAAAATGATTTTTTTTAGAAACAAATGCACCCAAAAGTTAAAGTTCTCATTTGCAGTTCAAGAAAGTGTTATTTTATGCAATGTTGTAAGTTTAAAATTCAAAACAATCATAGAGCCGAAAACGCTTTTTTGACATTTTCGGCACTTTTGACTGACAGAATGATTTTTAGCAAAAAAGGCACCCAAAAGTTGAAGTTCTCATTTGATGTTCAAGAAATTGTTATTTTATGCCACATTGTAAGTTTAAAATTCAAATCAGTCATAGAGCCAAAAACGCTTTTTTGACACTTTTGACTGACAAAATGATTTTGTTTAGAAACAAATGCACCCAAAAGTTGAAGTTCTCATTTGCAGTTCAAGAAAGTGTTATTTTATGCAACGTTGTAAGTTTAAAATTCAAAACAGTCATAGAGCCGAAAACGCTTTTTTGACATTTTTGGCACTTTTGACTGACAAAATGATTTTTTTTAGCAACAAATGCACCCAAAAGTTTAAGTTCTCATTTGATGTTCAAGAAAGTTTTATATTTTCTCATGTTGTCAGTTGAAACTTCAAACCAGTAATAGTTAGAGCCGAAAACACTTTTTTGACACTTTTGGCACTTTTGACTGACAAAATGATTTTTTTTTTAAACAAATGCACCCAAAAGTTGAAGTTCTCATTTGATGTTCAAGAAAGTTTTATTTTTTCTCATGTTGTCAGTTGAAACTTCAAACCAGTAATAGTTAGAGCCGAAAACACTTTTTTGACACTTTTGGTACTTTTGACTGACAAAATGATTTTTTTTAGAAACAAATGCACCCAAAAGTTGAAGTTCTCATTTGCATTTCAAGAAAGTGTTATTTTATGCCACTTTGTAAGTTTAAAATTCAAAACAGTCATAGAGCCGAAAACGCTTTTTGGATATTTTTGGCACTTTTGACTGACAAAATGATTTTTTAGCAAAAAACGCACCCAAAAGTTGAAGTTCTCATTTGATGTTCAAGAAATTGTTATTTTATGCCACATTGTAAGTTTAAAATTCAAAACAGTCATAGAGCCGAAAACGCTTTTTTGAGACTTTTGGCACTTTTGACTGACAAAATGATTTTTTTTAGCAACAAATGCACCCAAAAGTTGAAGTTCTCATTTGATGTTCAAGAAAGTTTTATATTTTCTCATGTTGTCAGTTGAAACTTCAAACCAGTAATAGTTAGAGCCGAAAACACTTTTTTGACACTTTTGGCACTTTTGACTGACAAAATGATTTTTTTTTTAAACAAATGCACCCAAAAGTTGAAGTTCTCATTTGATGTTCAAGAAAGTGTTATTTTATGCAACGTTGTAAGTTTAAAATTCAAAACAGTCATAGAGCCGAAAACGCTTTTTTGACATTTTTGACACTTTTGACTGACAAAATGATTTTTTAGCAAAAAACGCACCCAAAAGTTGAAGTTCTCATTTGATGTTCAAGAAATTGTTATTTTATGCCACATTGTAAGTTTAAAATTCAAAACAGTCATTGAGCCGAAAACGCTTTTTTGACACTTTTGGTACTTTTGACTGACAAAATGATTTGTTTTAGCAACAAATGCACCCAAAAGTTGAAGTTGTCATTTGATGTTCAAGAAAGTTTTATTTTTTCTCATGTTGTCAGTTGAAACTTCAAACCAGTAATAGTTAGAGCCGAAAACACTTTTTTGACACTTTTGGCACTTTTGACTGACAAAATGATTTTTTTTAGAAACAAATGCACCCAAAAGTTGAAGTTCTCATTTGATGTTCAAGAAAGTTTTATTTTTTCTCATGTTGTCAGTTGAAACTTCAAACCAGTAATAGAGCCGAAAACACTTTTTTGACACTTTTGGCACTTTTGACTGACAAAATGATTTTTTTTAGAAACAAATGCACCCAAAAGTTGAAGTTCTCATTTGCAGTTCAAGAAAGTGTTATTTTATGCAACGTTGTAAGTTTAAAATTCAAAACAGTCATAGAGCCGAAAACGCTTTTTTGACATTTTTGGCACTTTTGACTGACAAAATGATTTTTTAGCAAAAAACGCACCCAAAAGTTGAGGTTCTCATTTGATGTTCAAGAAAGTGTTATTTTATGCCACATTGTAAGTTTAAAATTCAAAACAGTCATAGAGCCGAAAATGCTTTTTTGACACTTTTGGCACTTTTGACTGACAAAATGTTTTTTAGCAAAAAACGCACCCAAAAGTTGAAGTTCTCATTTGATGTTCAAGAAAGTTTTATTTTTT
Organism: Oryzias latipes; assembly: GCF_053564925.1. Taxonomy (NCBI): domain Eukaryota; kingdom Metazoa; phylum Chordata; class Actinopteri; order Beloniformes; family Adrianichthyidae; genus Oryzias; species Oryzias latipes. Next base: position 685,505 of record NC_136240.1, read on the forward strand.
CTCATGTCAGTTGAAACTTCAAACCAGTAATAGTTAGAGCCGAAAACACTTTTTTGACACTTTTGACTGACAAAATGATTTTTTTTAGAAACAAATGCACCCAAAAGTTAAAGTTCTCATTTGCAGTTCAAGAAAGTGTTATTTTATGCAATGTTGTAAGTTTAAAATTCAAAACAATCATAGAGCCGAAAACGCTTTTTTGACATTTTCGGCACTTTTGACTGACAGAATGATTTTTAGCAAAAAAGGCACCCAAAAGTTGAAGTTCTCATTTGATGTTCAAGAAATTGTTATTTTATGCCACATTGTAAGTTTAAAATTCAAATCAGTCATAGAGCCAAAAACGCTTTTTTGACACTTTTGACTGACAAAATGATTTTGTTTAGAAACAAATGCACCCAAAAGTTGAAGTTCTCATTTGCAGTTCAAGAAAGTGTTATTTTATGCAACGTTGTAAGTTTAAAATTCAAAACAGTCATAGAGCCGAAAACGCTTTTTTGACATTTTTGGCACTTTTGACTGACAAAATGATTTTTTTTAGCAACAAATGCACCCAAAAGTTTAAGTTCTCATTTGATGTTCAAGAAAGTTTTATATTTTCTCATGTTGTCAGTTGAAACTTCAAACCAGTAATAGTTAGAGCCGAAAACACTTTTTTGACACTTTTGGCACTTTTGACTGACAAAATGATTTTTTTTTTAAACAAATGCACCCAAAAGTTGAAGTTCTCATTTGATGTTCAAGAAAGTTTTATTTTTTCTCATGTTGTCAGTTGAAACTTCAAACCAGTAATAGTTAGAGCCGAAAACACTTTTTTGACACTTTTGGTACTTTTGACTGACAAAATGATTTTTTTTAGAAACAAATGCACCCAAAAGTTGAAGTTCTCATTTGCATTTCAAGAAAGTGTTATTTTATGCCACTTTGTAAGTTTAAAATTCAAAACAGTCATAGAGCCGAAAACGCTTTTTGGATATTTTTGGCACTTTTGACTGACAAAATGATTTTTTAGCAAAAAACGCACCCAAAAGTTGAAGTTCTCATTTGATGTTCAAGAAATTGTTATTTTATGCCACATTGTAAGTTTAAAATTCAAAACAGTCATAGAGCCGAAAACGCTTTTTTGAGACTTTTGGCACTTTTGACTGACAAAATGATTTTTTTTAGCAACAAATGCACCCAAAAGTTGAAGTTCTCATTTGATGTTCAAGAAAGTTTTATTTTTTCTCATGTTGTCAGTTGAAACTTCAAACCAGTAATAGTTAGAGCCGAAAACACTTTTTTGACACTTTTGGCACTTTTGACTGACAAAATGATTTTTTTTAGAAACAAATGCACCCAAAAGTTGAAGTTCTCATTTGATGTTCAAGAAAGTTTTACTTTTTCTCATGTTGTCAGTTGAAACTTCAAACCAGTAATAGAGCCGAAAACGCTTTTTTGACATTTTTGGCACTTTTGACTGAAAAAATAATTTTTTAGCAAAAAACGCACCCAAAAGTTGAAGTTCTCATTTGATGTTCAAGAAAGTGTTATTTTATGCCACATTGTAAGTTTAAAATTCAAAACAGTCATAGAGCCGAAAACGCTTTTTTGACACTTTTGGTACTTTTGACTGACAAAATGATTTTCTTTTAGCAACAAATGCACCCAAAAGTTGAAGTTCTCATTTGATGTTCAACAAAGTTTTATTTTTTCTCATGTTGTCAGTTGAAACTTCAAACCAGTAATAGTTAGAGCCGAAAACACTTTTTTGACACTTTTGGCACTTTTGACTGACAAAATGATTTTTTTTAGAAACAAATGCACCCAAAAGTCAAAGTTCTCATTTGCAGTTCAAGAAAGTGTTATTTTATGCAACGTTGTAAGTTTAAAATTCAAAACAGTCATAGAGCCGAAAATGCTTATTTCGACATTTTTGGCACTTTTGACTGACAAAATGATTTTTTAGCAAAAAACGCACCCAAAAGTCAAAGTTCTCATTTGCAGTTCAAGAAAGTGTTATTTTATGCAACGTTGTAAGTTTAAAATTCAAAACAGTCATAGAGCCGAAAACGCTTTTTTGACATTTTTGGCACTTTTGACTGACAAAATGATTTTTTAGCAAAAAACGCACCCAAAAGTTGAAGTTCTCATTTGATGTTCAAGAAATTGTTATTTTATGCCACATTGTAAGTTTAAAATTCAAAACAGTCATAGAGCCGAAAACACTTTTTTGACACTTTTGGTACTTTTGACTGACAAAATGATTTTTTAGCAAAAAACGCACCCAAAAGTTGAACTTCTCATTTGATGTTCAAGAAATTGTTATTTTATGCCACATTGTAAGTTTAAAATTCAAAACAGTCATAGAGCCGAAAACACTTTTTTGACACTTTTGGTACTTTTGACTGACAAAATGATTTTTTTTAGCAACAAATGCACCCAAAAGTTGAAGTTCTCATTTGATGTTCAAGAAAGTTTTATTTTTTCTCATGTTGTCAGTTGAAATTTCAAACCAGTAATAGTTAGAGCCGAAAACACTTTTTTGACACTTTTGGTACTTTTGACTGACAAAATGATTTTTTTTAGAAACAAATGCACCCAAAAGTCAAAGTTCTCATTTGCAGTTCAAGAAAGTGTTATTTTATGCAACGTTGTAAGTTTAAAATTCAAAACAGTCATAGAGCCGAAAACGCTTTTTTGACATTTTTGACACTTTTGACTGACAAAATGATTTTTTAGCAAAAAACGCACCCAAAAGTTGAAGTTCTCATTTGATGTTCAAGAAATTGTTATTTTATGCCACATTGTAAGTTTAAAATTCAAAACAGTCATTGAGCCGAAAACGCTTTTTTGACACTTTTGGTACTTTTGACTGACAAAATGATTTGTTTTAGCAACAAATGCACCCAAAAGTTGAAGTTGTCATTTGATGTTCAAGAAAGTTTTATTTTTTCTCATGTTGTCAGTTGAAACTTCAAACCAGTAATAGTTAGAGCCGAAAACACTTTTTTGACACTTTTGGCACTTTTGACTGACAAAATGATTTTTTTTAGAAACAAATGCACCCAAAAGTTGAAGTTCTCATTTGATGTTCAAGAAAGTTTTATTTTTTCTCATGTTGTCAGTTGAAACTTCAAACCAGTAATAGAGCCGAAAACACTTTTTTGACACTTTTGGCACTTTTGACTGACAAAATGATTTTTTTTAGAAACAAATGCACCCAAAAGTTGAAGTTCTCATTTGCAGTTCAAGAAAGTGTTATTTTATGCAACGTTGTAAGTTTAAAATTCAAAACAGTCATAGAGCCGAAAACGCTTTTTTGACATTTTTGGCACTTTTGACTGACAAAATGATTTTTTAGCAAAAAACGCACCCAAAAGTTGAGGTTCTCATTTGATGTTCAAGAAAGTGTTATTTTATGCCACATTGTAAGTTTAAAATTCAAAACAGTCATAGAGCCGAAAATGCTTTTTTGACACTTTTGGCACTTTTGACTGACAAAATGTTTTTTAGCAAAAAACGCACCCAAAAGTTGAAGTTCTCATTTGATGTTCAAGAAAGTTTTATTTTTTCTCATGTCAGTTGAAACTTCAAACCAGTAATAGTTAGAGCCGAAAACACTTTTTTGACACTTTTGACTGACAAAATGATTTTTTTAAGAAACAAATGCACCCAAAAGTTAAAGTTCTCATTTGCAGTTCAAGAAAGTGTTATTTTATGCAATGTTGTAAGTTTAAAATTCAAAACAATCATAGAGCCGAAAACGCTTTTTTGACATTTTCGGCACTTTTGACTGACAGAATGATTTTTAGCAAAAAAGGCACCCAAAAGTTGAAGTTCTCATTTGATGTTCAAGAAATTGTTATTTTATGCCACATTGTAAGTTTAAAATTCAAATCAGTCATAGAGCCAAAAACGCTTTTTTGACACTTTTGACTGACAAAATGATTTTGTTTAGAAACAAATGCACCCAAAAGTTGAAGTTCTCATTTGCAGTTCAAGAAAGTGTTATTTTATGCAACGTTGTAAGTTTAAAATTCAAAACAGTCATAGAGCCGAAAACGCTTTTTTGACATTTTTGGCACTTTTGACTGACAAAATGATTTTTTTTAGCAACAAATGCACCCAAAAGTTTAAGTTCTCATTTGATGTTCAAGAAAGTTTTATATTTTCTCATGTTGTCAGTTGAAACTTCAAACCAGTAATAGTTAGAGCCGAAAACACTTTTTTGACACTTTTGGCACTTTTGACTGACAAAATGATTTTTTTTTTAAACAAATGCACCCAAAAGTTGAAGTTCTCATTTGATGTTCAAGAAAGTTTTATTTTTTCTCATGTTGTCAGTTGAAACTTCAAACCAGTAATAGTTAGAGCCGAAAACACTTTTTTGACACTTTTGGTACTTTTGACTGACAAAATGATTTTTTTTAGAAACAAATGCACCCAAAAGTTGAAGTTCTCATTTGCATTTCAAGAAAGTGTTATTTTATGCCACTTTGTAAGTTTAAAATTCAAAACAGTCATAGAGCCGAAAACGCTTTTTGGATATTTTTGGCACTTTTGACTGACAAAATGATTTTTTAGCAAAAAACGCACCCAAAAGTTGAAGTTCTCATTTGATGTTCAAGAAATTGTTATTTTATGCCACATTGTAAGTTTAAAATTCAAAACAGTCATAGAGCCGAAAACGCTTTTTTGAGACTTTTGGCACTTTTGACTGACAAAATGATTTTTTTTAGCAACAAATGCACCCAAAAGTTGAAGTTCTCATTTGATGTTCAAGAAAGTTTTATTTTTTCTCATGTTGTCAGTTGAAACTTCAAACCAGTAATAGTTAGAGCCGAAAACACTTTTTTGACACTTTTGGCACTTTTGACTGACAAAATGATTTTTTTTAGAAACAAATGCACCCAAAAGTTGAAGTTCTCATTTGATGTTCAAGAAAGTTTTATTTTTTCTCATGTTGTCAGTTGAAACTTCAAACCAGTAATAGAGCCGAAAACACTTTTTTGACACTTTTGGCACTTTTGACTGACAAAATGATTTTTTTTAGAAACAAATGCACCCAAAAGTTGAAGTTCTCATTTGCAGTTCAAGAAAGTGTTATTTTATGCAACGTTGTAAGTTTAAAATTCAAAACAGTCATAGAGCCGAAAACGCTTTTTTGACATTTTTGGCACTTTTGACTGAAAAAATAATTTTTTAGCAAAAAACGCACCCAAAAGTTGAAGTTCTCATTTGATGTTCAAGAAAGTGTTATTTTATGCCACATTGTAAGTTTAAAATTCAAAACAGTCATAGAGCCGGAAACGCTTTTTTGACACTTTTGGTACTTTTGACTGACAAAATGATTTTCTTTTAGCAACAAATGCACCCAAAAGTTGAAGTTCTCATTTGATGTTCAACAAAGTTTTATTTTTTCTCATGTTGTCAGTTGAAACTTCAAACCAGTAATAGTTAGAGCCGAAAACACTTTTTTGACACTTTTGGCACTTTTGACTGACAAAATGATTTTTTTTAGAAACAAATGCACCCAAAAGTCAAAGTTCTCATTTGCAGTTCAAGAAAGTGTTATTTTATGCAACGTTGTAAGTTTAAAATTCAAAACAGTCATAGAGCCGAAAATGCTTTTTTCGACATTTTTGGCACTTTTGACTGACAAAATGATTTTTTAGCAAAAAACGCACCCAAAAGTCAAAGTTCTCATTTGCAGTTCAAGAAAGTGTTATTTTATGCAACGTTGTAAGTTTAAAATTCAAAACAGTCATAGAGCCGAAAACGCTTTTTTGACATTTTTGGCACTTTTGACTGACAAAATGATTTTTTAGCAAAAAACGCACCCAAAAGTTGAAGTTCTCATTTGATGTTCAAGAAATTGTTATTTTATGCCACATTGTAAGTTTAAAATTCAAAACAGTCATAGAGCCGAAAACACTTTTTTGACACTTTTGGTACTTTTGACTGACAAAATGATTTTTTAGCAAAAAACGCACCCAAAAGTTGAACTTCTCATTTGATGTTCAAGAAATTGTTATTTTATGCCACATTGTAAGTTTAAAATTCAAAACAGTCATAGAGCCGAAAACACTTTTTTGACACTTTTGGTACTTTTGACTGACAAAATGATTTTTTTTAGCAACAAATGCACCCAAAAGTTGAAGTTCTCATTTGATGTTCAAGAAAGTTTTATTTTTTCTCATGTTGTCAGTTGAAATTTCAAACCAGTAATAGTTAGAGCCGAAAACACTTTTTTGACACTTTTGGTACTTTTGACTGACAAAATGATTTTTTTTAGAAACAAATGCACCCAAAAGTCAAAGTTCTCATTTGCAGTTCAAGAAAGTGTTATTTTATGCAACGTTGTAAGTTTAAAATTCAAAACAGTCATAGAGCCGAAAACGCTTTTTTGACATTTTTGACACTTTTGACTGACAAAATGATTTTTTAGCAAAAAACGCACCCAAAAGTTGAAGTTCTCATTTGATGTTCAAGAAATTGTTATTTTATGCCACATTGTAAGTTTAAAATTCAAAACAGTCATTGAGCCGAAAACGCTTTTTTGACACTTTTGGTACTTTTGACTGACAAAATGATTTGTTTTAGCAACAAATGCACCCAAAAGTTGAAGTTGTCATTTGATGTTCAAGAAAGTTTTATTTTTTCTCATGTTGTCAGTTGAAACTTCAAACCAGTAATAGTTAGAGCCGAAAACACTTTTTTGACACTTTTGGCACTTTTGACTGACAAAATAATTTTTTTTAGAAACAAATGCACCCAAAAGTTGAAGTTCTCATTTGATGTTCAAGAAAGTTTTATTTTTTCTCATGTTGTCAGTTGAAACTTCAAACCAGTAATAGAGCCGAAAACACTTTTTTGACACTTTTGGCACTTTTGACTGACAAAATGATTTTTTTTAGAAACAAATGCACCCAAAAGTTGAAGTTCTCATTTGCAGTTCAAGAAAGTGTTATTTTATGCAACGTTGTAAGTTTAAAATTCAAAACAGTCATAGAGCCGAAAACGCTTTTTTGACATTTTTGGCACTTTTGACTGACAAAATGATTTTTTTTAGCAACAAATGCACCCAAAAGTTTAAGTTCTCATTTGATGTTCAAGAAAGTTTTATATTTTCTCATGTTGTCAGTTGAAACTTCAAACCAGTAATAGTTAGAGCCGAAAACACTTTTTTGACACTTTTGGCACTTTTGACTGACAAAATGATTTTTTTTTTAAACAAATGCACCCAAAAGTTGAAGTTCTCATTTGATGTTCAAGAAAGTTTTATTTTTTCTCATGTTGTCAGTTGAAACTTCAAACCAGTAATAGTTAGAGCCGAAAACACTTTTTTGACACTTTTGGTACTTTTGACTGACAAAATGATTTTTTTTAGAAACAAATGCACCCAAAAGTTGAAGTTCTCATTTGCATTTCAAGAAAGTGTTATTTTATGCCACTTTGTAAGTTTAAAATTCAAAACAGTCATAGAGCCGAAAACGCTTTTTGGATATTTTTGGCACTTTTGACTGACAAAATGATTTTTTAGCAAAAAACGCACCCAAAAGTTGAAGTTCTCATTTGATGTTCAAGAAATTGTTATTTTATGCCACATTGTAAGTTTAAAATTCAAAACAGTCATAGAGCCGAAAACGCTTTTTTGAGACTTTTGGCACTTTTGACTGACAAAATGATTTTTTTTAGCAACAAATGCACCCAAAAGTTGAAGTTCTCATTTGATGTTCAAGAAAGTTTTATTTTTTCTCATGTTGTCAGTTGAAACTTCAAACCAGTAATAGTTAGAGCCGAAAACACTTTTTTGACACTTTTGGCACTTTTGACTGACAAAATGATTTTTTTTAGAAACAAATGCACCCAAAAGTTGAAGTTCTCATTTGATGTTCAAGAAAGTTTTATTTTTTCTCATGTTGTCAGTTGAAACTTCAAACCAGTAATAGAGCCGAAAACACTTTTTTGACACTTTTGGCACTTTTGACTGACAAAATGATTTTTTTTAGAAACAAATGCACCCAAAAGTTGAAGTTCTCATTTGCAGTTCAAGAAAGTGTTATTTTATGCAACGTTGTAAGTTTAAAATTCAAAACAGTCATAGAGCCGAAAACGCTTTTTTGACATTTTTGGCACTTTTGACTGAAAAAATAATTTTTTAGCAAAAAACGCACCCAAAAGTTGAAGTTCTCATTTGATGTTCAAGAAAGTGTTATTTTATGCCACATTGTAAGTTTAAAATTCAAAACAGTCATAGAGCCGAAAACGCTTTTTTGACACTTTTGGTACTTTTGACTGACAAAATGATTTTCTTTTAGCAACAAATGCACCCAAAAGTTGAAGTTCTCATTTGATGTTCAACAAAGTTTTATTTTTTCTCATGTTGTCAGTTGAAACTTCAAACCAGTAATAGTTAGAGCCGAAAACACTTTTTTGACACTTTTGGCACTTTTGACTGACAAAATGATTTTTTTTAGAAACAAATGCACCCAAAAGTCAAAGTTCTCATTTGCAGTTCAAGAAAGTGTTATTTTATGCAACGTTGTAAGTTTAAAATTCAAAACAGTCATAGAGCCGAAAATGCTTTTTTCGACATTTTTGGCACTTTTGACTGACAAAATGATTTTTTAGCAAAAAACGCACCCAAAAGTCAAAGTTCTCATTTGCAGTTCAAGAAAGTGTTATTTTATGCAACGTTGTAAGTTTAAAATTCAAAACAGTCATAGAGCCGAAAACGCTTTTTTGACATTTTTGGCACTTTTGACTGACAAAATGATTTTTTAGCAAAAAACGCACCCAAAAGTTGAAGTTCTCATTTGATGTTCAAGAAATTGTTATTTTATGCCACATTGTAAGTTTAAAATTCAAAACAGTCATAGAGCCGAAAACACTTTTTTGACACTTTTGGTACTTTTGACTGACAAAATGATTTTTTAGCAAAAAACGCACCCAAAAGTTGAACTTCTCATTTGATGTTCAAGAAATTGTTATTTTATGCCACATTGTAAGTTTAAAATTCAAAACAGTCATAGAGCCGAAAACACTTTTTTGACACTTTTGGTACTTTTGACTGACAAAATGATTTTTTTTAGCAACAAATGCACCCAAAAGTTGAAGTTCTCATTTGATGTTCAAGAAAGTTTTATTTTTTCTCATGTTGTCAGTTGAAATTTCAAACCAGTAATAGTTAGAGCCGAAAACACTTTTTTGACACTTTTGGTACTTTTGACTGACAAAATGATTTTTTTTAGAAACAAATGCACCCAAAAGTCAAAGTTCTCATTTGCAGTTCAAGAAAGTGTTATTTTATGCAACGTTGTAAGTTTAAAATTCAAAACAGTCATAGAGCCGAAAACGCTTTTTTGACATTTTTGACACTTTTGACTGACAAAATGATTTTTTAGCAAAAAACGCACCCAAAAGTTGAAGTTCTCATTTGATGTTCAAGAAATTGTTATTTTATGCCACATTGTAAGTTTAAAATTCAAAACAGTCATTGAGCCGAAAACGCTTTTTTGACACTTTTGGTACTTTTGACTGACAAAATGATTTGTTTTAGCAACAAATGCACCCAAAAGTTGAAGTTGTCATTTGATGTTCAAGAAAGTTTTATTTTTTCTCATGTTGTCAGTTGAAACTTCAAACCAGTAATAGTTAGAGCCGAAAACACTTTTTTGACACTTTTGGCACTTTTGACTGACAAAATAATTTTTTTTAGAAACAAATGCACCCAAAAGTTGAAGTTCTCATTTGATGTTCAAGAAAGTTTTATTTTTTCTCATGTTGTCAGTTGAAACTTCAAACCAGTAATAGAGCCGAAAACACTTTTTTGACACTTTTGGCACTTTTGACTGACAAAATGATTTTTTTTAGAAACAAATGCACCCAAAAGTTGAAGTTCTCATTTGCAGTTCAAGAAAGTGTTATTTTATGCAACGTTGTAAGTTTAAAATTCAAAACAGTCATAGAGCCGAAAACGCTTTTTTGACATTTTTGGCACTTTTGACTGACAAAATGATTTTTTAGCAAAAAACGCACCCAAAAGTTGAGGTTCTCATTTGATGTTCAAGAAAGTGTTATTTTATGCCACATTGTAAGTTTAAAATTCAAAACAGTCATAGAGCCGAAAATGCTTTTTTGAAAATTTTGGCACTTTTGACTGACAAAATGTTTTTTAGCAAAAAACGCACCCAAAAGTTGAAGTTCTCATTTGATGTTCAAGAAAGTTTTATTTTTTCTCATGTCAGTTGAAACTTCAAACCAGTAATAGTTAGAGCCGAAAACACTTTTTTGACACTTTTGACTGACAAAATGATTTTTTTTAGAAACAAATGCACCCAAAAGTTAAAGTTCTCATTTGCAGTTCAAGAAAGTGTTATTTTATGCAATGTTGTAAGTTTAAAATTCAAAACAATCATAGAGCCGAAAACGCTTTTTTGACATTTTCGGCACTTTTGACTGACAGAATGATTTTTAGCAAAAAAGGCACCCAAAAGTTGAAGTTCTCATTTGATGTTCAAGAAATTGTTATTTTATGCCACATTGTAAGTTTAAAATTCAAATCAGTCATAGAGCCAAAAACGCTTTTTTGACACTTTTGACTGACAAAATGATTTTGTTTAGAAACAAATGCACCCAAAAGTTGAAGTTCTCATTTGCAGTTCAAGAAAGTGTTATTTTATGCAACGTTGTAAGTTTAAAATTCAAAACAGTCATAGAGCCGAAAACGCTTTTTTGACATTTTTGGCACTTTTGACTGACAAAATGATTTTTTTTAGCAACAAATGCACCCAAAAGTTTAAGTTCTCATTTGATGTTCAAGAAAGTTTTATATTTTCTCATGTTGTCAGTTGAAACTTCAAACCAGTAATAGTTAGAGCCGAAAACACTTTTTTGACACTTTTGGCACTTTTGACTGACAAAATGATTTTTTTTTTAAACAAATGCACCCAAAAGTTGAAGTTCTCATTTGATGTTCAAGAAAGTTTTATTTTTTCTCATGTTGTCAGTTGAAACTTCAAACCAGTAATAGTTAGAGCCGAAAACACTTTTTTGACACTTTTGGTACTTTTGACTGACAAAATGATTTTTTTTAGAAACAAATGCACCCAAAAGTTGAAGTTCTCATTTGCATTTCAAGAAAGTGTTATTTTATGCCACTTTGTAAGTTTAAAATTCAAAACAGTCATAGAGCCGAAAACGCTTTTTGGATATTTTTGGCACTTTTGACTGACAAAATGATTTTTTAGCAAAAAACGCACCCAAAAGTTGAAGTTCTCATTTGATGTTCAAGAAATTGTTATTTTATGCCACATTGTAAGTTTAAAATTCAAAACAGTCATAGAGCCGAAAACGCTTTTTTGAGACTTTTGGCACTTTTGACTGACAAAATGATTTTTTTTAGCAACAAATGCACCCAAAAGTTGAAGTTCTCATTTGATGTTCAAGAAAGTTTTATTTTTTCTCATGTTGTCAGTTGAAACTTCAAACCAGTAATAGTTAGAGCCGAAAACACTTTTTTGACACTTTTGGCACTTTTGACTGACAAAATGATTTTTTTTAGAAACAAATGCACCCAAAAGTTGAAGTTCTCATTTGATGTTCAAGAAAGTTTTATTTTTTCTCATGTTGTCAGTTGAAACTTCAAACCAGTAATAGAGCCGAAAACACTTTTTTGACACTTTTGGCACTTTTGACTGACAAAATGATTTTTTTTAGAAACAAATGCACCCAAAAGTTGAAGTTCTCATTTGCAGTTCAAGAAAGTGTTATTTTATGCAACGTTGTAAGTTTAAAATTCAAAACAGTCATAGAGCCGAAAACGCTTTTTTGACATTTTTGGCACTTTTGACTGACAAAATGATTTTTTAGCAAAAAACGCACCCAAAAGTTGAGGTTCTCATTTGATGTTCAAGAAAGTGTTATTTTATGCCACATTGTAAGTTTAAAATTCAAAACAGTCATAGAGCCGAAAATGCTTTTTTGACACTTTTGGCACTTTTGACTGACAAAATGTTTTTTAGCAAAAAACGCACCCAAAAGTTGAAGTTCTCATTTGATGTTCAAGAAAGTTTTATTTTTTCTCATGTTGTTAGTTGAACCTTCAAACCAGTAATAGTTAGAGCCGAAAACACTTTTTTGACACTTTTGGCACTTTTGACTGACAAAATGATTTTTTTTAGAAACAAATGCACCCAAAAGTTGAAGTTCTCATTTGATGTTCAAGAAAGTTTTATTTTTTCTCATGTTGTCAGTTGAAACTTCAAACCAGTAATAGTTAGAGCCGAAAACACTTTTTTGACACTTTTGGTACTTTTGACTGACAAAATGATTTTTTTTAGAAACAAATGCACCCAAAAGTTGAAGTTCTCATTTGCATTTCAAGAAAGTGTTATTTTATGCCACTTTGTAAGTTTAAAATTCAAAACAGTCATAGAGCCGAAAACGCTTTTTGGATATTTTTGGCACTTTTGACTGACAAAATGATTTTTTAGCAAAAAACGCACCCAAAAGTTGAAGTTCTCATTTGATGTTCAAGAAATTGTTATTTTATGCCACATTGTAAGTTTAAAATTCAAAACAGTCATAGAGCCGAAAACGCTTTTTTGACACTTTTGGTACTTTTGACTGACAAAATGATTTTTTTTAGCAACAAATGCACCCAAAAGTTGAAGTTCTCATTTGATGTTCAAGAAAGTTTTATTTTTTATCATGTCGTCAGTTGAAACTTCAAACCAGTAATAGTTAGAGCCGAAAACACTTTTTTGACACTTTTGACTGACAAAATGATTTTTTTTAGAAAAAAATGCACCCAAAAGTTGAAGTTCTCATTTGCAGTTCAAGAAAGTGTTATTTTATGCAACGTTGTAAGTTTAAAATTCAAAACAGTCATAGAGCCGAAAACGCTTTTTTGACATTTTTGGCACTTTTACTGACAAAATGATTTTTAGCAAAAAACGCACCCAAAAGTTGAAGTTCTCATTTGATGTTCAAGAAATTATTTTATGCCACATTGTAAGTTTAAAATTCAAAACAGTCATAGAGCCGAAAACGCTTTTTTGACACTTTTGGCACTTTTGACTGACAAAATGATTCTTTAGCAACAAACGCACCCAAAAGTTGAAGTTCTCATTTGATGTTCAAGAAATTGTTATTCTATGCCACATTGTAAGTTTAAAATTCAAAACAGTCATAGAGCCAAAAACGCTTTTTTGACACTTTTGGTACTTTTGACTGACAAAATGATTTTTTTTAGCAACAAATGCACCCAAAAGTTGAAGTTCTCATTTGATGTTCAAGAAAGTTTTATTTTTTCTCATGTTGTCAGTTGAAACTTCAAACCAGTAATAGTTAGAGCCGAAAACACTTTTTTGACACTTTTGGCACTTTTGACTGACAAAATGATTTTTTTTAGAAACAAATGCACCCAAAAGTCAAAGTTCTCATTTGCAGTTCAAGAAAGTGTTATTTTATGCAACGTTGTAAGTTTAAAATTCAAAACAGTCATAGAGCCGAAAACGCTTTTTTGACATTTTTGGCACTTTTGACTGACAAAATGATTTTTTAGCAAAAAACGCACCCAAAAGTTGAAGTTCTCATTTGATGTTCAAGAAATTGTTATTTTATGCCACATTGTAAGTTTAAAATTCAAAACAGTCATAGAGCCGAAAACACTTTTTTGACACTTTTGGTACTTTTGACTGACAAAATGATTTTTTTTAGAAACAAATGCACCCAAAAGTTGAAGTTCTCATTTGCATTTCAAGAAAGTGTTATTTTATGCCACTTTGTAAGTTTAAAATTCAAAACAGTCATAGAGCCGAAAACGCTTTTTTGACATTTTTGGCACTTTTGACTGACAAAATGATTTTTTAGCAAAAAACGCACCCAAAAGTTGAAGTTCTCATTTGATGTTCAAGAAATTGTTATTTTATGCCACATTGTAAGTTTAAAATTCAAAACAGTCATAGAGCCGAAAACGCTTTTTTGACACTTTTGGTACTTTTGACTGACAAAATGATTTTTTTTAGCAACAAATGCACCCAAAAGTTGAAGTTCTCATTTGATGTTCAAGAAAGTTTTATTTTTTCTCATGTTGTCAGTTGAAACTTCAAACCAGTAATAGTTAGAGCCGAAAACACTTTTTTGACACTTTTGACTGACAAAATGAATTTTTTTAGAAACAAATGCACCCAAAAGTTGAAGTTCTCATTTGCAGTTCAAGAAAGTGTTATTTTATGCAACGTTGTAAGTTTAAAATTCAAAACAATCATAGAGCCAAAAACGCTTTTTTGACATTTTTTGCACTTTTGACTGACAAAATGATTTTTAGCAAAAAACGCACCCAAAAGTTGAAGTTCTCATTTGATGTTCAAGAAATTGTTATTTTATGCCACATTGTAAGTTTAAAATTCAAAACAGTCATAGAGCCGAAAACTCTTTTTTGACACTTTTGGCACTTTTGACCGACAAAATGATTTTTTAGCAAAAAACGCACCCAAAAGTTGAAGTTCTCATTTGATGTTCAAGAAAGTGTTATTTTATGCCACATTGTAAGTTTAAAATTCAAAACAGTCATAGAGCCGAAAACGCTTTTTTGACACTTTTGGTACTTTTGACTGACAAAATGATTTTTTTTAGCAACGAATGCACCCAAAAGTTGAAGTTCGCATTTGATGTTCAAGAAAGTTTTATTTTTTCTCATGTTGTCAGTTGAAACTTCAAACCAGTAATAGTTAGAGCCGAAAACGCTTTTTTGACATTTTTGGCACTTTTGACTGAAAAAATAATTTTTTAGCAAAAAACGCACCCAAAAGTTGAAGTTCTCATTTGATGTTCAAGAAATTGTTATTTTATGCCACATTGTAAGTTTAAAATTCAAAACAGTCATAGAGCCGAAAACGCTTTTTTGACACTTTTGGCACTTTTGACTGACAAAATGATTTTTTAGCAACAAACGCACCCAAAAGTTGAAGTTCTCATTTGATGTTCAAGAAATTTTTTATTCTATGCCACATTGTAAGTTTAAAATTCAAAACAGTCATAGAGCCAAAAACGCTTTTTTGACACTTTTGGTACTTTTGACTGACAAAATGATTTTTTTAGCAACAAATGCACCCAAAAGTTGAAGTTCTCATTTGATGTTCAAGAAAGTTTTATTTTTTCTCATGTTGTCAGTTGAAACTTCAAACCAGTAATAGTTAGAGCCGAAAACACTTTTTTGACACTTTTGGCACTTTTGACTGACAAAATGATTTTTTTTAGAAACAAATGCACCCAAAAGTTGAAGTTCTCATTTGATGTTCAAGAAAGTTTTATTTTTTCTCATGTTGTCAGTTGAAACTTCAAACCAGTGATAGTTAGAGCCGAAAACACTTTTTTGACACTTTTGGTACTTTTGACTGACAAAATGATTTTTTTTAGAAACAAATGCACCCAAAAGTTGAAGTTCTCATTTGATGTTCAAGAAATTGTTATTTTATGCCACATTGTAAGTTTAAAATTCAAAACAGTCATAGAGCCGAAAACGCTTTTTTGACACTTTTGGCACTTTTGACTGACAAAATGATTTTTTAGCAAAAAACGCACCCAAAAGTTGAAGTTCTAATTTGATGTTCAAGAAATTGTTATTCTATGCCACATTGTAAGTTTAAAATTCAAAACAGTCATAGAGCCGAAAACACTTTTTTGACACTTTTGGTACTTTTGACTGACAAAATGATTTTTTTTAGAAACAAATGCACCCAAAAGTTGAAGTTCTCATTTGCATTTCAAGAAAGTGTTATTTTATGCCACTTTGTAAGTTTAAAATTCAAAACAGTCATAGAGCCGAAAACGCTTTTTTGACATTTTTGGCACTTTTGACTGACAAAATGATTTTTTAGCAAAAAACGCACCCAAAAGTTGAGGTTCTCATTTGATGTTCAAGAAAGTGTTATTTTATGCCACATTGTAAGTTTAAAATTCAAAACAGTCATAGAGCCGAAAATGCTTTTTTGACACTTTTGGCACTTTTGACTGACAAAATGTTTTTTAGCAAAAAACGCACCCAAAAGTTGAAGTTCTCATTTGATGTTCAAGAAAGTTTTATTTTTTCTCATGTCAGTTGAAACTTCAAACCAGTAATAGTTAGAGCCGAAAACACTTTTTTGGCACTTTTGACTGACAAAATGATTTTTTAGCAAAAAACGCACCCAAAAGTTGAAGTTCTCATTTGATGTTCAAGAAATTGTTATTTTATGCCACATTGTAAGTTTAAAATTCAAAACAGTCATAGAGCCGAAAACGCTTTTTTGACACTTTTGGTACTTTTGACTGACAAAATGATTTTTTTTAGCAACAAATGCACCCAAAAGTTGAAGTTCTCATTTGATGTTCAAGAAAGTTTTATTTTTTCTCATGTTGTCAGTTGAAACTTCAAACCAGTAATAGTTAGAGCCGAAAACACTTTTTTGACACTTTTGACTGACAAAATGAATTTTTTTAGAAACAAATGCACCCAAAAGTTGAAGTTCTCATTTGCAGTTCAAGAAAGTGTTATTTTATGCAACGTTGTAAGTTTAAAATTCAAAACAGTCATAGAGCCGAAAACGCTTTTTTGACACTTTTGGTACTTTTGACTGACAAAATGATTTTTTAGCAAAAAACGCACCCAAAAGTTGAAGTTCTCATTTGATGTTCAAGAAAGTGTTATTTTATGCCACATTGTAAGTTTAAAATTCAAAACAGTCATAGGGCCGAAAACGCTTTTTTGACACTTTTGGTACTTTTGACTGACAAAATGATTTTTTTTTAGCAACAAATGCACCCAAAAGTTGAAGTTCGCATTTGATGTTCAAGAAAGTGTTATTTTTTCTCATGTTGTCAGTTGAAACTTCAAACCAGTAATAGTTAGAGCCGAAAATGCTTTTTTCGACATTTTTGGCACTTTTGACTGACAAAATGATTTTTTAGCAAAAAACGCACCCAAAAGTCAAAGTTCTCATTTGATGTTCAAGAAAGTGTTATTTTATGCCACATTGTAAGTTTAAAATTCAAAACAGTCATAGAGCCGAAAACGCTTTTTTGACACTTTTGGTACTTTTGACTGACAAAATGATTTTTTTTAGCAACAAATGCACCCAAAAGTTGAAGTTCTCATTTGATGTTCAAGAAAGTTTTATTTTTTCTCATGTTGTCAGTTGAAACTTCAAACCAGTAATAGTTAGAGCCGAAAACACTTTTTTGACACTTTTGGTACTTTTGACTGACAAAATGATTTTTTTTAGAAACAAATGCACCCAAAAGTTGAAGTTCTCATTTGCATTTCAAGAAAGTGTTATTTTATGCCACTTTGTAAGTTTAAAATTCAAAACAGTCATAGAGCCGAAAACGCTTTTTGGATATTTTTGGCACTTTTGACTGACAAAATGATTTTTTAGCAAAAAACGCACCCAAAAGTTGAAGTTCTCATTTGATGTTCAAGAAATTTTTTATTCTATGCCACATTGTAAGTTTAAAATTCAAAACAGTCATAGAGCCGAAAACACTTTTTTGACACTTTTGGTACTTTTGACTGACAAAATGATTTTTTTTAGAAACAAATGCACCCAAAAGTTGAAGTTCTCATTTGCATTTCAAGAAAGTGTTATTTTATGCCACTTTGTAAGTTTAAAATTCAAAACAGTCATAGAGCCGAAAACGCTTTTTTGACATTTTTGGCACTTTTGACTGACAAAATGATTTTTTAGCAAAAAACGCACCCAAAAGTTGAGGTTCTCATTTGATGTTCAAGAAAGTGTTATTTTATGCCACATTGTAAGTTTAAAATTCAAAACAGTCATAGAGCCGAAAATGCTTTTTTGACACTTTTGGCACTTTTGACTGACAAAATGTTTTTTAGCAAAAAACGCACCCAAAAGTTGAAGTTCTCATTTGATGTTCAAGAAAGTTTTATTTTTTCTCATGTCAGTTGAAACTTCAAACCAGTAATAGTTAGAGCCGAAAACACTTTTTTGGCACTTTTGACTGACAAAATGATTTTTTAGCAAAAAACGCACCCAAAAGTTGAAGTTCTCATTTGATGTTCAAGAAAGTGTTATTTTATGCAACGTTGTAAGTTTAAAATTCAAAACAGTCATAGAGCCGAAAACGCTTTTTTGACACTTTTGGTACTTTTGACTGACAAAATGATTTTTTAGCAAAAAACGCACCCAAAAGTTGAAGTTCTCATTTGATGTTCAAGAAAGTGTTATTTTATGCCACATTGTAAGTTTAAAATTCAAAACAGTCATAGGGCCGAAAACGCTTTTTTGACACTTTTGGTACTTTTGACTGACAAAATGATTTTTTTTTAGCAACAAATGCACCCAAAAGTTGAAGTTCGCATTTGATGTTCAAGAAAGTGTTATTTTTTCTCATGTTGTCAGTTGAAACTTCAAACCAGTAATAGTTAGAGCCGAAAACGCTTTTTTGACATTTTTGGCACTTTTGACTGAAAAAATAATTTTTTAGCAAAAAACGCACCCAAAAGTTGAAGTTCTCATTTGATGTTCAAGAAAGTGTTATTTTTTGCCACATTGTAAGTTTAAAATTCAAAACAGTCATAGAGCCGAAAACGCTTTTTTGACACTTTTGGTACTTTTGACTGACAAAATGATTTTTTTTAGCAACAAATGCACCCAAAAGTTGAAGTTCTCATTTGATGTTCAAGAAAGTTTTATTTTTTCTCATGTTGTCAGTTGAAACTTCAAACCAGTAATAGTTAGAGCCGAAAACACTTTTTTGACACTTTTGGTACTTTTGACTGACAAAATGATTTTTTTTAGAAACAAATGCACCCAAAAGTTGAAGTTCTCATTTGCATTTCAAGAAAGTGTTATTTTATGCCACTTTGTAAGTTTAAAATTCAAAACAGTCATAGAGCCGAAAACGCTTTTTGGATATTTTTGGCACTTTTGACTGACAAAATGATTTTTTAGCAAAAAACGCACCCAAAAGTTGAAGTTCTCATTTGATGTTCAAGAAATTGTTATTTTATGCCACATTGTAAGTTTAAAATTCAAAACAGTCATAGAGCCGAAAACGCTTTTTTGACACTTTTGGTACTTTTGACTGACAAAATGATTTTTTTTAGCAACAAATGCACCCAAAAGTTGAAGTTCTCATTTGATGTTCAAGAAAGTTTTATTTTTTCTCATGTCGTCAGTTGAAACTTCAAACCAGTAATAGTTAGAGCCGAAAACACTTTTTTGACACTTTTGACTGACAAAATGATTTTTTTTAGAAACAAATGCACCCAAAAGTTGAAGTTCTCATTTGCAGTTCAAGAAAGTGTTATTTTATGCAACGTTGTAAGTTTAAAATTCAAAACAATCATAGAGCCGAAAACGCTTTTTTGACATTTTTGGCACTTTTACTGACAAAATGATTTTTAGCAAAAAACGCACCCAAAAGTTGAAGTTCTCATTTGATGTTCAAGAAATTGTTATTTTATGCCACATTGTAAGTTTAAAATTCAAAACAGTCATAGAGCCGAAAACGCTTTTTTGACACTTTTGGCACTTTTGACTGACAAAATGATTTTTTAGCAAAAAACGCACCCAAAAGTTGAAGTTCTCATTTGTTGTTCAAGAAATTTTTTATTCTATGCCACATTGTAAGTTTAAAATTCAAAACAGTCATAGAGCCGAAAACGCTTTTTTCACACTTTTGGTACTTTTGACTGACAAAATGATTTTTTTTAGCAACAAATGCACCCAAAAGTTGAAGTTCTCATTTGATGTTCAAGAAAGTTTTATTTTTTCTCATGTTGTCAGTTGAAACTTCAAACCAGTAATAGTTAGAGCCGAAAACACTTTTTTGACACTTTTGGTACTTTTGACTGACAAAATGATTTTTTTTAGAAACAAATGCACCCAAAAGTTGAAGTTCTCATTTGCATTTCAAGAAAGTGTTATTTTATGCCACTTTGTAAGTTTAAAATTCAAAACAGTCATAGAGCCGAAAACGCTTTTTTGACATTTTTGGCACTTTTGACTGACAAAATGATTTTTTTTAGCAACAAATGCACCCAAAAGTTGAAGTTCTCATTTGATGTTCAAGAAAGTTTTATTTTTTCTCATGTTGTCAGTTGAAACTTCAAACCAGTAATAGTTAGAGCCGAAAACACTTTTTTGACACTTTTGGTACTTTTGACTGACAAAATGATTTTTTTTAGAAACAAATGCACCCAAAAGTTGAAGTTCTCATTTGCATTTCAAGAAAGTGTTATTTTATGCCACATTGTAAGTTTAAAATTCAAAACAGTCATAGAGCCGAAAACGCTTTTTTGACACTTTTGGTACTTTTGACTGACAAAATGATTTTTTTTAGCAACAAATGCACCCAAAAGTTGAAGTTCTCATTTGATGTTCAAGAAAGTTTTATTTTTTCTCATGTCGTCAGTTGAAACTTCAAACCAGTAATAGTTAGAG
Source organism: Oryzias latipes (assembly GCF_053564925.1). Classification (NCBI taxonomy): domain Eukaryota; kingdom Metazoa; phylum Chordata; class Actinopteri; order Beloniformes; family Adrianichthyidae; genus Oryzias; species Oryzias latipes. The sequence goes on from NC_136240.1 coordinate 705,943, forward strand.
CCGAAAACACTTTTTTGACACTTTTGACTGACAAAATGATTTTTTTTTAGAAACAAATGCACCCAAAAGTTGAAGTTCTCATTTGCAGTTCAAGAAAGTGTTATTTTATGCAACGTTGTAAGTTTAAAATTCAAAACAATCATAGAGCCGAAAACGCTTTTTTGACATTTTTGGCACTTTTACTGACAAAATGATTTTTAGCAAAAAACGCACCCAAAAGTTTAAGTTTTCATTTGATGTTCAAGAAATTGTTATTTTATGCCACATTGTAAGTTTAAAATTCAAAACAGTCATAGAGCCGAAAACGCTTTTTTGACACTTTTGGCACTTTTGACTGACAAAATGATTTTTTAGCAAAAAACGCACCCAAAAGTTGAAGTTCTCATTTGATGTTCAAGAAATTTTTTATTCTATGCCACATTGTAAGTTTAAAATTCAAAACAGTCATAGAGCCAAAAACGCTTTTTTGACACTTTTGGTACTTTTGACTGACAAAATGATTTTTTTAGCAACAAATGCACCCAAAAGTTGAAGTTCTCATTTGATGTTCAAGAAAGTTTTATTTTTTCTCATGTTGTCAGTTGAAACTTCAAACCAGTAATAGTTAGAGCCGAAAACACTTTTTTGACACTTTTGGCACTTTTGACTGACAAAATGATTTTTTTTAGAAACAAATGCACCCAAAAGTTGAAGTTCTCATTTGATGTTCAAGAAAGTTTTATTTTTTCTCATGTTGTCAGTTGAAACTTCAAACCAGTAATAGTTAGAGCCGAAAACACTTTTTTGACACTTTTGGTACTTTTGACTGACAAAATGATTTTTTTTAGAAACAAATGCACCCAAAAGTTGAAGTTCTCATTTGATGTTCAAGAAATTGTTATTTTATGCCACATTGTAAGTTTAAAATTCAAAACAGTCATAGAGCCGAAAACGCTTTTTTGACACTTTTGGCACTTTTGACTGACAAAATGATTTTTTAGCAAAAAACGCACCCAAAAGTTGAAGTTCTCATTTGATGTTCAAGAAATTGTTATTCTATGCCACATTGTAAGTTTAAAATTCAAAACAGTCATAGAGCCGAAAACACTTTTTTGACACTTTTGGTACTTTTGACTGACAAAATGATTTTTTTTAGAAACAAATGCACCCAAAAGTTGAAGTTCTCATTTGCATTTCAAGAAAGTGTTATTTTATGCCACTTTGTAAGTTTAAAATTCAAAACAGTCATAGAGCCGAAAACGCTTTTTTGACATTTTTGGCACTTTTGACTGACAAAATGATTTTTTAGCAAAAAACGCACCCAAAAGTTGAGGTTCTCATTTGATGTTCAAGAAAGTGTTATTTTATGCCACATTGTAAGTTTAAAATTCAAAACAGTCATAGAGCCGAAAATGCTTTTTTGACACTTTTGGCACTTTTGACTGACAAAATGTTTTTTAGCAAAAAACGCACCCAAAAGTTGAAGTTCTCATTTGATGTTCAAGAAAGTTTTATTTTTTCTCATGTCAGTTGAAACTTCAAAACAGTAATAGTTAGAGCCGAAAACACTTTTTTGGCACTTTTGACTGACAAAATGATTTTTTAGCAAAAAACGCACCCAAAAGTTGAAGTTCTCATTTGATGTTCAAGAAATTGTTATTTTATGCCACATTGTAAGTTTAAAATTCAAAACAGTCATAGAGCCGAAAACGCTTTTTTGACACTTTTGGTACTTTTGACTGACAAAATGATTTTTTTTAGCAACAAATGCACCCAAAAGTTGAAGTTCTCATTTGATGTTCAAGAAAGTTTTATTTTTTCTCATGTTGTCAGTTGAAACTTCAAACCAGTAATAGTTAGAGCCGAAAACACTTTTTTGACACTTTTGACTGACAAAATGAATTTTTTTAGAAACAAATGCACCCAAAAGTTGAAGTTCTCATTTGCAGTTCAAGAAAGTGTTATTTTATGCAACGTTGTAAGTTTAAAATTCAAAACAGTCATAGAGCCGAAAACGCTTTTTTGACACTTTTGGTACTTTTGACTGACAAAATGATTTTTTAGCAAAAAACGCACCCAAAAGTTGAAGTTCTCATTTGATGTTCAAGAAAGTGTTATTTTATGCCACATTGTAAGTTTAAAATTCAAAACAGTCATAGGGCCGAAAACGCTTTTTTGACACTTTTGGTACTTTTGACTGACAAAATGATTTTTTTTTAGCAACAAATGCACCCAAAAGTTGAAGTTCGCATTTGATGTTCAAGAAAGTGTTATTTTTTCTCATGTTGTCAGTTGAAACTTCAAACCAGTAATAGTTAGAGCCGAAAACGCTTTTTTGACATTTTTGGCACTTTTGACTGAAAAAATAATTTTTTAGCAAAAAACGCACCCAAAAGTTGAAGTTCTCATTTGATGTTCAAGAAAGTTTTATTTTTTCTCATGTTGTCAGTTGAAACTTCAAACCAGTAATAGTTAGAGCCGAAAACACTTTTTTGACACTTTTGGTACTTTTGACTGACAAAATGATTTTTTTTAGAAACAAATGCACCCAAAAGTTGAAGTTCTCATTTGCATTTCAAGAAAGTTTTATTTTTTCTCATGTTGTCAGTTGAAACTTCAAACCAGTAATAGTTAGAGCCGAAAACACTTTTTTGACACTTTTGGTACTTTTGACTGACAAAATGATTTTTTTTAGAAACAAATGCACCCAAAAGTTGAAGTTCTCATTTGCATTTCAAGAAAGTGTTATTTTATGCCACTTTGTAAGTTTAAAATTCAAAACAGTCATAGAGCCGAAAACGCTTTTTGGATATTTTTGGCACTTTTGACTGACAAAATGATTTTTTAGCAAAAAACGCACCCAAAAGTTGAAGTTCTCATTTGATGTTCAAGAAATTGTTATTTTATGCCACATTGTAAGTTTAAAATTCAAAACAGTCATAGAGCCGAAAACGCTTTTTTGACACTTTTGGTACTTTTGACTGACAAAATGATTTTTTAGCAAAAAACGCACCCAAAAGTTGAAGTTCTCATTTGATGTTCAAGAAATTTTTTATTCTATGCCACATTGTAAGTTTAAAATTCAAAACAGTCATAGAGCCGAAAACGCTTTTTTGACACTTTTGGTACTTTTGACTGACAAAATGATTTTTTTTAGCAACAAATGCACCCAAAAGTTGAAGTTCTCATTTGATGTTCAAGAAAGTTTTATTTTTTCTCATGTTGTCAGTTGAAACTTCAAACCAGTAATAGTTAGAGCCGAAAACACTTTTTTGACACTTTTGGCACTTTTGACTGACAAAATGTTTTTTAGCAAAAAACGCACCCAAAAGTTGAAGTTCTCATTTGATGTTCAAGAAAGTTTTATTTTTTCTCATGTCAGTTGAAACTTCAAACCAGTAATAGTTAGAGCCGAAAACACTTTTTTGACACTTTTGACTGACAAAATGATTTTTTTAAGAAACAAATGCACCCAAAAGTTAAAGTTCTCATTTGCAGTTCAAGAAAGTGTTATTTTATGCAATGTTGTAAGTTTAAAATTCAAAACAATCATAGAGCCGAAAACGCTTTTTTGACATTTTCGGCACTTTTGACTGACAGAATGATTTTTAGCAAAAAAGGCACCCAAAAGTTGAAGTTCTCATTTGATGTTCAAGAAATTGTTATTTTATGCCACATTGTAAGTTTAAAATTCAAATCAGTCATAGAGCCAAAAACGCTTTTTTGACACTTTTGACTGACAAAATGATTTTGTTTAGAAACAAATGCACCCAAAAGTTGAAGTTCTCATTTGCAGTTCAAGAAAGTGTTATTTTATGCAACGTTGTAAGTTTAAAATTCAAAACAGTCATAGAGCCGAAAACGCTTTTTTGACATTTTTGGCACTTTTGACTGACAAAATGATTTTTTTTAGCAACAAATGCACCCAAAAGTTTAAGTTCTCATTTGATGTTCAAGAAAGTTTTATATTTTCTCATGTTGTCAGTTGAAACTTCAAACCAGTAATAGTTAGAGCCGAAAACACTTTTTTGACACTTTTGGCACTTTTGACTGACAAAATGATTTTTTTTTTAAACAAATGCACCCAAAAGTTGAAGTTCTCATTTGATGTTCAAGAAAGTTTTATTTTTTCTCATGTTGTCAGTTGAAACTTCAAACCAGTAATAGTTAGAGCCGAAAACACTTTTTTGACACTTTTGGTACTTTTGACTGACAAAATGATTTTTTTTAGAAACAAATGCACCCAAAAGTTGAAGTTCTCATTTGCATTTCAAGAAAGTGTTATTTTATGCCACTTTGTAAGTTTAAAATTCAAAACAGTCATAGAGCCGAAAACGCTTTTTGGATATTTTTGGCACTTTTGACTGACAAAATGATTTTTTAGCAAAAAACGCACCCAAAAGTTGAAGTTCTCATTTGATGTTCAAGAAATTGTTATTTTATGCCACATTGTAAGTTTAAAATTCAAAACAGTCATAGAGCCGAAAACGCTTTTTTGAGACTTTTGGCACTTTTGACTGACAAAATGATTTTTTTTAGCAACAAATGCACCCAAAAGTTGAAGTTCTCATTTGATGTTCAAGAAAGTTTTATTTTTTCTCATGTTGTCAGTTGAAACTTCAAACCAGTAATAGTTAGAGCCGAAAACACTTTTTTGACACTTTTGGCACTTTTGACTGACAAAATGATTTTTTTTAGAAACAAATGCACCCAAAAGTTGAAGTTCTCATTTGATGTTCAAGAAAGTTTAATTTTTTCTCATGTTGTCAGTTGAAACTTCAAACCAGTAATAGTTAGAGCCGAAAACACTTTTTTGACACTTTTGACTGACAAAATGAATTTTTTTAGAAACAAATGCACCCAAAAGTTGAAGTTCTCATTTGCAGTTCAAGAAAGTGTTATTTTATGCAACGTTGTAAGTTTAAAATTCAAAACAATCATAGAGCCAAAAACGCTTTTTTGACATTTTTTGCACTTTTGACTGACAAAATGATTTTTAGCAAAAAACGCACCCAAAAGTTGAAGTTCTCATTTGATGTTCAAGAAATTGTTATTTTATGCCACATTGTAAGTTTAAAATTCAAAACAGTCATAGAGCCGAAAACTCTTTTTTGACACTTTTGGCACTTTTGACTGAAAAAATGATTTTTTAGCAAAAAACGCACCCAAAAGTTGAAGTTCTCATTTGATGTTCAAGAAAGTGTTATTTTATGCCACATTGTAAGTTTAAAATTCAAAACAGTCATAGAGCCGAAAACGCTTTTTTGACACTTTTGGTACTTTTGACTGACAAAATGATTTTTTTTAGCAACAAATGCACCCAAAAGTTGAAGTTCTCATTTGATGTTCAAGAAAGTTTTATTTTTTCTCATGTTGTCAGTTGAAACTTCAAACCAGTAATAGTTAGAGCCGAAAACGCTTTTTTGACATTTTTGGCACTTTTGACTGAAAAAATAATTTTTTAGCAAAAAACGCACCCAAAAGTTGAAGTTCTCATTTGATGTTCAAGAAAGTGTTATTTTATGCCACATTGTAAGTTTAAAATTCAAAACAGTCATAGAGCCGAAAACGCTTTTTTGACACTTTTGGTACTTTTGACTGACAAAATGATTTTTTTTTAGCAACAAATGCACCCAAAAGTTGAAGTTCTCATTTGATGTTCAAGAAAGTTTTATTTTTTCTCATGTTGTCAGTTGAAACTTCAAACCAGTAATAGTTAGAGCCGAAAACACTTTTTTGACACTTTTGGCACTTTTGACTGACAAAATGATTTTTTTTAGAAACAAATGCACCCAAAAGTCAAAGTTCTCATTTGCAGTTCAAGAAAGTGTTATTTTATGCAACGTTGTAAGTTTAAAATTCAAAACAGTCATAGAGCCGAAAATGCTTTTTTGACATTTTTGGCACTTTTGACTGACAAAATGATTTTTTAGCAAAAAACGCACCCAAAAGTCAAAGTTCTCATTTGCAGTTCAAGAAAGTGTTATTTTATGCAACGTTGTAAGTTTAAAATTCAAAACAGTCATAGAGCCGAAAACGCTTTTTTGACATTTTTGGCACTTTTGACTGACAAAATGATTTTTTAGCAAAAAACGCACCCAGAAGTGGAAGTTCTCATTTGATGTTCAAGAAATTGTTATTTTATGCCACATTGTAAGTTTAAAATTCAAAACAGTCATAGAGCCGAAAACGCTTTTTTGACACTTTTGGTACTTTTGACTGACAAAATGTTTTTTTTAGCAACAAATGCACCCAAAAGTTGAAGTTCTCATTTGATGTTCAGAAAGTTTTATTTTTTCTCATGTTGTCAGTTGAAATTTCAAACCAGTAATAGTTAGAGCCGAAAACACTTTTTTGACACTTTTGGCACTTTTGACTGACAAAATGATTTTTTTTAGAAACAAATGCACCCAAAAGTTGAAGTTCTCATTTGATGTTCAAGAAAGTTTTATTTTTTCTCATGTTGTCAGTTGAAACTTCAAACCAGTAATAGTTAGAGCCGAAAAATCTTTTTTGACACTTTTGGCACTTTTGACTGACAAAATGATTTTTTTTAGAAACAAATGCACCCAAAAGTTGAAGTTCTCATTTGCAGTTCAAGAAAGTGTTATTTTATGCAACGTTGTAAGTTTAAAATTCAAAACAGTCATAGAGCCGAAAACGCTTTTTTGACATTTTTGGCACTTTTGACTGACAAAATGATTTTTTAGCAAAAAACGCACCCAAAAGTTGAAGTTCTCATTTGATGTTCAAGAAATTGTTATTTTATGCCACATTGTAAGTTTAAAATTCAAAACAGTCATAGAGCCGAAAACGCTTTTTTGACACTTTTGGTACTTTTGACTGACAAAATGATTTGTTTTAGCAACAAATGCACCCAAAAGTTGAAGTTCTCATTTGACGTTCAAGAAAGTTTTATTTTTTCTCATGTTGTCAGTTGAAACTTCAAACCAGTAATAGTTAGAGCCGAAAACACTTTTTTGACACTTTTGACTGACAAAATGATTTTTTTTAGAAACAAAAGCACCCAAAAGTTGAAGTTCTCATTTGCAGTTCAAGAAAGTGTTATTTTATGCAACGTTGTAAGTTTAAAATTCAAAACAATCATAGAGCCGAAAACGCTTTTTTGACATTTTTGGCACTTTTGACTGACAAAATGATTTTTAGCAAAAAACGCACCCAAAAGTTGAAGTTCTCATTTGATGTTCAAGAAATTGTTATTTTATGCCGCATTGTAAGTTTAAAATTCAAAACAGTCATAGAGCCGAAAACACTTTTTTGACACTTTTGGCACTTTTGACTGACAAAATGATTTTTAGCAAAAAACGCACCCAAAAGTTGAAGTTCTCATTTGATGTTCAAGAAATTGTTATTTTATACCGCATTGTAAGTTTAAAATTCAAAACAGTCATAGAGCCGAAAACGCTTTTTTGACACTTTTGGCACTTTTGACTGACAAAATGATTTTTTAGCAAAAAACGCACCCAAAAGTTGAAGTTCTCATTCGATGTTCAAGAAATTGTTATTTTATGCCACATTGTAAGTTTAAAATTCAAAACAGTCATAGAGCCGAAAACGCTTTTTTGACACTTTTGGTACTTTTGACTGACAAAATGATTTGTTTTAGCAACAAATGCACCCAAAAGTTGAAATTCTCATTTGACGTTCAAGAAAGTTTTATATTTTCTCATGTTGTCAGTTGAAACTTCAAACCAGTAATAGTTAGAGCCGAAAACACTTTTTTGACACTTTTGACTGACAAAATGATTTTTTTTAGAAACAAAAGCACCTAAAAGTTGAATTTCTCATTTGCAGTTCAAGAAAGTGTTATTTTATGCAACGTTGTAAGTTTAAAATTCAAAACAATCATAGAGCCGAAAACGCTTTTTTGACATTTTTGGCACTTTTGACTGACAAAATGATTTTTAGCAAAAAACGCACCCAAAAGTTGAAGTTCTCATTTGATGTTCAAGAAATTGTTATTTTATGCCGCATTGTAAGTTTAAAATTCAAAACAGTCATAGAGCCGAAAACGCTTTTTTGACACTTTTGGCACTTTTGACTGACAAAATGATTTTTTAGCAAAAAACGCACCCAAAAGTCGAAGTTCTCATTTGATGTTCAAGAAATTGTTATTTTATGCCACATTGTAAGTTTAAAATTCAAAACAGTCATAGAGCCGAAAACGCTTTTTTGACACTTTTGGTACTTTTGACTGACAAAATGATTTTTTTTAGCAACAAATGCACCCAAAAGTTGAAGTTCTCATTTGATGTTCAAGAAAGTTTTATTTTTTCTCATGTTGTCAGTTGAAACTTCAAACCAGTAATAGTTAGAGCCGAAAACACTTTTTTGACACTTTTGACTGACAAAATGATTTTTTTTAGAAACAAATGCACCCAAAAGTTGAAGTTCTCATTTGCAGTTCAAGAAAGTGTTATTTTTTCTCATGTTGTCAGTTGAAACTTCAAACCAGTAATAGTTAGAGCCGAAAAAACTTTTTTGACACTTTTGGCACTTTTGACTTACAAAATGATTTTTTAGCAAAAAACGCACCCAAAAGTTGAGGTTCTCATTTGATGTTCAAGAAAGTGTTATTTTATGCCACATTGTAAGTTTAAAATTCAAAACAGTCATAGAGCCGAAAACGCTTTTTTGACACTTTTGGCACTTTTGACTGACAAAATGATTTTTTATCAAAAAACGCACCCAAAAGTTGAAGTTCTCATTTGATGTTCAAGAAATTGTTATTTTATGCCACATTGTAAGTTTAAAATTCAAAACAGTCATAAAGCCGAAAACTCTTTTTTGACACTTTTGGTACTTTTGACTGACAAAATGATTTTTTTTAGCAACAAATGCACCCAAAAGTTGAAGTTCTCATTTGTAGTTCAAGAAAGTTTTATTTTTTCTCATGTTGTCAGTTGAAACTTCAAACCAGTAATAGTTAGAGCCGAAAACACTTTTTTGACACTTTTGACTGACAAAATGATTTTTTTTAGAAACAAATGCACCCAAAAGTTGAAGTTCTCATTTGCAGTTCAAGAAAGTGTTATTTTATGCAACGTTGTAAGTTTAAAATTCAAAACAATCATAGAGCCGAAAACGCTTTTTTGACATTTTTGGCACTTTTGACTGACAAAATGATTTTTAGCAAAAAACGCACCCAAATGTTGAATTTCTCATTTGATGTTCAAGAAAGTGTTATTTTATGCCACATTGTAAGTTTAAAATTCAAAACAGTCATAGAGCCGAAAACGCTTTTTTGACACTTTTGGCACTTTTGACTGAAAAAATGATTTTTTAGCAAAAAACGCACCCAAAAGTTGAAATTCTCATTTGATGTTCAAGAAATTGTTATTTTATGCCACATTGTAAGTTTAAAATTCAAAACAGTCATAGAGCCGAAAACGCTTTTTTGACACTTTTGGTACTTTTGACTGACAAAATGATTTGTTTTAGCAACAAATGCACCCAAAAGTTGAAGTTCTCATTTGACGTTCAAGAAAGTTTTATTTTTTCTCATGTTGTCAGTTGAAACTTCAAACCAGTAATAGTTAGAGCCGAAAACACTTTTTTGACACTTTTGACTGACAAAATGATTTTTTTTAGAAACAAAAGCACCCAAAAGTTGAAGTTCTCATTTGCAGTTCAAGAAAGTGTTATTTTATGCAACGTTGTAAGTTTAAAATTCAAAACAATCATAGAGCCGAAAACGCTTTTTTGACATTTTTGGCACTTTTGACTGACAAAATGATTTTTAGCAAAAAACGCACCCAAAAGTTGAAGTTCTCATTTGATGTTCAAGAAATTGTTATTTTATGCCGCATTGTAAGTTTAAAATTCAAAACAGTCATAGAGCCGAAAACGCTTTTTTGACACTTTTGGCACTTTTGACTGACAAAATGATTTTTTAGCAAAAAACGCACCCAAAAGTCGAAGTTCTCATTTGATGTTCAAGAAATTGTTATTTTATGCCACATTGTAAGTTTAAAATTCAAAACAGTCATAGAGCCGAAAACGCTTTTTTGACACTTTTGGTACTTTTGACTGACAAAATGATTTTTTTTAGCAACAAATGCACCCAAAAGTTGAAGTTCTCATTTGATGTTCAAGAAAGTTTTATTTTTTCTCATGTTGTCAGTTGAAACTTCAAACCAGTAATAGTTAGAGCCGAAAACACTTTTTTGACACTTTTGACTGACAAAATGATTTTTTTTAGAAACAAATGCACCCAAAAGTTGAAGTTCTCATTTGCAGTTCAAGAAAGTGTTATTTTTTCTCATGTTGTCAGTTGAAACTTCAAACCAGTAATAGTTAGAGCCGAAAAAACTTTTTTGACACTTTTGGCACTTTTGACTTACAAAATGATTTTTTAGCAAAAAACGCACCCAAAAGTTGAGGTTCTCATTTGATGTTCAAGAAAGTGTTATTTTATGCCACATTGTAAGTTTAAAATTCAAAACAGTCATAGAGCCGAAAACGCTTTTTTGACACTTTTGGCACTTTTGACTGACAAAATGATTTTTTATCAAAAAACGCACCCAAAAGTTGAAGTTCTCATTTGATGTTCAAGAAATTGTTATTTTATGCCACATTGTAAGTTTAAAATTCAAAACAGTCATAAAGCCGAAAACTCTTTTTTGACACTTTTGGTACTTTTGACTGACAAAATGATTTTTTTTAGCAACAAATGCACCCAAAAGTTGAAGTTCTCATTTGTAGTTCAAGAAAGTTTTATTTTTTCTCATGTTGTCAGTTGAAACTTCAAACCAGTAATAGTTAGAGCCGAAAACACTTTTTTGACACTTTTGACTGACAAAATGATTTTTTTTAGAAACAAATGCACCCAAAAGTTGAAGTTCTCATTTGCAGTTCAAGAAAGTGTTATTTTATGCAACGTTGTAAGTTTAAAATTCAAAACAATCATAGAGCCGAAAACGCTTTTTTGACATTTTTGGCACTTTTGACTGACAAAATGATTTTTAGCAAAAAACGCACCCAAAAGTTGAATTTCTCATTTGATGTTCAAGAAAGTGTTATTTTATGCCACATTGTAAGTTTAAAATTCAAAACAGTCATAGAGCCGAAAACGCTTTTTTGACACTTTTGGCACTTTTGACTGAAAAAATGATTTTTTAGCAAAAAACGCACCCAAAAGTTGAAGTTCTCATTTGATGTTCAAGAAATTGTTATTTTATGCCACATTGTAAGTTTAAAATTCAAAACAGTCATAGAGCCGAAAACACTTTTTTGACACTTTTGGTACTTTTGACTGACAAAATGATTTTTTTTAGAAACAAATGCACCCAAAAGTTGAAGTTCTCATTTGCATTTCAAGAAAGTGTTATTTTATGCCACTTTGTAAGTTTAAAATTCAAAACAGTCATAGAGCCGAAAACACTTTTTTGACACTTTTGGTACTTTTGACTGACAAAATGATTTTTTTTAGCAACAAATGCACCCAAAAGTTGAAGTTCTCATTTGATGTTCGAATAAAGTTTTATTTTTTCTCATGTTGTTAGTTGAACCTTCAAACCAGTAATAGTTAGAGCCGAAAACACTTTTTTGACACTTTTGGCTCTTTTGACTGACAAAATGATTTTTTAGCAAAAAACGCACCCAAAAGTTGAAGTTCTCATTTGCAGTTCAAGAAAGTGTTATTTTTTGTCACGTAAGTTAAATATTCAAAACAGTCATACTCTGAGCATAAAAGACTTTTTTGACACTTTTGGCACTTTTAACTGAAAAAATGATTTCTTAGCAAAAAATAGACACAAAATTTAAAGTTCTCATTTTGCAGTTCAAGAAAGTGTTAGTTTTTCTCATGTTGTCAGTTGAAACTTCAAACCAGTAATACTTAGAGCCGTAAACGCTTTTTTGACACTTTTGGCACTTTTAACTTAAAAAATGATTTTTTTTTAGCAAAAAACGCACCCAAAAGTTGAAGTTCTCATTTGCAGTTCAAGAAAGTGTTATTTTTTGTCATGTTGTCAGTTGAAATTTCAAAACAGTCATTGAGCCAAAAACGCTTTTTTGACACTTTTGGTACTTTTGACTGACAAAATGATTTTTTTTAGCAACAAATGCTCCCAAAAGTTGAAGTTCTCATTTGATGTTCAAGAAAGTGTTATTTTATGCCACATTGTAAGTTTAAAATTCAAAACAGTCATAGAGCCGAAAAACGCTTTTTTGACACTTTTGGTACTTTTGACTGACAAAATGATTTTTTTTAACAACAAATGCACCCAAAAGTTGAAGTTCTCTTTTGATGTTCAAGAAAGTGTTATTTTATGCCACATTGTAAGTTTAAAATTCAAAACAGTCATAGAGCCGAAAACGCTTTCTTGACACTTTTGGCACTTTTGACTGACAAAATGATTTTTTTAGCAAAAAACGCACCCAAAAGTTGAAGTTCTCATTTGATGTTCAAGAAAGTGTTATTTTATGCAACATTGTAAGTTTAAAATTCAAAACAGTCATAGAGCCGAAAACGCTTTTTTGACACTTTTGGTACTTTTGACTGACAAAATGATTTTTTTTAGCAACAAATGCACCCAAAAGTTGAAGTTCTCATTTGATGTTCAAGAAAGTGTTATTTTATGCCACATTGTAAGTTTAAAATTCAAAACAGTCATAGAGCCGAAAACGCTTTTTTGACATTTTTGGCACTTTTGACTGACAAAATAATTTTTTAGCAAAAAACGCACCCAAAAGTCAAAGTTCTTATTTGCAGTTCAAGAAAGTGTTATTTTTTGTCACGTTGTAAGTTAAATATTCAAAACAGTCATACTCTGAGCATAAAAGAGTTTTTTGACACTTTTGGCACTTTTAACTGAAAAAATGATTTCTTAGCAAAAAATAGACACAAAATTCAAAGTTCTCATTTTGCAGTTCAAGAAAGTGTTAGTTTTTCTCATCTTGTCAGTTGAAACTTCAAACCAGTAATACTTAGAGCCGCAAACGCTTTTTTGACACTTTTGGCACTTTTGACTTAAAAAATGATTTTTTTTTAGCAAAAAACGCACCCAAAAGTTGAAGTTCTCATTTGCAGTTCAAGAAAGTGTTATTTTTTGTCATGTTGTCAGTTGAAATTTCAAAACAGTAATAGTTAGAGCCGAAAACACTTTTTTGACACTTTTGACTGACAAAATGATTTTTTTTAGAAACAAATGCACCCAAAAGTTGAAGTTCTCATTTGATGTTCAAGAAAGTGTTATTTTATGCCACATTGTAAGTTGAAATTTCAAAACAGTCATTGAGCCAAAAACGCTTTTTTGACACTTTTGGTACTTTTGACTGACAAATTGATTTTTTTTAGCAACAAATGCACCCAAAAGTTTAAGTTCTCATTTGATGTTTAAGAAAGTTTTATTTTTTCTCATGTTGTCAGTTGAAACTTCAAACCAGTAATAGTTAGAGCCGAAAACACTTTTTTGACACTTTTGGCACTTTTGACTGACAAAATGATTTTTTTAGCAACAAATGCACCCAAAAGTTGAAGTTCTCATTTGCAGTTCAAGAAAGTGTTATTTTATGCAACGTTGTAAGTTTAAAATTCAAAACAGTCATAGAGCCGAAAACGCTTTTTTGACATTTTTGGCACTTTTGACTGACAAAATGATTTTTTAGCAAAAAACGCACCCAAAAGTCAAAGTTCTTATTTGCAGTTCAAGAAAGTGTTATTTTTCGTCACGTTGTAAGTTAAATCTTCAAAACAGTCATACTCTGAGCATAAAAGACTTTTTTGACACTTTTGGTACTTTTGACTGACAAAATGATTTTTTTTAGCAACGAATGCACCCAAAAGTTGAAGTTCTCATTTGATGTTCAAGAAAGTTTTATTTTTTCTCGTGTTGTCAGGTGAAACTTCAAACCAGTTATAGTTAGAGCCGAAAACACTTTTTTGACACTTTTGGCACTTTTGACTGACAAAATGATTTTTTTTAGAAACAAATGCACCCAAAAGTTGAAGTTCTCATTTGCAGTTCAAGAAAGTGTTATTTTATGCAATGTTGTAAGTTTAAAATTCAAAACAGTCATAGAGCCGAAAACGCTTTTTTAACATTTTTGGCACTTTTGACTGACAAAATGATTTTTTAGCAAAAAACGCACCCAAAAGTTGAAGTTCTCATTTGATGTTCAAGAAAGTGTTATTTTATGCCACATTGTAAGTTTAAAATTCAAAACAGTCATAGAGCCGAAAACGCTTTTTTGACAGTTCTGGCACTTTTGAATGACAAAATGATTTTTTAGCAAAAAACGCACCCAAAAGTCAAAGTTCTTATTTGCAGGTCAAGAAAGTGTTATTTTATGCAACGTTGTAAGTTTAAAATTCAAAACAGTCATAGAGCCGAAAACGCTTTTTTAACATTTTTGGCACTTTTGACTGACAAAATGATTTTTTAAAAAAACGCACCCAAAAGTTGAAGTTCTCATTTGATGTTCAAGAAAGTGTTATTTTATGCCACATTGTAAGTTTAAAATTCAAAACAGTCATAGAGCCGAAAACGCTTTTTTGACACTTTTGGCACTTTTGACTGACAAAATGATTTTTTAGCAAAAAACGCACCCAAAAGTTGAAGTTCTCATTTGATGTTCAAGAAATTGTTATTTTATGCAACATTGTAAGTTTAAAATTCAAAACAGTCATAGAGCCGAAAACGCTTTTTTGACACTTTTGGTACTTTTGACTGACAAAATGATTTTTTTTAGCAACAAATGCACCCAAAAGTTGAAGTTCTCATTTGATGTTCAAGAAAGTTTTATTTTTTCTCATGTTGTCAGTTGAAACTTCAAACCAGTAATAGTTAGAGCCGAAAACACTTTTTTGACACTTTTGGCACTTTTGACTGACAAAATGATTTTTTTTAGAAACAAATGCACCCAAAAGTTGAAGTTCTCATTTGATGTTAAAGAAAGTGTTATTTTATGCCACTTTGTAAGTTTAAAATTCAAAACAGTCATAGAGCCGAAAACGCTTTCTTGACACTTTTGGCACTTTTGACTGACAAAATGATTTTTTAGCAAAAAACGTACCCAAAAGTTGAAGTTCTCATTTTATGTTCAAGAAAGTGTTATTTTATGCAACATTGTAAGTTTAAAATTCAAAACAGTCATAGAGCCGAAAACGCTTTTTTGACACTTTTGGTACTTTTGACTGACAAAATGATTTTTTTTAGCAACAAATGCACCCAAAAGTTGAAGTTCTCATTTGATGTTCAAGAAAGTGTTATTTTATGCCACATTGTAAGTTTAAAATTCAAAACAGTCATAGAGCCGAAAACGCTTTTTTGACGTTTTTGGCACTTTTGACTGACAAAATGATTTTTTAGCAAAAAACGCACCCAAAAGTCAAAGTTCTTATTTGCAGTTCAAGAAAGTGTTATTTTTTTAACACGTTGTAAGTTAAATATTCAAAACAGTCATACTCTGAGCATAAAAGACTTTTTTGACACTTTTGGCACTTTTAACTGAAAAAATGATTTCTTAGCAAAAAATAGACACAAAATTCAAAGTTCTCATTTTGCAGTTCAAGAAAGTGTTAGTTTTTCTCATGTTGTCAGTTGAAACTTCAAACCAATCATTGAGCCAAAAACGCTTTTTTGACACTTTTGGTACTTTTGACTGACAAAATGATTTTTTTTTAGCAACAAATGCACCCAAAAGTTAAGGTTCTCATTTGTTGTTCAAGAAAGTGTTATTTTATGCCACATTGTAAGTTTAAAATTCAAACAGTCATAGAGCCGTAAACGCTTTTTTGACACTTTTGGTACTTTTGACTGACAAAATGTTTTTTTAGCAACAAATGCACCCAAAAGTTGAAGTTCTCATTTGATGTTCAAGAAAGTTTTATTTTTTCTCATGTTGTCAGTTGAAACATCAAACCAGTAATAGTTAGAGCCGAAAACACTTATTTGACACTTTTGGCACTTTTGACTGACAAAATGATTTTTTTAGCAACAAATGCACCCAAAAGTTGAAGTTCTCATTTGCAGTTCAAGAAAGTGTTATTTTATGCAACGTTGTAAGTTTAAAATTCAAAACAGTCATAGAGCCGAAAACGCTTTTTTGACATCTTTGGCACTTTTGACTGACAAAATGATTTTTTAGCAAAAAACGCACCCAAAAGTCAAAGTTCTTATTTGCAGTTCAAGAAAGTGTTATTTTTCGTCACGTTGTAAGTTAAATCTTCAAAACAGTCATACTCTGAGCATAAAAGACTTTTTTGACACTTTTGGTACTTTTGACTGACAAAATGATTTTTTTTAGCAACAAATGCACCCAAAAGTTGAAGTTCTCATTTGATGTTCAAGAAAGTTTTATTTTTTCTCGTGTTGTCAGTTGAAACTTCAAACCAGTTATAGTTAGAGCCGAAAACACTTTTTTGACACTTTTGGCACTTTTGACTGACAAAATGATTTTTTCAGCAACAAATGCACCCAAAAGTTGAAGTTCTCATTTGCAGTTCAAGAAAGTGTTATTTTATGCCACGTTGTAAGTTTAAAATTCAAAACAGTCATAGAGCCGAAAACGCTTTTTTGACATTTTTGGCACTTTTGACTGACAAAATGATTTTTTAGCAAAAAACGCACCCAAAAGTCAAAGTTCTTATTTGCAGTTCAAGAAAGTGTTATTTTTCGTCACGTTGTAAGTTTAAAATTCAAAACAGTCATAGAGCCGAAAACGCTTTTTTAACATTTTTGGCACTTTTGACTGACAAAATGATTTTTTAGCAAAAAACGCACCCAAAAGTTGAAGTTCTCATTTGATGTTCAAGACAGTGTTATTTTATGCCACATTGTAAGTTTAAAATTCAAAACAGTCATAGAGCCGAAAACGCTTTTTTGACACTTTTGGTACTTTTGACTGACAAAATGATTTTTTTTAGCAACAAATGCACCCAAAAGTTGAAGTTCTCATTTGATGTTCAAGAAAGTGTTATTTTATGCCACATTGTAAGTTTAAAATTCAAAACAGTCATAGAGCCGAAAACGCTTTTTTGACGTTTTTGGCACTTTTGACTGACAAAATGATTTTTTAGCAAAAAACGCACCCAAAAGTCAAAGTTCTTATTTGCAGTTCAAGAAAGTGTTATTTTTTTAACACGTTGTAAGTTAAATATTCAAAACAGTCATACTCTGAGCATAAAAGACTTTTTTGACACTTTTGGCACTTTTAACTGAAAAAATGATTTCTTAGCAAAAAATAGACACAAAATTCAAAGTTCTCATTTTGCAGTTCAAGAAAGTGTTAGTTTTTCTCATGTTGTCAGTTGAAACTTCAAACCAATCATTGAGCCAAAAACGCTTTTTTGACACTTTTGGTACTTTTGACTGACAAAATGATTTTTTTTAGCAACAAATGCACCCAAAAGTTAAGGTTCTCATTTGATGTTCAAGAAAGTGTTATTTTATGCCACATTGTAAGTTTAAAATTCAAACAGTCATAGAGCCGTAAACGCTTTTTTGACACTTTTGGTACTTTTGACTGACAAAATGATTTTTTTTAGCAACAAATGCACCCAAAAGTTGAAGTTCTCATTTGATGTTCAAGAAAGTTTTATTTTTTCTCATGTTGTCAGTTGAAACTTCAAACCAGTAATAGTTAGAGCCTAAAACACTTATTTGACACTTTTGGCACTTTTGACTGACAAAATGATTTTTTTAGCAACAAATGCACCCAAAAGTTGAAGTTCTCATTTGCAGTTCAAGAAAGTGTTATTTTATGCAACGTTGTAAGTTTAAAATTCAAAACAGTCATAGAGCCGAAAACGCTTTTTTGACATCTTTGGCACTTTTGACTGACAAAATGATTTTTTAGCAAAAAACGCACCCAAAAGTCAAAGTTCTTATTTGCAGTTCAAGAAAGTGTTATTTTTCGTCACGTTGTAAGTTAAATATTCAAAACAGTCATACTCTGATCATAAAATACTTTTTTGACACTTTTGGCACTTTTAACTGAAAAAATGATTTCTTAGCAAAAAATAGACACAAAATATAAAGTTCTCATTTTGCAGTTCAAGAAAGTGTTAGTTTTTCTCATGTTGTCAGTTGAAACTTCAAACCAGTAATAGTTAGAGCCGAAAACGCTTTTTTGACACTTTTGGGACTTTTGACTGACAAAATGATTTTTTTAGCAACAAATGCACCCAAAAGTTGAAGTTCTCATTTGCAGTTCAAGAAAGTGTTATTTTATGCCACGTTGTAAGTTTAAAATTCAAAACAGTCATAGAGCCGAAAACGCTTTTTTGACATTTTTGGCACTTTTGACTGACAAAATGATTTTTTAGCAAAAAACGCACCCAAAAGTCAAAGTTCTTATTTGCAGTTCAAGAAAGTGTTATTTTTCGTCACGTTGTAAGTTAAATCTTCAAAACAGTCATACTCTGAGCATAAAAGACTTTTTTGACACTTTTGGTACTTTTGACTGACAAAATGATTTTTTTTAGCAACAAATGCACCCAAAAGTTGAAGTTCTCATTTGATGTTCAAGAAAGTTTTATTTTTTCTCGTGTTGTCAGTTGAAACTTCAAACCAGTTATAGTTAGAGCCGAAAACACTTTTTTGACACTTTTGGCACTTTTGACTGACAAAATGATTTTTTTTAGAAACAAATGCACCCAAAAGTTGAAGTTCTCATTTGCAGTTCAAGAAAGTGTTATTTTATGCAATGTTGTAAGTTTAAAATTCAAAACAGTCATAGAGCCGAAAACGCTTTTTTAACATTTTTGGCACTTTTGACTGACAAAATGATTTTTTAGCAAAAAACGCACCCAAAAGTTGAAGTTCTCATTTGATGTTCAAGAAAGTGTTATTTTATGCCACATTGTAAGTTTAAAATTCAAAACAGTCATAGAGCCGAAAACGCTTTTTTGACACTTTTGGCACTTTTGACTGACAAAATGATTTTTTAGCAAAAAACGCACCCAAAAGTCAAAGTTCTTATTTGCAGGTCAAGAAAGTGTTATTTTATGCAACGTTGTAAGTTTAAAATTCAAAACAGTCATAGAGCCGAAAACGCTTTTTTAACATTTTTGGCACTTTTGACTGACAAAATGATTTTTTAGCAAAAAACGCACCCAAAAGTTGAAGTTCTCATTTGATGTTCAAGAAAGTGTTATTTTATGCCACATTGTAAGTTTAAAATTCAAAACAGTCATAGAGCCGAAAACGCTTTTTTGACACTTTTGGCACTTTTGACTGACAAAATGATTTTTTAGCAAAAAACGCACCCAAAAGTTGAAGTTCTCATTTGATGTTCAAGAAATTTTTATTTTATGCCACATTGTAAGTTTAAAATTCAAAACAGTCATAGAGCCGAAAACGCTTTTTTGACACTTTTGGCACTTTTGACTGACAAAATGATTTTTTAGCAAAAAACGCACCCAAAAGTTGAAGTTCTCATTTGATGTTCAAGAAATTTTTATTTTATGCCACATTGTAAGTTTAAAATTCAAAACAGTCATAGAGCCGAAAACGCTTTTTTGACACTTTTGGTACTTTTGACTGACAAAATGATTTTTTTTAGCAACAAATGCACCCAAAAGTTGAAGTTCTCATTTGATGTTCAAGAAAGTTTTATTTTTTCTCATGTTGTCAGTTGAAACTTCAAACCAGTAATAGTTAGAGCCGAAAACACTTTTTTGACACTTTTGGCACTTTTGACTGACAAAATGATTTTTTTTAGCAACAAAAGCACCCAAAAGTTGAAGTTCTCATTTGATATTCAAGAAAGTGTTATTTTATGCCACTTTGTAAGTTTAAAATTCAAAACAGTCATAGAGCCGAAAACGCTTTCTTGACACTTTTGGCACTTTTGACTGACAAAATGATTTTTTTTAGCAAAAAACGTACCCAAAAGTTGAAGTTCTCATTTGATGTTCAAGAAAGTGTTATTTTATGCAACATTGTAAGTTTAAAATTCAAAACAGTCATAGAGCCGAAAACGCTTTTTTGACACTTTTGGTACTTTTGACTGACAAAATGAATTTTTTTAGCAACAAATGCACCCAAAAGTTGAAGTTCTCATTTGATGTTCAAGAAAGTGTTATTTTATGCCACATTGTAAGTTTAAAATTCAAAACAGTCATAGAGCCGAAAACGCTTTTTTGACATTTTTGGCACTTTTGACTGACAAAATGATTTTTTAGCAAAATACGCACCCAAAAGTCAAAGTTCTTATTTGCAGTTCAAGAAAGTGTTATTTTTTGTCACGTTGTAAGTTAAATATTCAAAACAGTCATACTCTGAGCATAAAAGACTTTTTTGACACTTTTGGCACTTTTAACTGAAAAAATGATTTCTTAGCAAAAAATAGACACAAAATTCAAAGTTCTCATTTTGCAGTTCAAGAAAGTGTTAGTTTTTCTCATGTTGTCAGTTGAAACTTCAAACCAGTCATTGAGCCAAAAACGCTTTTTTGACACTTTTGGTACTTTTGACTGACAAAATGATTTTTTTTGGCAACAAATGCACCCAAAAGTTAAGGTTCTCATTTGATGTTCAAGAAAGTGTTATTTTATGCCACATTGTAAGTTTAAAATTCAAACAGTCATAGAGCCGAAAACGCTTTTTTGACACTTTTGGCACTTTTGACTGACAAAATGATTTTTTAGCAAAAAACGCACCCAGAAGTTGAAGTTCTCATTTGATGTTCAAGATATTTTTATTTTATGCCACATTGTAAGTTTAAAATTCAAAACAGTCATAGAGCCGAAAACGCTTTTTTGACACTTTTGGTACTTTTGACTGACAAAATGATTTTTTTTAGCAACAAATGCACCCAAAAGTTGAAGTTCTCATTTGATGTTCAAGAAAGTTTTATTTTTTCTCATGTTGTCAGTTGAAACTTCAAACCAGTAATAGTTAGAGCCGAAAACACTTTTTTGACACTTTTGGCACTTTTGACTGACAAAATGATTTTTTTTAGAAACAAATGCACCCAAAAGTTGAAGTTCTCATTTGATGTTCAAGAAAGTGTTATTTTATGCCACTTTGTAAGTTTAAAATTCAAAACAGTCATAGAGCCGAAAACGCTTTCTTGACACTTTTGGCACTTTTGACTGACAAAATGATTTTTTAGCAAAAAACGCACCCAAAAGTCAAAGTTCTCATTTGCAGTTCAAGAAAGTGTTATTTTTTGTCACGTTGTAAGTTTAAAATTCAAAACAGTCATAGAGCCGAAAACGCTTTTTTAACATTTTTGGCACTTTTGACTGACAAAATGATTTTTTAGCAAAAAACGCACCCAAAAGTTGAAGTTCTCATTTGATGTTCAAGAAAGTGTTATTTTATGCCACATTGTAAGTTTAAAATTCAAAACAGTCATAGAGCCGAAAACGCTTTTTTGACACTTTTGGCACTTTTGACTGACAAAATGATTTTTTAGCAAAAAACGCACCCAAAAGTTGAAGTTCTCATTTGATGTTCAAGAAATTTTTATTTTATGCCACATTGTAAGTTTAAAATTCAAAACAGTCATAGAGCCGAAAACGCTTTTTTGACACTTTTGGTACTTTTGACTGACAAAATGATTTTTTTTTAGCAACAAATGCACCCAAAAGTTGAAGTTCTCATTTGATGTTCAAGAAAGTTTTATTTTTTCTCATGTTGTCAGTTGAAACTTCAAACCAGTAATAGTTAGAGCCGAAAACACTTTTTTGACACTTTTGGCACTTTTGACTGACAAAATGATTTTTTTAGAAACAAATGCACCCAAAAGTTGAAGTTCTCATTTGATGTTAAAGAAAGTGTTATTTTATGCCACTTTGTAA
Organism: Oryzias latipes; assembly: GCF_053564925.1. Classification (NCBI taxonomy): domain Eukaryota; kingdom Metazoa; phylum Chordata; class Actinopteri; order Beloniformes; family Adrianichthyidae; genus Oryzias; species Oryzias latipes. Next base: position 727,697 of record NC_136240.1, read on the forward strand.
GTTTAAATATTCAAAACAGTCATAGAGCCGAAAACGCTTTCTTGACACTTTTGGCACTTTTGACTGACAAAATGATTTTTTAGCAAAAAACGTACCCAAAAGTTGAAGTTCTCATTTTATGTTCAAGAAAGTGTTATTTTATGCAACATTGTAAGTTTAAAATTCAAAACAGTCATAGAGCCGAAAACGCTTTTTTGACACTTTTGGTACTTTTGACTGACAAAATGATTTTTTTTAGCAACAAATGCACCCAAAAGTTGAAGTTCTCATTTGATGTTCAAGAAAGTGTTATTTTATGCCACATTGTAAGTTTAAAATTCAAAACAGTCATAGAGCCGAAAACGCTTTTTTGACGTTTTTGGCACTTTTGACTGACAAAATGATTTTTTAGCAAAAAACGCACCCAAAAGTCAATGTTCTTATTTGCAGTTCAAGAAAGTGTTATTTTTTTAACACGTTGTAAGTTAAATATTCAAAACAGTCATACTCTGAGCATAAAAGACTTTTTTGACACTTTTGGCACTTTTAACTGAAAAAATGATTTCTTAGCAAAAAATAGACACAAAATTCAAAGTTCTCATTTTGCAGTTCAAGAAAGTGTTAGTTTTTCTCATGTTGTCAGTTGAAACTTCAAACCAATCATTGAGCCAAAAACGCTTTTTTGACACTTTTGGTACTTTTGACTGACAAAATGATTTTTTTTAGCAACAAATGCACCCAAAAGTTAAGGTTCTCATTTGATGTTCAAGAAAGTGTTATTTTATGCCACATTGTAAGTTTAAAATTCAAACAGTCATAGAGCCGTAAACGCTTTTTTGACACTTTTGGTACTTTTGACTGACAAAATGATTTTTTTTAGCAACAAATGCACCCAAAAGTTGAAGTTCTCATTTGATGTTCAAGAAAGTTTTATTTTTTCTCATGTTGTCAGTTGAAACTTCAAACCAGTAATAGTTAGAGCCTAAAACACTTATTTGACACTTTTGGCACTTTTGACTGACAAAATGATTTTTTTAGCAACAAATGCACCCAAAAGTTGAAGTTCTCATTTGCAGTTCAAGAAAGTGTTATTTTATGCAACGTTGTAAGTTAAATCTTCAAAACAGTCATACTCTGAGCATAAAAGACTTTTTTGACACTTTTGGTACTTTTGACTGACAAAATGATTTTTTAGCAAAAAACGCACCCAAAAGTCAAAGTTCTTATTTGCAGTTCAAGAAAGTGTTATTTTTCGTCACGTTGTAAGTTAAATCTTCAAAACAGTCATACTCTGAGCATAAAAGACTTTTTTGACACTTTTGGTACTTTTGACTGACAAAATGATTTTTTTTAGCAACAAATGCACCCAAAAGTTGAAGTTCTCATTTGATGTTCAAGAAAGTTTTATTTTTTCTCGTGTTGTCAGTTGAAACTTCAAACCAGTTATAGTTAGAGCCGAAAACACTTTTTTGACACTTTTGGCACTTTTGACTGACAAAATGATTTTTTTTAGAAACAAATGCACCCAAAAGTTGAAGTTCTCATTTGCAGTTCAAGAAAGTGTTATATTATGCAATGTTGTAAGTTTAAAATTCAAAACAGTCATAGAGCCGAAAACGCTTTTTTTAACATTTTTGGCACTTTTGACTGACAAAATGATTTTTTAGCAAAAAACGCACCCAAAAGTTGAAGTTCTCATTTGATGTTCAAGAAAGTGTTATTTTATGCCACATTGTAAGTTTAAAATTCAAAACAGTCATAGAGCCGAAAACGCTTTTTTGACACTTTTGGCACTTTTGACTGACAAAATGATTTTTTAGCAAAAAACGCACCCAAAAGTCAAAGTTCTTATTTGCAGGTCAAGAAAGTGTTATTTTATGCAACGTTGTAAGTTTAAAATTCAAAACAGTCATAGAGCCGAAAACGCTTTTTTAACATTTTTGGCACTTTTGACTGACAAAATGATTTTTTAGCAAAAAACGCACCCAAAAGTTGAAGTTCTCATTTGATGTTCAAGAAAGTGTTATTTTATGCCACATTGTAAGTTTAAAATTCAAAACAGTCATAGAGCCGAAAACGCTTTTTTGACACTTTTGGCACTTTTGACTGACAAAATGATTTTTTAGCAAAAAACGCACCCAAAAGTTGAAGTTCTCATTTGATGTTCAAGAAATTTTTATTTTATGCCACATTGTAAGTTTAAAATTCAAAACAGTCATAGAGCCGAAAACGCTTTTTTGACACTTTTGGTACTTTTGACTGACAAAATGATTTTTTTTAGCAACAAATGCACCCAAAAGTTGAAGTTCTCATTTGATGTTCAAGAAAGTTTTATTTTTTCTCATGTTGTCAGTTGAAACTTCAAACCAGTAATAGTTAGAGCCGAAAACACTTTTTTGACACTTTTGGCACTTTTGACTGACAAAATGATTTTTTTTAGAAACAAATGCACCCAAAAGTTGAAGTTCTCATTTGATGTTCAAGAAAGTGTTATTTTATGCCACTTTGTAAGTTTAAAATTCAAAACAGTCATAGAGCCGAAAACGCTTTCTTGACACTTTTGGCACTTTTGACTGACAAAATGATTTTTTAGCAAAAAACGTACCCAAAAGTTGAAGTTCTCATTTGATGTTCAAGAAAGTTTTATTTTTTCTCATGTTGTCAGTTGAAACTTCAAACCAGTAATAGTTAGAGCCTAAAACACTTATTTGACACTTTTGGCACTTTTGACTGACAAAATGATTTTTTTAGCAACAAATGCACCCAAAAGTTGAAGTTCTCATTTGCAGTTCAAGAAAGTGTTATTTTATGCAACGTTGTAAGTTAAATCTTCAAAACAGTCATACTCTGAGCATAAAAGACTTTTTTGACACTTTTGGTACTTTTGACTGACAAAATGATTTTTTAGCAAAAAACGCACCCAAAAGTCAAAGTTCTTATTTGCAGTTCAAGAAAGTGTTATTTTTCGTCACGTTGTAAGTTAAATCTTCAAAACAGTCATACTCTGAGCATAAAAGACTTTTTTGACACTTTTGGTACTTTTGACTGACAAAATGATTTTTTTTAGCAACAAATGCACCCAAAAGTTGAAGTTCTCATTTGATGTTCAAGAAAGTTTTATTTTTTCTCGTGTTGTCAGTTGAAACTTCAAACCAGTTATAGTTAGAGCCGAAAACACTTTTTTGACACTTTTGGCACTTTTGACTGACAAAATGATTTTTTTTAGAAACAAATGCACCCAAAAGTTGAAGTTCTCATTTGCAGTTCAAGAAAGTGTTATTTTATGCAATGTTGTAAGTTTAAAATTCAAAACAGTCATAGAGCCGAAAACGCTTTTTTAACATTTTTGGCACTTTTGACTGACAAAATGATTTTTTAGCAAAAAACGCACCCAAAAGTTGAAGTTCTCATTTGATGTTCAAGAAAGTGTTATTTTATGCCACATTGTAAGTTTAAAATTCAAAACAGTCATAGAGCCGAAAACGCTTTTTTGACACTTTTGGCACTTTTGACTGACAAAATGATTTTTTAGCAAAAAACGCACCCAAAAGTCAAAGTTCTTATTTGCAGGTCAAGAAAGTGTTATTTTATGCAACGTTGTAAGTTTAAAATTCAAAACAGTCATAGAGCCGAAAACGCTTTTTTAACATTTTTGGCACTTTTGACTGACAAAATGATTTTTTAGCAAAAAACGCACCCAAAAGTTGAAGTTCTCATTTGATGTTCAAGAAAGTGTTATTTTATGCCACATTGTAAGTTTAAAATTCAAAACAGTCATAGAGCCGAAAACGCTTTTTTGACACTTTTGGCACTTTTGACTGACAAAATGATTTTTTAGCAAAAAACGCACCCAAAAGTTGAAGTTCTCATTTGATGTTCAAGAAATTTTTATTTTATGCCACATTGTAAGTTTAAAATTCAAAACAGTCATAGAGCCGAAAACGCTTTTTTGACACTTTTGGTACTTTTGACTGACAAAATGATTTTTTTTAGCAACAAATGCACCCAAAAGTTGAAGTTCTCATTTGATGTTCAAGAAAGTTTTATTTTTTCTCATGTTGTCAGTTGAAACTTCAAACCAGTAATAGTTAGAGCCGAAAACACTTTTTTGACACTTTTGGCACTTTTGACTGACAAAATGATTTTTTTTAGAAACAAATGCACCCAAAAGTTGAAGTTCTCATTTGATGTTCAAGAAAGTGTTATTTTATGCCACTTTGTAAGTTTAAAATTCAAAACAGTCATAGAGCCGAAAACGCTTTCTTGACACTTTTGGCACTTTTGACTGACAAAATGATTTTTTAGCAAAAAACGTACCCAAAAGTTGAAGTTCTCATTTGATGTTCAAGAAAGTGTTATTTTATGCAACATTGTAAGTTTAAAATTCAAAACAGTCATAGAGCCGAAAACGCTTTTTTGACACTTTTGGTACTTTTGACTGACAAAATGATTTTTTTTAGCAACAAATGCACCCAAAAGTTGAAGTTCTCATTTGATGTTCAAGAAAGTGTTATTTTATGCCACATTGTAAGTTTAAAATTCAAAACAGTCATAGAGCCGAAAACGCTTTTTTGACATTTTTGGCACTTTTGACTGACAAAATGATTTTTTAGCAAAATACGCACCCAAAAGTCAAAGTTCTTATTTGCAGTTCAAGAAAGTGTTATTTTTTGTCACGTTGTAAGTTAAATATTCAAAACAGTCATACTCTGAGCATAAAAGACTTTTTTGACACTTTTGGCACTTTTAACTGAAAAAATGATTTCTTAGCAAAAAATAGACACAAAATTCAAAGTTCTCATTTTGCAGTTCAAGAAAGTGTTAGTTTTTCTCATGTTGTCAGTTGAAACTTCAAACCAGTCATTGAGCCAAAAACGCTTTTTTGACACTTTTGGTACTTTTGACTGACAAAATGATTTTTTTTGGCAACAAATGCACCCAAAAGTTAAGGTTCTCATTTGATGATCAAGAAAGTGTTATTTTATGCCACATTGTAAGTTTAAAATTCAAACAGTCATAGAGCCGAAAACGCTTTTTTGACACTTTTGGCACTTTTGACTGACAAAATGATTTTTTAGCAAAAAACGCACCCAGAAGTTGAAGTTCTCATTTGATGTTCAAGATATTTTTATTTTATGCCACATTGTAAGTTTAAAATTCAAAACAGTCATAGAGCCGAAAACGCTTTTTTGACACTTTTGGTACTTTTGACTGACAAAATGATTTTTTTTAGCAACAAATGCACCCAAAAGTTGAAGTTCTCATTTGATGTTCAAGAAAGTTTTATTTTTTCTCATGTTGTCAGTTGAAACTTCAAACCAGTAATAGTTAGAGCCGAAAACACTTTTTTGACACTTTTGGCACTTTTGACTGACAAAATGATTTTTTTTAGAAACAAATGCACCCAAAAGTTGAAGTTCTCATTTGATGTTCAAGAAAGTGTTATTTTATGCCACTTTGTAAGTTTAAAATTCAAAACAGTCATAGAGCCGAAAACGCTTTCTTGACACTTTTGGCACTTTTGACTGACAAAATGATCTTTTAGCAAAAAACGCACCCAAAAGTCAAAGTTCTCATTTGCAGTTCAAGAAAGTGTTATTTTTTGTCACGTTGTAAGTTAAATATTCAAAACAGTCATACTCTGAGCATAAAAGACTTTTTTGACACTTTTGGCACTTTTAACTGAAAAAATGATTTCTTAGCAAAAAATAGACACAAAATTCAAAGTTCTCATTTTGCAGTTCAAGAAAGTGTTAGTTTTTCTCATGTTGTCAGTTGAAACTTCAAACCAGTCATTGAGCCAAAAACGCTTTTTTGACACTTTTGGTACTTTTGACTGACAAAATGATTTTTTTTAGCAACAAATGCACCCAAAAGTTGAAGTTCTCATTTGATGTTCAAGAAAGTGTTATTTTATGCCACATTGTAAGTTTAAAATTCAAACAGTCATAGAGCCGAAAACGCTTTTTTGACACTTTTGGCACTTTTGACTGACAAAATGATTTTTTAGCAAAAAACGCACCCAAAAGTTGAAGTTCTCATTTGATGTTCAAGAAAGTGTTATTTTATGCCACATTGTAAGTTTAAAATTCAAAACATAGAGCCAAAAACGCTTTTTTGACACTTTTGGTACTTTTGACTTAAAAAATGATTTTTTTTAGCAACAAATGCACCCAAAAGTTGAAGTTCTCATTTGATGTTCAAGAAAGTTTTATTTTTTCTCATGTTGTCAGTTGAAACTTCAAACCAGTAATAGTTAGAGCCGAAAACACTTTTTTGACACTTTTGGCACTTTTGACTGACAAAATGATTTTTTTTAGAAACAAATGCACCCAAAAGTTGAAGTTCTCATTTGATGTTCAAGAAAGTGTTATTTTATGCCACTTTGTAAGTTTAAAATTCAAAACAGTCATAGAGCCGAAAACGCTTTTTTGACACTTTTGGCACTTTTGACTGACAAAATGATTTTTTAGCAAAAAACGCACCCAAAAGTCAAAGTTCTTATTTGCAGGTCAAAAAAGTGTTATTTTATGCAACGTTGTAAGTTTAAAATTCAAAACAGTCATAGAGCCGAAAACGCTTTTTTAACATTTTTGGCACTTTTGACTGACAAAATGATTTTTTAGCAAAAAACGCACCCAAAAGTTGAAGTTCTCATTTGATGTTCAAGAAAGTGTTATTTTATGCCACATTGTAAGTTTAAAATTTAAAACAGTCATAGAGCCGAAAACGCTTTTTTGACACTTTTGGCACTTTTGACTGACAAAATGATTTTTTTAGCCAAAAACGCACCCAAAAGTTGAAGTTCTCATTTGATGTTCAAGAAATGTTTATTTTATGCCACATTGTAAGTTTAAAATTCAAAACAGTCATAGAGCCGAAAACGCTTTTTTGACACTTTTGGTACTTTTGACTGACAAAATGATTTTTTTTAGCAACAAATGCACCCAAAAGTTTAAGTTCTCATTTGATGTTCAAGAAAGTTTTATTTTTTCTCATGTTGTCAGTTGAAACTTCAAACCAGTAATAGTTAGAGCCGAAAACACTTTTTTGACACTTTTGGCACTTTTGACTGACAAAATGATTTTTTTTGGAAACAAATGCACCCAAAAGTTGAAGTTCTCATTTGATGTTCAAGAAATTGTTTTTTTATGCCACTTTGTAAGTTTAAAATTCAAAACAGTCATAGAGCCGAAAACGCTTTCTTGACACTTTTGGCACTTTTGACTGACAAAATGATTTTTTAGCAAAAAACGCACCCAAAAGTTGAAGTTCTCATTTGATGTTCAAGAAAGTGTTATTTTATGCCACATTGTAAGTTTAAAATTCAAAACATAGAGCCAAAAACGCTTTTTTGACACTTTTGGTACATTTGACTTAAAAAATGATTTTTTTTTAGCAACAAATGCACCCAAAAGTTGAAGTTCTCATTTGATGTTCAAGAAAGTTTTATTTTTTCTCATGTTGTCAGTTGAAACTTCAAACCAGTAATAGTTAGAGCCGAAAACACTTTTTTGACACTTTTGGCACTTTTGACTGACAAAATGATTTTTTTTAGAAACAAATGCACCCAAAAGTTGAAGTTCTCATTTGATGTTCAAGAAATTGTTATTTTATGCCACTTTGTAAGTTTAAAATTCAAAACAGTCATAGAGCCGAAAACGCTTTCTTGACACTTTTGGCACTTTTGACTGACAAAATGATTTTTTAGCAAAAAACGCACCCAAAAGTTGAAGTTCTCATTTGATGTTCAAGAAAGTGTTATTTTATGCCACATTGTAAGTTTAAAATTCAAAACATAGAGCCAAAAACGCTTTTTTGACACTTTTGGTACATTTGACTTAAAAAATGATTTTTTTTTAGCAACAAATGCACCCAAAAGTTGAAGTTCTCATTTGATGTTCAAGAAAGTTTTATTTTTTCTCATGTTGTCAGTTGAAACTTCAAACCAGTAATAGTTAGAGCCGAAAACACTTTTTTGACACTTTTGGCACTTTTGACTGACAAAATGATTTTTTTAGCAACAAATGCACCCAAAAGTCAAAGTTCTCATTTGCAGTTCAAGAAAGTGTTATTTTATGCAACGTTGTAAGTTTAAAATTCAAAACAGTCATAGAGCCGAAAACGCTTTTTTGACATTTTTGGCACTTTTGACTGACAAAATGATTTTTTAGCAAAAAACGCACCCAAAAGTCAAAGTTCTTATTTGCAGTTCAAGAAAGTGTAATTTTTGGTCACGTTGTAAGTTAAATCTTCAAAACAGTCATACTCTGAGCATAAAAGACTTTTTTGACACTTTTGGTACTTTTGACTGACAAAATGATTTTTTTTTAGCAACAAATGCACCCAAAAGTTGAAGCTCTCATTCGATGTTCAAGAAAGTTTTATTTTTTCTCGTGTTGTCAGTTGAAACTTCAAACCAGTAATAGTTAGAGCCGAAAACACTTTTTTGACACTTTTGGCACTTTTGACTGACAAAATGATTTTTTTTAGAAACAAATGCACCCAAAAGTTGAAGTTCTCATTTGCAGTTCAAGAAAGTGTTATTTTATGCAAAGTTGTAAGTTTAAAATTCAAAACAGTCATAGAGCCGAAAACGCTTTTTTAACATTTTTGGCACTTTTGACTGACAAAATGATTTTTTAGCAAAAAACGCACCCAAAAGTTGAAGTTCTCATTTGATGTTCAAGAAAGTGTTATTTTATGCCACATTGTAAGTTTAAAATTCAAAACAGTCATAGAGCCGAAAACGCTTTTTTGACACTTTTGGCACTTTTGACTGACAAAATGATTTTTTAGCAAAAAACGCACCCAAAAGTTGAAGTTCTCATTTGATGTTCAAGAAATTGTTATTTTATGCCACATTGTAAGTTTAAAATTCAAAACAGTCATAGAGCCGAAAACGCTTTTTTGACACTTTTGGTACTTTTGACTGACAAATTGATTTTTTTTTAGCAACAAATGCACCCAAAAGTTGAAGTTCTCATTTGATGTTCAAGAAAGTTTTATTTTTTCTCATGTTGTCAGTTGAAACTTCAAACCAGTTATAGTTAGAGCCGAAAACACTTTTTTGACACTTTTGGCACTTTTGACTGACAAAATGATTTTTTTTAGAAACAAATGCACCCAAAAGTTGAAGTTCTCATTTGATGTTCAAGAAAGTGTTATTTTATGCCACTTTGTAAGTTTAAAATTCAAAACAGTCACAGAGCCGAAAACGCTTTTTTGACATTTTTGGCACTTTTGACTGACAAAATGATTTTTTAGCAAAAAACGCACCCAAAAGTCAAAGTTCTTATTTGCAGTTCAAGAAAGTGTTATTTTTCGTCACGTTGTAAGTTAAATATTCAAAACAGTCATACTCTGAGCATAAAAGACTTTTTTGACACTTTTGGCACTTTTAACTGAAAAAATGATTTCTTAGCAAAAAATAGACACAAAATATAAAGTTCTCATTTTGCAGTTCAAGAAAGTTTTATTTTTTCTCATGTTGTCAGTTGAAACTTCAAACCAGTAATAGTTAGAGCCGAAAACGCTTTTTTGACACTTTTGGGACTTTTGACTGACAAAATGATTTTTTTAGCAACAAATGCACCCAAAAGTTGAAGTTCTCATTTGCAGTTCAAGAAAGTGTTATTTTATGCCACGTTGTAAGTTTAAAATTCAAAACAGTCATAGAGCCGAAAACGCTTTTTTGACATTTTTGGCACTTTTGACTGACAAAATGATTTTTTAGCAAAAAACGCACCCAAAAGTCAAAGTTCTTATTTGCAGTTCAAGAAAGTGTTATTTTTCGTCACGTTGTAAGTTAAATCTTCAAAACAGTCATACTCTGAGCATAAAAGACTTTTTTGACACTTTTGGTACTTTTGACTGACAAAATGATTTTTTTTAGCAACAAATGCACCCAAAAGTTGAAGTTCTCATTTGATGTTCAAGAAAGTTTTATTTTTTCTCGTGTTGTCAGTTGAAACTTCAAACCAGTTATAGTTAGAGCCGAAAACACTTTTTTGACACTTTTGGCACTTTTGACTGACAAAATGATTTTTTTTAGAAACAAATGCACCCAAAAGTTGAAGTTCTCATTTGCAGTTCAAGAAAGTGTTATTTTATGCAATGTTGTAAGTTTAAAATTCAAAACAGTCATAGAGCCGAAAACGCTTTTTTAACATTTTTGGCACTTTTGACTGACAAAATGATTTTTTAGCAAAAAACGCACCCAAAAGTTGAAGTTCTCATTTGATGTTCAAGAAAGTGTTATTTTATACCACATTGTAAGTTTAAAATTCAAAACAGTCATAGAGCCGAAAACGCTTTTTTGACACTTTTGGCACTTTTGACTGACAAAATGATTTTTTAGCAAAAAACGCACCCAAAAGTCAAAGTTCTTATTTGCAGGTCAAGAAAGTGTTATTTTATGCAACGTTGTAAGTTTAAAATTCAAAACAGTCATAGAGCCGAAAACGCTTTTTTAACATTTTTGGCACTTTTGACTGACAAAATGATTTTTTAGCAAAAAACGCACCCAAAAGTTGAAGTTCTCATTTGATGTTCAAGAAAGTGTTATTTTATGCCACATTGTAAGTTTAAAATTCAAAACAGTCATAGAGCCGAAAACGCTTTTTTGACACTTTTGGCACTTTTGACTGACAAAATGATTTTTTAGCAAAAAACGCACCCAAAAGTTGAAGTTCTCATTTGATGTTCAAGAAATTTTTATTTTATGCCACATTGTAAGTTTAAAATTCAAAACAGTCATAGAGCCGAAAACGCTTTTTTGACACTTTTGGTACTTTTGACTGACAAAATGATTTTTTTTAGCAACAAATGCACCCAAAAGTTGAAGTTCTCATTTGATGTTCAAGAAAGTTTTATTTTTTCTCATGTTGTCAGTTGAAACTTCAAACCAGTAATAGTTAGAGCCGAAAACACTTTTTTGACACTTTTGGCACTTTTGACTGACAAAATGATTTTTTTTAGAAACAAATGCACCCAAAAGTTGAAGTTCTCATTTGATGTTCAAGAAAGTTTTATTTTATGCCACTTTGTAAGTTTAAAATTCAAAACAGTCATAGAGCCGAAAACGCTTTCTTGACACTTTTGGCACTTTTGACTGACAAAATGATTTTTTAGCAAAAAACGTACCCAAAAGTTGAAGTTCTCATTTGATGTTCAAGAAAGTGTTATTTTATGCAACATTGTAAGTTTAAAATTCAAAACAGTCATAGAGCCGAAAACGCTTTTTTGACACTTTTGGTACTTTTGACTGACAAAATGATTTTTTTTAGCAACAAATGCACCCAAAAGTTGAAGTTCTCATTTGATGTTCAAGAAAGTGTTATTTTATGCCACATTGTAAGTTTAAAATTCAAAACAGTCATAGAGCCGAAAACGCTTTTTTGACACTTTTGGCACTTTTGACTGACAAAATGATTTTTTAGCAAAATACGCACCCAAAAGTCAAAGTTCTTATTTGCAGTTCAAGAAAGTGTTATTTTTTGTCACGTTGTAAGTTAAATATTCAAAACAGTCATACTCTGAGCATAAAAGACTTTTTTGACACTTTTGGCACTTTTAACTGAAAAAATGATTTCTTAGCAAAAAATAGACACAAAATTCAAAGTTCTCATTTTGCAGTTCAAGAAAGTGTTAGTTTTTCTCATGTTGTCAGTTGAAACTTCAAACCAGTCATTGAGCCAAAAACGCTTTTTTGACACTTTTGGTACTTTTGACTGACAAAATGATTTTTTTTGGCAACAAATGCACCCAAAAGTTAAGGTTCTCATTTGATGTTCAAGAAAGTGTTATTTTATGCCACATTGTAAGTTTAAAATTCAAACAGTCATAGAGCCGAAAACGCTTTTTTGACACTTTTGGCACTTTTGACTGACAAAATGATTTTTTTTAGCAAAAAACGCACCCAGAAGTTGAAGTTCTCATTTGATGTTCAAGATATTTTTATTTTATGCCACATTGTAAGTTTAAAATTCAAAACAGTCATAGAGCCGAAAACGCTTTTTTGACACTTTTGGTACTTTTGACTGACAAAATGATTTTTTTTAGCAACAAATGCACCCAAAAGTTGAAGTTCTCATTTGATGTTCAAGAAAGTTTTATTTTTTCTCATGTTGTCAGTTGAAACTTCAAACCAGTAATAGTTAGAGCCGAAAACACTTTTTTGACACTTTTGGCACTTTTGACTGACAAAATGATTTTTTTTAGAAACAAATGCACCCAAAAGTTGAAGTTCTCATTTGATGTTCAAGAAAGTGTTATTTTATGCCACTTTGTAAGTTTAAAATTCAAAACAGTCATAGAGCCGAAAACGCTTTCTTGACACTTTTGGCACTTTTGACTGACAAAATGATTTTTTAGCAAAAAACGCACCCAAAAGTCAAAGTTCTCATTTGCAGTTCAAGAAAGTGTTATTTTTTGTCACGTTGTAAGTTAAATATTCAAAACAGTCATACTCTGAGCATAAAAGACTTTTTTGACACTTTTGGCACTTTTAACTGAAAAAATGATTTCTTAGCAAAAAATAGACACAAAATTCAAAGTTCTCATTTTGCAGTTCAAGAAAGTGTTAGTTTTTCTCATGTTGTCAGTTGAAACTTCAAACCAGTCATTGAGCCAAAAACGCTTTTTTGACACTTTTGGTACTTTTGACTGACAAAATGATTTTTTTTAGCAACAAATTCACCCAAAAGTTGAAGTTCTCATTTGATGTTCAAGAAAGTGTTATTTTATGCCACATTGTAAGTTTAAAATTCAAACAGTCATAGAGCCGAAAACGCTTTTTTGACACTTTTGGCACTTTTGACTGACAAAATGATTTTTTAGCAAAAAACGCACCCAAAAGTTGAAGTTCTCATTTGATGTTCAAGAAAGTGTTATTTTATGCCACATTGTAAGTTTAAAATTCAAAACATAGAGCCAAAAACGCTTTTTTGACACTTTTGGTACTTTTGACTTAAAAAATGATTTTTTTTTAGCAACAAATGCACCCAAAAGTTGAAGTTCTCATTTGATGTTCAAGAAAGTTTTATTTTTTCTCATGTTGTCAGTTGAAACTTCAAACCAGTAATAGTTAGAGCCGAAAACACTTTTTTGACACTTTTGGCACTTTTGACTGACAAAATGATTTTTTTTAGAAACAAATGCACCCAAAAGTTGAAGTTCTCATTTGATGTTCAAGAAAGTGTTATTTTATGCCACTTTGTAAGTTTAAAATTCAAAACAGTCATAGAGCCGAAAACGCTTTTTTGACACTTTTGGCACTTTTGACTGACAAAATGATTTTTTAGCAAAAAACGCACCCAAAAGTCAAAGTTCTTATTTGCAGGTCAAAAAAGTGTTATTTTATGCAACGTTGTAAGTTTAAAATTCAAAACAGTCATAGAGCCCAAAACGCTTTTTTAACATTTTTGGCACTTTTGACTGACAAAATGATTTTTTAGCAAAAAACGCACCCAAAAGTTGAAGTTCTCATTTGATGTTCAAGAAAGTGTTATTTTATGCAACATTGTAAGTTTAAAATTTAAAACAGTCATAGAGCCGAAAACGCTTTTTTGACACTTTTGGCACTTTTGACTGACAAAATGATTTTTTTAGCAAAAAACGCACCCAAAAGTTGAAGTTCTCATTTGATGTTCAAGAAAGTGTTATTTTATGCCACATTGTAAGTTTAAAATTCAAAACAGTCATAGAGCCGAAAACGCTTTTTTGACACTTTTGGTACTTTTGACTGACAAAATGATTTTTTTTAGCAACAAATGCACCCAAAAGTTGAAGTTCTCATTTGATGTTCAAGAAAGTTTTATTTTTTCTCATGTTGTCAGTTGAAACTTCAAACCAGTAATAGTTAGAGCCGAAAACACTTTTTTGACACTTTTGACTGACAAAATGATTTTTTTTAGAAACAAATGCACCCAAAAGTTGAAGTTCTCATTTGATGTTCAAGAAATTGTTATTTTATGCCACTTTGTAAGTTTAAAATTCAAAACAGTCATAGAGCCGAAAACGCTTTCTTGACACTTTTGGCACTTTTGACTGACAAAATGATTTTTTAGCAAAAAACGCACCCAAAAGTTGAAGTTCTCATTTGATGTTCAAGAAAGTGTTATTTTATGCCACATTGTAAGTTTAAAATTCAAAACATAGAGCCAAAAACGCTTTTTTGACACTTTTGGTACATTTGACTTAAAGAATGATTTTTTTTTAGCAACAAATGCACCCAAAAGTTGAAGTTCTCATTTGATGTTCAAGAAAGTTTTATTTTTTCTCATGTTGTCAGTTGAAACTTCAAACCAGTAATAGTTAGAGCCGAAAACACTTTTTTGACACTTTTGGCACTTTTGACTGACAAAATGATTTTTTTAGCAACAAATGCACCCAAAAGTTGAAGTTCTCATTTGCAGTTCAAGAAAGTGTTATTTTATGCAACGTTGTAAGTTTAAAATTCAAAACAGTCATAGAGCCGAAAACGCTTTTTTGACATTTTTGGCACTTTTGACTGACAAAATGATTTTTTAGCAAAAAACGCACCCAAAAGTCAAAGTTCTTATTTGCAGTTCAAGAAAGTGTAATTTTTGGTCACGTTGTAAGTTAAATCTTCAAAACAGTCATACTCTGAGCATAAAAGACTTTTTTGACACTTTTGGTACTTTTGACTGACAAAATGATTTTTTTTTAGCAACAAATGCACCCAAAAGTTGAAGTTCTCATTTGCAGTTCAAGAAAGTGTTATTTTATGCAATGTTGTAAGTTTAAAATTCAAAACAGTCATAGAGCCGAAAACGCTTTTTTAACATTTTTGGCACTTTTGACTGACAAAATGATTTTTTAGCAAAAAACGCACCCAAAAGTTGAAGTTCTCATTTGATGTTCAAGAAAGTGTTATTTTATGCCACATTGTAAGTTTAAAATTCAAAACAGTCATAGAGCCGAAAACGCTTTTTTGACACTTTTGGCACTTTTGACTGACAAAATGATTTTTTAGCAAAAAACGCACCCAAAAGTCAAAGTTCTTATTTGCAGGTCAAGAAAGTGTTATTTTATGCAACGTTGTAAGTTTAAAATTCAAAACAGTCATAGAGCCGAAAACGCTTTTTTAACATTTTTGGCACTTTTGACTGACAAAATGATTTTTTTTAGAAACAAATGCACCCAAAAGTTGAAGTTCTCATTTAATGTTCAAGAAAGTGTTATTTTATGCCACATTGTAAGTTTAAAATTCAAAACAGTCATAGAGCCGAAAACGCTTTTTTGACACTTTTGGCACTTTTGACTGACAAAATGATTTTTTAGCAAAAAACGCACCCAAAAGTTGAAGTTCTCATTTGATGTTCAAGAAATTGTTATTTTATGCCACATTGTAAGTTTAAAATTCAAAACAGTCATAGAGCCGAAAACGCTTTTTTGACACTTTGGTACTTTTGACTGACAAATTGATTTTTTTTAGCAACAAATGCACCCAAAAGTTGAAGTTCTCATTTGATGTTCAAGAAAGTTTTATTTTTTCTCATGTTGTCAGTTGAAACTTCAAACCAGTTATAGTTAGAGCCGAAAACACTTTTTTGACACTTTTGGCACTTTTGACTGACAAAATGATTTTTTTTAGAAACAAATGCACCCAAAAGTTGAAGTTCTCATTTGATGTTCAAGAAAGTGTTATTTCATGCCACTTTGTAAGTTTAAAATTCAAAACAGTCACAGAGCCGAAAACGCTTTTTTGACACTTTTGGCACTTTTGACTGACAAAATGATTTTTTAGCAAAAAACGCACCCAAAAGTCAAAGTTCTTATTTGCAGTTCAAGAAAGTGTTATTTTTCGTCACGTTGTAAGTTAAATATTCAAAACAGTCATACTCTGAGCATAAAAGACTTTTTTGACACTTTTGGCACTTTTAACTGAAAAAATGATTTCTTAGCAAAAAATAGACACAAAATATAAAGTTCTCATTTTGCAGTTCAAGAAAGTGTTAGTTTTTCTCATGTTGTCAGTTGAAACTTCAAACCAGTAATAGTTAGAGCCGAAAACGCTTTTTTGACACTTTTGGGACTTTTGACTGACAAAATGATTTTTTTAGCAACAAATGCACCCAAAAGTTAAAGTTCTCATTTGCAGTTCAAGAAAGTGTTATTTTATGCCACGTTGTAAGTTTAAAATTCAAAACAGTCATAGAGCCGAAAACGCTTTTTTGACATTTTTGGCACTTTTGACTGACAAAATGATTTTTTAGCAAAAAACGCACCCAAAAGTCAAAGTTCTTATTTGCAGTTCAAGAAAGTGTTATTTTTCGTCACGTTGTAAGTTAAATCTTCAAAACAGTCATACTCTGAGCATAAAAGACTTTTTTGACACTTTTGGTACTTTTGACTGACAAAATGATTTTTTTTAGCAACAAATGCACCCAAAAGTTGAAGTTCTCATTTGCAGTTCAAGAAAGTGTTATTTTATGCAATGTTGTAAGTTTAAAATTCAAAACAGTCATAGAGCCGAAAACGCTTTTTTAACATTTTTGGCACTTTTGACTGACAAAATGATTTTTTAGCAAAAAACGCACCCAAAAGTTGAAGTTCTCATTTGATGTTCAAGAAAGTGTTATTTTATGCCACATTGTAAGTTTAAAATTCAAAACAGTCATAGAGCCGAAAACGCTTTTTTGACACTTTTGGCACTTTTGACTGACAAAATGATTTTTTAGCAAAAAACGCACCCAAAAGTCAAAGTTCTTATTTGCAGGTCAAGAAAGTGTTATTTTATGCAACGTTGTAAGTTTAAAATTCAAAACAGTCATAGAGCCGAAAACGCTTTTTTAACATTTTTGGCACTTTTGACTGACAAAATGATTTTTTAGCAAAAAACGCACCCAAAAGTTGAAGTTCTCATTTGATGTTCAAGAAAGTGTTATTTTATGCCACATTGTAAGTTTAAAATTCAAAACAGTCATAGAGCCGAAAACGCTTTTTTGACACTTTTGGCACTTTTGACTGACAAAATGATTTTTTAGCAAAAAACGCACCCAAAAGTCAAAGTTCTCATTTGATGTTCAAGAAAGTGTTATTTTATACCACATTGTAAGTTTAAAATTCAAAACAGTCATAGAGCCGAAAACGCTTTTTTGACACTTTTGGCACTTTTGACTGACAAAATGATTTTTTAGCAAAAAACGCACCCAAAAGTCAAAGTTCTTATTTGCAGGTCAAGAAAGTGTTATTTTATGCAACGTTGTAAGTTTAAAATTCAAAACAGTCATAGAGCCGAAAACGCTTTTTTAACATTTTTGGCACTTTTGACTGACAAAATGATTTTTTAGCAAAAAACGCACCCAAAAGTTGAAGTTCTCATTTGATGTTCAAGAAAGTGTTATTTTATGCCACATTGTAAGTTTAAAATTCAAAACAGTCATAGAGCCGAAAACGCTTTTTTGACACTTTTGGCACTTTTGACTGACAAAATGATTTTTTAGCAAAAAACGCACCCAAAAGTTGAAGTTCTCATTTGATGTTCAAGAAATTTTTATTTTATGCCACATTGTAAGTTTAAAATTCAAAACAGTCATAGAGCCGAAAACGCTTTTTTGACACTTTTGGTACTTTTGACTGACAAAATGATTTTTTTTTAGCAACAAATGCACCCAAAAGTTGAAGTTCTCATTTGATGTTCAAGAAAGTTTTATTTTTTCTCATGTTGTCAGTTGAAACTTCAAACCAGTAATAGTTAGAGCCGAAAACACTTTTTTGACACTTTTGGCACTTTTGACTGACAAAATGATTTTTTTTAGAAACAAATGCACCCAAAAGTTGAAGTTCTCATTTGATGTTCAAGAAAGTGTTATTTTATGCCACTTTGTAAGTTTAAAATTCAAAACAGTCATAGAGCCGAAAACGCTTTCTTGACACTTTTGGCACTTTTGACTGACAAAATGATTTTTTAGCAAAAAACGTACCCAAAAGTTGAAGTTCTCATTTGATGTTCAAGAAAGTGTTATTTTATGCAACATTGTAAGTTTAAAATTCAAAACAGTCATAGAGCCGAAAACGCTTTTTTGACACTTTTGGTACTTTTGACTGACAAAATGATTTTTTTTAGCAACAAATGCACCCAAAAGTTGAAGTTCTCATTTGATGTTCAAGAAAGTGTTATTTTATGCCACATTGTAAGTTTAAAATTCAAAACAGTCATAGAGCCGAAAACGCTTTTTTGACACTTTTGGCACTTTTGACTGACAAAATGATTTTTTAGCAAAATACGCACCCAAAAGTCAAAGTTCTTATTTGCAGTTCAAGAAAGTGTTATTTTTTGTCACGTTGTAAGTTAAATATTCAAAACAGTCATACTCTGAGCATAAAAGACTTTTTTGACACTTTTGGCACTTTTAACTGAAAAAATGATTTCTTAGCAAAAAATAGACACAAAATTCAAAGTTCTCATTTTGCAGTTCAAGAAAGTGTTAGTTTTTCTCATGTTGTCAGTTGAAACTTCAAACCAGTCATTGAGCCAAAAACGCTTTTTTGACACTTTTGGTACTTTTGACTGACAAAATGATTTTTTTTGGCAACAAATGCACCCAAAAGTTAAGGTTCTCATTTGATGTTCAAGAAAGTGTTATTTTATGCCACATTGTAAGTTTAAAATTCAAACAGTCATAGAGCCGAAAACGCTTTTTTGACACTTTTGGCACTTTTGACTGACAAAATGATTTTTTTTAGCAAAAAACGCACCCAGAAGTTGAAGTTCTCATTTGATGTTCAAGATATTTTTATTTTATGCCACATTGTAAGTTTAAAATTCAAAACAGTCATAGAGCCGAAAACGCTTTTTTGACACTTTTGGTACTTTTGACTGACAAAATGATTTTTTTTAGCAACAAATGCACCCAAAAGTTGAAGTTCTCATTTGATGTTCAAGAAAGTTTTATTTTTTCTCATGTTGTCAGTTGAAACTTCAAACCAGTAATAGTTAGAGCCGAAAACACTTTTTTGACACTTTTGGCACTTTTGACTGACAAAATGATTTTTTTTAGAAACAAATGCACCCAAAAGTTGAAGTTCTCATTTGATGTTCAAGAAAGTGTTATTTTATGCCACTTTGTAAGTTTAAAATTCAAAACAGTCATAGAGCCGAAAACGCTTTCTTGACACTTTTGGCACTTTTGACTGACAAAATGATTTTTTAGCAAAAAACGCACCCAAAAGTCAAAGTTCTCATTTGCAGTTCAAGAAAGTGTTATTTTTTGTCACGTTGTAAGTTAAATATTCAAAACAGTCATACTCTGAGCATAAAAGACTTTTTTGACACTTTTGGCACTTTTAACTGAAAAAATGATTTCTTAGCAAAAAATAGACACAAAATTCAAAGTTCTCATTTTGCAGTTCAAGAAAGTGTTAGTTTTTCTCATGTTGTCAGTTGAAACTTCAAACCAGTCATTGAGCCAAAAACGCTTTTTTGACACTTTTGGCACTTTTGACTGACAAAATGATTTTTTTTAGAAACAAATGCACCCAAAAGTTGAAGTTCTCATTTGATGTTCAAGAAAGTGTTATTTTATGCCACTTTGTAAGTTTAAAATTCAAAACAGTCATAGAGCCGAAAACGCTTTTTTGACACTTTTGGCACTTTTGACTGACAAAATGATTTTTTAGCAAAAAACACACCCAAAAGTCAAAGTTCTTATTTGCAGGTCAAAAAAGTGTTATTTTATGCAACGTTGTAAGTTTAAAATTCAAAACAGTCATAGAGCCCAAAACGCTTTTTTAACATTTTTGGCACTTTTGACTGACAAAATGATTTTTTAGCAAAAAACGCACCCAAAAGTTGAAGTTCTCATTTGATGTTCAAGAAAGTGTTATTTTATGCAACATTGTAAGTTTAAAATTTAAAACAGTCATAGAGCCGAAAACGCTTTTTTGACACTTTTGGCACTTTTGACTGACAAAATGATTTTTTTAGCAAAAAACGCACCCAAAAGTTGAAGTTCTCATTTGATGTTCAAGAAAGTGTTATTTTATGCCACATTGTAAGTTTAAAATTCAAAACAGTCATAGAGCCGAAAACGCTTTTTTGACACTTTTGGTACTTTTGACTGACAAAATGATTTTTTTTAGCAACAAATGCACCCAAAAGTTGAAGTTCTCATTTGATGTTCAAGAAAGTTTTATTTTTTCTCATGTTGTCAGTTGAAACTTCAAACCAGTAATAGTTAGAGCCGAAAACACTTTTTTGACACTTTTGACTGACAAAATGATTTTTTTTAGAAACAAATGCACCCAAAAGTTGAAGTTCTCATTTGATGTTCAAGAAATTGTTATTTTATGCCACTTTGTAAGTTTAAAATTCAAAACAGTCATAGAGCCGAAAACGCTTTCTTGACACTTTTGGCACTTTTGACTGACAAAATGATTTTTTAGCAAAAAACGCACCCAAAAGTTGAAGTTCTCATTTGATGTTCAAGAAAGTGTTATTTTATGCCACATTGTAAGTTTAAAATTCAAAACATAGAGCCAAAAACGCTTTTTTGACACTTTTGGTACATTTGACTTAAAGAATGATTTTTTTTTAGCAACAAATGCACCCAAAAGTTGAAGTTCTCATTTGATGTTCAAGAAAGTTTTATTTTTTCTCATGTTGTCAGTTGAAACTTCAAACCAGTAATAGTTAGAGCCGAAAACACTTTTTTGACACTTTTGGCACTTTTGACTGACAAAATGATTTTTTTAGCAACAAATGCACCCAAAAGTTGAAGTTCTCATTTGCAGTTCAAGAAAGTGTTATTTTATGCAACGTTGTAAGTTTAAAATTCAAAACAGTCATAGAGCCGAAAACGCTTTTTTGACATTTTTGGCACTTTTGACTGACAAAATGATTTTTTAGCAAAAAACGCACCCAAAAGTCAAAGTTCTTATTTGCAGTTCAAGAAAGTGTAATTTTTGGTCACGTTGTAAGTTAAATCTTCAAAACAGTCATACTCTGAGCATAAAAGACTTTTTTGACACTTTTGGTACTTTTGACTGACAAAATGATTTTTTTTTAGCAACAAATGCACCCAAAAGTTGAAGTTCTCATTTGCAGTTCAAGAAAGTGTTATTTTATGCAATGTTGTAAGTTTAAAATTCAAAACAGTCATAGAGCCGAAAACGCTTTTTTAACATTTTTGGCACTTTTGACTGACAAAATGATTTTTTAGCAAAAAACGCACCCAAAAGTTGAAGTTCTCATTTGATGTTCAAGAAAGTGTTATTTTATGCCACATTGTAAGTTTAAAATTCAAAACAGTCATAGAGCCGAAAACGCTTTTTTGACACTTTTGGCACTTTTGACTGACAAAATGATTTTTTAGCAAAAAACGCAACCAAAAGTCAAAGTTCTTATTTGCAGGTCAAGAAAGTGTTATTTTATGCAACGTTGTAAGTTTAAAATTCAAAACAGTCATAGAGCCGAAAACGCTTTTTTAACATTTTTGGCACTTTTGACTGACAAAATGATTTTTTTTAGAAACAAATGCACCCAAAAGTTGAAGTTCTCATTTAATGTTCAAGAAAGTGTTATTTTATGCCACATTGTAAGTTTAAAATTCAAAACAGTCATAGAGCCGAAAACGCTTTTTTGACACTTTTGGCACTTTTGACTGACAAAATGATTTTTTAGCAAAAAACGCACCCAAAAGTTGAAGTTCTCATTTGATGTTCAAGAAATTGTTATTTTATGCCACATTGTAAGTTTAAAATTCAAAACAGTCATAGAGCCGAAAACGCTTTTTTGACACTTTGGTACTTTTGACTGACAAATTGATTTTTTTTAGCAACAAATGCACCCAAAAGTTGAAGTTCTCATTTGATGTTCAAGAAAGTTTTATTTTTTCTCATGTTGTCAGTTGAAACTTCAAACCAGTTATAGTTAGAGCCGAAAACACTTTTTTGACACTTTTGGCACTTTTGACTGACAAAATGATTTTTTTTAGAAACAAATGCACCCAAAAGTTGAAGTTCTCATTTGATGTTCAAGAAAGTGTTATTTCATGCCACTTTGTAAGTTTAAAATTCAAAACAGTCACAGAGCCGAAAACGCTTTTTTGACACTTTTGGCACTTTTGACTGACAAAATGATTTTTTAGCAAAAAACGCACCCAAAAGTCAAAGTTCTTATTTGCAGTTCAAGAAAGTGTTATTTTTCGTCACGTTGTAAGTTAAATATTCAAAACAGTCATACTCTGAGCATAAAAGACTTTTTTGACACTTTTGGCACTTTTAACTGAAAAAATGATTTCTTAGCAAAAAATAGACACAAAATATAAAGTTCTCATTTTGCAGTTCAAGAAAGTGTTAGTTTTTCTCATGTTGTCAGTTGAAACTTCAAACCAGTAATAGTTAGAGCCGAAAACGCTTTTTTGACACTTTTGGGACTTTTGACTGACAAAATGATTTTTTTAGCAACAAATGCACCCAAAAGTTAAAGTTCTCATTTGCAGTTCAAGAAAGTGTTATTTTATGCCACGTTGTAAGTTTAAAATTCAAAACAGTCATAGAGCCGAAAACGCTTTTTTGACATTTTTGGCACTTTTGACTGACAAAATGATTTTTTAGCAAAAAACGCACCCAAAAGTCAAAGTTCTTATTTGCAGTTCAAGAAAGTGTTATTTTTCGTCACGTTGTAAGTTAAATCTTCAAAACAGTCATACTCTGAGCATAAAAGACTTTTTTGACACTTTTGGTACTTTTGACTGACAAAATGATTTTTTTTAGCAACAAATGCACCCAAAAGTTGAAGTTCTCATTTGCAGTTCAAGAAAGTGTTATTTTATGCAATGTTGTAAGTTTAAAATTCAAAACAGTCATAGAGCCGAAAACGCTTTTTTAACATTTTTGGCACTTTTGACTGACAAAATGATTTTTTAGCAAAAAACGCACCCAAAAGTTGAAGTTCTCATTTGATGTTCAAGAAAGTGTTATTTTATGCCACATTGTAAGTTTAAAATTCAAAACAGTCATAGAGCCGAAAACGCTTTTTTGACACTTTTGGCACTTTTGACTGACAAAATGATTTTTTAGCAAAAAACGCACCCAAAAGTCAAAGTTCTTATTTGCAGGTCAAGAAAGTGTTATTTTATGCAACGTTGTAAGTTTAAAATTCAAAACAGTCATAGAGCCGAAAACGCTTTTTTAACATTTTTGGCACTTTTGACTGACAAAATGATTTTTTAGCAAAAAACGCACCCAAAAGTTGAAGTTCTCATTTGATGTTCAAGAAAGTGTTATTTTATGCCACATTGTAAGTTTAAAATTCAAAACAGTCATAGAGCCGAAAACGCTTTTTTGACACTTTTGGCACTTTTGACTGACAAAATGATTTTTTAGCAAAAAACGCACCCAAAAGTCAAAGTTCTTATTTGCAGGTCAAGAAAGTGTTATTTTATGCAACGTTGTAAGTTTAAAATTCAAAACAGTCATAGAGCCGAAAACGCTTTTTTAACATTTTTGGCACTTTTGACTGACAAAATGATTTTTTTTAGAAACAAATGCACCCAAAAGTTGAAGTTCTCATTTAATGTTCAAGAAAGTGTTATTTTATGCCACATTGTAAGTTTAAAATTCAAAACAGTCATAGAGCCGAAAACGCTTTTTTGACACTTTTGGCACTTTTGACTGACAAAATGATTTTTTAGCAAAAAACGCACCCAAAAGTTGAAGTTCTCATTTGATGTTCAAGAAATTGTTATTTTATGCCACATTGTAAGTTTAAAATTCAAAACAGTCATAGAGCCGAAAACGCTTTTTTGACACTTTGGTACTTTTGACTGACAAATTGATTTTTTTTAGCAACAAATGCACCCAAAAGTTGAAGTTCTCATTTGATGTTCAAGAAAGTTTTATTTTTTCTCATGTTGTCAGTTGAAACTTCAAACCAGTTATAGTTAGAGCCGAAAACACTTTTTTGACACTTTTGGCACTTTTGACTGACAAAATGATTTTTTTTAGAAACAAATGCACCCAAAAGTTGAAGTTCTCATTTGATGTTCAAGAAAGTGTTATTTTATGCCACTTTGTAAGTTTAAAATTCAAAACAGTCATAGAGCCGAAAACGCTTTTTTGACATTTTTGGCACTTTTGACTGACAAAATGATTTTTTAGCAAAAAACGCACCCAAAAGTCAAAGTTCTTATTTGCAGTTCAAGAAAGTGTTATTTTTCGTCACGTTGTAAGTTAAATCTTCAAAACAGTCATACTCTGAGCATAAAAGACTTTTTTGACACTTTTGGTACTTTTGACTGACAAAATGATTTTTTTTAGCAACAAATGCACCCAAAAGTTGAAGTTCTCATTTGCAGTTCAAGAAAGTGTTATTTTATGCAATGTTGTAAGTTTAAAATTCAAAACAGTCATAGAGCCGAAAACGCTTTTTTAACATTTTTGGCACTTTTGACTGACAAAATGATTTTTTAGCAAAAAACGCACCCAAAAGTTGAAGTTCTCATTTGATGTTCAAGAAAGTGTTATTTTATGCCACATTGTAAGTTTAAAATTCAAAACAGTCATAGAGCCGAAAACGCTTTTTTGACACTTTTGGCACTTTTGACTGACAAAATGATTTTTTAGCAAAAAACGCACCCAAAAGTCAAAGTTCTTATTTGCAGGTCAAGAAAGTGTTATTTTATGCAACGTTGTAAGTTTAAAATTCAAAACAGTCATAGAGCCGAAAACGCTTTTTTAACATTTTTGGCACTTTTGACTGACAAAATGATTTTTTAGCAAAAAACGCACCCAAAAGTTGAAGTTCTCATTTGATGTTCAAGAAAGTGTTATTTTATGCCACATTGTAAGTTTAAAATTCAAAACAGTCATAGAGCCGAAAACGCTTTTTTGACACTTTTGGCACTTTTGACTGACAAAATGATTTTTTAGCAAAAAACGCACCCAAAAGTCAAAGTTCTTATTTGCAGGTCAAGAAAGTGTTATTTTATGCAACGTTGTAAGTTTAAAATTCAAAACAGTCATAGAGCCGAAAACGCTTTTTTAACATTTTTGGCACTTTTGACTGACAAAATGATTTTTTTTAGAAACAAATGCACCCAAAAGTTGAAGTTCTCATTTAATGTTCAAGAAAGTGTTATTTTATGCCACATTGTAAGTTTAAAATTCAAAACAGTCATAGAGCCGAAAACGCTTTTTTGACACTTTTGGCACTTTTGACTGACAAAATGATTTTTTAGCAAAAAACGCACCCAAAAGTTGAAGTTCTCATTTGATGTTCAAGAAATTGTTATTTTATGCCACATTGTAAGTTTAAAATTCAAAACAGTCATAGAGCCGAAAACGCTTTTTTGACACTTTGGTACTTTTGACTGACAAATTGATTTTTTTTAGCAACAAATGCACCCAAAAGTTGAAGTTCTCATTTGATGTTCAAGAAAGTTTTATTTTTTCTCATGTTGTCAGTTGAAACTTCAAACCAGTTATAGTTAGAGCCGAAAACACTTTTTTGACACTTTTGGCACTTTTGACTGACAAAATGATTTTTTTTAGAAACAAATGCACCCAAAAGTTGAAGTTCTCATTTGATGTTCAAGAAAGTGTTATTTTATGCCACTTTGTAAGTTTAAAATTCAAAACAGTCACAGAGCCGAAAACGCTTTTTTGACACTTTTGGCACTTTTGACTGACAAAATGATTTTTTAGCAAAAAACGCACCCAAAAGTCAAAGTTCTTATTTGCAGTTCAAGAAAGTGTTATTTTTCGTCACGTTGTAAGTTAAATATTCAAAACAGTCATACTCTGAGCATAAAAGACTTTTTTGACACTTTTGGCACTTTTAACTGAAAAAATGATTTCTTAGCAAAAAATAGACACAAAATATAAAGTTCTCATTTTGCAGTTCAAGAAAGTGTTAGTTTTTCTCATGTTGTCAGTTGAAACTTCAAACCAGTAATAGTTAGAGCCGAAAACGCTTTTTTGACACTTTTGGGACTTTTGACTGACAAAATGATTTTTTTAGCAACAAATGCACCCAAAAGTTAAAGTTCTCATTTGCAGTTCAAGAAAGTGTTATTTTATGCCACGTTGTAAGTTTAAAATTCAAAACAGTCATAGAGCCGAAAACGCTTTTTTGACATTTTTGGCACTTTTGACTGACAAAATGATTTTTTAGCAAAAAACGCACCCAAAAGTCAAAGTTCTTATTTGCAGTTCAAGAAAGTGTTATTTTTCGTCACGTTGTAAGTTAAATCTTCAAAACAGTCATACTCTGAGCATAAAAGACTTTTTTGACACTTTTGGTACTTTTGACTGACAAAATGATTTTTTTTAGCAACAAATGCTCCCAAAAGTTGAAGTTCTCATTTGCAGTTCAAGAAAGTGTTATTTTATGCAATGTTGTAAGTTTAAAATTCAAAACAGTCTTAGAGCCGAAAACGCTTTTTTAACATTTTTGGCACTTTTGACTGACAAAATGATTTTTTAGCAAAAAACGCACCCAAAAGTTGAAGTTCTCATTTGATGTTCAAGAAAGTGTTATTTTATGCCACATTGTAAGTTTAAAATTCAAAACAGTCATAGAGCCGAAAACGCTTTTTTGACACTTTTGGCACTTTTGACTGACAAAATGATTTTTTAGCAAAAAACGCACCCAAAAGTCAAAGTTCTTATTTGCAGGTCAAGAAAGTGTTATTTTATGCAACGTTGTAAGTTTAAAATTCAAAACAGTCATAGAGCCGAAAACGCTTTTTTAACATTTTTGGCACTTTTGACTGACAAAATGATTTTTTAGCAAAAAACGCACCCAAAAGTTGAAGTTCTCATTTGATGTTCAAGAAAGTGTTATTTTATGCCACATTGTAAGTTTAAAATTCAAAACAGTCATAGAGCCGAAAACGCTTTTTTGACACTTTTGGCACTTTTGACTGACAAAATGATTTTTTAGCAAAAAACGCACCCAAAAGTTGAAGTTCTCATTTGATGTTCAAGAAATTTTTATTTTATGCCACATTGTAAGTTTAAAATTCAAAACAGTCATAGAGCCGAAAACGCTTTTTTGACACTTTTGGTACTTTTGACTGACAAAATGATTTTTTTTAGCAACAAATGCACCCAAAAGTTGAAGTTCTCATTTGATGTTCAAGAAAGTTTTATTTTTTCTCATGTTGTCAGTTGAAACTTCAAACCAGTAATAGTTAGAGCCGAAAACACTTTTTTGACACTTTTGGCACTTTTGACTGACAAAATGATTTTTTTTAGAAACAAATGCACCCAAAAGTTGAAGTTCTCATTTGATGTTCAAGAAAGTGTTATTTTATGCCACTTTGTAAGTTTAAAATTCAAAACAGTCATAGAGCCGAAAACGCTTTCTTGACACTTTTGGCACTTTTGACTGACAAAATGATTTTTTAGCAAAAAACGTACCCAAAAGTCAAAGTTCTCATTTGATGTTCAAGAAAGTGTTATTTTATGCAACATTGTAAGTTTAAAATTCAAAACAGTCATAGAGCCGAAAACGCTTTTTTGACACTTTTGGTACTTTTGACTGACAAAATGATTTTTTTTAGCAACAAATGCACCCAAAAGTTGAAGTTCTCATTTGATGTTCAAGAAAGTGTTATTTTATGCCACATTGTAAGTTTAAAATTCAAAACAGTCATAGAGCCGAAAACGCTTTTTTGACATTTTTGGCACTTTTGACTGACAAAATGATTTTTTAGCAAAATACGCACCCAAAAGTCAAAGTTCTTATTTGCAGTTCAAGAAAGTGTTATTTTTTGTCACGTTGTAAGTTAAATATTCAAAACAGTCATACTCTGAGCATAAAAGACTTTTTTGACACTTTTGGCACTTTTAACTGAAAAAATGATTTCTTAGCAAAAAATAGACACAAAATTCAAAGTTCTCATTTTGCAGTTCAAGAAAGTGTTAGTTTTTCTCATGTTGTCAGTTGAAACTTCAAACCAGTCATTGAGCCAAAAACGCTTTTTTGACACTTTTGGTACTTTTGACTGACAAAATGATTTTTTTTGGCAACAAATGCACCCAAAAGTTAAGGTTCTCATTTGATGTTCAAGAAAGTGTTATTTTATGCCACATTGTAAGTTTAAAATTCAAAACAGTCATAGAGCCGAAAACGCTTTTTTGACACTTTTGGCACTTTTGACTGACAAAATGATTTTTTAGCAAAAAACGCACCCAAAAGTCAAAGTTCTTATTTGCAGGTCAAGAAAGTGTTATTTTATGCAACGTTGTAAGTTTAAAATTCAAAACAGTCATAGAGCCGAAAACGCTTTTTTAACATTTTTGGCACTTTTGACTGACAAAATGATTTTTTAGCAAAAAACGCACCCAAAAGTTGAAGTTCTCATTTGATGTTCAAGAAAGTGTTATTTTATGCCACATTGTAAGTTTAAAATTCAAAACAGTCATAGAGCCGAAAACGCTTTTTTGACACTTTTGGCACTTTTGACTGACAAAATGATTTTTTAGCAAAAAACGCACCCAAAAGTTGAAGTTCTCATTTGATGTTCAAGAAATTGTTATTTTATGCCACATTGTAAGTTTAAAATTCAAAACAGTCATAGAGCCGAAAACGCTTTTTTGACACTTTTGGTACTTTTGACTGACAAAATGATTTTTTTTAGCAACAAATGCACCCAAAAGTTGAAGTTCTCATTTGATGTTCAAGAAAGTTTTATTTTTTCTCATGTTGTCAGTTGAAACTTCAAACCAGTAATAGTTAGAGCCGAAAACACTTTTTTGACACTTTTGGCACTTTTGACTGACAAAATGATTTTTTTTAGAAACAAATGCACCCAAAAGTTGAAGTTCTCATTTGATATTCAAGAAAGTTTTATTTTTTCTCATGTTGTCAGTTGAAACTTCAAACCAGTAATAGTTAGAGCCGAAAACACTTTTTTGACACTTTTGGCACTTTTGACTGACAAAATGATTTTTTTTAGAAACAAATGCACCCAAAAGTCAAAGTTCTCATTTGCAGTTCAAGAAAAAATTATTTTATGCAACGTTGTAAGTTTAAAATTCAAAACAGTCATAGAGCCGAAAACGCTTTTTTCGACATTTTTGGCACTTTTGACTGACAAAATGATTTTTTAGCAAAAAACGCACCCAAAAGTCAAAGTTCTCATTTGCAGTTCAAGAAAGTGTTATTTTATGCAACGTTGTAAGTTTAAAATTCAAAACAGTCATAGAGCCGAAAACGCTTTTTTGACATTTTTGGCACTTTTGACTGACAAAATGATTTTTTAGCAAAAAACGCACCCAAAAGTTGAAGTTCTCATTTGATGTTCAAGAAATTGTTATTTTATGCCACATTGTAAGTTTAAAATTCAAAACAGTCATAGAGCCGAAAACGCTTTTTTGACACTTTTGGTACTTTTGACTGACAAAATGATTTTTTTTAGCAACAAATGCACCCAAAAGTTGAAGTTCTCATTTGATGTTCAAGAAAGTTTTATTTTTTCTCATGTTGTCAGTTGAAACTTCAAACCAGTAATAGTTAGAGCCGAAAACACTTTTTTGACACTTTTGGCACTTTTGACTGACAAAATGATTTTTTTTAGAAACAAATGCACCCAAAAGTTGAAGTTCTCATTTGATATTCAAGAAAGTTTTATTTTTTCTCATGTTGTCAGTTGAAACTTCAAACCAGTAATAGTTAGAGCCGAAAACACTTTTTTGACACTTTTGGCACTTTTGACTGACAAAATGTTTTTTTTTAGAAACAAATGCACCCAAAAGTTGAAGTTCTCATTTGCAGTTCAAGAAAGTGTTATTTTATGCAACGTTGTAAGTTTAAAATTCAAAACAGTCATAGAGCCGAAAACGCTTTTTTGACATTTTTGGCACTTTTGACTGACAAAATGATTTTTTAGCAAAAAACGCACCCAAAAGTTGAGGTTCTCATTTGATGTTCAAGAAAGTGTTATTTTATGCCACATTGTAAGTTTAAAATTCAAAACAGTCATAGAGCCGAAAACGCTTTTTTGACACTTTTGGTACTTTTGACTGACAAAATGATTTGTTTTAGCAACAAATGCACCCAAAAGTTGAAGTTCTCATTTGACGTTCAAGAAAGTTTTATTTTTTCTCATGTTGTCAGTTGAAACTTCAAACCAGTAATAGTTAGAGCCGAAAACACTTTTTTGACACTTTTGACTGACAAAATGATTTTTTTTAGAAACAAAAGCACCCAAAAGTTGAAGTTCTCATTTGCAGTTCAAGAAAGTGTTATTTTATGCAACGTTGTAAGTTGAAACTTCAAAACAATCATAGAGCCGAAAACGCTTTTTTGACATTTTTGGCACTTTTGACTGACAAAATGATTTTTAGCAAAAAACGCACCCAAAAGTTGAAGTTCTCATTTGATGTTCAAGAAATTGTTATTTTATGCCACATTCTAAGTTTAAAATTCAAAACAGTCATAGAGCCGAAAACGCTTTTTTGACACTTTTGGTACTTTTGACTGACAAAATGATTTTTTTTAGCAACAAATGCACCCAAAAGTTGAAGTTCTCATTTGATGTTCAAGAAAGTTTTATTTTTTCTCATGTTGTCAGTTGAAATTTCAAACCAGTAATAGTTAGAGCCGAAAACACTTTTTTGACACTTTTGGCACTTTTGAGTGACAAAATGATTTTTTTTAGAAACAAATGCACCCAAAAGTTGAAGTTCTCATTTGATGTTCAAGAAAGTTTTATTTTTTCTCATGTTGTCAGTTGAAACTTCAAACCAGTAATAGTTAGAGCCGAAAACACTTTTTTGACACTTTTGACTGACAAAATGATTTTTTTTAGAAACAAAAGCACCCAAAAGTTGAAGTTCTCATTTGCAGTTCAAGAAAGTGTTATTTTATGCAACGTTGTAAGTTGAAACTTCAAAACAATCATAGAGCCGAAAACGCTTTTTTGACATTTTTGGCACTTTTGACTGACAAAATGATTTTTAGCAAAAAACGCACCCAAAAGTTGAAGTTCTCATTTGATGTTCAAGAAATTGTTATGTTATGCCACATTGTAAGTTTAAAATTCAAAACAGTCATAGAGCCGAAAACGCTTTTTTGACACTTTTGGTACTTTTGACTGACAAAATGATTTTTTTTAGCAACAAATGCACCCAAAAGTTGAAGTTCTCATTTGATGTTCAAGAAAGTTTTATTTTTTCTCATGTTGTCAGTTGAAATTTCAAACCAGTAATAGTTAGAGCCGAAAACACTTTTTTGACACTTTTGGCACTTTTGAGTGACAAAATGATTTTTTTTAGAAACAAATGCACCCAAAAGTTGAAGTTCTCATTTGATGTTCAAGAAAGTTTTATTTTTTCTCATGTTGTCAGTTGAAACTTCAAACCAGTAATAGTTAGAGCCGAAAAATCTTTTTTGACACTTTTGGCACTTTTGACTGACAAAATGATTTTTTTTAGAAACAAATGCACCCAAAAGTTGAAGTTCTCATTTGCAGTTCAAGAAAGTGTTATTTTATGCAACATGGTAAGTTTAAAATTCAAAACAGTCATAGAGCCGAAAACGCTTTTTTGACATTTTTGGCACTTTTGACTGACAAAATGATTTTTTAGCAAAAAACGCACCCAAAAGTTGAAGTTCTCATTTGATGTTCAAGAAATTGTTATTTTATGCCACATTGTAAGTTTAAAATTCAAAACAGTCATAGAGCCGAAAACGCTTTTTTGACACTTTTGGTACTTTTGACTGACAAAATGATTTGTTTTAGCAACAAATGCACCCAAAAGTTGAAGTTCTCATTTGACGTTCAAGAAAGTTTTATTTTTTCTCATGTTGTCAGTTGAAACTTCAAACCAGTAATAGTTAGAGCCGAAAACACTTTTTTGACACTTTTGACTGACAAAATGATTTTTTTTAGAAACAAAAGCACCCAAAAGTTGAAGTTCTCATTTGCAGTTCAAGAAAGTGTTATTTTATGCAACGTTGTAAGTTTAAAATTCAAAACAATCATAGAGCCGAAAACGCTTTTTTGACATTTTTGGCACTTTTGACTGACAAAATGATTTTTAGCAAAAAACGCACCCAAAAGTTGAAGTTCTCATTTGATGTTCAAGAAATTGTTATTTTATGCCGCATTGTAAGTTTAAAATTCAAAACAGTCATAGAGCCGAAAACGCTTTTTTGACACTTTTGGCACTTTTGACTGACAAAATGATTTTTTAGCAAAAAACGCACCCAAAAGTCGAAGTTCTCATTTGATGTTCAAGAAATTGTTATTTTATGCCACATTGTAAGTTTAAAATTCAAAACAGTCATAGAGCCGAAAACGCTTTTTTGACACTTTTGGTACTTTTGACTGACAAAATGATTTTTTTTAGCAACAAATGCACCCAAAAGTTGAAGTTCTCATTTGATGTTCAAGAAAGTTTTATTTTTTCTCATGTTGTCAGTTGAAACTTCAAACCAGTAATAGTTAGAGCCGAAAACACTTTTTTGACACTTTTGACTGACAAAATGATTTTTTTTAGAAACAAATGCACCCAAAAGTTGAAGTTCTCATTTGCAGTTCAAGAAAGTGTTATTTTTTCTCATGTTGTCAGTTGAAACTTCAAACCAGTAATAGTTAGAGCCGAAAAAACTTTTTTGACACTTTTGGCACTTTTGACTTACAAAATGATTTTTTAGCAAAAAACGCACCCAAAAGTTGAGGTTCTCATTTGATGTTCAAGAAAGTGTTATTTTATGCCACATTGTAAGTTTAAAATTCAAAACAGTCATAGAGCCGAAAACGCTTTTTTGACACTTTTGGCACTTTTGACTGACAAAATGATTTTTTAGCAAAAAACGCACCCAAAAGTTGAAGTTCTCATTTGATGTTCAAGAAATTGTTATTTTATGCCACATTGTAAGTTTAAAATTCAAAACAGTCATAGAGCCGAAAACGCTTTTTTGACACTTTTGGTACTTTTGACTGACAAAATGATTTGTTTTAGCAACAAATGCACCCAAAAGTTGAAGTTCTCATTTGACGTTCAAGAAAGTTTTATTTTTTCTCATGTTGTCAGTTGAAACTTCAAACCAGTAATAGTAAGAGCCGAAAACACTTTTTTGACACTTTTGACTGACAAAATGATTTTTTTTAGAAACAAAAGCACCCAAAAGTTGAAGTTCTCATTTGCAGTTCAAGAAAGTGTTATTTTATGCAACGTTGTAAGTTTAAAATTCAAAACAATCATAGAGCCGAAAACGCTTTTTTGACATTTTTGGCACTTTTGACTGACAAAATGATTTTTAGCAAAAAACGCACCCAAAAGTTGAAGTTCTCATTTGATGTTCAAGAAATTGTTATTTTATGCCGCATTGTAAGTTTAAAATTCAAAACAGTCATAGAGCCGAAAACGCTTTTTTGACACTTTTGGCACTTTTGACTGACAAAATGATTTTTTAGCAAAAAACGCACCCAAAAGTCGAAGTTCTCATTTGATGTTCAAGAAATTGTTATTTTATGCCACATTGTAAGTTTAAAATTCAAAACAGTCATAGAGCCGAAAACGCTTTTTTGACACTTTTGGTACTTTTGACTGACAAAATGATTTTTTTTAGCAACAAATGCACCCAAAAGTTGAAGTTCTCATTTGATGTTCAAGAAAGTTTTATTTTTTCTCATGTTGTCAGTTGAAACTTCAAACCAGTAATAGTTAGAGCCGAAAACACTTTTTTGACACTTTTGACTGACAAAATGATTTTTTTTAGAAACAAATGCACCCAAAAGTTGAAGTTCTCATTTGCAGTTCAAGAAAGTTTTATTTTTTCTCATGTTGTCAGTTGAAACTTCAAACCAGTAATAGTTAGAGCCGAAAAATCTTTTTTGACACTTTTGGCACTTTTGACTGACAAAATGTTTTTTTTTAGAAACAAATGCACCCAAAAGTTGAAGTTCTCATTTGCAGTTCAAGAAAGTGTTATTTTATGCAACATGGTAAGTTTAAAATTCAAAACAGTCATAGAGCCGAAAACGCTTTTTTGACATTTTTGGCACTTTTGACTGACAAAATGATTTTTTAGCAAAAAACGCACCCAAAAGTTGAAGTTCTCATTTGATGTTCAAGAAATTGTTATTTTATGCCACATTGTAAGTTTAAAATTCAAAACAGTCATAAAGCCGAAAACTCTTTTTTGACACTTTTGGTACTTTTGACTGACAAAATGATTTTTTTTAGCAACAAATGCACCCAAAAGTTGAAGTTCTCATTTGTAGTTCAAGAAAGTTTTATTTTTTCTCATGTTGTCAGTTGAAACTTCAAACCAGTAATAGTTAGAGCCGAAAACACTTTTTTGACACTTTTGAGTGACAAAATGATTTTTTTTAGAAACAAATGCACCCAAAAGTTGAAGTTCTCATTTGCAGTTCAAGAAAGTGTTATTTTATGCAACGTTGTAAGTTTAAAATTCAAAACAATCATAGAGCCGAAAACGCTTTTTTGACATTTTTGGCACTTTTGACTGACAAAATGATTTTTAGCAAAAAACGCACCCAAAAGTTAAATTTCTCATTTGATGTTCAAGAAAGTGTTATTTTATGCCACATTGTAAGTTTAAAATTCAAAACAGTCATAGAGCCGAAAACACTTTTTTGACACTTTTGGCACTTTTGAGTGACAAAATGATTTTTTTTAGAAACAAATGCACCCAAAAGTTGAAGTTCTCATTTGATGTTCAAGAAAGTTTTATTTTTTCTCATGTTGTCAGTTGAAACTTCAAACCAGTAATAGTTAGAGCCGAAAAATCTTTTTTGACACTTTTGGCACTTTTGACTGACAAAATGATTTTTTTTAGAAACAAATGCACCCAAAAGTTGAAGTTCTCATTTGCAGTTCAAGAAAGTGTTATTTTATGCAACATGGTAAGTTTAAAATTCAAAACAGTCATAGAGCCGAAAACGCTTTTTTGACATTTTTGGCACTTTTGACTGACAAAATGATTTTTTAGCAAAAAACGCACCCAAAAGTTGAAGTTCTCCTTTGATGTTCAAGAAATTGTTATTTTATGCCACATTGTAAGTTTAAAATTCAAAACAGTCATAGAGCCGAAAACGCTTTTTTGACACTTTTGGTACTTTTGACTGACAAAATGATTTGTTTTAGCAACAAATGCACCCAAAAGTTGAAGTTCTCATTTGATGTTCAAGAAAGTTTTATTTTTTCTCATGTTGTCAGTTGAAATTTCAAACCAGTAATAGTTAGAGCCGAAAACACTTTTTTGACACTTTTGGCACTTTTGAGTGACAAAATGATTTTTTTTAGAAACAAATGCACCCAAAAGTTGAAGTTCTCATTTGATGTTCAAGAAAGTTTTATTTTTTCTCATGTTGTCAGTTGAAACTTCAAACCAGTAATAGTTAGAGCCGAAAAATCTTTTTTGACACTTTTGGCACTTTTGACTGACAAAATGATTTTTTTTAGAAACAAATGCACCCAAAAGTTGAAGTTCTCATTTGCAGTTCAAGAAAGTGTTATTTTATGCAACATGGTAAGTTTAAAATTCAAAACAGTCATAGAGCCGAAAACGCTTTTTTGACATTTTTGGCACTTTTGACTGACAAAATGATTTTTTAGCAAAAAACGCACCCAAAAGTTGAAGTTCTCCTTTGATGTTCAAGAAATTGTTATTTTATGCCACATTGTAAGTTTAAAATTCAAAACAGTCATAGAGCCGAAAACGCTTTTTTGACACTTTTGGTACTTTTGACTGACAAAATGATTTGTTTTAGCAACAAATGCACCCAAAAGTTGAAGTTCTCATTTGACGTTCAAGAAAGTTTTATTTTTTCTCATGTTGTCAGTTGAAACTTCAAACCAGTAATAGTTAGAGCCGAAAACACTTTTTTGACACTTTTGACTGACAAAATGATTTTTTTTAGAAACAAAAGCACCCAAAAGTTGAAGTTCTCATTTGCAGTTCAAGAAAGTGTTATTTTATGCAACGTTGTAAGTTGAAACTTCAAAACAATCATAGAGCCGAAAACGCTTTTTTGACATTTTTGGCACTTTTGACTGACAAAATGATTTTTAGCAAAAAACGCACCCAAAAGTTGAAGTTCTCATTTGATGTTCAAGAAATTGTTATTTTATGCCACATTCTAAGTTTAAAATTCAAAACAGTCATAGAGCCGAAAACGCTTTTTTGACACTTTTGGTACTTTTGACTGACAAAATGATTTTTTTTAGCAACAAATGCACCCAAAAGTTGAAGTTCTCATTTGATGTTCAAGAAAGTTTTATTTTTTCTCATGTTGTCAGTTGAAATTTCAAACCAGTAATAGTTAGAGCCGAAAACACTTTTTTGACACTTTTGGCACTTTTGAGTGACAAAATGATTTTTTTTAGAAACAAATGCACCCAAAAGTTGAAGTTCTCATTTGATGTTCAAGAAAGTTTTATTTTTTCTCATGTTGTCAGTTGAAACTTCAAACCAGTAATAGTTAGAGCCGAAAACACTTTTTTGACACTTTTGACTGACAAAATGATTTTTTTTAGAAACAAATGCACCCAAAAGTTGAAGTTCTCATTTGCAGTTCAAGAAAGTTTTATTTTTTCTCATGTTGTCAGTTGAAACTTCAAACCAGTAATAGTTAGAGCCGAAAAATCTTTTTTGACACTTTTGGCACTTTTGACTGACAAAATGTTTTTTTTTAGAAACAAATGCACCCAAAAGTTGAAGTTCTCATTTGCAGTTCAAGAAAGTGTTATTTTATGCAACATGGTAAGTTTAAAATTCAAAACAGTCATAGAGCCGAAAACGCTTTTTTGACATTTTTGGCACTTTTGACTGACAAAATGATTTTTTAGCAAAAAACGCACCCAAAAGTTGAAGTTCTCATTTGATGTTCAAGAAATTGTTATTTTATGCCACATTGTAAGTTTAAAATTCAAAACAGTCATAAAGCCGAAAACTCTTTTTTGACACTTTTGGTACTTTTGACTGACAAAATGATTTTTTTTAGCAACAAATGCACCCAAAAGTTGAAGTTCTCATTTGTAGTTCAAGAAAGTTTTATTTTTTCTCATGTTGTCAGTTGAAACTTCAAACCAGTAATAGTTAGAGCCGAAAACACTTTTTTGACACTTTTGAGTGACAAAATGATTTTTTTTAGAAACAAATGCACCCAAAAGTTGAAGTTCTCATTTGCAGTTCAAGAAAGTGTTATTTTATGCAACGTTGTAAGTTTAAAATTCAAAACAATCATAGAGCCGAAAACGCTTTTTTGACATTTTTGGCACTTTTGACTGACAAAATGATTTTTAGCAAAAAACGCACCCAAAAGTTGAAGTTCTCATTTGATGTTCAAGAAAGTGTTATTTTATGCCACATTGTAAGTTTAAAATTCAAAACAGTCATAGAGCCGAAAACACTTTTTTGACACTTTTGGCACTTTTGAGTGACAAAATGATTTTTTTTAGAAACAAATGCACCCAAAAGTTGAAGTTCTCATTTGATGTTCAAGAAAGTTTTATTTTTTCTCATGTTGTCAGTTGAAACTTCAAACCAGTAATAGTTAGAGCCGAAAAATCTTTTTTGACACTTTTGGCACTTTTGACTGACAAAATGATTTTTTTTAGAAACAAATGCACCCAAAAGTTGAAGTTCTCATTTGCAGTTCAAGAAAGTGTTATTTTATGCAACATGGTAAGTTTAAAATTCAAAACAGTCATAGAGCCGAAAACGCTTTTTTGACATTTTTGGCACTTTTGACTGACAAAATGATTTTTTAGCAAAAAACGCACCCAAAAGTTGAAGTTCTCCTTTGATGTTCAAGAAATTGTTATTTTATGCCACATTGTAAGTTTAAAATTCAAAACAGTCATAGAGCCGAAAACGCTTTTTTGACACTTTTGGTACTTTTGACTGACAAAATGATTTGTTTTAGCAACAAATGCACCCAAAAGTTGAAGTTCTCATTTGACGTTCAAGAAAGTTTTATTTTTTCTCATGTTGTCAGTTGAAACTTCAAACCAGTAATAGTTAGAGCCGAAAACACTTTTTTGACACTTTTGACTGACAAAATGATTTTTTTTAGAAACAAAAGCACCCAAAAGTTGAAGTTCTCATTTGCAGTTCAAGAAAGTGTTATTTTATGCAACGTTGTAAGTTGAAACTTCAAAACAATCATAGAGCCGAAAACGCTTTTTTGACATTTTTGGCACTTTTGACTGACAAAATGATTTTTAGCAAAAAACGCACCCAAAAGTTGAAGTTCTCATTTGATGTTCAAGAAATTGTTATGTTATGCCACATTGTAAGTTTAAAATTCAAAACAGTCATAGAGCCGAAAACGCTTTTTTGACACTTTTGGTACTTTTGACTGACAAAATGATTTGTTTTAGCAACAAATGCACCCAAAAGTTGAAGTTCTCATTTGATGTTCAAGAAAGTTTTATTTTTTCTCATGTTGTCAGTTGAAATTTCAAACCAGTAATAGTTAGAGCCGAAAACACTTTTTTGACACTTTTGGCACTTTTGAGTGACAAAATGATTTTTTTTAGAAACAAATGCACCCAAAAGTTGAAGTTCTCATTTGATGTTCAAGAAAGTTTTATTTTTTCTCATGTTGTCAGTTGAAACTTCAAACCAGTAATAGTTAGAGCCGAAAAATCTTTTTTGACACTTTTGGCACTTTTGACTGACAAAATGATTTTTTTTAGAAACAAATGCACCCAAAAGTTGAAGTTCTCATTTGCAGTTCAAGAAAGTGTTATTTTATGCAACATGGTAAGTTTAAAATTCAAAACAGTCATAGAGCCGAAAACGCTTTTTTGACATTTTTGGCACTTTTGACTGACAAAATGATTTTTTAGAAACAAATGCACCCAAAAGTTGAAGTTCTCATTTGCAGTTCAAGAAAGTGTTATTTTTTCTCATGTTGTCAGTTGAAACTTCAAACCAGTAATAGTTAGAGCCGAAAAAACTTTTTTGACACTTTTGGCACTTTTGACTTACAAAATGATTTTTTAGCAAAAAACGCACCCAAAAGTTGAGGTTCTCATTTGATGTTCAAGAAAGTGTTATTTTATGCCACATTGTAAGTTTAAAATTCAAAACAGTCATAGAGCCGAAAACGCTTTTTTGACACTTTTGGCACTTTTGACTGACAAAATGATTTTTTAGCAAAAAACGCACCCAAAAGTTGAAGTTCTCATTTGATGTTCAAGAAATTGTTATTTTATGCCACATTGTAAGTTTAAAATTCAAAACAGTCATAGAGCCGAAAACGCTTTTTTGACACTTTTGGTACTTTTGACTGACAAAATGATTTGTTTTAGCAACAAATGCACCCAAAAGTTGAAGTTCTCATTTGACGTTCAAGAAAGTTTTATTTTTTCTCATGTTGTCAGTTGAAACTTCAAACCAGTAATAGTAAGAGCCGAAAACACTTTTTTGACACTTTTGACTGACAAAATGATTTTTTTTAGAAACAAAAGCACCCAAAAGTTGAAGTTCTCATTTGCAGTTCAAGAAAGTGTTATTTTATGCAACGTTGTAAGTTTAAAATTCAAAACAATCATAGAGCCGAAAACGCTTTTTTGACATTTTTGGCACTTTTGACTGACAAAATGATTTTTAGCAAAAAACGCACCCAAAAGTTGAAGTTCTCATTTGATGTTCAAGAAATTGTTATTTTATGCCGCATTGTAAGTTTAAAATTCAAAACAGTCATAGAGCCGAAAACGCTTTTTTGACACTTTTGGCACTTTTGACTGACAAAATGATTTTTTAGCAAAAAACGCACCCAAAAGTCGAAGTTCTCATTTGATGTTCAAGAAATTGTTATTTTATGCCACATTGTAAGTTTAAAATTCAAAACAGTCATAGAGCCGAAAACGCTTTTTTGACACTTTTGGTACTTTTGACTGACAAAATGATTTTTTTTAGCAACAAATGCACCCAAAAGTTGAAGTTCTCATTTGATGTTCAAGAAAGTTTTATTTTTTCTCATGTTGTCAGTTGAAACTTCAAACCAGTAATAGTTAGAGCCGAAAACACTTTTTTGACACTTTTGACTGACAAAATGATTTTTTTTAGAAACAAATGCACCCAAAAGTTGAAGTTCTCATTTGCAGTTCAAGAAAGTTTTATTTTTTCTCATGTTGTCAGTTGAAACTTCAAACCAGTAATAGTTAGAGCCGAAAAATCTTTTTTGACACTTTTGGCACTTTTGACTGACAAAATGTTTTTTTTTAGAAACAAATGCACCCAAAAGTTGAAGTTCTCATTTGCAGTTCAAGAAAGTGTTATTTTATGCAACATGGTAAGTTTAAAATTCAAAACAGTCATAGAGCCGAAAACGCTTTTTTGACATTTTTGGCACTTTTGACTGACAAAATGATTTTTTAGCAAAAAACGCACCCAAAAGTTGAAGTTCTCATTTGATGTTCAAGAAATTGTTATTTTATGCCACATTGTAAGTTTAAAATTCAAAACAGTCATAAAGCCGAAAACTCTTTTTTGACACTTTTGGTACTTTTGACTGACAAAATGATTTTTTTTAGCAACAAATGCACCCAAAAGTTGAAGTTCTCATTTGTAGTTCAAGAAAGTTTTATTTTTTCTCATGTTGTCAGTTGAAACTTCAAACCAGTAATAGTTAGAGCCGAAAACACTTTTTTGACACTTTTGAGTGACAAAATGATTTTTTTTAGAAACAAATGCACCCAAAAGTTGAAGTTCTCATTTGCAGTTCAAGAAAGTGTTATTTTATGCAACGTTGTAAGTTTAAAATTCAAAACAATCATAGAGCCGAAAACGCTTTTTTGACATTTTTGGCACTTTTGACTGACAAAATGATTTTTAGCAAAAAACGCACCCAAAAGTTAAATTTCTCATTTGATGTTCAAGAAAGTGTTATTTTATGCCACATTGTAAGTTTAAAATTCAAAACAGTCATAGAGCCGAAAACACTTTTTTGACACTTTTGGCACTTTTGAGTGACAAAATGATTTTTTTTAGAAACAAATGCACCCAAAAGTTGAAGTTCTCATTTGATGTTCAAGAAAGTTTTATTTTTTCTCATGTTGTCAGTTGAAACTTCAAACCAGTAATAGTTAGAGCCGAAAAATCTTTTTTGACACTTTTGGCACTTTTGACTGACAAAATGATTTTTTTTAGAAACAAATGCACCCAAAAGTTGAAGTTCTCATTTGCAGTTCAAGAAAGTGTTATTTTATGCAACATGGTAAGTTTAAAATTCAAAACAGTCATAGAGCCGAAAACGCTTTTTTGACATTTTTGGCACTTTTGACTGACAAAATGATTTTTTAGCAAAAAACGCACCCAAAAGTTGAAGTTCTCCTTTGATGTTCAAGAAATTGTTATTTTATGCCACATTGTAAGTTTAAAATTCAAAACAGTCATAGAGCCGAAAACGCTTTTTTGACACTTTTGGTACTTTTGACTGACAAAATGATTTGTTTTAGCAACAAATGCACCCAAAAGTTGAAGTTCTCATTTGACGTTCAAGAAAGTTTTATTTTTTCTCATGTTGTCAGTTGAAACTTCAAACCAGTAATAGTTAGAGCCGAAAACACTTTTTTGACACTTTTGACTGACAAAATGATTTTTTTTAGAAACAAAAGCACCCAAAAGTTGAAGTTCTCATTTGCAGTTCAAGAAAGTGTTATTTTATGCAACGTTGTAAGTTGAAACTTCAAAACAATCATAGAGCCGAAAACGCTTTTTTGACATTTTTGGCACTTTTGACTGACAAAATGATTTTTAGCAAAAAACGCACCCAAAAGTTGAAGTTCTCATTTGATGTTCAAGAAATTGTTATGTTATGCCACATTGTAAGTTTAAAATTCAAAACAGTCATAGAGCCGAAAACGCTTTTTTGACACTTTTGGTACTTTTGACTGACAAAATGATTTTTTTTAGCAACAAATGCACCCAAAAGTTGAAGTTCTCATTTGATGTTCAAGAAAGTTTTATTTTTTCTCATGTTGTCAGTTGAAATTTCAAACCAGTAATAGTTAGAGCCGAAAACACTTTTTTGACACTTTTGGCACTTTTGAGTGACAAAATGATTTTTTTTAGAAACAAATGCACCCAAAAGTTGAAGTTCTCATTTGATGTTCAAGAAAGTTTTATTTTTTCTCATGTTGTCAGTTGAAACTTCAAACCAGTAATAGTTAGAGCCGAAAAATCTTTTTTGACACTTTTGGCACTTTTGACTGACAAAATGATTTTTTTTAGAAACAAATGCACCCAAAAGTTGAAGTTCTCATTTGCAGTTCAAGAAAGTGTTATTTTATGCAACATGGTAAGTTTAAAATTCAAAACAGTCATAGAGCCGAAAACGCTTTTTTGACATTTTTGGCACTTTTGACTGACAAAATGATTTTTTAGCAAAAAACGCACCCAAAAGTTGAAGTTCTCCTTTGATGTTCAAGAAATTGTTATTTTATGCCACATTGTAAGTTTAAAATTCAAAACAGTCATAGAGCCGAAAACGCTTTTTTGACACTTTTGGTACTTTTGACTGACAAAATGATTTGTTTTAGCAACAAATGCACCCAAAAGTTGAAGTTCTCATTTGACGTTCAAGAAAGTTTTATTTTTTCTCATGTTGTCAGTTGAAACTTCAAACCAGTAATAGTTAGAGCCGAAAACACTTTTTTGACACTTTTGACTGACAAAATGATTTTTTTTAGAAACAAAAGCACCCAAAAGTTGAAGTTCTCATTTGCAGTTCAAGAAAGTGTTATTTTATGCAACGTTGTAAGTTGAAACTTCAAAACAATCATAGAGCCGAAAACGCTTTTTTGACATTTTTGGCACTTTTGACTGACAAAATGATTTTTAGCAAAAAACGCACCCAAAAGTTGAAGTTCTCATTTGATGTTCAAGAAATTGTTATGTTATGCCACATTGTAAGTTTAAAATTCAAAACAGTCATAGAGCCGAAAACGCTTTTTTGACACTTTTGGTA
Organism: Oryzias latipes; assembly: GCF_053564925.1. Taxonomy (NCBI): domain Eukaryota; kingdom Metazoa; phylum Chordata; class Actinopteri; order Beloniformes; family Adrianichthyidae; genus Oryzias; species Oryzias latipes. Next base: position 770,611 of record NC_136240.1, read on the forward strand.
CTTTTGACTGACAAAATGATTTGTTTTAGCAACAAATGCACCCAAAAGTTGAAGTTCTCATTTGATGTTCAAGAAAGTTTTATTTTTTCTCATGTTGTCAGTTGAAATTTCAAACCAGTAATAGTTAGAGCCGAAAACACTTTTTTGACACTTTTGGCACTTTTGAGTGACAAAATGATTTTTTTTAGAAACAAATGCACCCAAAAGTTGAAGTTCTCATTTGATGTTCAAGAAAGTTTTATTTTTTCTCATGTTGTCAGTTGAAACTTCAAACCAGTAATAGTTAGAGCCGAAAAATCTTTTTTGACACTTTTGGCACTTTTGACTGACAAAATGATTTTTTTTAGAAACAAATGCACCCAAAAGTTGAAGTTCTCATTTGCAGTTCAAGAAAGTGTTATTTTATGCAACATGGTAAGTTTAAAATTCAAAACAGTCATAGAGCCGAAAACGCTTTTTTGACATTTTTGGCACTTTTGACTGACAAAATGATTTTTTAGAAACAAATGCACCCAAAAGTTGAAGTTCTCATTTGCAGTTCAAGAAAGTGTTATTTTTTCTCATGTTGTCAGTTGAAACTTCAAACCAGTAATAGTTAGAGCCGAAAAAACTTTTTTGACACTTTTGGCACTTTTGACTTACAAAATGATTTTTTAGCAAAAAACGCACCCAAAAGTTGAGGTTCTCATTTGATGTTCAAGAAAGTGTTATTTTATGCCACATTGTAAGTTTAAAATTCAAAACAGTCATAGAGCCGAAAACGCTTTTTTGACACTTTTGGTACTTTTGACTGACAAAATGATTTGTTTTAGCAACAAATGCACCCAAAAGTTGAAGTTCTCATTTGACGTTCAAGAAAGTTTTATTTTTTCTCATGTTGTCAGTTGAAACTTCAAACCAGTAATAGTTAGAGCCGAAAACACTTTTTTGACACTTTTGACTGACAAAATGATTTTTTTTAGAAACAAAAGCACCCAAAAGTTGAAGTTCTCATTTGCAGTTCAAGAAAGTGTTATTTTATGCAACGTTGTAAGTTGAAACTTCAAAACAATCATAGAGCCGAAAACGCTTTTTTGACATTTTTGGCACTTTTGACTGACAAAATGATTTTTAGCAAAAAACGCACCCAAAAGTTGAAGTTCTCATTTGATGTTCAAGAAATTGTTATTTTATGCCACATTCTAAGTTTAAAATTCAAAACAGTCATAGAGCCGAAAACGCTTTTTTGACACTTTTGGTACTTTTGACTGACAAAATGATTTTTTTTAGCAACAAATGCACCCAAAAGTTGAAGTTCTCATTTGATGTTCAAGAAAGTTTTATTTTTTCTCATGTTGTCAGTTGAAATTTCAAACCAGTAATAGTTAGAGCCGAAAACACTTTTTTGACACTTTTGGCACTTTTGAGTGACAAAATGATTTTTTTTAGAAACAAATGCACCCAAAAGTTGAAGTTCTCATTTGATGTTCAAGAAAGTTTTATTTTTTCTCATGTTGTCAGTTGAAACTTCAAACCAGTAATAGTTAGAGCCGAAAACACTTTTTTGACACTTTTGACTGACAAAATGATTTTTTTTAGAAACAAATGCACCCAAAAGTTGAAGTTCTCATTTGCAGTTCAAGAAAGTTTTATTTTTTCTCATGTTGTCAGTTGAAACTTCAAACCAGTAATAGTTAGAGCCGAAAAATCTTTTTTGACACTTTTGGCACTTTTGACTGACAAAATGTTTTTTTTTAGAAACAAATGCACCCAAAAGTTGAAGTTCTCATTTGCAGTTCAAGAAAGTGTTATTTTATGCAACATGGTAAGTTTAAAATTCAAAACAGTCATAGAGCCGAAAACGCTTTTTTGACATTTTTGGCACTTTTGACTGACAAAATGATTTTTTAGCAAAAAACGCACCCAAAAGTTGAAGTTCTCATTTGATGTTCAAGAAATTGTTATTTTATGCCACATTGTAAGTTTAAAATTCAAAACAGTCATAAAGCCGAAAACTCTTTTTTGACACTTTTGGTACTTTTGACTGACAAAATGATTTTTTTTAGCAACAAATGCACCCAAAAGTTGAAGTTCTCATTTGTAGTTCAAGAAAGTTTTATTTTTTCTCATGTTGTCAGTTGAAACTTCAAACCAGTAATAGTTAGAGCCGAAAACACTTTTTTGACACTTTTGAGTGACAAAATGATTTTTTTTAGAAACAAATGCACCCAAAAGTTGAAGTTCTCATTTGCAGTTCAAGAAAGTGTTATTTTATGCAACGTTGTAAGTTTAAAATTCAAAACAATCATAGAGCCGAAAACGCTTTTTTGACATTTTTGGCACTTTTGACTGACAAAATGATTTTTAGCAAAAAACGCACCCAAAAGTTAAATTTCTCATTTGATGTTCAAGAAAGTGTTATTTTATGCCACATTGTAAGTTTAAAATTCAAAACAGTCATAGAGCCGAAAACACTTTTTTGACACTTTTGGCACTTTTGAGTGACAAAATGATTTTTTTTAGAAACAAATGCACCCAAAAGTTGAAGTTCTCATTTGATGTTCAAGAAAGTTTTATTTTTTCTCATGTTGTCAGTTGAAACTTCAAACCAGTAATAGTTAGAGCCGAAAAATCTTTTTTGACACTTTTGGCACTTTTGACTGACAAAATGATTTTTTTTAGAAACAAATGCACCCAAAAGTTGAAGTTCTCATTTGCAGTTCAAGAAAGTGTTATTTTATGCAACATGGTAAGTTTAAAATTCAAAACAGTCATAGAGCCGAAAACGCTTTTTTGACATTTTTGGCACTTTTGACTGACAAAATGATTTTTTAGCAAAAAACGCACCCAAAAGTTGAAGTTCTCCTTTGATGTTCAAGAAATTGTTATTTTATGCCACATTGTAAGTTTAAAATTCAAAACAGTCATAGAGCCGAAAACGCTTTTTTGACACTTTTGGTACTTTTGACTGACAAAATGATTTGTTTTAGCAACAAATGCACCCAAAAGTTGAAGTTCTCATTTGACGTTCAAGAAAGTTTTATTTTTTCTCATGTTGTCAGTTGAAACTTCAAACCAGTAATAGTTAGAGCCGAAAACACTTTTTTGACACTTTTGACTGACAAAATGATTTTTTTTAGAAACAAAAGCACCCAAAAGTTGAAGTTCTCATTTGCAGTTCAAGAAAGTGTTATTTTATGCAACGTTGTAAGTTGAAACTTCAAAACAATCATAGAGCCGAAAACGCTTTTTTGACATTTTTGGCACTTTTGACTGACAAAATGATTTTTAGCAAAAAACGCACCCAAAAGTTGAAGTTCTCATTTGATGTTCAAGAAATTGTTATGTTATGCCACATTGTAAGTTTAAAATTCAAAACAGTCATAGAGCCGAAAACGCTTTTTTGACACTTTTGGTACTTTTGACTGACAAAATGATTTGTTTTAGCAACAAATGCACCCAAAAGTTGAAGTTCTCATTTGATGTTCAAGAAAGTTTTATTTTTTCTCATGTTGTCAGTTGAAATTTCAAACCAGTAATAGTTAGAGCCGAAAACACTTTTTTGACACTTTTGGCACTTTTGAGTGACAAAATGATTTTTTTTAGAAACAAATGCACCCAAAAGTTGAAGTTCTCATTTGATGTTCAAGAAAGTTTTATTTTTTCTCATGTTGTCAGTTGAAACTTCAAACCAGTAATAGTTAGAGCCGAAAAATCTTTTTTGACACTTTTGGCACTTTTGACTGACAAAATGATTTTTTTTAGAAACAAATGCACCCAAAAGTTGAAGTTCTCATTTGCAGTTCAAGAAAGTGTTATTTTATGCAACATGGTAAGTTTAAAATTCAAAACAGTCATAGAGCCGAAAACGCTTTTTTGACATTTTTGGCACTTTTGACTGACAAAATGATTTTTTAGAAACAAATGCACCCAAAAGTTGAAGTTCTCATTTGCAGTTCAAGAAAGTGTTATTTTTTCTCATGTTGTCAGTTGAAACTTCAAACCAGTAATAGTTAGAGCCGAAAAAACTTTTTTGACACTTTTGGCACTTTTGACTTACAAAATGATTTTTTAGCAAAAAACGCACCCAAAAGTTGAGGTTCTCATTTGATGTTCAAGAAAGTGTTATTTTATGCCACATTGTAAGTTTAAAATTCAAAACAGTCATAGAGCCGAAAACGCTTTTTTGACACTTTTGGCACTTTTGACTGACAAAATGATTTTTTAGCAAAAAACGCACCCAAAAGTTGAAGTTCTCATTTGATGTTCAAGAAATTGTTATTTTATGCCACATTGTAAGTTTAAAATTCAAAACAGTCATAGAGCCGAAAACGCTTTTTTGACACTTTTGGTACTTTTGACTGACAAAATGATTTGTTTTAGCAACAAATGCACCCAAAAGTTGAAGTTCTCATTTGACGTTCAAGAAAGTTTTATTTTTTCTCATGTTGTCAGTTGAAACTTCAAACCAGTAATAGTAAGAGCCGAAAACACTTTTTTGACACTTTTGACTGACAAAATGATTTTTTTTAGAAACAAAAGCACCCAAAAGTTGAAGTTCTCATTTGCAGTTCAAGAAAGTGTTATTTTATGCAACGTTGTAAGTTTAAAATTCAAAACAATCATAGAGCCGAAAACGCTTTTTTGACATTTTTGGCACTTTTGACTGACAAAATGATTTTTAGCAAAAAACGCACCCAAAAGTTGAAGTTCTCATTTGATGTTCAAGAAATTGTTATTTTATGCCGCATTGTAAGTTTAAAATTCAAAACAGTCATAGAGCCGAAAACGCTTTTTTGACACTTTTGGCACTTTTGACTGACAAAATGATTTTTTAGCAAAAAACGCACCCAAAAGTCGAAGTTCTCATTTGATGTTCAAGAAATTGTTATTTTATGCCACATTGTAAGTTTAAAATTCAAAACAGTCATAGAGCCGAAAACGCTTTTTTGACACTTTTGGTACTTTTGACTGACAAAATGATTTTTTTTAGCAACAAATGCACCCAAAAGTTGAAGTTCTCATTTGATGTTCAAGAAAGTTTTATTTTTTCTCATGTTGTCAGTTGAAACTTCAAACCAGTAATAGTTAGAGCCGAAAACACTTTTTTGACACTTTTGACTGACAAAATGATTTTTTTTAGAAACAAATGCACCCAAAAGTTGAAGTTCTCATTTGCAGTTCAAGAAAGTTTTATTTTTTCTCATGTTGTCAGTTGAAACTTCAAACCAGTAATAGTTAGAGCCGAAAAATCTTTTTTGACACTTTTGGCACTTTTGACTGACAAAATGTTTTTTTTTAGAAACAAATGCACCCAAAAGTTGAAGTTCTCATTTGCAGTTCAAGAAAGTGTTATTTTATGCAACATGGTAAGTTTAAAATTCAAAACAGTCATAGAGCCGAAAACGCTTTTTTGACATTTTTGGCACTTTTGACTGACAAAATGATTTTTTAGCAAAAAACGCACCCAAAAGTTGAAGTTCTCATTTGATGTTCAAGAAATTGTTATTTTATGCCACATTGTAAGTTTAAAATTCAAAACAGTCATAAAGCCGAAAACTCTTTTTTGACACTTTTGGTACTTTTGACTGACAAAATGATTTTTTTTAGCAACAAATGCACCCAAAAGTTGAAGTTCTCATTTGTAGTTCAAGAAAGTTTTATTTTTTCTCATGTTGTCAGTTGAAACTTCAAACCAGTAATAGTTAGAGCCGAAAACACTTTTTTGACACTTTTGAGTGACAAAATGATTTTTTTTAGAAACAAATGCACCCAAAAGTTGAAGTTCTCATTTGCAGTTCAAGAAAGTGTTATTTTATGCAACGTTGTAAGTTTAAAATTCAAAACAATCATAGAGCCGAAAACGCTTTTTTGACATTTTTGGCACTTTTGACTGACAAAATGATTTTTAGCAAAAAACGCACCCAAAAGTTAAATTTCTCATTTGATGTTCAAGAAAGTGTTATTTTATGCCACATTGTAAGTTTAAAATTCAAAACAGTCATAGAGCCGAAAACACTTTTTTGACACTTTTGGCACTTTTGAGTGACAAAATGATTTTTTTTAGAAACAAATGCACCCAAAAGTTGAAGTTCTCATTTGATGTTCAAGAAAGTTTTATTTTTTCTCATGTTGTCAGTTGAAACTTCAAACCAGTAATAGTTAGAGCCGAAAAATCTTTTTTGACACTTTTGGCACTTTTGACTGACAAAATGATTTTTTTTAGAAACAAATGCACCCAAAAGTTGAAGTTCTCATTTGCAGTTCAAGAAAGTGTTATTTTATGCAACATGGTAAGTTTAAAATTCAAAACAGTCATAGAGCCGAAAACGCTTTTTTGACATTTTTGGCACTTTTGACTGACAAAATGATTTTTTAGCAAAAAACGCACCCAAAAGTTGAAGTTCTCCTTTGATGTTCAAGAAATTGTTATTTTATGCCACATTGTAAGTTTAAAATTCAAAACAGTCATAGAGCCGAAAACGCTTTTTTGACACTTTTGGTACTTTTGACTGACAAAATGATTTGTTTTAGCAACAAATGCACCCAAAAGTTGAAGTTCTCATTTGACGTTCAAGAAAGTTTTATTTTTTCTCATGTTGTCAGTTGAAACTTCAAACCAGTAATAGTTAGAGCCGAAAACACTTTTTTGACACTTTTGACTGACAAAATGATTTTTTTTAGAAACAAAAGCACCCAAAAGTTGAAGTTCTCATTTGCAGTTCAAGAAAGTGTTATTTTATGCAACGTTGTAAGTTGAAACTTCAAAACAATCATAGAGCCGAAAACGCTTTTTTGACATTTTTGGCACTTTTGACTGACAAAATGATTTTTAGCAAAAAACGCACCCAAAAGTTGAAGTTCTCATTTGATGTTCAAGAAATTGTTATGTTATGCCACATTGTAAGTTTAAAATTCAAAACAGTCATAGAGCCGAAAACGCTTTTTTGACACTTTTGGTACTTTTGACTGACAAAATGATTTTTTTTAGCAACAAATGCACCCAAAAGTTGAAGTTCTCATTTGATGTTCAAGAAAGTTTTATTTTTTCTCATGTTGTCAGTTGAAATTTCAAACCAGTAATAGTTAGAGCCGAAAACACTTTTTTGACACTTTTGGCACTTTTGAGTGACAAAATGATTTTTTTTAGAAACAAATGCACCCAAAAGTTGAAGTTCTCATTTGATGTTCAAGAAAGTTTTATTTTTTCTCATGTTGTCAGTTGAAACTTCAAACCAGTAATAGTTAGAGCCGAAAAATCTTTTTTGACACTTTTGGCACTTTTGACTGACAAAATGATTTTTTTTAGAAACAAATGCACCCAAAAGTTGAAGTTCTCATTTGCAGTTCAAGAAAGTGTTATTTTATGCAACATGGTAAGTTTAAAATTCAAAACAGTCATAGAGCCGAAAACGCTTTTTTGACATTTTTGGCACTTTTGACTGACAAAATGATTTTTTAGCAAAAAACGCACCCAAAAGTTGAAGTTCTCCTTTGATGTTCAAGAAATTGTTATTTTATGCCACATTGTAAGTTTAAAATTCAAAACAGTCATAGAGCCGAAAACGCTTTTTTGACACTTTTGGTACTTTTGACTGACAAAATGATTTGTTTTAGCAACAAATGCACCCAAAAGTTGAAGTTCTCATTTGACGTTCAAGAAAGTTTTATTTTTTCTCATGTTGTCAGTTGAAACTTCAAACCAGTAATAGTTAGAGCCGAAAACACTTTTTTGACACTTTTGACTGACAAAATGATTTTTTTTAGAAACAAAAGCACCCAAAAGTTGAAGTTCTCATTTGCAGTTCAAGAAAGTGTTATTTTATGCAACGTTGTAAGTTGAAACTTCAAAACAATCATAGAGCCGAAAACGCTTTTTTGACATTTTTGGCACTTTTGACTGACAAAATGATTTTTAGCAAAAAACGCACCCAAAAGTTGAAGTTCTCATTTGATGTTCAAGAAATTGTTATGTTATGCCACATTGTAAGTTTAAAATTCAAAACAGTCATAGAGCCGAAAACGCTTTTTTGACACTTTTGGTACTTTTGACTGACAAAATGATTTGTTTTAGCAACAAATGCACCCAAAAGTTGAAGTTCTCATTTGATGTTCAAGAAAGTTTTATTTTTTCTCATGTTGTCAGTTGAAATTTCAAACCAGTAATAGTTAGAGCCGAAAACACTTTTTTGACACTTTTGGCACTTTTGAGTGACAAAATGATTTTTTTTAGAAACAAATGCACCCAAAAGTTGAAGTTCTCATTTGATGTTCAAGAAAGTTTTATTTTTTCTCATGTTGTCAGTTGAAACTTCAAACCAGTAATAGTTAGAGCCGAAAAATCTTTTTTGACACTTTTGGCACTTTTGACTGACAAAATGATTTTTTTTAGAAACAAATGCACCCAAAAGTTGAAGTTCTCATTTGCAGTTCAAGAAAGTGTTATTTTATGCAACATGGTAAGTTTAAAATTCAAAACAGTCATAGAGCCGAAAACGCTTTTTTGACATTTTTGGCACTTTTGACTGACAAAATGATTTTTTAGAAACAAATGCACCCAAAAGTTGAAGTTCTCATTTGCAGTTCAAGAAAGTGTTATTTTTTCTCATGTTGTCAGTTGAAACTTCAAACCAGTAATAGTTAGAGCCGAAAAAACTTTTTTGACACTTTTGGCACTTTTGACTTACAAAATGATTTTTTAGCAAAAAACGCACCCAAAAGTTGAGGTTCTCATTTGATGTTCAAGAAAGTGTTATTTTATGCCACATTGTAAGTTTAAAATTCAAAACAGTCATAGAGCCGAAAACGCTTTTTTGACACTTTTGGTACTTTTGACTGACAAAATGATTTGTTTTAGCAACAAATGCACCCAAAAGTTGAAGTTCTCATTTGACGTTCAAGAAAGTTTTATTTTTTCTCATGTTGTCAGTTGAAACTTCAAACCAGTAATAGTTAGAGCCGAAAACACTTTTTTGACACTTTTGACTGACAAAATGATTTTTTTTAGAAACAAAAGCACCCAAAAGTTGAAGTTCTCATTTGCAGTTCAAGAAAGTGTTATTTTATGCAACGTTGTAAGTTGAAACTTCAAAACAATCATAGAGCCGAAAACGCTTTTTTGACATTTTTGGCACTTTTGACTGACAAAATGATTTTTAGCAAAAAACGCACCCAAAAGTTGAAGTTCTCATTTGATGTTCAAGAAATTGTTATTTTATGCCACATTCTAAGTTTAAAATTCAAAACAGTCATAGAGCCGAAAACGCTTTTTTGACACTTTTGGTACTTTTGACTGACAAAATGATTTTTTTTAGCAACAAATGCACCCAAAAGTTGAAGTTCTCATTTGATGTTCAAGAAAGTTTTATTTTTTCTCATGTTGTCAGTTGAAATTTCAAACCAGTAATAGTTAGAGCCGAAAACACTTTTTTGACACTTTTGGCACTTTTGAGTGACAAAATGATTTTTTTTAGAAACAAATGCACCCAAAAGTTGAAGTTCTCATTTGATGTTCAAGAAAGTTTTATTTTTTCTCATGTTGTCAGTTGAAACTTCAAACCAGTAATAGTTAGAGCCGAAAACACTTTTTTGACACTTTTGACTGACAAAATGATTTTTTTTAGAAACAAATGCACCCAAAAGTTGAAGTTCTCATTTGCAGTTCAAGAAAGTTTTATTTTTTCTCATGTTGTCAGTTGAAACTTCAAACCAGTAATAGTTAGAGCCGAAAAATCTTTTTTGACACTTTTGGCACTTTTGACTGACAAAATGTTTTTTTTTAGAAACAAATGCACCCAAAAGTTGAAGTTCTCATTTGCAGTTCAAGAAAGTGTTATTTTATGCAACATGGTAAGTTTAAAATTCAAAACAGTCATAGAGCCGAAAACGCTTTTTTGACATTTTTGGCACTTTTGACTGACAAAATGATTTTTTAGCAAAAAACGCACCCAAAAGTTGAAGTTCTCATTTGATGTTCAAGAAATTGTTATTTTATGCCACATTGTAAGTTTAAAATTCAAAACAGTCATAAAGCCGAAAACTCTTTTTTGACACTTTTGGTACTTTTGACTGACAAAATGATTTTTTTTAGCAACAAATGCACCCAAAAGTTGAAGTTCTCATTTGTAGTTCAAGAAAGTTTTATTTTTTCTCATGTTGTCAGTTGAAACTTCAAACCAGTAATAGTTAGAGCCGAAAACACTTTTTTGACACTTTTGAGTGACAAAATGATTTTTTTTAGAAACAAATGCACCCAAAAGTTGAAGTTCTCATTTGCAGTTCAAGAAAGTGTTATTTTATGCAACGTTGTAAGTTTAAAATTCAAAACAATCATAGAGCCGAAAACGCTTTTTTGACATTTTTGGCACTTTTGACTGACAAAATGATTTTTAGCAAAAAACGCACCCAAAAGTTAAATTTCTCATTTGATGTTCAAGAAAGTGTTATTTTATGCCACATTGTAAGTTTAAAATTCAAAACAGTCATAGAGCCGAAAACACTTTTTTGACACTTTTGGCACTTTTGAGTGACAAAATGATTTTTTTTAGAAACAAATGCACCCAAAAGTTGAAGTTCTCATTTGATGTTCAAGAAAGTTTTATTTTTTCTCATGTTGTCAGTTGAAACTTCAAACCAGTAATAGTTAGAGCCGAAAAATCTTTTTTGACACTTTTGGCACTTTTGACTGACAAAATGATTTTTTTTAGAAACAAATGCACCCAAAAGTTGAAGTTCTCATTTGCAGTTCAAGAAAGTGTTATTTTATGCAACATGGTAAGTTTAAAATTCAAAACAGTCATAGAGCCGAAAACGCTTTTTTGACATTTTTGGCACTTTTGACTGACAAAATGATTTTTTAGCAAAAAACGCACCCAAAAGTTGAAGTTCTCCTTTGATGTTCAAGAAATTGTTATTTTATGCCACATTGTAAGTTTAAAATTCAAAACAGTCATAGAGCCGAAAACGCTTTTTTGACACTTTTGGTACTTTTGACTGACAAAATGATTTGTTTTAGCAACAAATGCACCCAAAAGTTGAAGTTCTCATTTGACGTTCAAGAAAGTTTTATTTTTTCTCATGTTGTCAGTTGAAACTTCAAACCAGTAATAGTTAGAGCCGAAAACACTTTTTTGACACTTTTGACTGACAAAATGATTTTTTTTAGAAACAAAAGCACCCAAAAGTTGAAGTTCTCATTTGCAGTTCAAGAAAGTGTTATTTTATGCAACGTTGTAAGTTGAAACTTCAAAACAATCATAGAGCCGAAAACGCTTTTTTGACATTTTTGGCACTTTTGACTGACAAAATGATTTTTAGCAAAAAACGCACCCAAAAGTTGAAGTTCTCATTTGATGTTCAAGAAATTGTTATGTTATGCCACATTGTAAGTTTAAAATTCAAAACAGTCATAGAGCCGAAAACGCTTTTTTGACACTTTTGGTACTTTTGACTGACAAAATGATTTGTTTTAGCAACAAATGCACCCAAAAGTTGAAGTTCTCATTTGATGTTCAAGAAAGTTTTATTTTTTCTCATGTTGTCAGTTGAAATTTCAAACCAGTAATAGTTAGAGCCGAAAACACTTTTTTGACACTTTTGGCACTTTTGAGTGACAAAATGATTTTTTTTAGAAACAAATGCACCCAAAAGTTGAAGTTCTCATTTGATGTTCAAGAAAGTTTTATTTTTTCTCATGTTGTCAGTTGAAACTTCAAACCAGTAATAGTTAGAGCCGAAAAATCTTTTTTGACACTTTTGGCACTTTTGACTGACAAAATGATTTTTTTTAGAAACAAATGCACCCAAAAGTTGAAGTTCTCATTTGCAGTTCAAGAAAGTGTTATTTTATGCAACATGGTAAGTTTAAAATTCAAAACAGTCATAGAGCCGAAAACGCTTTTTTGACATTTTTGGCACTTTTGACTGACAAAATGATTTTTTAGAAACAAATGCACCCAAAAGTTGAAGTTCTCATTTGCAGTTCAAGAAAGTGTTATTTTTTCTCATGTTGTCAGTTGAAACTTCAAACCAGTAATAGTTAGAGCCGAAAAAACTTTTTTGACACTTTTGGCACTTTTGACTTACAAAATGATTTTTTAGCAAAAAACGCACCCAAAAGTTGAGGTTCTCATTTGATGTTCAAGAAAGTGTTATTTTATGCCACATTGTAAGTTTAAAATTCAAAACAGTCATAGAGCCGAAAACGCTTTTTTGACACTTTTGGCACTTTTGACTGACAAAATGATTTTTTAGCAAAAAACGCACCCAAAAGTTGAAGTTCTCATTTGATGTTCAAGAAATTGTTATTTTATGCCACATTGTAAGTTTAAAATTCAAAACAGTCATAGAGCCGAAAACGCTTTTTTGACACTTTTGGTACTTTTGACTGACAAAATGATTTGTTTTAGCAACAAATGCACCCAAAAGTTGAAGTTCTCATTTGACGTTCAAGAAAGTTTTATTTTTTCTCATGTTGTCAGTTGAAACTTCAAACCAGTAATAGTAAGAGCCGAAAACACTTTTTTGACACTTTTGACTGACAAAATGATTTTTTTTAGAAACAAAAGCACCCAAAAGTTGAAGTTCTCATTTGCAGTTCAAGAAAGTGTTATTTTATGCAACGTTGTAAGTTTAAAATTCAAAACAATCATAGAGCCGAAAACGCTTTTTTGACATTTTTGGCACTTTTGACTGACAAAATGATTTTTAGCAAAAAACGCACCCAAAAGTTGAAGTTCTCATTTGATGTTCAAGAAATTGTTATTTTATGCCGCATTGTAAGTTTAAAATTCAAAACAGTCATAGAGCCGAAAACGCTTTTTTGACACTTTTGGCACTTTTGACTGACAAAATGATTTTTTAGCAAAAAACGCACCCAAAAGTCGAAGTTCTCATTTGATGTTCAAGAAATTGTTATTTTATGCCACATTGTAAGTTTAAAATTCAAAACAGTCATAGAGCCGAAAACGCTTTTTTGACACTTTTGGTACTTTTGACTGACAAAATGATTTTTTTTAGCAACAAATGCACCCAAAAGTTGAAGTTCTCATTTGATGTTCAAGAAAGTTTTATTTTTTCTCATGTTGTCAGTTGAAACTTCAAACCAGTAATAGTTAGAGCCGAAAACACTTTTTTGACACTTTTGACTGACAAAATGATTTTTTTTAGAAACAAATGCACCCAAAAGTTGAAGTTCTCATTTGCAGTTCAAGAAAGTTTTATTTTTTCTCATGTTGTCAGTTGAAACTTCAAACCAGTAATAGTTAGAGCCGAAAAATCTTTTTTGACACTTTTGGCACTTTTGACTGACAAAATGTTTTTTTTTAGAAACAAATGCACCCAAAAGTTGAAGTTCTCATTTGCAGTTCAAGAAAGTGTTATTTTATGCAACATGGTAAGTTTAAAATTCAAAACAGTCATAGAGCCGAAAACGCTTTTTTGACATTTTTGGCACTTTTGACTGACAAAATGATTTTTTAGCAAAAAACGCACCCAAAAGTTGAAGTTCTCATTTGATGTTCAAGAAATTGTTATTTTATGCCACATTGTAAGTTTAAAATTCAAAACAGTCATAAAGCCGAAAACTCTTTTTTGACACTTTTGGTACTTTTGACTGACAAAATGATTTTTTTTAGCAACAAATGCACCCAAAAGTTGAAGTTCTCATTTGTAGTTCAAGAAAGTTTTATTTTTTCTCATGTTGTCAGTTGAAACTTCAAACCAGTAATAGTTAGAGCCGAAAACACTTTTTTGACACTTTTGAGTGACAAAATGATTTTTTTTAGAAACAAATGCACCCAAAAGTTGAAGTTCTCATTTGCAGTTCAAGAAAGTGTTATTTTATGCAACGTTGTAAGTTTAAAATTCAAAACAATCATAGAGCCGAAAACGCTTTTTTGACATTTTTGGCACTTTTGACTGACAAAATGATTTTTAGCAAAAAACGCACCCAAAAGTTAAATTTCTCATTTGATGTTCAAGAAAGTGTTATTTTATGCCACATTGTAAGTTTAAAATTCAAAACAGTCATAGAGCCGAAAACACTTTTTTGACACTTTTGGCACTTTTGAGTGACAAAATGATTTTTTTTAGAAACAAATGCACCCAAAAGTTGAAGTTCTCATTTGATGTTCAAGAAAGTTTTATTTTTTCTCATGTTGTCAGTTGAAACTTCAAACCAGTAATAGTTAGAGCCGAAAAATCTTTTTTGACACTTTTGGCACTTTTGACTGACAAAATGATTTTTTTTAGAAACAAATGCACCCAAAAGTTGAAGTTCTCATTTGCAGTTCAAGAAAGTGTTATTTTATGCAACATGGTAAGTTTAAAATTCAAAACAGTCATAGAGCCGAAAACGCTTTTTTGACATTTTTGGCACTTTTGACTGACAAAATGATTTTTTAGCAAAAAACGCACCCAAAAGTTGAAGTTCTCCTTTGATGTTCAAGAAATTGTTATTTTATGCCACATTGTAAGTTTAAAATTCAAAACAGTCATAGAGCCGAAAACGCTTTTTTGACACTTTTGGTACTTTTGACTGACAAAATGATTTGTTTTAGCAACAAATGCACCCAAAAGTTGAAGTTCTCATTTGACGTTCAAGAAAGTTTTATTTTTTCTCATGTTGTCAGTTGAAACTTCAAACCAGTAATAGTTAGAGCCGAAAACACTTTTTTGACACTTTTGACTGACAAAATGATTTTTTTTAGAAACAAAAGCACCCAAAAGTTGAAGTTCTCATTTGCAGTTCAAGAAAGTGTTATTTTATGCAACGTTGTAAGTTGAAACTTCAAAACAATCATAGAGCCGAAAACGCTTTTTTGACATTTTTGGCACTTTTGACTGACAAAATGATTTTTAGCAAAAAACGCACCCAAAAGTTGAAGTTCTCATTTGATGTTCAAGAAATTGTTATGTTATGCCACATTGTAAGTTTAAAATTCAAAACAGTCATAGAGCCGAAAACGCTTTTTTGACACTTTTGGTACTTTTGACTGACAAAATGATTTTTTTTAGCAACAAATGCACCCAAAAGTTGAAGTTCTCATTTGATGTTCAAGAAAGTTTTATTTTTTCTCATGTTGTCAGTTGAAATTTCAAACCAGTAATAGTTAGAGCCGAAAACACTTTTTTGACACTTTTGGCACTTTTGAGTGACAAAATGATTTTTTTTAGAAACAAATGCACCCAAAAGTTGAAGTTCTCATTTGATGTTCAAGAAAGTTTTATTTTTTCTCATGTTGTCAGTTGAAACTTCAAACCAGTAATAGTTAGAGCCGAAAAATCTTTTTTGACACTTTTGGCACTTTTGACTGACAAAATGATTTTTTTTAGAAACAAATGCACCCAAAAGTTGAAGTTCTCATTTGCAGTTCAAGAAAGTGTTATTTTATGCAACATGGTAAGTTTAAAATTCAAAACAGTCATAGAGCCGAAAACGCTTTTTTGACATTTTTGGCACTTTTGACTGACAAAATGATTTTTTAGCAAAAAACGCACCCAAAAGTTGAAGTTCTCATTTGATGTTCAAGAAATTGTTATTTTATGCCACATTGTAAGTTTAAAATTCAAAACAGTCATAGAGCCGAAAACGCTTTTTTGACACTTTTGGTACTTTTGACTGACAAAATGATTTGTTTTAGCAACAAATGCACCCAAAAGTTGAAGTTCTCATTTGACGTTCAAGAAAGTTTTATTTTTTCTCATGTTGTCAGTTGAAACTTCAAACCAGTAATAGTTAGAGCCGAAAACACTTTTTTGACACTTTTGACTGACAAAATGATTTTTTTTAGAAACAAAAGCACCCAAAAGTTGAAGTTCTCATTTGCAGTTCAAGAAAGTGTTATTTTATGCAACGTTGTAAGTTTAAAATTCAAAACAATCATAGAGCCGAAAACGCTTTTTTGACATTTTTGGCACTTTTGACTGACAAAATGATTTTTAGCAAAAAACGCACCCAAAAGTTGAAGTTCTCATTTGATGTTCAAGAAATTGTTATTTTATGCCGCATTGTAAGTTTAAAATTCAAAACAGTCATAGAGCCGAAAACGCTTTTTTGACACTTTTGGCACTTTTGACTGACAAAATGATTTTTTAGCAAAAAACGCACCCAAAAGTCGAAGTTCTCATTTGATGTTCAAGAAATTGTTATTTTATGCCACATTGTAAGTTTAAAATTCAAAACAGTCATAGAGCCGAAAACGCTTTTTTGACACTTTTGGTACTTTTGACTGACAAAATGATTTTTTTTAGCAACAAATGCACCCAAAAGTTGAAGTTCTCATTTGATGTTCAAGAAAGTTTTATTTTTTCTCATGTTGTCAGTTGAAACTTCAAACCAGTAATAGTTAGAGCCGAAAACACTTTTTTGACACTTTTGACTGACAAAATGATTTTTTTTAGAAACAAATGCACCCAAAAGTTGAAGTTCTCATTTGCAGTTCAAGAAAGTGTTATTTTTTCTCATGTTGTCAGTTGAAACTTCAAACCAGTAATAGTTAGAGCCGAAAAAACTTTTTTGACACTTTTGGCACTTTTGACTTACAAAATGATTTTTTAGCAAAAAACGCACCCAAAAGTTGAGGTTCTCATTTGATGTTCAAGAAAGTGTTATTTTATGCCACATTGTAAGTTTAAAATTCAAAACAGTCATAGAGCCGAAAACGCTTTTTTGACACTTTTGGCACTTTTGACTGACAAAATGATTTTTTAGCAAAAAACGCACCCAAAAGTTGAAGTTCTCATTTGATGTTCAAGAAATTGTTATTTTATGCCACATTGTAAGTTTAAAATTCAAAACAGTCATAGAGCCGAAAACGCTTTTTTGACACTTTTGGTACTTTTGACTGACAAAATGATTTGTTTTAGCAACAAATGCACCCAAAAGTTGAAGTTCTCATTTGACGTTCAAGAAAGTTTTATTTTTTCTCATGTTGTCAGTTGAAACTTCAAACCAGTAATAGTAAGAGCCGAAAACACTTTTTTGACACTTTTGACTGACAAAATGATTTTTTTTAGAAACAAAAGCACCCAAAAGTTGAAGTTCTCATTTGCAGTTCAAGAAAGTGTTATTTTATGCAACGTTGTAAGTTTAAAATTCAAAACAATCATAGAGCCGAAAACGCTTTTTTGACATTTTTGGCACTTTTGACTGACAAAATGATTTTTAGCAAAAAACGCACCCAAAAGTTGAAGTTCTCATTTGATGTTCAAGAAATTGTTATTTTATGCCGCATTGTAAGTTTAAAATTCAAAACAGTCATAGAGCCGAAAACGCTTTTTTGACACTTTTGGCACTTTTGACTGACAAAATGATTTTTTAGCAAAAAACGCACCCAAAAGTCGAAGTTCTCATTTGATGTTCAAGAAATTGTTATTTTATGCCACATTGTAAGTTTAAAATTCAAAACAGTCATAGAGCCGAAAACGCTTTTTTGACACTTTTGGTACTTTTGACTGACAAAATGATTTTTTTTAGCAACAAATGCACCCAAAAGTTGAAGTTCTCATTTGATGTTCAAGAAAGTTTTATTTTTTCTCATGTTGTCAGTTGAAACTTCAAACCAGTAATAGTTAGAGCCGAAAACACTTTTTTGACACTTTTGACTGACAAAATGATTTTTTTTAGAAACAAATGCACCCAAAAGTTGAAGTTCTCATTTGCAGTTCAAGAAAGTTTTATTTTTTCTCATGTTGTCAGTTGAAACTTCAAACCAGTAATAGTTAGAGCCGAAAAATCTTTTTTGACACTTTTGGCACTTTTGACTGACAAAATGTTTTTTTTTAGAAACAAATGCACCCAAAAGTTGAAGTTCTCATTTGCAGTTCAAGAAAGTGTTATTTTATGCAACATGGTAAGTTTAAAATTCAAAACAGTCATAGAGCCGAAAACGCTTTTTTGACATTTTTGGCACTTTTGACTGACAAAATGATTTTTTAGCAAAAAACGCACCCAAAAGTTGAAGTTCTCATTTGATGTTCAAGAAATTGTTATTTTATGCCACATTGTAAGTTTAAAATTCAAAACAGTCATAAAGCCGAAAACTCTTTTTTGACACTTTTGGTACTTTTGACTGACAAAATGATTTTTTTTAGCAACAAATGCACCCAAAAGTTGAAGTTCTCATTTGTAGTTCAAGAAAGTTTTATTTTTTCTCATGTTGTCAGTTGAAACTTCAAACCAGTAATAGTTAGAGCCGAAAACACTTTTTTGACACTTTTGAGTGACAAAATGATTTTTTTTAGAAACAAATGCACCCAAAAGTTGAAGTTCTCATTTGCAGTTCAAGAAAGTGTTATTTTATGCAACGTTGTAAGTTTAAAATTCAAAACAATCATAGAGCCGAAAACGCTTTTTTGACATTTTTGGCACTTTTGACTGACAAAATGATTTTTAGCAAAAAACGCACCCAAAAGTTAAATTTCTCATTTGATGTTCAAGAAAGTGTTATTTTATGCCACATTGTAAGTTTAAAATTCAAAACAGTCATAGAGCCGAAAACACTTTTTTGACACTTTTGGCACTTTTGAGTGACAAAATGATTTTTTTTAGAAACAAATGCACCCAAAAGTTGAAGTTCTCATTTGATGTTCAAGAAAGTTTTATTTTTTCTCATGTTGTCAGTTGAAACTTCAAACCAGTAATAGTTAGAGCCGAAAAATCTTTTTTGACACTTTTGGCACTTTTGACTGACAAAATGATTTTTTTTAGAAACAAATGCACCCAAAAGTTGAAGTTCTCATTTGCAGTTCAAGAAAGTGTTATTTTATGCAACATGGTAAGTTTAAAATTCAAAACAGTCATAGAGCCGAAAACGCTTTTTTGACATTTTTGGCACTTTTGACTGACAAAATGATTTTTTAGCAAAAAACGCACCCAAAAGTTGAAGTTCTCCTTTGATGTTCAAGAAATTGTTATTTTATGCCACATTGTAAGTTTAAAATTCAAAACAGTCATAGAGCCGAAAACGCTTTTTTGACACTTTTGGTACTTTTGACTGACAAAATGATTTGTTTTAGCAACAAATGCACCCAAAAGTTGAAGTTCTCATTTGATGTTCAAGAAAGTTTTATTTTTTCTCATGTTGTCAGTTGAAATTTCAAACCAGTAATAGTTAGAGCCGAAAACACTTTTTTGACACTTTTGGCACTTTTGAGTGACAAAATGATTTTTTTTAGAAACAAATGCACCCAAAAGTTGAAGTTCTCATTTGATGTTCAAGAAAGTTTTATTTTTTCTCATGTTGTCAGTTGAAACTTCAAACCAGTAATAGTTAGAGCCGAAAAATCTTTTTTGACACTTTTGGCACTTTTGACTGACAAAATGATTTTTTTTAGAAACAAATGCACCCAAAAGTTGAAGTTCTCATTTGCAGTTCAAGAAAGTGTTATTTTATGCAACATGGTAAGTTTAAAATTCAAAACAGTCATAGAGCCGAAAACGCTTTTTTGACATTTTTGGCACTTTTGACTGACAAAATGATTTTTTAGCAAAAAACGCACCCAAAAGTTGAAGTTCTCCTTTGATGTTCAAGAAATTGTTATTTTATGCCACATTGTAAGTTTAAAATTCAAAACAGTCATAGAGCCGAAAACGCTTTTTTGACACTTTTGGTACTTTTGACTGACAAAATGATTTGTTTTAGCAACAAATGCACCCAAAAGTTGAAGTTCTCATTTGACGTTCAAGAAAGTTTTATTTTTTCTCATGTTGTCAGTTGAAACTTCAAACCAGTAATAGTTAGAGCCGAAAACACTTTTTTGACACTTTTGACTGACAAAATGATTTTTTTTAGAAACAAAAGCACCCAAAAGTTGAAGTTCTCATTTGCAGTTCAAGAAAGTGTTATTTTATGCAACGTTGTAAGTTGAAACTTCAAAACAATCATAGAGCCGAAAACGCTTTTTTGACATTTTTGGCACTTTTGACTGACAAAATGATTTTTAGCAAAAAACGCACCCAAAAGTTGAAGTTCTCATTTGATGTTCAAGAAATTGTTATTTTATGCCACATTCTAAGTTTAAAATTCAAAACAGTCATAGAGCCGAAAACGCTTTTTTGACACTTTTGGTACTTTTGACTGACAAAATGATTTTTTTTAGCAACAAATGCACCCAAAAGTTGAAGTTCTCATTTGATGTTCAAGAAAGTTTTATTTTTTCTCATGTTGTCAGTTGAAATTTCAAACCAGTAATAGTTAGAGCCGAAAACACTTTTTTGACACTTTTGGCACTTTTGAGTGACAAAATGATTTTTTTTAGAAACAAATGCACCCAAAAGTTGAAGTTCTCATTTGATGTTCAAGAAAGTTTTATTTTTTCTCATGTTGTCAGTTGAAACTTCAAACCAGTAATAGTTAGAGCCGAAAACACTTTTTTGACACTTTTGACTGACAAAATGATTTTTTTTAGAAACAAATGCACCCAAAAGTTGAAGTTCTCATTTGCAGTTCAAGAAAGTTTTATTTTTTCTCATGTTGTCAGTTGAAACTTCAAACCAGTAATAGTTAGAGCCGAAAAATCTTTTTTGACACTTTTGGCACTTTTGACTGACAAAATGTTTTTTTTTAGAAACAAATGCACCCAAAAGTTGAAGTTCTCATTTGCAGTTCAAGAAAGTGTTATTTTATGCAACATGGTAAGTTTAAAATTCAAAACAGTCATAGAGCCGAAAACGCTTTTTTGACATTTTTGGCACTTTTGACTGACAAAATGATTTTTTAGCAAAAAACGCACCCAAAAGTTGAAGTTCTCATTTGATGTTCAAGAAATTGTTATTTTATGCCACATTGTAAGTTTAAAATTCAAAACAGTCATAAAGCCGAAAACTCTTTTTTGACACTTTTGGTACTTTTGACTGACAAAATGATTTTTTTTAGCAACAAATGCACCCAAAAGTTGAAGTTCTCATTTGTAGTTCAAGAAAGTTTTATTTTTTCTCATGTTGTCAGTTGAAACTTCAAACCAGTAATAGTTAGAGCCGAAAACACTTTTTTGACACTTTTGAGTGACAAAATGATTTTTTTTAGAAACAAATGCACCCAAAAGTTGAAGTTCTCATTTGCAGTTCAAGAAAGTGTTATTTTATGCAACGTTGTAAGTTTAAAATTCAAAACAATCATAGAGCCGAAAACGCTTTTTTGACATTTTTGGCACTTTTGACTGACAAAATGATTTTTAGCAAAAAACGCACCCAAAAGTTAAATTTCTCATTTGATGTTCAAGAAAGTGTTATTTTATGCCACATTGTAAGTTTAAAATTCAAAACAGTCATAGAGCCGAAAACACTTTTTTGACACTTTTGGCACTTTTGAGTGACAAAATGATTTTTTTTAGAAACAAATGCACCCAAAAGTTGAAGTTCTCATTTGATGTTCAAGAAAGTTTTATTTTTTCTCATGTTGTCAGTTGAAACTTCAAACCAGTAATAGTTAGAGCCGAAAAATCTTTTTTGACACTTTTGGCACTTTTGACTGACAAAATGATTTTTTTTAGAAACAAATGCACCCAAAAGTTGAAGTTCTCATTTGCAGTTCAAGAAAGTGTTATTTTATGCAACATGGTAAGTTTAAAATTCAAAACAGTCATAGAGCCGAAAACGCTTTTTTGACATTTTTGGCACTTTTGACTGACAAAATGATTTTTTAGCAAAAAACGCACCCAAAAGTTGAAGTTCTCCTTTGATGTTCAAGAAATTGTTATTTTATGCCACATTGTAAGTTTAAAATTCAAAACAGTCATAGAGCCGAAAACGCTTTTTTGACACTTTTGGTACTTTTGACTGACAAAATGATTTGTTTTAGCAACAAATGCACCCAAAAGTTGAAGTTCTCATTTGACGTTCAAGAAAGTTTTATTTTTTCTCATGTT
The DNA here is from genome assembly GCF_053564925.1 of Oryzias latipes. Lineage (NCBI taxonomy): Eukaryota > Metazoa > Chordata > Actinopteri > Beloniformes > Adrianichthyidae > Oryzias > Oryzias latipes. The sequence goes on from NC_136240.1 coordinate 792,457, forward strand.
GTCAGTTGAAACTTCAAACCAGTAATAGTTAGAGCCGAAAACACTTTTTTGACACTTTTGACTGACAAAATGATTTTTTTTAGAAACAAAAGCACCCAAAAGTTGAAGTTCTCATTTGCAGTTCAAGAAAGTGTTATTTTATGCAACGTTGTAAGTTGAAACTTCAAAACAATCATAGAGCCGAAAACGCTTTTTTGACATTTTTGGCACTTTTGACTGACAAAATGATTTTTAGCAAAAAACGCACCCAAAAGTTGAAGTTCTCATTTGATGTTCAAGAAATTGTTATGTTATGCCACATTGTAAGTTTAAAATTCAAAACAGTCATAGAGCCGAAAACGCTTTTTTGACACTTTTGGTACTTTTGACTGACAAAATGATTTGTTTTAGCAACAAATGCACCCAAAAGTTGAAGTTCTCATTTGATGTTCAAGAAAGTTTTATTTTTTCTCATGTTGTCAGTTGAAATTTCAAACCAGTAATAGTTAGAGCCGAAAACACTTTTTTGACACTTTTGGCACTTTTGAGTGACAAAATGATTTTTTTTAGAAACAAATGCACCCAAAAGTTGAAGTTCTCATTTGATGTTCAAGAAAGTTTTATTTTTTCTCATGTTGTCAGTTGAAACTTCAAACCAGTAATAGTTAGAGCCGAAAAATCTTTTTTGACACTTTTGGCACTTTTGACTGACAAAATGATTTTTTTTAGAAACAAATGCACCCAAAAGTTGAAGTTCTCATTTGCAGTTCAAGAAAGTGTTATTTTATGCAACATGGTAAGTTTAAAATTCAAAACAGTCATAGAGCCGAAAACGCTTTTTTGACATTTTTGGCACTTTTGACTGACAAAATGATTTTTTAGAAACAAATGCACCCAAAAGTTGAAGTTCTCATTTGCAGTTCAAGAAAGTGTTATTTTTTCTCATGTTGTCAGTTGAAACTTCAAACCAGTAATAGTTAGAGCCGAAAAAACTTTTTTGACACTTTTGGCACTTTTGACTTACAAAATGATTTTTTAGCAAAAAACGCACCCAAAAGTTGAGGTTCTCATTTGATGTTCAAGAAAGTGTTATTTTATGCCACATTGTAAGTTTAAAATTCAAAACAGTCATAGAGCCGAAAACGCTTTTTTGACACTTTTGGCACTTTTGACTGACAAAATGATTTTTTAGCAAAAAACGCACCCAAAAGTTGAAGTTCTCATTTGATGTTCAAGAAATTGTTATTTTATGCCACATTGTAAGTTTAAAATTCAAAACAGTCATAGAGCCGAAAACGCTTTTTTGACACTTTTGGTACTTTTGACTGACAAAATGATTTGTTTTAGCAACAAATGCACCCAAAAGTTGAAGTTCTCATTTGACGTTCAAGAAAGTTTTATTTTTTCTCATGTTGTCAGTTGAAACTTCAAACCAGTAATAGTAAGAGCCGAAAACACTTTTTTGACACTTTTGACTGACAAAATGATTTTTTTTAGAAACAAAAGCACCCAAAAGTTGAAGTTCTCATTTGCAGTTCAAGAAAGTGTTATTTTATGCAACGTTGTAAGTTTAAAATTCAAAACAATCATAGAGCCGAAAACGCTTTTTTGACATTTTTGGCACTTTTGACTGACAAAATGATTTTTAGCAAAAAACGCACCCAAAAGTTGAAGTTCTCATTTGATGTTCAAGAAATTGTTATTTTATGCCGCATTGTAAGTTTAAAATTCAAAACAGTCATAGAGCCGAAAACGCTTTTTTGACACTTTTGGCACTTTTGACTGACAAAATGATTTTTTAGCAAAAAACGCACCCAAAAGTCGAAGTTCTCATTTGATGTTCAAGAAATTGTTATTTTATGCCACATTGTAAGTTTAAAATTCAAAACAGTCATAGAGCCGAAAACGCTTTTTTGACACTTTTGGTACTTTTGACTGACAAAATGATTTTTTTTAGCAACAAATGCACCCAAAAGTTGAAGTTCTCATTTGATGTTCAAGAAAGTTTTATTTTTTCTCATGTTGTCAGTTGAAACTTCAAACCAGTAATAGTTAGAGCCGAAAACACTTTTTTGACACTTTTGACTGACAAAATGATTTTTTTTAGAAACAAATGCACCCAAAAGTTGAAGTTCTCATTTGCAGTTCAAGAAAGTTTTATTTTTTCTCATGTTGTCAGTTGAAACTTCAAACCAGTAATAGTTAGAGCCGAAAAATCTTTTTTGACACTTTTGGCACTTTTGACTGACAAAATGTTTTTTTTTAGAAACAAATGCACCCAAAAGTTGAAGTTCTCATTTGCAGTTCAAGAAAGTGTTATTTTATGCAACATGGTAAGTTTAAAATTCAAAACAGTCATAGAGCCGAAAACGCTTTTTTGACATTTTTGGCACTTTTGACTGACAAAATGATTTTTTAGCAAAAAACGCACCCAAAAGTTGAAGTTCTCATTTGATGTTCAAGAAATTGTTATTTTATGCCACATTGTAAGTTTAAAATTCAAAACAGTCATAAAGCCGAAAACTCTTTTTTGACACTTTTGGTACTTTTGACTGACAAAATGATTTTTTTTAGCAACAAATGCACCCAAAAGTTGAAGTTCTCATTTGTAGTTCAAGAAAGTTTTATTTTTTCTCATGTTGTCAGTTGAAACTTCAAACCAGTAATAGTTAGAGCCGAAAACACTTTTTTGACACTTTTGAGTGACAAAATGATTTTTTTTAGAAACAAATGCACCCAAAAGTTGAAGTTCTCATTTGCAGTTCAAGAAAGTGTTATTTTATGCAACGTTGTAAGTTTAAAATTCAAAACAATCATAGAGCCGAAAACGCTTTTTTGACATTTTTGGCACTTTTGACTGACAAAATGATTTTTAGCAAAAAACGCACCCAAAAGTTAAATTTCTCATTTGATGTTCAAGAAAGTGTTATTTTATGCCACATTGTAAGTTTAAAATTCAAAACAGTCATAGAGCCGAAAACACTTTTTTGACACTTTTGGCACTTTTGAGTGACAAAATGATTTTTTTTAGAAACAAATGCACCCAAAAGTTGAAGTTCTCATTTGATGTTCAAGAAAGTTTTATTTTTTCTCATGTTGTCAGTTGAAACTTCAAACCAGTAATAGTTAGAGCCGAAAAATCTTTTTTGACACTTTTGGCACTTTTGACTGACAAAATGATTTTTTTTAGAAACAAATGCACCCAAAAGTTGAAGTTCTCATTTGCAGTTCAAGAAAGTGTTATTTTATGCAACATGGTAAGTTTAAAATTCAAAACAGTCATAGAGCCGAAAACGCTTTTTTGACATTTTTGGCACTTTTGACTGACAAAATGATTTTTTAGCAAAAAACGCACCCAAAAGTTGAAGTTCTCCTTTGATGTTCAAGAAATTGTTATTTTATGCCACATTGTAAGTTTAAAATTCAAAACAGTCATAGAGCCGAAAACGCTTTTTTGACACTTTTGGTACTTTTGACTGACAAAATGATTTGTTTTAGCAACAAATGCACCCAAAAGTTGAAGTTCTCATTTGACGTTCAAGAAAGTTTTATTTTTTCTCATGTTGTCAGTTGAAACTTCAAACCAGTAATAGTTAGAGCCGAAAACACTTTTTTGACACTTTTGACTGACAAAATGATTTTTTTTAGAAACAAAAGCACCCAAAAGTTGAAGTTCTCATTTGCAGTTCAAGAAAGTGTTATTTTATGCAACGTTGTAAGTTGAAACTTCAAAACAATCATAGAGCCGAAAACGCTTTTTTGACATTTTTGGCACTTTTGACTGACAAAATGATTTTTAGCAAAAAACGCACCCAAAAGTTGAAGTTCTCATTTGATGTTCAAGAAATTGTTATGTTATGCCACATTGTAAGTTTAAAATTCAAAACAGTCATAGAGCCGAAAACGCTTTTTTGACACTTTTGGTACTTTTGACTGACAAAATGATTTTTTTTAGCAACAAATGCACCCAAAAGTTGAAGTTCTCATTTGATGTTCAAGAAAGTTTTATTTTTTCTCATGTTGTCAGTTGAAATTTCAAACCAGTAATAGTTAGAGCCGAAAACACTTTTTTGACACTTTTGGCACTTTTGAGTGACAAAATGATTTTTTTTAGAAACAAATGCACCCAAAAGTTGAAGTTCTCATTTGATGTTCAAGAAAGTTTTATTTTTTCTCATGTTGTCAGTTGAAACTTCAAACCAGTAATAGTTAGAGCCGAAAAATCTTTTTTGACACTTTTGGCACTTTTGACTGACAAAATGATTTTTTTTAGAAACAAATGCACCCAAAAGTTGAAGTTCTCATTTGCAGTTCAAGAAAGTGTTATTTTATGCAACATGGTAAGTTTAAAATTCAAAACAGTCATAGAGCCGAAAACGCTTTTTTGACATTTTTGGCACTTTTGACTGACAAAATGATTTTTTAGCAAAAAACGCACCCAAAAGTTGAAGTTCTCATTTGCAGTTCAAGAAAGTGTTATTTTTTCTCATGTTGTCAGTTGAAACTTCAAACCAGTAATAGTTAGAGCCGAAAAAACTTTTTTGACACTTTTGGCACTTTTGACTTACAAAATGATTTTTTAGCAAAAAACGCACCCAAAAGTTGAGGTTCTCATTTGATGTTCAAGAAAGTGTTATTTTATGCCACATTGTAAGTTTAAAATTCAAAACAGTCATAGAGCCGAAAACGCTTTTTTGACACTTTTGGCACTTTTGACTGACAAAATGATTTTTTAGCAAAAAACGCACCCAAAAGTTGAAGTTCTCATTTGATGTTCAAGAAATTGTTATTTTATGCCACATTGTAAGTTTAAAATTCAAAACAGTCATAGAGCCGAAAACGCTTTTTTGACACTTTTGGTACTTTTGACTGACAAAATGATTTGTTTTAGCAACAAATGCACCCAAAAGTTGAAGTTCTCATTTGACGTTCAAGAAAGTTTTATTTTTTCTCATGTTGTCAGTTGAAACTTCAAACCAGTAATAGTAAGAGCCGAAAACACTTTTTTGACACTTTTGACTGACAAAATGATTTTTTTTAGAAACAAAAGCACCCAAAAGTTGAAGTTCTCATTTGCAGTTCAAGAAAGTGTTATTTTATGCAACGTTGTAAGTTTAAAATTCAAAACAATCATAGAGCCGAAAACGCTTTTTTGACATTTTTGGCACTTTTGACTGACAAAATGATTTTTAGCAAAAAACGCACCCAAAAGTTGAAGTTCTCATTTGATGTTCAAGAAATTGTTATTTTATGCCACATTGTAAGTTTAAAATTCAAAACAGTCATAGAGCCGAAAACGCTTTTTTGACACTTTTGGTACTTTTGACTGACAAAATGATTTGTTTTAGCAACAAATGCACCCAAAAGTTGAAGTTCTCATTTGACGTTCAAGAAAGTTTTATTTTTTCTCATGTTGTCAGTTGAAACTTCAAACCAGTAATAGTTAGAGCCGAAAACACTTTTTTGACACTTTTGACTGACAAAATGATTTTTTTTAGAAACAAAAGCACCCAAAAGTTGAAGTTCTCATTTGCAGTTCAAGAAAGTGTTATTTTATGCAACGTTGTAAGTTGAAACTTCAAAACAATCATAGAGCCGAAAACGCTTTTTTGACATTTTTGGCACTTTTGACTGACAAAATGATTTTTAGCAAAAAACGCACCCAAAAGTTGAAGTTCTCATTTGATGTTCAAGAAATTGTTATGTTATGCCACATTGTAAGTTTAAAATTCAAAACAGTCATAGAGCCGAAAACGCTTTTTTGACACTTTTGGTACTTTTGACTGACAAAATGATTTTTTTTAGCAACAAATGCACCCAAAAGTTGAAGTTCTCATTTGATGTTCAAGAAAGTTTTATTTTTTCTCATGTTGTCAGTTGAAATTTCAAACCAGTAATAGTTAGAGCCGAAAACACTTTTTTGACACTTTTGGCACTTTTGAGTGACAAAATGATTTTTTTTAGAAACAAATGCACCCAAAAGTTGAAGTTCTCATTTGATGTTCAAGAAAGTTTTATTTTTTCTCATGTTGTCAGTTGAAACTTCAAACCAGTAATAGTTAGAGCCGAAAAATCTTTTTTGACACTTTTGGCACTTTTGACTGACAAAATGATTTTTTTTAGAAACAAATGCACCCAAAAGTTGAAGTTCTCATTTGCAGTTCAAGAAAGTGTTATTTTATGCAACATGGTAAGTTTAAAATTCAAAACAGTCATAGAGCCGAAAACGCTTTTTTGACATTTTTGGCACTTTTGACTGACAAAATGATTTTTTAGCAAAAAACGCACCCAAAAGTTGAAGTTCTCATTTGCAGTTCAAGAAAGTGTTATTTTTTCTCATGTTGTCAGTTGAAACTTCAAACCAGTAATAGTTAGAGCCGAAAAAACTTTTTTGACACTTTTGGCACTTTTGACTTACAAAATGATTTTTTAGCAAAAAACGCACCCAAAAGTTGAGGTTCTCATTTGATGTTCAAGAAAGTGTTATTTTATGCCACATTGTAAGTTTAAAATTCAAAACAGTCATAGAGCCGAAAACGCTTTTTTGACACTTTTGGCACTTTTGACTGACAAAATGATTTTTTAGCAAAAAACGCACCCAAAAGTTGAAGTTCTCATTTGATGTTCAAGAAATTGTTATTTTATGCCACATTGTAAGTTTAAAATTCAAAACAGTCATAGAGCCGAAAACGCTTTTTTGACACTTTTGGTACTTTTGACTGACAAAATGATTTGTTTTAGCAACAAATGCACCCAAAAGTTGAAGTTCTCATTTGACGTTCAAGAAAGTTTTATTTTTTCTCATGTTGTCAGTTGAAACTTCAAACCAGTAATAGTAAGAGCCGAAAACACTTTTTTGACACTTTTGACTGACAAAATGATTTTTTTTAGAAACAAAAGCACCCAAAAGTTGAAGTTCTCATTTGCAGTTCAAGAAAGTGTTATTTTATGCAACGTTGTAAGTTTAAAATTCAAAACAATCATAGAGCCGAAAACGCTTTTTTGACATTTTTGGCACTTTTGACTGACAAAATGATTTTTAGCAAAAAACGCACCCAAAAGTTGAAGTTCTCATTTGATGTTCAAGAAATTGTTATTTTATGCCGCATTGTAAGTTTAAAATTCAAAACAGTCATAGAGCCGAAAACGCTTTTTTGACACTTTTGGCACTTTTGACTGACAAAATGATTTTTTAGCAAAAAACGCACCCAAAAGTCGAAGTTCTCATTTGATGTTCAAGAAATTGTTATTTTATGCCACATTGTAAGTTTAAAATTCAAAACAGTCATAGAGCCGAAAACGCTTTTTTGACACTTTTGGTACTTTTGACTGACAAAATGATTTTTTTTAGCAACAAATGCACCCAAAAGTTGAAGTTCTCATTTGATGTTCAAGAAAGTTTTATTTTTTCTCATGTTGTCAGTTGAAACTTCAAACCAGTAATAGTTAGAGCCGAAAACACTTTTTTGACACTTTTGACTGACAAAATGATTTTTTTTAGAAACAAATGCACCCAAAAGTTGAAGTTCTCATTTGCAGTTCAAGAAAGTTTTATTTTTTCTCATGTTGTCAGTTGAAACTTCAAACCAGTAATAGTTAGAGCCGAAAAATCTTTTTTGACACTTTTGGCACTTTTGACTGACAAAATGTTTTTTTTTAGAAACAAATGCACCCAAAAGTTGAAGTTCTCATTTGCAGTTCAAGAAAGTGTTATTTTATGCAACATGGTAAGTTTAAAATTCAAAACAGTCATAGAGCCGAAAACGCTTTTTTGACATTTTTGGCACTTTTGACTGACAAAATGATTTTTTAGCAAAAAACGCACCCAAAAGTTGAAGTTCTCATTTGATGTTCAAGAAATTGTTATTTTATGCCACATTGTAAGTTTAAAATTCAAAACAGTCATAAAGCCGAAAACTCTTTTTTGACACTTTTGGTACTTTTGACTGACAAAATGATTTTTTTTAGCAACAAATGCACCCAAAAGTTGAAGTTCTCATTTGTAGTTCAAGAAAGTTTTATTTTTTCTCATGTTGTCAGTTGAAACTTCAAACCAGTAATAGTTAGAGCCGAAAACACTTTTTTGACACTTTTGACTGACAAAATGATTTTTTTTAGAAACAAATGCACCCAAAAGTTGAAGTTCTCATTTGCAGTTCAAGAAAGTGTTATTTTATGCAACGTTGTAAGTTTAAAATTCAAAACAATCATAGAGCCGAAAACGCTTTTTTGACATTTTTGGCACTTTTGACTGACAAAATGATTTTTAGCAAAAAACGCACCCAAAAGTTAAATTTCTCATTTGATGTTCAAGAAAGTGTTATTTTATGCCACATTGTAAGTTTAAAATTCAAAACAGTCATAGAGCCGAAAACACTTTTTTGACACTTTTGGCACTTTTGAGTGACAAAATGATTTTTTTTAGAAACAAATGCACCCAAAAGTTGAAGTTCTCATTTGATGTTCAAGAAAGTTTTATTTTTTCTCATGTTGTCAGTTGAAACTTCAAACCAGTAATAGTTAGAGCCGAAAAATCTTTTTTGACACTTTTGGCACTTTTGACTGACAAAATGATTTTTTTTAGAAACAAATGCACCCAAAAGTTGAAGTTCTCATTTGCAGTTCAAGAAAGTGTTATTTTATGCAACATGGTAAGTTTAAAATTCAAAACAGTCATAGAGCCGAAAACGCTTTTTTGACATTTTTGGCACTTTTGACTGACAAAATGATTTTTTAGCAAAAAACGCACCCAAAAGTTGAAGTTCTCATTTGATGTTCAAGAAATTGTTATTTTATGCCACATTGTAAGTTTAAAATTCAAAACAGTCATAGAGCCGAAAACGCTTTTTTGACACTTTTGGTACTTTTGACTGACAAAATGATTTGTTTTAGCAACAAATGCACCCAAAAGTTGAAGTTCTCATTTGACGTTCAAGAAAGTTTTATTTTTTCTCATGTTGTCAGTTGAAACTTCAAACCAGTAATAGTTAGAGCCGAAAACACTTTTTTGACACTTTTGGCACTTTTGAGTGACAAAATGATTTTTTTTAGAAACAAATGCACCCAAAAGTTGAAGTTCTCATTTGATGTTCAAGAAAGTTTTATTTTTTCTCATGTTGTCAGTTGAAACTTCAAACCAGTAATAGTTAGAGCCGAAAAATCTTTTTTGACACTTTTGGCACTTTTGACTGACAAAATGATTTTTTTTAGAAACAAATGCACCCAAAAGTTGAAGTTCTCATTTGCAGTTCAAGAAAGTGTTATTTTATGCAACATGGTAAGTTTAAAATTCAAAACAGTCATAGAGCCGAAAACGCTTTTTTGACATTTTTGGCACTTTTGACTGACAAAATGATTTTTTAGCAAAAAACGCACCCAAAAGTTGAAGTTCTCCTTTGATGTTCAAGAAATTGTTATTTTATGCCACATTGTAAGTTTAAAATTCAAAACAGTCATAGAGCCGAAAACGCTTTTTTGACACTTTTGGTACTTTTGACTGACAAAATGATTTGTTTTAGCAACAAATGCACCCAAAAGTTGAAGTTCTCATTTGACGTTCAAGAAAGTTTTATTTTTTCTCATGTTGTCAGTTGAAACTTCAAACCAGTAATAGTTAGAGCCGAAAACACTTTTTTGACACTTTTGACTGACAAAATGATTTTTTTTAGAAACAAAAGCACCCAAAAGTTGAAGTTCTCATTTGCAGTTCAAGAAAGTGTTATTTTATGCAACGTTGTAAGTTGAAACTTCAAAACAATCATAGAGCCGAAAACGCTTTTTTGACATTTTTGGCACTTTTGACTGACAAAATGATTTTTAGCAAAAAACGCACCCAAAAGTTGAAGTTCTCATTTGATGTTCAAGAAATTGTTATGTTATGCCACATTGTAAGTTTAAAATTCAAAACAGTCATAGAGCCGAAAACGCTTTTTTGACACTTTTGGTACTTTTGACTGACAAAATGATTTTTTTTAGCAACAAATGCACCCAAAAGTTGAAGTTCTCATTTGATGTTCAAGAAAGTTTTATTTTTTCTCATGTTGTCAGTTGAAATTTCAAACCAGTAATAGTTAGAGCCGAAAACACTTTTTTGACACTTTTGGCACTTTTGAGTGACAAAATGATTTTTTTTAGAAACAAATGCACCCAAAAGTTGAAGTTCTCATTTGATGTTCAAGAAAGTTTTATTTTTTCTCATGTTGTCAGTTGAAACTTCAAACCAGTAATAGTTAGAGCCGAAAACACTTTTTTGACACTTTTGACTGACAAAATGATTTTTTTTAGAAACAAATGCACCCAAAAGTTGAAGTTCTCATTTGCAGTTCAAGAAAGTGTTATTTTTTCTCATGTTGTCAGTTGAAACTTCAAACCAGTAATAGTTAGAGCCGAAAAAACTTTTTTGACACTTTTGGCACTTTTGACTTACAAAATGATTTTTTAGCAAAAAACGCACCCAAAAGTTGAGGTTCTCATTTGATGTTCAAGAAAGTGTTATTTTATGCCACATTGTAAGTTTAAAATTCAAAACAGTCATAGAGCCGAAAACGCTTTTTTGACACTTTTGGCACTTTTGACTGACAAAATGATTTTTTAGCAAAAAACGCACCCAAAAGTTGAAGTTCTCATTTGATGTTCAAGAAATTGTTATTTTATGCCACATTGTAAGTTTAAAATTCAAAACAGTCATAGAGCCGAAAACGCTTTTTTGACACTTTTGGTACTTTTGACTGACAAAATGATTTGTTTTAGCAACAAATGCACCCAAAAGTTGAAGTTCTCATTTGACGTTCAAGAAAGTTTTATTTTTTCTCATGTTGTCAGTTGAAACTTCAAACCAGTAATAGTAAGAGCCGAAAACACTTTTTTGACACTTTTGACTGACAAAATGATTTTTTTTAGAAACAAAAGCACCCAAAAGTTGAAGTTCTCATTTGCAGTTCAAGAAAGTGTTATTTTATGCAACGTTGTAAGTTTAAAATTCAAAACAATCATAGAGCCGAAAACGCTTTTTTGACATTTTTGGCACTTTTGACTGACAAAATGATTTTTAGCAAAAAACGCACCCAAAAGTTGAAGTTCTCATTTGATGTTCAAGAAATTGTTATTTTATGCCGCATTGTAAGTTTAAAATTCAAAACAGTCATAGAGCCGAAAACGCTTTTTTGACACTTTTGGCACTTTTGACTGACAAAATGATTTTTTAGCAAAAAACGCACCCAAAAGTCGAAGTTCTCATTTGATGTTCAAGAAATTGTTATTTTATGCCACATTGTAAGTTTAAAATTCAAAACAGTCATAGAGCCGAAAACGCTTTTTTGACACTTTTGGTACTTTTGACTGACAAAATGATTTTTTTTAGCAACAAATGCACCCAAAAGTTGAAGTTCTCATTTGATGTTCAAGAAAGTTTTATTTTTTCTCATGTTGTCAGTTGAAACTTCAAACCAGTAATAGTTAGAGCCGAAAACACTTTTTTGACACTTTTGACTGACAAAATGATTTTTTTTAGAAACAAATGCACCCAAAAGTTGAAGTTCTCATTTGCAGTTCAAGAAAGTTTTATTTTTTCTCATGTTGTCAGTTGAAACTTCAAACCAGTAATAGTTAGAGCCGAAAAATCTTTTTTGACACTTTTGGCACTTTTGACTGACAAAATGTTTTTTTTTAGAAACAAATGCACCCAAAAGTTGAAGTTCTCATTTGCAGTTCAAGAAAGTGTTATTTTATGCAACATGGTAAGTTTAAAATTCAAAACAGTCATAGAGCCGAAAACGCTTTTTTGACATTTTTGGCACTTTTGACTGACAAAATGATTTTTTAGCAAAAAACGCACCCAAAAGTTGAAGTTCTCATTTGATGTTCAAGAAATTGTTATTTTATGCCACATTGTAAGTTTAAAATTCAAAACAGTCATAAAGCCGAAAACTCTTTTTTGACACTTTTGGTACTTTTGACTGACAAAATGATTTTTTTTAGCAACAAATGCACCCAAAAGTTGAAGTTCTCATTTGTAGTTCAAGAAAGTTTTATTTTTTCTCATGTTGTCAGTTGAAACTTCAAACCAGTAATAGTTAGAGCCGAAAACACTTTTTTGACACTTTTGACTGACAAAATGATTTTTTTTAGAAACAAATGCACCCAAAAGTTGAAGTTCTCATTTGCAGTTCAAGAAAGTGTTATTTTATGCAACGTTGTAAGTTTAAAATTCAAAACAATCATAGAGCCGAAAACGCTTTTTTGACATTTTTGGCACTTTTGACTGACAAAATGATTTTTAGCAAAAAACGCACCCAAAAGTTAAATTTCTCATTTGATGTTCAAGAAAGTGTTATTTTATGCCACATTGTAAGTTTAAAATTCAAAACAGTCATAGAGCCGAAAACACTTTTTTGACACTTTTGGCACTTTTGAGTGACAAAATGATTTTTTTTAGAAACAAATGCACCCAAAAGTTGAAGTTCTCATTTGATGTTCAAGAAAGTTTTATTTTTTCTCATGTTGTCAGTTGAAACTTCAAACCAGTAATAGTTAGAGCCGAAAAATCTTTTTTGACACTTTTGGCACTTTTGACTGACAAAATGATTTTTTTTAGAAACAAATGCACCCAAAAGTTGAAGTTCTCATTTGCAGTTCAAGAAAGTGTTATTTTATGCAACATGGTAAGTTTAAAATTCAAAACAGTCATAGAGCCGAAAACGCTTTTTTGACATTTTTGGCACTTTTGACTGACAAAATGATTTTTTAGCAAAAAACGCACCCAAAAGTTGAAGTTCTCATTTGATGTTCAAGAAATTGTTATTTTATGCCACATTGTAAGTTTAAAATTCAAAACAGTCATAGAGCCGAAAACGCTTTTTTGACACTTTTGGTACTTTTGACTGACAAAATGATTTGTTTTAGCAACAAATGCACCCAAAAGTTGAAGTTCTCATGTGACGTTCAAGAAAGTTTTATTTTTTCTCATGTTGTCAGTTGAAACTTCAAACCAGTAATAGTTAGAGCCGAAAACACTTTTTTGACACTTTTGACTGACAAAATGATTTTTTTTAGAAACAAAAGCACCCAAAAGTTGAAGTTCTCATTTGCAGTTCAAGAAAGTGTTATTTTATGCAACGTTGTAAGCTGAAACTTCAAAACAATCATAGAGCCGAAAACGCTTTTTTGACATTTTTGGCACTTTTGACTGACAAAATGATTTTTAGCAAAAAACGCACCCAAAAGTTGAAGTTCTCATTTGATGTTCAAGAAATTGTTATGTTATGCCACATTGTAAGTTTAAAATTCAAAACAGTCATAGAGCCGAAAACGCTTTTTTGACACTTTTGGTACTTTTGACTGACAAAATGATTTTTTTTAGCAACAAATGCACCCAAAAGTTGAAGTTCTCATTTGATGTTCAAGAAAGTTTTATTTTTTCTCATGTTGTCAGTTGAAATTTCAAACCAGTAATAGTTAGAGCCGAAAACACTTTTTTGACACTTTTGGCACTTTTGAGTGACAAAATGATTTTTTTTAGAAACAAATGCACCCAAAAGTTGAAGTTCTCATTTGATGTTCAAGAAAGTTTTATTTTTTCTCATGTTGTCAGTTGAAACTTCAAACCAGTAATAGTTAGAGCCGAAAAATCTTTTTTGACACTTTTGGCACTTTTGACTGACAAAATGATTTTTTTTAGAAACAAATGCACCCAAAAGTTGAAGTTCTCATTTGCAGTTCAAGAAAGTGTTATTTTATGCAACATGGTAAGTTTAAAATTCAAAACAGTCATAGAGCCGAAAACGCTTTTTTGACATTTTTGGCACTTTTGACTGACAAAATGATTTTTTAGCAAAAAACGCACCCAAAAGTTGAAGTTCTCATTTGATGTTCAAGAAATTGTTATTTTATGCCACATTGTAAGTTTAAAATTCAAAACAGTCATAGAGCCGAAAACGCTTTTTTGACACTTTTGGTACTTTTGACTGACAAAATGATTTGTTTTAGCAACAAATGCACCCAAAAGTTGAAGTTCTCATTTGACGTTCAAGAAAGTTTTATTTTTTCTCATGTTGTCAGTTGAAACTTCAAACCAGTAATAGTTAGAGCCGAAAACACTTTTTTGACACTTTTGACTGACAAAATGATTTTTTTTAGAAACAAAAGCACCCAAAAGTTGAAGTTCTCATTTGCAGTTCAAGAAAGTGTTATTTTATGCAACGTTGTAAGTTTAAAATTCAAAACAATCATAGAGCCGAAAACGCTTTTTTGACATTTTTGGCACTTTTGACTGACAAAATGATTTTTAGCAAAAAACGCACCCAAAAGTTGAAGTTCTCATTTGATGTTCAAGAAATTGTTATTTTATGCCGCATTGTAAGTTTAAAATTCAAAACAGTCATAGAGCCGAAAACGCTTTTTTGACACTTTTGGCACTTTTGACTGACAAAATGATTTTTTAGCAAAAAACGCACCCAAAAGTCGAAGTTCTCATTTGATGTTCAAGAAATTGTTATTTTATGCCACATTGTAAGTTTAAAATTCAAAACAGTCATAGAGCCGAAAACGCTTTTTTGACACTTTTGGTACTTTTGACTGACAAAATGATTTTTTTTAGCAACAAATGCACCCAAAAGTTGAAGTTCTCATTTGATGTTCAAGAAAGTTTTATTTTTCCTCATGTTGTCAGTTTAAAATTCAAACCAGTAATAGTTAGAGCCGAAAACACTTTTTTGACACTTTTGGCACTTTTGACTGACAAAATGATTTTTTTTAGAAACGAATGCACCCAAAAGTTGAAGTTCTCATTTGATGTTCAAGAAAGTTTTATTTTTTCTCATGTTGTCAGTTGAAACTTCAAACCAGTAATAGTTAGAGCCGAAAACACTTTTTTGACACTTTTGGCACTTTTGACTGACAAAATGATTTTTTTTAGAAACAAATGCACCCAAAAGTCAAAGTTCTCATTTGCAGTTCAAGAAAGTGTTATTTTATGCAACGTTGTAAGTTTAAAATTCAAAACAGTCATAGAGCCGAAAATGCTTTTTTGACATTTTTGGCACTTTTGACTGACAAAATGATTTTTTAGCAAAAAACGCACCCAAAAGTCAAAGTTCTCATTTGCAGTTCAAGAAAGTGTTATTTTATGCAACGTTGTAAGTTTAAAATTCAAAACAGTCATAGAGCCGAAAACGCTTTTTTGACATTTTTGGCACTGTTGACTGACAAAATGATTTTTTAGCAAAAAACGCACCCAGAAGTTGAAGTTCTCATTTGATGTTCAAGAAATTGTTATTTTATGCCACATTGTAAGTTTAAAATTCAAAACAGTCATAGAGCCGAAAACGCTTTTTTGACACTTTTGGTACTTTTGACTGACAAAATGATTTTTTTTAGCAACAAATGCACCCAAAAGTTGAAGTTCTCATTTGATGTTCAAGAAAGTTTTATTTTTTCTCATGTTGTCAGTTGAAATTTCAAACCAGTAATAGTTAGAGCCGAAAACACTTTTTTGACACTTTTGGCACTTTTGAGTGACAAAATGATTTTTTTTAGAAACAAATGCACCCAAAAGTTGAAGTTCTCATTTGATGTTCAAGAAAGTTTTATTTTTTCTCATGTTGTCAGTTGAAACTTCAAACCAGTAATAGTTAGAGCCGAAAAATCTTTTTTGACACTTTTGGCACTTTTGACTGACAAAATGATTTTTTTTAGAAACAAATGCACCCAAAAGTTGAAGTTCTCATTTGCAGTTCAAGAAAGTGTTATTTTATGCAACATGGTAAGTTTAAAATTCAAAACAGTCATAGAGCCGAAAACGCTTTTTTGACATTTTTGGCACTTTTGACTGACAAAATGATTTTTTAGCAAAAAACGCACCCAAAAGTTGAAGTTCTCCTTTGATGTTCAAGAAATTGTTATTTTATGCCACATTGTAAGTTTAAAATTCAAAACAGTCATAGAGCCGAAAACGCTTTTTTGACACTTTTGGTACTTTTGACTGACAAAATGATTTGTTTTAGCAACAAATGCACCCAAAAGTTGAAGTTCTCATTTGACGTTCAAGAAAGTTTTATTTTTTCTCATGTTGTCAGTTGAAACTTCAAACCAGTAATAGTTAGAGCCGAAAACACTTTTTTGACACTTTTGACTGACAAAATGATTTTTTTTAGAAACAAAAGCACCCAAAAGTTGAAGTTCTCATTTGCAGTTCAAGAAAGTGTTATTTTATGCAACGTTGTAAGTTGAAACTTCAAAACAATCATAGAGCCGAAAACGCTTTTTTGACATTTTTGGCACTTTTGACTGACAAAATGATTTTTAGCAAAAAACGCACCCAAAAGTTGAAGTTCTCATTTGATGTTCAAGAAATTGTTATTTTATGCCACATTCTAAGTTTAAAATTCAAAACAGTCATAGAGCCGAAAACGCTTTTTTGACACTTTTGGTACTTTTGACTGACAAAATGATTTTTTTTAGCAACAAATGCACCCAAAAGTTGAAGTTCTCATTTGATGTTCAAGAAAGTTTTATTTTTTCTCATGTTGTCAGTTGAAATTTCAAACCAGTAATAGTTAGAGCCGAAAACACTTTTTTGACACTTTTGGCACTTTTGAGTGACAAAATGATTTTTTTTAGAAACAAATGCACCCAAAAGTTGAAGTTCTCATTTGATGTTCAAGAAAGTTTTATTTTTTCTCATGTTGTCAGTTGAAACTTCAAACCAGTAATAGTTAGAGCCGAAAAATCTTTTTTGACACTTTTGGCACTTTTGACTGACAAAATGATTTTTTTTAGAAACAAATGCACCCAAAAGTTGAAGTTCTCATTTGCAGTTCAAGAAAGTGTTATTTTATGCAACATGGTAAGTTTAAAATTCAAAACAGTCATAGAGCCGAAAACGCTTTTTTGACATTTTTGGCACTTTTGACTGACAAAATGATTTTTTAGCAAAAAACGCACCCAAAAGTTGAAGTTCTCCTTTGATGTTCAAGAAATTGTTATTTTATGCCACATTGTAAGTTTAAAATTCAAAACAGTCATAGAGCCGAAAACGCTTTTTTGACACTTTTGGTACTTTTGACTGACAAAATGATTTGTTTTAGCAACAAATGCACCCAAAAGTTGAAGTTCTCATTTGACGTTCAAGAAAGTTTTATTTTTTCTCATGTTGTCAGTTGAAACTTCAAACCAGTAATAGTTAGAGCCGAAAACACTTTTTTGACACTTTTGACTGACAAAATGATTTTTTTTAGAAACAAAAGCACCCAAAAGTTGAAGTTCTCATTTGCAGTTCAAGAAAGTGTTATTTTATGCAACGTTGTAAGTTGAAACTTCAAAACAATCATAGAGCCGAAAACGCTTTTTTGACATTTTTGGCACTTTTGACTGACAAAATGATTTTTAGCAAAAAACGCACCCAAAAGTTGAAGTTCTCATTTGATGTTCAAGAAATTGTTATTTTATGCCACATTGTAAGTTTAAAATTCAAAACAGTCATAGAGCCGAAAACGCTTTTTTGACACTTTTGGTACTTTTGACTGACAAAATGATTTTTTTTAGCAACAAATGCACCCAAAAGTTGAAGTTCTCATTTGATGTTCAAGAAAGTTTTATTTTTTCTCATGTTGTCAGTTGAAATTTCAAACCAGTAATAGTTAGAGCCGAAAACACTTTTTTGACACTTTTGGCACTTTTGAGTGACAAAATGATTTTTTTTAGAAACAAATGCACCCAAAAGTTGAAGTTCTCATTTGATGTTCAAGAAAGTTTTATTTTTTCTCATGTTGTCAGTTGAAACTTCAAACCAGTAATAGTTAGAGCCGAAAAATCTTTTTTGACACTTTTGGCACTTTTGACTGACAAAATGATTTTTTTTAGAAACAAATGCACCCAAAAGTTGAAGTTCTCATTTGCAGTTCAAGAAAGTGTTATTTTATGCAACATGGTAAGTTTAAAATTCAAAACAGTCATAGAGCCGAAAACGCTTTTTTGACATTTTTGGCACTTTTGACTGACAAAATGATTTTTTAGCAAAAAACGCACCCAAAAGTTGAAGTTCTCATTTGATGTTCAAGAAATTGTTATTTTATGCCACATTGTAAGTTTAAAATTCAAAACAGTCATAGAGCCGAAAACGCTTTTTTGACACTTTTGGTACTTTTGACTGACAAAATGATTTGTTTTAGCAACAAATGCACCCAAAAGTTGAAGTTCTCATTTGACGTTCAAGAAAGTTTTATTTTTTCTCATGTTGTCAGTTGAAACTTCAAACCAGTAATAGTTAGAGCCGAAAACACTTTTTTGACACTTTTGACTGACAAAATGATTTTTTTTAGAAACAAAAGCACCCAAAAGTTGAAGTTCTCATTTGCAGTTCAAGAAAGTGTTATTTTATGCAACGTTGTAAGTTTAAAATTCAAAACAATCATAGAGCCGAAAACGCTTTTTTGACATTTTTGGCACTTTTGACTGACAAAATGATTTTTAGCAAAAAACGCACCCAAAAGTTGAAGTTCTCATTTGATGTTCAAGAAATTGTTATTTTATGCCGCATTGTAAGTTTAAAATTCAAAACAGTCATAGAGCCGAAAACGCTTTTTTGACACTTTTGGCACTTTTGACTGACAAAATGATTTTTTAGCAAAAAACGCACCCAAAAGTCGAAGTTCTCATTTGATGTTCAAGAAATTGTTATTTTATGCCACATTGTAAGTTTAAAATTCAAAACAGTCATAGAGCCGAAAACGCTTTTTTGACACTTTTGGTACTTTTGACTGACAAAATGATTTTTTTTAGCAACAAATGCACCCAAAAGTTGAAGTTCTCATTTGATGTTCAAGAAAGTTTTATTTTTTCTCATGTTGTCAGTTGAAACTTCAAACCAGTAATAGTTAGAGCCGAAAACACTTTTTTGACACTTTTGACTGACAAAATGATTTTTTTTAGAAACAAATGCACCCAAAAGTTGAAGTTCTCATTTGCAGTTCAAGAAAGTGTTATTTTTTCTCATGTTGTCAGTTGAAACTTCAAACCAGTAATAGTTAGAGCCGAAAAAACTTTTTTGACACTTTTGGCACTTTTGACTTACAAAATGATTTTTTAGCAAAAAACGCACCCAAAAGTTGAGGTTCTCATTTGATGTTCAAGAAAGTGTTATTTTATGCCACATTGTAAGTTTAAAATTCAAAACAGTCATAGAGCCGAAAACGCTTTTTTGACACTTTTGGCACTTTTGACTGACAAAATGATTTTTTAGCAAAAAACGCACCCAAAAGTTGAAGTTCTCATTTGATGTTCAAGAAATTGTTATTTTATGCCACATTGTAAGTTTAAAATTCAAAACAGTCATAGAGCCGAAAACGCTTTTTTGACACTTTTGGTACTTTTGACTGACAAAATGATTTGTTTTAGCAACAAATGCACCCAAAAGTTGAAGTTCTCATTTGACGTTCAAGAAAGTTTTATTTTTTCTCATGTTGTCAGTTGAAACTTCAAACCAGTAATAGTAAGAGCCGAAAACACTTTTTTGACACTTTTGACTGACAAAATGATTTTTTTTAGAAACAAAAGCACCCAAAAGTTGAAGTTCTCATTTGCAGTTCAAGAAAGTGTTATTTTATGCAACGTTGTAAGTTTAAAATTCAAAACAATCATAGAGCCGAAAACGCTTTTTTGACATTTTTGGCACTTTTGACTGACAAAATGATTTTTAGCAAAAAACGCACCCAAAAGTTGAAGTTCTCATTTGATGTTCAAGAAATTGTTATTTTATGCCGCATTGTAAGTTTAAAATTCAAAACAGTCATAGAGCCGAAAACGCTTTTTTGACACTTTTGGCACTTTTGACTGACAAAATGATTTTTTAGCAAAAAACGCACCCAAAAGTCGAAGTTCTCATTTGATGTTCAAGAAATTGTTATTTTATGCCACATTGTAAGTTTAAAATTCAAAACAGTCATAGAGCCGAAAACGCTTTTTTGACACTTTTGGTACTTTTGACTGACAAAATGATTTTTTTTAGCAACAAATGCACCCAAAAGTTGAAGTTCTCATTTGATGTTCAAGAAAGTTTTATTTTTTCTCATGTTGTCAGTTGAAACTTCAAACCAGTAATAGTTAGAGCCGAAAACACTTTTTTGACACTTTTGACTGACAAAATGATTTTTTTTAGAAACAAATGCACCCAAAAGTTGAAGTTCTCATTTGCAGTTCAAGAAAGTTTTATTTTTTCTCATGTTGTCAGTTGAAACTTCAAACCAGTAATAGTTAGAGCCGAAAAATCTTTTTTGACACTTTTGGCACTTTTGACTGACAAAATGTTTTTTTTTAGAAACAAATGCACCCAAAAGTTGAAGTTCTCATTTGCAGTTCAAGAAAGTGTTATTTTATGCAACATGGTAAGTTTAAAATTCAAAACAGTCATAGAGCCGAAAACGCTTTTTTGACATTTTTGGCACTTTTGACTGACAAAATGATTTTTTAGCAAAAAACGCACCCAAAAGTTGAAGTTCTCATTTGATGTTCAAGAAATTGTTATTTTATGCCACATTGTAAGTTTAAAATTCAAAACAGTCATAAAGCCGAAAACTCTTTTTTGACACTTTTGGTACTTTTGACTGACAAAATGATTTTTTTTAGCAACAAATGCACCCAAAAGTTGAAGTTCTCATTTGTAGTTCAAGAAAGTTTTATTTTTTCTCATGTTGTCAGTTGAAACTTCAAACCAGTAATAGTTAGAGCCGAAAACACTTTTTTGACACTTTTGAGTGACAAAATGATTTTTTTTAGAAACAAATGCACCCAAAAGTTGAAGTTCTCATTTGCAGTTCAAGAAAGTGTTATTTTATGCAACGTTGTAAGTTTAAAATTCAAAACAATCATAGAGCCGAAAACGCTTTTTTGACATTTTTGGCACTTTTGACTGACAAAATGATTTTTAGCAAAAAACGCACCCAAAAGTTAAATTTCTCATTTGATGTTCAAGAAAGTGTTATTTTATGCCACATTGTAAGTTTAAAATTCAAAACAGTCATAGAGCCGAAAACACTTTTTTGACACTTTTGGCACTTTTGAGTGACAAAATGATTTTTTTTAGAAACAAATGCACCCAAAAGTTGAAGTTCTCATTTGATGTTCAAGAAAGTTTTATTTTTTCTCATGTTGTCAGTTGAAACTTCAAACCAGTAATAGTTAGAGCCGAAAAATCTTTTTTGACACTTTTGGCACTTTTGACTGACAAAATGATTTTTTTTAGAAACAAATGCACCCAAAAGTTGAAGTTCTCATTTGCAGTTCAAGAAAGTGTTATTTTATGCAACATGGTAAGTTTAAAATTCAAAACAGTCATAGAGCCGAAAACGCTTTTTTGACATTTTTGGCACTTTTGACTGACAAAATGATTTTTTAGCAAAAAACGCACCCAAAAGTTGAAGTTCTCCTTTGATGTTCAAGAAATTGTTATTTTATGCCACATTGTAAGTTTAAAATTCAAAACAGTCATAGAGCCGAAAACGCTTTTTTGACACTTTTGGTACTTTTGACTGACAAAATGATTTGTTTTAGCAACAAATGCACCCAAAAGTTGAAGTTCTCATTTGACGTTCAAGAAAGTTTTATTTTTTCTCATGTTGTCAGTTGAAACTTCAAACCAGTAATAGTTAGAGCCGAAAACACTTTTTTGACACTTTTGACTGACAAAATGATTTTTTTTAGAAACAAAAGCACCCAAAAGTTGAAGTTCTCATTTGCAGTTCAAGAAAGTGTTATTTTATGCAACGTTGTAAGTTGAAACTTCAAAACAATCATAGAGCCGAAAACGCTTTTTTGACATTTTTGGCACTTTTGACTGACAAAATGATTTTTAGCAAAAAACGCACCCAAAAGTTGAAGTTCTCATTTGATGTTCAAGAAATTGTTATGTTATGCCACATTGTAAGTTTAAAATTCAAAACAGTCATAGAGCCGAAAACGCTTTTTTGACACTTTTGGTACTTTTGACTGACAAAATGATTTTTTTTAGCAACAAATGCACCCAAAAGTTGAAGTTCTCATTTGATGTTCAAGAAAGTTTTATTTTTTCTCATGTTGTCAGTTGAAATTTCAAACCAGTAATAGTTAGAGCCGAAAACACTTTTTTGACACTTTTGGCACTTTTGAGTGACAAAATGATTTTTTTTAGAAACAAATGCACCCAAAAGTTGAAGTTCTCATTTGATGTTCAAGAAAGTTTTATTTTTTCTCATGTTGTCAGTTGAAACTTCAAACCAGTAATAGTTAGAGCCGAAAAATCTTTTTTGACACTTTTGGCACTTTTGACTGACAAAATGATTTTTTTTAGAAACAAATGCACCCAAAAGTTGAAGTTCTCATTTGCAGTTCAAGAAAGTGTTATTTTATGCAACATGGTAAGTTTAAAATTCAAAACAGTCATAGAGCCGAAAACGCTTTTTTGACATTTTTGGCACTTTTGACTGACAAAATGATTTTTTAGCAAAAAACGCACCCAAAAGTTGAAGTTCTCATTTGATGTTCAAGAAATTGTTATTTTATGCCACATTGTAAGTTTAAAATTCAAAACAGTCATAGAGCCGAAAACGCTTTTTTGACACTTTTGGTACTTTTGACTGACAAAATGATTTGTTTTAGCAACAAATGCACCCAAAAGTTGAAGTTCTCATTTGACGTTCAAGAAAGTTTTATTTTTTCTCATGTTGTCAGTTGAAACTTCAAACCAGTAATAGTTAGAGCCGAAAACACTTTTTTGACACTTTTGACTGACAAAATGATTTTTTTTAGAAACAAAAGCACCCAAAAGTTGAAGTTCTCATTTGCAGTTCAAGAAAGTGTTATTTTATGCAACGTTGTAAGTTTAAAATTCAAAACAATCATAGAGCCGAAAACGCTTTTTTGACATTTTTGGCACTTTTGACTGACAAAATGATTTTTAGCAAAAAACGCACCCAAAAGTTGAAGTTCTCATTTGATGTTCAAGAAATTGTTATTT
Source organism: Oryzias latipes (assembly GCF_053564925.1). Lineage (NCBI taxonomy): Eukaryota > Metazoa > Chordata > Actinopteri > Beloniformes > Adrianichthyidae > Oryzias > Oryzias latipes. The sequence continues at coordinate 815,417 of NC_136240.1, forward strand.
TATGCCGCATTGTAAGTTTAAAATTCAAAACAGTCATAGAGCCGAAAACGCTTTTTTGACACTTTTGGCACTTTTGACTGACAAAATGATTTTTTAGCAAAAAACGCACCCAAAAGTCGAAGTTCTCATTTGATGTTCAAGAAATTGTTATTTTATGCCACATTGTAAGTTTAAAATTCAAAACAGTCATAGAGCCGAAAACGCTTTTTTGACACTTTTGGTACTTTTGACTGAAAAAATGATTTTTTTTAGCAACAAATGCACCCAAAAGTTGAAGTTCTCATTTGATGTTCAAGAAAGTTTTATTTTTTCTCATGTTGTCAGTTGAAACTTCAAACCAGTAATAGTTAGAGCCGAAAACACTTTTTTGACACTTTTGACTGACAAAATGATTTTTTTTAGAAACAAATGCACCCAAAAGTTGAAGTTCTCATTTGCAGTTCAAGAAAGTGTTATTTTTTCTCATGTTGTCAGTTGAAACTTCAAACCAGTAATAGTTAGAGCCGAAAAAACTTTTTTGACACTTTTGGCACTTTTGACTTACAAAATGATTTTTTAGCAAAAAACGCACCCAAAAGTTGAGGTTCTCATTTGATGTTCAAGAAAGTGTTATTTTATGCCACATTGTAAGTTTAAAATTCAAAACAGTCATAGAGCCGAAAACGCTTTTTTGACACTTTTGGCACTTTTGACTGACAAAATGATTTTTTAGCAAAAAACGCACCCAAAAGTTGAAGTTCTCATTTGATGTTCAAGAAATTGTTATTTTATGCCACATTGTAAGTTTAAAATTCAAAACAGTCATAGAGCCGAAAACGCTTTTTTGACACTTTTGGTACTTTTGACTGACAAAATGATTTGTTTTAGCAACAAATGCACCCAAAAGTTGAAGTTCTCATTTGACGTTCAAGAAAGTTTTATTTTTTCTCATGTTGTCAGTTGAAACTTCAAACCAGTAATAGTAAGAGCCGAAAACACTTTTTTGACACTTTTGACTGACAAAATGATTTTTTTTAGAAACAAAAGCACCCAAAAGTTGAAGTTCTCATTTGCAGTTCAAGAAAGTGTTATTTTATGCAACGTTGTAAGTTTAAAATTCAAAACAATCATAGAGCCGAAAACGCTTTTTTGACATTTTTGGCACTTTTGACTGACAAAATGATTTTTAGCAAAAAACGCACCCAAAAGTTGAAGTTCTCATTTGATGTTCAAGAAATTGTTATTTTATGCCGCATTGTAAGTTTAAAATTCAAAACAGTCATAGAGCCGAAAACGCTTTTTTGACACTTTTGGCACTTTTGACTGACAAAATGATTTTTTAGCAAAAAACGCACCCAAAAGTCGAAGTTCTCATTTGATGTTCAAGAAATTGTTATTTTATGCCACATTGTAAGTTTAAAATTCAAAACAGTCATAGAGCCGAAAACGCTTTTTTGACACTTTTGGTACTTTTGACTGACAAAATGATTTTTTTTAGCAACAAATGCACCCAAAAGTTGAAGTTCTCATTTGATGTTCAAGAAAGTTTTATTTTTTCTCATGTTGTCAGTTGAAACTTCAAACCAGTAATAGTTAGAGCCGAAAACACTTTTTTGACACTTTTGACTGACAAAATGATTTTTTTTAGAAACAAATGCACCCAAAAGTTGAAGTTCTCATTTGCAGTTCAAGAAAGTTTTATTTTTTCTCATGTTGTCAGTTGAAACTTCAAACCAGTAATAGTTAGAGCCGAAAAATCTTTTTTGACACTTTTGGCACTTTTGACTGACAAAATGTTTTTTTTTAGAAACAAATGCACCCAAAAGTTGAAGTTCTCATTTGCAGTTCAAGAAAGTGTTATTTTATGCAACATGGTAAGTTTAAAATTCAAAACAGTCATAGAGCCGAAAACGCTTTTTTGACATTTTTGGCACTTTTGACTGACAAAATGATTTTTTAGCAAAAAACGCACCCAAAAGTTGAAGTTCTCATTTGATGTTCAAGAAATTGTTATTTTATGCCACATTGTAAGTTTAAAATTCAAAACAGTCATAAAGCCGAAAACTCTTTTTTGACACTTTTGGTACTTTTGACTGACAAAATGATTTTTTTTAGCAACAAATGCACCCAAAAGTTGAAGTTCTCATTTGTAGTTCAAGAAAGTTTTATTTTTTCTCATGTTGTCAGTTGAAACTTCAAACCAGTAATAGTTAGAGCCGAAAACACTTTTTTGACACTTTTGACTGACAAAATGATTTTTTTTAGAAACAAATGCACCCAAAAGTTGAAGTTCTCATTTGCAGTTCAAGAAAGTGTTATTTTATGCAACGTTGTAAGTTTAAAATTCAAAACAATCATAGAGCCGAAAACGCTTTTTTGACATTTTTGGCACTTTTGACTGACAAAATGATTTTTAGCAAAAAACGCACCCAAAAGTTAAATTTCTCATTTGATGTTCAAGAAAGTGTTATTTTATGCCACATTGTAAGTTTAAAATTCAAAACAGTCATAGAGCCGAAAACACTTTTTTGACACTTTTGGCACTTTTGAGTGACAAAATGATTTTTTTTAGAAACAAATGCACCCAAAAGTTGAAGTTCTCATTTGATGTTCAAGAAAGTTTTATTTTTTCTCATGTTGTCAGTTGAAACTTCAAACCAGTAATAGTTAGAGCCGAAAAATCTTTTTTGACACTTTTGGCACTTTTGACTGACAAAATGATTTTTTTTAGAAACAAATGCACCCAAAAGTTGAAGTTCTCATTTGCAGTTCAAGAAAGTGTTATTTTATGCAACATGGTAAGTTTAAAATTCAAAACAGTCATAGAGCCGAAAACGCTTTTTTGACATTTTTGGCACTTTTGACTGACAAAATGATTTTTTAGCAAAAAACGCACCCAAAAGTTGAAGTTCTCATTTGATGTTCAAGAAATTGTTATTTTATGCCACATTGTAAGTTTAAAATTCAAAACAGTCATAGAGCCGAAAACGCTTTTTTGACACTTTTGGTACTTTTGACTGACAAAATGATTTGTTTTAGCAACAAATGCACCCAAAAGTTGAAGTTCTCATTTGACGTTCAAGAAAGTTTTATTTTTTCTCATGTTGTCAGTTGAAACTTCAAACCAGTAATAGTTAGAGCCGAAAACACTTTTTTGACACTTTTGACTGACAAAATGATTTTTTTTAGAAACAAAAGCACCCAAAAGTTGAAGTTCTCATTTGCAGTTCAAGAAAGTGTTATTTTATGCAACGTTGTAAGCTGAAACTTCAAAACAATCATAGAGCCGAAAACGCTTTTTTGACATTTTTGGCACTTTTGACTGACAAAATGATTTTTAGCAAAAAACGCACCCAAAAGTTGAAGTTCTCATTTGATGTTCAAGAAATTGTTATGTTATGCCACATTGTAAGTTTAAAATTCAAAACAGTCATAGAGCCGAAAACGCTTTTTTGACACTTTTGGTACTTTTGACTGACAAAATGATTTTTTTTAGCAACAAATGCACCCAAAAGTTGAAGTTCTCATTTGATGTTCAAGAAAGTTTTATTTTTTCTCATGTTGTCAGTTGAAATTTCAAACCAGTAATAGTTAGAGCCGAAAACACTTTTTTGACACTTTTGGCACTTTTGAGTGACAAAATGATTTTTTTTAGAAACAAATGCACCCAAAAGTTGAAGTTCTCATTTGATGTTCAAGAAAGTTTTATTTTTTCTCATGTTGTCAGTTGAAGCTTCAAACCAGTAATAGTTAGAGCCGAAAAATCTTTTTTGACACTTTTGGCACTTTTGACTGACAAAATGATTTTTTTTAGAAACAAATGCACCCAAAAGTTGAAGTTCTCATTTGCAGTTCAAGAAAGTGTTATTTTATGCAACATGGTAAGTTTAAAATTCAAAACAGTCATAGAGCCGAAAACGCTTTTTTGACATTTTTGGCACTTTTGACTGACAAAATGATTTTTTAGCAAAAAACGCACCCAAAAGTTGAAGTTCTCATTTGATGTTCAAGAAATTGTTATTTTATGCCACATTGTAAGTTTAAAATTCAAAACAGTCATAGAGCCGAAAACGCTTTTTTGACACTTTTGGTACTTTTGACTGACAAAATGATTTGTTTTAGCAACAAATGCACCCAAAAGTTGAAGTTCTCATTTGACGTTCAAGAAAGTTTTATTTTTTCTCATGTTGTCAGTTGAAACTTCAAACCAGTAATAGTTAGAGCCGAAAACACTTTTTTGACACTTTTGACTGACAAAATGATTTTTTTTAGAAACAAAAGCACCCAAAAGTTGAAGTTCTCATTTGCAGTTCAAGAAAGTGTTATTTTATGCAACGTTGTAAGTTTAAAATTCAAAACAATCATAGAGCCGAAAACGCTTTTTTGACATTTTTGGCACTTTTGACTGACAAAATGATTTTTAGCAAAAAACGCACCCAAAAGTTGAAGTTCTCATTTGATGTTCAAGAAATTGTTATTTTATGCCGCATTGTAAGTTTAAAATTCAAAACAGTCATAGAGCCGAAAACGCTTTTTTGACACTTTTGGCACTTTTGACTGACAAAATGATTTTTTAGCAAAAAACGCACCCAAAAGTCGAAGTTCTCATTTGATGTTCAAGAAATTGTTATTTTATGCCACATTGTAAGTTTAAAATTCAAAACAGTCATAGAGCCGAAAACGCTTTTTTGACACTTTTGGTACTTTTGACTGAAAAAATGATTTTTTTTAGCAACAAATGCACCCAAAAGTTGAAGTTCTCATTTGATGTTCAAGAAAGTTTTATTTTTTCTCATGTTGTCAGTTGAAACTTCAAACCAGTAATAGTTAGAGCCGAAAACACTTTTTTGACACTTTTGACTGACAAAATGATTTTTTTTAGAAACAAATGCACCCAAAAGTTGAAGTTCTCATTTGCAGTTCAAGAAAGTGTTATTTTTTCTCATGTTGTCAGTTGAAACTTCAAACCAGTAATAGTTAGAGCCGAAAAAACTTTTTTGACACTTTTGGCACTTTTGACTTACAAAATGATTTTTTAGCAAAAAACGCACCCAAAAGTTGAGGTTCTCATTTGATGTTCAAGAAAGTGTTATTTTATGCCACATTGTAAGTTTAAAATTCAAAACAGTCATAGAGCCGAAAACGCTTTTTTGACACTTTTGGCACTTTTGACTGACAAAATGATTTTTTAGCAAAAAACGCACCCAAAAGTTGAAGTTCTCATTTGATGTTCAAGAAATTGTTATTTTATGCCACATTGTAAGTTTAAAATTCAAAACAGTCATAGAGCCGAAAACGCTTTTTTGACACTTTTGGTACTTTTGACTGACAAAATGATTTGTTTTAGCAACAAATGCACCCAAAAGTTGAAGTTCTCATTTGACGTTCAAGAAAGTTTTATTTTTTCTCATGTTGTCAGTTGAAACTTCAAACCAGTAATAGTAAGAGCCGAAAACACTTTTTTGACACTTTTGACTGACAAAATGATTTTTTTTAGAAACAAAAGCACCCAAAAGTTGAAGTTCTCATTTGCAGTTCAAGAAAGTGTTATTTTATGCAACGTTGTAAGTTTAAAATTCAAAACAATCATAGAGCCGAAAACGCTTTTTTGACATTTTTGGCACTTTTGACTGACAAAATGATTTTTAGCAAAAAACGCACCCAAAAGTTGAAGTTCTCATTTGATGTTCAAGAAATTGTTATTTTATGCCGCATTGTAAGTTTAAAATTCAAAACAGTCATAGAGCCGAAAACGCTTTTTTGACACTTTTGGCACTTTTGACTGACAAAATGATTTTTTAGCAAAAAACGCACCCAAAAGTCGAAGTTCTCATTTGATGTTCAAGAAATTGTTATTTTATGCCACATTGTAAGTTTAAAATTCAAAACAGTCATAGAGCCGAAAACGCTTTTTTGACACTTTTGGTACTTTTGACTGACAAAATGATTTTTTTTAGCAACAAATGCACCCAAAAGTTGAAGTTCTCATTTGATGTTCAAGAAAGTTTTATTTTTTCTCATGTTGTCAGTTGAAACTTCAAACCAGTAATAGTTAGAGCCGAAAACACTTTTTTGACACTTTTGACTGACAAAATGATTTTTTTTAGAAACAAATGCACCCAAAAGTTGAAGTTCTCATTTGCAGTTCAAGAAAGTTTTATTTTTTCTCATGTTGTCAGTTGAAACTTCAAACCAGTAATAGTTAGAGCCGAAAAATCTTTTTTGACACTTTTGGCACTTTTGACTGACAAAATGTTTTTTTTTAGAAACAAATGCACCCAAAAGTTGAAGTTCTCATTTGCAGTTCAAGAAAGTGTTATTTTATGCAACATGGTAAGTTTAAAATTCAAAACAGTCATAGAGCCGAAAACGCTTTTTTGACATTTTTGGCACTTTTGACTGACAAAATGATTTTTTAGCAAAAAACGCACCCAAAAGTTGAAGTTCTCATTTGATGTTCAAGAAATTGTTATTTTATGCCACATTGTAAGTTTAAAATTCAAAACAGTCATAAAGCCGAAAACTCTTTTTTGACACTTTTGGTACTTTTGACTGACAAAATGATTTTTTTTAGCAACAAATGCACCCAAAAGTTGAAGTTCTCATTTGTAGTTCAAGAAAGTTTTATTTTTTCTCATGTTGTCAGTTGAAACTTCAAACCAGTAATAGTTAGAGCCGAAAACACTTTTTTGACACTTTTGACTGACAAAATGATTTTTTTTAGAAACAAATGCACCCAAAAGTTGAAGTTCTCATTTGCAGTTCAAGAAAGTGTTATTTTATGCAACGTTGTAAGTTTAAAATTCAAAACAATCATAGAGCCGAAAACGCTTTTTTGACATTTTTGGCACTTTTGACTGACAAAATGATTTTTAGCAAAAAACGCACCCAAAAGTTAAATTTCTCATTTGATGTTCAAGAAAGTGTTATTTTATGCCACATTGTAAGTTTAAAATTCAAAACAGTCATAGAGCCGAAAACACTTTTTTGACACTTTTGGCACTTTTGAGTGACAAAATGATTTTTTTTAGAAACAAATGCACCCAAAAGTTGAAGTTCTCATTTGATGTTCAAGAAAGTTTTATTTTTTCTCATGTTGTCAGTTGAAACTTCAAACCAGTAATAGTTAGAGCCGAAAAATCTTTTTTGACACTTTTGGCACTTTTGACTGACAAAATGATTTTTTTTAGAAACAAATGCACCCAAAAGTTGAAGTTCTCATTTGCAGTTCAAGAAAGTGTTATTTTATGCAACATGGTAAGTTTAAAATTCAAAACAGTCATAGAGCCGAAAACGCTTTTTTGACATTTTTGGCACTTTTGACTGACAAAATGATTTTTTAGCAAAAAACGCACCCAAAAGTTGAAGTTCTCATTTGATGTTCAAGAAATTGTTATTTTATGCCACATTGTAAGTTTAAAATTCAAAACAGTCATAGAGCCGAAAACGCTTTTTTGACACTTTTGGTACTTTTGACTGACAAAATGATTTGTTTTAGCAACAAATGCACCCAAAAGTTGAAGTTCTCATTTGACGTTCAAGAAAGTTTTATTTTTTCTCATGTTGTCAGTTGAAACTTCAAACCAGTAATAGTTAGAGCCGAAAACACTTTTTTGACACTTTTGACTGACAAAATGATTTTTTTTAGAAACAAAAGCACCCAAAAGTTGAAGTTCTCATTTGCAGTTCAAGAAAGTGTTATTTTATGCAACGTTGTAAGCTGAAACTTCAAAACAATCATAGAGCCGAAAACGCTTTTTTGACATTTTTGGCACTTTTGACTGACAAAATGATTTTTAGCAAAAAACGCACCCAAAAGTTGAAGTTCTCATTTGATGTTCAAGAAATTGTTATGTTATGCCACATTGTAAGTTTAAAATTCAAAACAGTCATAGAGCCGAAAACGCTTTTTTGACACTTTTGGTACTTTTGACTGACAAAATGATTTTTTTTAGCAACAAATGCACCCAAAAGTTGAAGTTCTCATTTGATGTTCAAGAAAGTTTTATTTTTTCTCATGTTGTCAGTTGAAATTTCAAACCAGTAATAGTTAGAGCCGAAAACACTTTTTTGACACTTTTGGCACTTTTGAGTGACAAAATGATTTTTTTTAGAAACAAATGCACCCAAAAGTTGAAGTTCTCATTTGATGTTCAAGAAAGTTTTATTTTTTCTCATGTTGTCAGTTGAAACTTCAAACCAGTAATAGTTAGAGCCGAAAAATCTTTTTTGACACTTTTGGCACTTTTGACTGACAAAATGATTTTTTTTAGAAACAAATGCACCCAAAAGTTGAAGTTCTCATTTGCAGTTCAAGAAAGTGTTATTTTATGCAACATGGTAAGTTTAAAATTAAAAACAGTCATAGAGCCGAAAACGCTTTTTTGACATTTTTGGCACTTTTGACTGACAAAATGATTTTTTAGCAAAAAACGCACCCAAAAGTTGAAGTTCTCATTTGATGTTCAAGAAATTGTTATTTTATGCCACATTGTAAGTTTAAAATTCAAAACAGTCATAGAGCCGAAAACGCTTTTTTGACACTTTTGGTACTTTTGACTGACAAAATGATTTGTTTTAGCAACAAATGCACCCAAAAGTTGAAGTTCTCATTTGACGTTCAAGAAAGTTTTATTTTTTCTCATGTTGTCAGTTGAAACTTCAAACCAGTAATAGTTAGAGCCGAAAACACTTTTTTGACACTTTTGACTGACAAAATGATTTTTTTTAGAAACAAAAGCACCCAAAAGTTGAAGTTCTCATTTGCAGTTCAAGAAAGTGTTATTTTATGCAACGTTGTAAGTTTAAAATTCAAAACAATCATAGAGCCGAAAACGCTTTTTTGACATTTTTGGCACTTTTGACTGACAAAATGATTTTTAGCAAAAAACGCACCCAAAAGTTGAAGTTCTCATTTGATGTTCAAGAAATTGTTATTTTATGCCGCATTGTAAGTTTAAAATTCAAAACAGTCATAGAGCCGAAAACGCTTTTTTGACACTTTTGGCACTTTTGACTGACAAAATGATTTTTTAGCAAAAAACGCACCCAAAAGTCGAAGTTCTCATTTGATGTTCAAGAAATTGTTATTTTATGCCACATTGTAAGTTTAAAATTCAAAACAGTCATAGAGCCGAAAACGCTTTTTTGACACTTTTGGTACTTTTGACTGAAAAAATGATTTTTTTTAGCAACAAATGCACCCAAAAGTTGAAGTTCTCATTTGATGTTCAAGAAAGTTTTATTTTTTCTCATGTTGTCAGTTGAAACTTCAAACCAGTAATAGTTAGAGCCGAAAACACTTTTTTGACACTTTTGACTGACAAAATGATTTTTTTTAGAAACAAATGCACCCAAAAGTTGAAGTTCTCATTTGCAGTTCAAGAAAGTGTTATTTTTTCTCATGTTGTCAGTTGAAACTTCAAACCAGTAATAGTTAGAGCCGAAAAAACTTTTTTGACACTTTTGGCACTTTTGACTTACAAAATGATTTTTTAGCAAAAAACGCACCCAAAAGTTGAGGTTCTCATTTGATGTTCAAGAAAGTGTTATTTTATGCCACATTGTAAGTTTAAAATTCAAAACAGTCATAGAGCCGAAAACGCTTTTTTGACACTTTTGGCACTTTTGACTGACAAAATGATTTTTTAGCAAAAAACGCACCCAAAAGTTGAAGTTCTCATTTGATGTTCAAGAAATTGTTATTTTATGCCACATTGTAAGTTTAAAATTCAAAACAGTCATAGAGCCGAAAACGCTTTTTTGACACTTTTGGTACTTTTGACTGACAAAATGATTTGTTTTAGCAACAAATGCACCCAAAAGTTGAAGTTCTCATTTGACGTTCAAGAAAGTTTTATTTTTTCTCATGTTGTCAGTTGAAACTTCAAACCAGTAATAGTAAGAGCCGAAAACACTTTTTTGACACTTTTGACTGACAAAATGATTTTTTTTAGAAACAAAAGCACCCAAAAGTTGAAGTTCTCATTTGCAGTTCAAGAAAGTGTTATTTTATGCAACGTTGTAAGTTTAAAATTCAAAACAATCATAGAGCCGAAAACGCTTTTTTGACATTTTTGGCACTTTTGACTGACAAAATGATTTTTAGCAAAAAACGCACCCAAAAGTTGAAGTTCTCATTTGATGTTCAAGAAATTGTTATTTTATGCCGCATTGTAAGTTTAAAATTCAAAACAGTCATAGAGCCGAAAACGCTTTTTTGACACTTTTGGCACTTTTGACTGACAAAATGATTTTTTAGCAAAAAACGCACCCAAAAGTCGAAGTTCTCATTTGATGTTCAAGAAATTGTTATTTTATGCCACATTGTAAGTTTAAAATTCAAAACAGTCATAGAGCCGAAAACGCTTTTTTGACACTTTTGGTACTTTTGACTGACAAAATGATTTTTTTTAGCAACAAATGCACCCAAAAGTTGAAGTTCTCATTTGATGTTCAAGAAAGTTTTATTTTTTCTCATGTTGTCAGTTGAAACTTCAAACCAGTAATAGTTAGAGCCGAAAACACTTTTTTGACACTTTTGACTGACAAAATGATTTTTTTTAGAAACAAATGCACCCAAAAGTTGAAGTTCTCATTTGCAGTTCAAGAAAGTTTTATTTTTTCTCATGTTGTCAGTTGAAACTTCAAACCAGTAATAGTTAGAGCCGAAAAATCTTTTTTGACACTTTTGGCACTTTTGACTGACAAAATGTTTTTTTTTAGAAACAAATGCACCCAAAAGTTGAAGTTCTCATTTGCAGTTCAAGAAAGTGTTATTTTATGCAACATGGTAAGTTTAAAATTCAAAACAGTCATAGAGCCGAAAACGCTTTTTTGACATTTTTGGCACTTTTGACTGACAAAATGATTTTTTAGCAAAAAACGCACCCAAAAGTTGAAGTTCTCATTTGATGTTCAAGAAATTGTTATTTTATGCCACATTGTAAGTTTAAAATTCAAAACAGTCATAAAGCCGAAAACTCTTTTTTGACACTTTTGGTACTTTTGACTGACAAAATGATTTTTTTTAGCAACAAATGCACCCAAAAGTTGAAGTTCTCATTTGTAGTTCAAGAAAGTTTTATTTTTTCTCATGTTGTCAGTTGAAACTTCAAACCAGTAATAGTTAGAGCCGAAAACACTTTTTTGACACTTTTGACTGACAAAATGATTTTTTTTAGAAACAAATGCACCCAAAAGTTGAAGTTCTCATTTGCAGTTCAAGAAAGTGTTATTTTATGCAACGTTGTAAGTTTAAAATTCAAAACAATCATAGAGCCGAAAACGCTTTTTTGACATTTTTGGCACTTTTGACTGACAAAATGATTTTTAGCAAAAAACGCACCCAAAAGTTAAATTTCTCATTTGATGTTCAAGAAAGTGTTATTTTATGCCACATTGTAAGTTTAAAATTCAAAACAGTCATAGAGCCGAAAACACTTTTTTGACACTTTTGGCACTTTTGAGTGACAAAATGATTTTTTTTAGAAACAAATGCACCCAAAAGTTGAAGTTCTCATTTGATGTTCAAGAAAGTTTTATTTTTTCTCATGTTGTCAGTTGAAACTTCAAACCAGTAATAGTTAGAGCCGAAAAATCTTTTTTGACACTTTTGGCACTTTTGACTGACAAAATGATTTTTTTTAGAAACAAATGCACCCAAAAGTTGAAGTTCTCATTTGCAGTTCAAGAAAGTGTTATTTTATGCAACATGGTAAGTTTAAAATTCAAAACAGTCATAGAGCCGAAAACGCTTTTTTGACATTTTTGGCACTTTTGACTGACAAAATGATTTTTTAGCAAAAAACGCACCCAAAAGTTGAAGTTCTCATTTGATGTTCAAGAAATTGTTATTTTATGCCACATTGTAAGTTTAAAATTCAAAACAGTCATAGAGCCGAAAACGCTTTTTTGACACCTTTGGTACTTTTGACTGACAAAATGATTTGTTTTAGCAACAAATGCACCCAAAAGTTGAAGTTCTCATTTGACGTTCAAGAAAGTTTTATTTTTTCTCATGTTGTCAGTTGAAACTTCAAACCAGTAATAGTTAGAGCCGAAAACACTTTTTTGACACTTTTGACTGACAAAATGATTTTTTTTAGAAACAAAAGCACCCAAAAGTTGAAGTTCTCATTTGCAGTTCAAGAAAGTGTTATTTTATGCAACGTTGTAAGCTGAAACTTCAAAACAATCATAGAGCCGAAAACGCTTTTTTGACATTTTTGGCACTTTTGACTGACAAAATGATTTTTAGCAAAAAACGCACCCAAAAGTTGAAGTTCTCATTTGATGTTCAAGAAATTGTTATGTTATGCCACATTGTAAGTTTAAAATTCAAAACAGTCATAGAGCCGAAAACGCTTTTTTGACACTTTTGGTACTTTTGACTGACAAAATGATTTTTTTTAGCAACAAATGCACCCAAAAGTTGAAGTTCTCATTTGATGTTCAAGAAAGTTTTATTTTTTCTCATGTTGTCAGTTGAAATTTCAAACCAGTAATAGTTAGAGCCGAAAACACTTTTTTGACACTTTTGGCACTTTTGAGTGACAAAATGATTTTTTTTAGAAACAAATGCACCCAAAAGTTGAAGTTCTCATTTGATGTTCAAGAAAGTTTTATTTTTTCTCATGTTGTCAGTTGAAACTTCAAACCAGTAATAGTTAGAGCCGAAAAATCTTTTTTGACACTTTTGGCACTTTTGACTGACAAAATGATTTTTTTTAGAAACAAATGCACCCAAAAGTTGAAGTTCTCATTTGCAGTTCAAGAAAGTGTTATTTTATGCAACATGGTAAGTTTAAAATTCAAAACAGTCATAGAGCCGAAAACGCTTTTTTGACATTTTTGGCACTTTTGACTGACAAAATGATTTTTTAGCAAAAAACGCACCCAAAAGTTGAAGTTCTCATTTGATGTTCAAGAAATTGTTATTTTATGCCACATTGTAAGTTTAAAATTCAAAACAGTCATAGAGCCGAAAACGCTTTTTTGACACTTTTGGTACTTTTGACTGACAAAATGATTTGTTTTAGCAACAAATGCACCCAAAAGTTGAAGTTCTCATTTGACGTTCAAGAAAGTTTTATTTTTTCTCATGTTGTCAGTTGAAACTTCAAACCAGTAATAGTTAGAGCCGAAAACACTTTTTTGACACTTTTGACTGACAAAATGATTTTTTTTAGAAACAAAAGCACCCAAAAGTTGAAGTTCTCATTTGCAGTTCAAGAAAGTGTTATTTTATGCAACGTTGTAAGTTTAAAATTCAAAACAATCATAGAGCCGAAAACGCTTTTTTGACATTTTTGGCACTTTTGACTGACAAAATGATTTTTAGCAAAAAACGCACCCAAAAGTTGAAGTTCTCATTTGATGTTCAAGAAATTGTTATTTTATGCCGCATTGTAAGTTTAAAATTCAAAACAGTCATAGAGCCGAAAACGCTTTTTTGACACTTTTGGCACTTTTGACTGACAAAATGATTTTTTAGCAAAAAACGCACCCAAAAGTCGAAGTTCTCATTTGATGTTCAAGAAATTGTTATTTTATGCCACATTGTAAGTTTAAAATTCAAAACAGTCATAGAGCCGAAAACGCTTTTTTGACACTTTTGGTACTTTTGACTGAAAAAATGATTTTTTTTAGCAACAAATGCACCCAAAAGTTGAAGTTCTCATTTGATGTTCAAGAAAGTTTTATTTTTTCTCATGTTGTCAGTTGAAACTTCAAACCAGTAATAGTTAGAGCCGAAAACACTTTTTTGACACTTTTGACTGACAAAATGATTTTTTTTAGAAACAAATGCACCCAAAAGTTGAAGTTCTCATTTGCAGTTCAAGAAAGTGTTATTTTTTCTCATGTTGTCAGTTGAAACTTCAAACCAGTAATAGTTAGAGCCGAAAAAACTTTTTTGACACTTTTGGCACTTTTGACTTACAAAATGATTTTTTAGCAAAAAACGCACCCAAAAGTTGAGGTTCTCATTTGATGTTCAAGAAAGTGTTATTTTATGCCACATTGTAAGTTTAAAATTCAAAACAGTCATAGAGCCGAAAACGCTTTTTTGACACTTTTGGCACTTTTGACTGACAAAATGATTTTTTAGCAAAAAACGCACCCAAAAGTTGAAGTTCTCATTTGATGTTCAAGAAATTGTTATTTTATGCCACATTGTAAGTTTAAAATTCAAAACAGTCATAGAGCCGAAAACGCTTTTTTGACACTTTTGGTACTTTTGACTGACAAAATGATTTGTTTTAGCAACAAATGCACCCAAAAGTTGAAGTTCTCATTTGACGTTCAAGAAAGTTTTATTTTTTCTCATGTTGTCAGTTGAAACTTCAAACCAGTAATAGTAAGAGCCGAAAACACTTTTTTGACACTTTTGACTGACAAAATGATTTTTTTTAGAAACAAAAGCACCCAAAAGTTGAAGTTCTCATTTGCAGTTCAAGAAAGTGTTATTTTATGCAACGTTGTAAGTTTAAAATTCAAAACAATCATAGAGCCGAAAACGCTTTTTTGACATTTTTGGCACTTTTGACTGACAAAATGATTTTTAGCAAAAAACGCACCCAAAAGTTGAAGTTCTCATTTGATGTTCAAGAAATTGTTATTTTATGCCGCATTGTAAGTTTAAAATTCAAAACAGTCATAGAGCCGAAAACGCTTTTTTGACACTTTTGGCACTTTTGACTGACAAAATGATTTTTTAGCAAAAAACGCACCCAAAAGTCGAAGTTCTCATTTGATGTTCAAGAAATTGTTATTTTATGCCACATTGTAAGTTTAAAATTCAAAACAGTCATAGAGCCGAAAACGCTTTTTTGACACTTTTGGTACTTTTGACTGACAAAATGATTTTTTTTAGCAACAAATGCACCCAAAAGTTGAAGTTCTCATTTGATGTTCAAGAAAGTTTTATTTTTTCTCATGTTGTCAGTTGAAACTTCAAACCAGTAATAGTTAGAGCCGAAAACACTTTTTTGACACTTTTGACTGACAAAATGATTTTTTTTAGAAACAAATGCACCCAAAAGTTGAAGTTCTCATTTGCAGTTCAAGAAAGTTTTATTTTTTCTCATGTTGTCAGTTGAAACTTCAAACCAGTAATAGTTAGAGCCGAAAAATCTTTTTTGACACTTTTGGCACTTTTGACTGACAAAATGTTTTTTTTTAGAAACAAATGCACCCAAAAGTTGAAGTTCTCATTTGCAGTTCAAGAAAGTGTTATTTTATGCAACATGGTAAGTTTAAAATTCAAAACAGTCATAGAGCCGAAAACGCTTTTTTGACATTTTTGGCACTTTTGACTGACAAAATGATTTTTTAGCAAAAAACGCACCCAAAAGTTGAAGTTCTCATTTGATGTTCAAGAAATTGTTATTTTATGCCACATTGTAAGTTTAAAATTCAAAACAGTCATAAAGCCGAAAACTCTTTTTTGACACTTTTGGTACTTTTGACTGACAAAATGATTTTTTTTAGCAACAAATGCACCCAAAAGTTGAAGTTCTCATTTGTAGTTCAAGAAAGTTTTATTTTTTCTCATGTTGTCAGTTGAAACTTCAAACCAGTAATAGTTAGAGCCGAAAACACTTTTTTGACACTTTTGACTGACAAAATGATTTTTTTTAGAAACAAATGCACCCAAAAGTTGAAGTTCTCATTTGCAGTTCAAGAAAGTGTTATTTTATGCCACATTGTAAGTTTAAAATTCAAAACAGTCATAGAGCCTAAAACACTTTTTTGACACTTTTGGTACTTTTGACTGACAAAATGATTTTTTTTAGAAACAAATGCACCCAAAAGTTGAAGTTCTCATTTGCATTTCAAGAAAGTGTTATTTTATGCCACTTTGTAAGTTTAAAATTCAAAACAGTCATAGAGCCGAAAACACTTTTTTGACACTTTTGGTACTTTTGACTGACAAAATGATTTTTTTTAGCAACAAATGCACCCAAAAGTTGAAGTTCTCATTTGATGTTCAAGAAAGTTTAATTTTTTCTCATGTTGTCAGTTGAAACTTCAAACCAGTAATAGTTAGAGCCGAAAACACTTTTTTGACACTTTTGACTGACAAAATGAATTTTTTTAGAAACAAATGCACCCAAAAGTTGAAGTTCTCATTTGCAGTTCAAGAAAGTGTTATTTTATGCAACGTTGTAAGTTTAAAATTCAAAACAATCATAGAGCCAAAAACGCTTTTTTGACATTTTTTGCACTTTTGACTGACAAAATGATTTTTAGCAAAAAACGCACCCAAAAGTTGAAGTTCTCATTTGATTTTCAAGAAATTGTTATTTTATGCCACATTGTAAGTTTAAAATTCAAAACAGTCATAGAGCCGAAAACGCTTTTTTGACACTTTTGGTACTTTTGACTGACAAAATGATTTTTTTTAGCAACAAATGCACCCAAAAGTTGAAGTTCTCATTTGATGTTCAAGAAAGTTTTATTTTTTCTCATGTTGTCAGTTGAAACTTCAAACCAGTAATAGTTAGAGCTGAAAACGCTTTTTTGACATTTTTGGCACTTTTGACTGAAAAAATAATTTTTTAGCAAAAAACGCACCCAAAAGTTGAAGTTCTCATTTGATGTTCAAGAAAGTGTTATTTTATGCCACATTGTAAGTTTAAAATTCAAAACAGTCATAGAGCCGAAAACGCTTTTTTGACACTTTTGGTACTTTTGACTGACAAAATGATGTTTTTTTAGCAACAAATGCACCCAAAAGTTGAAGTTCTCATTTGATGTTCAAGAAAGTTTTATTTTTTCTCATGTTGTCAGTTGAAACTTCAAACCAGTAATAGTTAGAGCCGAAAACACTTTTTTGACACTTTTGGCACTTTTGACTGACAAAATGATTTTTTTTAGAAACAAATGCACCCAAAAGTCAAAGTTCTCATTTGCAGTTCAAGAAAGTGTTATTTTATGCAACGTTGTAAGTTTAAAATTCAAAACAGTCATAGAGCCGAAAACGCTTTTTTGACATTTTTGCCACTTTTGACTGACAAAATGATTTTTTTGGCAAAAAACGCACCCAGAAGTGGAAGTTCTCATTTGATGTTCAAGAAATTGTTATTTTATGCCACATTGTAAGTTTAAAATTCAAAACAGTCATAGAGCCGAAAACGCTTTTTTGACACTTTTGGTACTTTTGACTGACAAAATGATTTTTTTTAGCAACAAATGCACCCAAAAGTTGAAGTTCTCATTTGATGTTCAAGAAAGTTTTATTTTTTCTCATGTTGTCAGTTGAAATTTCAAACCAGTAATAGTTAGAGCCGAAAACACTTTTTTGACACTTTTGGCACTTTTGAGTGACAAAATGATTTTTTTTAGAAAAACAAATGCACCCAAAAGTTGAAGTTCTCATTTGATGTTCAAGAAAGTTTTATTTTTTCTCATGTTGTCAGTTGAAACTTCAAACCAGTAATAGTTAGAGCCGAAAAATCTTTTTTGACACTTTTGGCACTTTTGACTGACAAAATGATTTTTTTTAGAAACAAATGCACCCAAAAGTTGAAGTTCTCATTTGATGTTCAAGAAAGTGTTATTTTATGCCACATTGTAAGTTTAAAATTCAAAACAGTCATTGAGCCAAAAACGCTTTTTTGACACTTTTGGTACTTTTGACTGACAAATTGATTTTTTTTTAGCAACAAATGCACCCAAAAGTTTAAGTTCTCATTTGATGTTCAAGAAAGTTTTTTTTTTTCTCTAACTATTACTGGTTTGAAGTTTCAACTGACAACATGAGAAAAAATAAAACTTTCTTGAACATCAAATGAGAACTTCAACTTTTGGGTGCATTTGTTGCTAAAAAAAATCATTTTTCAGTCAAAAGTGTCAAAAAAGCGTTTTCGGTTTTATGACTGTTTTGAATTTTAAACTTACAATGTGGCATAAAATAACAATTTCTTGAACATCAAATGAGAACTTCAACTTTTGGGTGCGTTTTTTGCTAAAAAATCATTTTGTCAGTCAAAAGTGCCAAAAATGTCAAAAATGCGTTTTTGGCTCTATGTTTTGAATTTTAAACTTACAATGTGGCATAAAATAACACTTTCTTGAACATCAAATGAGAACTTCAACTTTTGGGTGCGTTTTTTGCTAAAAAATCATTTTGTCAGTCAAAAGTGCCAAAAGTGTCAAAAAAGCGTTTTCGGCTCTATGACTGTTTGAATTTAAAACTTACAATGTGGCATAAAATAACACTTTCTTGAACATCAAATGAGAACTTCAACTTTTGGGTACATTTGTTGCTAAAAAAAATCATTTTGTCAGTCAAAAGTACCAAAAGTGTCAAAAAAGCGTTTTTGGCTCAATGACTGGTTTGAAGTTTCAACTGACAACATGAGAAAAACTAACACTTTCTTGAACTGCAAAATGAGAACTTTGAATTTTGTGTCTATTTTTTGCTAAGAAATCATTTCTTCAGTTAAAAGTGCCAAAAGTGTCAAAAAAGTCTTTTATGCTCAGAGTATGACTGTTTTGAATATTTAACTTACAACGTGACGAAAAATAACACTTTCTTGAACTGCAAATAAGAACTTTGACTTTTGGGTGCGTTTTTTGCTAAAAAATCATTTTGTCAGTCAAAAGTGCCAAAAGTGTCAAAAAAGCGTTTTCGGCTCTATGACTGTTTTGAATTTTAAACTTACAAAGTGGCATAAAATAACACTTTCTTGAACATCAAATGAGAACTTCAACTTTTGGGTGCATTTGTTTCTAAAAAAAATCATTTTGTCAGTCATAAGTGCCAAAAGTGTCAAAAAAGTGTTTTCGGCTCTAACTATTACTGGTTTGAAGTTTCAACTGACAACATGAGAAAAAATAAAACTTTCTTGAACATCAATTGAGAACTTCAACTTTTGGGTGCATTTGTTGCTAAAAAAAAATCATTTTTTAAGTCAAAAGTACCAAAAGTGTCAAAAAAGCGTTTTTGGCTCAATGACTGGTTTGAAGTTTCAACTGACAACATGAGAAAAAGTAACACTTTCTTGAACTGCAAAATGAGAACTTCGAATTTTGAGTCTATTTTTTGCTAAGAAATCATTTTTTCAGTTAAAAGTGCCAAAAGTGTCAAAAAAGTATTTTATGCTCAGAGTATGACTGTTTTGAATATTTAACTTACAACGTGCCGAAAAATAACACTTTCTTGAACTGCAAATAAGAACTTTGACTTTTGGGTGCGTTTTTTGCTAAAAAATCATTTTGTCAGTCAAAAGTGCCAAAAATGTTAAAAAAGCGTTTTCGGCTCTATGACTGTTTTGAATTTTAAACTTACAACGTTGCATAAAATAACACTTTCTTGAACTGCAAATGAGAACTTCAACTTTTGGGTGCATTTGTTTCTAAAAAAAATCATTTTGTCAGTCAAAAGTGCCAATAGTGTCAAAAAAGTGTTTTCGGCTCTAACTATTACTGGTTTGAAGTTTCAACTGACAACACGAGAAAAAATAAAACTTTCTTGAACATCAAATGAGAACTTCAACTTTTGGGTGCATTTGTTGCTAAAAAAAATCATTTTGTCAGTCAAAAGTACCAAAAGTGTCAAAAAAGTCTTTTATGCTCAGAGTATGACTGTTTTGAAGATTTAACTTACAACGTGACGAAAAATAACAATTTCTTGAACTGCAAATAAGAACTTTGACTTTTGGGTGCGTTTTTTGCTAAAAAATCATTTTGTCAGTCAAAAGTGCCAAAAATGTCAAAAAAGCGTTTTCGGCTCTATGACTGTTTTGAATTTTAAACTTACAACGTGGCATAAAATAACACTTTCTTGAACTGCAAATGAGAACTTCAACTTTTGGGTGCATTTGTTTCTAAAAAAAATCATTTTGTCAGTCAAAAGTGCCAAAAGTGTCAAAAAAGTGTTTTCGGCTCTAACTATTACTGGTTTGAAGTTTCAACTGACAACATGAGAAAAAATAACACTTTCTTGAACTGCAAATAAGAACTTTGACTTTTGGGTGCGTTTTTTGCTAAAAAATCATTTTGTCAGTCAAAAGTGCCAAAAATGTCAAAAAAGCGTTTTCGGCTCTATGACTGTTTTGAATTTTAAACTTACAATGTGGCATAAAATAACACTTTCTTGAACATCAAATGAGAACTTCAACTTTTGGGTGCATTTGTTGCTAAAAAAAATCATTTTTTTAGTCAAAAGTACCAAAAGTGTCAAAAAAGCGTTTTCGGCTCTATGACTGTTTTGAATTTTAAACTTACAATGTTGCATAAAATAACACTTTCTTGAACATCAAATGAGAACTTCAACTTTTGGGTGCATTTGTTTCTAAAAAAAATCATTTTGTCAGTCAAAAGTGCCAAAAATGTCAAAAAAGTGTTTTCGGCTCTAACTATTACTGGTTTGAAGTTTCAACTGACAACATGAGAAAAAATAAAACTTTCTTGAACATCAAATGAGAACTTCAACTTTTGGGTGCATTTGTTGCTAAAAAAAATCATTTTGTCAGTCAAAAGTACCAAAAGTGTCAAAAAAGCGTTTTCGGCTCTATGACTGTTTTGAATTTTAAACTTACAACGTTGCATAAAATAACACTTTCTTGAACTGCAAATGAGAACTTCAACTTTTGGGTGCATTTGTTTCTAAAAAAAATCATTTTGTCAGTCAAAAGTGCCAAAAGTTTCAAAAAAGTGTTTTCGGCTCTAACTATTACTGGTTTGAAGTTTCAACTGACAACACGAGAAAAAATAAAACTTTCTTGAACATCAAATGAGAACTTCAACTTTTGGGTGCATTTGTTGCTAAAAAAAATCATTTTGTCAGTCAAAAGTACCAAAAGTGTTAAAAAATGTCTTTTATGCTCAGAGTATGACTGATTTGAAGATTTAACTTACAACGTGACGAAAAATAACACTTTCTTGAACTGCAAATAAGAACTTTGACTTTTGGGTGCGTTTTTTGCTAAAAAATCATTTTGTCAGTCAAAAGTGCCAAAAATGTCAAAAAAGCGTTTTCGGCTCTATGACTGTTTTGAATTTTAAACTTACAACGTGGCATAAAATAACACTTTCTTGAACTGCAAATGAGAACTTCAACTTTTGTGTGCATTTGTTGCTAAAAAAATCATTTTTTCAGTCAAAAGTCCCAAAAGTGTCAAAAAAGCGTTTTCGGCTCTAACTATTACTGGTTTGAAGTTTCAACTGACAACATGAGAAAAACTAACACTTTCTTGAACTGCAAAATGAGAACTTTATATTTTGTGTCTATTTTTTGCTAAGAAATCATTTTTTCAGTTAAAAGTGCCAAAAGTGTCAAAAAAGTCTTTTATGCTCAGAGTATGACTGTTTTGAATATTTAACTTACAACGTGACGAAAAATAACACTTTCTTGAACTGCAAATAAGAACTTTGACTTTTGGGTGCGTTTTTTGCTAAAAAATCATTTTGTCAGTCAAAAGTGCCAAAAGTGTCAAAAAAGCGTTTTCGGCTCTATGACTGTTTTGAATTTTAAACATACAAAGTGGCATAAAATAACACTTTCTTGAACATCAAATGAGAACTTCAACTTTTGGGTGCATTTGTTTCTAAAAAAAATCATTTTGTCAGACAAAAGTGCCAAAAATGTCAAAAAAGTGTTTTCGGCTCTAACTATTACTGGTTTGAAGTTTCAACTGACAACATGAGAAAAAATAAAACTTTCTTGAACATCAAATGAGAACTTCAACTTTTGGGTGCGTTTTTTGCTAAAAAATCATTTTGTCAGTCAAAAGTGCCAAAAGTGTCAAAAAAGCGTTTTCGGCTCTATGACTGTTTGAATTTAAAACTTACAATGTGGCATAAAATAACACTTTCTTGAACATCAAATGAGAACTTCAACTTTTGGGTACATTTGTTGCTAAAAAAAATCATTTTGTCAGTCAAAAGTACCAAAAGTGTCAAAAAAGCGTTTTTGGCTCAATGACTGGTTTGAAGTTTCAACTGACAACATGAGAAAAAGTAACACTTTCTTGAACTGCAAAATGAGAACTTCGAATTTTGAGTCTATTTTTTGCTAAGAAATCATTTTTTCAGTTAAAAGTGCCAAAAGTGTCAAAAAAGTATTTTATGCTCAGAGTATGACTGTTTTGAATATTTAACTTACAACGTGCCGAAAAATAACACTTTCTTGAACTGCAAATAAGAACTTTGACTTTTGGGTGCGTTTTTTGGTAAAAAATCATTTTGTCAGTCAAAAGTGCCAAAAAT
Source organism: Oryzias latipes (assembly GCF_053564925.1). Taxonomy (NCBI): domain Eukaryota; kingdom Metazoa; phylum Chordata; class Actinopteri; order Beloniformes; family Adrianichthyidae; genus Oryzias; species Oryzias latipes. Next base: position 837,614 of record NC_136240.1, read on the forward strand.
GTTAAAAAAGCGTTTTCGGCTCTATGACTGTTTTGAATTTTAAACTTACAACGTTGCATTAAAATAACACTTTCTTGAACTGCAAATGAGAACTTCAACTTTTGGGTGCATTTGTTTCTAAAAAAAATCATTTTGTCAGTCAAAAGTGCCAAAAGTGTCAAAAAAGTGTTTTCGGCTCTAACTATTACTGGTTTGAAGTTTCAACTGACAACACGAAAAAAAATAAAACTTTCTTGAACATCAAATGAGAACTTCAACTTTTGGGTGCATTTGTTGCTAAAAAAAATCATTTTGTCAGTCAAAAGTGCCAAAAATGTCAAAAAAGCGTTTTCGGCTCTATGACTGTTTTCAATTTTAAACTTACAACGTGGCATAAAATAACACTTTCTTGAACTGCAAATGAGAACTTCAACTTTTGGGTGCATTTGTTGCTAAAAAAATCATTTTGTCAGTCAAAAGTGCCAAAAGTGTCAAAAAAGCATTTTCGGCTCTAACTCTTACTGGTTTGAAGTTTCAACTGACAACATGAGAAAAACTAACACTTTCTTGAACTGCAAAATGAGAACTTTGTATTTTGTGTCTATTTTTTGCTAAGAAATCATTTTTTCAGTTAAAAGTGCCAAAAGTGTCAAAAAAGTCTTTTATGCTCAGAGTATGACTGTTTTGAATATTTAACTTACGACGTGACGAAAAATAACACTTTCTTGAACTGCAAATAAGAACTTTGACTTTTGGGTGCGTTTTTTGCTTAAAAAATCATTTTGTCAGTCAAAAGTGCCAAAAGTGTCAAAAAAGCGTTTTTAGGCTCTATGACTGTTTTGAATTTTAAACTTACAAAGTGGCATAAAATAACACTTTCTTGAACATCAAATGAGAACTTCAACTTTTGGGTGCATTTGTTGCTAAAAAAAATCATTTTGTCAGTCAAAAGTGCCAAAAGTGTCAAAAAAGCGTTTTCGGCTCTATGACTGTTTTGAATTTTAAACTTACAATGTGGCATAAAATAACACTTTCTTGAACATCAATTGAGAACTTCAACTTTTGGGTGCGTTTTTTGCTAAAAAATCATTTTGTCAGTCAAAAGTGCCAAAAATGTTAAAAAAGCGTTTTCGGCTCTATGACTGTTTTGAATTTTAAACTTACAACGTTGCATAAAATAACACTTTCTTGAACTGCAAATGAGAACTTCAACTTTTGGGTGCATTTGTTTCTAAAAAAAATCATTTTGTCAGTCAAAAGTGCCAAAAGTGTCAAAAAAGTGTTTTCGGCTCTAACTATTACTGGTTTGAAGTTTCAACTGACAACACGAGAAAAAATAAAACTTTCTTGAACATCAAATGAGAACTTCAACTTTTGGGTGCATTTGTTGCTAAAAAAAATCATTTTGTCAGTCAAAAGTACCAAAAGTGTCAAAAAAGTCTTCTATGCTCAGAGTATGACTGTTTTGAAGTTTTAACTTACAACGTGACAAAAAATAAAACTTTCTTGAACATCAAATGAGAACTTCAACTTTTGGGTGCATTTGTTGCTAAAAAAAAATCATTTTGTCAGTCAAAAGTACCAAAAGTGTCAAAAAAGCGTTTTCGGCTCTATGACTGTTTTGAATTTTAAACTTACAACGTTGCATAAAATAACACTTTCTTGAACTGCAAATGAGAACTTCAACTTTTGGGTGCATTTGTTTCTAAAAAAAATCATTTTGTCAGTCAAAAGTGCCAAAAGTGTCAAAAAAGTGTTTTCGGCTCTAACTATTACTGGTTTGAAGTTTCAACTGACAACACGAGAAAAAATAAAACTTTCTTGAACATCAAATGAGAACTTCAACTTTTGGGTGCATTTGTTGATAAAAAAAATCATTTTGTCAGTCAAAAGTACCAAAAGTGTTAAAAAAATGTCTTTTATGCTCAGAGTATGACTGATTTGAAGATTTAACTTACAACGTGACAAAAAATAACACTTTCTTGAACTGCAAATAAGAACTTTGACTTTTGGGTGCGTTTTTTGCTAAAAAATCATTTTGTCAGTCAAAAGTGCCAAAAGTGTCAAAAAAGCGTTTTCGGCTCTATGACTGTTTTGAATTTTAAACTTACAATGTGGCATAAAATAACACTTTCTTGAACATCAAATGAGAACTTCAACTTTTGGGTGCATTTGTTGCTAAAAAAAATCATTTTTTCAGTCAAAAGTACCAAAAGTGTCAAAAAAGCGTTTTCAGCTCTATGACTGTTTTGAATTTTAAACTTACAATGTTGCATAAAATAACACTTTCTTGAACATCAAATGAGAACTTCAACTTTTGGGTGCGTTTTTTGCTAAAAAATCATTTTGTCAGTCAAAAGTGCCAAAAGTGTCAAGAAAGCGTTTTCGGCTCTATGACTGTTTTGAATTTTAAACTTACAAAGTGGCATAAAATAACACTTTCTTGAACATCAAATGAGAACTTCAACTTTTGGGTGCATTTGTTTCTAAAAAAAATCATTTTGTCAGTCAAAAGTGCCAAAAATGTCAAAAAAGTGTTTTCGGCTCTAACTATTACTGGTTTGAAGTTTCAACTGACAACATGAGAAAAAATAAAACTTTCTTGAACATCAAATGAGAACTTCAACTTTTGGGTGCATTTGTTGCTAAAAAAAATCATTTTGTCAGTCAAAAGTACCAAAAGTGTCAAAAAAGCGTTTTCGGCTCTATGACTGTTTTGAATTTTAAACTTACAACGTTGCATAAAATAACACTTTCTTGAACTGCAAATGAGAACTTCAACTTTTGGGTGCATTTGTTTCTAAAAAAAATCATTTTGTCAGTCAAAAGTGCCAAAAGTGTCAAAAAAGTGTTTTCGGCTCTAACTATTACTGGTTTGAAGTTTCAACTGACAACATGAGAAAAACTAACACTTTCTTGAACTGCAAAATGAGAACTTTATATTTTGTGTCTATTTTTTGCTAAGAAATCATTTTTTCAGTTAAAAGTGCCAAAAGTGTCAAAAAAGTCTTTTATGCTCAGAGTATGACTGTTTTGAATATTTAACTTACAACGTGACAAAAAATAACACTTTCTTGAACTGCAAATAAGAACTTTGACTTTTGGGTGCGTTTTTTGCTAAAAAATCATTTTGTCAGTCAAAAGTGCCAAAAGTGTCAAAAAAGTTTTTTCGGCTCTATGACTGTTTTGAATTTTAAACTTACAAAGTGGCATAAAATAACACATTCTTGAACATCAAATGAGAACTTCAACTTTTGGGTGCATTTGTTTCTAAAAAAAATCATTTTGTCAGTCAAAAGTGCCAAAAGTGTCAAAAAAGTGTTTTCGGCTCTAACTATTACTGGTTTGAAGTTTCAACTGACAACATGAGAAAAAATAAAACTTTCTTGAACATCAAATGAGAACTTCAACTTTTGGGTGCATTTGTTGCTAAAAAAAAATCATTTTTTAAGTCAAATGTACCAAAAGTGTCAAAAAAGCGTTTTTGGCTCTATGTTTTGAATTTTAAACTTACAATGTGGCATAAAATAACACTTTCTTGAACATCAAATGAGAACTTCAACTTTTGGGTGCGTTTTTTGCTAAAAAATCATTTTGTCAGTCAAAAGTGCCAAAAGTGTCAAGAAAGCGTTTTCGGCTCTATGACTGTTTTGAATTTTAAACTTACAAAGTGGCATAAAATAACACTTTCTTGAACATCAAATGAGAACTTCAACTTTTGGGTGCATTTGTTTCTAAAAAAAATCATTTTGTCAGTCAAAAGTGCCAAAAGTGTCAAAAAAGTGTTTTCGGCTCTAACTATTACTGGTTTGAAGTTTCAACTGACAACATGAGAAAAACTAACACTTTCTTGAACTGCAAAATGAGAACTTTATATTTTGTGTCTATTTTTTGCTAAGAAATCATTTTTTCAGTTAAAAGTGCCAAAAGTGTCAAAAAAGTCTTTTATGCTCAGAGTATGACTGTTTTGAATATTTAACTTACAACGTGACGAAAAATAACACTTTCTTGAACTGCAAATAAGAACTTTGACTTTTGGGTGCGTTTTTTGCTAAAAAATCATTTTGTCAGTCAAAAGTGCCAAAAGTGTCAAAAAAGCGTTTTCGGCTCTGTGAATGTTTTGAATTTTAAACTTACAAAGTGGCATAAAATAACACTTTCTTGAACATCAAATGAGAACTTCAACTTTTGGGTGCATTTGTTTCTAAAAAAAATCATTTTGTCAGTCAAAAGTGCCAAAAGTGTCAAAAAAGTGTTTTCGGCTCTAACTATTACTGGTTTGAAGTTTCAACTGACAACATGAGAAAAAATAAAACTTTCTTGAACATCAAATGAGAACTTCAACTTTTGGGTGCATTTGTTGCTAAAAAAAAATCATTTTTTAAGTCAAATGTACCAAAAGTGTCAAAAAAGCGTTTTTGGCTCTATGTTTTGAATTTTAAACTTACAATGTGGCATAAAATAACACTTTCTTGAACATCAAATGAGAACTTCAACTTTTGGGTGCGTTTTTTGCTAAAAAATCATTTTGTCAGTCAAAAGTGCCAAAAGTGTCAAGAAAGCGTTTTCGGCTCTATGACTGTTTTGAATTTTAAACTTACAAAGTGGCATAAAATAACACTTTCTTGAACATCAAATGAGAACTTCAACTTTTGGGTGCATTTGTTTCTAAAAAAAATCATTTTGTCAGTCAAAAGTGCCAAAAGTGTCAAAAAAGTGTTTTCGGCTCTAACTATTACTGGTTTGAAGTTTCAACTGACAACATGAGAAAAACTAACACTTTCTTGAACTGCAAAATGAGAACTTTATATTTTGTGTCTATTTTTTGCTAAGAAATCATTTTTTCAGTTAAAAGTGCCAAAAGTGTCAAAAAAGTCTTTTATGCTCAGAGTATGACTGTTTTGAATATTTAACTTACAACGTGACGAAAAATAACACTTTCTTGAACTGCAAATAAGAACTTTGACTTTTGGGTGCGTTTTTTGCTAAAAAATCATTTTGTCAGTCAAAAGTGCCAAAAGTGTCAAAAAAGCGTTTTCGGCTCTGTGAATGTTTTGAATTTTAAACTTACAAAGTGGCATAAAATAACACTTTCTTGAACATCAAATGAGAACTTCAACTTTTGGGTGCATTTGTTTCTAAAAAAAATCATTTTGTCAGTCAAAAGTGCCAAAAGTGTCAAAAAAGTGTTTTCGGCTCTAACTATTACTGGTTTGAAGTTTCAACTGACAACATGAGAAAAAATAAAACTTTCTTGAACATCAAATGAGAACTTCAACTTTTGGGTGCATTTGTTGCTAAAAAAAAATCATTTTTTAAGTCAAATGTACCAAAAGTGTCAAAAAAGCGTTTTTGGCTCTATGTTTTGAATTTTAAACTTACAATGTGGCATAAAATAACACTTTCTTGAACATCAAATGAGAACTTCAACTTTTGGGTGCGTTTTTTGCTAAAAAATCATTTTGTCAGTCAAAAGTGCCAAAAGTGTCAAGAAAGCGTTTTCGGCTCTATGACTGTTTTGAATTTTAAACTTACAAAGTGGCATAAAATAACACTTTCTTGAACATCAAATGAGAACTTCAACTTTTGGGTGCATTTGTTTCTAAAAAAAATCATTTTGTCAGTCAAAAGTGCCAAAAGTGTCAAAAAAGTGTTTTCGGCTCTAACTATTACTGGTTTGAAGTTTCAACTGACAACATGAGAAAAACTAACACTTTCTTGAACTGCAAAATGAGAACTTTATATTTTGTGTCTATTTTTTGCTAAGAAATCATTTTTTCAGTTAAAAGTGCCAAAAGTGTCAAAAAAGTCTTTTATGCTCAGAGTATGACTGTTTTGAATATTTAACTTACAACGTGACGAAAAATAACACTTTCTTGAACTGCAAATAAGAACTTTGACTTTTGGGTGCGTTTTTTGCTAAAAAAATCATTTTGTCAGTCAAAAGTGCCAAAAGTGTCAAAAAAGCGTTTTCGGCTCTGTGACTGTTTTGAATTTTAAACTTACAAAGTGGCATAAAATAACACTTTCTTGAACATCAAATGAGAACTTCAACTTTTGGGTGCATTTGTTTCTAAAAAAAATCATTTTGTCAGTCAAAAGTGCCAAAAGTGTCAAAAAAGTTTTTTCGGCTCTATGACTGTTTTGAATTTTAAACTTACAAAGTGGCATAAAATAACACTTTCTTGAACATCAAATGAGAACTTCAACTTTTGGGTGCATTTGTTTCTAAAAAAAATCATTTTGTCAGTCAAAAGTGCCAAAAGTGTCAAAAAAGTGTTTTCGGCTCTAACTATTACTGGTTTGAAGTTTCAACTGACAACATGAGAAAAAATAAAACTTTCTTGAACATCAAATGAGAACTTCAACTTTTGGGTGCATTTGTTGCTAAAAAAAAATCATTTTTTAAGTCAAATGTACCAAAAGTGTCAAAAAAGCGTTTTTGGCTCTATGTTTTGAATTTTAAACTTACAATGTGGCATAAAATAACACTTTCTTGAACATCAAATGAGAACTTCAACTTTTGGGTGCGTTTTTTGCTAAAAAATCATTTTGTCAGTCAAAAGTGCCAAAAGTGTCAAGAAAGCGTTTTCGGCTCTATGACTGTTTTGAATTTTAAACTTACAAAGTGGCATAAAATAACACTTTCTTGAACATCAAATGAGAACTTCAACTTTTGGGTGCATTTGTTTCTAAAAAAAATCATTTTGTCAGTCAAAAGTGCCAAAAGTGTCAAAAAAGTGTTTTCGGCTCTAACTATTACTGGTTTGAAGTTTCAACTGACAACATGAGAAAAACTAACACTTTCTTGAACTGCAAAATGAGAACTTTATATTTTGTGTCTATTTTTTGCTAAGAAATCATTTTTTCAGTTAAAAGTGCCAAAAGTGTCAAAAAAGTCTTTTATGCTCAGAGTATGACTGTTTTGAATATTTAACTTACAACGTGACGAAAAATAACACTTTCTTGAACTGCAAATAAGAACTTTGACTTTTGGGTGCGTTTTTTGCTAAAAAATCATTTTGTCAGTCAAAAGTGCCAAAAGTGTCAAAAAAGCGTTTTCGGCTCTGTGAATGTTTTGAATTTTAAACTTACAAAGTGGCATAAAATAACACTTTCTTGAACATCAAATGAGAACTTCAACTTTTGGGTGCATTTGTTTCTAAAAAAAATCATTTTGTCAGTCAAAAGTGCCAAAAGTGTCAAAAAAGTGTTTTCGGCTCTAACTATTACTGGTTTGAAGTTTCAACTGACAACATGAGAAAAAATAAAACTTTCTTGAACATAAAATGAGAACTTCAACTTTTGGGTGCATTTGTTGCTAAAAAAAAATCATTTTTTAAGTCAAATGTACCAAAAGTGTCAAAAAAGCGTTTTTTGGCTCTATGTTTTGAATTTTAAACTTACAATGTGGCATAAAATAACACTTTCTTGAACATCAAATGAGAACTTCAACTTTTGGGTGCGTTTTTTGCTAAAAAATCATTTTGTCAGTCAAAAGTGCCAAAAATGTTAAAAAAGCGTTTTCGGCTCTATGACTGTTTTGAATTTTAAACTTACAACGTGGCATAAAATAACACTTTCTTGAACTGCAAATGAGAACTTCAACTTTTGGGTGCATTTGTTGCTAAAAAAATCATTTTGTCAGTCAAAAGTGCCAAAAGTGTCAAAAAAGTGTTTTCGGCTCTAACTATTACTGGTTTGAAGTTTCAACTGACAACATGAGAAAAAATAAAACTTTCTTGAACATCAAATGAGAACTTAAACTTTTGGGTGCATTTGTTGCTAAAAAAAATCAATTTGTCAGTCAAAAGTACCAAAAGTGTCAAAAAAGCGTTTTTGGCTCAATGACTGTTTTGAAATTTCAACTTACAATGTGGCATAAAATAACACTTTCTTGAACATCAAATGAGAACTTCAACTTTTGGGTGCATTTGTTTCTAAAAAAAATCATTTTGTCAGTCAAAAGTGTCAAAAATGTCAAAAAAGCGTTTTCGGCTCTTACTATTACTGGTTTGAAGTTTCAACTGACAACATGAGAAAAAATAAAACTTTCTTGAACATCAAATGAGAACTTCAACTTTTGGGTGCATTTGTTTCTAAAAAAAATCTTTTTGTCAGTCAAAAGTGCCAAAAGTGTCAAAAAAGTGTTTTCGGCTCTAACTATTACTGGTTTGAAGTTTCAACTGACAACATGAGAAAAACTAACACTTTCTTGAACTGCAAAATGAGAACTTTGAATTTTGTGTCTATTTTTTGCTAAGAAATCATTTTTTCAGTTAAAAGTGCCAAAAGTGTCAAAAAAGTCTTTTATGCTCAGAGTATGACTGTTTTGAATATTTAACTTACAACGTGACGAAAAATAACACTTTCTTGAACTGCAAATAAGAACTTTGACTTTTGGGTGCGTTTTTTGCTAAAAAATCATTTTGTCAGTCAAAAGTGCCAAAAGTGTCAAAAAAGCGTTTTCGGCTCTATGACTGTTTTGAATTTTAAACTTACAAAGTGTCATAAAAAAACACTTTCTTGAACATCAAATGAGAACTTCAACTTTTGGGTGCATTTGTTTCTAAAAAAAATCATTTTGTCAGTCAAAAGTGCCAAAAGTGTCAAAAAAGTGTTTTCGGCTCTAACTATTACTGGTTTGAAGTTTCAACTGACAACACGAGAAAAAATAAAACTTTCTTGAACATCAAATGAGAACTTCAACTTTTGGGTGCATTTGTTGCTAAAAAAAATCATTTTGTCAGTCAAAAGTACCAAAAGTGTCAAAAAAGTCTTTTATGCTCAGAGTATGACTGTTTTGAAGATTTAACTTACAACGTGACGAAAAATAACACTTTCTTGAACTGCAAATAAGAACTTTGACTTTTGGGTGCGTTTTTTGCTAAAAAATCATTTTGTCAGTCAAAAGTGCCAAAAATGTCAAAAAAGCGTTTTCGGCTCTATGACTGTTTTGAATTTTAAACTTACAACGTGGCATAAAATAACACTTTCTTGAACTGCAAATGAGAACTTCAACTTTTGGGTGCATTTGTTGCTAAAAAAATCATTTTGTCAGTCAAAAGTGCCAAAAGTGTCAAAAAAGTGTTTTCGGCTCTAACTATTACTGGTTTGAAGTTTCAACTGACAACATGAGAAAAAATAAAACTTTCTTGAACATCAAATGAGAACTTAAACTTTTGGGTGCATTTGTTGCTAAAAAAAATCAATTTGTCAGTCAAAAGTACCAAAAGTGTCAAAAAAGCTTTTTTGGCTAAATGACTGTTTTGAAATTTCAACTTACAATGTGGCATAAAATAACACTTTCTTGAACATCAAATGATAACTTCAACTTTTGGGTGCTTTTGTTTCTAAAAAAAATCATTTTGTCAGTCAAAAGTGTCAAAAAAGTGTTTTCGGCTCTAACTATTACTGGTTTGAAGTTTAAACTGACAACATGAGAAAAAATAAAACTTTCTTGAACATCAAATGAGAACTTCAACTTTTGGGTTCATTTGTTGCTAAAAAAAATCATTTTGTCAGTCAAAAGTGCCAAAAGTGTCAAAAAAGCAATTTTGGCTCAATGACTGTTTTGAAATTTCAACTTACAACATGACAAAATGTAACACTTTCTTGAACTGCAAATGAGAACTTTGACTTTTGGGTGCGTTTTTTGCTAAAAATCATTTTGTCAGTCAAAAGTGCCAAAAATGTCAAAAAAGCGTTTTCGGCTCTTACTATTACTGGTTTGAAGTTTTAACTGACAACATGAGAAAAAATAAAACTTTCTTGAACATCAAATGAGAACTTCAACTTTTGGGTGCATTTGTTTCTAAAAAAAATCTTTTTGTCAGTCAAAAGTGCCAAAAGTGTCAAAAAAGTGTTTTCGGCTCTAACTATTAATGGTTTGAAGTTTCAACTGACAACATGAGAAAAACTAACACTTTCTTGAACTGCAAAATGAGAACTTTGAATTTTGTGTCTATTTTTTGCTAAGAAATCATTTTTTCAGTTAAAAGTGCCAAAAGTGTCAAAAAAGTCTTTTATGCTCAGAGTATGACTGTTTTGAATATTTAACGTACAACGTGACAAAAAATAACACTTTCTTGAACTGCAAATAAGAACTTTGACTTTTGGGTGCGTTTTTTGCTAAAAAATCATTTTGTCAGTCAAAAGTGCCAAAAGTGTCAAAAAAGCGTTTTCGGCTCTATGACTGTTTTGAATTTTAAACTTACAAAGTGGCATAAAATAACACTTTCTTGAACATCAAATGAGAACTTCAACTTTTGGGTGCATTTGTTTCTAAAAAAAATCATTTTGTCAGTCAAAAGTGCCAAAAGTGTCAAAAAAGCGTTTTTGGCTCTATGTTTTGAATTTTAAACTTACAATGTGGCATAAAATAACACTTTCTTGAACATCAAATGAGAACTTCAACTTTTGGGTGCGTTTTTTGCTAAAAAATCATTTTGTCAGTCAAAAGTGCCAAAAGTGTCAAGAATGCGTTTTCTGCTCTATGAATGTTTTGAATTTTAAACTTACAAAGTGGCATAAAAAAACACTTTCTTGAACATCAAATGAGAACTTCAACTTTTGGGTGCATTTGTTTCCAAAAAAAATCATTTTGTCAGTCAAAAGTGCCAAAAGTGTCAAAAAAGTGTTTTCGGCTCTAACTATTACTGGTTTGAAGTTTCAACTGACAACATGAGAAAAAATAAAACTTTCTTGAACATCAAATGAGAACTTCAACTTTTGGGTGCATTTGTTGCTAAAAAAAATCATTTTGTCAGTCAAAAGTACCAAAAGTGTCAAAAAAGCGTTTTCGGCTCTATGACTGTTTTGAATTTTAAACTTACAATGTGGCATAAAATAAACATTTCTTGAACATCAAATGAGAACTTCAACTTTTGGGTGAGTTTTTTGCTAAAAAAAATCATTTTGTCAGTGCCAAAAATGTTAAAAAAGTGTTTTCGGCTCTATGACTGTTTTGAATTTTAAACTTAGAACGTTGCATAAAATAACACTTTCTTGACCTGCAAATAAGAACTTTGACTTTTGGGTGCGTTTTTTGCTAAAAAATCATTTTGTCAGTCAAAAGTGTCAAAAAAGCGTTTTCGGCTCTATGACTGTTTTGAATTTTAAACTTACAAAGTGGCATAAAATAACACTTTCTTGAACATCAAATGAGAACTTCAACTTTTGGGTGCATTTGTTTCTAAAAAAAATCATTTTGTCAGTCAAAAGTGCCAAAAGTGTCAAAAAAGTGTTTTCGGCTCTAACTATTACTGGTTTGAAGTTTCAACTGACAACATGAGAAAAAATAAAACTTTCTTGAACATCAAATGAGAACTTCAACTTTTGGGTGCATTTGTTGCTAAAAAAAAATCATTTTTTAAGTCAAATGTACCAACAGTGTCAAAAAAGCGTTTTTGGCTCTATGTTTTGAATTTTAAACTTACAATGTGGCATAAAATAACACTTTCTTGAACATCAAATGAGAACTTCTACTTTTGGGTGCGTTTTTTGCTAAAAAATCATTTTGTCAGTCAAAAGTGCCAAAAGTGTCAAGAAAGCGTTTTCGGCTCTATGAATGTTTTGAATTTTAAACTTACAATATTGCATAAAATAACAATTTCTTGAACATCAAATGAGAACTTCAACTTTTGGGTGCATTTGTTTCCAAAAAAAATCATTTTGTCAGTCAAAAGTGCCAAAAGTGTCAAAAAAGTGTTTTCGGCTCTAACTATTACTGGTTTGAAGTTTCAACTGACAACATGAGAAAAAATAAAACTTTCTTGAACATCAAATGAGAACTTCAACTTTTGGGTGCATTTGTTGCTAAAAAAAATCATTTTGTCAGTCAAAAGTGCCAAAAGTGTCAAAAAAGCGTTTTCGGCTCTGTGACTGTTTTGAATTTTAAACTTACAAAGTGGCATAAAATAACACTTTCTTGAACATCAAATGAGAACTTCAACTTTTGGGTGAATTTGTTTCTAAAAAAAATCATTTTTTTCAGTCTAAAGTGCCAAAAGTGTCAAAAAAGTGTTTTCGGCTCTAACTATTACTGGTTTGAAGTTTCAACTGACAACATGAGAAAAAATAAAACTTTCTTGAACATCAAATGAGAACTTTGACTTTTGGGTGCATTTGTTGCAAAAAAAAATCAATTTGTCAGTCAAAAGTACCAAAAGTGTCAAAAAAGCGTTTTCGGCTCTATGACTGTTTTGAATTTTAAACTTACAATGTGGCATAAAATAACAATTTCTTGAACATCAAATGAGAACTTCAACTTTTGGGTGCATTTGTTGCTAAAAAAAAATCATTTTTTAAGTCAAATGTACCAAAAGTGTCAAAAAAGCGTTTTTGGCTCTATGTTTTGAATTTTAAACTTACAATGTAGCATAAAATAACACTTTCTTGAACATCAAATGAGAACTTCAACTTTTGGGTGCGTTTTTTGCTAAAAAATCATTTTGTCAGTCAAAAGTGCCAAAAATGTCAAAAAAGCGTTTTCGGCTCTATGACTGTTTTGAATTTTAAACTTACAACGTTGCATAAAATAACACTTTCTTGAACTGCAAATGAGAACTTCAACTTTTGGGTGCATTTGTTTCTAAAAAAAATCATTTTGTCAGTCAAAAGTGCCAAAAGTATCAAAAAAGTGTTTTCGGCTCTAACTATTACTGGTTTGAAGTTTCAACTGACAACACGAGAAAAAATAAAACTTTCTTGAACATCAAATGAGAACTTCAACTTTTGGGTGCATTTGTTGCTAAAAAAAATCATTTTGTCAGTCAAAAGTACCAAAAGTGTCAAAAAAGCGTTTTCGGCTCTATGACTGATTTGAAGATTTAACTTACAACGTGACGAAAAATAACACTTTCTTGAACTGCAAAAAGGAACTTTGACTTTTGGGTGCGTTTTTTGCTAAAAAATCATTTTGTCAGTCAAAAGTGCCAAAAATGTCAAAAAAGCGTTTTCGGCTCTATGACTGTTTTGAATTTTAAACTTACAACGTGGCATAAAATAACACTTTCTTGAACTGCAAATGAGAACTTCAACTTTTGGGTGCATTTGTTGCTAAAAAAAATCATTTTGTCAGTCAAAAGTACCAAAAGTGTCAAAAAAGCGTTTTCGGCTCTATGACTGTTTTGAATTTTAAACTTACAATGTGGCATAAAATAACAATTTCTTGAACATCAAATGAGAACTTCAACTTTTGGGTGCGTTTTTTGCTAAAAAAAATCATTTTGTCAGTCAAAAGTGCCAAAAGTGTCAAAAAAGCGTTTTCGGCTCTATGACGGTTTTAAATTTTAAACTTACAATGTGGCATAAAATAACACTTTCTTGAACATCAAATGAGAACTTCAACTTTTGGGTGCGTTTATTGCTAAATAATCATTTTGTCAGTCAAAAGTGCCAAAAATGTTAAAAAAGCGTTTTCGGCTCTATGACTGTTTTGAATTTTAAACTTACAACGTTGCATAAAATAACACTTTCTTGACCTGCAAATAAGAACTTTGACTTTTGGGTGCGTTTTTTGCTAAAAAATCATTTTGTCAGTCAAAAGTGCCAAAAGTGTCAAAAAAGCGTTTTCGGCTCTATGACTGTTTTGAATTTTAAACTTACAAAGTGGCATAAAATAACACTTTCTTGAACATCAAATGAGAACTTCAACTTTTGGGTGCATTTGTTTCTAAAAAAAATCATTTTGTCAGTCAAAAGTGCCAAAAGTGTCAAAAAAGTGTTTTCGGCTCTAACTATTACTGGTTTGAAGTTTCAACTGACAACATGAGAAAAAATAAAACTTTCTTGAACATCAAATGAGAACTTCAACTTTTGGGTGCATTTGTTGCTGAAAAAAAATCATTTTTTAAGTCAAATGTACCAACAGTGTCAAAAAAGCGTTTTTGGCTCTATGTTTTGAATTTTAAACTTACAATGTGGCATAAAATAACACTTTCTTGAACATCAAATGAGAACTTCTACTTTTGGCTGCGTTTTTTGCTAAAAAATCATTTTGTCAGTCAAAAGTGCCAAAAGTGTAAAGAAAGCGTTTTCGGCTCTATGAATGTTTTGAATTTTAAACTTACAATATTGCATAAAATAACAATTTCTTGAACATCAAATGAGAACTTCAACTTTTGGGTGCATTTGTTTCCAAAAAAAATCATTTTGTCAGTCAAAAGTGCCAAAAGTGTCAAAAAAGCGTTTTCGGCTCTGTGACTGTTTTGAATTTTAAACTTACAAAGTGGCATAAAATAACACTTTCTTGAACATCAAATGAGAACTTCAACTTTTGGGTGCATTTTTTTCTAAAAAAAATCATTTTGTCAGTCAAAAGTGCCAAAAGTGTCAAAAAAGTGTTTTCGGCTCTAACTATTACTGGTTTGAAGTTTCAACTGACAACACGAGAAAAAATAAAACTTTCTTGAACATCAAATGAGAACTTCAACTTTTGGGTGCATTTGTTGCTAAAAAAAATCATTTTGTCAGTCAAAAGTACCAAAAGTGTCAAAAAAGCGTTTTCGGCTCTATGACTGATTTGAAGATTTAACTTACAACGTGACGAAAAATAACACTTTCTTGAACTGCAAAAAGGAACTTTGACTTTTGGGTGCGTTTTTTGCTAAAAAATCATTTTGTCAGTCAAAAGTGCCAAAAATGTCAAAAAAGCGTTTTCGGCTCTATGACTGTTTTGAATTTTAAACTTACAACGTGGCATAAAATAACACTTTCTTGAACTGCAGATGAGAACTTCAACTTTTGGGTGCATTTGTTGCTAAAAAAAAATCATTTTGTCAGTCAAAAGTACCAAAAGTGTCAAAAAAGCTTTTTGGGCTCTATGACTGTTTTGAATTTTAAACTTACAATGTGGCATAAAATAAACATTTCTTGAACATCAAATGAGAACTTCAACTTTTGGGTGCGTTTTTTGCTAAAAAAAATCATTTTGTCAGTCAAAAGTGCCAAAAGTGTCAAAAAAGCGTTTTCGGCTCTATGACGGTTTTAAATTTTAAACTTACAATGTGGCATAAAATAACACTTTCTTGAACATCAAATGAGAACTTCAACTTTTGGGTGCGTTTATTGCTAAAAAATCATTTTGTCAGTCAAAAGTGCCAAAAATGTTAAAAAAGCGTTTTCGGCTCTATGACTGTTTTGAATTTTAAACTTACAACGTTGCATAAAATAACACTTTCTTGACCTGCAAATAAGAACTTTGACTTTTGGGTGCGTTTTTTGCTAAAAAATCATTTTGTCAGTCAAAAGTGCCAAAAGTGTCAAAAAAGCGTTTTCGGCTCTATGACTGTTTTGAATTTTAAACTTACAAAGTGGCATAAAATAACACTTTCTTGAACATCAAATGAGAACTTCAACTTTTGGGTGCATTTGTTTCTAAAAAAAATCATTTTGTCAGTCAAAAGTGCCAAAAGTGTCAAAAAAGTGTTTTCGGCTCTAACTATTACTGGTTTGAAGTTTCAACTGACAACATGAGAAAAAATAAAACTTTCTTGAACATCAAATGAGAACTTCAACTTTTGGGTGCATTTGTTGCTAAAAAAAAAAATCATTTTTTAAGTCAAATGTACCAACAATGTCAAAAAAGCGTTTTTGGCTCTATGTTTTGAATTTTAAACTTACAATGTTGCATAAAATAACACTTTCTTGAACATCAAATGAGAACTTCTACTTTTGGGTGCGTTTTTTGCTAAAAAATCATTTTGTCAGTCAAAAGTGCCAAAAGTGTAAAGAAAGCGTTTTCGGCTCTATGAATGTTTTGAATTTTAAACTTACAATATTGCATAAAATAACAATTTCTTGAACATCAAATGAGAACTTAAACTTTTGGGTGCATTTGTTTCCAAAAAAAATCATTTTGTCAGTCAAAAGTGCCAAAAGTGTCAAAAAAGTGTTTTCGGCTCTAACTATTACTGGTTTGAAGTTTCAACTGACAACATGAGAAAAAATAAAACTTTCTTGAACATCAAATGAGAACTTCAACTTTTGGGTGCATTTGTTGCTAAAAAAAATCATTTTGTCAGTCAAAAGTGCCAAAAGTGTCAAAAAAGCGTTTTCGGCTCTGTGACTGTTTTGAATTTTAAACTTACAAAGTGGCATAAAATAACACTTTCTTGAACATCAAATGAGAACTTCAACTTTTGGGTGCATTTGTTGCTAAAAAAAATCATTTTGTCAGTCAAAAGTACCAAAAGTGTCAAAAAAGCGTTTTCGGCTCTATGACTGATTTGAAGATTTAACTTACAACGTGACGAAAAATAACACTTTCTTGAACTGCAAAAAGGAACTTTGACTTTTGGGTGCGTTTTTTGCTAAAAAATCATTTTGTCAGTCAAAAGTGCCAAAAATGTCAAAAAAGCGTTTTCGGCTCTATGACTGTTTTGAATTTTAAACTTACAACGTGGCATAAAATAACACTTTCTTGAACTGCAAATGAGAACTTCAACTTTTGGGTGCATTTGTTGCTAAAAAAAAATCATTTTGTCAGTCAAAAGTACCAAAAGTGTCAAAAAAGCGTTTTCGGCTCTATGACTGTTTTGAATTTTAAACTTACAATGTGGCATAAAATAAACATTTCTTGAACATCAAATGAGAACTTCAACTTTTGGGTGCGTTTTTTGCTAAAAAAAATCATTTTGTCAGTCAAAAGTGCCAAAAGTGTCAAAAAAGCGTTTTCGGCTCTATGACGGTTTTAAATTTTAAACTTACAATGTGGCATAAAATAACACTTTCTTGAACATCAAATGAGAACTTCAACTTTTGGGTGCGTTTATTGCTAAAAAATCATTTTGTCAGTCAAAAGTGCCAAAAATGTTAAAAAAGCGTTTTCGGCTCTATGACTGTTTTGAATTTTAAACTTACAACGTTGCATAAAATAACACTTTCTTGACCTGCAAATAAGAACTTTGACTTTTGGGTGCGTTTTTTGCTAAAAAATCATTTTGTCAGTCAAAAGTGCCAAAAGTGTCAAAAAAGCGTTTTCGGCTCTATGACTGTTTTGAATTTTAAACTTACAAAGTGGCATAAAATAACACTTTCTTGAACATCAAATGAGAACTTCAACTTTTGGGTGCATTTGTTTCTAAAAAAAATCATTTTGTCAGTCAAAAGTGCCAAAAGTGTCAAAAAAGTGTTTTCGGCTCTAACTATTACTGGTTTGAAGTTTCAACTGACAACATGAGAAAAAATAAAACTTTCTTGAACATCAAATGAGAACTTCAACTTTTGGGTGCATTTGTTGCTAAAAAAAAAAATCATTTTTTAAGTCAAATGTACCAACAGTGTCAAAAAAGCGTTTTTGGCTCTATGTTTTGAATTTTAAACTTACAATGTTGCATAAAATAACACTTTCTTGAACATCAAATGAGAACTTCTACTTTTGGGTGCGTTTTTTGCTAAAAAATCATTTTGTCAGTCAAAAGTGCCAAAAGTGTCAAGAAAGCGTTTTCGGCTCTATGAATGTTTTGAATTTTAAACTTACAATATTGCATAAAATAACAATTTCTTGAACATCAAATGAGAACTTCAACTTTTGGGTGCATTTGTTTCCAAAAAAAATCATTTTGTCAGTCAAAAGTGCCAAAAGTGTCAAAAAATTGTTTTCAGTTCTAACTATTACTGGTTTGAAGTTTCAACTGACAACATGAGAAAAAATAAAACTTTCTTGAACATCAAATGAGAACTTCAACTTTTGGGTGCATTTGTTGCTAAAAAAAATCATTTTGTCAGTCAAAAGTGCCAAAAGTGTCAAAAAAGCGTTTTCGGCTCTGTGACTGTTTTGAATTTTAAACTTACAAAGTGGCATAAAATAACACTTTCTTGAACATCAAATGAGAACTTCAACTTTTGGGTGCATTTGTTTCTAAAAAAAATCATTTTTTTCAGTCAAAAGTGCCAAAAGTGTCAAAAAAGTGTTTTCGGCTCTAACTATTACTGGTTTGAAGTTTCAACTGACAACATGAGAAAAAATAAAACTTTCTTGAACATCAAATGAGAACTTCAACTTTTGGGTGCATTTGTTGCTAAAAAAAATCAATTTGTCAGTCAAAAGTACCAAAAGTGTCAAAAAAGCGTTTTCGGCTCTATGACTGTTTTGAATTTTAAACTTACAATGTGGCATAAAATAACAATTTCTTGAACATCAAATGAGAACTTCAAATTTTGGGTGCATTTGTTGCTAAAAAAAAATCATTTTTTAAGTCAAATGTACCAAAAGTGTCAAAAAAGCGTTTTTGGCTCTATGTTTTGAATTTTAAACTTACAATGTGGCATAAAATAACACTTTCTTGAACATCAAATGAGAACTTCAACTTTTGGGTGCGTTTTTTGCTAAAAAATCATTTTGTCAGTCAAAAGTGCCAAAAATGTCAAAAAAGCGTTTTCGGCTCTATGACTGTTTTGAATTTTGAACTTACAACGTTGCATAAAATAACACTTTCTTGAACTGCAAATGAGAACTTCAACTTTTGGGTGCATTTGTTTCTAAAAAAAATCATTTTGTCAGTCAAAAGTGCCAAAAGTGTCAAAAAAGTGTTTTCGGCTCTAACTATTACTGGTTTGAAGTTTCAACTGACAACACGAGAAAAAATAAAACTTTCTTGAACATCAAATGAGAACTTCAACTTTTGGGTGCATTTGTTGCTAAAAAAAATCATTTTGTCAGTCAAAAGTACCAAAAGTGTCAAAAAAGCGTTTTCGGCTCTATGACTGATTTGAAGATTTAACTTACAACGTGACGAAAAATAACACTTTCTTGAACTGCAAAAAGGAACTTTGACTTTTGGGTGCGTTTTTTGCTAAAAAATCATTTTGTCAGTCAAAAGTGCCAAAAATGTCAAAAAAGCGTTTTCGGCTCTATGACTGTTTTGAATTTTAAACTTACAACGTGGCATAAAATAACACTTTCTTGAACTGCAAATGAGAACTTCAACTTTTGGGTGCATTTGGCTACGTTCACACTGCAGGGCTTAATGCTCAATTCGGATTTTTTGAAAAAATCCGAATTGTTTGCTAGACCGTTCACATTTCCAAGTAAATCCGAACTTTTGTGATCTCCAGTGTGACCGTGACACGACCCAAACGAGACCCGCATGCGCAGAAGCCAGAAGAATACTCAACGGTGAACGACGTCACTTGTTTGTGGAGCATATGTCAACAACAGTGTTGTCAAAAGCGGAGCTCTTTTTGTAATATTAAATTTATTTTCACGAAGGAGCAGCACAATTACAATCTTCTCATTTTAAGAAGGCAATGGAGTCTGGATCGTCTGTACCCACTGTTGTGGACTGGAAATGTGTATGTGTCGGAGCCGCTCGCCAGCGTGTGTGCAAGCGCGTGCCGCGATAGAGGATAGGGGGGGGGGGGGGGGGCAGTGTGTGCGCGCATTCATGTTGTGTGTTACGGAGGACGGTAATAAAAGAAGGTTTCCCCCAAAATAAATGCTATGGACTCTTTATTAACCCGTTCTGGAGAAAATAAGGATCAGAACAGGGAGGAGGAGGAGGATCGCCTCGGGCCCCCCCGCTTCTGAGCACGGTCAAAGGGGAGAAAGAAAAAAAAGTTATCGCGGTAAAGGTTCAACACCACGCTCTGCCATTTATCTGGAAATTTTTTCAAAAACCGCCCAGTTGCAATAAGAGCCCTGGAGTTTGGCCTGAAAAGAGCGATCAGCCCAAATATTAATCCAATCGGGGATCTCGCTTCCCTTCCACTGACTGATCTCAGCAGCATCGTCCACCATGGTTGATGTTTACGTTCTCGTTCCTGCCTACTTTAACGCAAAATGATGACGTCTGTTGCGTGTCGATGACGTACGGTTCGGAATCAAGTCGCCTGGCCGGTCAGACGGCGGTCGCAATTGAAAAGAACGGCTACAATTCGGAATCAGGCCGGCAAACCCACGGGGCCTGGGTCGCAATTGAAAAGATCGGATCTGTGTCATTCAGACTGTCATGAAAAGATCGGAATTGGGCCGCTTAGGGGCAAAAAATTCGGAATTGGGTCGTTTCAGCCTGCAGTGTGAACGTAGCCTTTGTTGCTAAAAAAATCATTTTGTCAGTCAAAAGTCCCAAAAGTGTCAAAAAAGCGTTTTCGGCTCTAACTATTACTGGTTTGAAGTTTCAACTGACAACATGAGAAAAACTAACACTTTCTTGAACTGCAAAATGAGAACTTTATATTTTGTGTCTATTTTTTGCTAAGAAATCATTTTTTCAGTTAAAAGTGCCAAAAGTGTCAAAAAAGTCTTTTATGCTCAGAGTATGACTGTTTTGAATATTTAACTTACAACGTGACGAAAAATAACACTTTCTTGAACTGCAAATAAGAACTTTGACTTTTGGGTGCGTTTTTTGCTAAAAAAATCATTTTGTCAGTCAAAAGTGCCAAAAGTGTCAAAAAAGCGTTTTCGGCTCTGTGACTGTTTTGAATTTTAAACTTACAATGTGGCATAAAATAACAATTTCTTGAACATCAAATGAGAACTTCAACTTTTGGGTGCGTTTTTTGCTAAAAAATCATTTTGTCAGTCAAAAGTGCCAAAAGTGTCAAAAAAGCGTTTTCGGCTCTATGACTGTTTTGAATTTTAAACTTACAATGTGGCATAAAATAACACTTTCTTGAACATCAAATGAGAACTTCAACTTTTGGGTGCGTTTTTTGCTAAAAAATCATTTTGTCAGTCAAAAGTGCCAAAAATGTCAAAAAAGCGTTTTCGGCTCTATGACTGTTTTGAATTTTAAACTTACAATGTGGCATAAAATAACACTTTCTTGAACATCAAATGAGAACTTCAACTTTTGGGTGCGTTTTTTGCTAAAAAATCATTTTGTCAGTCAAAAGTGCCAAAAATGTCAAAAAAGTGTTTTCGGCTCTATGACTGTTTTGAATTTTAAACTTACAATGTGGCATAAAATAACACTTTCTTGAACATCAAATGAGAACTTCAACTTTTGGGTGCATTTGTTGCTAAAAAAAAATCATTTTTTCAGTCAAAAGTACCAAAAGTGTCAAAAAAGCGTTTTCGGCTCTATGACTGTTTTGAATTTTAAACTTACAATGTTGCATAAAATAACACTTTCTTGAACATCAAATGAGAACTTCAACTTTTGGGTGCGTTTTTTGCTAAAAAATCATTTTGTCAGTCAAAAGTGCCAAAAGTGTCAAGAAAGCATTTTCGGCTCTATGACTGTTTTGAATTTTAAACTTACAAAGTGGCATAAAATAACACTTTCTTGAACATCAAATGAGAACTTCAACTTTTGGGTGCATTTGTTTCTAAAAAAAATCATTTTGTCAGTCAAAAGTGCCAAAAGTGTCAAAAAAGTGTTTTCGGCTCTAACTATTACTGGTTTGAAGTTTCAACTGACAACATGAGAAAAAATAAAACTTTCTTGAACATCAAATGAGAACTTCAACTTTTGGGTGCATTTGTTGCTAAAAAAAATCATTTTGTCAGTCAAAAGTACCAAAAGTGTCAAAAAAAGTCTTTTATGCTCAGAGTATGACTGATTTGAAGATTTAACTTACAACGTGACGAAAAATAACACTTTCTTGAACTGCAAAAAGGAACTTTGACTTTTGGGTGCGTTTTTTGCTAAAAAATCATTTTGTCAGTCAAAAGTGCCAAAAATGTCAAAAAAGCGTTTTCGGCTCTATGACTGTTTTGAATTTTAAACTTACAACATGGCATAAAATAACACTTTCTTGAACATCAAATGAGAACTTCAACTTTTGGGTGCATTTGTTGCTAAAAAAAAAATCATTTTTTCAGTCAAAAGTACCAAAAGTGTCAAAAAAGCGTTTTCGGCTCTATGACTGTTTTGAATTTTAAACTTACAATGTGGCATAAAATAACACTTTCTTGAACATCAAATGAGAACTTCAACTTTTGGGTGCGTTTTTTGCTAAAAAATCATTTTGTCAGTCAAAAGTGCCAAAAGTGTCAAGAAAGCGTTTTCGGCTCTATGACTGTTTTGAATTTTAAACTTACAAAGTGGCATAAAATAACACTTTCTTGAACATCAAATGAGAACTTCAACTTTTGGGTGCATTTGTTTCTAAAAAAAATCATTTTGTCAGTCAAAAGTGCCAAAAGTGTCAAAAAAGTGTTTTCGGCTCTAACTATTACTGGTTTGAAGTTTCAACTGACAACATGAGAAAAAATAAAACTTTCTTGAACATCAAATGAGAACTTCAACTTTTGGGTGCATTTGTTGCTAAAAAAAAATCATTTTGTCAGTCAAAAGTACCAAAAGTGTCAAAAAAGCGTTTTCGGCTCTATGACTGTTTTGAATTTTAAACTTACAACGTTGCATAAAATAACACTTTCTTGAACTGCAAATGAGAACTTCAACTTTTGGGTGCATTTGTTTCTAAAAAAAATCATTTTGTCAGTCAAAAGTGCCAAAAGTGTCAAAAAAGTGTTTTCGGCTCTAACTATTACTGGTTTGAAGTTTCAACTGACAACACGAGAAAAAATAAAACTTTCTTGAACATCAAATGAGAACTTCAACTTTTGGGTGCATTTGTTGCTAAAAAAAATCATTTTGTCAGTCAAAAGTACCAAAAGTGTCAAAAAAAGTCTTTTATGCTCAGAGTATGACTGATTTGAAGATTTAACTTACAACGTGACGAAAAATAACACTTTCTTGAACTGCAAATAAGAACTTTGACTTTTGGGTGCGTTTTTTGCTAAAAAATCATTTTGTCAGTCAAAAGTGCCAAAAATGTCAAGAAAGCGTTTTCGGCTCTATGACTGTTTTGAATTTTAAACTTACAACGTGGCATAAAATAACACTTTCTTGAACATCAAATGAGAACTTCAACTTTTGGGTGCATTTGTTTCTAAAAAAAATCATTTTGTCAGTCAAAAGTGCCAAAAGTGTCAAAAAAGTGTTTTCGGCTCTAACTATTACTGGTTTGAAGTTTCAACTGACAACATGAGAAAAAATAAAACTTACTTGAACATCAAATGAGAACTTCAACTTTTGGGTGCGTTTTTTGCTAAAAAATCATTTTGTCAGTCAAAAGTGCCAAAAGTGTCAAAAAAGCGTTTTCGGCTCTATGACTGTTTTGAATTTTAAACTTACAATGTGGCATAAAATAACACTTTCTTGAACATCAAATGAGAACTTCAACTTTTGGGTGCGTTTTTTGCTAAAAAATCATTTTGTCAGTCAAAAGTGCCAAAAGTGTCAAAAAAGCGTTTTCGGCTCTATGACTGTTTTGAATTTTAAACTTACAACGTTGCATAAAATAACACTTTCTTGAACTGCAAATGAGAACTTCAACTTTTGGGTGCATTTGTTTCTAAAAAAAATCATTTTGTCAGTCAAAAGTGCCAAAAGTGTCAAAAAAGTGTTTTCGGCTCTAACTATTACTGGTTTGAAGTTTCAACTGTCAACACGAGAAAAAATAAAACTTTCTTGAACATCAAATGAGAACTTCAACTTTTGGGTGCATTTGTTGCTAAAAAAAATCATTTTGTCAGTCAAAAGTACCAAAAGTGTCAAAAAAAGTCTTTTATGCTCAGAGTATGACTGATTTGAAGATTTAACTTACAACGTGACAAAAAATAACACTTTCTTGAACTGCAAATAAGAACTTTGACTTTTGGGTGCGTTTTTTGCTAAAAAATCATTTTGTCAGTCAAAAGTGCCAAAAATGTCAAAAAAGCGTTTTCGGCTCTATGACTGTTTGAATTTTAAACTTACAATGTGGCATAAAATAACACTTTCTTGAACATCAAATGAGAACTTCAACTTTTGGGTGCGTTTTTTGCTAAAAAATCATTTTGTCAGTCAAAAGTGCCAAAAATGTCAAAAAAGCGTTTTCGGCTCTATGACTGTTTTGAATTTTAAACTTACAATGTGGCATAAAATAACACTTTCTTGAACATCAAATGAGAACTTCAACTTTTGGGTGCATTTGTTGCTAAAAAAAAATCATTTTTTCAGTCAAAAGTACCAAAAGTGTCAAAAAAGCGTTTTCGGCTCTATGACTGTTTTGAATTTTAAACTTACAATGTTGCATAAAATAACACTTTCTTGAACATCAAATGAGAACTTCAACTTTTGGGTGCGTTTTTTGCTAAAAAATCATTTTGTCAGTCAAAAGTGCCAAAAGTGTCAAGAAAGCGTTTTCGGCTCTATGACTGTTTTGAATTTTAAACTTACAAAGTGGCATAAAATAACACTTTCTTGAACATCAAATGAGAACTTCAACTTTTGGGTGCATTTGTTTCTAAAAAAAATCATTTTGTCAGTCAAAAGTGCCAAAAGTGTCAAAAAAGTGTTTTCGGCTCTAACTATTACTGGTTTGAAGTTTCAACTGACAACATGAGAAAAAATAAAACTTTCTTGAACATCAAATGAGAACTTCAACTTTTGGGTGCATTTGTTGCTAAAAAAAATCATTTTGTCAGTCAAAAGTACCAAAAGTGTCAAAAAAGCGTTTTCGGCTCTATGACTGTTTTGAATTTTAAACTTACAACGTTGCATAAAATAACACTTTCTTGAACTGCAAATGAGAACTTCAACTTTTGGGTGCATTTGTTTCTAAAAAAAATCATTTTGTCAGTCAAAAGTGCCAAAAGTGTCAAAAAAGTGTTTTCGGCTCTAACTATTACTGGTTTGAAGTTTCAACTGTCAACACGAGAAAAAATAAAACTTTCTTGAACATCAAATGAGAACTTCAACTTTTGGGTGCATTTGTTGCTAAAAAAAAATCATTTTGTCAGTCAAAAGTACCAAAAGTGTCAAAAAAAGTCTTTTATGCTCAGAGTATGACTGATTTGAAGATTTAACTTACAACGTGACAAAAAATAACACTTTCTTGAACTGCAAATAAGAACTTTGACTTTTGGGTGCGTTTTTTGCTAAAAAATCATTTTGTCAGTCAAAAGTGCCAAAAATGTCAAAAAAGCGTTTTCGGCTCTATGACTGTTTTGAATTTTAAACTTACAACGTGGCATAAAATAACACTTTCTTGAACATCAAATGAGAACTTCAACTTTTGGGTGCATTTGTTTCTAAAAAAAATCATTTTGTCAGTCAAAAGTGCCAAAAGTGTCAAAAATGTGTTTTCGGCTCTAACTATTACTGGTTTGAAGTTTCAACTGACAACATGAGAAAAAATAAAACTTTCTTGAACATCAAATGAGAACTTCAACTTTTGGGTGCGTTTTTTGCTAAAAAATCATTTTGTCAGTCAAAAGTGCCAAAAGTGTCAAAAAAGCGTTTTCGGCTCTATGACTGTTTTGAATTTTAAACTTACAATGTGGCATAAAATAACACTTTCTTGAACATCAAATGAGAACTTCAACTTTTGGGTGCGTTTTTTGCTAAAAAATCATTTTGTCAGTCAAAAGTGCCAAAAATGTTAAAAAAGCGTTTTCGGCTCTATGACTGTTTTGAATTTTAAACTTACAACGTTGCATAAAATCACACTTTCTTGAACTGCAAATGAGAACTTCAACTTTTGGGTGCATTTGTTTCTAAAAAAAATCATTTTGTCAGTCAAAAGTGCCAAAAGTGTCAAAAAAGTGTTTTCGGCTCTATGACTGTTTTGAATTTTAAACTTACAATGTGGCATAAAATAACACTTTCTTGAACATCAAATGAGAACTTCAACTTTTGGGTGCATTTGTTGCTAAAAAAAAAATCATTTTTTCAGCCAAAAGTACCAAAAGTGTCAAAAAAGCGTTTTCGGCTCTATGACTGTTTTGAATTTTAAACTTACAATGTTGCATAAAATAACACTTTCTTGAACATCAAATGAGAACTTCAACTTTTGGGTGCGTTTTTTGCTAAAAAATCATTTTGTCAGTCAAAAGTGCCAAAAGTGTCAAGAAAGCGTTTTCGGCTCTATGACTGTTTTGAATTTTAAACTTACAAAGTGGCATAAAATAACACTTTCTTGAACATCAAATGAGAACTTCAACTTTTGGGTGCATTTGTTTCTAAAAAAAATCATTTTGTCAGTCAAAAGTGCCAAAAGTGTCAAAAAAGTGTTTTCGGCTCTAACTATTACTGGTTTGAAGTTTCAACTGACAACATGAGAAAAAATAAAACTTTCTTGAACATCAAATGAGAACTTCAACTTTTGGGTGCATTTGTTGCTAAAAAAAATCATTTTGTCAGTCAAAAGTACCAAAAGTGTCAAAAAAGCGTTTTCGGCTCTATGACTGTTTTGAATTTTAAACTTACAACGTTGCATAAAATCACACTTTCTTGAACTGCAAATGAGAACTTCAACTTTTGGGTGCATTTGTTTCTAAAAAAAATCATTTTGTCAGTCAAAAGTGCCAAAAGTGTCAAAAAAGTGTTTTCGGCTCTAACTATTACTGGTTTGAAGTTTCAACTGACAACACGAGAAAAAATAAAACTTTCTTGAACATCAAATGAGAACTTCAACTTTTGGGTGCATTTGTTGCTAAAAAAAATCATTTTGTCAGTCAAAAGTACCAAAAGTGTCAAAAAAAGTCTTTTATGCTCAGAGTATGACTGATTTGAAGATTTAACTTACAACGTGACGAAAAATAACACTTTCTTGAACTGCAACAAGGAACTTTGACTTTTGGGTGCGTTTTTTGCTAAAAAATCATTTTGTCAGTCAAAAGTGCCAAAAATGTCAAGAAAGCGTTTTCGGCTCTATGACTGTTTTGAATTTTAAACTTACAACGTGGCATAAAATAACACTTTCTTGAACATCAAATGAGAACTTCAACTTTTGGGTGCATTTGTTTCTAAAAAAAATCATTTTGTCAGTCAAAAGTGCCAAAAGTGTCAAAAAAGTGTTTTCGGCTCTAACTATTACTGGTTTGAAGTTTCAACTGACAACATGAGAAAAAATAAAACTTTCTTGAACATCAAATGAGAACTTCAACTTTTGGGTGCGTTTTTTGCTAAAAAATCATTTTGTCAGTCAAAAGTGCCAAAAGTGTCAAAAAAGCGTTTTCGGCTCTATGACTGTTTTGAATTTTAAACTTACAATGTGGCATAAAATAACACTTTCTTGAACATCAAATGAGAACTTCAACTTTTGGGTGCGTTTTTTGCTAAAAAATCATTTTGTCAGTCAAAAGTGCCAAAAATGTTAAAAAAGCGTTTTCGGCTCTATGACTGTTTTGAATTTTAAACTTACAACGTTGCATAAAATAACACTTTCTTGAACTGCAAATGAGAACTTCAACTTTTGGGTGCATTTGTTTCTAAAAAAAATCATTTTGTCAGTCAAAAGTGCCAAAAGTGTCAAAAAAGTGTTTTCGGCTCTATGACTGTTTTGAATTTTAAACTTACAATGTGGCATAAAATAACACTTTCTTGAACATCAAATGAGAACTTCAACTTTTGGGTGCATTTGTTGCTAAAAAAAAAATCATTTTTTCAGTCAAAAGTACCAAAAGTGTCAAAAAAGCGTTTTCGGCTCTATGACTGTTTTGAATTTTAAACTTACAATGTTGCATAAAATAACACTTTCTTGAACATCAAATGAGAACTTCAACTTTTGGGTGCGTTTTTTGCTAAAAAATCATTTTGTCAGTCAAAAGTGCCAAAAGTGTCAAGAAAGCGTTTTCGGCTCTATGACTGTTTTGAATTTTAAACTTACAAAGTGGCATAAAATAACACTTTCTTGAACATCAAATGAGAACTTCAACTTTTGGGTGCATTTGTTTCTAAAAAAAATCATTTTGTCAGTCAAAAGTGCCAAAAGTGTCAAAAAAGTGTTTTCGGCTCTAACTATTACTGGTTTGAAGTTTCAACTGACAACATGAGAAAAAATAAAACTTTCTTGAACATCAAATGAGAACTTCAACTTTTGGGTGCATTTGTTGCTAAAAAAAATCATTTTGTCAGTCAAAAGTACCAAAAGTGTCAAAAAAGCGTTTTCGGCTCTATGACTGTTTTGAATTTTAAACTTACAACGTTGCATAAAATCACACTTTCTTGAACTGCAAATGAGAACTTCAACTTTTGGGTGCATTTGTTTCTAAAAAAAATCATTTTGTCAGTCAAAAGTGCCAAAAGTGTCAAAAAAGTGTTTTCGGCTCTAACTATTACTGGTTTGAAGTTTCAACTGACAACACGAGAAAAAATAAAACTTTCTTGAACATCAAATGAGAACTTCAACTTTTGGGTGCATTTGTTGCTAAAAAAAATCATTTTGTCAGTCAAAAGTACCAAAAGTGTCAAAAAAAGTCTTTTATGCTCAGAGTATGACTGATTTGAAGATTTAACTTACAACGTGACGAAAAATAACACTTTCTTGAACTGCAACAAGGAACTTTGACTTTTGGGTGCGTTTTTTGCTAAAAAATCATTTTGTCAGTCAAAAGTGCCAAAAATGTCAAGAAAGCGTTTTCGGCTCTATGACTGTTTTGAATTTTAAACTTACAACGTGGCATAAAATAACACTTTCTTGAACATCAAATGAGAACTTCAACTTTTGGGTGCATTTGTTTCTAAAAAAAATCATTTTGTCAGTCAAAAGTGCCAAAAGTGTCAAAAAAGTGTTTTCGGCTCTAACTATTACTGGTTTGAAGTTTCAACTGACAACATGAGAAAAAATAAAACTTTCTTGAACATCAAATGAGAACTTCAACTTTTGGGTGCGTTTTTTGCTAAAAAATCATTTTGTCAGTCAAAAGTGCCAAAAGTGTCAAAAAAGCGTTTTCGGCTCTATGACTGTTTTGAATTTTAAACTTACAATGTGGCATAAAATAACACTTTCTTGAACATCAAATGAGAACTTCAACTTTTGGGTGCGTTTTTTGCTAAAAAATCATTTTGTCAGTCAAAAGTGCCAAAAATGTTAAAAAAGCGTTTTCGGCTCTATGACTGTTTTGAATTTTAAACTTACAACGTTGCATAAAATAACACTTTCTTGAACTGCAAATGAGAACTTCAACTTTTGGGTGCATTTGTTTCTAAAAAAAATCATTTTGTCAGTCAAAAGTGCCAAAAGTGTCAAAAAAGTGTTTTCGGCTCTATGACTGTTTTGAATTTTAAACTTACAATGTGGCATAAAATAACACTTTCTTGAACATCAAATGAGAACTTCAACTTTTGGGTGCGTTTTTTGCTAAAAAATCATTTTGTCAGTCAAAAGTGCCAAAAGTGTCAAGAAAGCGTTTTCGGCTCTATGACTGTTTTGAATTTTATACTTACAAAGTGGCATAAAATAACACTTTCTTGAACATCAAATGAGAACTTCAACTTTTGGGTGCATTTGTTTTTAAAAAAAATCATTTTGTCAGTCAAAAGTGCCAAAAGTGTCAAAAAAGTGTTTTCGGCTCTAACTATTACTGGTTTGAAGTTTCAACTGACAACATGAGAAAAAATAAAACTTTCTTGAACATCAAATGAGAACTTCAACTTTTGGGTGCATTTGTTGCTAAAAAAAAATCATTTTTTAAGTCAAATGTACCAAAAGTGTCAAAAAAGCGTTTTTGGCTCTATGTTTTGAATTTTAAACTTACAATGTGGCATAAAATAACACTTTCTTGAACATCAAATGAGAACTTCAACTTTTGGGTGCGTTTTTTGCTAAAAAATCATTTTGTCAGTCAAAAGTGCCAAAAGTGTCAAAAAAGCGTTTTCGGCTCTATGACTGTTTGAATTTTAAACTTACAATGTGGCATAAAATAACACTTTCTTGAACATCAAATGAGAACTTCAACTTTTGGGTGCGTTTTTTGCTAAAAAATCATTTTGTCAGTCAAAAGTGCCAAAAATGTCAAGAAAGCGTTTTCGGCTCTATGACTGTTTTGAATTTTATACTTACAAAGTGGCATAAAATAACACTTTCTTGAACATCAAATGAGAACTTCAACTTTTGGGTGCATTTGTTTTTAAAAAAAATCATTTTGTCAGTCAAAAGTGCCAAAAGTGTCAAAAAAGTGTTTTCGGCTCTAACTATTACTGGTTTGAAGTTTCAACTGACAACATGAGAAAAAAAAACACTTTCTTGAACTGCAAATGAGAACTTCAACTTTTGGGTGCATTTGTTTCTAAAAAGAATCATTTTGTCAGTCAAAATTGCCAAAAGTGTCAAAAAAGTGTTTTCGGCTCTATGACTGTTTTGAATTTTAAACTTACAATGTGGCATAAAATAACACTTTCTTGAACATCAAATGAGAACTTCAACTTTTGGGTGCGTTTTTTGCTAAAAAATCATTTTGTCAGTCAAAAGTGCCAAAAGTGTCAAGAAAGCGTTTTCGGCTCTATGACTGTTTTGAATTTTAAACTTACAAAGTGGCATAAAATAACACTTTCTTGAACATCAAATGAGAACTTCAACTTTTGGGTGCATTTGTTTCTAAAAAAAATCATTTTGTCAGTCAAAAGTGCCAAAAGTGTCAAAAAAGTGTTTTCGGCTCTAACTATTACTGGTTTGAAGTTTCAACTGACAACATGAGAAAAAATAAAACTTTCTTGAACATCAAATGAGAACTTCAACTTTTGGGTGCATTTGTTGCTAAAAAAAAATCATTTTTTAAGTCAAATGTACCAAAAGTGTCAAAAAAGCGTTTTTGGCTCTATGTTTTGAATTTTAAACTTACAATGTGGCATAAAATAACACTTTCTTGAACATCAAATGAGAACTTCAACTTTTGGGTGCGTTTTTTGCTAAAAAATCATTTTGTCAGTCAAAAGTGCCAAAAGTGTCAAAAAAGCGTTTTCGGCTCTATGACTGTTTGAATTTTAAACTTACAATGTGGCATAAAATAACACTTTCGTGAACATCAAATGAGAACTTCAACTTTTGGGTGCGTTTTTTGCTAAAAAATCATTTTGTCAGTCAAAAGTGCCAAAAGTGTCAAAAAAGCGTTTTCGGCTCTATGACTGTTTTGAATTTTAAACTTACAATGTGGCATAAAATAACACTTTCTTGAACATCAAATAAGAACTTCAACTTTTGGGTGCGTTTTTTGCTAAAAAATCATTTTGTCAGTCAAAAGTGCCAAAAATGTTAAAAAAGCGTTTTCGGCTCTATGACTGTTTTGAATTTTAAGCTTACAACGTTGCATAAAATAACACTTTCTTGAACTGCAAATGAGAACTTCAACTTTTGGGTGCATTTGTTTCTAAAAAAAATCATTTTGTCAGTCAAAAGTGCCAAAAGTGTCAAAAAAGTGTTTTCGGCTCTAACTATTACTGGTTTGAAAATTCAACTGACAACACGAGAAAAAATAAAACTTTCTTGAACATCAAATGAGAACTTAAACTTTTGGGTGCATTTGTTGCTAAAAAAAATCATTTTGTCAGTCAAAAGTACCAAAAGTGTCAAAAAAGTCTTTTATGCTCAGAGTATGACTGTTTTGAAGATTTAACTTACAACGTGACGAAAAATAACACTTTCTTGAACTGCAAATAAGAACTTTGACTTTTGGGTGCGTTTTTTGCTAAAAAATCATTTTGTCAGTCAAAAGTGCCAAAAATGTCAAAAAAGCGTTTTCGGCTCTATGACTGTTTTGAATTTTAAACTTACAACGTGGCATAAAATAACACTTTCTTGAACTGCAAATGAGAACTTCAACTTTTGGGTGCATTTGTTGCTAAAAAAATCATTTTGTCAGTCAAAAGTGCCAAAAGTGTCAAAAAAGTGTTTTCGGCTCTAACTATTACTGGTTTGAAGTTTCAACTGACAACATGAGAAAAAATAAAACTTTCTTGAACATCAAATGAGAACTTAAACTTTTGGGTGCATTTGTTGCTAAAAAAAAAAATCAATTTGTCAGTCAAAAGTATCAAAAGTGTCAAAAAAGCGTTTTTGGCTCAATGACTGTTTTGAATTTTAAACTTACAATGTAGCATAAAATAACACTTTCTTGAACATCAAATGAGAACTTCAACTTTTGGGTGCATTTGTTTCTAAAAAAAATCATTTTGTCAGTCAAAAGTGTCAAAAAAGTGTTTTCGGCTCTAACTATTACTGGTTTGAAGTTTCAACTGACAACATGAGAAAAAATAAAACTTTCTTGAACATCAAATGAGAACTTCAACTTTTGGGTGCATTTGTTGCTAAAAAAATCATTTTGTCAGTCAAAAGTGCCAAAAGTGTCAAAAAAGCAATTTTGGCTCAATGACTGTTTTGAAATTTCAACTTACAACATGACAAAATGTAACACTTTCTTGAACTGCAAATGAGAACTTTGACTTTTAGGTGCGTTTTTTGCTAAAAAAAAATCATTTTTTAAGTCAAAAGTACCAAAAGTGTCAAAAAAGCGTTTTTGGCTCTATGTTTTGAATTTTAAACTTACAATGTGGCATAAAATAACACTTTCTTGAACATCAAATGAGAACTTCAACTTTTGGGTGCGTTTTTTGCTAAAAAATCATTTTGTCAGTCAAAAGTGCCAAAAGTGTCAAAAAAGCGTTTTCGGCTCTATGACTGTTTGAATTTAAAACTTACAATGTGGCATAAAATAACACTTTCTTGAACATCAAATGAGAACTTCAACTTTTGGGTGCGTTTTTTGCTAAAAAATCATTTTGTCAGTCAAAAGTGCCAAAAGTGTCAAAAAAGCGTTTTCGGCTCTATGACTGTTTGAATTTAAAACTTACAAAGTGGCATAAAATAACACTTTCTTGAACATCAAATGAGAACTTCAACTTTTGGGTGCATTTGTTTCTAAAAAAAATCATTTTGTCAGTCAAAAGTGCCAAAAGTGTCAAAAAAGTGTTTTCGGCTCTAACTATTACTGGTTTGAAGTTTCAACTGACAACATGAGAAAAAGTAACACTTTCTTGAACTGCAAAATGAGAACTTCGAATTTTGTGTCTATTTTTTGCTAAGAAATCATTTTTTCAGTTAAAAGTGCCAAAAGTGTCAAAAAAGTATTTTATGCTCAGAGTATGACTGTTTTGAATATTTAACTTACAACATGACGAAAAATAACACTTTCTTGAACTGCAAATAAGAACTTTGACTTTTGGGTGCGTTTTTTGCTAAAAAATCATTTTGTCAGTCAAAAGTGCCAAAAATGTTAAAAAAGCGTTTTCGGCTCTATGACTGTTTTGAATTTTAAACTTACAATGTGGCATAAAATAACACTTTCTTGAACATCAAATGAGAACTTCAACTTTTGGGTGCGTTTTTTGCTAAAAAATCATTTTGTCAGTCAAAAGTGCCAAAAGTGTCAAGAAAGCGTTTTCGGCTCTATGACTGTTTTGAATTTTAAACTTACAAAGTGGCATAAAATAACACTTTCTTGAACATCAAATGAGAACTTCAACTTTTGGGTGCATTTGTTTCTAAAAAAAATCATTTTGTCAGTCAAAAGTGCCAAAAGTGTCAAAAAAGTGTTTTCGGCTCTAACTATTACTGGTTTGAAGTTTCAACTGACAACATGAGAAAAAATAAAACTTTCTTGAACATCAAATGAGAACTTCAACTTTTGGGTGCATTTGTTGCTAAAAAAAAATCATTTTTTAAGTCAAATGTACCAAAAGTGTCAAAAAAGCGTTTTTGGCTCTATGTTTTGAATTTTAAACTTACAATGTGGCATAAAATAACACTTTCTTGAACATCAAATGAGAACTTCAACTTTTGGGTGCGTTTTTTGCTAAAAAATCATTTTGTCAGTCAAAAGTGCCAAAAGTGTCAAAAAAGCGTTTTCGGCTCTATGACTGTTTGAATTTTAAACTTACAATGTGGCATAAAATAACACTTTCGTGAACATCAAATGAGAACTTCAACTTTTGGGTGCGTTTTTTGCTAAAAAATCATTTTGTCAGTCAAAAGTGCCAAAAGTGTCAAAAAAGCGTTTTCGGCTCTATGACTGTTTTGAATTTTAAACTTACAATGTGGCATAAAATAACACTTTCTTGAACATCAAATAAGAACTTCAACTTTTGGGTGCGTTTTTTGCTAAAAAATCATTTTGTCAGTCAAAAGTGCCAAAAATGTTAAAAAAGCGTTTTCGGCTCTATGACTGTTTTGAATTTTAAGCTTACAACGTTGCATAAAATAACACTTTCTTGAACTGCAAATGAGAACTTCAACTTTTGGGTGCATTTGTTTCTAAAAAAAATCATTTTGTCAGTCAAAAGTGCCAAAAGTGTCAAAAAAGTGTTTTCGGCTCTAACTATTACTGGTTTGAAAATTCAACTGACAACACGAGAAAAAATAAAACTTTCTTGAACATCAAATGAGAACTTAAACTTTTGGGTGCATTTGTTGCTAAAAAAAATCATTTTGTCAGTCAAAAGTACCAAAAGTGTCAAAAAAGTCTTTTATGCTCAGAGTATGACTGTTTTGAAGATTTAACTTACAACGTGACGAAAAATAACACTTTCTTGAACTGCAAATAAGAACTTTGACTTTTGGGTGCGTTTTTTGCTAAAAAATCATTTTGTCAGTCAAAAGTGCCAAAAATGTCAAAAAAGCGTTTTCGGCTCTATGACTGTTTTGAATTTTAAACTTACAACGTGGCATAAAATAACACTTTCTTGAACTGCAAATGAGAACTTCAACTTTTGGGTGCATTTGTTGCTAAAAAAATCATTTTGTCAGTCAAAAGTGCCAAAAGTGTCAAAAAAGTGTTTTCGGCTCTAACTATTACTGGTTTGAAGTTTCAACTGACAACATGAGAAAAAATAAAACTTTCTTGAACATCAAATGAGAACTTAAACTTTTGGGTGCATTTGTTGCTAAAAAAAAAAATCAATTTGTCAGTCAAAAGTATCAAAAGTGTCAAAAAAGCGTTTTTGGCTCAATGACTGTTTTGAATTTTAAACTTACAATGTAGCATAAAATAACACTTTCTTGAACATCAAATGAGAACTTCAACTTTTGGGTGCATTTGTTTCTAAAAAAAATCATTTTGTCAGTCAAAAGTGTCAAAAAAGTGTTTTCGGCTCTAACTATTACTGGTTTGAAGTTTCAACTGACAACATGAGAAAAAATAAAACTTTCTTGAACATCAAATGAGAACTTCAACTTTTGGGTGCATTTGTTGCTAAAAAAATCATTTTGTCAGTCAAAAGTGCCAAAAGTGTCAAAAAAGCAATTTTGGCTCAATGACTGTTTTGAAATTTCAACTTACAACATGACAAAATGTAACACTTTCTTGAACTGCAAATGAGAACTTTGACTTTTAGGTGCGTTTTTTGCTAAAAAAAAATCATTTTTTAAGTCAAAAGTACCAAAAGTGTCAAAAAAGCGTTTTTGGCTCTATGTTTTGAATTTTAAACTTACAATGTGGCATAAAATAACACTTTCTTGAACATCAAATGAGAACTTCAACTTTTGGGTGCGTTTTTTGCTAAAAAATCATTTTGTCAGTCAAAAGTGCCAAAAGTGTCAAAAAAGCGTTTTCGGCTCTATGACTGTTTGAATTTAAAACTTACAATGTGGCATAAAATAACACTTTCTTGAACATCAAATGAGAACTTCAACTTTTGGGTGCGTTTTTTGCTAAAAAATCATTTTGTCAGTCAAAAGTGCCAAAAGTGTCAAAAAAGCGTTTTCGGCTCTATGACTGTTTGAATTTAAAACTTACAAAGTGGCATAAAATAACACTTTCTTGAACATCAAATGAGAACTTCAACTTTTGGGTGCATTTGTTTCTAAAAAAAATCATTTTGTCAGTCAAAAGTGCCAAAAGTGTCAAAAAAGTGTTTTCGGCTCTAACTATTACTGGTTTGAAGTTTCAACTGACGACATGAGAAAAAGTAACACTTTCTTGAACTGCAAAATGAGAACTTCGAATTTTGTGTCTATTTTTTGCTAAGAAATCATTTTTTCGGTTAAAAGTGCCAAAAGTGTCAAAAAAGTATTTTATGCTCAGAGTATGACTGTTTTGAATATTTAACTTACAACATGACGAAAAATAACACTTTCTTGAACTGCAAATAAGAACTTTGACTTTTGGGTGCGTTTTTTGCTAAAAAATCATTTTGTCAGTCAAAAGTGCCAAAAATGTTAAAAAAGCGTTTTCGGCTCTATGACTGTTTTGAATTTTAAACTTACAACGTTGCATAAAATAACACTTTCTTGAACTGCAAATGAGAACTTCAACTTTTGGGTGCATTTGTTTCTAAAAAAAATCATTTTGTCAGTCAAAAGTGCCTAAAGTGTCAAAAAAGTGTTCTCGGCTCTAACTATTACTGGTTTGAAGTTTCAACTGACAACACGAGAAAAAATAAAACTTTCTTGAACATCAAATGAGAACTTCAACTTTTGGGTGCATTTGTTTCTAAAAAAAATCATTTTGTCAGTCAAAAGTGCCAAAAGTGTCAAAAAAGTGTTTTCGGCTCTAACTATTACTGGTTTGAAGTTTCAACTGACAACATGAGAAAAACTAACATTTTCTTGAACTGCAAAATGAGAACTTTATATTTTGTGTCTATTTTTTGCTAAGAAATCATTTTTTCAGTTAAAAGTGCCAAAAGTGTCAAAAAAGTCTTTTATGCTCAGAGTATGACTGTTTTGAATATTTAACATACAACGTGACGAAAAATAACACTTTCTTGAACTGCAAATAAGAACTTTGACTTTTGGGTGCGTTTTTTGCTAAAAAATCATTTTGTCAGTCAAAAGTGCCAAAAATGTCAAAAAAGCGTTTTCGGCTCTATGACTGTTTTGAATTTTAAACTTACAAAGTGGCATAAAATAACACTTTCTTGAACTGCAAATGAGAACTTCAACTTTTTGGTGCATTTGTTGCTAAAAAAATCATTTTGTCAGTCAAAAGTGCCAAAAGTGTCAAAAAAGCGTTTTCGGCTCTAACTATTACTGGTTTGAAGTTTCAACTGACAACATGAGAAAAACTAACACTTTCTTGAACTGCAAAATGAGAACTTTACATTTTGTGTCTATTTTTTGCTAAGAAATCATTTTTTCAGTTAAAAGTGCCAAAAGTGTCAAAAAAGTCTTTTATGCTCAGAGTATGACTGTTTTGAATATTTAACTTACAACGTGACGAAAAATAACACTTTCTTGAACTGCAAATAAGAACTTTGACTTTTGGGTGCGTTTTTTGCTAAAAAATCATTTTGTCAGTCAAAGTGCCAAAAGTGTCAAAAAGCGTTTTCGGCTCTATGACTGTTTTGAATTTTAAACTTACAAAGTGGCATAAAATAACACTTTCTTGAACATCAAATGAGAACTTCAACTTTTGGGTGCATTTGTTTCTAAAAAAAATCATTTTGTCAGTCAAAAGTGCCAAAAGTGTCAAAAAAGTGTTTTCGGCTCTAACTATTACTGGTTTGAAGTTAAAACTGACAACATGAGAAAAAATAAAACTTTCTTGAACATCAAATGAGAACTTCAACTTTTGGGTGCATTTGTTGCTAAAAAAAATCATTTTGTCAGTCAAAAGTACCAAAAGTGTCAAAAAAGCGTTTTCGGCTCTATGACTGTTTTGAATTTTAAACTTACAATGTGGCATAAAATAAATATTTCTTGAACATCAAATGAGAACTTCAACTTTTGGGTGCGTTTTTTGCTAAAAAATCATTTTGTCAGTCAAAAGTGCCAAAAGTGTCAAAAAAGCGTTTTCGGCTCTATGACTGTTTTGAATTTTATACTTACAATGTGGCATAAAATAACACTTTCTTGAACATCAAATGAGAACTTCAACTTTTGGGTGTGTTTTTTGCTAAAAAATCATTTTGTCAGTCAAAAGTGCCAAAAATGTTAAAAAAGCGTTTTCGGCTCTATGACTGTTTTGAATTTTAAACTTACAACGTTGCATAAAATAACACTTTCTTGAACTGCAAATGAGAACTTCAACTTTTGGGTGCATTTGTTTCTAAAAAAAATCATTTTGTCAGTGAAAAGTGCCAAAAGTGTCAAAAAAGTGTTTTCGGCTCTAACTATTACTGGTTTGAAGTTTCAACTGACAGCACGAGAAAAAATAAAACTTTCTTGAACATCAAATGAGAACTTCAACTTTTGGGTGCATTTGTTGCTAAAAAAAATCATTTTGTCAGTCAAAAGTGCCAAAAGTGTCAAAAAAGCGTTTTTTGGCTCTATGACTGTTTTGAATTTTAAACTTACAAAGTGGCATAAAATAACACTTTCTTGAACATCAAATGAGAACTTCAACTTTTGGGTGCATTTGTTTCTAAAAAAAATCATTTTGTCAGTCAAAAGTGCCAAAAGTGTCAAAAAAGCGTTTTCGGCTCTATGCCTGTTTTGAATTTTAAACTTACAATGTTGCATAAAATAACACTTTCTTGAACATCAAATGAGAACTTCAACTTTTGGGTGCGTTTTTTGCTAAAAAATCATTTTGTCAGTCAAAAGTGCCAAAAATGTTAAAAAAGCGTTTTCGGCTCTATGACTGTTTTGAATTTTAAACTTACAACGTTGCATAAAATAACACTTTCTTGAACTGCAAATGAGAACTTCAACTTTTGGGTGCATTTGTTTCTAAAAAAAATCATTTTGTCAGTCAAAAGTGCCAAAAGTGTCAAAAAAGTGTTTTCGGCTCTAACTATTACTGGTTTGAAGTTTCAACTGACAACACGAGAAAAAATAAAACTTTCTTGAACATCAAATGAGAACTTCAACTTTTGGGTGCATTTGTTGCTAAAAAAAATAATTTTGTCAGTCAAAAGTACCAAAAGTGTCAAAAAAGTCTTTTATGCTCAGAGTATGACTGTTTTGAAGATTTAACTTACAACGTGACGAAAAATAACACTTTCTTGAACTGCAAATAAGAACTTCAACTTTTGGGTGGGTTTTTTGCTAAAAAATCATTTTGTCAGTCAAAAGTGCCAAAAATGTCAAAAAAGCGTTTTCGGCTCTAAGTATTACTGGTTTGAAGTTTCAACTGACAACATGAGAAAAACTAAAACTTTCTTGAACTGCAAATAAGAACTTTGACTTTTGGGTGCGTTTTTTGCTAAAAAATCATTTTGTCAGTAAAAAGTGCCAAAAGTGTCAAAAAAGCGTTTTCGGCTCTATGACTGTTTTGAATTTTAAACTTACAAAGTGGCATAAAATAACACTTTCTTGAACATCAAATGAGAACTTCAACTTTTGGGTGCATTTGTTTCTAAAAAAAATCATTTTGTCAGTCAAAAGTGCCAAAAGTGTCAAAAAAGTGTTTTCGGCTCTAACTATTACTGGTTTGAAGTTTCAACTGACAACACGAGAAATAATAAAACTTTCTTGAACATCAAATGAGAACTTCAACTTTTGGGTGCATTTGTTGCTAAAAAAAATCATTTTGTCAGTCAAAAGTACCAAAAGTGTCAAAAAAAGTCTTTTATGCTCAGAGTATGACTGATTTGAAGATTTAACTTACAACGTGACAAAAAATAACACTTTCTTGAACTGCAAATAAGAACTTTGACTTTTGGGTGCGTGTTTTGCTAAAAAATCATTTTGTCAGTCAAAAGTGCCAAAAATGTCAAAAAAGCGTTTTCGGCTCTATGACTGTTTTGAATTTTAAACTTACAACGTTGCATAAAATAACACTTTCTTGAACTGCAAATGAGAACTTCAACTTTTGGGTGCATTTGTTGCTAAAAAAATCATTTTGTCAGTCAAAAGTGCCAAAAGTGTCAAAAAAGTCTTTTATGCTCAGAGTATGACTGTTTTGAAGATTTAACTTACAACGTGACGAAAAATAACACTTTCTTGAACTGCAAATAAGAACTTTGACTTTTGGGTGCGTTTTTTGCTAAAAAATCATTTTGTCAGTCAATAGTGCCAAAAATGTCAAAAAAGCGTTTTCGGCTCTATTACTGTTTTGAATTTTAAACTTACAACGTGGCATAAAATAACACTTTCTTGAACTGCAAATGAGAACTTCAACTTTTTGGTGCATTTGTTGCTAAAAAAATCATTTTGTCAGTCAAAAGTGCCAAAAGTGTCAAAAAAGCGTTTTCGGCTCTAA
This sequence comes from Oryzias latipes, assembly GCF_053564925.1. Taxonomy (NCBI): domain Eukaryota; kingdom Metazoa; phylum Chordata; class Actinopteri; order Beloniformes; family Adrianichthyidae; genus Oryzias; species Oryzias latipes. The sequence goes on from NC_136240.1 coordinate 877,449, forward strand.
CTATTACTGGTTTGAAGTTTCAACTGACAACATGAGAAAAACTAACACTTTCTTGAACTGCAAAATGAGAACTTTATATTTTGTGTCTATTTTTTGCTAAGAAATCATTTTTTCAGTTGAAAGTGCCAAAAGTGTCAAAAAAGTCTTTTATGCTCAGAGTATGACTGTTTTGAATATTTAACTTACGACGTGACGAAAAATAACAATTTCTTGAACATCAAATGAGAACTTCAACTTTTGGGTGCGTTTTTTGCTAAAAAATCATTTTGTCAGTCAAAAGTGCCAAAAGTGTCAAAAAAGCGTTTTCGGCTCTATGACTGTTTTGAATTTTAAACTTAAAATGTGGCATAAAATAACACTTTGTTGAACATCAAATGAGAACTTCAACTTTTGGGTGCATTTGTTTCTAAAAAAAATCATTTTGTCAGTCAAAAGTGCCAAAAGTGTCAAAAAAGCGTTTTCGGCTCTATGACTGTTTTGAATTTTAAACTTACAATGTGGCATAAAATAACACTTTCTTGAACATCAAATTAGAACTTCAACTTTTGGGAGCATTTGTTGCTTAAAAAAAAAATCATTTTGTCAGTCAAAAGTACCAAAAGTGTCAAAAAAGTGTTTTTGGCTCAATGACTGTTTTGAAATTTCAACTGACAACATGAGAAAAACTAACACTTTCTTCAACTGCAAAATGAGAACTTTGAATTTTGTGTCTATTTTTTGCTAAGAAATCATTTTTTCAGTTAAAAGTGCCAAAAGTGTCAAAAAAGTATTTTATGCTCAGAGTATGACTGTTTTGAATATTTAACTTACAACGTGACGAAAAATAACACTTTCTTGAACTGCAAATAAGAACTTTGACTTTTGGGTGCGTTTTTTGCTAAAAAATCATTTTGTCAGTCAAAAGTGCCAAAAGTGTCAAAAAAGCGTTTTCGGCTCTATGACTGTTTTGAATTTTAAACTTACAAAGTGGCATAAAATAACACTTTCTTGAACATCAAATGAGAACTTCAACTTTTGGGTGCATTTGTTTCTAAAAAAATCATTTTGTCAGTCAAAAGTGCCAAAAATGTTAAAAAAGCGTTTTCGGCTCTATGACTGTTTTGAATTTTAAACTTACAACGTTGCATAAAATAACACTTTCTTGAACTGCAAATGAGAACTTCAACTTTTGGGTGCATTTGTTTCTAAAAAAAATCATTTTGTCAGTCAAAAGTGCCAAAAGTGTCAAAAAAGTGTTTTCGGCTCTATGACTGTTTTGAATTTTAAACTTACAATGTGGCATAAAATAACACTTTCTTGAACATCAAATGAGAACTTCAACTTTTGGGTGCGTTTTTTGCTAAAAAATCATTTTGTCAGTCAAAAGTGCCAAAAGTGTCAAGAAAGCGTTTTCGGCTCTATGACTGTTTTGAATTTTAAACTTACAATGTTGCATAAAATAACACTTTCTTGAACATCAAATGAGAACTTCAACTTTTGGGTGCGTTTTTTGCTAAAAAATCATTTTGTCAGTCAAAAGTGCCAAAAATTTTAAAAAAGCGTTTTCGGCTCTATGACTGTTTTGAATTTTAAACTTACAACGTTGCATAAAATAACACTTTCTTGAACATCAAATGAGAACTTCAACTTTTGGGTGCATTTGTTGCTAAAAAAAATCATTTTGTCAGTCAAAAGTACCAAAAGTGTCAAAAAAGTCTTTTATGCTCAGAGTATGACTGTTTTGAAGATTTAACTTACAACGTGACGAAAAATAACACTTTCTTGAACTGCAAATAAGAACTTTGACTTTTGGGTGCGTTTTTTGCTAAAAAATCATTTTGTCAGTCAAAAGTGCCAAAAATGTTAAAAAAGCGTTTTCGGCTCTATGACTGTTTTGAATTTTAAACTTACAACGTTGCATAAAATAACACTTTTTTGAACTGCAAATGAGAACTTCAACTTTTGGGTGCATTTGTTTCTAAAAAAAATCATTTTGTCAGTCAAAAGTGCCTAAAGTGTCAAAAAAGTGTTTTCGGCTCTAACTATTACTGGTTTGAAGTTTCAACTGACAACACGAGAAAAAATAAAACTTTCTTGAACATCAAATGAGAACTTCAACTTTTGGGTGCATTTGTTGCTAAAAAAAATCATTTTGTCAGTCAAAAGTACCAAAAGTGTCAAAAAAAGTCTTTTATGCTCAGAGTATGACTGATTTGAAGATTTAACTTACAACGTGACAAAAAATAACACTTTCTTGAACTGCAAATAAGAACTTTGACTTTTGGGTGCGTTTTTTGCTAAAAAATCATTTTGTCAGTCAAAAGTGCCAAAAATGTCAAAAAAGCGTTTTCGGCTCTATGACTGTTTTGAATTTTAAACTTACAACGTGGCACAAAATAACACTTTCTTGAACATCAAATGAGAACTTCAACTTTTGGGTGCATTTGTTTCTAAAAAAAATCATTTTGTCAGTCAAAAGTGCCAAAAGTGTCAAAAATGTGTTTTCGGCTCTAACTATTACTGGTTTGAAGTTTCAACTGACAACATGAGAAAAAATAAAACTTTCTTGAACATCAAATGAGAACTTCAACTTTTGGGTGCGTTTTTTGCTAAAAAATCATTTTGTCAGTCAAAAGTGCCAAAAGTGTCAAAAAAGCGTTTTCGGCTCTATGACTGTTTTGAATTTTAAACTTACAATGTGGCATAAAATAACACTTTCTTGAACATCAAATGAGAACTTCAACTTTTGGGTGGGTTTTTTGCTAAAAAATCATTTTGTCAGTCAAAAGTGCCAAAAATGTTAAAAAAGCGTTTTCGGCTCTATGACTGTTTTGAATTTTAAACTTACAACGTTGCATAAAATAACACTTTCTTGAACTGCAAATGAGAACTTCAACTTTTGGGTGCATTTGTTTCTAAAAAAAATCATTTTGTCAGTCAAAAGTGCCAAAAGTGTCAAAAAAGTGTTTTCGGCTCTATGACTGTTTTGAATTTTAAACTTACAATGTGGCATAAAATAACACTTTCTTGAACATCAAATGAGAACTTCAACTTTTGGGTGCGTTTTTTGCTAAAAAATCATTTTGTCAGTCAAAAGTGCCAAAAGTGTCAAGAAAGCGTTTTCGGCTCTATGACTGTTTTGAATTTTAAACTTACAAAGTGGCATAAAATAACACTTTCTTGAACATCAAATGAGAACTTCAACTTTTGGGTGCATTTGTTTCTAAAAAAAATCATTTTGTCAGTCAAAAGTGCCAAAAGTGTCAAAAAAGTGTTTTCGGCTCTAACTATTACTGGTTTGAAGTTTCAACTGACAACATGAGAAAAAATAAAACTTTCTTGAACATCAAATGAGAACTTCAACTTTTGGGTGCATTTGTTGCTAAAAAAAAATCATTTTTTAAGTCAAATGTACCAAAAGTGTCAAAAAAGCGTTTTTGGCTCTATGTTTTGAATTTTAAACTTACAACGTTGCATAAAATAACACTTTCTTGAACTGCAAAAAGGAACTTTGACTTTTGGGTGCGTTTTTTGCTAAAAAAATTCATTTTGTCAGTCAAAAGTACCAAAAGTGTCAAAAAAGTCTTTTATGCTCAGAGTATGACTGTTTTGAAGATTTAACTTACAACGTGACGAAAAATAACACTTTCTTGAACTGCAAATAAGAACTTCCACTTTTGGGTGCGTTTTTTGCTAAAAAATCATTTTGTCAGTCAAAAGTGCCAAAAATGTTAAAAAAGCGTTTTCGGCTCTATGACTGTTTTGAATTTTAAACTTACAACGTTGCATAAAATAACACTTTCTTGAACTGCAAATGAGAACTTCAACTTTTGGGTGCATTTGTTTCTAAAAAAAATCATTTTTTCAGTTAAAAGTGCCAAAAGTGTCAAAAAAGTCTTTTATGCTCAGAGTATGACTGTTTTGAATATTTAACTTACAACGTGACGAAAAATAACACTTTCTTGAACATCAAATGAGAACTTCAACTTTTGGGTGCATTTGTTGCTAAAAAAAATCATTTTGTCAGTCAAAAGTACCAAAAGTGTCAAAAAAGCGTTTTTGGCTCTATGACTGTTTTGAATTTTAAACTTACAATGTGGCATAAAATAACACTTTCTTGAACATCAAATGAGAACTTCAACTTTTGGGTGCGTTTTTTGCTAAAAAATCATTTTGTCAGTCAAAAGTGCCAAAAGTGTCAAGAAAGCGTTTTCGGCTCTATGACTGTTTTGAATTTTAAACTTACAAAGTGGCATAAAATAACACTTTCTTGAACATCAAATGAGAACTTCAACTTTTGGGTGCATTTGTTTCTAAAAAAAATCATTTTGTCAGTCAAAAGTGCCAAAAGTGTCAAAAAAGTGTTTTCGGCTCTAACTATTACTGGTTTGAAGTTTCAACTGACAACATGAGGAAAAAATAAAACTTTCTTGAACATCAAATGAGAACTTCAACTTTTGGGTGCATTTGTTGCTAAAAAAAAATCATTTTTTAAGTCAAATGTACCAAAAGTGTCAAAAAAGCGTTTTTGGCTCTATGTTTTGAATTTTAAACTTACAACGTTGCATAAAATAACACTTTCTTGAACTGCAAAAAGGAACTTTGACTTTTGGGTGCGTTTTTTGCTAAAAAAATTCATTTTGTCAGTCAAAAGTACCAAAAGTGTCAAAAAAGTCTTTTATGCTCAGAGTATGACTGTTTTGAAGATTTAACTTACAACGTGACGAAAAATAACACTTTCTTGAACTGCAAATAAGAACTTTGACTTTTGGGTGCGTTTTTTGCTAAAAAATCATTTTGTCAGTCAAAAGTGCCAAAAATGTTAAAAAAGCGTTTTCGGCTCTATGACTGTTTTGAATTTTAAACTTACAACGTTGCATAAAATAACACTTTCTTGAACTGCAAATGAGAACTTCAACTTTTGGGTGCATTTGTTTCTAAAAAAAATCATTTTTTCAGTTAAAAGTGCCAAAAGTGTCAAAAAAGTCTTTTATGCTCAGAGTATGACTGTTTTGAATATTTAACTTACAACGTGACGAAAAATAACACTTTCTTGAACATCAAATGAGAACTTCCACTTTTGGGTGCATTTGTTGCTAAAAAAAATCATTTTGTCAGTCAAAAGTACCAAAAGTGTCAAAAAAGCGTTTTTGGCTCAATGACTGTTTTGAAATTTCAACTGACAACATGAGAAAAACTAACACTTTCTTCAACTGCAAAATGAGAACTTTGAATTTTGTGTCTATTTTTTGCTAAGAAATCATTTTTTCAGTTAAAAGTGCCAAAAGTGTCAAAAAAGTCTTTTATGCTCAGAGTATGACTGTTTTGAATATTTAACTTACAACGTGACGAAAAATAACACTTTCTTGAACTGCAAATAAGAACTTTGACTTTTGGGTGCGTTTTTGCTAAAAAATCATTTTGTCAGTCAAAAGTGCCAAAAGCGTCAAAAAAGCGTTTTCGGCTCTATGACTGTTTTGAATTTTAAACTTACAAAGTGGCATAAAATAACACTTTCTTGAACATCAAATGAGAACTTCAACTTTTGGGTGCATTTGTTTCTAAAAAAAATCATTTTGTCAGTCAAAAGTGCCAAAAGTGTCAAAAAAGTGTTTTCGGCTCTAACTATTACTGGTTTGAAGTTTCAACTGACAACACGAGAAAAAATAAAACTTTCTTGAACATCAAATGAGAACTTCAACTTTTGGGTGCATTTGTTTCTAAAAAAAATCATTTTGTCAGTCAAAAGTACCAAAAGTGTCAAAAAAGCGTTTTCGGCTCTAACTATTACTGGTTTGAAGTTTCAACTGACAACATGAGAAAAACTAACACTTTCTTCAACTGCAAAATGAGAACTTTATATTTTGTGTCTATTTTTTGCTAAGAAATCATTTTTTCAGTTAAAAGTGCCAAAAGTGTCAAAAAAGTCTTTTATGCTCAGAGTATGACTGTTTTGAATATTTAACTTACAACGTGACGAAAAATAACACTTTCTTGAACTGCAAATAAGAACTTTGACTTTTGGGTGCGTTTTTTGTTAAAAAATCATTTTGTCAGTCAAAAGTGCCAAAAATGTCAAAAAAGCGTTTTCGGCTCTAAGTATTACTGGTTTGAAGTTTCAACTGACAACATGAGAAAAACTAAAACTTTCTTGAACATCAAATGAGAACTTCAACTTTTGGGTGCATTTGTTTCTAAAAAAAATCATTTTGTAAGTCAAAAGTGCCAAAAGTGTCAAAAAAGCGTTTTCGGCTCTATGACTGTTTTGAATTTTAAACTTAAAATGTGGCATAAAATAACACTTTGTTGAACATCAAATGAGAACTTCAACTTTTGGGTGCATTTGTTTCTAAAAAAAATCATTTTGTCAGTCAAAAGTGCCAAAAGTGTCAAAAAAGCGTTTTCGGCTCTATGACTGTTTTGAATTTTAAACTTACAATGTTGCATAAAATAACACTTTCTTGATTATCAAATGAGAACTTCAACTTTTGGGTGCGTTTTTTGCTAAAAAATCATTTTGTCAGTCAAAAGTGCCAAAAGTGTCAAAAAAAGCGTTTTCGGCTCTATGACTGTTTTGAATTTTAAACTTACAATGTGGCATAAAATAACACTTTCTTGAACATCAAATTAGAACTTCAACTTTTGGGAGCATTTGTTGCTTAAAAAAAAATCATTTTGTCAGTCAAAAGTACCAAAAGTGTCAAAAAAGTGTTTTTGGCTCAATGACTGTTTTGAAATTTCAACTGACAACATGAGAAAAACTAACACTTTCTTCAACTGCAAAATGAGAACTTTGAATTTTGTGTCTATTTTTTGCTAAGAAATCATTTTTTCAGTTAAAAGTGCCAAAAGTGTCAAAAAAGTATTTTATGCTCAGAGTATGACTGTTTTGAATATTTAACTTACAACGTGACGAAAAATAACACTTTCTTGAACTGCAAATAAGAACTTTGACTTTTGGGTGCGTTTTTTGCTAAAAAATCATTTTGTCAGTCAAAAGTGCCAAAAGTGTCAAAAAAGCGTTTTCGGCTCTATGACTGTTTTGAATTTTAAACTTACAAAGTGGCATAAAATAACACTTTCTTGAACATCAAATGAGAACTTCAACTTTTGGGTGCATTTGTTTCTAAAAAAATCATTTTGTCAGTCAAAAGTGCCAAAAGTGTCAAAAAAGTGTTTTCGGCTCTAACTATTACTGGTTTGAAGTTTCAACTGACAACACGAGAAAAAATAAAACTTTCTTGAACATCAAATGAGAACTTCCACTTTTGGGTGCATTTGTTGCTAAAAAAAATCATTTTGTCAGTCAAAAGTACCAAAAGTGTCAAAAAAGCGTTTTCGGCTCTAACTATTACTGGTTTGAAGTTTCAACTGACAACATGAGAAAAACTAACACTTTCTTGAACTGCAAAATGAGAACTTTATATTTTGTGTCTATTTTTTGCTAAGAAATCATTTTTTCAGATAAAAGTGCCAAAAGTGTCAAAAAAGTCTTTTATGCTCAGAGTATGACTGTTTTGAATATTTAACTTACAACGTGACGAAAAATAACACTTTCTTGAACTGCAAATAAGAACTTTGACTTTTGGGTGCGTTTTTTGTTAAAAAATCATTTTGTCAGTCAAAAGTGCCAAAAATGTCAAAAAAGCGTTTTCGGCTCTAAGTATTACTGGTTTGAAGTTTCAACTGACAACATGAGAAAAACTAAAACTTTCTTGAACTGCAAATAAGAACTTTGACTTTTGGGTGCGTTTTTTGCTAAAAAATCATTTTGTCAGTAAAAAGTGCCAAAAGTGTCAAAAAAGCATTTTCGGCTCTATGACTGTTTTGAATTTTAAACTTACAAAGTGGCATAAAATAACACTTTCTTGAACATCAAATGAGAACTTCAACTTTTGGGTGCATTTGTTTCTAAAAAAAATCATTTTGTCAGTCAAAAGTGCCAAAAGTGTCAAAAAAGCGTTTTCGGCTCTATGACTGTTTTGAATTTTAAACTTACAATGTGGCATAAAATAACACTTTGTTGAACATCAAATGAGAACTTCAACTTTTGGGTGCATTTGTTTCTAAAAAAAATCATTTTGTCAGTCAAAAGTGCCAAAAGTGTCAAAAAAGCGTTTTCGGCTCTATGACTGTTTTGAATTTTAAACTTACAATGTTGCATAAAATAACACTTTCTTAATTATCAAATGAGAACTTCAACTTTTGGGTGCGTTTTTTGCTAAAAAATCATTTTGTCAGTCAAAAGTGCCAAAAGTGTCAAAAAAGCATTTTCGGCTCTATGACTGTTTTGAATTTTAAACTTACAATGTGGCATAAAATAACACTTTCTTGAACATCAAATTAGAACTTCAACTTTTGGGAGCATTTGTTGCTTAAAAAAAAATCATTTTGTCAGTCAAAAGTACCAAAAGTGTCAAAAAAGCGTTTTTGGCTCAATGACTGTTTTGAAATTTCAACTGACAACATGAGAAAAACTAACACTTTCTTCAACTGCAAAATGAGAACTTTGAATTTTGTGTCTATTTTTTGCTAAGAAATAATTTTTTCAGTTAAAAGTGCCAAAAGTGTCAAAAAAGTCTTTTATGCTCAGAGTATGACTGTTTTGAATATTTAACTTACAACGTGACGAAAAATAACACTTTCTTGAACTGCAAATAAGAACTTTGACTTTTGGGTGCGTTTTTTGCTAAAAAATCATTTTGTCAGTCAAAAGTGCCAAAAGTGTCAAAAAAGCGTTTTCGGCTCTATGACTGTTTTGAATTTTAAACTTACAAAGTGGCATAAAATAACACTTTCTTGAACATCAAATGAGAACTTCGACTTTTGGGTGCATTTGTTTCTAAAAAAAATCATTTTGTCAGTCAAAAGTGTCAAAAAAGTGTTTTCGGCTCTAACTATTACTGGTTTGAAGTTTCAACTGACAACATGAGAAAAAATAAAACTTTCTTGAACATCAAATGAGAACGTCAACTTTTGGGTGCATTTGTTGCTAAAAAAAATCATTTTGTCAGTCAAAAGTGCCAAAAGTGTCAAAAAAGCGTTTTCGGCTCTAACTATTACTGGTTTGAAGTTTCAACTGACAACATGAGAAAAAGTAACACTTTCTTGAACTGCAAAATGAGAACTTCGAATTTTGTGTCTATTTTTTGCTAAGAAATCATTTTTTCAGTTAAAAGTGCCAAAAGTGTCAAAAAAGTCTTTTATGCTCAGAGTATGACTGTTTGAATATTTAACTTACAACGTGACGAAAAATAACACTTTCTTGAACTGCAAATAAGAACTTCAACTTTTGGGTGCGTTTTTTGCTAAAAAATCATTTTGTCAGTCAAAAGTGCCAAAAATGTTAAAAAAGCGTTTTCGGCTGTATGACTGTTTTGAATTTTAAACTTACAACGTTGCATAAAATAACACTTTCTTGAACTGCAAATGAGAACTTCAACTTTTGGGTGCATTTGTTTAAAAAAAAAATCATTTTGTCAGTCAAAAGTGCCTAAAGTGTCAAAAAAGTGTTTTCGGCTCTAACTATTACTGGTTTGAAGTTTCAACTGACAACACGAGAAAAAATAAAACTTTGTTGAACATCAAATGAGAACTTCAACTTTTGGGTGCATTTGTTGCTAAAAAAAATCATTTTGTCAGTCAAAAGTACCAAAAGTGTCAAAAAAGCGTTTCCGGCTCTAACTATTACTGGTTTGAAGTTTCAACTGACAACATGAGAAAAAATAAAACTTTCTTGAACATCAAATGAGAACTTTATATTTTGTGTCTATTTTTTGCTAAGAAATCATTTTTTCAGTTAAAAGTGCCAAAAGTGTCAAAAAAGTCTTTTATGCTCAGAGTATGACTGTTTTGAATATTTAACTTACAACGTGACGAAAAATAACACTTTCTTGAACAGCAAATAAGAACTTTGACTTTTGGGTGCATTTGTTGTTAAAAAATCATTTTGTCAGTCAATAGTGCCAAAAGTGTCAAAAAAGCGTTTTTGGCTCTGAGTATGACTGTTTTGAATTTTAAACTTACAACGTGACGAAAAATGACACTTTCTTGAACTGCAAATGAAAACTTAAACTTTTGGGTGCATTTGTTGCTAAAAAATCATTTTGTCAGTCAAAGGTGCCAATAGTGTCAAAAAAGCGTTTTCGGCTCTAAGTATTATTGGTTTTAAGTTTCAAATGACAACGTGACAAAAGCTAACACTTTCCTAAACTGCAAATGAGAACTCCGACTTTTGAGCCTATTTCTTGCCGAGAAATCATTTTTTGAGTCAAAAGGGCCAATAGTGTCAAAAAAGCGTTTTTGGCTGTATGACTGTTTTGAATTTTAAATTTACAATGTTGCATAAAATAACACTTTATTGAACTGAGTGGTTAGGTGAACCAAGTGGAATTTCTTTTCAGCTTCTAAGTGGAGAAGTCCAAACTGTTCTATTTGGAGCTGAAAACGCTTTTATGACACGTTTGAATGAAAAACTGATTTTCGTTGCCAAAATGCACTCAAACGTCAAAGTTCTCATCTGCACTTGAAGAACGTGTTATTTCTTGTCACCTAGTAAGTGGAGAAGTCCAAACAGTGCTGTTTTGAGCTGAAAACGCTTTTTTGACACTTTTGAATGAAAAACTGATTTTTATGTACAATATGCTCTCAAAAGTGCAGCACGTGTTATATATTATCACCAAGTAAGTGGAGAAGACCAAACAGTGCTTTCTAGAGCTGAAAACGCTATGTTGACACTTTTAATAAAAAACTAATTTTTTATGCACAATATGCTCTCAAAAGTGAAGAAAGTGTCATTTCTTGTCAGCAAGTAAGTGGAGAAGTCCAAACTGTGCTATTTGGACCTGAAAACGCTATGTTGACACTTTTTAATGAAAAAGTGATTTTCATGTACAACATGCACTCAAAAGTGAAGCAAGTGTTATTTCTTGTCACCTAGTAAGTGGAGAAGTCCAAACAGTGCTGTTTTGAGCTGAAAACGCTTTAATGACACTTTTAAATGAAAAACTGATTTTTATGTACAATTTGCTCTCAAAAGTGCAGAACGTATTATATATTGCCCCCAAGTAAGTGGAGAAGACCAAACAGTGCTTTCTATAGCTGAAAACGCTATTTTGACACTTTTAATAAAAAACTGAATTTTTATGTACAATATGCTCTCAAAAGTGAAGAAAGTGTCATTTCTTGTCAGCACGTAAGTGGAGAAGTCCAAACTGTGCTATTTGGACCTGAAAACGCTATTTTGACACTTTTGAATGAAAAACTGATTTTTGTGTACAATATGCTCTCTAAAGTGAAGAAAGTGTTATTTTGTGTCAGCTTCTAAGTGGAGAAGAGCAAACAGTGCTTTCTAGAACTGAAAACGCTATTTTGAAACTTTTGAATTAAAATTTGATTTTTATGTACAATATGCTCTCAAAAGTGCAGAACGTATTATATATTGTCCCCAAGTAAGTGGAGAATAGCAAACAGTGCTTTCTAGAGCTGAAAACGCTATTTTGACACTTTTGAATGAAAAACTGATTTTTATGTACAACATGCTCTCAAAAGTGCAGAACGTATTATATTTTGTCCCCAAGTAAGTGGAGAATAGCAAACAGTGCTTTCTAGAGCTGAAAACGCTATTTTGACACTTTTGAATGAGGAACTTGTTTTTATGTACAATATGCACTCAAAAGGGAAGCAAGTGTCATTTCTTGTCACCTAGTAAGTGGAGAATTCCAAACTGTGCTATTTGGAGCTGAAAACGCTCTTTTGACACTTTTGAATGAAAAACTGATTTTTATGTACAACATGCTCTCAAAAGTGCAGAACGTATTATATATTGTCCCCAAGTAAGTGGAGAATAGCAAACAGTGCTTTCTAGAGCTGAAAACGCTATTTTGACACTTTTGAATGAAAAACTGATTTCTATATACAACATGCACTCAAAAGTCAAGCAAGTGTCATTTCTTGTCACCTCGTAAGTGGAGAAGTCCAAACAGTGCTTTTTAGAGCTGAAAACGCTATTTTGACGCTGTTGAATGAAAAACTGATTTTTATGTACAATATGCTCTCAAAAGTGCAGAACGTATTATATATTGTCACCAAGTAAGTGCTTGGTGCTTTCTAGAGCTGAAAACGCTATTTTGACACTTTTGAATGAGGAACTTGTTTTTATGTACAATATGCACTCAAAAGTGAAGCAAGTGTCATTTCTTGTCACCAAGTAAGTGGAGAAGTCCAAACTGTGCTATTTGGAGCTCAAAACGCTTTTTTGACACTTTTGAATGAAAAAATGATTTTTGTGTACAATATGCTCTCTAAAGTGAAGAAAGTGTTATTTTGTGTCAGCTTCTAAGTGGAGAAGAGCAAACAGTGCTTTCTAGATCTGAAAACGCTATTTTGACACTTTTGAATTAAAATTTGATTTTTATGTACAATATGCTCTCAAAAGTGCAGAACGTATTATATATTGTCCCCAAGTAAGTGGAGAATAGCAAACAGTGCTTTCTAGAGCTAAAAACGCTTTTTTGACACTTTTGAATGAAAAACTAATTTTTATGTACAACATGCTCTCAAAAGTGCAGAACGTATTATATATTGTCCCCAAGTAAGTGGAGAATAGCAAACAGTGCTTTCTAGAGCTGAAAACGCTATTTTGACACTTTTGAATGAGGAACTTGTTTTTATGTACAATATGCACTCAAAAGTGAAGCAAGTGTCATTTCTTGTCACCTAGTAAGTGGAGAAGTCAGAACAGTGCTGTTTTGAGCTGAAAACGCTATTTTGACACTTTTGAATGAAAAACAGATTTCTATGTACAATATGCACTCAAAAGTGAAGCAAGTGTCATTTCTTGTCACCTAGTAAGCGGAGAAGTCCAAACTGTGCTATTTGGAGCTGAAAACGCTATTTTGACACTTTTGAATGAAAAACTGATTTTTATGTACAACATGCTCTCAAAAGTGCAGAACGTATTATATATTGTCCCCAAGTAAGTGGAGAATAGCAAACAGTGCTTTCTAGAGCTGAAAATGCTATTTTGACACTTTTGAATGAAAAACTGATTTCTATGTACAACATGCACTCAAAAGTGAAGCAAGTGTCATTTCTTGTCACCTCGTAAGTGGAAAAGTCCAAACTGTGCTATTTGGAGCTCAAAACGCTTTTTTGACACTTTTGAATGAAAAACTGATTTTTATGTACAATATGCTCTCAAAAGTGCAGAACGTATTATATATTGTCACCAAGTAAGTGCTTGGTGCTTTCTGGACCTGAAAACGCTATTTTGACACTTTTGAATGAAATACTTATTTTATGTACAATATGCACTCAAAAGTGAAGCAAGTGTCATTTCTTGTCACCTAGTAAGTGGAGAAGTCCAAACTGTGCTATTTGGAGCTCAAAACGCTTTTTTGACACTTTTAAATGAAAAACTGATTTTTATGTACAATATGCTCACAAAAGTGCAGAACGTATTATATATTGTCCCCAAGTAAGTGGAGAAGACCAAACAGTGCTTTCTAGAGCTGAAAACGCTATTTTGACACTTTTAATAAAAAACTGATTTTTTATGTACAATATGCTCTCAAAAGTAAAGCAAGTGTCATTTCTTGTCACCCCGTAAGTGGAGAAGTCCAAACAGTGCTTTTTAGAGCTGAAAACGCTATTTTGACACTGTTGAATGAAAAACAGATTTTTATGTACAATATGCTCTCAAAAGTGCAGAACGTATTATATATTGTCACCAAGTAAGTGCTTGGTGCTTTCTAGAGCTGAAAACGCTATTTTGACACTTTTGAATGATATACTTATTTTATGTACAATATGCACTCAAAAGTGAAGCAAGTGTCATTTCTTGTCACCTCGTAAGTGGAGAAGTCCAAACTGTGCTATTTGGAGCTCAAAACGCTTTTTTGACACTTTTGAATGAAAAACTGATTTTTATGTACAATATGCTCTCAAAAGTGCAGAACGTATTATATATTGTCCCCAAGTAAGTGGAGAAGACCAAACAGTGCTTTCTAGAGCTGAAAACGCTATTTTGACACTTCTAATAAAAAACTGATTTTTTATGTACAATATGCTCTCAAAAGTAAAGCAAGTGTCATTTCTTGTCACCTCGTAAGTGGAGAAGTCCAAACTGTGCTATTTGGAGCTCAAAACGCTTTTTTGACACTTTTGAATGAAAAACTGATTTTTATGTACAATATGCTCTCAAAAGTGCAGAACGTATTATATATTGTCCCCAAGTAAGTGGAGAAGTCCAAACAGTGCTTTTTAGAGCTGAAAACGCTATTTTGACACTGTTGAATGAAAAACTGATTTTTTTGTACAATATGCTCTCAAAAGTGCAGAACGTCTTATATATTGTCACCTAGTAAGTGGAGAACAGCAAACAGTGCTTTCTAGAGCTGAAAACGCTTTTATGACACTTTTGAATGAAAAACTGATTTTTTTGTACAATATGCTCTCTAAAGTGAAGGAAGTGTTACTTCTTGTCACCAAGTAAGTGGAGAAGTCCAAACAGTGCTTTTTAGAACTGAAAACGCTATTTTGACACTGTTGAATGAAGATCTGATTTTTAAGTACAATATGCTCTCAAAAGTGCAGAACGTGTTATATATTATCACTTAGTAAGTGGAAAAGTCCAAACAGTGCTGTTTAGAGCAAGAAACACTTCTTTGACACTTTTGAATGAAAAAACTGTTTTTTGTGGCCAAAATGCACTCAAAAGTCAAAGTTCTCATTTGCAGTTCAAGAAAATGTTATTTCTTGTCACGTTGTAAGTTGAAAATTCAAAACAGTCATACTCTGAGCAGAAAACGCTTGTTTGACAGTTTTGGCACTTTTGACTGACAAAATGATTTTTCTAGCAAAAACTGCACCCAAAATTCAAAGTTCTGATTTGCAGTTCAAGAAAGTGTTATTTTATCCACATGGTAAGTTGAAAATTCCAAAAAGTCATATTCAGAGCCAAAAATGCTTTTTTGACACTTTTGGCACTTTTGACTGACCAAATGATTTTTTAGCAAAAAATGCACCCAAAATTCAAAGTTATTATTTGCAGTTCAAGAAAGTGTTATTTTATCCACATTGTAAGTTGAAAATTCAAAACAGTCATACTCAGAACCAAAAACGCTTTTTTGACACTTTTGACTGACAAAATGATTTTTTAGAAAAAAATGCACCCAAAAGTTAAAGTTCTCATTTGCAGTTCAAGAACGTGTTATTTTATCCACATGGTAAGTTGAAAATTCAAAACAGTCATACTCTGAGCAGAAAACGCTTGTTTGACAGTTTTGGCACTTTTGACTGACAAAATGATTTTTCTAGCAAAAACTGCACCCAAAAGTTAAAGTTCGCATTTGCAGTTCAAGAAAGTGTTATTTTTATCACGTAGTAAGTTGAAAATTCAAAACAGTCATACTCGGAGCCAAAAATGCTTTTTTGACACTTTTTGCACTTTTGACTGAAAAAATGATTTTTAGCAAAAAATAAACTGAAAAGTCAAAGTTCTCATTTGCAGTTCAAGAAAGTGTTATTTTATCCACATTGTAAGTTGAAAATTCAAAAAAGTCATCTTCAGAGCCAAAAACGCTTTTTTGACACTTTTGGCACTTTTGACTGACAAAATGATTTTTTAGCACAAAATCCACTCAAAGTCAAAGTTTTCGTTAGCAGTTCAAGAAAGTGTTATTTTTATCACGTTGTAAGTTGAAAATTCAAAACAGTCATACTCAGAGCCAAAAACGCTTTTTTGACACTTTTGGCACTTTTGACTGAAAAAATGATTTTTTAGCAAAAAATGCACCCAAAAGTTAAAGTTCTCATTTGCAGTTCAAGAAAGTGTTATTTCTTGTCACGTTGTAAGTTGAAAATTCAAAACAGTCATACTCTGAGCAGAAAACGCTTGTTTGACAGTTTTGGCACTTTTGACTGACAAAATGATTTTTCTAGCAAAAACTGCACTCAAAATTCAAAGTTCTCATTTGCAGTTCAAGAAAGTGTTATTTTTATCACATAGTAAGTTGAAAATTCAAAAAAGTCATATTCAGAGCCAAAAACGCTTTTTTGACACTTTTGGCACTTTTGACTGACAAAATGATTTTTTAGCACAAAATCCACTCAAAAGGCAAAGTTTTCGTTTGCAGTTCAAGAAAGTGTTATTTTATCACGTTGTAAGTTGAAAATTCAAAACAGTCATACTCAGAGCCAAAAACGCTTTTTTGACACTTTTGGCATTTTTGACTGACAAAATGATTTTTAAGCACAAAATCCACTCAAAAGGCAAAGTTTTCGTTTGCAGTTCAAGAAAGTGTTATTTTTATCACGTTGTAAGTTGAAAATTCAAAACAGTCATACTCTGAGCCAAAAACGCTTTTTTGACACTTTTGGCACTTTTGACTGACAAAATGATTTTTCTAGCAAAAACTGCACCCAAAATTCAAAGTTCTCATTTGCAGTTCAAGAAAGTGTTATTTTTATCACATAGTAAGTTGAAAATTCAAAACAGTCATACTCGGAGCCAAAAATGCTTTTTTGACACTTTTTGCACTTTTGACCGACAAAATGATTTTTAGCAAAAAATAAACTGAAAAGTCAAAGTTCTCATTTGCAGTTCAAGAAAGTGTTATTTTATCCACATTGTAAGTTGACAATTCAAAAAAGTCATATTCAGAGCCAAAAACGCTTTTTTGACACTTTTGGCACTTTTGACTGACAAAATGATTTTTTAGCACAAAATCCACTCAAAAGGCAAAGTTTTCGTTTGCAGTTCAAGAAAGTGTTATTTTTATCACGTTGTAAGTTGAAAATTCAAAACAGTCATACTCAGAGCCAAAAACGCTTTTTTGACACTTTAGGCATTTTTGACTGACAAAATGATTTTTAGGCACAAAATCCACTCAAAAGTCAAAGTTCTCATTTGCAGTTCAAGAAAGTGTTATTTTTATCACGTTGTAAGTTGAAAATTCAAAACAGTCATACTCTGAGCCAAAAACGCTTTTTTGACACTTTTGGCAATTTTGACTGACAAAATGATTTTTCTAGCAAAAACTGCACCCAAAATTCAAAGTTCTCATTTGCAGTTCAAGAAAGAATTATTTTATCCACATTGTAAGTTGAAAATTCAAAAAAGTCATATTCAGAGCCAAAAACGCTTTTTTGACACTTTTGGCACTTTTGACTGACAAAATGATTTTTTAGCAAAAAATGCACCCAAAATTCAAAGTTCTCATTTGCAGTGCAAGAAAGTATTATTTTATCAACATTGTAAGTTGAAAATTCAAAACAGTCATACTCAGAGCCAAAAACGCTTTTTTGACACTTGGCACTTTTGACTGACAAAATGATTTTTTAGCAGAAAATGCACTCAAAAGTTAAAGTTCTCATTTGCAGTTCAAGAAAGTGTTATTTTTTGTCACGTTGTAAGTTGAAAATGCAAAACAGTCATATTCAGAGCCAAAAACGCTTTTTTGACACTTTTGACTGACAAAATGATTTTTTAGCAAAAAATGCACCCAAAAGTTAAAGTTCTCATTTGCAGTTCAAAAAAGTGTTATTTTTTGTCACGTTGTAAGTTGAAAATTCAAAACAGTCATACTCTGAGCAGAAAACGCTTTTTTGACAGTTTTGGCACTTTTGACTGACCAAATGATTTTTCTAGCAAAAACTGCACCCAAAATTCAAAGTTCTGATTTGCAGTTCAAGAAAGTGTTATTTTATCCACATTGTAAGTTGAAAATTCAAAAAAGTCATATTCAGAGCCAAAAACATTTTTTTGACACTTTCGGCACTTTTGACTGACAAAATGATTTTTTAGCAAAAAATGCACCCAAAAGTTAAAGTTCTCATTTGCAGTTCAAAAAAGTGTTATTTTTTGTCACGTTGTCAGTTGAAAATTCAAAACAGTCATACTCAGAGCCAAAAACGCTTTTTTGACAGTTTTGGCACTTTTGACTGACAAAATGATTTTTTAGCAAAAAATGCTCCCAAAAGTCAAAGTTATTATTTGCAGTTCAAGAAAGTGTTATTTTATCCACATTGTAAGTTGAAAATTCAAAACAGTCATACTCAGAACCAAAAACGCTTTTTTGACACTTTTGACTGACAAAATGATTTTTTAGAAAAAAATGCACCCAAAAGTTAAAGTTCTCATTTGCAGTTCAAGAAAGTGTTATTTCTTGTCACGTTGTAAGTTGAAATTTCAAAACAGTCATACTCTGAGCCAAAAACGCTTGTTTGACAGTTTTGGCACTTTTGACTGACAAAATGATTTTTCTAGCAAAAACTGCACTCAAAATTCAAAGTTCTCATTTGCAGTTCAAGAAAGTGTTATTTTTATCACATAGTAAGTTGAAAATTCAAAAAAGTCATATTCAGAGCCAAAAACGCTTTTTTGACACTTTTGGCACTTTTGACTGACAAAATGATTTTTTAGCACAAAATCCACTCAAAAGGCAAAGTTTTCGTTTGCAGTTCAAGAAAGTGTTATTTTATCACGTTGTAAGTTGAAAATTCAAAACAGTCATACTCAGAGCCAAAAAAAAGGTTTTTTGACACTTTTGGCATTTTTGACTGACAAAATGATTTTTAAGCACAAAATCCACTCAAAAGGCAAAGTTTTCGTTTGCAGTTCAAGAAAGTGTTATTTTTATCACGTTGTAAGTTGAAAATTCAAAACAGTCATACTCTGAGCCAAAAACGCTTTTTTGACACTTTTGGCACTTTTGACTGACAAAATGATTTTTCTAGCAAAAACTGCACCCAAAATTCAAAGTTCTCATTTGCAGTTCAAGAAAGTGTTATTTTTATCACATAGTAAGTTGAAAATTCAAAACAGTCATACTCGGAGCCAAAAATGCTTTTTTGACACTTTTTGCACTTTTGACCGACAAAATGATTTTTAGCAAAAAATAAACTGAAAAGTCAAAGTTCTCATTTGCAGTTCAAGAAAGTGTTATTTTATCCACATTGTAAGTTGACAATTCAAAAAAGTCATATTCAGAGCCAAAAACGCTTTTTTGACACTTTTGGCACTTTTGACTGACAAAATGATTTTTTAGCACAAAATCCACTCAAAAGGCAAAGTTTTCGTTTGCAGTTCAAGAAAGTGTTATTTTTATCACGTTGTAAGTTGAAAATTCAAAACAGTCATACTCAGAGCCAAAAACGCTTTTTTGACACTTTAGGCATTTTTGACTGACAAAATGATTTTTAGGCACAAAATCCACTCAAAAGTCAAAGTTCTCATTTGCAGTTCAAGAAAGTGTTATTTTTATCACGTTGTAAGTTGAAAATTCAAAACAGTCATACTCTGAGCCAAAAACGCTTTTTTGACACTTTTGGCAATTTTGACTGACAAAATGATTTTTCTAGCAAAAACTGCACCCAAAATTCAAAGTTCTCATTTGCAGTTCAAGAAAGAATTATTTTATCCACATTGTAAGTTGAAAATTCAAAAAAGTCATATTCAGAGCCAAAAACGCTTTTTTGACACTTTTGGCACTTTTGACTGACAAAATGATTTTTTAGCAAAAAATGCACCCAAAATTCAAAGTTCTCATTTGCAGTGCAAGAAAGTATTATTTTATCAACATTGTAAGTTGAAAATTCAAAACAGTCATACTCAGAGCCAAAAACGCTTTTTTGACACTTGGCACTTTTGACTGACAAAATGATTTTTTAGCAGAAAATGCACTCAAAAGTTAAAGTTCTCATTTGCAGTTCAAGAAAGTGTTATTTTTTGTCACGTTGTAAGTTGAAAATGCAAAACAGTCATATTCAGAGCCAAAAACGCTTTTTTGACACTTTTGACTGACAAAATGATTTTTTAGCAAAAAATGCACCCAAAAGTTAAAGTTCTCATTTGCAGTTCAAAAAAGTGTTATTTTTTGTCACGTTGTAAGTTGAAAATTCAAAACAGTCATACTCTGAGCAGAAAAAGGCTTTTTTGACAGTTTTGGCACTTTTGACTGACCAAATGATTTTTCTAGCAAAAACTGCACCCAAAATTCAAAGTTCTGATTTGCAGTTCAAGAAAGTGTTATTTTATCCACATTGTAAGTTGAAAATTCAAAAAAGTCATATTCAGAGCCAAAAACATTTTTTTGACACTTTCGGCACTTTTGACTGACAAAATGATTTTTTTAGCAAAAAATGCACCCAAAAGTTAAAGTTCTCATTTGCAGTTCAAAAAAGTGTTATTTTTTGTCACGTTGTCAGTTGAAAATTCAAAACAGTCATACTCAGAGCCAAAAACGCTTTTTTGACAGTTTTGGCACTTTTGACTGACAAAATGATTTTTTAGCAAAAAATGCTCCCAAAAGTCAAAGTTATTATTTGCAGTTCAAGAAAGTGTTATTTTATCCACATTGTAAGTTGAAAATTCAAAACAGTCATACTCAGAACCAAAAACGCTTTTTTGACACTTTTGACTGACAAAATGATTTTTTAGAAAAAAATGCACCCAAAAGTTAAAGTTCTCATTTGCAGTTCAAGAAAGTGTTATTTCTTGTCACGTTGTAAGTTGAAATTTCAAAACAGTCATACTCTGAGCCAAAAACGCTTTTTTGACACTTTTGACTGACAAAATGATTTTTTTGCAAGAAAGTACACCCAAAGTCAAAGTTCTCATTTGCAGTTCAAGAAAGTGTTATTTTTTGTCATGTTGTAAGTTGAAAATTCAAAACAGTCATACTCTGAGCAGAAAACGCTTTTTTGACACTTTTGACTGACAAAATTATTTTTAAGCACAAAATGTACCCAAAAGTCAAAGTTCTCATTTGCAGTTCAACAAAGTATTATTTTTGTCACGTTGTAAGTTGAAAATTCAAAACAGTCATACTCTGAGCAGAAAACGCTTTTTTGACACTTTTGACTGACAAAATTATTTTTAAGCACAAAATCCACCCAAAAGTCAAAGTTCTCAGTTGCAGTTCAAGAAAGTATTATTTTTTGTCACGTTGTAAGTTGAAAATTCAAAACAGTCATACTCTGAGCAGAAAACGCTTTTTTGACACTTTTGAATGACAAAATGATTTTTAAGCACAAAATCCACCCAAAAGTCAAAGTTCTCATTTGCAGTTCAAGGAAGTGTTATTTTTTGTCATGTTGTAATTTGAAAATTCAAAACAGTCATACTCTGAGCAGAAAACGCTTTTTTGACACTTTTGACTGACAAAATTATTTTTAAGCACAAAATCCACCCAAAAGTCAAAGTTCTCATTTGCAGTTCAAGAAAGTGTTATTTTTTGTCACGTTGTAAGTTGAAAATTCAAAACAGTCATACTCTGAGCAGAAAACACTTTTTTGACACTTTTGGCACTTTTGACTGACAAAATGATTTTTTTGGAAAAAATGCACCAAAAAGTCAAAGTTCTCAGTTGCAGTTCAAGAAAGTGTTATTTTTTGTCATGTTGTAAGTTGAAAATTCAAAACAGTCATACTCTGAGCAGAAAACGCTTTTTTGACACTTTTGACTGACAAAATTATTTTTAAGCACAAAATCCACCCAAAAGTCAAAGTTCTCATTTGCAGTTCAAGAAAGTATTATTTTTTGTCACGTTGTAAGTTGAAAATTCAAAACAGTCATACTCTGAGCAGAAAACACTTTTTTGACACTTTTGGCACTTTTGACTGACAAAATGATTTTTTTGGAAAAAATGCAACCAAAAGTCAAAGTTCTCATTTGCAGTTCAAGAAAGTGTTATTTTTTGTCACTTTGTAAGTTGAAAATTCAAAACAGTCATACTCTGAGCAGAAAACGCTTTTTTGACACTTTTGACTGACAAAATTATTTTTAAGCACAAAATCCCCCCAAAAGTCAAAGTTCTCATTTTCAGTTCAAGAAAGTGTTATTTTTTGTCACGTAGTAAGTTGAAAATTCAAAACAGTCATACTCTGAGCAGAAAACCCTTTTTTTGACACTTTTGACACTTTTGACTGACAAAATGATTTTTAAGCACAAAATCCACTCAAAAGTCAAAGTTCTCATTTGCAGTTCAAGAAAGTGTTCTTTTTGTCACGTTGTAAGTTGAAAATTCAAAACAGTCATACTCTGAGCAGAAAACACTTTTTTGACACTTTTGGCACTTTTGACTGACAAAATGATTTTTTTGGAAAAAATGCACCCAAAAGACAAAGTTCTCATTTGCAGTTCAAGGAAGTGTTATTTTTTGTCATGTTGTAAGTTGAAAATTCAAAACAGTCGTACTCTGAGCAGAAAACGCTTTTTTGACACTTTTGACTGACAAAATTATTTTTAAGCACAAAATCCACCCAAAAGTCAAAGTTCTCATTTGCAGTTCAAGAAAGTGTTATTTTTTGTCACGTTGTAAGTTGAAAATTCAAAACAGTCATACTCTGAGCAGAAAACGCTTTTTTGACACTTTTGACTGACAAAATTATTTTTAAGCACAAAATCCCCCCAAAAGTCAAAGTTCTCATTTTCAGTTCAAGAAAGTGTTATTTTTTGTCACGTAGTAAGTTGAAAATTCAAAACATTCATACTCTGAGCAGAAAACGCTTTTTTTGACACTTTTGGCACTTTTGACTGACAAAATGATTTTTAAGCACAAAATCCACTCAAAAGTCAAAGTTCTCATTTGCAGTTCAAGAAAGTGTTCTTTTTGTAACGTTGTAAGTTGAAAATTCAAAACAGTCATACTCTGAGCAGAAAACACTTTTTTGACACTTTTGGCACTTTTGACTGACAAAATGATTTTTTTTGAAAAAATGCACCCAAAAGTCAAAGTTTTCAGTTGCAGTTCAAGAAAGTGTTATTTTTTGTCACGTTGTAAGTTGAAAATTCAAAACAGTCATACTCTGAGCAGAAAACGCTTTTTTGACACTTTTGACTGACAAAATTATTTTTAAGCACAAAATCCCCCCAAAAGTCAAAGTTCTCATTTTCAGTTCAAAAAAGTGTTATTTTTTGTCACGTAGTAAGTTGAAAATTCAAAACAGTCATACTCTAAGCAGAAAACACTTTTTTTGACACTTTTGACACTTTTGACTGACAAAATGATTTTTAAGCACAAAATCCACTCAAAAGTCAAAGTTCTCATTTGCAGTTCAAGAAAGTGTTCTTTTTGTCACGTTGTAAGTTGAAAATTCAAAACAGTCATACTCTGAGCAGAAAACACTTTTTTGACACTTTTGACTGACAAAATGATTTTTTTGGAAAAAATGCACCCAAAAGTCAAAGTTCTCAGTTGCAGTTCAAGAAAGTGTTATTTTTTGTCACGTTGTAAGTTGAAAATTCAAAACAGTCATACTCTGAGCAGAAAACGCTTTTTTGACACTTTTGACTGACAAAATTATTTTTAAGCACAAAATCCAACCAAAAGTCAAAGTTCTCATTTGCAGGTCAAGAAAGTATTATTTTTTGTCACGTTGTAAGTTGAAAATTCAAAACAGTCATACTCTGAAAAGAAAACGCTTTTTTGACACTTTTGACTGACAAAATTATTTTTAAGCACAAAATCCACCCAAAAGTCAAAGTTCTCATTTGCAGTTCAAGAAAGTATTATTTTTTTGTCACGTTGTAAGTTGAAAATTCAAAACAGTCATACTCTGAGCAGAAAACACTTTTTTGACACTTTTGGCACTTTTGACTGACAAAATGATTTTTTTGGAAAAAATGCACCCAAAAGTCAAAGTTCTCAGTTGCAGTTCAAGGAAGTGTTATTTTTTGTCATGTTTTAAGTTGAAAATTCAAAACAGTCATACTCTGAGCAGAAAACGCTTTTTTGA
The DNA here is from genome assembly GCF_053564925.1 of Oryzias latipes. NCBI lineage: Eukaryota > Metazoa > Chordata > Actinopteri > Beloniformes > Adrianichthyidae > Oryzias > Oryzias latipes. The sequence continues at coordinate 901,167 of NC_136240.1, forward strand.
CACTTTTGACTGACAAAATTATTTTTAAGCACAAAATCCACCCAAAAGTCAAAGTTCTCATTTGCAGTTCAAGAAAGTTTTATTTTTTGTCACGTTGTAAGTTGACAATTCAAAACAGTCATACTCTGAGCAGAAAATGCCTTTTTGACACTTTTGACTGACAAAATGATTTTTAAGCACAAAATCCACCCAAAAGTCAAAGTTCTCATTTGCAGTTCAAGAAAGTATTATTTTTTGTCACGTTGTAAGTTGAAAATTCAAAACAGTCATACTCTGAGCAGAAAACGCTCTTTTGGCACTTTTGACTGACAAAATTATTTTTAAGCACAAAATCCACCCAAAAGTCAAAGTTCTCATTTGCAGTTCAAGAAAGTTTTATTTTTTGTCACGTTGTAAGTTGAGAAATTCAAAACAGTCATACTCTGAGCAGAAAACCCTTTTTTGAAACTTTTGACTGACAAAATTATTTTAAGCACAAAATCCACCCAAAAGTCAAAGTTCTCATTTGCTGTTCAAGAAAGTATTGTTTTTTGTCACGTTGTAAGTTGGAAATTCAAAACAGTCATACTCTGAGTAGAAAACGCTTTTTTGACACTTTTGACTGACAAAATGATTTTTAAGCACAAAATCCACCCAAAAGTCGAAGTTCTCATTTGCAGTTCAAGAAAGTATTATTTTTTGTCACGTTGTAAGTTGAAAATTCAAAACAGTCATACTCTGAGCAGAAAACGCTTTTTTGGCACTTTTGACTGACAAAATGATTTTTAAGCACAAAATCCACTCAAAAGTCAAAGTTTTTATTTGCAGTTCAAGAAAGTGTTATTTTTTGTCACGTTGTAAGTGCAAAATTCAAAACAGTCATACTGTGAGCAGAAAACACTTTTTTGACACTTTTGGCACTTTTGACTGACAAAATGATTTTTTTGGAAAAAATGCACCCAAAAGTCAAAGTTCTCATTTTCAGTTCAAGAAAGTGTTATTTTTTGTCACGTTGTAAGTTGAAAATTCAAAACAGTCATACTCTGAGCAGAAAACGCTTTTTGACACTTTTGACTGACAAAATTATTTTTAAGCACAAAATCCCCCCAAAAGTCAAAGTTCTCATTTTAAGTTCAAGAAAGTGTTATTTTTTGTCACGTAGTAAGTTGAAAATTCAAAACATTCATACTCTGAGCAGAAAACGCTTTTTTTGACACTTTTGGCACTTTTGACTGACAAAATGATTTTTTTAAGCACAAAATCCACTCAAAAGTCAAAGATCTCATTTGCAGTTCAAGAAAGTGTTCTTTTTGTCACGTTGTAAGTTAAAAATTCAAAACAGTCATACTCTGAGCAGAAAACACTTTTTTGACACTTTTGGCACTTTTGACTGACAAAATGATTTTTTTGGAAAAAATGCACCAAAAAGTCAAAGTTCTCAGTTGCAGTTCAAGAAAGTGTTATTTTTGTAACGTTGTAAGTTGAAAATTCAAAACAGTCATACTCTGAGCAGAAAACACTTTTTTGACACTTTTGGCACTTTTGACTGACAAAATGATTTTTTTTGAAAAAATGCACCCAAAAGTCAAAGTTTTCAGTTGCAGTTCAAGAAAGTGTTATTTTTTGTCACGTTGTAAGTTGAAAATTCAAAACAGTCATACTCTGAGCAGAAAACGCTTTTTTGACACTTTTGACTGACAAAATTATTTTTAAGCACAAAATCCACCCAAAAGTCAAAGTTCTCATTTGCAGTTCAAGAAAGTGTTATTTTTTGTCACGTTGTAAGTTGAAAATTCAAAACAGTCATACTCTGAGCAGAAAACGCTTTTTTGACACTTTTGACTGACAAAATTATTTTTAAGCACAAAATCCCCCCAAAAGTCAAAGTTCTCATTTGCAGTTCAAGAAAGTGTTATTTTTTGTCACGTAGTAAGTTGAAAATTCAAAACAGTCATACTCTAAGCAGAAAACCCTTTTTTTGACACTTTTGACACTTTTGACTGACAAAATGATTTTTAAGCACAAAATCCCCCCAAAAGTCAAAGTTCTCATTTTCAGTTCAAAAAAGTGTTATTTTTTGTCACGTAGTAAGTTGAAAATTCAAAACAGTCATACTCTAAGCAGAAAACACTTTTTTTGACACTTTTGACACTTTTGACTGACAAAATGATTTTTAAGCACAAAATCCACTCAAAAGTCAAAGTTCTCATTTGCAGTTCAAGAAAGTGTTCTTTTTGTCACGTTGTAAGTTGAAAATTCAAAACAGTCATACTCTGAGCAGAAAACACTTTTTTGACACTTTTGGCACTTTTGACTGACAAAATGATTTTTTTGGAAAAAATGCACCCAAAAGTCAAAGTTCTCAGTTGCAGTTCAAGAAAGTGTTATTTTTTGTCACGTTGTAAGTTGAAAATTCAAAACAGTCATACTCTGAGCAGAAAACGCTTTTTTGACACTTTTGACTGACAAAATTATTTTTAAGCACAAAATCCAACCAAAAGTCAAAGTTCTCATTTGCAGGTCAAGAAAGTATTATTTTTTGTCACGTTGTAAGTTGAAAATTCAAAACAGTCATACTCTGAAAAGAAAACGCTTTTTTGACACTTTTGACTGACAAAATTATTTTTAAGCACAAAATCCACCCAAAAGTCAAAGTTTTCATTTGCAGTTCAAGAAAGTATTATTTTTTGTCACGTTGTAAGTTGAAAATTCAAAACAGTCATACTCTGAGCAGAAAACACTTTTTTGACACTTTTGGCACTTTTGACTGACAAAATGATTTTTTTGGAAAAAATGCACCCAAAAGTCAAAGTTCTCAGTTGCAGTTCAAGGAAGTGTTATTTTTTGTCATGTTTTAAGTTGAAAATTCAAAACAGTCATACTCTGAGCAGAAAACGCTTTTTTGACACTTTTGACTGACAAAATTATTTTTAAGCACAAAATCCACCCAAAAGTCAAAGTTCTCATTTGCAGTTCAAGAAAGTTTTATTTTTTGTCACGTTGTAAGTTGAAAATTCAAAACAGTCATACTCTGAGCAGAAAATGCCTTTTTGACACTTTTGACTGACAAAATGATTTTTAAGCACAAAATCCACCCAAAAGTCAAAGTTCTCATTTGCAGTTCAAGAAAGTATTATTTTTTGTCACGTTGTAAGTTGAAAATTCAAAACAGTCATACTCTGAGCAGAAAACGCTCTTTTGGCACTTTTGACTGACAAAATTATTTTTAAGCACAAAATCCACCCAAAAGTCAAAGTTCTCATTTGCAGTTCAAGAAAGTTTTATTTTTTGTCACGTTGTAAGTTGAGAAATTCAAAACAGTCATACTCTGAGCAGAAAACCCTTTTTTGAAACTTTTGACTGACAAAATTATTTTAAGCACAAAATCCACCCAAAAGTCAAAGTTCTCATTTGCTGTTCAAGAAAGTATTGTTTTTTGTCACGTTGTAAGTTGGAAATTCAAAACAGTCATACTCTGAGTAGAAAACGCTTTTTTGACACTTTTGACTGACAAAATTATTTTTAAGCACAAAATCCACCCAAAAGTCGAAGTTCTCATTTGCAGTTCAAGAAAGTATTATTTTTTGTCACGTTGTAAGTTGAAAATTCAAAACAGTCATACTCTGAGCAGAAAACGCTTTTTTGGCACTTTTGACTGACAAAATGATTTTTAAGCACAAAATCCACTCAAAAGTCAAAGTTTTTATTTGCAGTTCAAGAAAGTGTTATTTTTTGTCACGTTGTAAGTGCAAAATTCAAAACAGTCATACTGTGAGCAGAAAACACTTTTTTGACACTTTTGGCACTTTTGACTGACAAAATGATTTTTTTGGAAAAAATGCACCCAAAAGTCAAAGTTCTCATTTTCAGTTCAAGAAAGTGTTATTTTTTGTCACGTTGTAAGTTGAAAATTCAAAACAGTCATACTCTGAGCAGAAAACGCTTTTTGACACTTTTGACTGACAAAATTATTTTTAAGCACAAAATCCCCCCAAAAGTCAAAGTTCTCATTTTAAGTTCAAGAAAGTGTTATTTTTTGTCACGTAGTAAGTTGAAAATTCAAAACATTCATACTCTGAGCAGAAAACGCTTTTTTTGACACTTTTGGCACTTTTGACTGACAAAATGATTTTTTTAAGCACAAAATCCACTCAAAAGTCAAAGATCTCATTTGCAGTTCAAGAAAGTGTTCTTTTTGTCACGTTGTAAGTTAAAAATTCAAAACAGTCATACTCTGAGCAGAAAACACTTTTTTGACACTTTTGGCACTTTTGACTGACAAAATGATTTTTTTGGAAAAAATGCACCAAAAAGTCAAAGTTCTCAGTTGCAGTTCAAGAAAGTGTTATTTTTGTAACGTTGTAAGTTGAAAATTCAAAACAGTCATACTCTGAGCAGAAAACACTTTTTTGACACTTTTGGCACTTTTGACTGACAAAATGATTTTTTTTGAAAAAATGCACCCAAAAGTCAAAGTTTTCAGTTGCAGTTCAAGAAAGTGTTATTTTTTGTCACGTTGTAAGTTGAAAATTCAAAACAGTCATACTCTGAGCAGAAAACGCTTTTTTGACACTTTTGACTGACAAAATTATTTTTAAGCACAAAATCCACCCAAAAGTCAAAGTTCTCATTTGCAGTTCAAGAAAGTGTTATTTTTTGTCACGTTGTAAGTTGAAAATTCAAAACAGTCATACTCTGAGCAGAAAACGCTTTTTTGACACTTTTGACTGACAAAATTATTTTTAAGCACAAAATCCCCCCAAAAGTCAAAGTTCTCATTTGCAGTTCAAGAAAGTGTTATTTTTTGTCACGTAGTAAGTTGAAAATTCAAAACAGTCATACTCTAAGCAGAAAACCCTTTTTTTGACACTTTTGACACTTTTGACTGACAAAATGATTTTTAAGCACAAAATCCACTCAAAAGTCAAAGTTCTCATTTGCAGTTCAAGAAAGTGTTCTTTTTGTCACGTTGTAAGTTGAAAATTCAAAACAGTCATACTCTGAGCAGAAAACACTTTTTTGACACTTTTGGCACTTTTGACTGACAAAATGACTTTTTTTGGAAAAAATGCACCCAAAAGTCAAAGTTCTCAGTTGCAGTTCAAGAAAGTGTTATTTTTTGTCACGTTGTAAGTTGAAAATTCAAAACAGTCATACTCTGAGCAGAAAACGCTTTTTTGACACTTTTGACTGACAAAATTATTTTTAAGCACAAAATCCAACCAAAAGTCAAAGTTCTCATTTGCAGGTCAAGAAAGTATTATTTTTTGTCACGTTGTAAGTTGAAAATTCAAAACAGTCATACTCTGAGCAGAAAACGCTTTTTTGACACTTTTGGCACTTTTGACTGACAAAATGATTTTTTTGGAAAAAATGCACCCAAAAGTCAAAGTTCTCAGTTGCAGTTCAAGAAAGTGTTATTTTTTGTCACGTTGTAAGTTGAAAATTCAAAACAGTCATACTCTGAGCAGAAAACGCTTTTTTGACACTTTTGACTGACAAAATTATTTTTAAGCACAAAATCCCCCCAAAAGTCAAAGTTCTCATTTGCAGTTCAAGAAAGTGTTATTTTTTGTCACGTAGTAAGTTGAAAATTCAAAACAGTCATACTCTAAGCAGAAAACCCTTTTTTTGACACTTTTGACACTTTTGACTGACAAAATGATTTTTAAGCACAAAATCCACTCAAAAGTCAAAGTTCTCATTTGCAGTTCAAGAAAGTGTTCTTTTTGTCACGTTGTAAGTTGAAAATTCAAAACAGTCATACTCTGAGCAGAAAACACTTTTTTGACACTTTTGGCACTTTTGACTGACAAAATGATTTTTTTGGAGAAAATGCACCCAAAAGTCAAAGTTCTCAGTTGCAGTTCAAGAAAGTGTTATTTTTTGTCACGTTGTAAGTTGAAAATTCAAAACAGTCATACTCTGAGCAGAAAACGCTTTTTTGACACTTTTGACTGACAAAATTATTTTAAAGCACAAAATCCAACCAAAAGTCAAAGTTCTCATTTGCAGGTCAAGAAAGTATTATTTTTTGTCACGTTGTAAGTTGAAAATTCAAAACAGTCATACTCTGAGCAGAAAACGCTTTTTTGACACTTTTGACTGACAAAATTATTTTTAAGCACAAAATCCACCCAAAAGTCGAAGTTCTCATTTGCAGTTCAAGAAAGTATTATTTTTTGTCACGTTGTAAGTTGAAAATTCAAAACAGTCATACTCTGAGCAGAAAACGCTTTTTTGGCACTTTTGACTGACAAAATGATTTTTAAGCACAAAATCCACTCAAAAGTCAAAGTTTTCATTTGCAGTTCAAGAAAGTGTTATTTTTTGTCACGTTGTAAGTGCAAAATTCAAAACAGTCATACTGTGAGCAGAAAACACTTTTTTGACACTTTTGGCACTTTTGACTGACAAAATGATTTTTTTGGAAAAAATGCACCCAAAAGTCAAAGTTCTCATTTTCAGTTCAAGAAAGTGTTATTTTTTGTCACGTTGTAAGTTGAAAATTCAAAACAGTCATACTCTGAGCAGAAAACGCTTTTTGACACTTTTGACTGACAAAATTATTTTTAAGCACAAAATCCCCCCAAAAGTCAAAGTTCTCATTTTAAGTTCAAGAAAGTGTTATTTTTTGTCACGTAGTAAGTTGAAAATTCAAAACATTCATACTCTGAGCAGAAAACGCTTTTTTTGACACTTTTGGCACTTTTGACTGACAAAATGATTTTTAAGCACAAAATCCACTCAAAAGTCAAAGATCTCATTTGCAGTTCAAGAAAGTGTTCTTTTTGTCACGTTGTAAGTTAAAAATTCAAAACAGTCATACTCTGAGCAGAAAACACTTTTTTGACACTTTTGGCACTTTTGACTGACAAAATGATTTTTTTGGAAAAAATGCACCAAAAAGTCAAAGTTCTCAGTTGCAGTTCAAGAAAGTGTTATTTTTTGTCATGTTGTAAGTTGAAAATTCAAAACAGTCATACTCTGAGCAGAAAACGCTTTTTTTGACACTTTTGGCACTTTTGACTGACAAAATGATTTTTAAGCACAAAATCCACTCAAAAGTCAAAGTTCTCATTTGCAGTTCAAGAAAGTGTTCTTTTTGTAACGTTGTAAGTTGAAAATTCAAAACAGTCATACTCTGAGCAGAAAACACTTTTTTGACACTTTTGGCACTTTTGACTGACAAAATGATTTTTTTTGAAAAAATGCACCCAAAAGTCAAAGTTTTCAGTTGCAGTTCAAGAAAGTGTTATTTTTTGTCACGTTGTAAGTTGAAAATTCAAAACAGTCATACTCTGAGCAGAAAACGCTTTTTTGACACTTTTGACTGACAAAATTATTTTTAAGCACAAAATCCACCCAAAAGTCAAAGTTCTCATTTGCAGTTCAAGAAAGTATTATTTTTTGTCACGTTGTAAGTTGAAAATTCAAAACAGTCATACTCTGAGCAGAAAACACTTTTTTGACACTTTTGGCACTTTTGACTGACAAAATGATTTTTTTGGAAAAAATGCACCCAAAAGTCAAAGTTCTCATTTGCAGTTCAAGAAAGTGTTATTTTTTGTCACGTTGTAAGTTGAAAATTCAAAACAGTCATACTCTGAGCAGAAAACGCTTTTTTGACACTTTTGACTGACAAAATTATTTTTAAGCACAAAATCCCCCCAAAAGTCAAAGTTCTCATTTGCAGTTCAAGAAAGTGTTATTTTTTTGTCACGTAGTAAGTTGAAAATTCAAAACAGTCATACTCTAAGCAGAAAACCCTTTTTTTGACACTTTTGACACTTTTGACTGACAAAATGATTTTTAAGCACAAAATCCACTCAAAAGTCAAAGTTCTCATTTGCAGTTCAAGAAAGTGTTCTTTTTGTCACGTTGTAAGTTGAAAATTCAAAACAGTCATACTCTGAGCAGAAAACACTTTTTTGACACTTTTGGCACTTTTGACTGACAAAATGACTTTTTCTGGAAAAAATGCACCCAAAAGTCAAAGTTCTCAGTTGCAGTTCAAGAAAGTGTTATTTTTTGTCACGTTGTAAGTTGAAAATTCAAAACAGTCATACTCTGAGCAGAAAACGCTTTTTTGACACTTTTGACTGACAAAATTATTTTTAAGCACAAAATCCAACCAAAAGTCAAAGTTCTCATTTGCAGGTCAAGAAAGTATTATTTTTTGTCACGTTGTAAGTTGAAAATTCAAAACAGTCATACTCTGAGCAGAAAACGCTTTTTTGACACTTTTGACTGACAAAATTATTTTTAAGCACAAAATCCACCCAAAAGTCAAAGTTCTCATTTGCAGTTCAAGAAAGTATTATTTTTTGTCACGTTGTAAGTTGAAAATTCAAAACAGTCATACTCTGAGCAGAAAACACTTTTTTGACACTTTTGGCACTTTTGACTGACAAAATGATTTTTTTGGAAAAAATGCACCCAAAAGTCAAAGTTCTCAGTTGCAGTTCAAGAAAGTGTTATTTTATCCACATTGTAAGTTGAAAATTCAAAAAAGTCATATTCAGAGCCAAAAACGCTTTTTTGACACTTTTGGCACTTTTGACTGACAAAATGATTTTTTAGCAAAAAATGCACCCAAAATTCAAAGTTCTCATTTGCAGTTCAAGAAAGTGTTATTTTTTGTCACGTTGTAAGTTGAAAATGCAAAACAGTCATATTCAGAGCCAGAAACGCTTTTTCGACACTTTTGGCACTTTTGACTGACAAAATGATTTTTTAGCAAAAAATGCACCCAAAAGTTAAAGTTCTCATTTGCAGTTCAAAAAAGTGTTATTTTTTGTCACGTTGTAAGTTGAAAATTCAAAACAGTCATACTCTGAGCAGAAAACGCTTTTTTGACAGTTTTGGCACTTTTGACTGACCAAATGATTTTTCTAGCAAAAACTGCACCCAAAATTCAAAGTTCTGATTTGCAGTTCAAGAAAGTGTTATTTTATCCACATTGTAAGTTGAAAATTCAAAAAAGTCATATTCAGAGCCAAAAACATTTTTTTGACACTTTCGGCACTTTTGACTGACAAAATGATTTTTTAGCAAAAAATGCACCCAAAAGTTAAAGTTCTCATTTGCAGTTCAAAAAAGTGTTATTTTTTGTCACGTTGTCAGTTGAAAATTCAAAACAGTCATACTCAGAGCCAAAAACGCTTTTTTGACAGTTTTGGCACTTTTGACTGACAAAATGATTTTTTAGCAAAAAATGCTCCCAAAAGTCAAAGTTATTATTTGCAGTTCAAGAAAGTGTTATTTTATCCACATTGTAAGTTGAAAATTCAAAACAGTCATACTCAGAACCAAAAACGCTTTTTTGACACTTTTGACTGACAAAATGATTTTTTAGAAAAAAATGCACCCAAAAGTTAAAGTTCTCATTTGCAGTTCAAGAAAGTGTTATTTCTTGTCACGTTGTAAGTTGAAATTTCAAAACAGTCATACTCTGAGCCAAAAACGCTTTTTTGACACTTTTGACTGACAAAATGATTTTTTTGCAAGAAAGTACACCCAAAGTCAAAGTTCTCATTTGCAGTTCAAGAAAGTGTTATTTTTTGTCATGTTGTAAGTTGAAAATTCAAAACAGTCATACTCTGAGCAGAAAACGCTTTTTTGACACTTTTGACTGACAAAATTATTTTTAAGCACAAAATGTACCCAAACGTCAAAGTTCTCATTTGCAGTTCAAGAAAGTATTATTTTTGTCACGTTGTAAGTTGAAAATTCAAAACAGTCATACTCTGAGCAGAAAACGCTTTTTTGACACTTTTGACTGACAAAATTATTTTTAAGCACAAAATCCACCCAAAAGTCAAAGTTCTCAGTTGCAGTTCAAGAAAGTATTATTTTTTGTCACGTTGTAAGTTGAAAATTCAAAACAGTCATACTCTGAGCAGAAAACGCTTTTTTGACACTTTTGAATGACAAAATGATTTTTAAGCACAAAATCCACCCAAAAGTCAAAGTTCTCATTTGCAGTTCAAGGAAGTGTTATTTTTTGTCATGTTGTAATTTGAAAATTCAAAACAGTCATACTCTGAGCAGAAAACGCTTTTTTGACACTTTTGACTGACAAAATTATTTTTAAGCACAAAATCCACCCAAAAGTCAAAGTTCTCATTTGCAGTTCAAGAAAGTGTTATTTTTTGTCACGTTGTAAGTTGAAAATTCAAAACAGTCATACTCTGAGCAGAAAACACTTTTTTGACACTTTTGGCACTTTTGACTGACAAAATGATTTTTTTGGAAAAAATGCACCAAAAAGTCAAAGTTCTCAGTTGCAGTTCAAGAAAGTGTTATTTTTTGTCATGTTGTAAGTTGAAAATTCAAAACAGTCATACTCTGAGCAGAAAACGCTTTTTTGACACTTTTGACTGACAAAATTATTTTTAAGCACAAAATCCACCCAAAAGTCAAAGTTCTCATTTGCAGTTCAAGAAAGTATTATTTTTTGTCACGTTGTAAGTTGAAAATTCAAAACAGTCATACTCTGAGCAGAAAACACTTTTTTGACAATTTTGGCACTTTTGACTGACAAAATGATTTTTTTGGAAAAAATGCACCCAAAAGTCAAAGTTCTCATTTGCAGTTCAAGAAAGTGTTATTTTTTGTCACTTTGTAAGTTGAAAATTCAAAACAGTCATACTCTGAGCAGAAAACGCTTTTTTGACACTTTTGACTGACAAAATTATTTTTAAGCACAAAATCCCCCCAAAAGTCAAAGTTCTCATTTTCAGTTCAAGAAAGTGTTATTTTTTGTCACGTAGTAAGTTGAAAATTCAAAACAGTCATACTCTAAGCAGAAAACCCTTTTTTTGACACTTTTGACACTTTTGACTGACAAAATGATTTTTAAGCACAAAATCCACTCAAAAGTCAAAGTTCTCATTTGCAGTTCAAGAAAGTGTTCTTTTTGTCACGTTGTAAGTTGAAAATTCAAAACAGTCATACTCTGAGCAGAAAACACTTTTTTGACACTTTTGGCACTTTTGACTGACAAAATGATTTTTTTGGAAAAAATGCACCCAAAAGACAAAGTTCTCATTTGCAGTTCAAGGAAGTGTTATTTTTTGTCATGTTGTAAGTTGAAAATTCAAAACAGTCGTACTCTGAGCAGAAAACGCTTTTTTGACACTTTTGACTGACAAAATTATTTTTAAGCACAAAATCCACCCAAAAGTCAAAGTTCTCATTTGCAGTTCAAGAAAGTGTTATTTTTTGTCACGTTGTAAGTTGAAAATTCAAAACAGTCATACTCTGAGCAGAAAACGCTTTTTTGACACTTTTGACTGACAAAATTATTTTTAAGCACAAAATCCCCCCAAAAGTCAAAGTTCTCATTTTCAGTTCAAGAAAGTGTTATTTTTTGTCACGTAGTAAGTTGAAAATTCAAAACATTCATACTCTGAGCAGAAAACGCTTTTTTTGACACTTTTGGCACTTTTGACTGACAAAATGATTTTTAAGCACAAAATCCACTCAAAAGTCAAAGTTCTCATTTGCAGTTCAAGAAAGTGTTCTTTTTGTAACGTTGTAAGTTGAAAATTCAAAACAGTCATACTCTGAGCAGAAAACGCTTTTTTGACACTTTTGGCACTTTTGACTGACAAAATGATTTTTTTGGAAAAAATGCACCCAAAAGACAAAGTTCTCATTTGCAGTTCAAGGAAGTGTTATTTTTTGTCATGTTGTAAGTTGAAAATTCAAAACAGTCGTACTCTGAGCAGAAAACGCTTTTTTGACACTTTTGACTGACAAAATTATTTTTAAGCACAAAATCCACCCAAAAGTCAAAGTTCTCATTTGCAGTTCAAGAAAGTGTTATTTTTTGTCACGTTGTAAGTTGAAAATTCAAAACAGTCATACTCTGAGCAGAAAACGCTTTTTTGACACTTTTGACTGACAAAATTATTTTTAAGCACAAAATCCCCCCAAAAGTCAAAGTTCTCATTTTCAGTTCAAGAAAGTGTTATTTTTTGTCACGTAGTAAGTTGAAAATTCAAAACATTCATACTCTGAGCAGAAAACGCTTTTTTTGACACTTTTGGCACTTTTGACTGACAAAATGATTTTTAAGCACAAAATCCACTCAAAAGTCAAAGTTCTCATTTGCAGTTCAAGAAAGTGTTCTTTTTGTAACGTTGTAAGTTGAAAATTCAAAACAGTCATACTCTGAGCAGAAAACACTTTTTTGACACTTTTGGCACTTTTGACTGACAAAATGATTTTTTTTGAAAAAATGCACCCAAAAGTCAAAGTTTTCAGTTGCAGTTCAAGAAAGTGTTATTTTTTGTCACGTTGTAAGTTGAAAATTCAAAACAGTCATACTCTGAGCAGAAAACGCTTTTTTGACACTTTTGACTGACAAAATGATTTTTAAGCACAAAATCCACTCAAAAGTCAAAGTTCTCATTTGCAGTTCAAGAAAGTGTTCTTTTTGTCACGTTGTAAGTTGAAAATTCAAAACAGTCATACTCTGAGCAGAAAACACTTTTTTGACACTTTTGGCACTTTTGACTGACAAAATGATTTTTTTGGAAAAAATGCACCCAAAAGTCAAAGTTCTCAGTTGCAGTTCAAGAAAGTGTTATTTTTTGTCACGTTGTAAGTTGAAAATTCAAAACAGTCATACTCTGAGCAGAAAACGCTTTTTTGACACTTTTGACTGACAAAATTATTTTTAAGCACAAAATCCAACCAAAAGTCAAAGTTCTCATTTGCAGGTCAAGAAAGTATTATTTTTTGTCACGTTGTAAGTTGAAAATTCAAAACAGTCATACTCTGAGCAGAAAACACTTTTTTGACACTTTTGGCACTTTTGACTGACAAAATGATTTTTTTGGAAAAAATGCACCCAAAAGTCAAAGTTCTCAGTTGCAGTTCAAGGAAGTGTTATTTTTTGTCATGTTTTAAGTTGAAAATTCAAAACAGTCATACTCTGAGCAGAAAACGCTTTTTTGACACTTTTGACTGACAAAATTATTTTTAAGCACAAAATCCACCCAAAAGTCAAAATTCTCATTTGCAGTTCAAGAAAGTTTTATTTTTTGTCACGTTGTAAGTTGACGATTCAAAACAGTCATACTCTGAGCAGAAAATGCCTTTTTGACACTTTTGACTGACAAAATGATTTTTAAGCACAAAATCCACTCAAAAGTCAAAGTTTTCATTTGCAGTTCAAGAAAGTGTTATTTTTTGTCACGTTGTAAGTGCAAAATTCAAAACAGTCATACTGTGAGCAGAAAACACTTTTTTGACACTTTTGGCACTTTTGACTGACAAAATGATTTTTTTGGAGAAAATGCACCCAAAAGTCAAAGTTCTCATTTTCAGTTCAAGAAAGTGTTATTTTTTGTCACGTTGTAAGTTGAAAATTCAAAACAGTCATACTCTGAGCAGAAAACGCTTTTTGACACTTTTGACTGACAAAATTATTTTTAAGCACAAAATCCCCCCAAAAGTCAAAGTTCTCATTTTAAGTTCAAGAAAGTGTTATTTTTTGTCACGTAGTAAGTTGAAAATTCAAAACATTCATACTCTGAGCAGAAAACGCTTTTTTTGACACTTTTGGCACTTTTGACTGACAAAATGATTTTTAAGCACAAAATCCACTCAAAAGTCAAAGATCTCATTTGCAGTTCAAGAAAGTGTTCTTTTTGTCACGTTGTAAGTTAAAAATTCAAAACAGTCATACTCTGAGCAGAAAACACTTTTTTGACACTTTTGGCACTTTTGACTGACAAAATGATTTTTTTGGAAAAAATGCACCAAAAAGTCAAAGTTCTCAGTTGCAGTTCAAGAAAGTGTTATTTTTTTGTCATGTTGTAAGTTGAAAATTCAAAACAGTCATACTCTGAGCAGAAAACGCTTTTTTGACACTTTTGACTGACAAAATTATTTTTAAGCACAAAATCCACCCAAAAGTCAAAGTTCTCATTTGCAGTTCAAGAAAGTATTATTTTTTGTCACGTTGTAAGTTGAAAATTCAAAGCAGTCATACTCTGAGCAGAAAACGCTTTTTTGACACTTTTGACTGACAAAATTATTTTTAAGCACAAAATCCACCCAAAAGTCAAAGTTCTCATTTGCAGTTCAAGAAAGTATTATTTTTTTGTCACGTTGTAAGTTGAAAATTCAAAACATTCATACTCTGAGCAGAAAACGCTTTTTTTGACACTTTTGGCACTTTTGACTGACAAAATGATTTTTAAGCACAAAATCCACTCAAAAGTCAAAGTTTTCATTTGCAGTTCAAGAAAGTGTTCTTTTTGTCACGTTGTAAGTTAAAAATTCAAAACAGTCATACTCTGAGCAGAAAACACTTTTTTGACACTTTTGACTGACAAAATGATTTTTAAGCACAAAATCCATCCAAAAGTCAAAGTTCTCATTTGCAGTTCAAGAAAGTGTTATTTTTGTCACGTTGTAAGTTGAAAATTCAAAACAGTCATACTCTGAGCAGAAAACGCTTTTTTGACACTTTTGGCACTTTTGACTGACAAAATGATTTTTTTTTTTTTTTTTTTTTTTTTTTTTTCTAACTTGTCCTGTCCAACAGCTAGGCAGACAGATGAGAGCTGAGGGCCTCTTGGGTTGGACATATTTTACTTTAACAAGAGGGGTTATTAATCTTCAGACAAACCAAAGGTATGTCTGAATAAACCCCTTTTGTAATTGAGGCCAAACTTTATTAATTTCAAACATGTCTGAAAATCTTTGGTGTTGGACCGGACGGAAAAGGAAAGAGGGGAAGAAGAAAGAGGGACGTTAGAGAGAGGGGGGGTAGGGGGTGATAATAGGAGGGGAAGGGGGATAAGACCATGAAGCAGCATAAAGCAACAAGTTTACTGGTTGTTTATCATTATGGTAAGGTTCAAATGTAAAAAAAAAACAAAAAAAAAGGGCGGAGCCTGTCCACACACACACTCAAATGTTATAAACACACCTGTTAGTTGCAAAAATGTCCACCTGTCGACATGTACACAAAACAGATAGTGTTTACACGCATACTTATGCCTTAAAACCAACTAGTGTGAAATATTTCAGTCATTCAGTCTGTTGAGCTGACACCTGTGCTCAGGTGAGTGTTTATGTTCTTCTAAAATGGATGGTGGAACGTGAAAAGAAGGAGGGAGAGTGCCCAGCCATCCCCACCCCAAGACCCCCACCGCACCAGCAGCGGCAGCCGGATTCCCCCCAACACCACACGGGAACCGGCAGGGAACAACCGCCGCCCGGGCGACCAAGCCTGCCACCCAGGCCAGGGCCAGCAGGGCCGCCGCAAGGCCCCCAGAGCCAGAGAGCAGGGAGGCACGGAGGGAAAGAGGGCGCCGCCCCAGCCCAACCAGGAGAGCAGCCCCCCCGCCGCGCCCGGAGAACCCAACGCAGGGCCCCACCGGAGAAGGACGCCCACAGCCCCAGACGAGCACCCCACCATCACCCAGGAGTTCCGGGCATCCCCCCGCCCCAACCCCAGGTACGGGCCAGGACCCCCCAAGGGAGACCCACTCCGCACTCCAGGCAGCCATCCGCCCGGCCAACGGTTGGTCCAGGGAGGAGCGAGGCAGGGGCCCGCCGCCCCCGCCCAGGAGGGGGGAACCCCGGGGAAAAAAGAGGGCCCACAAGGGGTGTTGTAAATATGGCCCGACCAGGCTCGGCCACAGTTGGAAATTTGGCGGGGCCCAGCACTCAGGAGCAAGGACCAGAACCCACCCCCCAGGGACACGAACACCCCCGGCTCAGATGTAATGTGAACCCCCCCACCGCGCGGAGAGAGCACCGCCAGGCCCAGGAAGCCAGCACCCCGGGGACACAGCCGCCGTTGCAAAGGGGCCCGTACCCCCCACCAGGGAAGAGGCAGGGGACAGATGGTCCTAGGTCCCACCTTCCTTGCAAAATGTGTGTGCGTGTATGTGTGTTTGAGAGAGTGTGTGTGTGCATGTGTGTGTGTTTATGTTGGGATGTATATATTGAGGGGGGAGGGGTGTGTGTACTAAGGGGGGTGCGGTTAAAATTGGCGGGTAGGGCACTAAGGGGACGTCTCCTGATTACTCACAGTGACGTCCCCTCACCCTCCCCACCAAGGGGCCCTAAATGTCTAAGGTGCGGTTAAAATTGGCGGGTAGGGTGCTAGGAGGACATCCGCTGCTTGCTGGCAGTGATGTCCAAGCACCCCCCCTACCAAGGGCCCTACATGTCTAAGGTGCAAATAAAACCGAAAGAGGGGGGGCCCACTCCATACGGCAACCACAGGAGGGGGGTCACTGCCTAGTAAACCCCCCCCCCCAAGGCTCATCGCAGGCTAAGCCCCCCACCCCCTCACCCTATTATGAGGTTATATGAGGAAGGGGGTAAGTTGGGGACAGATGATAGACTGTCCCCCGGTGGTCAAACAGCCGTCCCCCGCCCCCCCCCCCCCAGCAAGGGGGCCAGGCCCACCCAGCCCCGGGGCCCCACCCCCGGAGGCGCAGACACCCCAGGCCCAGCACCACCACCCCCACACAGAGAGAGGGGAGCCAGAAAGCGCCGGCCCCCCCCCGGAGCAAGCCCAGGCCCCCACCCCCAAACGCCGGCCCTAGAAGAGCTCTGGTCAGGCCTCGACGGGACCGAGGCAGCCAACCGGCCGGGGAAACCGCCGATGGCCTCAGCGGAGACCCCGACCCGTCAACCCCCCCTGCCCCGTACCAATAGCGGCCCCCCCCCTCCCCCAGAATGCCCCCCCACAGGACAGGGCCGACAAGACCCCCACCCCACCCCACCCCCAGACCCCGCAGCCGAAGCGGATGACACCCAGAGCGACCGGGGGCCCCAAGAGGGTTGTCCCGTCCCGCCCCAGAGCCAGGGAAGGGCCGATCCCAGCCCCAGGTGTAGACGGGAAGCCCATCCAGCGCCGCTGCCCCCCCCCCCCCCCGAGCAGCGCCCCCCGCCAACCCCCCCCAGCACAGGCAAAGGGACCACCCCCCCAAGCCAAGCCAGACCACCACCCCACCCCCCCCACCACGCACCCCCACACCCAAGCCCAGAGGACCACGCAGCGCCCCAGGCCGCCCCACCCAGGCGCCGGACCCGACCCCCCGACCAACGGAGCCCCCACCACCCCCGGCCAGGCACCGGAGGCCCCGACCCCCACCCCGGCCCACGGCAGAAGGGCAAGGAGCCGCGACGACCATGCCCCCCCCACCCCCTAAGTCACGGAGTTAGCTATGGGAGACCAGAGAGACCGAATTCTTTCAAAGTTACTTGAACTTTGGGCTGACATTTTTTCCAAGCTGATATGATCAAGCAGCAGATTTCTGTGTTGACTTATATTTATATTTTTTTTGCTTTTCCAATTTATTAAAATAGTTTTTTTAGCAATGCAAAGAGTTATGAAAATGATAGAGCCTAATCCTCCTTCTACATCGATGGCACTCATGTCACCAAGCACACAAAGTGACGGTGAAGCTGTGATTGAAACCTTAAGCCAGACTGATAGATCGGCACATACCTGCTGCCAGAGAGCCTGGACAGGCGTGCAGAACCATAGTGCATGCATGTAATTGTCGGGTAGATTACTGTCACAGTGCTGACAAATGTCTGAGTTACTGAGACCCATCTTGAACATCCTCTGTCCAGTGTAGTAAATTCTGTGAAGAGTTTTGAAATGGATTAGCTGCAGATTTGGATTTTTTGTCATTTTAAAGGTGTTTAGACAAAGTTCTGACCAAAAACTTTCATCTGTGCTGATGCTCAAATCCGCATCCCATTTTGTTGTCGGAAGTGAAATATTGTTATCTAAATTACATAAAAGTTTGTATATTTTGGAGAGAGTTTTATTCATTGAGAAATTGATCAGAGTGGTAACTACATCTGGTAGCTTTAAATCGTTGTCTCTGTATTTAAACTTTTTAGTAATAATTGATTTAAGTTGCTGATATTCCAAGAAGTTATATATTCCATGTTTGTCTTGAAGTTCCTGGGGAGTTATGAATCTTCTATCAATAATTATGTGCTCTAGTTGTTTTATGCCCCCTGCTTGCCAAGCTGGGAAGTGGATAATTTTTTTGTTTATGAGGATGTCTGGGTTGTTCCAGATGGGTGTCATTTTGCACGGTTGAATTGATGATTTTGATATTTTGAGAAATTCCCACCAGGCTGTTAAAGTGGCATTTATATTAATACTTTTGAAACAATCCTGTTTTTTAACTATTTGACTAATAAATGGAAGATCTGACAGGTTGATCTTTCCACATAACGCCTGTTCCAAGTCTAACCATGAGTTGGTTTCTGGATTATTTTTTAACCATTTTAAGATGTATTGTAATCTATTTGCAAGAAAGTAATTGTGGAAGTTAGGTAATTCTAATCCTCCACAGCTTTTTGCAGATTTTAAAGTTTTTAGACTAATTCTTGCAGGTTTATTGTTCCATAGAAAGCTTGATATGGATGAGTCTAATGTTTTGAACCATTTTAATGGCGGTTGTGTGGGAATCATTGAGAAGAGATAATTAACTTTGGGTAAGATTTTCATTTTAACCGTGGCTACCTTGCCCATAAGGGACAAAGGCAGGTTGGTCCAGCGTGTTAGGTCGTCCTGTATGTTTTTCAGTAATGGGGTGTAGTTTAGCAGCACCAGTTCTGATATTTTGGGGGAAAAATAAATACCTAGATATTTTATATTGCCTGATTTAACTGGTATTGTGAGTCCTTGCTCCGCATTACTGTTCAGTGGTAATAAAACAGATTTATTCCAATTAATGGAATAGTCTGATATAGAAGAGAATTCATTAATGATTGTTGCCGTTTCATTTACAGAATGTATATTACTTAAAAACAGTAATATGTCATCTGCATAGAGACTAATTTTATGATGGCTGTGTTTGGTTTTAATTACTTTAATACTCTCATTCTGTCTTATTGCTGCAGCTAGAGGCTCGATAAATATTGCAAAAAGCGAGGGGGAGAGTGGGCAACCCTGTCTAGTTCCTCTTCCAAGAAAAAACCTGTTGGAAGTCTGTTTATTAGTTCTAACTGATGCATTGGGGTTGTGATATAATATTTTGATCCAATTGATGAATGATTCTCCAAACCCAAACTTATGGAGGGCAGCAATGAGGAACTTCCAATTTACTCTATCAAAGGCTTTTTCAGCATCCAGTGATAGTATAGTCATTTCCTGGTTTTTGATGGTGGCAAAGTCTATTATGTTAACGAGTCTGCGGACATTGTCATCCGAGTGTCTGCCTTTGATGAATCCAGTTTGATCAAAGTCAATTATGTGAGGAGTGACTTTTTCTATTCTCTGTGCTAGTGCTTTGCAGATAATTTTTACATCTGCATTAATTAAAGAAATGGGGCGATAGCTTGAAGGACTCGTGGGGTCTTTGTCTGGTTTTAGAAGAAGGATAATGTTGGCAGAGTTCATGTTAGGTGGTAGAGATTGGCTTTCATTGATAAATTTTACCGTTTTATAAAACGTTGGTGCCAGTTGTTCCCAGAATTCCTTATAAAACTCTGCAGGAAAGCCGTCAGGCCCTGGTGCTTTACCATTAGGCATAAGTAACAGAGCTTCATGAAGCTCAGACAACGAGAGCGGAGAGTCTAAATTTGTGATTTGATCTTCGTTTAACTTGGGCAGGTTTATATTGTTGAGAAATGAGTTGATGCTTTGTTCTGATGGATTGATCTGTGGAGTGTATAAGTTTTGATAAAAGTCTTTAAACGCATTATTAATTTTTACCGGGTCATGGGTGACATTCCCTGTTTGGTCCATAATCGAAGTGATTGTTGATTTTTCTTTATTAATTTTAAGCTGATTAGCTAGAAATTTGCCAGATTTATTTGAGTTTTCATATCTTTCCAGTCGAAGCCTTTGTATCTGGAATTGTGTTTGTTTATTGATGATGTCATTTAACTGCAGCTTTAAATTTTTCAGGTCCCCCAGTATGTGTTCCTGTGCAGAAGCAGCATAAGCAGTCTCCAGAGTTTTTATTTTATTTCCTAATTCTAATAAATCTGCTTTCTCCTTGCGTTTTTTATGCGTTGAATAAGAGATGATTTTCCCTCTCATGACTGCTTTTGCTGCTTCCCAAAGAATACTTGGTGATATTTCAGAAGTATCGTTGAATTCTAAGAAGGTTGCCCACTCTTTTTTAAAGAATTCAATAAATTCCTGGTCTTTTAACAGAGACGTATTAAACCTCCAGGTTGAACCCGAGGGTCTGGGTACTTCCCTTGAAATAGTAACAGAAACTGGTGCATGGTCACTGATAATAATTGGATGAATGTTGGAACTTTTAATTTCTTTCAAAAGGGAGTTACTGACTAATAAATAATCTAAACGAGATTGTGAATGGTGAACTGGAGAAAAAAAGGTGAACCCCTTAGTGCTTGGATGACATGAGCGCCAAGCGTCGCAGAGACCCAGATCATTCATGTACTGCTTTAGAATACTTGCAGACTGCCATGTACGCTGGTTTGCTGCTGTGCTGAGTCTGTCAAGTTCAGGGTCCAAAACAAGGTTGACGTCTCCTCCTATAATGATTGTGGAGTCAGAGTGAACTGAGAGTGAGGTGAAGAATCTGTGAAAGAAGGAAGAGTCGTCAACATTAGGACCATAGATGCTGGCGATGCAAAAGTCTTTATTCTGAATGGATATATTAATGATTACAAATCTGCCTTCTGGGTCAGTAACTGTATCCTTATGAGTAAATGTAACATTTTTATTAATCAAAACTGCAACCCCTCTTTGTTTGGAGTTGAAACTGGCAGAATACATAGCTGGATACTGGGAACAGCACAGGAGATGACCAGCTGATAATGATAAATGGGTCTCCTGCAGCAGAGCTATATCTGCTTTAAGATCATTCAGGTGATTTAACACTTTCAATCTCTTTGGCCCAGAACCAAGTCCACGCACATTCCAGCTAACGATGTTAAGACTGTTCATAGCTGTTCTAACCGGGAGAGTGCAAGGCTAAACAGTGCGTGTGCCCGTCCGTGTGCGCGTGCCCGCTGTGCGTACCTGCTACACTGACAAGCGCTATGCGTTGTGGGTGAACGTGTCTTGGCTATGAGCTGCATGTTATGTGCGTCCTGTGTGAGCCTAAGTGAGGTTTTTGCAGTTTATCAACGTGTGTGTGCGGGATCGCGTGTGCATGCTCTTATGCGCGCTAGTATGCGCGCGCGCCCGTTCCGTGCATAAATAAATACTCACCGTGGTTGCGTTGACTTTACCTGATTCACATATGAGGACATGGGAAGGGGGGGGGACAAGAGAAAAGAGAGAGGGAAAGAGAAAGAACAAAAAACAAAAACAACGAAACAACAACAGAAACATGAATGTGAGAGAAAG
Organism: Oryzias latipes; assembly: GCF_053564925.1. Lineage (NCBI taxonomy): Eukaryota > Metazoa > Chordata > Actinopteri > Beloniformes > Adrianichthyidae > Oryzias > Oryzias latipes. The sequence goes on from NC_136240.1 coordinate 922,486, forward strand.
AAAAAACACTTTTCCTGAGAGGTGTGGATTATTGATGATCCGATTATTTCCTAGTTAAATAAGTTTGCGGGTTTCTTCTGGGCAGCGCAGATGTCAGTGCGCCTCTGAAAGCCTTCAGCACAGCCAGGGTGTTACCTCTGGGTCCCGGAACAGCTTGCCATTCACAAAAAGTTTATCAACAGCAATCACCGCACGAGCTCCAGCAGACAGGTGCTTCCTCCTCAGCGGGAAGAGGATTTTCCGCCGGCGGAGGATCTCGCCTGGGAACTGATCATTCACGCTGTAATGTGTGTCTTTCAGCTCGCGCCCTCTGCTTTTTACCTGCATCTTTTGTTTATAATGTTCAAATTTAGCAACAATAGGACGGGGACGCTGATTGTCCGGCCTTTTTCCTCCAAGCCGGTGAACCCTGTGGAAGGAGATCTTCTGGACTTCTTCCTTGGGGAGTTTCAGGTGGACCTCTATAAAGGACTTAACAATGTTCTCCGGGACTTCTCCTGCCTCTTCTGGAATCCCTGCGAACACTAGATTGTCCCTCATGCTCCTCGCCTGAAGATCCAGGAGGGTTTCCTTGATGGATCGGTTTTCCTCAGAGAGACGGGCGGTGTCGTGGCCCAAGATCTTCACGGTCTCTCTGAGGGCCTGGTTCTCCGCTGCGAGCTCCTGCACCTGCTGTTGGCTGAACTCCAGAGACTCTCGCAGACCTTGGAATTCCTTATGGAGGATCTCCAGCAGATTTAAACGGCAATCAAGGCTGGAGAGCCTTTTATCAATTGAATCCAGGATATCACTCATGTTGCTGCCTGGGGAGGAGGCAGCCCCCGGGGAGTCTTCGGGACGGTTGTGTTTGGTGGACGGAGTGGCGGTGTTGGATTTCTTCATGAGGCAGGTATTGAAACACTCGTCGATGTAATTCTCCAGATCCTCCAGGTCCTCCAGGTCATCCAGGCTGGCAAATGCTTGACAAACTTTTTCAGATTTTTATTTTTTAAACTTTCTGGATTATTTAAATATGGCGGTGTAATTAAATAAATCAAAAATGTTTGTTCATAACTTACGCGCCGCCAAGTAAACTCACCACACTCCTCTCGTCGGCTCTCGCGATACTACAGCATCACGTGCTCCAAAATGATTTTTAAGCACAAAATCCACCCAAAAGTCAAAGTTCTCATTTGCAGTTCAAGAAAGTATTATTTTTTGTCACGTAGTAAGTTGAAAATTCAAAACATTCATACTCTGAGCAGAAAACGCTTTTTTTGACACTTTTGACACTTTTGACTGACAAAATGATTTTTAAGCACAAAATCCACTCAAAAGTCAAAGTTTTCATTTGCAGTTCAAGAAATTGTTATTTTTTGTCACGTTGTAAGTTCAAAATTCAAAACAGTCATACTCTGAGCCAAAAACACTTTTTTGACACTTTTGACTGACAAAATGATTTTTTTGCAAAAATGTACACCCAAAAGTCAAAGTTCTCATTTGCAGTTCAAGGAAGTGTTATTTTTTGTCATGTTGTAAGTTGAAAATTCAAAACAGTCGTACTCTGAGCAGAAAACGCTTTTTTGACACTTTTGACTGACAAAATTATTTTTAAGCACAAAATCCACCCAAAAGTCAAAGTTCTCATTTGCAGTTCAAGAAAGTGTTATTTTTTTGTCACGTTGTAAGTTGAAAATTCAAAACAGTCATACTCTGAGCAGAAAACACTTTTTTGACACTTTTGACTGACAAAATTATTTTTAAGCACAAAATCCCCCCAAAAGTCAAAGTTCTCATTTTCAGTTCAAGAAAGTGTTATTTTTTGTCACGTAGTAAGTTGAAAATTCAAAACATTCATACTCTGAGCAGAAAACGCTTTTTTTGACACTTTTGGCACTTTTGACTGACAAAATGATTTTTAAGCACAAAATCCACTCAAAAGTCAAAGTTCTCATTTGCAGTTCAAGAAAGTGTTCTTTTTGTCACGTTGTAAGTTGAAAATTCAAAACAGTCATACTCTGAGCAGAAAACACTTTTTTGACACTTTTGGCACTTTTGACTGACAATATGATTTTTTTGGAAAAAATGCACCCAAAAGTCAAAGTTCTCAGTTGCAGTTCAAGAAAGTGTTATTTTTTGTCACGTTGTAAGTTGAAAATTCAAAACAGTCAAACTCAGAGCAGAAAACGCTTTTTTGACACTTTTGACTGACAAAATTATTTTTAAGCACAAAATCCACCCAAAAGTCAAAGTTCTCATTTGCAGTTCAAGAAAGTATTATTTTTTGTCACGTTGTAAGTTGAAAATTCAAAACAGTCATACTCTGAGCAGAAAACGCTTTTTTGACACTTTTGGCACTTTTGACTGACAAAATGATTTTTAAGCACAAAATCCACCCAAAAGTCAAAGTTCTCATTTGCAGTTCAAGAAAGTATTATTTTTTGTCACGTAGTAAGTTGAAAATTCAAAACATTCATACTCTGAGCAGAAAACGCTTTTTTTGACACTTTTGGCACTTTTGACTGACAAAATGATTTTTAAGCACAAAATCCACTCAAAAGTCAAAGTTTTCATTTGCAGTTCAAGAAAGTGTTATTTTTTGTCACGTTGTAAGTTCAAAATTCAAAACAGTCATACTCTGAGCCAAAAACACTTTTTTGACACTTTTGACTGACAAAATGATTTTTTTGCAAAAAAGTACACCCAAAAGACAAAGTTCTCATTTGCAGTTCAAGGAAGTGTTATTTTTTGTCATGTTGTAAGTTGAAAATTCAAAACAGTCGTACTCTGAGCAGAAAACGCTTTTTTGACACTTTTGACTGACAAAATTATTTTTAAGCACAAAATCCACCCAAAAGTCAAAGTTCTCATTTGCAGTTCAAGAAAGTGTTATTTTTTGTCACGTTGTAAGTTGAAAATTCAAAACAGTCATACTCTGAGCAGAAAACACTTTTTTGACACTTTTGACTGACAAAATTATTTTTAAGCACAAAATCCCCCCAAAAGTCAAAGTTCTCATTTTCAGTTCAAGAAAGTGTTATTTTTTGTCACGTTGTAAGTTGAAAATTCAAAACAGTCATACTCTGAGCAGAAAACGCTTTTTTGACACTTTTGACTGACAAAATTATTTTTAAGCACAAAATCCCCCCAAAAGTCAAAGTTCTCATTTTCAGTTCAAGAAAGTGTTATTTTTTGTCACGTAGTAAGTTGAAAATTCAAAACATTCATACTCTGAGCAGAAAACGCTTTTTTTGACACTTTTGGCACTTTTGACTGACAAAATGATTTTTAAGCACAAAATCCACTCAAAAGTCAAAGTTCTCATTTGCAGTTCAAGAAAGTGTTCTTTTTGTCACGTTGTAAGTTGAAAATTCAAAACAGTCATACTCTGAGCAGAAAACGCTTTTTTGACACTTTTGGCACTTTTGACTGACAAAATGATTTTTAAGCACAAAATCCACCCAAAAGTCAAAGTTCTCATTTGCAGTTCAAGAAAGTATTATTTTTTGTCACGTAGTAAGTTGAAAATTCAAAACATTCATACTCTGAGCAGAAAACGCTTTTTTGACACTTTTGGCACTTTTGACTGACAAAATGATTTTTAAGCACAAAATCAACTCAAAAGTCAAAGTTTTCATTTGCAGTTCAAGAAAGTGTTATTTTTTGTCACGTTGTAAGTTGGAAATTCAAAACAGTCATACTCTGAGCAGAGAATGCTTTTTTGACACTTTTGACTGACAAAATGATTTTTTTGCAAAAAAGTACACCCAAAAGTCAAAGTTCTCATTTGCAGGTCAAGAAAGTATTATTTTTTGTCACGTTGTAAGTTGAAAATTCAAAACAGTCATACTCTGAGCAGAAAACGCTTTTTTGACACTTTTGACTGACAAAATGATTTTTAAGCACAAAATCCACCCAAAAGTCAAAGTTCTCATTTGCAGTTCAAGAAAGTATTATTTTTTGTCACGTAGTAAGTTGAAAATTCAAAACAGTCATACTCTGAGCAGAAAACACTTTTTTGACACTTTTGGCACTTTTGATTGACAAAATGATTTTTAAGCACAAAATCCACCCAAAAGTCAAAGTTCTTATTTGCAGTTCAAGAAAGTGTTATTTTTTGTCACGTTGTAAGTGGAAAATTCAAAACAGTCATACTCTGAGCCAAAAACACTTTTTTGACACTTTTGACTGACAAAATGATTGTTTTGCAAAAAAGTACACCCAAAAGTCAAAGTTCTCATTTGCAGTTCAAGGAAGTGTTATTTTTTGTCATGTTGTAAGTTGAAAATTCAAAACAGTCATACTCTGAGCAGAAAACGCTTTTTTGACACTTTTGACTAACAAATTATTTTTAAGCACAAAATCCACCCAAAAGTCAAAGTTCTCATTTGCAGTTCAAGAAAGTATTATTTTTTGTCACGTTGTAAGTTGAAAATTCAAAACAGTCATACTCTGAGCAGAAAACGCTTTTTTGACACTTTTGGCACTTTTGAATGACAAAATTATTTTTAAGCACAAAATCCACCCAAAAGTCAAAGTTCTTTTTTGCAGTTCAAGAAAGTGTTATTTTTTGTCACGTTGTAAGTTGAAAATTCAAAACAGTCATACTCTGAGCAGAAAACACTTTTTTGACACTTTTGGCACTTTTGACTGACAAAATGATTTTTTTGGAAAAAATGCACCCAAAAGTCAAAGTTCTCAGTTGCAGTTCAAGAAAGTGTTATTTTTTGTCACGTTGTAAGTTGAAAATTCAAAACAGTCATACTCTGAGCAGAAAACGCTTTTTTGACACTTTTGACTGACAAAATGATTTTTAAGCACAAAATCCACCCAAAAGTCAAAGTTCTCATTTACAGGTCAAGAAAGTATTATTTTTTGTCACGTTGTAAGTTGAAAATTCAAAACAGTCATACTCTGAGCAGAAAACGCTTTTTTGACACTTTTGACTGACAAAATGATTTTTTTGGAAAAAATGCACCCAAAAGTCAAAGTTCTCAGTTGCAGTTCAAGAAAGTGTTATTTTTTGTCACGTTGTAAGTTGAAAATTCAAAACAGTCATACTCTGAGCAGAAAACGCTTTTTTGACACTTTTGACTGACAAAATGATTTTTAAGCACAAAATCCACCCAAAAGTCAAAGTTCTCATTTGCAGGTCAAGAAAGTATTATTTTTTGTCACGTTGTAAGTTGAAAATTCAAAACAGTCATACTCTGAGCAGAAAACGCTTTTTTGACACTTTTGACTGACAAAATGATTTTTTTGGAAAAAATGCACCCAAAAGTCAAAGTTCTCAGTTGCAGTTCAAGAAAGTGTTATTTTTTGTCACGTTGTAAGTTGAAAATTCAAAACAGTCATACTCTGAGCAGAAAACGCTTTTTTGACACTTTTGACTGACAAAATGATTTTTAAGCACAAAATCCACCCAAAAGTCAAAGTTCTCATTTGCATTTCAAGAAAGTATTATTTTTTGTCACGTTGTATGTTGAAAATTCAAAACAGTCATACTCTGAGCAGAAAACGCTTTTTTGACACTTTTGACTGACAAAATTATTTTTAAGCACAAAATCCACCCAAAAGTCAAAGTTCTCTTTTGCAGTTCAAGAAAGTATTATTTTTTGTCACGTTGTAAGTTGAAAATTCAAAACAGTCATACTCTGAGCAGAAAACGCTTTTTTGACACTTTTGGCACTTTTGACTGACAAAATTATTTTTAAGCACAAAATCCACCCAAAAGTCAAAGTTCTCATTTGCAGTTCAAGAAAGTATTATTTTCTGTCACGTTGTAAGTTGAAAATTCAAAACAGTCATACTCTGAGCAGAAAAAGCTTTTTTGACACTTTTGACTGACAAAATTATTTTTAAGCACAAAATCCACCCAAAAGTCAAAGTTCTCATTTGCAGTTCAAAAAAGTATTATTTTTTGTCACGTTGTAAGTTGAAAATTCAAAACAGTCATACTCTGAGCAGAAAACGCTTTTTTGACACTTTTGACTGACAAAATGATTTTTTTGGAAAAAATGCACCCAAAAGTCAAAGTTCTCAGTTGCAGTTCAAGAAAGTGTTATTTTTTGTCACGTTGTAAGTTGAAAATTCAAAACAGTCATACTCTGAGCAGAAAACGCTTTTTTGACACTTTTGACTGACAAAATGATTTTTAAGCACAAAATCCACCCAAAAGTCAAAGTTCTCATTTGCAGGTCAAGAAAGTATTATTTTTTGTCACGTTGTAAGTTGAAAATTCAAAACAGTCATACTCTGAGCAGAAAACGCTTTTTTGACACTTTTGACTGACAAAATGATTTTTAAGCACAAAATCCACCCAAAAGTCAAAGTTCTCATTTGCAGTTCAAGAAAGTATTATTTTTTGTCACGTAGTAAGTTGAAAATTCAAAACAGTCATACTCTGAGCAGAAAACACTTTTTTGACACTTTTGGCACTTTTGATTGACAAAATGATTTTTAAGCACAAAATCCACCCAAAAGTCAAAGTTCTTATTTGCAGTTCAAGAAAGTGTTATTTTTTGTCACGTTGTAAGTGGAAAATTCAAAACAGTCATACTCTGAGCCAAAAACACTTTTTTGACACTTTTGACTGACAAAATGATTGTTTTGCAAAAAAGTACACCCAAAAGTCAAAGTTCTCATTTGCAGTTCAAGGAAGTGTTATTTTTTGTCATGTTGTAAGTTGAAAATTCAAAACAGTCATACTCTGAGCAGAAAACGCTTTTTTGACACTTTTGACTAACAAATTATTTTTAAGCACAAAATCCACCCAAAAGTCAAAGTTCTCATTTGCAGTTCAAGAAAGTATTATTTTTTGTCACGTTGTAAGTTGAAAATTCAAAACAGTCATACTCTGAGCAGAAAACGCTTTTTTGACACTTTTGGCACTTTTGAATGACAAAATTATTTTTAAGCACAAAATCCACCCAAAAGTCAAAGTTCTTTTTTGCAGTTCAAGAAAGTGTTATTTTTTGTCACGTTGTATGTTGAAAATTCAAAACAGTCATACTCTGAGCAGAAAACGCTTTTTTGACACTTTTGACTGACAAAATTATTTTTAAGCACAAAATCCACCCAAAAGTCAAAGTTCTCTTTTGCAGTTCAAGAAAGTATTATTTTTTGTCACGTTGTAAGTTGAAAATTCAAAACAGTCATACTCTGAGCAGAAAACGCTTTTTTGACACTTTTGGCACTTTTGACTGACAAAATTATTTTTAAGCACAAAATCCACCCAAAAGTCAAAGTTCTCATTTGCAGTTCAAGAAAGTATTATTTTCTGTCACGTTGTAAGTTGAAAATTCAAAACAGTCATACTCTGAGCAGAAAAAGCTTTTTTGACACTTTTGACTGACAAAATTATTTTTAAGCACAAAATCCACCCAAAAGTCAAAGTTCTCATTTGCAGTTCAAAAAAGTATTATTTTTTGTCACGTTGTAAGTTGAAAATTCAAAACAGTCATACTCTGAGCAGAAAACGCTTTTTTGACACTTTTGGCACTTTTGACTGACAAAATTATTTTTAAGCACAAAATCCACCCGAAAGTCAAAGTTCTCATTTGCAGTTCAAGAAAGTATTATTTTTTGTCACGTAGTAAGTTGAAAATTCAAAACAGTCATACTCTGAGCAGAAAACACTTTTTTGACACTTTTGGCACTTTTGATTGACAAAATGATTTTTAAGCACAAAATCCACCCAAAAGTCAAAGTTCTTATTTGCAATTCAAGAAAGTGTTATTTTTTGTCACGTTGTAAGTTGAAAATTCAAAACAGTCATACTCTGAGCAGAAAACACTTTTTTGACACTTTTGGCACTTTTGATTGACAAAATGATTTTTTTGGAAAAGATGCACCCAAAAGTCAAAGTTCTCAGTTGCAGTTCAAGAAAGTGTTATTTTTTGTCACGTTGTAAGTTGAAAATTCAAAACAGTCATACTCTGAGCAGAAAACGCTTTTTTGACACTTTTGACTGACAAAATTATTTTTAAGCACAAAATCCACCCAAAAGTCAAAGTTCTCATTTGCAGTTCAAGAAAGTATTATTTTTTGTCACGTTGTAAGTTGAAAATTCAAAACAGTCATACTCTGAGCAGAAAACACTTTTTTGACACTTTTGGCACTTTTGACTGACAAAATGATTTTTAAGCACAAAATCCACTCAAAAGTCAAAGTTCTCATTTGCAGTTCAAGAAAGTATTGTTTTTTGTCACGTTGTAAGTTGGAAATTCAAAACAGTCATACTCTGAGCAGAAAACGCTTTTTTGACACTTTTGACTGACAAAATTATTTTTAAGCACAAAATCCACCCAAAAGTCGAAGTTTTCATTTGCAGTTCAAGAAAGTGTTATTTTTTGTCACGTTGTAAGTGCAAAATTCAAAACAGTCATACTCTGAGCCAAAAACACATTTTTGACACTTTTGACTGATATAATTATTTTTTTGCAAAAAAGTGCACCCAAAAGTCAAAGTTCTCATTTGCAGTTCAAGGAAGTGTTATTTTTTGTCATGTTGTAAGTTGAAAATTCAAAACAGTCATACTCTGAGCAGAAAACGCTTTTTTGACACTTTTGACTGACAAAATTATTTTTAAGCACAAAATCCACCCAAAAGTCAAAGTTCTCATTTGCAGTTCAAGAAAGTATTATTTTCTGTCACGTTGTAAGTTGAAAATTCAAAACAGTCATACTCTGAGCAGAAAACGCTTTTTTGACACTTTTGACTGACAAAATTATTTTTAAGCACAAAATCCACCCAAAAGTCAAAGTTCTCATTTGCAGTTCAAGAAAGTATTATTTTTTGTCACGTTGTAAGTTGAAAATTCAAAACAGTCATACTCTGAGCAGAAAACGCTTTTTTGACACTTTTGGCACTTTTGACTGACAAAATTATTTTTAAGCACAAAATCCACCCGAAAGTCAAAGTTCTCATTTGCAGTTCAAGAAAGTATTATTTTTTGTCACGTAGTAAGTTGAAAATTCAAAACAGTCATACTCTGAGCAGAAAACACTTTTTTGACACTTTTGGCACTTTTGATTGACAAAATGATTTTTAAGCACAAAATCCACCCAAAAGTCAAAGTTCTTATTTGCAGTTCAAGAAAGTGTTATTTTTTGTCACGTTGTAAGTGGAAAATTCAAAACAGTCATACTCTGAGCCAAAAACACTTTTTTGACACTTTTGACTGACAAAATGATTGTTTTGCAAAAAAGTACACCCAAAAGTCAAAGTTCTCATTTGCAGTTCAAGGAAGTGTTATTTTTTGTCATGTTGTAAGTTGAAAATTCAAAACAGTCATACTCTGACTAGAAAACGCTTTTTTGACACTTTTGACTAACAAAATTATTTTTAAGCACAAAATCCACCCAAAAGTCAAAGTTCTCATTTGCAGTTCAAGAAAGTATTATTTTTTGTCACGTTGTAAGTTGAAAATTCAAAACAGTCATACTCTGAGCAGAAAACGCTTTTTTGACACTTTTGGCACTTTTGAATGACAAAATTATTTTTAAGCACAAAATCCACCCAAAAGTCAAAGTTCTTTTTTGCAGTTCAAGAAAGTGTTATTTTTTGTCACGTTGTAAGTTGAAAATTCAAAACAGTCATACTCTGAGCAGAAAACGCTTTTTTGACACTTTTGACTGACAAAATGATTTTTAAGCACAAAATCCACCCAAAAGTCAAAGTTCTCATTTGCAGTTCAAGAAAGTATTATTTTTTGTCACGTTGTAAGTTGAAAAATCAAAACAGTCATACTCTGAGCAGAAAACACTTTTTTGACACTTTTGGCACTTTTGACTGACAAAATGATTTTTTTGGAAAAAATGCACCCAAAAGTCAAAGTTCTCAGTTGCAGTTCAAGAAAGTGTTATTTTTTGTCACGTTGTAAGTTGAAAATTCAAAACAGTCATACTCTGAGCAGAAAACGCTTTTTTGACACTTTTGACTGACAAAATGATTTTTAAGCACAAAATCCACCCAAAAGTCAAAGTTCTCATTTGCAGGTCAAGAAAGTATTATTTTTTGTCACGTTGTAAGTTGAAAATTCAAAACAGTCATACTCTGAGCAGAAAACGCTTTTTTGACACTTTTGACTGACAAAATGATTTTTTTGGAAAAAATGCACCCAAAAGTCAAAGTTCTCAGTTGCAGTTCAAGAAAGTGTTATTTTTTGTCACGTTGTAAGTTGAAAATTCAAAACAGTCATACTCTGAGCAGAAAACGCTTTTTTGACACTTTTGACTGACAAAATGATTTTTAAGCACAAAATCCACCCAAAAGTCAAAGTTCTCATTTGCAGGTCAAGAAAGTATTATTTTTTGTCACGTTGTAAGTTGAAAATTCAAAACAGTCATACTCTGAGCAGAAAACGCTTTTTTGACACTTTTGACTGACAAAATGATTTTTAAGCACAAAATCCACCCAAAAGTCAAAGTTCTCATTTGCAGTTCAAGAAAGTATTATTTTTTGTCACGTAGTAAGTTGAAAATTCAAAACAGTCATACTCTGAGCAGAAAACACTTTTTTGACACTTTTGGCACTTCTGATTGACAAAATGATTTTTAAGCACAAAATCCACCCAAAAGTCAAAGTTCTTATTTGCAGTTCAAGAAAGTGTTATTTTTTGTCACGTTGTAAGTGGAAAATTCAAAACAGTCATACTCTGAGCCAAAAACACTTTTTTGACACTTTTGACTGACAAAATGATTGTTTTGCAAAAAAGTACACCCAAAAGTCAAAGTTCTCATTTGCAGTTCAAGGAAGTGTTATTTTTTGTCATGTTGTAAGTTGAAAATTCAAAACAGTCATACTCTGAGCAGAAAACGCTTTTTTGACACTTTTGACTAACAAAATTATTTTTAAGCACAAAATCCACCCAAAAGTCAAAGTTCTCATTTGCAGTTCAAGAAAGTATTATTTTTTGTCACGTTGTAAGTTGAAAATTCAAAACAGTCATACTCTGAGCAGAAAACGCTTTTTTGACACTTTTGGCACTTTTGAATGACAAAATTATTTTTAAGCACAAAATCCACCCAAAAGTCAAAGTTCTTTTTTGCAGTTCAAGAAAGTGTTATTTTTTGTCACGTTGTAAGTTGAAAATTCAAAACAGTCATACTCTGAGCAGAAAACACTTTTTTGACACTTTTGGCACTTTTGACTGACAAAATGATTTTTTTGGAAAAAATGCACCCAAAAGTCAAAGTTCTCAGTTGCAGTTCAAGAAAGTGTTATTTTTTGTCACGTTGTAAGTTGAAAATTCAAAACAGTCATACTCTGAGCAGAAAACGCTTTTTTGACACTTTTGACTGACAAAATGATTTTTAAGCACAAAATCCACCCAAAAGTCAAAGTTCTCATTTGCAGGTCAAGAAAGTATTATTTTTTGTCACGTTGTAAGTTGAAAATTCAAAACAGTCATACTCTGAGCAGAAAACGCTTTTTTGACACTTTTGACTGACAAAATGATTTTTTTGGAAAAAATGCACCCAAAAGTCAAAGTTCTCAGTTGCAGTTCAAGAAAGTGTTATTTTTTGTCACGTTGTAAGTTGAAAATTCAAAACAGTCATACTCTGAGCAGAAAACGCTTTTTTGACACTTTTGACTGACAAAATGATTTTTAAGCACAAAATCCACCCAAAAGTCAAAGTTCTCATTTGCAGGTCAAGAAAGTATTATTTTTTGTCACGTTGTAAGTTGAAAATTCAAAACAGTCATACTCTGAGCAGAAAACGCTTTTTTGACACTTTTGACTGACAAAATGATTTTTTTGGAAAAAATGCACCCAAAAGTCAAAGTTCTCAGTTGCAGTTCAAGAAAGTGTTATTTTTTGTCACGTTGTAAGTTGAAAATTCAAAACAGTCATACTCTGAGCAGAAAACGCTTTTTTGACACTTTTGACTGACAAAATGATTTTTAAGCACAAAATCCACCCAAAAGTCAAAGTTCTCATTTGCATTTCAAGAAAGTATTATTTTTTGTCACGTTGTAAGTTGAAAATTCAAAACAGTCATACTCTGAGCAGAAAACGCTTTTTTGACACTTTTGACTGACAAAATTATTTTTAAGCACAAAATCCACCCAAAAGTCAAAGTTCTCTTTTGCAGTTCAAGAAAGTATTATTTTTTGTCACGTTGTAAGTTGAAAATTCAAAACAGTCATACTCTGAGCAGAAAACGCTTTTTTGACACTTTTGGCACTTTTGACTGACAAAATTATTTTTAAGCACAAAATCCACCCAAAAGTCAAAGTTCTCATTTGCAGTTCAAGAAAGTATTATTTTCTGTCACGTTGTAAGTTGAAAATTCAAAACAGTCATACTCTGAGCAGAAAACGCTTTTTTGACACTTTTGACTGACAAAATTATTTTTAAGCACAAAATCCACCCAAAAGTCAAAGTTCTCATTTGCAGTTCAAAAAAGTATTATTTTTTGTCACGTTGTAAGTTGAAAATTCAAAACAGTCATACTCTGAGCAGAAAACGCTTTTTTGACACTTTTGGCACTTTTGACTGACAAAATTATTTTTAAGCACAAAATCCACCCGAAAGTCAAAGTTCTCATTTGCAGTTCAAGAAAGTATTATTTTTTGTCACGTAGTAAGTTGAAAATTCAAAACAGTCATACTCTGAGCAGAAAACACTTTTTTGACACTTTTGGCACTTTTGATTGACAAAATGATTTTTAAGCACAAAATCCACCCAAAAGTCAAAGTTCTTATTTGCAATTCAAGAAAGTGTTATTTTTTGTCACGTTGTAAGTGGAAAATTCAAAACAGTCATACTCTGAGCCAAAAACACTTTTTTGACACTTTTGACTGACAAAATGATTGTTTTGCAAAAAAGTACACCCAAAAGTCAAAGTTCTCATTTGCAGTTCAAGAAAGTGTTATTTTTTGTCATGTTGTAAGTTGAAAATTCAAAACAGTCATACTCTGAGCAGAAAACGCTTTTTTGACACTTTTGACTAACAAAATTATTTTTAAGCACAAAATCCACCCAAAAGTCAAAGTTCTCATTTGCAGTTCAAGAAAGTATTATTTTTTGTCACGTTGTAAGTTGAAAATTCAAAACAGTCATACTCTGAGCAGAAAACGCTTTTTTGACACTTTTGGCATTTTTGAATGACAAAATTATTTTTAAGCACAAAATCCACCCAAAAGTCAAAGTTCTTTTTTGCAGTTCAAGAAAGTGTTATTTTTTGTCACGTTGTAAGTTGAAAATTCAAAACAGTCATACTCTGAGCAGAAAACGCTTTTTTGACACTTTTGACTGACAAAATGATTTTTAAGCACAAAATCCACCCAAAAGTCAAAGTTCTCATTTGCAGTTCAAGAAAGTATTATTTTTTGTCACGTTGTAAGTTGAAAAATCAAAACAGTCATACTCTGAGCAGAAAACACTTTTTTGACACTTTTGGCACTTTTGACTGACAAAATGATTTTTTTGGAAAAAATGCACCCAAAAGTCAAAGTTCTCAGTTGCAGTTCAAGAAAGTGTTATTTTTTGTCACGTTGTAAGTTGAAAATTCAAAACAGTCATACTCTGAGCAGAAAACGCTTTTTTGACACTTTTGACTGACAAAATGATTTTTAAGCACAAAATCCACCCAAAAGTCAAAGTTCTCATTTGCAGGTCAAGAAAGTATTATTTTTTGTCACGTTGTAAGTTGAAAATTCAAAACAGTCATACTCTGAGCAGAAAACGCTTTTTTGACACTTTTGACTGACAAAATGATTTTTTTGGAAAAAATGCACCCAAAAGTCAAAGTTCTCAGTTGCAGTTCAAGAAAGTGTTATTTTTTGTCACGTTGTAAGTTGAAAATTCAAAACAGTCATACTCTGAGCAGAAAATGCTTTTTTGACACTTTTGACTGACAAAATGATTTTTAAGCACAAAATCCACCCAAAAGTCAAAGTTCTCATTTGCATTTCAAGAAAGTATTATTTTTTGTCACGTTGTAAGTTGAAAATTCAAAACAGTCATACTCTGAGCAGAAAACGCTTTTTTGACACTTTTGACTGACAAAATTATTTTTAAGCACAAAATCCACCCAAAAGTCAAAGTTCTCTTTTGCAGTTCAAGAAAGTATTATTTTTTGTCACGTTGTAAGTTGAAAATTCAAAACAGTCATACTCTGAGCAGAAAACGCTTTTTTGACACTTTTGGCACTTTTGACTGACAAAATGATTTTTAAGCACAAAATCCACCCAAAAGTCAAAGTTCTCATTTGCAGTTCAAGAAAGTATTATTTTTTGTCACGTAGTAAGTTGAAAATTCAAAACATTCATACTCTGAGCAGAAAACGCTTTTTTTGACACTTTTGGCACTTTTGACTGACAAAATGATTTTTAAGCACAAAATCAACTCAAAAGTCAAAGTTTTCATTTGCAGTTCAAGAAAGTGTTATTTTTTGTCACGTTGTAAGTTGGAAATTCAAAACAGTCATACTCTGAGCAGAAAATGCTTTTTTGACACTTTTGACTGACAAAATGATTTTTTTGCAAAAAATTACACCCAAAAGTCAAAGTTCTCATTTGCAGTTCAAGGAAGTGTTATTTTTTGTCATGTTGTAAGTTGAAAATTCAAAACAGTCATACTCTGAGCAGAAAACGCTTTTTTGACACTTTTGACTGACAAAATTATTTTTAAGCACAAAATCCACCCAAAAGTCAAAGTTCTCATTTGCAGTTCAAGAAAGTGTTATTTTTTGTCACGTTGTAAGTTGAAAATTCAAAACAGTCATACTCTGAGCAGAAAACACTTTTTTGACACTTTTGGCACTTTTGACTGACAAAATGATTTTTTTGGAAAAAATGCACCCAAAAGTCAAAGTTCTCATTTGCAGTTCAAGAAAGTGTTATTTTTTGTCACGTTGTAAGTTGAAAATTCAAAACAGTCATACTCTGAGCAGAAAACTTTTTTTTGACACTTTTGACTGACAAAATTATTTTTAAGCACAAAATCCCCCCAAAAGTCAAAGTTCTCATTTTCAGTTCAAGAAAGTGTTATTTTTTGTCACGTAGTAAGTTGAAAATTCAAAACATTAATACTCTGAGCAGAAAACGCTTTTTTTGACACTTCTGGCACTTTTGACTGACAAAATGATTTTTAAGCACAAAATCCACTCAAAAGTCAAAGTTCTCATTTGCAGTTCAAGAAAGTGTTCTTTTTGTCACGTTGTAAGTTGAAAATTCAAAACAGTCATACTCTGAGCAGAAAACACTTTTTTGACACTTTTGGCACTTTTGACTGACAAAATGATTTTTTTGGAAAAAATGCACCCAAAAGTCAAAGTTCTCAGTTGCAGTTCAAGAAAGTGTTATTTTTTGTCACGTTGTAAGTTGAAAATTCAAAACAGTCATACTCTGAGCAGAAAACACTTTTTTGACACTTTTGGCACTTTTGACTGACAAAATGATTTTTTTGGAAAAAATGCACCCAAAAGTCAAAGTTCTCATTTGCAGTTCAAGAAAGTGTTATTTTTTGTCACGTTGTAAGTTGAAAATTCAAAACAGTCATACTCTGAGCAGAAAACTTTTTTTTGACACTTTTGACTGACAAAATTATTTTTAAGCACAAAATCCCCCCAAAAGTCAAAGTTCTCATTTTCAGTTCAAGAAAGTGTTATTTTTTGTCACGTAGTAAGTTGAAAATTCAAAACATTAAAACTCTGAGCAGAAAACGCTTTTTTTGACACTTCTGGCACTTTTGACTGACAAAATGATTTTTAAGCACAAAATCCACTCAAAAGTCAAAGTTCTCATTTGCAGTTCAAGAAAGTGTTCTTTTTGTCACGTTGTAAGTTGAAAATTCAAAACAGTCATACTCTGAGCAGAAAACACTTTTTTGACACTTTTGGCACTTTTGACTGACAAAATGATTTTTTTGGAAAAAATGCACCCAAAAGTCAAAGTTCTCAGTTGCAGTTCAAGAAAGTGTTATTTTTTGTCACGTTGTAAGTTGAAAATTCAAAACAGTCATACTCTGAGCAGAAAACGCTTTTTTGACACTTTTGACTGACAAAATGATTTTTAAGCACAAAATCCACCCAAAAGTCAAAGTTCTCATTTGCAGGTCAAGAAAGTATTATTTTTTGTCACGTTGTAAGTTGAAAATTCAAAACAGTCATACTCTGAGCAGAAAACGCTTTTTTGACACTTTTGACTGACAAAATGATTTTTTTGGAAAAAATGCACCCAAAAGTCAAAGTTCTCAGTTGCAGTTCAAGAAAGTGTTATTTTTTGTCACGTTGTAAGTTGAAAATTCAAAACAGTCATACTCTGAGCAGAAAACGCTTTTTTGACACTTTTGACTGACAAAATTATTTTTAAGCACAAAATCCACCCAAAAGTCAAAGTTCTCATTTGCAGTTCAAGAAAGTATTATTTTTTTTCACGTAGTAAGTTGAAAATTCAAAACATTCATACTTTGAGCAGAAAACGCTTTTTTTGACACTTTTGGCACTTTTGACTGACAAAATGATTTTTAAGCACAAAATCAACTCAAAAGTCAAAGTTTTCATTTGCAGTTCAAGAAAGTGTTATTTTTTGTCACGTTGTAAGTTGGAAATTCAAAACAGTCATACTCTGAGCAGAAAATGCTTTTTTGACACTTTTGACTGACAAAATGATTTTTTTGCAAAAAAGTACACCCAAAAGTCAAAGTTCTCATTTGCAGTTCAAGGAAGTGTTATTTTTTGTCATGTTGTAAGTTGAAAATTCAAAACAGTCATACTCTGAGCAGAAAACGCTTTTTTGACACTTTTGACTGACAAAATTATTTTTAAGCACAAAATCCACCCAAAAGTCAAAGTTCTCATTTGCAGTTCAAGAAAGTGTTATTTTTTGTCATGTTGTAAGTTGAAAATTCAAAACAGTCATACTCTGAGCAGAAAACACTTTTTTGACACTTTTGGCACTTTTGACTGACAAAATGATTTTTTTTGGAAAAAATGCACCCAAAAGTCAAAGTTCTCATTTGCAGTTCAAGAAAGTGTTATTTTTTGTCACGTTGTAAGTTGAAAATTCAAAACAGTCATACTCTGAGCAGAAAACACTTTTTTGACACTTTTGGCACTTTTGACTGACAAAATGATTTTTTTGGAAAAAATGCACCCAAAAGTCAAAGTTCTCATTTGCAGTTCAAGAAAGTGTTATTTTTTGTCACGTTGTAAGTTGAAAATTCAAAACAGTCATACTCTGAGCAGAAAACTTTTTTTTGACACTTTTGACTGACAAAATTATTTTTAAGCACAAAATCCCCCCAAAAGTCAAAGTTCTCATTTTCAGTTCAAGAAAGTGTTATTTTTTGTCACGTAGTAAGTTGAAAATTCAAAACATTAAAACTCTGAGCAGAAAACGCTTTTTTTGACACTTCTGGCACTTTTGACTGACAAAATGATTTTTAAGCACAAAATCCACTCAAAAGTCAAAGTTCTCATTTGCAGTTCAAGAAAGTGTTCTTTTTGTCACGTTGTAAGTTGAAAATTCAAAACAGTCATACTCTGAGCAGAAAACACTTTTTTGACACTTTTGGCACTTTTGACTGACAAAATGATTTTTTTGGAAAAAATGCACCCAAAAGTCAAAGTTCTCAGTTGCAGTTCAAGAAAGTGTTATTTTTTGTCACGTTGTAAGTTGAAAATTCAAAACAGTCATACTCTGAGCAGAAAACGCTTTTTTGACACTTTTGACTGACAAAATGATTTTTAAGCACAAAATCCACCCAAAAGTCAAAGTTCTCATTTGCAGTTCAAGAAAGTATTATTTTTTTTCACGTAGTAAGTTGAAAATTCAAAACATTCATACTTTGAGCAGAAAACGCTTTTTTTGACACTTTTGGCACTTTTGACTGACAAAATGATTTTTAAGCACAAAATCAACTCAAAAGTCAAAGTTTTCATTTGCAGTTCAAGAAAGTGTTATTTTTTGTCACGTTGTAAGTTGGAAATTCAAAACAGTCATACTCTGAGCAGAAAATGCTTTTTTGACACTTTTGACTGACAAAATGATTTTTTTGCAAAAAAGTACACCCAAAAGTCAAAGTTCTCATTTGCAGTTCAAGGAAGTGTTATTTTTTGTCATGTTGTAAGTTGAAAATTCAAAACAGTCATACTCTGAGCAGAAAACGCTTTTTTGACACTTTTGACTGACAAAATTATTTTTAAGCACAAAATCCACCCAAAAGTCAAAGTTCTCATTTGCAGTTCAAGAAAGTGTTATTTTTTGTCATGTTGTAAGTTGAAAATTCAAAACAGTCATACTCTGAGCAGAAAACACTTTTTTGACACTTTTGGCACTTTTGACTGACAAAATGATTTTTTTTGGAAAAAATGCACCCAAAAGTCAAAGTTCTCATTTGCAGTTCAAGAAAGTGTTATTTTTTGTCACGTTGTAAGTTGAAAATTCAAAACAGTCATACTCTGAGCAGAAAACACTTTTTTGACACTTTTGGCACTTTTGACTGACAAAATGATTTTTTTGGAAAAAATGCACCCAAAAGTCAAAGTTCTCATTTGCAGTTCAAGAAAGTGTTATTTTTTGTCACGTTGTAAGTTGAAAATTCAAAACAGTCATACTCTGAGCAGAAAACTTTTTTTTGACACTTTTGACTGACAAAATTATTTTTAAGCACAAAATCCCCCCAAAAGTCAAAGTTCTCATTTTCAGTTCAAGAAAGTGTTATTTTTTGTCACGTAGTAAGTTGAAAATTCAAAACATTAAAACTCTGAGCAGAAAACGCTTTTTTTGACACTTCTGGCACTTTTGACTGACAAAATGATTTTTAAGCACAAAATCCACTCAAAAGTCAAAGTTCTCATTTGCAGTTCAAGAAAGTGTTCTTTTTGTCACGTTGTAAGTTGAAAATTCAAAACAGTCATACTCTGAGCAGAAAACACTTTTTTGACACTTTTGGCACTTTTGACTGACAAAATGATTTTTTTGGAAAAAATGCACCCAAAAGTCAAAGTTCTCAGTTGCAGTTCAAGAAAGTGTTATTTTTTGTCACGTTGTAAGTTGAAAATTCAAAACAGTCATACTCTGAGCAGAAAACGCTTTTTTGACACTTTTGACTGACAAAATGATTTTTAAGCACAAAATCCACCCAAAAGTCAAAGTTCTCATTTGCAGGTCAAGAAAGTATTATTTTTTGTCACGTTGTAAGTTGAAAATTCAAAACAGTCATACTCTGAGCAGAAAACGCTTTTTTGACACTTTTGACTGACAAAATGATTTTTTTGGAAAAAATGCACCCAAAAGTCAAAGTTCTCAGTTGCAGTTCAAGAAAGTGTTATTTTTTGTCACGTTGTAAGTTGAAAATTCAAAACAGTCATACTCTGAGCAGAAAACGCTTTTTTGACACTTTTGACTGACAAAATTATTTTTAAGCACAAAATCCACCCAAAAGTCAAAGTTCTCATTTGCAGTTCAAGAAAGTATTATTTTTTGTCACGTAGTAAGTTGAAAATTCAAAACATTCATACTTTGAGCAGAAAACGCTTTTTTTGACACTTTTGGCACTTTTGACTGACAAAATGATTTTTAAGCACAAAATCAACTCAAAAGTCAAAGTTTTCATTTGCAGTTCAAGAAAGTGTTATTTTTTGTCACGTTGTAAGTTGGAAATTCAAAACAGTCATACTCTGAGCAGAAAATGCTTTTTTGACACTTTTGACTGACAAAATGATTTTTTTGCAAAAAAGTACACCCAAAAGTCAAAGTTCTCATTTGCAGTTCAAGGAAGTGTTATTTTTTGTCATGTTGTAAGTTGAAAATTCAAAACAGTCATACTCTGAGCAGAAAACGCTTTTTTGACACTTTTGACTGACAAAATTATTTTTAAGCACAAAATCCACCCAAAAGTCAAAGTTCTCATTTGCAGTTCAAGAAAGTGTTATTTTTTGTCACGTTGTAAGTTGAAAATTCAAAACAGTCATACTCTGAGCAGAAAACACTTTTTTGACACTTTTGGCACTTTTGACTGACAAAATGATTTTTTTTTGAAAAAATGCACCCAAAAGTCAAAGTTCTCATTTGCAGTTCAAGAAAGTGTTATTTTTTGTCACGTTGTAAGTTGAAAATTCAAAACAGTCATACTCTGAGCAGAAAACACTTTTTTGACACTTTTGGCACTTTTGACTGACAAAATGATTTTTTTGGAAAAAATGCACCCAAAAGTCAAAGTTCTCATTTGCAGTTCAAGAAAGTGTTATTTTTTGTCACGTTGTAAGTTGAAAATTCAAAACAGTCATACTCTGAGCAGAAAACTTTTTTTTGACACTTTTGACTGACAAAATTATTTTTAAGCACAAAATCCCCCCAAAAGTCAAAGTTCTCATTTTCAGTTCAAGAAAGTGTTATTTTTTGTCACGTAGTAAGTTGAAAATTCAAAACATTAAAACTCTGAGCAGAAAACGCTTTTTTTGACACTTCTGGCACTTTTGACTGACAAAATGATTTTTAAGCACAAAATCCACTCAAAAGTCAAAGTTCTCATTTGCAGTTCAAGAAAGTGTTCTTTTTGTCACGTTGTAAGTTGAAAATTCAAAACAGTCATACTCTGAGCAGAAAACACTTTTTTGACACTTTTGGCACTTTTGACTGACAAAATGATTTTTTTGGAAAAAATGCACCCAAAAGTCAAAGTTCTCAGTTGCAGTTCAAGAAAGTGTTATTTTTTGTCACGTTGTAAGTTGAAAATTCAAAACAGTCATACTCTGAGCAGAAAACGCTTTTTTGACACTTTTGACTGACAAAATGATTTTTAAGCACAAAATCCACCCAAAAGTCAAAGTTCTCATTTGCAGTTCAAGAAAGTATTATTTTTTTTCACGTAGTAAGTTGAAAATTCAAAACATTCATACTTTGAGCAGAAAACGCTTTTTTTGACACTTTTGGCACTTTTGACTGACAAAATGATTTTTAAGCACAAAATCAACTCAAAAGTCAAAGTTTTCATTTGCAGTTCAAGAAAGTGTTATTTTTTGTCACGTTGTAAGTTGGAAATTCAAAACAGTCATACTCTGAGCAGAAAATGCTTTTTTGACACTTTTGACTGACAAAATGATTTTTTTGCAAAAAAGTACACCCAAAAGTCAAAGTTCTCATTTGCAGTTCAAGGAAGTGTTATTTTTTGTCATGTTGTAAGTTGAAAATTCAAAACAGTCATACTCTGAGCAGAAAACGCTTTTTTGACACTTTTGACTGACAAAATTATTTTTAAGCACAAAATCCACCCAAAAGTCAAAGTTCTCATTTGCAGTTCAAGAAAGTGTTATTTTTTGTCATGTTGTAAGTTGAAAATTCAAAACAGTCATACTCTGAGCAGAAAACACTTTTTTGACACTTTTGGCACTTTTGACTGACAAAATGATTTTTTTTGGAAAAAATGCACCCAAAAGTCAAAGTTCTCATTTGCAGTTCAAGAAAGTGTTATTTTTTGTCACGTTGTAAGTTGAAAATTCAAAACAGTCATACTCTGAGCAGAAAACACTTTTTTGACACTTTTGGCACTTTTGACTGACAAAATGATTTTTTTGGAAAAAATGCACCCAAAAGTCAAAGTTCTCATTTGCAGTTCAAGAAAGTGTTATTTTTTGTCACGTTGTAAGTTGAAAATTCAAAACAGTCATACTCTGAGCAGAAAACTTTTTTTTGACACTTTTGACTGACAAAATTATTTTTAAGCACAAAATCCCCCCAAAAGTCAAAGTTCTCATTTTCAGTTCAAGAAAGTGTTATTTTTTGTCACGTAGTAAGTTGAAAATTCAAAACATTAAAACTCTGAGCAGAAAACGCTTTTTTTGACACTTCTGGCACTTTTGACTGACAAAATGATTTTTAAGCACAAAATCCACTCAAAAGTCAAAGTTCTCATTTGCAGTTCAAGAAAGTGTTCTTTTTGTCACGTTGTAAGTTGAAAATTCAAAACAGTCATACTCTGAGCAGAAAACACTTTTTTGACACTTTTGGCACTTTTGACTGACAAAATGATTTTTTTGGAAAAAATGCACCCAAAAGTCAAAGTTCTCAGTTGCAGTTCAAGAAAGTGTTATTTTTTGTCACGTTGTAAGTTGAAAATTCAAAACAGTCATACTCTGAGCAGAAAACGCTTTTTTGACACTTTTGACTGACAAAATGATTTTTAAGCACAAAATCCACCCAAAAGTCAAAGTTCTCATTTGCAGGTCAAGAAAGTATTATTTTTTGTCACGTTGTAAGTTGAAAATTCAAAACAGTCATACTCTGAGCAGAAAACGCTTTTTTGACACTTTTGACTGACAAAATGATTTTTTTGGAAAAAATGCACCCAAAAGTCAAAGTTCTCAGTTGCAGTTCAAGAAAGTGTTATTTTTTGTCACGTTGTAAGTTGAAAATTCAAAACAGTCATACTCTGAGCAGAAAACGCTTTTTTGACACTTTTGACTGACAAAATTATTTTTAAGCACAAAATCCACCCAAAAGTCAAAGTTCTCATTTGCAGTTCAAGAAAGTATTATTTTTTGTCACGTAGTAAGTTGAAAATTCAAAACATTCATACTTTGAGCAGAAAACGCTTTTTTTGACACTTTTGGCACTTTTGACTGACAAAATGATTTTTAAGCACAAAATCAACTCAAAAGTCAAAGTTTTCATTTGCAGTTCAAGAAAGTGTTATTTTTTGTCACGTTGTAAGTTGGAAATTCAAAACAGTCATACTCTGAGCAGAAAATGCTTTTTTGACACTTTTGACTGACAAAATGATTTTTTTGCAAAAAAGTACACCCAAAAGTCAAAGTTCTCATTTGCAGTTCAAGGAAGTGTTATTTTTTGTCATGTTGTAAGTTGAAAATTCAAAACAGTCATACTCTGAGCAGAAAACGCTTTTTTGACACTTTTGACTGACAAAATTATTTTTAAGCACAAAATCCACCCAAAAGTCAAAGTTCTCATTTGCAGTTCAAGAAAGTGTTATTTTTTGTCACGTTGTAAGTTGAAAATTCAAAACAGTCATACTCTGAGCAGAAAACACTTTTTTGACACTTTTGGCACTTTTGACTGACAAAATGATTTTTTTTTGAAAAAATGCACCCAAAAGTCAAAGTTCTCATTTGCAGTTCAAGAAAGTGTTATTTTTTGTCACGTTGTAAGTTGAAAATTCAAAACAGTCATACTCTGAGCAGAAAACACTTTTTTGACACTTTTGGCACTTTTGACTGACAAAATGATTTTTTTGGAAAAAATGCACCCAAAAGTCAAAGTTCTCAGTTGCAGTTCAAGAAAGTGTTATTTTTTGTCACGTTGTAAGTTGAAAATTCAAAACAGTCATACTCTGAGCAGAAAACGCTTTTTTGACACTTTTGACTGACAAAATGATTTTTAAGCACAAAATCCACCCAAAAGTCAAAGTTCTCATTTGCAGGTCAAGAAAGTATTATTTTTTGTCACGTTGTAAGTTGAAAATTCAAAACAGTCATACTCTGAGCAGAAAACGCTTTTTTGACACTTTTGACTGACAAAATGATTTTTTTGGAAAAAATGCACCCAAAAGTCAAAGTTCTGAGTTACAGTTCAAGAAAGTGTTATTTTTTGTCACGTTGTAAGTTGAAAATTCAAAACAGTCATACTCTGAGCAGAAAACGCTTTTTTGACACTTTTGACTGACAAAATGATTTTTAAGCACAAAATCCACCCAAAAGTCAAAGTTCTCATTTGCAGTTCAAGAAAGTCTTATTTTTTGTCACGTTGTAAGTTGAAAATTCAAAACAGTCATACTCTGAGCAGAAAACACTTTTTTGACACTTTTGGCACTTTTGACTGACAAAATGATTTTTTTGGAAAAAATGCACCCAAAAGTCAAAGTTCTCATTTGCAGTTCAAGAAAGTGTTATTTTTTGTCACGTTGTAAGTTGAAAATTCCAAACAGTCATACTCTGAGCAGAAAACGCTTTTTTGACACTTTTGACTGACAAAATTATTTTTAAGCACAAAATCCACCCAAAAGTCAAAGTTCTCATTTGCATTTCAAGAAAGTATTATTTTTTGTCACGTTGTAAGTTGAAAATTCAAAACAGTCATACTCTGAGCAGAAAACGCTTTTTTGACACTTTTGACTGACAAAATGATTTTTTAGCACAAAATCCACCCAAAAGTCAAAGTTCTCTTTTGCAGTTCAAGAAAGTATTATTTTTTGTCACGTTGTAAGTTGAAAATTCAAAACAGTCATACTCCGAGCAGAAAACGCTTTTTTGACACTTTTGGCACTTTTGACTGACAAAATGATTTTTAAGCACAAAATCCACCCAAAAGTCAAAGTTCTCATTTGCAGTTCAAGAAAGTATTATTTTTTGTCACGTAGTAAGTTGAAAATTCAAAACATTCATACTTTGAGCAGAAAACGCTTTTTTTGACACTTTTGGCACTTTTGACTGACAAAATGATTTTTAAGCACAAAATCAACTCAAAAGTCAAAGTTTTCATTTGCAGTTCAAGAAAGTGTTATTTTTTGTCACGTTGTAAGTTGGAAATTCAAAACAGTCATACTCTGAGCAGAAAATGCTTTTTTGACACTTTTGACTGACAAAATGATTTTTTTGCAAAAAAGTACACCCAAAAGTCAAAGTTCTCATTTGCAGTTCAAGGAAGTGTTATTTTTTTTTCATGTTGTAAGTTGAAAATTCAAAACAGTCATACTCTGAGCAGAAAACGCTTTTTTGACACTTTTGACTGACAAAATTATTTTTAAGCACAAAATCCACCCAAAAGTCAAAGTTCTCATTTGCAGTTCAAGAAAGTGTTATTTTTTGTCACGTTGTAAGTTGAAAATTCAAAACAGTCATACTCTGAGCAGAAAACACTTTTTTGACACTTTTGGCACTTTTGACTGACAAAATGATTTTTTTGGAAAAAATGCACCCAAAAGTCAAATTTCTCATTTGCAGTTCAAGAAAGTGTTATTTTTTGTCACGTTGTAAGTTGAAAATTCAAAACAGTCATACTCTGAGCAGAAAACTTTTTTTTGACACTTTTGACTGACAAAATTATTTTTAAGCACAAAATCCCCCCAAAAGTCAAAGTTCTCATTTTCAGTTCAAAAAAGTGTTATTTTTTGTCACGTAGTAAGTTGAAAATTCAAAACATTCATACTCTGAGCAGAAAACGCTTTTTTTGACACTTCTGGCACTTTTGACTGACAAAATGATTTTTAAGCACAAAATCCACTCAAAAGTCAAAGTTCTCAATTGCAGTTCAAGAAAGTGTTCTTTTTGTCACGTTGTAAGTTGAAAATTCAAAACAGTCATACTCTGAGCAGAAAACACTTTTTTGACACTTTTGGCACTTTTGACTGACAAAATGATTTTTTTGGAAAAAATGCACCCAAAAGTCAAAGTTCTCAGTTGCAGTTCAAGAAAGTGTTATTTTTTGTCACGTTGTAAGTTGAAAATTCAAAACAGTCATACTCTGAGCAGAAAAAGCTTTTTTGACACTTTTGACTGACAAAATGATTTTTAAGCACAAAATCCACCCAAAAGTCAAAGTTCTCATTTGCAGGTCAAGAAAGTATTATTTTTTGTCACGTTGTAAGTTGAAAATTCAAAACAGTCATACTCTGAGCAGAAAACGCTTTTTTGACACTTTTGACTGACAAAATGATTTTTTTGGAAAAAATGCACCCAAAAGTCAAAGTTCTCAGTTGCAGTTCAAGAAAGTGTTATTTTTTGTCACGTTGTAAGTTGAAAATTCAAAACAGTCATACTCTGAGCAGAAAACGCTTTTTTGACACTTTTGACTGACAAAATTATTTTTAAGCACAAAATCCACCCAAAAGTCAAAGTTCTCATTTGCAGTTCAAGAAAGTATTATTTTTTGTCACGTTGTAAGTTGAAAATTCAAAACAGTCATACTCTGAGCAGAAAACACTTTTTTGACACTTTTGGCACTTTTGACTGACAAAATGATTTTTTTGGAAAAAATGCACCCAAAAGTCAAAGTTCTCAGTTGCAGTTCAAGAAAGTGTTATTTTTTGTCACGTTGTAAGTTGAAAATTCAAAACAGTCATACTCTGAGCAGAAAACGCTTTTTTGACACTTTTGACTGACAAAATGATTTTTAAGCACAAAATCCACCCAAAAGTCAAAGTTCTCAGTTGCAGGTCAAGAAAGTATTATTTTTTGTCACGTTGTAAGTTGAAAATTCAAAACAGTCATACTCTGAGCAGAAAACGCTTTTTTGACACTTTTGACTGACAAAATTATTTTTAAGCACAAAATCCACCCAAAAGTCAAAGTTCTCATTTGCATTTCAAGAAAGTATTATTTTTTGTCACGTTGTAAAATGAAAATTCAAAACAGTCATACTCTGAGCAGAAAACGCTTTTTTGACACTTTTGACTGACAAAATTATTTTTAAGCACAAAATCCACCCAAAAGTCAAAGTTCTCATTTGCAGTTCAAGAAAGTATTATTTTTTGTCACGTTGTAAGTTAAAAATTCAAAACAGTCATACTCTGAGCAGAAAACGCTTTTTTGACACTTTTGGCACTTTTGACTGACAAAATGATTTTTAAGCACAAAATCCACCCAAAAGTCAAAGTTCTCATTTGCAGTTCAAGAAAGTATTATTTTTTGTCACGTAGTAAGTTGAAAATTCAAAACATTCATACTCTGAGCAGAAAACGCTTTTTTTGACACTTTTGGCACTTTTGACTGACAAAATGATTTTTAAGCACAAAATCCACTCAAAAGTCAAAGTTTTCATTTGCAGTTCAAGAAAGTATTATTTTTTGTCACGTTGTAAGTTGAAAATTCAAAACAGTCATACTCTGAGCAGAAAACACTTTTTTGACACTTTTGGCACTTTTGACTGACAAAATGATTTTTAAGCACAAAATCCACCCAAAAGTCAAAGTTCTCAGTTGCAGGTCAAGAAAGTATTATTTTTTGTCACGTTGTAAGTTGAAAATTCAAAACAGTCATACTCTGAGCAGAAAACGCTTTTTTGACACTTTTGACTGACAAAATGATTTTTAAGCACAAAATCCACCCAAAAGTCAAAGTTCTCATTTGCAGTTCAAGAAAGTATTATTTTTTGTCACGTTGTAAGTTGAAAATTCAAAACAGTCATACTCTGAGCAGAAAACGCTTTTTTGACACTTTTGACTGACAAAAATATTTTTAAGCACAAAATCCACCCAAAAGTCAAAGTTCTCATTTGCAGTTCAAGAAAGTATTATTTTTTGTCACGTTGTAAGTTGAAAATTCAAAACAGTCATACTCTGAGCAGAAAACGCTTTTTTGACACTTTTGGCACTTTTGACTGACAAAATGATTTTTAAGCACAAAATCCACCCAAAAGTCAAAGTTCTCATTTGCAGTTCAAGAAAGTATTATTTTTTGTCACGTAGTAAGTTGAAAATTCAAAACATTCATACTCTGAGCAGAAAACGCTTTTTTGACACTTTTGGCACTTTTGACTGACAAAATGATTTTTAAGCACAAAATCAACTCAAAAGTCAAAGTTTTCATTTGCAGTTCAAGAAAGTGTTATTTTTTGTCACGTTGTAAGTTGAAAATTCAAAACAGTCATACTCTGAGCAGAAAAAGCTTTTTTGACACTTTTGACTGACAAAATGATTTTTAAGCACAAAATCCACCCAAAAGTCAAAGTTCTCAGTTGCAGGTCAAGAAAGTATTATTTTTTGTCACGTTGTAAGTTGAAAATTCAAAACAGTCATACTCTGAGCAGAAAACGCTTTTTTGACACTTTTGACTGACAAAATGATTTTTTTGGAAAAAATGCACCCAAAAGTCAAAGTTCTCAGTTGCAGTTCAAGAAAGTGTTATTTTTTGTCACGTTGTAAGTTGAAAATTCAAAACAGTCATACTCTGAGCAGAAAACGCTTTTTTGACACTTTTGACTGACAAAATTATTTTTAAGCACAAAATCCATCCAAAAGTCAAAGTTCTCATTTGCAGTTCAAGAAAGTATTATTTTTTGTCACGTTGTAAGTTGAAAATTCAAAACAGTCATACTCTGAGCAGAAAACACTTTTTTGACACTTTTGGCACTTTTGACTGACAAAATGATTTTTTTGGAAAAAATGCACCCAAAAGTCAAAGTTCTCAGTTGCAGTTCACGAAAGTGTTGTTTTTTGTCACGTTGTAAGTTGAAAATTCAAAACAGTCATACTCTGAGCAGAAAACGCTTTTTTGACACTTTTGACTGACAAAATGATTTTTAAGCACAAAATCCACCCAAAAGTCAAAGTTCTCAGTTGCAGGTCAAGAAAGTATTATTTTTTGTCACGTTGTAAGTTGAAAATTCAAAACAGTCATACTCTGAGCAGAAAACGCTTTTTTGACACTTTTGACTGACAAAATTATTTTTAAGCACAAAATCCACCCAAAAGTCAAAGTTCTCATTTGCATTTCAAGAAAGTATTATTTTTTGTCACGTTGTAAAATGAAAATTCAAAACAGTCATACTCTGAGCAGAAAACGCTTTTTTGACACTTTTGACTGACAAAATTATTTTTAAGCACAAAATCCACCCAAAAGTCAAAGTTCTCATTTGCAGTTCAAGAAAGTATTATTTTTTGTCACGTTGTAAGTTGAAAATTCAAAACAGTCATACTCTGAGCAGAAAACGCTTTTTTGACACTTTTGACTGACAAAATGATTTTTTTGGAAAAAATGCACCCAAAAGTCAAAGTTCTCAGTTGCAGTTCAAGAAAGTGTTATTTTTTGTCACGTTGTAAGTTGAAAATTCAAAACAGTCATACTCTGAGCAGAAAACGCTTTTTTGACACTTTTGACTGACAAAATTATTTTTAAGCACAAAATCCACCCAAAAGTCAAAGTTCTCATTTGCAGTTCAAGAAAGTATTATTTTTTGTCACGTTGTAAGTTGAAAATTCAAAACAGTCATACTCTGAGCAGAAAACACTTTTTTGACACTTTTGGCACTTTTGACTGACAAAATGATTTTTTTGGAAAAAATGCACCCAAAAGTCAAAGTTCTCAGTTGCAGTTCAAGAAAGTGTTATTTTTTGTCACGTTGTAAGTTGAAAATTCAAAACAGTCATACTCTGAGCAGAAAACGCTTTTTTGACACTTTTGACTGACAAAATTATTTTTAAGCACAAAATCCACTCAAAAGTCAAAGTTTTCATTTGCAGTTAAAGAAAGTGTTATTTTTTGTCACGTTGTAAGTTGAAAATTCAAAACAGTCATACTCTGAGCAGAAAACACTTTTTTGACACTTTTGGCACTTTTGACTGACAAAATGATTTTTTTGGAAAAAATGCACCCAAAAGTCAAAGTTCTCAGTTGCAGTTCAAGAAAGTGTTATTTTTTGTCACGTTGTAAGTTGAAAATTCAAAACAGTCATACTCTGAGCAGAAAACGCTTTTTTGACACTTTTGACTGACAAAATTATTTTTAAGCACAAAATCCACTCAAAAGTCAAAGTTTTCATTTGCAGTTAAAGAAAGTGTTATTTTTTGTCACGTTGTAAGTGTAAAATTCAAAACAGTCATACTCTGAGCCAAAAACACTTTTTTGACACTTTTGACAGACAAAATGATTTTTAAGCATAAAATCCACTCAAAAGTCAAAGTTCTCATTTGCAGTTCAAGAAAGTGTTCTTTTTGTCACGTTGTAAGTTGAAAATTCAAAACAGTCATACTCTGAGCAGAAAACACTTTTTTGACACTTTTGGCACTTTTGACTGACAAAATGATTTTTTTGGAAAAAATGCACCCAAAAGTCAAAGTTCTCAGTTGCAGTTCAAGAAAGTGTTATTTTTTGTCACGTTGTAAGTTGAAAATTCAAAACAGTCATACTCTGAGCAGAAAACGCTTTTTTGACACTTTTGACTGACAAAATGATTTTTAAGCACAAAATCCACCCAAAAGTCAAAGTTCTCATTTGCAGTTCAAGAAAGTATTATTTTTTTGTCACGTTGTAAGTTGAAAATTCAAAACAGTCATACTCTGAGCAGAAAACACTTTTTTGACACTTTTGGCACTTTTGACTGACAAAATGATTTTTTTGGAAAAAATGCACCCAAAAGTCAAAGTTCTCAGTTGCAGTTCAAGAAAGTGTTATTTTTTGTCACGTTGTAAGTTGAAAATTCAAAACAGTCATACTCTGAGCAGAAAACGCTTTTTTGACACTTTTGACTGACAAAATGATTTTTAAGCACAAAATCCACCCAAAAGTCAAAGTTCTCATTTGCAGGTCAAGAAAGTATTATTTTTTGTCACGTTGTAAGTTGAAAATTCAAAACAGTCATACTCTGAGCAGAAAACGCTTTTTTGACACTTTTGACTGACAAAATGATTTTTTTGGAAAAAATGCACCCAAAAGTCAAAGTTCTCAGTTGCAGTTCAAGAAAGTGTTATTTTTTGTCACGTTGTAAGTTGAAAATTCAAAACAGTCATACTCTGAGCAGAAAACGCTTTTTTGACACTTTTGACTGACAAAATGATTTTTAAGCACAAAATCCACCCAAAAGTCAAAGTTCTCATTTGCAGGTCAAGAAAGTATTATTTTTTGTCACGTTGTAAGTTGAAAATTCAAAACAGTCATACTCTGAGCAGAAAACACTTTTTTGACACTTTTGACTGACAAAATGATTTTTTTGGAAAAAATGCACCCAAAAGTCAAAGTTCTCAGTTGCAGTTCAAGAAAGTGTTATTTTTTGTCACGTTGTAAGTTGAAAATTCAAAACAGTCATACTCTGAGCAGAAAACGCTTTTTTGACACTTTTGACTGACAAAATTATTTTTAAGCACAAAATCCACCCAAAAGTCAAAGTTCTCATTTGCAGTTCAAGAAAGTATTATTTTTTGTCACGTTGTAAGTTGAAAATTCAAAACAGTCATACTCTGAGCAGAAAACACTTTTTTGACACTTTTGGCACTTTTGACTGACAAAATGATTTTTTTGGAAAAAATGCACCCAAAAGTCAAAGTTCTCAGTTGCAGTTCAAGAAAGTGTTATTTTTTGTCACGTTGTAAGTTGAAAATTCCAAACAGTCATACTCTGAGCAGAAAACGCTTTTTTGACACTTTTGACTGACAAAATTATTTTTAAGCACAAAATCCACCCAAAAGTCAAAGTTCTCATTTGCATTTCAAGAAAGTATTATTTTTTGTCACGTTGTAAGTTGAAAATTCAAAACAGTCATACTCTGAGCAGAAAACGCTTTTTTGACACTTTTGACTGACAAAATTATTTTTAAGCACAAAATCCACCCAAAAGTCAAAGTTCTCTTTTGCAGTTCAAGAAAGTATTATTTTTTGTCACGTTGTAAGTTGAAAATTCAAAACAGTCATACTCTGAGCAGAAAACGCTTTTTTGACACTTTTGGCACTTTTGACTGACAAAATGATTTTTAAGCACAAAATCCACCCAAAAGTCAAAGTTCTCATTTGCAGTTCAAGAAAGTATTATTTTTTGTCACGTAGTAAGTTGAAAATTCAAAACATTCATACTTTGAGCAGAAAACGCTTTTTTTGACACTTTTGGCACTTTTGACTGACAAAATGATTTTTAAGCACAAAATCCACCCAAAAGTCAAAGTTTTCATTTGCAGTTCAAGAAAGTGTTATTTTTTGTCACGTTGTAAGTTGGAAATTCAAAACAGTCATACTCTGAGCAGAAAACACTTTTTTGACACTTTTGGCACTTTTGACTGACAAAATGATTTTTTTGGAAAAAATGCACCCAAAAGTCAAAGTTCTCATTTGCAGTTCAAGAAAGTGTTATTTTTTGTCACGTTGTAAGTTGAAAATTCAAAACAGTCATACTCTGAGCAGAAAACACTTTTTTGACACTTTTGGCACTTTTGACTGACAAAATGATTTTTTTGGAAAAAATGCACCCAAAAGTCAAAGTTCTCAGTTGCAGTTCAAGAAAGTGTTATTTTTTGTCACGTTGTAAGTTGAAAATTCAAAACAGTCATACTCTGAGCAGAAAACGCTTTTTTGACACTTTTGACTGACAAAATGATTTTTAAGCACAAAATCCACCCAAAAGTCAAAGTTCTCATTTGCAGGTCAAGAAAGTATTATTTTTTGTCACGTTGTAAGTTGAAAATTCAAAACAGTCATACTCTGAGCAGAAAACGCTTTTTTGACACTTTTGACTGACAAAATGATTTTTTTGGAAAAAATGCACCCAAAAGTCAAAGTTCTCAGTTGCAGTTCAAGAAAGTGTTATTTTTTGTCACGTTGTAAGTTGAAAATTCAAAACAGTCATACTCTGAGCAGAAAACGCTTTTTTGACACTTTTGACTGACAAAATGATTTTTAAGCACAAAATCCACCCAAAAGTCAAGTTCTCATTTGCAGGTCAAGAAAGTATTATTTTTTGTCACGTTGTAAGTTGAAAATTCAAAACAGTCATACTCTGAGCAGAAAACGCTTTTTTGACACTTTTGACTGACAAAATGATTTTTTTGGAAAAAATGCACCCAAAAGTCAAAGTTCTCAGTTGCAGTTCAAGAAAGTGTTATTTTTTGTCACGTTGTAAGTTGAAAATTCAAAACAGTCATACTCTGAGCAGAAAACGCTTTTTTGACACTTTTGACTGACAAAATGATTTTTAAGCACAAAATCCACCCAAAAGTCAAAGTTCTCATTTGCAGTTCAAGAAAGTCTTATTTTTTGTCACGTTGTAAGTTGAAAATTCAAAACAGTCATACTCTGAGCAGAAAACACTTTTTTGACACTTTTGGCACTTTTGACTGACAAAATGATTTTTTTGGAAAAAATGCACCCAAAAGTCAAAGTTCTCAGTTGCAGTTCAAGAAAGTGTTATTTTTTGTCACGTTGTAAGTTGAAAATTCCAAACAGTCATACTCTGAGCAGAAAACGCTTTTTTGACACTTTTGACTGACAAAATTATTTTTAAGCACAAAATCCACCCAAAAGTCAAAGTTCTCATTTGCATTTCAAGAAAGTATTATTTTTTGTCACGTTGTAAGTTGAAAATTCAAAACAGTCATACTCTGAGCAGAAAACGCTTTTTTGACACTTTTGACTGACAAAATGATTTTTTAGCACAAAATCCACCCAAAAGTCAAAGTTCTCTTTTGCAGTTCAAGAAAGTATTATTTTTTGTCACGTTGTAAGTTGAAAATTCAAAACAGTCATACTCTGAGCAGAAAACGCTTTTTTGACACTTTTGGCACTTTTGACTGACAAAATGATTTTTAAGCACAAAATCCACCCAAAAGTCAAAGTTCTCATTTGCAGTTCAAGAAAGTATTATTTTTTGTCACGTAGTAAGTTGAAAATTCAAAACATTCATACTTTGAGCAGAAAACGCTTTTTTTGACACTTTTGGCACTTTTGACTGACAAAATGATTTTTAAGCACAAAATCAACTCAAAAGTCAAAGTTTTCATTTGCAGTTCAAGAAAGTGTTATTTTTTGTCACGTTGTAAGTTGGAAATTCAAAACAGTCATACTCTGAGCAGAAAATGCTTTTTTGACACTTTTGACTGACAAAATGATTTTTTTGCAAAAAAGTACACCCAAAAGTCAAAGTTCTCATTTGCAGTTCAAGGAAGTGTTATTTTTTGTCATGTTGTAAGTTGAAAATTCAAAACAGTCATACTCTGAGCAGAAAACGCTTTTTTGACACTTTTGACTGACAAAATTATTTTTAAGCACAAAATCCACCCAAAAGTCAAAGTTCTCATTTGCAGTTCAAGAAAGTGTTATTTTTTGTCACGTTGTAAGTTGAAAATTCAAAACAGTCATACTCTGAGCAGAAAACACTTTTTTGACACTTTTGGCACTTTTGACTGACAAAATGATTTTTTTGGAAAAAATGCACCCAAAAGTCAAAGTTCTCATTTGCAGTTCAAGAAAGTGTTATTTTTTGTCACGTTGTAAGTTGAAAATTCAAAACAGTCATACTCTGAGCAGAAAACTTTTTTTTGACACTTTTGACTGACAAAATTATTTTTAAGCACAAAATCCCCCCAAAAGTCAAAGTTCTCATTTTCAGTTCAAAAAAGTGTTATTTTTTGTCACGTAGTAAGTTGAAAATTCAAAACATTCATACTCTGAGCAGAAAACGCTTTTTTTGACACTTCTGGCACTTTTGACTGACAAAATGATTTTTAAGCACAAAATCCACTCAAAAGTCAAAGTTCTCAATTGCAGTTCAAGAAAGTGTTCTTTTTGTCACGTTGTAAGTTGAAAATTCAAAACAGTCATACTCTGAGCAGAAAACACTTTTTTGACACTTTTGGCACTTTTGACTGACAAAATGATTTTTTTGGAAAAAATGCACCCAAAAGTCAAAGTTCTCAGTTGCAGTTCAAGAAAGTGTTATTTTTTGTCACGTTGTAAGTTGAAAATTCAAAACAGTCATACTCTGAGCAGAAAAAGCTTTTTTGACACTTTTGACTGACAAAATGATTTTTAAGCACAAAATCCACCCAAAAGTCAAAGTTCTCATTTGCAGGTCTAGAAAGTATTATTTTTTGTCACGTTGTAAGTTGAAAATTCAAAACAGTCATACTCTGAGCAGAAAACGCTTTTTTGACACTTTTGACTGACAAAATGATTTTTTTGGAAAAAATGCACCCAAAAGTCAAAGTTCTCAGTTGCAGTTCAAGAAAGTGTTATTTTTTGTCACGTTGTAAGTTGAAAATTCAAAACAGTCATACTCTGAGCAGAAAACGCTTTTTTGACACTTTTGACTGACAAAATTATTTTTAAGCACAAAATCCACCCAAAAGTCAAAGTTCTCATTTGCAGTTCAAGAAAGTATTATTTTTTGTCACGTTGTAAGTTGAAAATTCAAAACAGTCATACTCTGAGCAGAAAACACTTTTTTGACACTTTTGGCACTTTTGACTGACTAAATGATTTTTTTGGAAAAAATGCACCCAAAAGTCAAAGTTCTCAGTTGCAGTTCAAGAAAGTGTTATTTTTTGTCACGTTGTAAGTTGAAAATTCAAAACAGTCATACTCTGAGCAGAAAACGCTTTTTTGACACTTTTGACTGACAAAATGATTTTTAAGCACAAAATCCACCCAAAAGTCAAAGTTCTCAGTTGCAGGTCAAGAAAGTATTATTTTTTGTCACGTTGTAAGTTGAAAATTCAAAACAGTCATACTCTGAGCAGAAAACGCTTTTTTGACACTTTTGACTGACAAAATTATTTTTAAGCACAAAATCCACCCAAAAGTCAAAGTTCTCATTTGCATTTCAAGAAAGTATTATTTTTTGTCACGTTGTAAAATGAAAATTCAAAACAGTCATACTCTGAGCAGAAAACGCTTTTTTGACACTTTTGACTGACAAAATTATTTTTAAGCACAAAATCCACCCAAAAGTCAAAGTTCTCATTTGCAGTTCAAGAAAGTATTATTTTTTGTCACGTTGTAAGTTGAAAATTCAAAACAGTCATACTCTGAGCAGAAAACGCTTTTTTGACACTTTTGGCACTTTTGACTGACAAAATGATTTTTAAGCACAAAATCCACCCAAAAGTCAAAGTTCTCATTTGCAGTTCAAGAAAGTATTATTTTTTGTCACGCAGTAAGTTGAAAATTCAAAACATTCATACTCTGAGCAGAAAACGCTTTTTTTGACACTTTTGGCACTTTTGACTGACAAAATGATTTTTAAGCACAAAATCCACTCAAAAGTCAAAGTTTTCATTTGCAGTTCAAGAAAGTATTATTTTTTGTCACGTTGTAAGTTGAAAATTCAAAACAGTCATACTCTGAGCAGAAAACACTTTTTTGACACTTTTGGCACTTTTGACTGACAAAATGATTTTTAAGCACAAAATCCACCCAAAAGTCAAAGTTCTCAGTTGCAGGTCAAGAAAGTATTATTTTTTGTCACGTTGTAAGTTGAAAATTCAAAACAGTCATACTCTGAGCAGAAAACGCTTTTTTGACACTTTTGACTGACAAAATGATTTTTAAGCACAAAATCCACCCAAAAGTCAAAGTTCTCATTTGCAGTTCAAGAAAGTATTATTTTTTGTCACGTTGTAAGTTGAAAATTCAAAACAGTCATACTCTGAGCAGAAAACGCTTTTTTGACACTTTTGACTGACAAAAATATTTTTAAGCACAAAATCCACCCAAAAGTCAAAGTTCTCATTTGCAGTTCAAGAAAGTATTATTTTTTGTCACGTTGTAAGTTGAAAATTCAAAACAGTCATACTCTGAGCAGAAAACGCTTTTTTGACACTTTTGGCACTTTTGACTGACAAAATGATTTTTAAGCACAAAATCCACCCAAAAGTCAAAGTTCTCATTTGCAGTTCAAGAAAGTATTATTTTTTGTCACGTAGTAAGTTGAAAATTCAAAACATTCATACTCTGAGCAGAAAACGCTTTTTTGACACTTTTGGCACTTTTGACTGACAAAATGATTTTTAAGCACAAAATCAACTCAAAAGTCAAAGTTTTCATTTGCAGTTCAAGAAAGTGTTATTTTTTGTCACGTTGTAAGTTGAAAATTCAAAACAGTCATACTCTGAGCAGAAAAAGCTTTTTTGACACTTTTGACTGACAAAATGATTTTTAAGCACAAAATCCACCCAAAAGTCAAAGTTCTCAGTTGCAGGTCAAGAAAGTATTATTTTTTGTCACGTTGTAAGTTGAAAATTCAAAACAGTCATACTCTGAGCAGAAAACGCTTTTTTGACACTTTTGACTGACAAAATGATTTTTTTGGAAAAAATGCACCCAAAAGTCAAAGTTCTCAGTTGCAGTTCAAGAAAGTGTTATTTTTTGTCACGTTGTAAGTTGAAAATTCAAAACAGTCATACTCTGAGCAGAAAACGCTTTTTTGACACTTTTGACTGACAAAATTATTTTTAAGCACAAAATCCATCCAAAAGTCAAAGTTCTCATTTGCAGTTCAAGAAAGTATTATTTTTTGTCACGTTGTAAGTTGAAAATTCAAAACAGTCATACTCTGAGCAGAAAACACTTTTTTGACACTTTTGGCACTTTTGACTGACAAAATGATTTTTTTGGAAAAAATGCACCCAAAAGTCAAAGTTCTCAGTTGCAGTTCAAGAAAGTGTTGTTTTTTGTCACGTTGTAAGTTGAAAATTCAAAACAGTCATACTCTGAGCAGAAAACGCTTTTTTGACACTTTTGACTGACAAAATGATTTTTAAGCACAAAATCCACCCAAAAGTCAAAGTTCTCAGTTGCAGGTCAAGAAAGTATTATTTTTTGTCACGTTGTAAGTTGAAAATTCAAAACAGTCATACTCTGAGCAGAAAACGCTTTTTTGACACTTTTGACTGACAAAATTATTTTTAAGCACAAAATCCACCCAAAAGTCAAAGTTCTCATTTGCATTTCAAGAAAGTATTATTTTTTGTCACGTTGTAAAATGAAAATTCAAAACAGTCATACTCTGAGCAGAAAACGCTTTTTTGACACTTTTGACTGACAAAATTATTTTTAAGCACAAAATCCACCCAAAAGTCAAAGTTCTCATTTGCAGTTCAAGAAAGTATTATTTTTTGTCACGTTGTAAGTTGAAAATTCAAAACAGTCATACTCTGAGCAGAAAACGCTTTTTTGACACTTTTGACTGACAAAATGATTTTTTTGGAAAAAATGCACCCAAAAGTCAAAGTTCTCAGTTGCAGTTCAAGAAAGTGTTATTTTTTGTCACGTTGTAAGTTGAAAATTCAAAACAGTCATACTCTGAGCAGAAAACGCTTTTTTGACACTTTTGACTGACAAAATTATTTTTAAGCACAAAATCCACCCAAAAGTCAAAGTTCTCATTTGCAGTTCAAGAAAGTATTATTTTTTGTCACGTTGTAAGTTGAAAATTCAAAACAGTCATACTCTGAGCAGAAAACACTTTTTTGACACTTTTGGCACTTTTGACTGACAAAATGATTTTTTTGGAAAAAATGCACCCAAAAGTCAAAGTTCTCAGTTGCAGTTCAAGAAAGTGTTATTTTTTGTCACGTTGTAAGTTGAAAATTCAAAACAGTCATACTCTGAGCAGAAAACGCTTTTTTGACACTTTTGACTGACAAAATTATTTTTAAGCACAAAATCCACTCAAAAGTCAAAGTTTTCATTTGCAGTTAAAGAAAGTGTTATTTTTTGTCACGTTGTAAGTTGAAAATTCAAAACAGTCATACTCTGAGCAGAAAACACTTTTTTGACACTTTTGGCACTTTTGACTGACAAAATGATTTT
This sequence comes from Oryzias latipes, assembly GCF_053564925.1. Taxonomy (NCBI): domain Eukaryota; kingdom Metazoa; phylum Chordata; class Actinopteri; order Beloniformes; family Adrianichthyidae; genus Oryzias; species Oryzias latipes. The sequence goes on from NC_136240.1 coordinate 960,659, forward strand.
TTTGGAAAAAATGCACCCAAAAGTCAAAGTTCTCAGTTGCAGTTCAAGAAAGTGTTATTTTTTGTCACGTTGTAAGTTGAAAATTCAAAACAGTCATACTCTGAGCAGAAAACGCTTTTTTGACACTTTTGACTGACAAAATTATTTTTAAGCACAAAATCCACTCAAAAGTCAAAGTTTTCATTTGCAGTTAAAGAAAGTGTTATTTTTTGTCACGTTGTAAGTGTAAAATTCAAAACAGTCATACTCTGAGCCAAAAACACTTTTTTGACACTTTTGACTGACAAAATGATTTTTAAGCACAAAATCCACTCAAAAGTCAAAGTTCTCATTTGCAGTTCAAGAAAGTGTTCTTTTTGTCACGTTGTAAGTTGAAAATTCAAAACAGTCATACTCTGAGCAGAAAACACTTTTTTGACACTTTTGGCACTTTTGACTGACAAAATGATTTTTTTGGAAAAAATGCACCCAAAAGTCAAAGTTCTCAGTTGCAGTTCAAGAAAGTGTTATTTTTTGTCACGTTGTAAGTTGAAAATTCAAAACAGTCATACTCTGAGCAGAAAACGCTTTTTTGACACTTTTGACTGACAAAATGATTTTTAAGCACAAAATCCACCCAAAAGTCAAAGTTCTCATTTGCAGTTCAAGAAAGTATTATTTTTTGTCACGTTGTAAGTTGAAAATTCAAAACAGTCATACTCTGAGCAGAAAACACTTTTTTGACACTTTTGGCACTTTTGACTGACAAAATGATTTTTTTGGAAAAAATGCACCCAAAAGTCAAAGTTCTCAGTTGCAGTTCAAGAAAGTGTTATTTTTTGTCACGTTGTAAGTTGAAAATTCAAAACAGTCATACTCTGAGCAGAAAACGCTTTTTTGACACTTTTGACTGACAAAATGATTTTTAAGCACAAAATCCACCCAAAAGTCAAAGTTCTCATTTGCAGGTCAAGAAAGTATTATTTTTTGTCACGTTGTAAGTTGAAAATTCAAAACAGTCATACTCTGAGCAGAAAACGCTTTTTTGACACTTTTGACTGACAAAATGATTTTTTTGGAAAAAATGCACCCAAAAGTCAAAGTTCTCAGTTGCAGTTCAAGAAAGTGTTATTTTTTGTCACGTTGTAAGTTGAAAATTCAAAACAGTCATACTCTGAGCAGAAAACGCTTTTTTGACACTTTTGACTGACAAAATGATTTTTAAGCACAAAATCCACCCAAAAGTCAAAGTTCTCATTTGCAGGTCAAGAAAGTATTATTTTTTGTCACGTTGTAAGTTGAAAATTCAAAACAGTCATACTCTGAGCAGAAAACACTTTTTTGACACTTTTGACTGACAAAATGATTTTTTTGGAAAAAATGCACCCAAAAGTCAAAGTTCTCAGTTGCAGTTCAAGAAAGTGTTATTTTTTGTCACGTTGTAAGTTGAAAATTCAAAACAGTCATACTCTGAGCAGAAAACGCTTTTTTGACACTTTTGACTGACAAAATTATTTTTAAGCACAAAATCCACCCAAAAGTCAAAGTTCTCATTTGCAGTTCAAGAAAGTATTATTTTTTGTCACGTTGTAAGTTGAAAATTCAAAACAGTCATACTCTGAGCAGAAAACACTTTTTTGACACTTTTGGCACTTTTGACTGACAAAATGATTTTTTTGGAAAAAATGCACCCAAAAGTCAAAGTTCTCAGTTGCAGTTCAAGAAAGTGTTATTTTTTGTCACGTTGTAAGTTGAAAATTCCAAACAGTCATACTCTGAGCAGAAAACGCTTTTTTGACACTTTTGACTGACAAAATTATTTTTAAGCACAAAATCCACCCAAAAGTCAAAGTTCTCATTTGCATTTCAAGAAAGTATTATTTTTTGTCACGTTGTAAGTTGAAAATTCAAAACAGTCATACTCTGAGCAGAAAACGCTTTTTTGACACTTTTGACTGACAAAATTATTTTTAAGCACAAAATCCACCCAAAAGTCAAAGTTCTCTTTTGCAGTTCAAGAAAGTATTATTTTTTGTCACGTTGTAAGTTGAAAATTCAAAACAGTCATACTCTGAGCAGAAAACGCTTTTTTGACACTTTTGGCACTTTTGACTGACAAAATGATTTTTAAGCACAAAATCCACCCAAAAGTCAAAGTTCTCATTTGCAGTTCAAGAAAGTATTATTTTTTGTCACGTAGTAAGTTGAAAATTCAAAACATTCATACTTTGAGCAGAAAACGCTTTTTTTGACACTTTTGGCACTTTTGACTGACAAAATGATTTTTAAGCACAAAATCAACTCAAAAGTCAAAGTTTTCATTTGCAGTTCAAGAAAGTGTTATTTTTTGTCACGTTGTAAGTTGGAAATTCAAAACAGTCATACTCTGAGCAGAAAATGCTTTTTTGACACTTTTGACTGACAAAATGATTTTTTTGCAAAAAAGTACACCCAAAAGTCAAAGTTCTCATTTGCAGTTCAAGGAAGTGTTATTTTTTGTCATGTTGTAAGTTGAAAATTCAAAACAGTCATACTCTGAGCAGAAAACGCTTTTTTGACACTTTTGACTGACAAAATTATTTTTAAGCACAAAATCCACCCAAAAGTCAAAGTTCTCATTTGCAGTTCAAGAAAGTGTTATTTTTTGTCACGTTGTAAGTTGAAAATTCAAAACAGTCATACTCTGAGCAGAAAACACTTTTTTGACACTTTTGGCACTTTTGACTGACAAAATGATTTTTTTGGAAAAAATGCACCCAAAAGTCAAAGTTCTCAGTTGCAGTTCAAGAAAGTGTTATTTTTTGTCACGTTGTAAGTTGAAAATTCAAAACAGTCATACTCTGAGCAGAAAACGCTTTTTTGACACTTTTGACTGACAAAATGATTTTTAAGCACAAAATCCACCCAAAAGTCAAAGTTCTCATTTGCAGGTCAAGAAAGTGTTATTTTTTGTCACGTTGTAAGTTGAAAATTCAAAACAGTCATACTCTGAGCAGAAAACGCTTTTTTGACACTTTTGACTGACAAAATGATTTTTAAGCACAAAATCCACCCAAAAGTCAAAGTTCTCATTTGCAGGTCAAGAAAGTATTATTTTTTGTCACGTTGTAAGTTGAAAATTCAAAACAGTCATACTCTGAGCAGAAAACGCTTTTTTGACACTTTTGACTGACAAAATGATTTTTTTGGAAAAAATGCACCCAAAAGTCAAAGTTCTCAGTTGCAGTTCAAGAAATTGTTATTTTTTGTCACGTTGTAAGTTGAAAATTCAAAACAGTCATACTCTGAGCAGAAAACGCTTTTTTGACACTTTTGACTGACAAAATGATTTTTAAGCACAAAATCCACCCAAAAGTCAAAGTTCTCATTTGCAGTTCAAGAAAGTCTTATTTTTTGTCACGTTGTAAGTTGAAAATTCAAAACAGTCATACTCTGAGCAGAAAACACTTTTTTGACACTTTTGGCACTTTTGACTGACAAAATGATTTTTTTGGAAAAAATGCACCCAAAAGTCAAAGTTCTCAGTTGCAGTTCAAGAAAGTGTTATTTTTTGTCACGTTGTAAGTTGAAAATTCCAAACAGTCATACTCTGAGCAGAAAACGCTTTTTTGACACTTTTGACTGACAAAATTATTTTTAAGCACAAAATCCACCCAAAAGTCAAAGTTCTCATTTGCATTTCAAGAAAGTATTATTTTTTGTCACGTTGTAAGTTGAAAATTCAAAACAGTCATACTCTGAGCAGAAAACGCTTTTTTGACACTTTTGACTGACAAAATGATTTTTTAGCACAAAATCCACCCAAAAGTCAAAGTTCTCTTTTGCAGTTCAAGAAAGTATTATTTTTTGTCACGTTGTAAGTTGAAAATTCAAAACAGTCATACTCTGAGCAGAAAACGCTTTTTTGACACTTTTGGCACTTTTGACTGACAAAATGATTTTTAAGCACAAAATCCACCCAAAAGTCAAAGTTCTCATTTGCAGTTCAAGAAAGTATTATTTTTTGTCACGTAGTAAGTTGAAAATTCAAAACATTCATACTTTGAGCAGAAAACGCTTTTTTTGACACTTTTGGCACTTTTGACTGACAAAATGATTTTTAAGCACAAAATCAACTCAAAAGTCAAAGTTTTCATTTGCAGTTCAAGAAAGTGTTATTTTTTGTCACGTTGTAAGTTGGAAATTCAAAACAGTCATACTCTGAGCAGAAAATGCTTTTTTGACACTTTTGACTGACAAAATGATTTTTTTTGCAAAAAAGTACACCCAAAAGTCAAAGTTCTCATTTGCAGTTCAAGGAAGTGTTATTTTTTGTCATGTTGTAAGTTGAAAATTCAAAACAGTCATACTCTGAGCAGAAAACGCTTTTTTGACACTTTTGACTGACAAAATTATTTTTAAGCACAAAATCCACCCAAAAGTCAAAGTTCTCATTTGCAGTTCAAGAAAGTGTTATTTTTTGTCACGTTGTAAGTTGAAAATTCAAAACAGTCATACTCTGAGCAGAAAACACTTTTTTGACACTTTTGGCACTTTTGACTGACAAAATGATTTTTTTGGAAAAAATGCACCCAAAAGTCAAAGTTCTCATTTGCAGTTCAAGAAAGTGTTATTTTTTGTCACGTTGTAAGTTGAAAATTCAAAACAGTCATACTCTGAGCAGAAAACACTTTTTTGACACTTTTGGCACTTTTGACTGACAAAATGATTTTTTTGGAAAAAATGCACCCAAAAGTCAAAGTTCTCAGTTGCAGTTCAAGAAAGTGTTATTTTTTGTCACGTTGTAAGTTGAAAATTCAAAACAGTCATACTCTGAGCAGAAAACGCTTTTTTGACACTTTTGACTGACAAAATGATTTTTAAGCACAAAATCCACCCAAAAGTCAAAGTTCTCATTTGCAGGTCAAGAAAGTGTTATTTTTTGTCACGTTGTAAGTTGAAAATTCAAAACAGTCATACTCTGAGCAGAAAACGCTTTTTTGACACTTTTGACTGACAAAATGATTTTTAAGCACAAAATCCACCCAAAAGTCAAAGTTCTCATTTGCAGGTCAAGAAAGTATTATTTTTTGTCACGTTGTAAGTTGAAAATTCAAAACAGTCATACTCTGAGCAGAAAACGCTTTTTTGACACTTTTGACTGACAAAATGATTTTTTTGGAAAAAATGCACCCAAAAGTCAAAGTTCTCAGTTGCAGTTCAAGAAATTGTTATTTTTTGTCACGTTGTAAGTTGAAAATTCAAAACAGTCATACTCTGAGCAGAAAACGCTTTTTTGACACTTTTGACTGACAAAATGATTTTTAAGCACAAAATCCACCCAAAAGTCAAAGTTCTCATTTGCAGTTCAAGAAAGTCTTATTTTTTGTCACGTTGTAAGTTGAAAATTCAAAACAGTCATACTCTGAGCAGAAAACGCTTTTTTGACACTTTTGAATGACAAAATTATTTTTAAGCACAAAATGTACCCAAAAGTCAAAGTTCTCATTTGCAGTTCAAGAAAGTGTTATTTTTTGTCACGTTGTAAGTTGAAAATTCAAAACAGTCATACTCTGAGCAGAAAACGCTTTTTTGACACTTTTGACTGACAAAATTATTTTTAAGCACAAAATCCACCCAAAAGTCAAAGTTCTCAGTTGCAGATCAAGAAAGTATTATTTTTTGTCACGTTGTAAGTTGAAAATTCAAAACAGTCATACTCTGAGCAGAAAACGCTTTTTTGACACTTTTGAATGACAAAATGATTTTTAAGCACAAAATCCACCCAAAAGTCAAAGTTCTCATTTGCAGTTCAAGAAAGTATTATTTTTTGTCACGTTGTAAGTTGAAAATTCAAAACAGTCATACTCTGAGCAGAAAACGCTTTTTTGACACTTTTGGCACTTTTGACTGACAAAATGATTTTTAAGCACAAAATCCACCCAAAAGTCAAAGTTCTCATTTGCAGTTCAAGAAAGTATTATTTTTTGTCACGTAGTAAGTTGAAAATTCAAAACATTCATACTCTGAGCAGAAAACGCTTTTTTTGACACTTTTGGCACTTTTGACTGACAAAATGATTTTTAAGCACAAAATCCACTCAAAAGTCAAAGTTTTCATTTGCAGTTCAAGAAAGTGTTATTTTTTGTCACGTTGTAAGTTGAAAATTCAAAACAGTCATACTCTGAGCCAAAAACACTTTTTTGACACTTTTGACTGACAAAATGATTTTTTTGCAAGAAAGTACACCCAAAGTCAAAGTTCTCATTTGCAGTTCAAGGAAGTGTTATTTTTTGTCATGTTGTAATTTGAAAATTCAAAACAGTCATACTCTGAGCAGAAAACGCTTTTTTGACACTTTTGACTGACAAAATTATTTTTAAGCACAAAATCCACCCAAAAGTCAAAGTTCTCATTTGCAGTTCAAGAAAGTGTTATTTTTTGTCACGTTGTAAGTTGAAAATTCAAAACAGTCATACTCTGAGCAGAAAACACTTTTTTGACACTTTTGGCACTTTTGACTGACAAAATTATTTTTTTGGAAAAAATGCACCAAAAAGTCAAAGTTCTCAGTTGCAGTTCAAGAAAGTGTTATTTTTTGTCATGTTGTAAGTTGAAAATTCAAAACAGTCATACTCTGAGCAGAAAAAGCTTTTTTGACACTTTTGACTGACAAAATTATTTTTAAGCACAAAATCCACCCAAAAGTCAAAGTTCTCATTTGCAGTTCAAGAAAGTATTATTTTTTGTCACGTTGTAAGTTGAAAATTCAAAACAGTCATACTCTGAGCAAAAAACGCTTTTTTGACGATTTTGACTGACAAAATTATTTTTAAGCACAAAATCCACCCAAAAGTCAAAGTTCTCATTTGCAGTTCAAGAAAGTATTATTTTTTGTCACGTTGTAAGTTGAAAATTCAAAACAGTCATACTCTGAGCAGAAAACGCTTTTTTGACACTTTTGGCACTTTTGACTGACAAAATGATTTTTAAGCACAAAATCCACCCGAAAGTCAAAGTTCTCATTTGCAGTTCAAGAAAGTATTATTTTTTGTCACGTAGTAAGTTGAAAATTCAAAACATTCATACTCTGAGTAGAAAACGCTTTTTTTGACACTTTTGGCACTTTTGACTGACAAAATGATTTTTAAGCACAAAATCCACTCAAAAGTCAAAGTTCTCATTTGCAGTTCAAGAAAGTATTGTTTTTTGTCACGTTGTAAGTTGGAAATTCAAAACAGTCATACTCTGAGCAGAAAACGCTTTTTTGACACTTTTGACTGACAAAATGATTTTTAAGCACAAAATCCACCCAAAAGTCGAAGTTTTCATTTGCAGTTCAAGAAAGTGTTATTTTTTGTCACGTTGTAAGTGCAAAATTCAAAACAGTCATACTCTGAGCAGAAAACACTTTTTTGACACTTTTGACTGATATAATTATTTTTTTGCAAAAAAGTGCACCCAAAAGTCAAAGTTCTCATTTGCAGTTCAAGGAAGTGTTATTTTTTGTCATGTTGTAAGTTGAAAATTCAAAACAGTCATACTCTGAGCAGAAAACGCTTTTTTGACACTTTTGACTGACAAAATGATTTTTAAGCACAAAATCCACCCAAAAGTCAAAGTTCTCATTTGCAGTTCAAGAAAGTGTTATTTTTTGTCATGTTGTAAGTTGAAAATTCAAAACAGTCATACTCTGAGCAGAAAACGCTTTTTTGACACTTTTGACTGACAAAATTATTTTTAAGCACAAAATCCACCCAAAAGTCAAAGTTCTCATTTGCAGTTCAAGAAAGTATTATTTTCTGTCACGTTGTAAGTTGAAAATTCAAAACAGTCATACTCTGAGCAGAAAACGCTTTTTTGACACTTTTGACTGACAAAATTATTTTTAAGCACAAAATCCACCCAAAAGTCAAAGTTCTCATTTGCAGTTCAAGAAAGTATTATTTTTGTCACGTTGTAAGTTGAAAATTCAAAACAGTCATACTCTGAGCAGAAAACGCTTTTTTGACACTTTTGGCACTTTTGACTGACAAAATTATTTTTAAGCACAAAATCCACCCGAAAGTCAAAGTTCTCATTTGCAGTTCAAGAAAGTATTATTTTTTGTCACGTAGTAAGTTGAAAATTCAAAACAGTCATACTCTGAGCAGAAAACACTTTTTTGACACTTTTGGCACTTTTGATTGACAAAATGATTTTTAAGCACAAAATCCACCCAAAAGTCAAAGTTCTTATTTGCAGTTCAAGAAAGTGTTATTTTTTGTCACGTTGTAAGTGGAAAATTCAAAACAGTCATACTCTGAGCCAAAAACACTTTTTTGACACTTTTGACTGACAAAATGATTGTTTTGCAAAAAAGTACACCCAAAAGTCAAAGTTCTCATTTGCAGTTCAAGGAAGTGTTATTTTTTGTCATGTTGTAAGTTGAAAATTCAAAACAGTCATACTCTGAGCAGAAAACGCTTTTTTGACACTTTTGACTAACAAAATTATTTTTAAGCACAAAATCCACCCAAAAGTCAAAGTTCTCATTTGCAGTTCAAGAAAGTATTATTTTTTGTCACGTTGTAAGTTGAAAATTCAAAACAGTCATACTCTGAGCAGAAAACGCTTTTTTGACACTTTTGGCACTTTTGAATGACGAAATTATTTTTAAGCACAAAATCCACCCAAAAGTCAAAGTTCTTTTTTGCAGTTCAAGAAAGTGTTATTTTTTGTCACGTTGTAAGTTGAAAATTCAAAACAGTCATACTCTGAGCAGAAAACGCTTTTTTGACACTTTTGACTGACAAAATGATTTTTAAGCACAAAATCCACCCAAAAGTCAAAGTTTCATTTGCAGTTCAAGAAAGTATTATTTTTTGTCACGTTGTAAGTTGAAAAATCAAAACAGTCATACTCTGAGCAGAAAACACTTTTTTGACACTTTTGGCACTTTTGACTGACAAAATGATTTTTTTGGAAAAAATGCACCCAAAAGTCAAAGTTATCAGTTGCAGTTCAAGAAAGTGTTATTTTTTGTCACGTTGTAAGTTGAAAATTCAAAACAGTCATACTCTGAGCAGAAAACGCTTTTTTGACACTTTTGACTGACAAAATGATTTTTAAGCACAAAATTCACCCAAAAGTCAAAGTTCTCATTTGCAGGTCAAGAAAGTATTATTTTTTGTCACGTTGTAAGTTGAAAATTCAAAACAGTCATACTCTGAGCAGAAAACGCTTTTTTGACACTTTTGACTGACAAAATGATTTTTTTGGAAAAAATGCACCCAAAAGTCAAAGTTCTCAGTTGCAGTTCAAGAAAGTGTTATTTTTTGTCACGTTGTAAGTTGAAAATTCAAAACAGTCATACTCTGAGCAGAAAACGCTTTTTTGACACTTTTGACTGACAAAATGATTTTTAAGCACAAAATCCACCCAAAAGTCAAAGTTCTCATTTGCAGGTCAAGAAAGTATTATTTTTTGTCACGTTGTAAGTTGAAAATTCAAAACAGTCATACTCTGAGCAGAAAACGCTTTTTTGACACTTTTGACTGACAAAATGATTTTTTTGGAAAAAATGCACCCAAAAGTCAAAGTTCTCAGTTGCAGTTCAAGAAAGTGTTATTTTTTGTCACGTTGTAAGTTGAAAATTCAAAACAGTCATACTCTGAGCAGAAAACGCTTTTTTGACACTTTTGACTGACAAAATTATTTTTAAGCACAAAATCCACCCAAAAGTCAAAGTTCTCATTTGCAGTTCAAGAAAGTATTATTTTTTGTCACGTTGTAAGTTGAAAATTCAAAACAGTCATACTCTGAGCAGAAAACACTTTTTTGACACTTTTGGCACTTTTGACTGACAAAATGATTTTTTTGGAAAAAATGCACCCAAAAGTCAAAGTTCTCATTTGCAGTTCAAGAAAGTGTTATTTTTTGTCACGTTGTAAGTTGAAAATTCAAAACAGTCATACTCTGAGCAGAAAACTTTTTTTTGACACTTTTGACTGACAAAATTATTTTTAAGCACAAAATCCCCCCAAAAGTCAAAGTTCTCATTTTCAGTTCAAGAAAGTGTTATTTTTTGTCACGTAGTAAGTTGAAAATTCAAAACATTCATACTCTGAGCAGAAAACGCTTTTTTTGACACTTCTGGCACTTTTGACTGACAAAATGATTTTTAAGCACAAAATCCACTCAAAAGTCAAAGTTCTCATTTGCAGTTCAAGAAAGTGTTCTTTTTGTCACGTTGTAAGTTGAAAATTCAAAACAGTCATACTCTGAGCAGAAAACACTTTTTTGACACTTTTGGCACTTTTGACTGACAAAATGATTTTTTTGGAAAAAATGCACCCAAAAGTCAAAGTTCTCAGTTGCAGTTCAAGAAAGTGTTATTTTTTGTCACGTTGTAAGTTGAAAATTCAAAACAGTCATACTCTGAGCAGAAAACGTTTTTTTTGACACTTTTGACTGACAAAATGATTTTTAAGCACAAAATCCACCCAAAAGTCAAAGTTCTCATTTGCAGGTCAAGAAAGTATTATTTTTTGTCACGTTGTAAGTTGAAAATTCAAAACAGTCATACTCTGAGCAGAAAACGCTTTTTTGACACTTTTGACTGACAAAATGATTTTTTTGGAAAAAATGCACCCAAAAGTCAAAGTTCTCAGTTGCAGTTCAAGAAAGTGTTATTTTTTGTCACGTTGTAAGTTGAAAATTCAAAACAGTCATACTCTGAGCAGAAAACGCTTTTTTGACACTTTTGACTGACAAAATTATTTTTAAGCACAAAATCCACCCAAAAGTCAAAGTTCTCATTTGCAGTTCAAGAAAGTATTATTTTTTGTCACGTTGTAAGTTGAAAATTCAAAACAGTCATACTCTGAGCAGAAAACACTTTTTTGACACTTTTGGCACTTTTGACTGACAAAATGATTTTTTTTGGAAAAAATGCACCCAAAAGTCAAAGTTCTCAGTTGCAGTTCAAGAAAGTGTTATTTTTTGTCACGTTGTAAGTTGAAAATTCAAAACAGTCATACTCTGAGCAGAAAACGCTTTTTTGACACTTTTGACTGACAAAATTATTTTTAAGCACAAAATCCACTCAAAAGTCAAAGTTTTCATTTGCAGTTAAAGAAAGTGTTATTTTTTGTCACGTTGTAAGTTGAAAATTCAAAACAGTCATACTCTGAGCAGAAAACACTTTTTTGACACTTTTGGCACTTTTGACTGACAAAATGATTTTTTTGGAAAAAATGCACCCAAAAGTCAAAGTTCTCAGTTGCAGTTCAAGAAAGTGTTATTTTTTGTCACGTTGTAAGTTGAAAATTCAAAACAGTCATACTCTGAGCAGAAAACGCTTTTTTGACACTTTTGACTGACAAAATTATTTTTAAGCACAAAATCCACCCAAAAGTCAAAGTTCTCATTTGCAGTTCAAGAAAGTATTATTTTTTGTCACGTTGTAAGTTGGAAATTCAAAACAGTCATACTCTGAGCAGAAAATGCTTTTTTGACACTTTTGACTGACAAAATGATTTTTTTGCAAAAAAGTACACCCAAAAGTCAAAGTTCTCATTTGCAGTTCAAGGAAGTGTTATTTTTTGTCATGTTGTAAGTTGAAAATTCAAAACAGTCATACTCTGAGCAGAAAACGCTTTTTTGACACTTTTGACTGACAAAATTATTTTTAAGCTCAAAATCCACCCAAAAGTCAAAGTTCTCATTTGCAGTTCAAGAAAGTGTTATTTTTTGTCACGTTGTAAGTTGAAAATTCAAAACAGTCATACTCTGAGCAGAAAACACTTTTTTGACACTTTTGGCACTTTTGACTGACAAAATGATTTTTTTGGAAAAAATGCACCCAAAAGTCAAAGTTCTCATTTGCAGTTCAAGAAAGTGTTATTTTTTGTCACGTTGTAAGTTGAAAATTCAAAACAGTCATACTCTGAGCAGAAAACTTTTTTTTGACACTTTTGACTGACAAAATTATTTTTAAGCACAAAATCCCCCCAAAAGTCAAAGTTCTCATTTTCAGTTCAAGAAAGTGTTATTTTTTGTCACGTAGTAAGTTGAAAATTCAAAACATTCATACTCTGAGCAGAAAACGCTTTTTTTGACACTTCTGGCACTTTTGACTGACAAAATGATTTTTAAGCACAAAATCCACTCAAAAGTCAAAGTTCTCATTTGCAGTTCAAGAAAGTGTTCTTTTTGTCACGTTGTAAGTTGAAAATTCAAAACAGTCATACTCTGAGCAGAAAACACTTTTTTGACACTTTTGGCACTTTTGACTGACAAAATGATTTTTTTGGAAAAAATGCACCCAAAAGTCAAAGTTCTCAGTTGCAGTTCAAGAAAGTGTTATTTTTTGTCACGTTGTAAGTTGAAAATTCAAAACAGTCATACTCTGAGCAGAAAACGTTTTTTTTGACACTTTTGACTGACAAAATGATTTTTAAGCACAAAATCCACCCAAAAGTCAAAGTTCTCATTTGCAGGTCAAGAAAGTATTATTTTTTGTCACGTTGTAAGTTGAAAATTCAAAACAGTCATACTCTGAGCAGAAAACGCTTTTTTGACACTTTTGACTGACAAAATGATTTTTTTGGAAAAAATGCACCCAAAAGTCAAAGTTCTCAGTTGCAGTTCAAGAAAGTGTTATTTTTTGTCACGTTGTAAGTTGAAAATTCAAAACAGTCATACTCTGAGCAGAAAACGCTTTTTTGACACTTTTGACTGACAAAATTATTTTTAAGCACAAAATCCACCCAAAAGTCAAAGTTCTCATTTGCAGTTCAAGAAAGTATTATTTTTTGTCACGTTGTAAGTTGAAAATTCAAAACAGTCATACTCTGAGCAGAAAACACTTTTTTGACACTTTTGGCACTTTTGACTGACAAAATGATTTTTTTTGGAAAAAATGCACCCAAAAGTCAAAGTTCTCAGTTGCAGTTCAAGAAAGTGTTATTTTTTGTCACGTTGTAAGTTGAAAATTCAAAACAGTCATACTCTGAGCAGAAAACGCTTTTTTGACACTTTTGACTGACAAAATTATTTTTAAGCACAAAATCCACTCAAAAGTCAAAGTTTTCATTTGCAGTTAAAGAAAGTGTTATTTTTTGTCACGTTGTAAGTTGAAAATTCAAAACAGTCATACTCTGAGCAGAAAACACTTTTTTGACACTTTTGGCACTTTTGACTGACAAAATGATTTTTTTGGAAAAAATGCACCCAAAAGTCAAAGTTCTCAGTTGCAGTTCAAGAAAGTGTTATTTTTTGTCACGTTGTAAGTTGAAAATTCAAAACAGTCATACTCTGAGCAGAAAACGCTTTTTTGACACTTTTGACTGACAAAATTATTTTTAAGCACAAAATCCACCCAAAAGTCAAAGTTCTCATTTGCAGTTCAAGAAAGTATTATTTTTTGTCACGTTGTAAGTTGAAAATTCAAAACAGTCATACTCTGAGCAGAAAACACTTTTTTGACACTTTTGACTGACAAAATTATTTTTAAGCACAAAATCCACTCAAAAGTCAAAGTTTTCATTTGCAGTTAAAGAAAGTGTTATTTTTTGTCACGTTGTAAGTGTAAAATTCAAAACAGTCATACTCTGAGCCAAAAACACTTTTTTGACACTTTTGACTGACAAAATGATTTTTTAAGCACAAAATCCACTCAAAAGTCAAAGTTCTCATTTGCAGTTCAAGAAAGTGTTCTTTTTGTCACGTTGTAAGTTGAAAATTCAAAACAGTCATACTCTGAGCAGAAAACACTTTTTTGACACTTTTGGCACTTTTGACTGACAAAATGATTTTTTTGGAAAAAATGCACCCAAAAGTCAAAGTTCTCAGTTGCAGTTCAAGAAAGTGTTATTTTTTGTCACGTTGTAAGTTGAAAATTCAAAACAGTCATACTCTGAGCAGAAAACGCTTTTTTGACACTTTTGACTGACAAAATTATTTTTAAGCACAAAATCCACCCAAAAGTCAAAGTTCTCATTTGCAGTTCAAGAAAGTATTATTTTTTGTCACGTTGTAAGTTGAAAATTCAAAACAGTCATACTCTGAGCAGAAAACACTTTTTTGACACTTTTGGCACTTTTGACTGACAAAATGATTTTTAAGCACAAAATCCACTCAAAAGTCAAAGTTCTCATTTGCAGTTCAAGAAAGTATTGTTTTTTGTCACGTTGTAAGTTGGAAATTCAAAACAGTCATACTCTGAGCAGAAAACGCTTTTTTGACACTTTTGACTGACAAAATTATTTTTAAGCACAAAATCCACCCAAAAGTCGAAGTTTTCATTTGCAGTTCAAGAAAGTGTTATTTTTTGTCACGTTGTAAGTGCAAAATTCAAAACAGTCATACTCTGAGCCAAAAACACATTTTTGACACTTTTGACTGATATAATTATTTTTTTGCAAAAAAGTGCACCCAAAAGTCAAAGTTCTCATTTGCAGTTCAAGGAAGTGTTATTTTTTGTCATGTTGTAAGTTGAAAATTCAAAACAGTCATACTCTGAGCAGAAAACGCTTTTTTGACACTTTTGACTGACAAAATTATTTTTAAGCACAAAATCCACCCAAAAGTCAAAGTTCTCATTTGCAGTTCAAGAAAGTATTATTTTCTGTCACGTTGTAAGTTGAAAATTCAAAACAGTCATACTCTGAGCAGAAAACGCTTATTTGACACTTTTGACTGACAAAATTATTTTTAAGCACAAAATCCACCCAAAAGTCAAAGTTCTCATTTGCAGTTCAAGAAAGTATTATTTTTTGTCACGTTGTAAGTTGAAAATTCAAAACAGTCATACTCTGAGCCAAAAACACTTTTTTGACACTTTTGACTGACAAAATGATTGTTTTGCAAAAAAGTACACCCAAAAGTCAAAGTTCTCATTTGCAGTTCAAGGAAGTGTTATTTTTTGTCATGTTGTAAGTTGAAAATTCAAAACAGTCATACTCTGAGCAGAAAACGCTTTTTTGACACTTTTGACTAACAAAATTATTTTTAAGCACAAAATCCACCCAAAAGTCAAAGTTCTCATTTGCAGTTCAAGAAAGTATTATTTTTTGTCACGTAGTAAGTTGAAAATTCAAAACAGTCATACTCTGAGCAGAAAACACTTTTTTGACACTTTTGGCACTTTTGATTGACAAAATGATTTTTAAGCACAAAATCCACCCAAAAGTCAAAGTTCTTATTTGCAGTTCAAGAAAGTGTTATTTTTTGTCACGTTGTAAGTGGAAAATTCAAAACAGTCATACTCTGAGCCAAAAACACTTTTTTGACACTTTTGACTGACAAAATGATTGTTTTGCAAAAAAGTACACCCAAAAGTCAAAGTTCTCATTTGCAGTTCAAGGAAGTGTTATTTTTTGTCATGTTGTAAGTTGAAAATTCAAAACAGTCATACTCTGACTAGAAAACGCTTTTTTGACACTTTTGACTAACAAAATTATTTTTAAGCACAAAATCCACCCAAAAGTCAAAGTTCTCATTTGCAGTTCAAGAAAGTATTATTTTTTGTCACGTTGTAAGTTGAAAATTCAAAACAGTCATACTCTGAGCAGAAAACGCTTTTTTGACACTTTTGGCACTTTTGAATGACAAAATTATTTTTAAGCACAAAATCCACCCAAAAGTCAAAGTTCTTTTTTGCAGTTCAAGAAAGTGTTATTTTTTGTCACGTTGTAAGTTGAAAATTCAAAACAGTCATACTCTGAGCAGAAAACGCTTTTTTGACACTTTTGACTGACAAAATGATTTTTAAGCACAAAATCCACCCAAAAGTCAAAGTTCTCATTTGCAGTTCAAGAAAGTATTATTTTTTGTCACGTTGTAAGTTGAAAAATCAAAACAGTCATACTCTGAGCAGAAAACACTTTTTTGACACTTTTGGCACTTTTGACTGACAAAATGATTTTTTTGGAAAAAATGCACCCAAAAGTCAAAGTTCTCAGTTGCAGTTCAAGAAAGTGTTATTTTTTGTCACGTTGTAAGTTGAAAATTCAAAACAGTCATACTCTGAGCAGAAAACGCTTTTTTGACACTTTTGACTGACAAAATGATTTTTAAGCACAAAATCCACCCAAAAGTCAAAGTTCTCATTTGCAGGTCAAGAAAGTATTATTTTTTGTCACGTTGTAAGTTGAAAATTCAAAACAGTCATACTCTGAGCAGAAAACGCTTTTTTGACACTTTTGACTGACAAAATGATTGTTTTGCAAAAAAGTACACCCAAAAGTCAAAGTTCTCATTTGCAGTTCAAGGAAGTGTTATTTTTTGTCATGTTGTAAGTTGAAAATTCAAAACAGTCATACTCTGACTAGAAAACGCTTTTTTGACACTTTTGACTAACAAAATTATTTTTAAGCACAAAATCCACCCAAAAGTCAAAGTTCTCATTTGCAGTTCAAGAAAGTATTATTTTTTGTCACGTTGTAAGTTGAAAATTCAAAACAGTCATACTCTGAGCAGAAAACGCTTTTTTGACACTTTTGGCACTTTTGAATGACAAAATTATTTTTAAGCACAAAATCCACCCAAAAGTCAAAGTTCTTTTTTGCAGTTCAAGAAAGTGTTATTTTTTGTCACGTTGTAAGTTGAAAATTCAAAACAGTCATACTCTGAGCAGAAAACGCTTTTTTGACACTTTTGACTGACAAAATGATTTTTAAGCACAAAATCCACCCAAAAGTCAAAGTTCTCATTTGCAGTTCAAGAAAGTATTATTTTTTGTCACGTTGTAAGTTGAAAAATCAAAACAGTCATACTCTGAGCAGAAAACACTTTTTTGACACTTTTGGCACTTTTGACTGACAAAATGATTTTTTTGGAAAAAATGCACCCAAAAGTCAAAGTTCTCAGTTGCAGTTCAAGAAAGTGTTATTTTTTGTCACGTTGTAAGTTGAAAATTCAAAACAGTCATACTCTGAGCAGAAAACGCTTTTTTGACACTTTTGACTGACAAAATGATTTTTTTGGAAAAAATGCACCCAAAAGTCAAAGTTCTCAGTTGCAGTTCAAGAAAGTGTTATTTTTTGTCACGTTGTAAGTTGAAAATTCAAAACAGTCATACTCTGAGCAGAAAACGCTTTTTTGACACTTTTGACTGACAAAATGATTTTTAAGCACAAAATCCACCCAAAAGTCAAAGTTCTCATTTGCAGGTCAAGAAAGTATTATTTTTTGTCACGTTGTAAGTTGAAAATTCAAAACAGTCATACTCTGAGCAGAAAACGCTTTTTTGACACTTTTGACTGACAAAATGATTTTTAAGCACAAAATCCACCCAAAAGTCAAAGTTCTCATTTGCAGTTCAAGAAAGTATTATTTTTTGTCACGTAGTAAGTTGAAAATTCAAAACAGTCATACTCTGAGCAGAAAACACTTTTTTGACACTTTTGGCACTTTTGATTGACAAAATGATTTTTAAGCACAAAATCCACCCAAAAGTCAAAGTTCTTATTTGCAGTTCAAGAAAGTGTTATTTTTTGTCACGTTGTAAGTGGAAAATTCAAAACAGTCATACTCTGAGCCAAAAACACTTTTTTGACACTTTTGACTGACAAAATGATTGTTTTGCAAAAAAGTACACCCAAAAGTCAAAGTTCTCATTTGCAGTTCAAGGAAGTGTTATTTTTTGTCATGTTGTAAGTTGAAAATTCAAAACAGTCATACTCTGAGCAGAAAACGCTTTTTTGACACTTTTGACTAACAAATTATTTTTAAGCACAAAATCCACCCAAAAGTCAAAGTTCTCATTTGCAGTTCAAGAAAGTATTATTTTTTGTCACGTTGTAAGTTGAAAATTCAAAACAGTCATACTCTGAGCAGAAAACGCTTTTTTGACACTTTTGGCACTTTTGAATGACAAAATTATTTTTAAGCACAAAATCCACCCAAAAGTCAAAGTTCTTTTTTGCAGTTCAAGAAAGTGTTATTTTTTGTCACGTTGTAAGTTGAAAATTCAAAACAGTCATACTCTGAGCAGAAAACACTTTTTTGACACTTTTGGCACTTTTGACTGACAAAATGATTTTTTTGGAAAAAATGCACCCAAAAGTCAAAGTTCTCAGTTGCAGTTCAAGAAAGTGTTATTTTTTGTCACGTTGTAAGTTGAAAATTCAAAACAGTCATACTCTGAGCAGAAAACGCTTTTTTGACACTTTTGACTGACAAAATGATTTTTAAGCACAAAATCCACCCAAAAGTCAAAGTTCTCATTTACAGGTCAAGAAAGTATTATTTTTTGTCACGTTGTAAGTTGAAAATTCAAAACAGTCATACTCTGAGCAGAAAACGCTTTTTTGACACTTTTGACTGACAAAATGATTTTTTTGGAAAAAATGCACCCAAAAGTCAAAGTTCTCAGTTGCAGTTCAAGAAAGTGTTATTTTTTGTCACGTTGTAAGTTGAAAATTCAAAACAGTCATACTCTGAGCAGAAAACGCTTTTTTGACACTTTTGACTGACAAAATGATTTTTAAGCACAAAATCCACCCAAAAGTCAAAGTTCTCATTTGCAGGTCAAGAAAGTATTATTTTTTGTCACGTTGTAAGTTGAAAATTCAAAACAGTCATACTCTGAGCAGAAAACGCTTTTTTGACACTTTTGACTGACAAAATGATTTTTTTGGAAAAAATGCACCCAAAAGTCAAAGTTCTCAGTTGCAGTTCAAGAAAGTGTTATTTTTTGTCACGTTGTAAGTTGAAAATTCAAAACAGTCATACTCTGAGCAGAAAACGCTTTTTTGACACTTTTGACTGACAAAATGATTTTTAAGCACAAAATCCACCCAAAAGTCAAAGTTCTCATTTGCATTTCAAGAAAGTATTATTTTTTGTCACGTTGTATGTTGAAAATTCAAAACAGTCATACTCTGAGCAGAAAACGCTTTTTTGACACTTTTGACTGACAAAATTATTTTTAAGCACAAAATCCACCCAAAAGTCAAAGTTCTCTTTTGCAGTTCAAGAAAGTATTATTTTTTGTCACGTTGTAAGTTGAAAATTCAAAACAGTCATACTCTGAGCAGAAAACGCTTTTTTGACACTTTTGGCACTTTTGACTGACAAAATTATTTTTAAGCACAAAATCCACCCAAAAGTCAAAGTTCTCATTTGCAGTTCAAGAAAGTATTATTTTCTGTCACGTTGTAAGTTGAAAATTCAAAACAGTCATACTCTGAGCAGAAAAAGCTTTTTTGACACTTTTGACTGACAAAATTATTTTTAAGCACAAAATCCACCCAAAAGTCAAAGTTCTCATTTGCAGTTCAAAAAAGTATTATTTTTTGTCACGTTGTAAGTTGAAAATTCAAAACAGTCATACTCTGAGCAGAAAACGCTTTTTTGACACTTTTGACTGACAAAATGATTTTTTTGGAAAAAATGCACCCAAAAGTCAAAGTTCTCAGTTGCAGTTCAAGAAAGTGTTATTTTTTGTCACGTTGTAAGTTGAAAATTCAAAACAGTCATACTCTGAGCAGAAAACGCTTTTTTGACACTTTTGACTGACAAAATGATTTTTAAGCACAAAATCCACCCAAAAGTCAAAGTTCTCATTTGCAGGTCAAGAAAGTATTATTTTTTGTCACGTTGTAAGTTGAAAATTCAAAACAGTCATACTCTGAGCAGAAAACGCTTTTTTGACACTTTTGACTGACAAAATGATTTTTAAGCACAAAATCCACCCAAAAGTCAAAGTTCTCATTTGCAGTTCAAGAAAGTATTATTTTTTGTCACGTAGTAAGTTGAAAATTCAAAACAGTCATACTCTGAGCAGAAAACACTTTTTTGACACTTTTGGCACTTTTGATTGACAAAATGATTTTTAAGCACAAAATCCACCCAAAAGTCAAAGTTCTTATTTGCAGTTCAAGAAAGTGTTATTTTTTGTCACGTTGTAAGTGGAAAATTCAAAACAGTCATACTCTGAGCCAAAAACACTTTTTTGACACTTTTGACTGACAAAATGATTGTTTTGCAAAAAAGTACACCCAAAAGTCAAAGTTCTCATTTGCAGTTCAAGGAAGTGTTATTTTTTGTCATGTTGTAAGTTGAAAATTCAAAACAGTCATACTCTGAGCAGAAAACGCTTTTTTGACACTTTTGACTAACAAATTATTTTTAAGCACAAAATCCACCCAAAAGTCAAAGTTCTCATTTGCAGTTCAAGAAAGTATTATTTTTTGTCACGTTGTAAGTTGAAAATTCAAAACAGTCATACTCTGAGCAGAAAACGCTTTTTTGACACTTTTGGCACTTTTGAATGACAAAATTATTTTTAAGCACAAAATCCACCCAAAAGTCAAAGTTCTTTTTTGCAGTTCAAGAAAGTGTTATTTTTTGTCACGTTGTAAGTTGAAAATTCAAAACAGTCATACTCTGAGCAGAAAACACTTTTTTGACACTTTTGGCACTTTTGACTGACAAAATGATTTTTTTGGAAAAAATGCACCCAAAAGTCAAAGTTCTCAGTTGCAGTTCAAGAAAGTGTTATTTTTTGTCACGTTGTAAGTTGAAAATTCAAAACAGTCATACTCTGAGCAGAAAACGCTTTTTTGACACTTTTGACTGACAAAATGATTTTTAAGCACAAAATCCACCCAAAAGTCAAAGTTCTCATTTACAGGTCAAGAAAGTATTATTTTTTGTCACGTTGTAAGTTGAAAATTCAAAACAGTCATACTCTGAGCAGAAAACGCTTTTTTGACACTTTTGACTGACAAAATGATTTTTTTGGAAAAAATGCACCCAAAAGTCAAAGTTCTCAGTTGCAGTTCAAGAAAGTGTTATTTTTTGTCACGTTGTAAGTTGAAAATTCAAAACAGTCATACTCTGAGCAGAAAACGCTTTTTTGACACTTTTGACTGACAAAATGATTTTTAAGCACAAAATCCACCCAAAAGTCAAAGTTCTCATTTGCAGGTCAAGAAAGTATTATTTTTTGTCACGTTGTAAGTTGAAAATTCAAAACAGTCATACTCTGAGCAGAAAACGCTTTTTTGACACTTTTGACTGACAAAATGATTTTTTTGGAAAAAATGCACCCAAAAGTCAAAGTTCTCAGTTGCAGTTCAAGAAAGTGTTATTTTTTGTCACGTTGTAAGTTGAAAATTCAAAACAGTCATACTCTGAGCAGAAAACGCTTTTTTGACACTTTTGACTGACAAAATGATTTTTAAGCACAAAATCCACCCAAAAGTCAAAGTTCTCATTTGCATTTCAAGAAAGTATTATTTTTTGTCACGTTGTATGTTGAAAATTCAAAACAGTCATACTCTGAGCAGAAAACGCTTTTTTGACACTTTTGACTGACAAAATTATTTTTAAGCACAAAATCCCCCCAAAAGTCAAAGTTCTCATTTTCAGTTCAAGAAAGTGTTATTTTTTGTCACGTAGTAAGTTGAAAATTCAAAACATTCATACTCTGAGCAGAAAACGCTTTTTTGACACTTTTGGCACTTTTGACTGACAAAATGATTTTTAAGCACAAAATCCACCCAAAAGTCAAAGTTCTCATTTGCAGTTCAAGAAAGTGTTATTTTTTGTCACGTTGTAAGTTGAAAATTCAAAACAGTCATACTCTGAGCAGAAAACTCTTTTTTGACACTTTTGACTGACAAAATTATTTTTAAGCACAAAATCCACCCAAAAGTCAAAGTTCTCATTTGCAGTTCAAGAAAGTATTATTTTTTGTCACGTTGTAAGTTGAAAATTCAAAACTGTCATACTCTGAGCAGAAAACACTTTTTTGACACTTTTGGCACTTTTGACTGACAAAATAATTTTTTTGGAAAAAATGCACCCAAAAGTCAAAGTTCTCAGTTGCAGTTCAAGAAAGTGTTATTTTTTGTCACGTTGTAAGTTGAAAATTCAAAACAGTCATACTCTGAGCAGAAAACGCTTTTTTGACACTTTTGACTGACAAAATGATTTTTAAGCACAAAATCCACCCAAAAGTCAAAGTTCTCAGTTGCAGTTCAAGAAAGTGTTATTTTTTGTCACGTTGTAAGTTGAAAATTCAAAACAGTCATACTCTGAGCAGAAAACGCTTTTTTGACACTTTTGACTGACAAAATGATTTTTAAGCACAAAATCCACCCAAAAGTCAAAGTTCTCATTTGCAGGTCAAGAAAGTATTATTTTTTGTCACGTTGTAAGTTGAAAATTCAAAACAGTCATACTCTGAGCAGAAAACGCTTTTTTGACACTTTTGACTGACAAGATTTTTTTGGAAAAAATGCACCCAAAAGTCAAAGTTCTCAGTTGCAGTTCAAGAAAGTGTTATTTTTTGTCACGTTGTAAGTTGAAAATTCAAAACAGTCATACTCTGAGCAGAAAACGCTTTTTTGACACTTTTGACTGACAAAATTATTTTTAAGCACAAAATCCCCCCAAAAGTCAAAGTTCTCATTTTCAGTTCAAGAAAGTGTTATTTTTTGTCACGTAGTAAGTTGAAAATTCAAAACATTCATACTCTGAGCAGAAAACGCTTTTTTGACACTTTTGGCACTTTTGACTGACAAAATGATTTTTAAGCACAAAATCCACCCAAAAGTCAAAGTTCTCATTTGCAGTTCAAGAAAGTGTTATTTTTTGTCACGTTGTAAGTTGAAAATTCAAAACAGTCATACTCTGAGCAGAAAACGCTTTTTTGACACTTTTGACTGACAAAATTATTTTTAAGCACAAAATCCACCCAAAAGTCAAAGTTCTCATTTGCAGTTCAAGAAAGTATTATTTTTTGTCACGTTGTAAGTTGAAAATTCAAAACTGTCATACTCTGAGCAGAAAACACTTTTTTGACACTTTTGGCACTTTTGACTGACAAAATGATTTTTTTGGAAAAAATGCACCCAAAAGTCAAAGTTCTCAGTTGCAGTTCAAGAAAGTGTTATTTTTTGTCACGTTGTAAGTTGAAAATTCAAAACAGTCATACTCTGAGCAGAAAACGCTTTTTTGACACTTTTGACTGACAAAATGATTTTTAAGCACAAAATCCACCCAAAAGTCAAAGTTCTCATTTGCAGGTCAAGAAAGTATTAATTTTTGTCACGTTGTAAGTTGAAAATTCAAAACAGTCATACTCTGAGCAGAAAACGCTTTTTTGACACTTTTGACTGACAAAATGATTTTTAAGCACAAAATCCACCCAAAAGTCAAAGTTCTCAGTTGCAGGTCAAGAAAGTATTATTTTTTGTCACGTTGTAAGTTGAAAATTCAAAACAGTCATACTCTGAGCAGAAAACGCTTTTTTGACACTTTTGACTGACAAGATTTTTTTGGAAAAAATGCACCCAAAAGTCAAAGTTCTCAGTTGCAGTTCAAGAAAGTGTTATTTTTTGTCACGTTGTAAGTTGAAAATTCAAAACAGTCATACTCTGAGCAGAAAACGCTTTTTTGACACTTTTGACTGACAAAAATATTTTTAAGCACAAAATCCACCCAAAAGTCAAAGTTCTCATTTGCAGTTCAAGAAAGTATTATTTTTTGTCACGTTGTAAGTTGAAAATTCAAAACAGTCATACTCTGAGCAGAAAACTTTTTTTTGACACTTTTGACTGACAAAATTATTTTTAAGCACAAAACCCCCCCAAAAGTCAAAGTTCTCATTTTCAGTTCAAGAAAGTGTTATTTTTTGTCACGTAGTAAGTTGAAAATTCAAAACATTCATACTCTGAGCAGAAAACGCTTTTTTGACACTTTTGGCACTTTTGACTGACAAAATGATTTTTAAGCACAAAATCCACCCAAAAGTCAAAGTTCTCATTTGCAGTTCAAGAAAGTGTTATTTTTTGTCACGTTGTAAGTTGAAAATTCAAAACAGTCATACTCTGAGCAGAAAACGCTTTTTTGACACTTTTGACTGACAAAATTATATTTAAGCACAAAATCCACCCAAAAGTCAAAGTTCTCATTTGCAGTTCAAGAAAGTATTATTTTTTGTCACGTTGTAAGTTGAAAATTCAAAACTGTCATACTCTGAGCAGAAAACACTTTTTTGACACTTTTGGCACTTTTGACTGACAAAATGATTTTTTTGGAAAAAATGCACCCAAAAGTCAAAGTTCTCAGTTGCAGTTCAAGAAAGTGTTATTTTTTGTCACGTTGTAAGTTGAAAATTCAAAACAGTCATACTCTGAGCAGAAAACGCTTTTTTGACACTTTTGACTGACAAAATGATTTTTAAGCACAAAATCCACCCAAAAGTCAAAGTTCTCATTTGCAGGTCAAGAAAGTATTAATTTTTGTCACGTTGTAAGTTGAAAATTCAAAACAGTCATACTCTGAGCAGAAAACGCTTTTTTGACACTTTTGACTGACAAAATGATTTTTAAGCACAAAATCCACCCAAAAGTCAAAGTTCTCAGTTGCAGGTCAAATGAAGTATTATTTTTTGTCACGTTGTAAGTTGAAAATTCAAAACAGTCATACTCTGAGCAGAAAACGCTTTTTTGACACTTTTGACTGACAAAATTATTTTTAAGCACAAAATCCACCCAAAAGTCAAAGTTCTCATTTGCAGTTCAAGAAAGTATTATTTTTTGTCACGTTGTAAGTTGAAAATTCAAAACAGTCATACTCTGAGCAGAAAACGCTTTTTTGACACTTTTGACTGACAAAAATATTTTTAAGCACAAAATCCACCCAAAAGTCAAAGTTCTCATTTGCAGTTCAAGAAAGTATTATTTTTTGTCACGTTGTAAGTTGAAAATTCAAAACAGTCATACTCTGAGCAGAAAACGCTTTTTTGACACTTTTGGCACTTTTGACTGACAAAATGATTTTTAAGCACAAAATCCACCCAAAAGTCAAAGTTCTCATTTGCAGTTCAAGAAAGTATTATTTTTTGTCACGTAGTAAGTTGAAAATTCAAAACATTCATACTCTGAGCAGAAAACGCTTTTTTGACACTTTTGGCACTTTTGACTGACAAAATGATTTTTAAGCACAAAATCAACTCAAAAGTCAAAGTTTTCATTTGCAGTTCAAGAAAGTGTTATTTTTGTCACGTTGTAAGTTGAAAATTCAAAACAGTCATACTCTGAGCAGAAAACGCTTTTTTGACACTTTTGACTGACAAAATTATTTTTAAGCACAAAATCCACCCAAAAGTCAAAGTTCTCATTTGCAGTTCAAGAAAGTATTATTTTTTGTCACGTTGTAAGTTGAAAATTCAAAACAGTCATACTCTGAGCAGAAAACACTTTTTTGACACTTTTGGCACTTTTGACTGACAAAATGATTTTTTTGGAAAAAATGCACCCAAAAGTCAAAGTTCTCAGTTGCAGTTCAAGAAAGTGTTATTTTTTGTCACGTTGTAAGTTGAAAATTCAAAACAGTCATACTCTGAGCAGAAAACGCTTTTTTGACACTTTTGACTGACAAAATGATTTTTAAGCACAAAATCCACCCAAAAGTCAAAGTTCTCATTTGCAGGTCAAGAAAGTATTATTTTTTGTCACGTTGTAAGTAGAAAATTCAAAACAGTCATACTCTGAGCAGAAAACGCTTTTTTGACACTTTTGACTGACAAAATGATTTTTAAGCACAAAATCCACCCAAAAGTCAAAGTTCTCAGTTGCAGGTCAAGAAAGTATTATTTTTTGTCACGTTGTAAGTTGAAAATTCAAAACAGTCATACTCTGAGCAGAAAACGCTTTTTTGACACTTTTGACTGACAAAATGATTTTTTTGGAAAAAATGCACCCAAAAGTCAAAGTTCTCAGTTGCAGTTCAAGAAAGTGTTATTTTTTGTCACGTTGTAAGTTGAAAATTCAAAACAGTCATACTCTGAGCAGAAAACGCTTTTTTGACACTTTTGACTGACAAAATGATTTTTTTGGAAAAAATCCACCCAAAAGTCAAAGTTCTCATTTGCAGTTCAAGAAAGTATTATTTTTTGTCACGTTGTAAGTTGAAAATTCAAAACAGTCATACTCTGAGCAGAAAACGCTTTTTTGACACTTTTGGCACTTTTGACTGACAAAATGATTTTTTTGCAAAAAAGTACACCCAAAAGTCAAAGTTCTCATTTGCAGTTCAAGGAAGTGTTATTTTTTGTCACGTTGTAAGTTGAAAATTCAAAACAGTCATACTCTGAGCAGAAAACGCTTTTTTGACACTTTTGACTGACAAAATTATTTTTAAGCACAAAATCCACCCAAAAGTCAAAGTTCTCATTTGCAGTTCAAGAAAGCGTTATTTTTTGTCACGTTGTAAGTTGAAAATTCAAAACAGTCATACTCTGAGCAGAAAACACTTTTTTGACACTTTTGGCACTTTTGACTGACAAAATGATTTTTTTGGAAAAAATGCACCCAAAAGTCAAAGTTCTCATTTGCAGGTCAAGAAAGTATTAATTTTTGTCACGTTGTAAGTTGAAAATTCAAAACAGTCATACTCTGAGCAGAAAACACTTTTTTGACACTTTTGACTGACAAAATGATTTTTAAGCACAAAATCCACCCAAAAGTCAAAGTTCTCAGTTGCAGGTCAAATGAAGTATTATTTTTTGTCACGTTGTAAGTTGAAAATTCAAAACAGTCATACTCTGAGCAGAAAACGCTTTTTTGACACTTTTGACTGACAAAATTATTTTTAAGCACAAAATCCACCCAAAAGTCAAAGTTCTCATTTGCAGTTCAAGAAAGTATTATTTTTTGTCACGTTGTAAGTTGAAAATTCAAAACAGTCATACTCTGAGCAGAAAACGCTTTTTTGACACTTTTGACTGACAAAAATATTTTTAAGCACAAAATCCACCCAAAAGTCAAAGTTCTCATTTGCAGTTCAAGAAAGTATTATTTTTTGTCACGTTGTAAGTTGAAAATTCAAAACAGTCATACTCTGAGCAGAAAACGCTTTTTTGACACTTTTGGCACTTTTGACTGACAAAATGATTTTTAAGCACAAAATCCACCCAAAAGTCAAAGTTCTCATTTGCAGTTCAAGAAAGTATTATTTTTTATCACGTAGTAAGTTGAAAATTCAAAACATTCATACTCTGAGCAGAAAACGCTTTTTTGACACTTTTGGCACTTTTGACTGACAAAATGATTTTTAAGCACAAAATCAACTCAAAAGTCAAAGTTTTCATTTGCAGTTCAAGAAAGTGTTATTTTTGTCACGTTGTAAGTTGAAAATTCAAAACAGTCATACTCTGAGCAGAAAACGCTTTTTTGACACTTTTGACTGACAAAATTATTTTTAAGCACAAAATCCACCCAAAAGTCAAAGTTCTCATTTGCAGTTCAAGAAAGTATTATTTTTTGTCACGTTGTAAGTTGAAAATTCAAAACAGTCATACTCTGAGCAGAAAACACTTTTTTGACACTTTTGGCACTTTTGACTGACAAAATGATTTTTTTGGAAAAAATGCACCCAAAAGTCAAAGTTCTCAGTTGCAGTTCAAGAAAGTGTTATTTTTTGTCACGTTGTAAGTTGAAAATTCAAAACAGTCATACTCTGAGCAGAAAACGCTTTTTTGACACTTTTGACTGACAAAATGATTTTTAAGCACAAAATCCACCCAAAAGTCAAAGTTCTCATTTGCAGGTCAAGAAAGTATTATTTTTTGTCACGTTGTAAGTTGAAAATTCAAAACAGTCATACTCTGAGCAGAAAACGCTTTTTTGACACTTTTGACTGACAAAATGATTTTTTTGGAAAAAATGCACCCAAAAGTCAAAGTTCTCATTTGCAGTTCAAGAAAGTGTTATTTTTTGTCACGTTGTAAGTTGAAAATTCAAAACAGTCATACTCTGAGCAGAAAACGCTTTTTTGACACTTTTGACTGACAAAATTATTTTTAAGCACAAAATCCACCCAAAAGTCAAAGTTCTCATTTGCAGTTCAAGAAAGTATTATTTTTTGTCACGTTGTAAGTTGAAAATTCAAAACAGTCATACTCTGAGCAGAAAACACTTTTTTGACACTTTTGGCACTTTTGACTGACAAAATGATTTTTTTGGAAAAAATGCACCCAAAAGTCAAAGTTCTCAGTTGCAGTTCAAGAAAGTGTTATTTTTTGTCACGTTGTAAGTTGAAAATTCAAAACAGTCATACTCTGAGCAGAAAACGCTTTTTTGACACTTTTGACTGACAAAATGATTTTTAAGCACAAAATCCACCCAAAAGTCAAAGTTCTCAGTTGCAGGTCAAGAAAGTATTATTTTTTGTCACGTTGTAAGTTGAAAATTCAAAACAGTCATACTCTGAGCAGAAAACGCTTTTTTGACACTTTTGACTGACAAAATTATTTTTAAGCACAAAATCCACCCAAAAGTCAAAGTTCTCATTTGCAGTTCAAGAAAGTATTATTTTTTGTCACGTAGTAAGTTGAAAATTCAAAACATTCATACTCTGAGCAGAAAACGCTTTTTTTGACACTTTTGGCACTTTTGACTGACAAAATGATTTTTAAGCACAAAATCCACTCAAAAGTCAAAGTTTTCATTTGCAGTTCAAGAAAGTGTTATTTTTTGTCATGTTGTAAGTTGAAAATTCAAAACAGTCATACTCTGAGCAGAAAACGCTTTTTTGACACTTTTGACTGACAAAATTATTTTTAAGCACAAAATGTACCCAAAAGTCAAAGTTCTCATTTGCAGTTCAAGAAAGTATTATTTTTGTCACGTTGTAAGTTGAAAATTCAAAACAGTCATACTCTGAGCAGAAAACACTTTTTTGACACTTTTGAATGACAAAATGATTTTTAAGCACAAAATCCACCCAAAAGTCAAAGTTCTCATTTGCAGTTCAAGGAAGTGTTATTTTTTGTCATGTTGTAATTTGAAAATTCAAAACAGTCATACTCTGGGCAGAAAACGCTTTTTTGACACTTTTGACTGACAAAATTATTTTTAAGCACAAAATCCACCCAAAAGTCAAAGTTCTCATTTGCAGTTCAAGAAAGTGTTATTTTTTGTCACGTTGTAAGTTGAAAATTCAAAACAGTCATACTCTGAGCAGAAAACACTTTTTTGACACTTTTGGCACTTTTGACTGACAAAATGATTTTTTTGGAAAAAATGCAACAAAAAGTCAAAGTTCTCAGTTGCAGGTCAAGAAAGTATTATTTTTTGTCACGTTGTAAGTTGAAAATTCAAAACAGTCATACTCTGAGCAGAAAACGCTTTTTTGACACTTTTGACTGACAAAATTATTTTTAAGCACAAAATCCACCTAAAAGTCAAAGTTCTTATTTGCAGTTCAAGAAAGTATTATTTTTTGTCACGTTGTAAAATGAAAATTCAAAACAGTCATACTCTGAGCAGAAAACGCTTTTTTGACACTTTTGACTGACAAAATTATTTTTAAGCACAAAATCCACCCAAAAGTCAAAGTTCTCATTTGCAGTTCAAGAAAGTATTATTTTTTGTCACGTTGTAAGTTGAAAATTCAAAACAGTCATACTCTGAGCAGAAAACGCTTTTTTGACACTTTTGGCACTTTTGACTGACAAAATGATTTTTAAGCACAAAATCCCCCCAAAAGTCAAAGTTCTCATTTTCAGTTCAAGAAAGTGTTATTTTTTGTCACGTAGTAAGTTGAAAATTCAAAACATTCATACTCTGAGCAGAAAACGCTTTTTTGACACTTTTGGCACTTTTGACTGACAAAATGATTTTTAAGCACAAAATCCACCCAAAAGTCAAAGTTCTCATTTGCAGTTCAAGAAAGTGTTATTTTTTGTCACGTTGTAAGTTGAAAATTCAAAACAGTCATACTCTGAGCAGAAAACTTTTTTTTGACACTTTTGACTGACAAAATTATTTTTAAGCACAAAATCCCCCCAAAAGTCAAAGTTCTCATTTTCAGTTCAAGAAAGTGTTATTTTTTGTCACGTAGTAAGTTGAAAATTCAAAACATTCATACTCTGAGCAGAAAACGCTTTTTTGACACTTTTGGCACTTTTGACTGACAAAATGATTTTTAAGCACAAAATCCACCCAAAAGTCAAAGTTCTCTTTTGCAGTTCAAGAAAGTATTATTTTTTGTCACGTTGTAAGTTGAAAATTCAAAACAGTCATACTCTGAGCAGAAAACGCTTTTTTGACACTTTTGACTGACAAAATTATTTTTAAGCACAAAATCCACCCAAAAGTCAAAGTTCTCATTTGCAG
The DNA here is from genome assembly GCF_053564925.1 of Oryzias latipes. Classification (NCBI taxonomy): domain Eukaryota; kingdom Metazoa; phylum Chordata; class Actinopteri; order Beloniformes; family Adrianichthyidae; genus Oryzias; species Oryzias latipes. Next base: position 990,739 of record NC_136240.1, read on the forward strand.
TTCAAGAAAGTATTATTTTTTGTCACGTTGTAAGTTGAAAATTCAAAACAGTCATACTCTGAGCAGAAAACACTTTTTTGACACTTTTGGCACTTTTGACTGACAAAATGATTTTTTTGGAAAAAATGCACCCAAAAGTCAAAGTTCTCAGTTGCAGTTCAAGAAAGTGTTATTTTTTGTCACGTTGTAAGTTGAAAATTCAAAACAGTCATACTCTGAGCAGAAAACGCTTTTTTGACACTTTTGACTGACAAAATGATTTTTAAGCACAAAATCCACCCAAAAGTCAAAGTTCTCATTTGCAGGTCAAGAAAGTATTATTTTTTGTCACGTTGTAAGTTGAAAATTCAAAACAGTCATACTCTGAGCAGAAAACGCTTTTTTGACACTTTTGACTGACAAAATGATTTTTTTGGAAAAAATGCACCCAAAAGTCAAAGTTCTCATTTGCAGTTCAAGAAAGTGTTATTTTTTGTCACGTTGTAAGTTGAAAATTCAAAACAGTCATACTCTGAGCAGAAAACGCTTTTTTGACACTTTTGACTGACAAAATTATTTTTAAGCACAAAATCCACCCAAAAGTCAAAGTTCTCATTTGCAGTTCAAGAAAGTATTATTTTTTGTCACGTTGTAAGTTGAAAATTCAAAACAGTCATACTCTGAGCAGAAAACACTTTTTTGACACTTTTGGCACTTTTGACTGACAAAATGATTTTTTTGGAAAAAATGCACCCAAAAGTCAAAGTTCTCAGTTGCAGTTCAAGAAAGTGTTATTTTTTGTCACGTTGTAAGTTGAAAATTCAAAACAGTCATACTCTGAGCAGAAAACGCTTTTTTGACACTTTTGACTGACAAAATGATTTTTTTGGAAAAAATGCACCCAAAAGTCAAAGTTCTCATTTGCAGGTCAAGAAAGTATTATTTTTTGTCACGTTGTAAGTTGAAAATTCAAAACAGTCATACTCTGAGCAGAAAACGCTTTTTTGACACTTTTGACTGACAAAATGATTTTTTTGGAAAAAATGCACCCAAAAGTCAAAGTTCTCATTTGCAGTTCAAGAAAGTGTTATTTTTTGTCACGTTGTAAGTTGAAAATTCAAAACAGTCATACTCTGAGCAGAAAACGCTTTTTTGACACTTTTGACTGACAAAATTATTTTTAAGCACAAAATCCACCCAAAAGTCAAAGTTCTCATTTGCAGTTCAAGAAAGTATTATTTTTTGTCACGTTGTAAGTTGAAAATTCAAAACAGTCATACTCTGAGCAGAAAACACTTTTTTGACACTTTTGGCACTTTTGACTGACAAAATGATTTTTTTGGAAAAAATGCACACAAAAGTCAAAGTTCTCAGTTGCAGTTCAAGAAAGTGTTATTTTTTGTCACGTTGTAAGTTGAAAATTCAAAACAGTCATACTCTGAGCAGAAAACGCTTTTTTGACACTTTTGACTGACAAAATGATTTTTAAGCACAAAATCCACCCAAAAGTCAAAGTTCTCAGTTGCAGGTCAAGAAAGTATTATTTTTTGTCACGTTGTAAGTTGAAAATTCAAAACAGTCATACTCTGAGCAGAAAACGCTTTTTTGACACTTTTGACTGACAAAATTATTTTTAAGCACACAATCCACCCAAAAGTCGAAGTTCTCATTTGCAGTTCAAGAAAGTATTATTTTTTGTCACGTTGTAAGTTGAAAATTCAAAACAGTCATACTCTGAGCAGAAAACGCTTTTTTGACACTTTTGGCACTTTTGACTGACAAAATGATTTTTAAGCACAAAATCCACCCAAAAGTCAAAGTTCTCATTTGCAGTTCAAGAAAGTATTATTTTTTGTCACGTTGTAAGTTGAAAATTCAAAACAGTCATACTCTGAGCAGAAAACGCTTTTTTGACACTTTTGGCACTTTTGACTGACAAAATGATTTTTAAGCACAAAATCCCCCCAAAAGTCAAAGTTCTCATTTTCAGTTCAAGAAAGTGTTATTTTTTGTCACGTAGTAAGTTGAAAATTCAAAACATTCATACTCTGAGCAGAAAACGCTTTTTTGACACTTTTGGCACTTTTGACTGACAAAATGATTTTTAAGCACAAAATCCACCCAAAAGTCAAAGTTCTCATTTGCAGTTCAAGAAAGTGTTATTTTTTGTCACGTTGTAAGTTGAAAATTCAAAACAGTCATACTCTGAGCAGAAAACTTTTTTTTGACACTTTTGACTGACAAAATCATTTTTAAGCACAAAATCCCCCCAAAAGTCAAAGTTCTCATTTTCAGTTCAAGAAAGTGTTATTTTTTGTCACGTAGTAAGTTGAAAATTCAAAACATTCATACTCTGAGCAGAAAACGCTTTTTTGACACTTTTGGCACTTTTGACTGACAAAATGATTTTTAAGCACAAAATCCACCCAAAAGTCAAAGTTCTCTTTTGCAGTTCAAGAAAGTATTATTTTTTGTCACGTTGTAAGTTGAAAATTCAAAACAGTCATACTCTGAGCAGAAAACGCTTTTTTGACACTTTTGACTGACAAAATTATTTTTAAGCACAAAATCCACCCAAAAGTCAAAGTTCTCATTTGCAGTTCAAGAAAGTATTATTTTTTGTCACGTTGTAAGTTGAAAATTCAAAACAGTCATACTCTGAGCAGAAAACACTTTTTTGACACTTTTGGCACTTTTGACTGACAAAATGATTTTTTTGGAAAAAATGCACCCAAAAGTCAAAGTTCTCAGTTGCAGTTCAAGAAAGTGTTATTTTTTGTCACGTTGTAAGTTGAAAATTCAAAACAGTCATACTCTGAGCAGAAAACGCTTTTTTGACACTTTTGACTGACAAAATGATTTTTAAGCACAAAATCCACCCAAAAGTCAAAGTTCTCATTTGCAGGTCAAGAAAGTATTATTTTTTGTCACGTTGTAAGTTGAAAATTCAAAACAGTCATACTCTGAGCAGAAAACGCTTTTTTGACACTTTTGACTGACAAAATGATTTTTTTGGAAAAAATGCACCCAAAAGTCAAAGTTCTCATTTGCAGTTCAAGAAAGTGTTATTTTTTGTCACGTTGTAAGTTGAAAATTCAAAACAGTCATACTCTGAGCAGAAAACGCTTTTTTGACACTTTTGACTGACAAAATTATTTTTAAGCACAAAATCCACCCAAAAGTCAAAGTTCTCATTTGCAGTTCAAGAAAGTATTATTTTTTGTCACGTTGTAAGTTGAAAATTCAAAACAGTCATACTCTGAGCAGAAAACACTTTTTTGACACTTTTGGCACTTTTGACTGACAAAATGATTTTTTTGGAAAAAATGCACCCAAAAGTCAAAGTTCTCAGTTGCAGTTCAAGAAAGTGTTATTTTTTGTCACGTTGTAAGTTGAAAATTCAAAACAGTCATACTCTGAGCAGAAAACGCTTTTTTGACACTTTTGACTGACAAAATGATTTTTTTGGAAAAAATGCACCCAAAAGTCAAAGTTCTCATTTGCAGGTCAAGAAAGTATTATTTTTTGTCACGTTGTAAGTTGAAAATTCAAAACAGTCATACTCTGAGCAGAAAACGCTTTTTTGACACTTTTGACTGACAAAATGATTTTTTTGGAAAAAATGCACCCAAAAGTCAAAGTTCTCATTTGCAGTTCAAGAAAGTGTTATTTTTTGTCACGTTGTAAGTTGAAAATTCAAAACAGTCATACTCTGAGCAGAAAACGCTTTTTTGACACTTTTGACTGACAAAATTATTTTTAAGCACAAAATCCACCCAAAAGTCAAAGTTCTCATTTGCAGTTCAAGAAAGTATTATTTTTTGTCACGTTGTAAGTTGAAAATTCAAAACAGTCATACTCTGAGCAGAAAACACTTTTTTGACACTTTTGGCACTTTTGACTGACAAAATGATTTTTTTGGAAAAAATGCACACAAAAGTCAAAGTTCTCAGTTGCAGTTCAAGAAAGTGTTATTTTTTGTCACGTTGTAAGTTGAAAATTCAAAACAGTCATACTCTGAGCAGAAAACGCTTTTTTGACACTTTTGACTGACAAAATGATTTTTAAGCACAAAATCCACCCAAAAGTCAAAGTTCTCAGTTGCAGGTCAAGCAAGTATTATTTTTTGTCACGTTGTAAGTTGAAAATTCAAAACAGTCATACTCTGAGCAGAAAACGCTTTTTTGACACTTTTGACTGACAAAATTATTTTTAAGCACACAATCCACCCAAAAGTCGAAGTTCTCATTTGCAGTTCAAGAAAGTATTATTTTTTGTCACGTTGTAAGTTGAAAATTCAAAACAGTCATACTCTGAGCAGAAAACGCTTTTTTGACACTTTTGGCACTTTTGACTGACAAAATGATTTTTAAGCACAAAATCCACCCAAAAGTCAAAGTTCTCATTTGCAGTTCAAGAAAGTATTATTTTTTGTCACGTAGTAAGTTGAAAATTCAAAACATTCATACTCTGAGCAGAAAACGCTTTTTTTGACACTTTTGGCACTTTTGACTGACAAAATGATTTTTAAGCACAAAATCCACTCAAAAGTCAAAGTTTTCATTTGCAGTTCAAGAAAGTGTTATTTTTTGTCATGTTGTAAGTTGAAAATTCAAAACAGTCATACTCTGAGCAGAAAACGCTTTTTTGACACTTTTGACTGACAAAATTATTTTTAAGCACAAAATGTACCCAAAAGTCAAAGTTCTCATTTGCAGTTCAAGAAAGTATTATTTTTGTCACGTTGTAAGTGTAAAATTCAAAACAGTCATACTCTGAGCAGAAAACGATTTTTTTGACACTTTTGACTGACAAAATTATTTTTAAGCACAAAATCCACCCAAAAGTCAAAGTTCTCAGTTGCAGTTCAAGAAAGTATTATTTTTTGTCACGTTGTAAGTTGAAAATTCAAAACAGTCATACTCTGAGCAGAAAACGCTTTTTTGACACTTTTGACTGACAAAATTATTTTTAAGCACAAAATCCACCCAAAAGTCGAAGTTCTCATTTGCAGTTCAAGAAAGTATTATTTTTTGTCACGTTGTAAGTTGAAAATTCAAAACAGTCATACTCTGAGCAGAAAACGCTTTTTTGACACTTTTGGCACTTTTGACTGACAAAATGATTTTTAAGCACAAAATCCACCCAAAAGTCAAAGTTCTCATTTGCAGTTCAAGGAAGTGTTATTTTTTGTCATGTTGTAATTTGAAAATTCAAAACAGTCATACTCTGAGCAGAAAACGCTTTTTTGACACTTTTGACTGACAAAATTATTTTTAAGCACAAAATCCACCCAAAAGTCAAAGTTCTCATTTGCAGTTCAAGAAAGTGTTATTTTTTGTCACGTTGTAAGTTGAAAATTCAAAACAGTCATACTCTGAGCAGAAAACACTTTTTTGACACTTTTGGCACTTTTGACTGACAAAATGATTTTTTTGGAAAAAATGCACCAAAAAGTCAAAGTTCTCAGTTGCAGGTCAAGAAAGTATTATTTTTTGTCACGTTGTAAGTTGAAAATTCAAAACAGTCATACTCTGAGCAGAAAACGCTTTTTTGACACTTTTGACTGACAAAATTATTTTTAAGCACAAAATCCACCCAAAAGTCAAAGTTCTTATTTGCAGTTCAAGAAAGTATTATTTTTTGTCACGTTGTAAAATGAAAATTCAAAACAGTCATACTCTGAGCAGAAAACGCTTTTTTGACACTTTTGACTGACAAAATTATTTTTAAGCACAAAATCCACCCAAAAGTCAAAGTTCTCATTTGCAGTTCAAGAAAGTATTATTTTTTGTCACGTTGTAAGTTGAAAATTCAAAACAGTCATACTCTGAGCAGAAAACGCTTTTTTGACACTTTTGGCACTTTTGACTGACAAAATGATTTTTAAGCACAAAATCCACCCGAAAGTCAAAGTTCTCATTTGCAGTTCAAGAAAGTATTATTTTTTGTCACGTAGTAAGTTGAAAATTCAAAACATTCATACTCTGAGTAGAAAACGCTTTTTTTGACACTTTTGGCACTTTTGACTGACAAAATGATTTTTAAGCACAAAATCCACTCAAAAGTCAAAGTTTTCATTTGCAGTTCAAGAAAGTGTTATTTTTTGTCACGTTGTAAGTGCAAAATTCAAAACAGTCATACTCTGAGCCAAAAACACATTTTTGACACTTTTGACTGATATAATTATTTTTTTGCAAAAAAGTGCAGCCAAAAGTCAAAGTTCTCATTTGCAGTTCAAGGAAGTGTTATTTTTTGTCATGTTGTAAGTTGAAAATTCAAAACAGTCATACTCTGAGCCGAAAACGCTTTTTTGACACTTTTGACTGACAAAATGATTTTTAAGCACAAAATCCACCCAAAAGTCAAAGTTCTCATTTGCAGTTCAAGAAAGTGTTATTTTTTGTCATGTTGTAAGTTGAAAATTCAAAACAGTCATACTCTGAGCAGAAAACGCTTTTTTGACACTTTTGACTGACAAAATTATTTTTAAGCACAAAATCCACCCAAAAGTCAAAGTTCTCATTTGCAGTTCAAGAAAGTATTATTTTCTGTCACGTTGTAAGTTGAAAATTCAAAACAGTCATACTCTGAGCAGAAAACGCTTTTTTGACACTTTTGACTGACAAAATTATTTTTAAGCACAAAATCCACCCAAAAGTCAAAGTTCTCATTTGCAGTTCAAGAAAGTATTATTTTTTGTCACGTAGTAAGTTGAAAATTCAAAACATTCATACTCTGAGCAGAAAACGCTTTTTTGACACTTTTGGAACTTTTGACTGACAAAATGATTTTTAAGCACAAATCCACTCAAAAGTCAAAGTTTTCATTTGCAGTTCAAGAAAGTGTTATTTTTTGTCACGTTGTAAGTGCAAAATTCAAAACAGTCATACTCTGAGCCAAAAACACTTTTTTGACACTTTTGACTGACAAAATTATTTTTTTGCAAAAAAGTGCACCCAAAAGTCAAAGTTCTCATTTGCAGTTCAAGGAAGTGTTATTTTTTGTCATGTTGTAAGTTGAAAATTCAAAACAGTCATACTCTGAGCAGAAAACGCTTTTTTGACACTTTTGACTGACAAAATTATTTTTAAGCACAAAATCCACCCAAAAGTCAAAGTTCTCATTTGCAGTTCAAGAAAGTATTATTTTTTGTCACGTTGTAAGTTGAAAATTCAAAACAGTCATACTCTGAGCAGAAAACGTTTTTTTGACACTTTTGAATGACAAAATGATTTTTAAGCACAAAATCCACCCAAAAGTCAAAGTTCTCATTTGCAGTTCAAGAAAGTATTATTTTTTGTCACGTTGTAAGTTGAAAATTCAAAACAGTCATACTCTGAGCAGAAAACGCTTTTTTGACACTTTTGACTGACAAAATTATTTTTAAGCACAAAATCCACCCAAAAGTCAAAGTTCTCATTTGCAGTTCAAGAAAGTATTATTTTTTGTCACGTTGTAAGTTGAAAATTCAAAACAGTCATACTCTGAGCAGAAAACGCTTTTTTGACACTTTTGGCACTTTTGACTGACAAAATTATTTTTAAGCACAAAATCCACCCGAAAGTCAAAGTTTTCATTTGCAGTTCAAGAAAGTGTTATTTTTTGTCACGTTGTAAGTGCAAAATTCAAAACAGTCATACTCTGAGCCAAAAACACTTTTTTGACACTTTTGACTGACAAAATTATTTTTTTGCAAAAAAGTGCACCCAAAAGTCAAAGTTCTCATTTGCAGTTCAAGGAAGTGTTATTTTTTGTCATGTTGTAAGTTAAAAATTCAAAACAGTCGTACTCTGAGCAGAAAACGCTTTTTTGACACTTTTGACTCACAAAATTATTTTTAAGCACAAAATCCAGCCAAAAGTCAAAGTTCTCATTTGCAGTTCAAGAAAGTATTATTTTTTGTCACGTTGTAAGTTGAAAATTCAAAACAGTCATACTCTGAGCAGAAAACGCTTTTTTGACACTTTTGGCACTTTTGACTGACAAAATGATTTTTAAGCACAAAATCCACCCAAAAGTCAAAGTTCTCATTTGCAGTTCAAGAAAGTATTATTTTTTGTCACGTAGTAAGTTGAAAATTCAAAACATTCATACTCTGATCAGAAAACGCTTTTTTTGACACTTTTGGCACTTTTGACTGACAAAATGATTTTTAAGCACAAAATCCACTCAAAAGTCAAAGTTCTCATTTGAAGTTCAAGGAAGTGTTATTTTTTGTCATGTTGTAAGTTGAAAATTCAAAACAGTCATACTCTGAGCAGAAAACGCTTTTTTGACACTTTTGACTGACAAAATTATTTTTAAGCACAAAATCCACCCAAAAGTCAAAGTTCTCATTTGCAGTTCAAGAAAGTATTATTTTTTGTCACGTTGTAAGTTGAAAATTCAAAACAGTCATACTCTGAGCAGAAAACGCTTTTTTGACACTTTTGGCACTTTTGACTGACAAAATGATTTTTAAGCACAAAATCCACCCGAAAGTCAAAGTTCTCATTTGCAGTTCAAGAAAGTATTATTTTTTGTCACGTAGTAAGTTGAAAATTCAAAACATTCATACTCTGAGCAGAAAACGCTTTTTTTGACACTTTTGGCACTTTTGACTGACAAAATGATTTTTAAGCACAAAATCCACTCAAAAGTCAAAGTTTTCATTTGCAGTTCAAGAAAGTGTTATTTTTTGTCACGTTGTAAGTGCAAAATTCAAAACAGTCATACTCTGAGCCAAAAACACTTTTTTGACACTTTTGACTGACAAAATTATTTTTTTGCAAAAAAGTGCACCCAAAAGTCAAAGTTCTCAGTTGCAGTTCAAGGAAGTGTTATTTTTTGTCACGTTGTAAGTTGAAAATTCAAAACAGTCATACTCTGAGCAGAAAACGCTTTTTGACACTTTTGACTGACAAAATTATTTTTAAGCACAAAATCCACCCAAAAGTCAAAGTTCTCATTTGCAGTTCAAGAAAGTATTATTTTTTGTCACGTTGTAAGTTGAAAATTCAAAACAGTCATACTCTGAGCAGAAAACGCTTTTTTGACACTTTTGACTGACAAAATTATTTTTAAGCACAAAATCCACCCAAAAGTCAAAGTTCTCATTTGCAGTTCAAGAAAGTATTTTTTTTTGTCACGTTGTAAGTTGAAAATTCAAAACAGTCATACTCTGAGCAGAAAACGTTTTTTTGACACTTTTGAATGACAAAATTATTTTTAAGCACAAAATCCACCCAAAAGTCAAAGTTCTCATTTGCAGTTCAAGAAAGTATTATTTTTTGTCACGTTGTAAGTTGAAAATTCAAAACAGTCATACTCTGAGCAGAAAACGCTTTTTTGACACTTTTGACTGACAAAATTATTTGTAAGCACAAAATCCACCCAAAAGTCAAAGTTCTCATTTGCAGTTCAAGAAAGTGTTATTTTTTGTCACGTTGTAAGTTGAAAATTCAAAACAGTCATACTCTGAGCAGAAAACGCTTTTTTGACACTTTTGGCACTTTTGACTGACAAAATTATTTTTAAGCACAAAATCCACCCGAAAGTCAAAGTTTTCATTTGCAGTTCAAGAAAGTGTTATTTTTTGTCACGTTGTAAGTGCAAAATTCAAAACAGTCATACTCTGAGCCAAAAACACTTTTTTGACACTTTTGACTGACAAAATTATTTTTTTGCAAAAAAGTGCACCCAAAAGTCAAAGTTCTCATTTGCAGTTCAAGGAAGTGTTATTTTTTGTCATGTTGTAAGTTGAAAATTCAAAACAGTCGTACTCTGAGCAGAAAACGCTTTTTTGACACTTTTGACTGACAAAATTATTTTTAAGCACAAAATCCACCCAAAAGTCAAAGTTCTCATTTGCAGTTCAAGAAAGTATTATTTTTTGTCACGTTGTAAGTTGAAAATTCAAAACAGTCATACTCTGAGCAGAAAACGTTTTTTTGACACTTTTGAATGACAAAATGATTTTTAAGCACAAAATCCACCCAAAAGTCAAAGTTCTCATTTGCAGTTCAAGAAAGTATTATTTTTTGTCACGTTGTAAGTTGAAAATTCAAAACAGTCATACTCTGAGCAGAAAACGCTTTTTTGACACTTTTGACTGACAAAATTATTTTTAAGCACAAAATCCACCCAAAAGTCAAAGTTCTCATTTGCAGTTCAAGAAAGTATTATTTTTTGTCACGTTGTAAGTTGAAAATTCAAAACAGTCATACTCTGAGCAGAAAACGCTTTTTTGACACTTTTGGCACTTTTGACTGACAAAATTATTTTTAAGCACAAAATCCACCCGAAAGTCAAAGTTTTCATTTGCAGTTCAAGAAAGTGTTATTTTTTGTCACGTTGTAAGTGCAAAATTCAAAACAGTCATACTCTGAGCCAAAAACACTTTTTTGACACTTTTGACTGACAAAATTATTTTTTTGCAAAAAAGTGCACCCAAAAGTCAAAGTTCTCATTTGCAGTTCAAGGAAGTGTTATTTTTTGTCATGTTGTAAGTTAAAAATTCAAAACAGTCGTACTCTGAGCAGAAAACGCTTTTTTGACACTTTTGACTCACAAAATTATTTTTAAGCACAAAATCCAGCCAAAAGTCAAAGTTCTCATTTGCAGTTCAAGAAAGTATTATTTTTTGTCACGTTGTAAGTTGAAAATTCAAAACAGTCATACTCTGAGCAGAAAACGCTTTTTTGACACTTTTGGCACTTTTGACTGACAAAATGATTTTTAAGCACAAAATCCACCCAAAAGTCAAAGTTCTCATTTGCAGTTCAAGAAAGTATTATTTTTTGTCACGTAGTAAGTTGAAAATTCAAAACATTCATACTCTGATCAGAAAACGCTTTTTTTGACACTTTTGGCACTTTTGACTGACAAAATGATTTTTAAGCACAAAATCCACTCAAAAGTCAAAGTTCTCATTTGAAGTTCAAGGAAGTGTTATTTTTTGTCATGTTGTAAGTTGAAAATTCAAAACAGTCATACTCTGAGCAGAAAACGCTTTTTTGACACTTTTGACTGACAAAATTATTTTTAAGCACAAAATCCACCCAAAAGTCAAAGTTCTCATTTGCAGTTCAAGAAAGTATTATTTTTTGTCACGTTGTAAGTTGAAAATTCAAAACAGTCATACTCTGAGCAGAAAACGCTCTTTTGGCACTTTTGACTGACAAAATGATTTTTAAGCACAAAATCCACCCGAAAGTCAAAGTTCTCATTTGCAGTTCAAGAAAGTATTATTTTTTGTCACGTAGTAAGTTGAAAATTCAAAACATTCATACTCTGAGCAGAAAACGCTTTTTTTGACACTTTTGGCACTTTTGACTGACAAAATGATTTTTAAGCACAAAATCCACTCAAAAGTCAAAGTTTTCATTTGCAGTTCAAGAAAGTGTTATTTTTTGTCACGTTGTAAGTGCAAAATTCAAAACAGTCATACTCTGAGCCAAAAACACTTTTTTGACACTTTTGACTGACAAAATTATTTTTTTGCAAAAAAGTGCACCCAAAAGTCAAAGTTCTCAGTTGCAGTTCAAGGAAGTGTTATTTTTTGTCACGTTGTAAGTTGAAAATTCAAAACAGTCATACTCTGAGCAGAAAACGCTTTTTGACACTTTTGACTGACAAAATTATTTTTAAGCACAAAATCCACCCAAAAGTCAAAGTTCTCATTTGCAGTTCAAGAAAGTATTATTTTTTGTCACGTTGTAAGTTGAAAATTCAAAACAGTCATACTCTGAGCAGAAAACGCTTTTTTGACACTTTTGACTGACAAAATTATTTTTAAGCACAAAATCCACCCAAAAGTCAAAGTTCTCATTTGCAGTTCAAGAAAGTATTATTTTTTGTCACGTTGTAAGTTGAAAATTCAAAACAGTCATACTCTGAGCAGAAAACGTTTTTTTGACACTTTTGAATGACAAAATTATTTTTAAGCACAAAATCCACCCAAAAGTCAAAGTTCTCATTTGCAGTTCAAGAAAGTATTATTTTTTGTCACGTTGTAAGTTGAAAATTCAAAACAGTCATACTCTGAGCAGAAAACGCTTTTTTGACACTTTTGACTGACAAAATTATTTTTAAGCACAAAATCCACCCAAAAGTCAAAGTTCTCATTTGCAGTTCAAGAAAGTGTTATTTTTTGTCACGTTGTAAGTTGAAAATTCAAAACAGTCATACTCTGAGCAGAAAACGCTTTTTTGACACTTTTGGCACTTTTGACTGACAAAATGATTTTTAAGCACAAAATCCACTCAAAAGTCAAAGTTCTCATTTGAAGTTCAAGGAAGTGTTATTTTTTGTCATGTTGTAAGTTGAAAATTCAAAACAGTCATACTCTGAGCCAAAAACACTTTTTTGACACTTTTGACTGACAAAATTATTTTTTTGCAAAAAAGTGCACCCAAAAGTCAAAGTTCTCAGTTGCAGTTCAAGGAAGTGTTATTTTTTGTCACGTTGTAAGTTGAAAATTCAAAACAGTCATACTCTGAGCAGAAAACGCTTTTTGACACTTTTGACTGACAAAATTATTTTTAAGCACAAAATCCACCCAAAAGTCAAAGTTCTCATTTGCAGTTCAAGAAAGTATTATTTTTTGTCACGTTGTAAGTTGAAAATTCAAAACAGTCATACTCTGAGCAGAAAACGCTTTTTTGACACTTTTGACTGACAAAATTATTTTTAAGCACAAAATCCACCCAAAAGTCAAAGTTCTCATTTGCAGTTCAAGAAAGTATTATTTTTTGTCACGTTGTAAGTTGAAAATTCAAAACAGTCATACTCTGAGCAGAAAACGTTTTTTTGACACTTTTGAATGACAAAATTATTTTTAAGCACAAAATCCACCCAAAAGTCAAAGTTCTCATTTGCAGTTCAAGAAAGTATTATTTTTTGTCACGTTGTAAGTTGAAAATTCAAAACAGTCATACTCTGAGCAGAAAACGGTTTTTTGACACTTTTGACTGACAAAATTATTTTTAAGCACAAAATCCACCCAAAAGTCAAAGTTCTCATTTGCAGTTCAAGAAAGTGTTATTTTTTGTCACGTTGTAAGTTGAAAATTCAAAACAGTCATACTCTGAGCAGAAAACGCTTTTTTGACACTTTTGGCACTTTTGACTGACAAAATTATTTTTAAGCACAAAATCCACCCGAAAGTCAAAGTTCTCATTTGCAGTTCAAGAAAGTATTATTTTTTGTCACGTTGTAAGTTGAAAATTCAAAACAGTCATACTCTGAGCAGAAAACGCTTTTTTGACACTTTTGACTGACAAAATTATTTTTAAGCACAAAATCCACCCAAAAGTCAAAGTTCTCATTTGCAGTTCAAGAAAGTGTTATTTTTTGTCACGTTGTAAGTTGAAAATTCAAAACAGTCATACTCTGAGCAGAAAACGCTTTTTTGACACTTTTGGCACTTTTGACTGACAAAATGATTTTTAAGCACAAAATCCACTCAAAAGTCAAAGTTCTCATTTGAAGTTCAAGGAAGTGTTATTTTTTGTCATGTTGTAAGTTGAAAATTCAAAACAGTCATACTCTGAGCCAAAAACACTTTTTTGACACTTTTGACTGACAAAATTATTTTTTTGCAAAAAAGTGCACCCAAAAGTCAAAGTTCTCAGTTGCAGTTCAAGGAAGTGTTATTTTTTGTCACGTTGTAAGTTGAAAATTCAAAACAGTCATACTCTGAGCAGAAAACGCTTTTTGACACTTTTGACTGACAAAATGATTTTTAAGCACAAAATCCACCCAAAAGTCAAAGTTCTCATTTGCAGTTCAAGAAAGTATTATTTTTTGTCACGTTGTAAGTTGAAAATTCAAAACAGTCATACTCTGAGCAGAAAACGCTTTTTTGACACTTTTGACTGACAAAATTATTTTTAAGCACAAAATCCACCCAAAAGTCAAAGTTCTCATTTGCAGTTCAAGAAAGTATTATTTTTTGTCACGTTGTAAGTTGAAAATTCAAAACAGTCATACTCTGAGCAGAAAACGTTTTTTTGACACTTTTGAATGACAAAATTATTTTTAAGCACAAAATCCACCCAAAAGTCAAAGTTCTCATTTGCAGTTCAAGAAAGTATTATTTTTTGTCACGTTGTAAGTTGAAAATTCAAAACAGTCATACTCTGAGCAGAAAACGGTTTTTTGACACTTTTGACTGACAAAATTATTTTTAAGCACAAAATCCACCCAAAAGTCAAAGTTCTCATTTGCAGTTCAAGAAAGTGTTATTTTTTGTCACGTTGTAAGTTGAAAATTCAAAACAGTCATACTCTGAGCAGAAAACGCTTTTTTGACACTTTTGGCACTTTTGACTGACAAAATTATTTTTAAGCACAAAATCCACCCGAAAGTCAAAGTTTTCATTTGCAGTTCAAGAAAGTGTTATTTTTTGTCACGTTGTAAGTGCAAAATTCAAAACAGTCATACTCTGAGCCAAAAACACTTTTTTGACACTTTTGACTGACAAAATTATTTTTTTGCAAAAAAGTGCACCCAAAAGTCAAAGTTCTCATTTGCAGTTCAAGGAAGTGTTATTTTTTGTCATGTTGTAAGTTGAAAATTCAAAACAGTCGTACTCTGAGCAGAAAACGCTTTTTTGACACTTTTGACTCACAAAATTATTTTTAAGCACAAAATCCACCCAAAAGTCAAAGTTCTCATTTGCAGTTCAAGAAAGTATTATTTTTTGTCACGTTGTAAGTTGAAAATTCAAAACAGTCATACTCTGAGCAGAAAACGCTTTTTTGACACTTTTGGCACTTTTGACTGACAAAATGATTTTTAAGCACAAAATCCACCCAAAAGTCAAAGTTCTCATTTGCAGTTCAAGAAAGTATTATTTTTTGTCACGTAGTAAGTTGAAAATTCAAAACATTCATACTCTGAGCAGAAAACGCTTTTTTTGACACTTTTGGCACTTTTGACTGACAAAATGATTTTTAAGCACAAAATCCACTCAAAAGTCAAAGTTTTCATTTGCAGTTCAAGAAAGTGTTATTTTTTGTCACGTTGTAAGTTCAAAATTCAAAACAGTCATACTCTGAACCAAAAACACTTTTTTGACACTTTTGACTGACAAAATGATTTTTTTGCAAAAAAGTACACCCAAAGTCAAAGTTCTCATTTGAAGATCAAGGAAGTGTTATTTTTTGTCATGTTGTAAGTTGAAAATTCAAAACAGTCATACTCTGAGCAGAAAACGCTTTTTTGACACTTTTGACTGACAAAATTATTTTTAAGCACAAAATCCACCCAAAAGTCAAAGTTCTCATTTGCAGTTCAAGAAAGTATTATTTTTTGTCACGTTGTAAGTTGAAAATTCAAAACAGTCATACTCTGAGCAGAAAACGCTCTTTTGGCACTTTTGACTGACAAAATGATTTTTAAGCACAAAATCCACTCGAAAGTCAAAGTTCTCATTTGCAGTTCAAGAAAGTATTATTTTTTGTCACGTAGTAAGTTGAAAATTCAAAACATTCATACTCTGAGCAGAAAACGCTTTTTTTGACACTTTTGGCACTTTTGACTGACAAAATGATTTTTAAGCACAAAATCCACCCAAAAGTCAAAGTTCTCATTTGCAGTTCAAGAAAGTGTTATTTTTTGTCACGTTGTAAGTTGAAAATTCAAAACAGTCATACTCTGAGCAGAAAACACTTTTTTGACACTTTTGGCACTTTTGACTGACAAAATGATTTTTTTGGAAAAAATGCACCCAAAAGTCAAAGTTCTCATTTGCAGTTCAAGAAAGTATTATTTTTTGTCACGTTGTAAGTTGAAAATTCAAAACAGTCATACTCTGAGCAGAAAACGCTTTTTTGACACTTTTGGCACTTTTGATTGACAAAATGATTTTAAGCACAAAATCCACCCAAAAGTCAAAGTTCTTTTTTGCAGTTCAAAAAAGTGTTCTTTTTGTCACGTTGTAAGTTGAAAATTCAAAACAGTCATACTCTGAGCAGAAAACACTTTTTTGACACTTTTGGCACTTTTGACTGACAAAATGATTTTTTTGGAAAAAATGCACCCAAAAGTCAAAGTTCTCATTTGCAGTTCAAGAAAGTGTTATTTTTTGTCACGTTGTAAGTTGAAAATTCAAAACAGTCATACTCTGAGCAGAGAATGCTTTTTTGACACTTTTGACTGACAAAATGATTTTTTTGCAAAAAAGTACACCCAAAAGTCAAAGTTCTCATTTGCAGTTCAAGGAAGTGTTATCTTTTGTCATGTTGTAAGTTGAAAATTCAAAACAGTCATACTCTGAGCAGAAAACGCTTTTTTGACACTTTTGACTGACAAAATTATTTTTAAGCACAAAATCCACCCAAAAGTCAAAGTTCTCATTTGCAGTTCAAGAAAGTGTTATTTTTTGTCACGTTGTAAGTTGAAAATTCAAAACAGTCATACTCTGAGCAGAAAACACTTTTTTGACACTTTTGGCACTTTTGACTGACAAAATGATTTTTTTGGAAAAAATGCACCCAAAAGTCAAAGTTCTCATTTGCAGTTCAAGAAAGTGTTATTTTTTGTCACGTTGTAAGTTGAAAATTCAAAACAGTCATACTCTGAGCAGAAAACTTTTTTTTGACACTTTTGACTGACAAAATTATTTTTAAGCACAAAATCCCCCCAAAAGTCAAAGTTCTCATTTTCAGTTCAAGAAAGTGTTATTTTTTGTCACGTAGTAAGTTGAAAATTCAAAACATTCATACTCTGAGCAGAAAACGCTTTTTTGACACTTTTGGCACTTTTGACTGACAAAATGAATTTTAAGCACAAAATCCACCCAAAAGTCAAAGTTCTCATTTGCAGTTCAAGAAAGTGTTATTTTTTGTCACGTTGTAAGTTGATAATTCAAAACAGTCATACTCTGAGCAGAAAACGCTTTTTTGACACTTTTGACTGACAAAATTATTTTTAAGCACAAAATCCACCCAAAAGTCAAAGTTCTCATTTGCAGTTCAAGAAAGTATTATTTTTTGTCACGTTGTAAGTTGAAAATTCAAAACAGTCATACTCTGAGCAGAAAACACTTTTTTGACACTTTTGGCACTTTTGACTGACAAAATGATTTTTTTGGAAAAAATGCACCCAAAAGTCAAAGTTCTCATTTGCAGTTCAAGAAAGTATTATTTTTTGTCACGTTGTAAGTTGAAAATTCAAAACAGTCATACTCTGAGCAGAAAACACTTTTTTGACACTTTTGGCACTTTTGACTGACAAAATGATTTTTTTGGAAAAAATGCACCCAAAAGTCAAAGTTCTCAGTTGCAGTTCAAGAAAGTGTTATTTTTTGTCACGTTGTAAGTTGAAAATTCAAAACAGTCATACTCTGAGCAGAAAACGCTTTTTTGACACTTTTGACTGACAAAATTATATTTAAGCACAAAATCCACCCAAAAGTCAAAGTTCTCATTTGCAGGTCAAGAAAGTATTATTTTTTGTCACGTTGTAAGTTGAAAATTCAAAACAGTCATACTCTGAGCAGAAAACGCTTTTTTGACACTTTTGACTGACAAAATGATTTTTTTGGAAAAAATGCACCCAAAAGTCAAAGTTCTCAGTTGCAGTTCAAGAAAGTGTTATTTTTTGTCACGTTGTAAGTTGAAAATTCAAAACAGTCATACTCTGAGCAGAAAACGCTTTTTTGACACTTTTGACTGACAAAATTATTTTTAAGCACAAAATCCACCCAAAAGTCAAAGTTCTCATTTGCAGTTCAAGAAAGTATTATTTTTTGTCACGTTGTAAGTTGAAAATTCAAAACAGTCATACTCTGAGCAGAAAACACTTTTTTTGACACTTTTGGCACTTTTGACTGACAAAATGATTTTTTTTGGAAAAAATGCACCCAAAAGTCAAAGTTCTCAGTTGCAGTTCAAGAAAGTGTTATTTTTTGTCACGTTGTAAGTTGAAAATTCAAAACAGTCATACTCTGAGCAGAAAACGCTTTTTTGACACTTTTGACTGACAAAATGATTTTTAAGCACAAAATCCACCCAAAAGTCAAAGTTCTCAGTTGCAGGTCAAGAAAGTATTATTTTTTGTCACGTTGTAAGTTGAAAATTCAAAACAGTCATACTCTGAGCAGAAAACGCTTTTTTGACACTTTTGGCACTTTTGACTGACAAAATGATTTTTAAGCACAAAATCCACCCAAAAGTCAAAGTTCTCATTTGCAGTTCAAAAAAGTATTATTTTTTGTCACGTAGTAAGTTGAAAATTCAAAACATTCATACTCTGAGCAGAAAACGCTTTTTTTGACACTTTTGGCACTTTTGACTGACAAAATGATCTTTTTGGAAAAAATCCACTCAAAAGTCAAAGTTTTCATTTGCAGTTCAAGAAAGTGTTATTTTTTGTCATGTTGTAAGTTGAAAATTCAAAACAGTCATACTCTGAGCAGAAAACGCTTTTTTGACACTTTTGACTGACAAAATTATTTTTAAGCACAAAATGTACCCAAAAGTCAAAGTTCTCATTTGCAGTTCAAGAAAGTATTATTTTTGTCACGTTGTAAGTTGAAAATTCAAAACAGTCATACTCTGAGCAGAAAACGCTTTTTTGACACTTTTGACTGACAAAATTATTTTTAAGCACAAAATCCACCCAAAAGTCAAAGTTCTCAGTTGCAGTTCAAGAAAGTATTATTTTTTGTCACGTTGTAAGTTGAAAATTCAAAACAGTCATACTCTGAGCAGAAAATGCTTTTTTGACACTTTTGGCACTTTTGACTGACAAAATGATTTTTTTGGAAAAAATGCACCAAAAAGTCAAAGTTCTCAGTTGCAGTTCAAGAAAGTGTTATTTTTTGTCATGTTGTAAGTTGAAAATTCAAAACAGTCATACTCTGAGCAGAAAACGCTTTTTTGACACTTTTGACTGACAAAATTATTTTTAAGCACAAAATCCAACCAAAAGTCAAAGTTCTCATTTGCAGTTCAAGAAAGTATTATTTTTTGTCACGTTGTAAGTTGAAAATTCAAAACAGTCATACTCTGAGCAGAAAACGCTTTTTTGACACTTTTGACTGACAAAATTATTTTTAAGCACAAAATCCACCCAAAAGTCAAAGTTCTCATTTGCAGTTCAAGAAAGTATTATTTTTTGTCACGTTGTAAGTTGAAAATTCAAAACAGTCATACTCTGAGCAGAAAACGCTTTTTTGACACTTTTGGCACTTTTGACTGACAAAATTATTTTTTAGCACAAAATCCACCCGAAAGTCAAAGTTCTCATTTGCAGTTCAAGAAAGTATTATTTTTTGTCACGTAGTAAGTTGAAAATTCAAAACATTCATACTCTGAGCCAAAAACACTTTTTTGACACTTTTGACTGACAAAATTATTTTTTTGCAAAAAAGTGCACCCAAAAGTCAAAGTTCTCATTTGCAGTTCAAGAAAGTGTTATTTTTTGTCACGTAGTAAGTTGAAAATTCAAAACAGTCATATTCAGAGCCAAAAACGCTTTTTTGACACTTTAGGCACTTTTGACTGACAAAATGATTTTTAAGCACAAAATCCACTCAAAAGTCAAAGTTCTCATTTGCAGTTCAAGAAAGTCTTATTTTATCCACAATGTATGTTGAATATTCAAAACAGTCATACTCTGAGCAGAAAACGCTTTTTTGACACTTTTGGCATTTTTGACTGACAAAATGATTTTTTTGCACAAAATCTACTCAAAAGTCAAAGTTCCTTTTTGCAGTTCAAGAAAGTGTTATTTTTTGTCACGTAATAAGTTGAAAATTCAAAACAGTCATATTCAGAGCCAAAAACGCTTTTTTGACACTTTTGGCACTTTTGACTGACAAAATGATTTTTTTGCACAAAATCCACTCAAAAGTCAAAGTTCTCATTTGCAGTTCAAGAAAGTGTTATTTTTTGTCACGTAGTAAGTTGAAAATTCAAAACAGTCATATTCAGAGCCAAAAACGCTTTTTTGACACTTTAGGCACTTTTGACTGACAAATTGATTTTTAAGCACAAAATCCACTCAAAAGTCAAAGTTTTCATTTGCAGTTCAAGAAAGTCTTATTTGATCCACAATGTATGTTGAATATTCAAAACAGTCATACTCTAAGCAGAAAACGCTTTTTTGACACTTTTGGCATTTTTGACTGACAAAATGATTTTTTTGCACAAAATCCACTCAAAAGTCAAAGTTCCTTTTTGCAGTTCAAGAAAGTGTTAATTTTTTGTCACGTAGTAAGTTGAAAATTCAAAACAGTCATATTCAGAGCCAAAAACGCTTTTTTGACACTTTTGGCACTTTTGACTGACAAAATGATTTTTAAGCACAAAATCCACTCAAAAGTCAAAGTTCTCATTTGCAGTTCAAGAAAGTGTTATTTTATCCACAATGTATGTTGAATATTCAAAACAGTCATACTCTGAGCAGAAAACGCTTTTTTGACACTTTTGGCATTTTTGACTGACAAAATGATTTTTTTGCACAAAATCCACTAAAAGTCAAAGTTCTCATTTGCAGTTCAAGAAAGTGTTATTTTTTGTCACGTTGTAAGTTGAAAATTCAAAACAGTCATACTCAGAGCCAAAAACGCTTTTTTGACACTTTTGGCACTATTGACTGACAAAATGATTTTTAAGCTCAAAATGCACTCAAAGTCAAAGTTTTCATTTGCAGTTCAAGAAAGTGTTATTTTTTGTCACGTAGTAAGTTGAAAATTCAAAACAGTCATATTCAGAGCCAAAAACGCTTTTTTGACACTTTTGACATTTTTGACTGACAAATTGATTTTTAAGCACAAAATCCACTCAAAAGTTAAAGTTCTCATTTTTAGTTCAAGAAAGTGTTATTTCATCCACAATGTATGTTGAATATTCAAAACAGTCATATTCAGAGCCAAAAATGCTTTTTGACACTTTTGGCACTTTTGACTGACAAAATGATTTTTTGTAAAAACTCCACTCAATAGTCAAAGTCCTCATTTGCAGTTCAAGAAAGTGTTATTTTTTGTCACGTTGTAAGTTGAAAATTCAAAACAGTCATACTCAGAGCCAAAAACGCTTTTTTGACACTTTTGGCACTTTTGACTGACAAAATTATTTTTAAGCACAAAATCCACTCAAAAGTTAAAGTTCTCATTTTTAGTTCAAGAAAGTGTTATTTTATCCACAATGTATGTTGAAAATTCAAAACAGTCATACTCTGAGCAGAAAACGCTTTTTCGACACTTTTGGCATTTTTGACTGACAAAATGATTTTTTTGCACAAAATCCACTCAAAAGTCAAAGTTCTCATTTGCAGTTCAAGAAAGTGTTATTTTTTGTCACGTAGTAAGTTGAAAATTCAAAACAGTCATATTCAGAGCCAAAAACGCTTTTTTGACACTTTTGGCACTTTTGACTGACAAAATTATTTTTAAACACAAAATCCACTCAAAAGTTAAAGTTCTCATTTTTAGTTCAAGAAAGTGTTATTTTATCCACAATGTATGTTGAATATTCAAAACAGTCATACTCTAAGCAGAAAACGCTTTTTCGACACTTTTGGCATTTTTGACTGACAAAATGATTTTTTTGCACAAAATCCACTCAAAAGTCAAAGTTCTCATTTGCAGTTCAAGAAAGTGTTATTTTTTGTCACGTAGTAAGTTGAAAATTCAAAACAGTCATATTCAGAGCCAAAAACGCTTTTTTGACACTTTTGGCACTTTTGACTGACAAAATTATTTTTAAGGACAAAATCCACTCAAAAGTCAAAGTTCTCATTTGCAGTTCAAGAAAGTGTTATTTTTTGTCACGTAGTAAGTTGAAAATTCAAAACAGTCATATTCAGAGCCAAAAACGCTTTTTTGACACTTTAGGCACTTTTGACTGACAAAATGATTTTTAAGCACAAAATCCACTCAAAAGTCAAAGTTCTCATTTGCAGTTCAAGAAAGTGTTATTTTATCCACAATATATGTTGAAAATTCAAAACAGTCATACTCTGAGCAGAAATCACTTTTTTGACACTTTTGGTACTTTTGACTGACAAATTGATTTTTAAGCACAAAATCCACTCAAAAGTCAAAGTTCTCATTTGCAGTTCAAGAAAGTCTTATTTTATCCACAATGTATGTTGAATATTCAAAACAGTCATACTCTGAGCAGAAAACGCTTTTTTGACACTTTTGGCATTTTTGACTGACAAAATGATTTTTTTGCACAAAATCCACTCAAAAGTCAAAGTTCTCATTTGCAGTTCAAGAAAGTGTTATTTTTTGTCACGTAGTAAGTTGAAAATTCAAAACAGCCATATTCAGAGCCAAAAATGCTTTTTTGACACTTTTGGCACTTTTGACTGACAAAATTATTTTAAGCACAAAATCCACTCAAAATTTAAAGTTCTCATTTTTAGTTCAAGAAAGTGTTATTTTATCCACAATGTATGTTGAATATTCAAAACAGTCATACTCTAAGCAGAAAACGCTTTTTCGACACTTTTGGCATTTTTGACTGACAAAATGATTTTTTTGCACAAAATCCACTCAAAAGTCAAAGTTCTCATTTGCAGTTCAAGAAAGTGTTATTTTTTGTCACGTAGTAAGTTGAAAATTCAAAACAGTCATATTCAGAGCCAAAAACGCTTTTTTGACACTTTTGGCACTTTTGACTGACAAAATTATTTTTAAGGACAAAATCCACTCAAAAGTCAAAGTTCTCATTTGCAGTTCAAGAAAGTGTTATTTTTTGTCACGTAGTAAGTTGAAAATTCAAAACAGTCATATTCAGAGCCAAAAACGCTTTTTTGACACTTTAGGCACTTTTGACTGACAAAATGATTTTTAAGCACAAAATCCACTCAAAAGTCAAAGTTCTCATTTGCAGTTCAAGAAAGTCTTATTTTATCCACAATGTATGTTGAATATTCAAAACAGTCATACTCTGAGCAGAAAACGCTTTTTTGACACTTTTGGCATTTTTGACTGACAAAATGATTTTTTTGCACAAAATCTACTCAAAAGTCAAAGTTCCTTTTTGCAGTTCAAGAAAGTGTTATTTTTTGTCACGTAATAAGTTGAAAATTCAAAACAGTCATATTCAGAGCCAAAAACGCTTTTTTGACACTTTTGGCACTTTTGACTGACAAAATGATTTTTTTGCACAAAATCCACTCAAAAGTCAAAGTTCTCATTTGCAGTTCAAGAAAGTGTTATTTTTTGTCACGTAGTAAGTTGAAAATTCAAAACAGTCATATTCAGAGCCAAAAACGCTTTTTTGACACTTTAGGCACTTTTGACTGACAAATTGATTTTTAAGCACAAAATCCACTCAAAAGTCAAAGTTTTCATTTGCAGTTCAAGAAAGTCTTATTTGATCCACAATGTATGTTGAATATTCAAAACAGTCATACTCTAAGCAGAAAACGCTTTTTTGACACTTTTGGCATTTTTGACTGACAAAATGATTTTTTTGCACAAAATCCACTCAAAAGTCAAAGTTCCTTTTTGCAGTTCAAGAAAGTGTTATTTTTTGTCACGTAGTAAGTTGAAAATTCAAAACAGTCATATTCAGAGCCAAAAACGCTTTTTTGACACTTTTGGCACTTTTGACTGACAAAATGATTTTTAAACACAAAATCCACTCAAAAGTCAAAGTTCTCATTTGCAGTTCAAGAAAGTGTTATTTTATCCACAATGTATGTTGAAAATTCAAAACAGTCATACTCTGAGCAGAAATCACTTTTTTAACACTTTTGGCACTTTTGACTGACAAATTGATTTTTAAGCACAAAATCCACTCAAAAGTCAAAGTTCTCATTTGCAGTTCAAGAAAGTGTTATTTTATCCACAATGTATGTTGAATATTCAAAACAGTCATACTCTGAGCAGAAAACGCTTTTTTGACACTTTTGGCATTTTTGACTGACAAAATGATTTTTTTGCACAAAATCCACTAAAAGTCAAAGTTCTCATTTGCAGTTCAAGAAAGTGTTATTTTTTGTCACGTTGTAAGTTGAAAATTCAAAACAGTCATACTCAGAGCCAAAAACGCTTTTTTGACACTTTTGGCACTATTGACTGACAAAATGATTTTTAAGCTCAAAATGCACTCAAAGTCAAAGTTTTCATTTGCAGTTCAAGAAAGTGTTATTTTTTGTCACGTAGTAAGTTGAAAATTCAAAACAGTCATATTCAGAGCCAAAAACGCTTTTTTGACACTTTTGACATTTTTGACTGACAAATTGATTTTTAAGCACAAAATCCACTCAAAAGTTAAAGTTCTCATTTTTAGTTCAAGAAAGTGTTATTTCATCCACAATGTATGTTGAATATTCAAAACAGTCATATTCAGAGCCAAAAATGCTTTTTGACACTTTTGGCACTTTTGACTGACAAAATGATTTTTTGTAAAAACTCCACTCAATAGTCAAAGTCCTCATTTGCAGTTCAAGAAAGTGTTATTTTTTGTCACGTTGTAAGTTGAAAATTCAAAACAGTCATACTCAGAGCCAAAAACGCTTTTTTGACACTTTTGGCACTTTTGACTGACAAAATTATTTTTAAGCACAAAATCCACTCAAAAGTTAAAGTTCTCATTTTTAGTTCAAGAAAGTGTTATTTTATCCACAATGTATGTTGAAAATTCAAAACAGTCATACTCTGAGCAGAAAACGCTTTTTCGACACTTTTGGCATTTTTGACTGACAAAATGATTTTTTTGCACAAAATCCACTCAAAAGTCAAAGTTCTCATTTGCAGTTCAAGAAAGTGTTATTTTTTGTCACGTAGTAAGTTGAAAATTCAAAACAGTCATATTCAGAGCCAAAAACGCTTTTTTGACACTTTTGGCACTTTTGACTGACAAAATTATTTTTAAACAAAAAATCCACTCAAAAGTTAAAGTTCTCATTTTTAGTTCAAGAAAGTGTTATTTTATCCACAATGTATGTTGAATATTCAAAACAGTCATACTCTAAGCAGAAAACGCTTTTTCGACACTTTTGGCATTTTTGACTGACAAAATGATTTTTTTGCACAAAATCCACTCAAAAGTCAAAGTTCTCATTTGCAGTTCAAGAAAGTGTTATTTTTTGTCACGTAGTAAGTTGAAAATTCAAAACAGTCATATTCAGAGCCAAAAACGCTTTTTTGACACTTTTGGCACTTTTGACTGACAAAATTATTTTTAAGGACAAAATCCACTCAAAAGTCAAAGTTCTCATTTGCAGTTCAAGAAAGTGTTATTTTTTGTCACGTAGTAAGTTGAAAATTCAAAACAGTCATATTCAGAGCCAAAAACGCTTTTTTGACACTTTAGGCACTTTTGACTGACAAAATGATTTTTAAGCACAAAATCCACTCAAAAGTCAAAGTTCTCATTTGCAGTTCAAGAAAGTGTTATTTTATCCACAATATATGTTGAAAATTCAAAACAGTCATACTCTGAGCAGAAATCACTTTTTTGACACTTTTGGTACTTTTGACTGACAAATTGATTTTTAAGCACAAAATCCACTCAAAAGTCAAAGTTCTCATTTGCAGTTCAAGAAAGTCTTATTTTATCCACAATGTATGTTGAATATTCAAAACAGTCATACTCTGAGCAGAAAACGCTTTTTTGACACTTTTGGCATTTTTGACTGACAAAATGATTTTTTTGCACAAAATCCACTCAAAAGTCAAAGTTCTCATTTGCAGTTCAAGAAAGTGTTATTTTTTGTCACGTAGTAAGTTGAAAATTCAAAACAGTCATATTCAGAGCCAAAAACGCTTTTTTGACACTTTTGGCACTTTTGACTGACAAAATGATTTTTAAGCACAAAATCCACTCAAAAGTCAAAGTTCTCATTTGCAGTTCAAGAAAGTGTTATTTTATCCACAATGTATGTTGAAAATTCAAAACAGTCATACTCTGAGCAGAAATCACTTTTTTAACACTTTTGGCACTTTTGACTGACAAATTGATTTTTAAGCACAAAATCCACTCAAAAGTCAAAGTTCTCATTTGCAGTTCAAGAAAGTGTTATTTTATCCACAATGTATGTTGAATATTCAAAACAGTCATACTCTGAGCAGAAAACGCTTTTTTGACACTTTTGGCATTTTTGACTGACAAAATGATTTTTTTGCACAAAATCCACTAAAAGTCAAAGTTCTCATTTGCAGTTCAAGAAAGTGTTATTTTTTGTCACGTTGTAAGTTGAAAATTCAAAACAGTCATACTCAGAGCCAAAAACGCTTTTTTGACACTTTTGGCACTATTGACTGACAAAATGATTTTTAAGCTCAAAATGCACTCAAAGTCAAAGTTTTCATTTGCAGTTCAAGAAAGTGTTATTTTTTGTCACGTAGTAAGTTGAAAATTCAAAACAGTCATATTCAGAGCCAAAAACGCTTTTTTGACACTTTTGACATTTTTGACTGACAAATTGATTTTTAAGCACAAAATCCACTCAAAAGTTAAAGTTCTCATTTTAAGTTCAAGAAAGTGTTATTTCATCCACAATGTATGTTGAATATTCAAAACAGTCATATTCAGAGCCAAAAATGCTTTTTGACACTTTTGGCACTTTTGACTGACAAAATGATTTTTTGTAAAAACTCCACTCAATAGTCAAAGTCCTCATTTGCAGTTCAAGAAAGTGTTATTTTTTGTCACGTTGTAAGTTGAAAATTCAAAACAGTCATACTCAGAGCCAAAAACGCTTTTTTGACACTTTTGGCACTTTTGACTGACAAAATTATTTTTAAGCACAAAATCCACTCAAAAGTTAAAGTTCTCATTTTTAGTTCAAGAAAGTGTTATTTTATCCACAATGTATGTTGAAAATTCAAAACAGTCATACTCTGAGCAGAAAACGCTTTTTCGACACTTTTGGCATTTTTGACTGACAAAATGATTTTTTTGCACAAAATCCACTCAAAAGTCAAAGTTCTCATTTGCAGTTCAAGAAAGTGTTATTTTTTGTCACGTAGTAAGTTGAAAATTCAAAACAGTCATATTCAGAGCCAAAAACGCTTTTTTGACACTTTTGGCACTTTTGACTGACAAAATTATTTTTAAACACAAAATCCACTCAAAAGTTAAAGTTCTCATTTTTAGTTCAAGAAAGTGTTATTTTATCAACAATGTATGTTGAATATTCAAAACAGTCATACTCTAAGCAGAAAACGCTTTTTCGACACTTTTGGCATTTTTGACTGACAAAATGATTTTTTTGCACAAAATCCACTCAAAAGTCAAAGTTCTCATTTGCAGTTCAAGAAAGTGTTATTTTTTGTCACGTAGTAAGTTGAAAATTCAAAACAGTCATATTCAGAGCCAAAAACGCTTTTTTGACACTTTTGGCACTTTTGACTGACAAAAATTATTTTTAAGGACAAAATCCACTCAAAAGTCAAAGTTCTCATTTGCAGTTCAAGAAAGTGTTATTTTTTGTCACGTAGTAAGTTGAAAATTCAAAACAGTCATATTCAGAGCCAAAAACGCTTTTTTGACACTTTAGGCACTTTTGACTGACAAAATGATTTTTAAGCACAAAATCCACTCAAAAGTCAAAGTTCTCATTTGCAGTTCAAGAAAGTGTTATTTTATCCACAATATATGTTGAAAATTCAAAACAGTCATACTCTGAGCAGAAATCACTTTTTTGACACTTTTGGTACTTTTGACTGACAAATTGATTTTTAAGCACAAAATCCACTCAAAAGTCAAAGTTCTCATTTGCAGTTCAAGAAAGTCTTATTTTATCCACAATGTATGTTGAATATTCAAAACAGTCATACTCTGAGCAGAAAACGCTTTTTTGACACTTTTGGCATTTTTGACTGACAAAATGATTTTTTTGCACAAAATCCACTCAAAAGTCAAAGTTCTCATTTGCAGTTCAAGAAAGTGTTATTTTTTGTCACGTAGTAAGTTGAAAATTCAAAACAGCCATATTCAGAGCCAAAAATGCTTTTTTGACACTTTTGGCACTTTTGACTGACAAAATTATTTTAAGCACAAAATCCACTCAAAATTTAAAGTTCTCATTTTTAGTTCAAGAAAGTGTTATTTTATCCACAATGTATGTTGAATATTCAAAACAGTCATACTCTAAGCAGAAAACGCTTTTTCGACACTTTTGGCATTTTTGACTGACAAAATGATTTTTTTGCACAAAATCCACTCAAAAGTCAAAGTTCTCATGTGCAGTTCAAGAAAGTGTTATTTTTTGTCACGTAGTAAGTTGAAAATTCAAAACAGTCATATTCAGAGCCAAAAACGCTTTTTTGACACTTTTGGCACTTTTGACTGACAAAATTATTTTTAAGGACAAAATCCACTCAAAAGTCAAAGTTCTCATTTGCAGTACAAGAAAGTGTTATTTTTTGTCATGTAGTAAGTTAAAAATTCAAAACAGTCATATTCAGAGCAGAAAACACTTTTTTGACACTTTTGGGATTTTTGACTGACAAAATGATTTTTTTGCCAAAAATGCACCCAAAAGTCAAAGTTCTCATTTGCAGTTTAAAAAAGTGTTATTTTATCCACAATGTATGTTGAATATTCAAAACAGTCATACTCTGAGCAGAAAACGCTTTTATGACACTTTTGGCATTTTTGACTGACAAAATGATTTTTTTGCACAAAATCCACTCAAAAGTCAAAGTTCTCATTTGCAGTTCAAGAAAGTGTTATTTTTTGTCACGTTGTAAGTTGAAAATTCAAAACAATCATACTCAGAGCCAAAAACGCTTTTTTGACACTTTTGGCACTTTTGACTGACAAAATTATTTTTAAGCACAAAATCCACTCAAAAGTTAAAGTTCTCATTTTTAGTTCAAGAAAGTGTTATTTCATCCACAATGTATATTGAATATTCAAAACAGAGCCAAAAACGCTTTTTTGACACTTTTGGCACTTTTGACTGACAAAATGATTTTTTTTTTAGCAACAAATGCACCCAAAAGTTTAAGTTCTCATTTGCAGTTCAAGAAAGTGTCATTTTTTGTCACGTAGTAAGTTAAATATTAAAAACAGTCATAGTCTGAGCATAAAAGACTTTTTTGACACTTTTGGCACTTTTAACTGAAAAATGATTTCTTAGCAAAAAATAGACACAAAATTCAAAGTTCTCATTTTACAGTTCAAAAAAGTGTTAGTTTTTCTCATGTTGTCAGTTGAAACTTCAAACCAGTAATACTTAGATCCGAAAACGCTTTTTTGACACTTTTGTCACTTTTTACTGAAAAAATTCTTATTTTTTTAGCAAAAAATAGACACAAAAGTCAGAGTTCTCATTTGCAGTTCAAGAAAGTTTTATTTTTTGTCACGTTGTAAGTTGAAAATTCAAAACAGTCATTGAGCCAAAAACGCTTTTTTGACATCTGAGGCACTTTTGACTGACAAAATTATTTTTTTTTAGCAACAAATGCACCCAAAAGTCAAAGTTCTCATTTGCAGTTCAAGAAAGTGTTATTTTTTGTCACGTAGTAAGTTCAAAATTCAAAACAGTCATACTCTGAGCAGAAAACGCTTTTTCGACACTTTTGGCATTTTTGACTGACAAAATGATTTTTTTGCAAAAAATGCACCCAAAAGTCAAAGTTCTCATTTGCAGTTCAAGAAAGTTTTATTTTTTGTCACAATGAATGTTGAATATTCAAAACAGTCATACTCTGAAAAGAAAACGCTTTTTTGACACTTTTGGCATTTTTGACTGACAAAATGATTTTTTTGCACAAAATCCACTCAAAAGTTAAAGTTCTCATTTTTAGTTCAAGAACGTGTTATTTTATCCACAATGTATGTTGAATATTCAAAACAGTCATACTCTGAGCAGAAAACGCTTTTTCGACACTTTTGGCATTTTTGACTGACAAAATGATTTTTTTGCACAAAATCCACTCAAAAGTCAAAGTTCTCATTTGCAGTTCAAGAAAGTGTTATTTTTTGTCACGTAGTAAGTTGAAAATTCAAAACAGTCATATTCAGAGCCAAAAACGCTTTTTTGACACTTTAGGCACTTTTGACTGACAAAATGATTTTTAAGCACAAAATCCACTCAAAAGTCAAAGTTCTCATTTGCAGTTCAAGAAAGTGTTATTTTATCCACAATGTATGTTGAAAATTCAAAACAGTCATACTCTGAGCAGAAATAACTTTTTTGACACTTTTGACTGACAAATTGATTTTTAAGCACAAAATCCACTCAAAAGTCAAAGTTCTCATTTGCAGTTCAAGAAAGTGTTATTTTATCCACAATGTATGTTGAATATTCAAAACAGTCATACTCTGAGCAGAAAACGCTTTTTCGACACTTTTGGCATTTTTGACTGACAAAATGATTTTTTTGCACAAAATCCACTCAAAAGTCAAAGTTCTCATTTGCAGTTCAAGAAAGTGTTATTTTTTGTCACGTAGTAAGTTGAAAATTCAAAACAGTCATATTCAGAGCCAAAAACGCTTTTTTGACACTTTTGGCACTTTTGACTGACAAAATGATTTTTTTGCACAAAATCCACTCAAAAGTCAAAGTTCTCATTTGCAGTTCAAGAAAGTGTTATTTTTTGTCACGTAGTAAGTTGAAAATTCAAAACAGTCATATTCAGAGCCAAAAACGCTTTTTTGACACTTTTGGCACTTTTGACTGACAAAATGATTTTTAAGCACAAAATCCACTCAAAAGTCAAAGTTCTCATTTGCAGTTCAAGAAAGTCTTATTTTATCCACAATGTATGTTGAATATTCAAAACAGTCATACTCTGAGCAGAAAACGCTTTTTTGACACTTTTGGCATTTTTGACTGACAAAATTATTTTTTTGCACAAAATCCACTCAAAAGTCAAAGTTCCTTTTTGCAGTTCAAGAAAGTGTTATTTTTTGTCACGTAGTAAGTTGAAAATTCAAAACAGTCATATTCAGAGCCAAAAACGCTTTTTTGACACTTTTGGCACTTTTGACTGACAAAATGATTTTTTTGCACAAAATCCACTCAAAAGTCAAAGTTCTCATTTGCAGTTCAAGAAAGTGTTATTTTTTGTCACGTAGTAAGTTGAAAATTCAAAACAGTCATATTCAGAGCCAAAAACGCTTTTTTGACACTTTAGGCACTTTTGACTGACAAATTGATTTTTAAGCACAAAATCCACTCAAAAGTCAAAGTTCTCATTTGCAGTTCAAGAAAGTCTTATTTTATCCACAATGTATGTTGAATATTCAAAACAGTCATACTCTGAGCAGAAAACGCTTTTTTGACACTTTTGGCATTTTTGACTGACAAAATGATTTTTTTGCACAAAATCCACTCAAAAGTCAAAGTTCCTTTTTGCAGTTCAAGAAAGTGTTATTTTTTGTCACGTAGTAAGTTGAAAATTCAAAACAGTCATATTCAGAGCCAAAAACGCTTTTTTGACACTTTTGGCACTTTTGACTGACAAAATGATTTTTTTGCACAAAATCCACTCAAAAGTCAAAGTTCCTTTTTGCAGTTCAAGAAAGTGTTATTTTTTGTCACGTAGTAAGTTGAAAATTCAAAACAGTCATATTCAGAGCCAAAAACGCTTTTTTGACACTTTTGGCACTTTTGACTGACAAAATGATTTTTTTGCACAAAATCCACTCAAAAGTCAAAGTTCTCATTTGCAGTTCAAGAAAGTGTTATTTTTTGTCACGTAGTAAGTTGAAAATTCAAAACAGTCATATTCAGAGCCAAAAACGCTTTTTTGACACTTTAGGCACTGTTGACTGACAAAATGATTTTTAAGCACAAAATCCACTCAAAAGTCAAAGTTCTCATTTGCAGTTCAAGAAAGTGTTATTTTATCCACAATGTATGTTGAATATTCAAAACAGTCATACTCAGAGCCAAAAACGCTTTTTTGACACTTTTGGCACTATTGACTGACAAAATGATTTTTAAGCACAAAATGCACTCAAAAGTCAAAGTTCTCATTTGCAGTTCAAGAAAGTGTTATTTTTTGTCACGTAGTAAGTTGAAAATTCAAAACAGTCATATTCAGAGCCAAAAACGCTTTTTTGACACTTTTGGCACTTTTGACTGACAAAATGATTTTTTTGCACAAAATCCACTCAAAAGTCAAAGTTCCTTTTTGCAGTTCAAGAAAGTGTTATTTTTTGTCACGTAGTAAGTTGTAAATTCAAAACAGTCATATTCAGAGCCAAAAACGCTTTTTTGACACTTTTGGCACTTTTGACTGACAAAATGATTTTTTTGCACAAAATCCACTCAAAAGTCAAAGTTCTCATTTGCAGTTCAAGAAAGTGTTATTTTTTGTCACGTAGTAAGTTGAAATTTCAAAACAGTCATATTCAGAGCCAAAAACGTTTTTTTGACACTTTAGGCACTTTTGACTGACAAAATTATTTTTAAGCACAAAATCCACTCAAAAGTCAAAGTTCTCATTTGCAGTTCAAGAAAGTGTTATTTTATCCACAATATATGTTGAAAATTCAAAACAGTCATACTCTGAGCAGAAATCACTTTTTTGACACTTTTGGCACTTTTGACTGACAATTTGATTTTTAAGCTCAAAATCCACTCAAAAGTCAAAGTTTTCATTTGCAGTTCAAGAAAGTCTTATTTTATCCACAATGTATGTTGAATATTCAAAACAGTCATACTCAGAGCCAAAAACGCTTTTTTGACACTTTTGGCACTATTGACTGACAAAATGATTTTTAAGCACAAAATCCACTCAAAAGTTAAAGTTCTCATTTTTAGTTCAAGAAAGTGTTATTTCATCCACAATGTATGTTGAATATTCAAAACAGTCATATTCAGAGCCAAAAATGCTTTTTGACACTTTTGGCACTTTTGACTGACAAAATGATTTTTTGTAAAAACTCCACTCAATAGTCAAAGTCCTCATTTGCAGTTCAAGAAAGTGTTATTTTTTGTCACGTTGTAAGTTGAAAATTCAAAACAGTCATACTCAGAGCCAAAAACGCTTTTTTGACACTTTTGGCACTTTTGACTGACAAAATTATTTTTAAGCACAAAATCCACTCAAAAGTTAAAGTTCTCATTTTTAGTTCAAGAAAGTGTTATTTTATCCACAATGTATGTTGAAAATTCAAAACAGTCATACTCTGAGCAGAAAACGCTTTTTCGACACTTTTGGCATTTTTGACTGACAAAATGATTTTTTTGCACAAAATCCACTCAAAAGTCAAAGTTCTCATTTGCAGTTCAAGAAAGTGTTATTTTTTGTCACGTAGTAAGTTGAAAATTCAAAACAGTCATATTCAGAGCCAAAAACGCTTTTTTGACACTTTTGGCACTTTTGACTGACAAAATTATTTTTAAACACAAAATCCACTCAAAAGTTAAAGTTCTCATTTTTAGTTCAAGAAAGTGTTATTTTATCAACAATGTATGTTGAATATTCAAAACAGTCATACTCTAAGCAGAAAACGCTTTTTCGACACTTTTGGCATTTTTGACTGACAAAATGATTTTTTTGCACAAAATCCACTCAAAAGTCAAAGTTCTCATTTGCAGTTCAAGAAAGTGTTATTTTTTGTCACGTAGTAAGTTGAAAATTCAAAACAGTCATATTCAGAGCCAAAAACGCTTTTTTGACACTTTTGGCACTTTTGACTGACAAAATTATTTTTAAGGACAAAATCCACTCAAAAGTCAAAGTTCTCATTTGCAGTTCAAGAAAGTGTTATTTTTTGTCACGTAGTAAGTTGAAAATTCAAAACAGTCATATTCAGAGCCAAAAACGCTTTTTTGACACTTTAGGCACTTTTGACTGACAAAATGATTTTTAAGCACAAAATCCACTCAAAAGTCAAAGTTCTCATTTGCAGTTCAAGAAAGTGTTATTTTATCCACAATATATGTTGAAAATTCAAAACAGTCATACTCTGAGCAGAAATCACTTTTTTGACACTTTTGGTACTTTTGACTGACAAATTGATTTTTAAGCACAAAATCCACTCAAAAGTCAAAGTTCTCATTTGCAGTTCAAGAAAGTCTTATTTTATCCACAATGTATGTTGAATATTCAAAACAGTCATACTCTGAGCAGAAAACGCTTTTTTGACACTTTTGGCATTTTTGACTGACAAAATGATTTTTTTGCACAAAATCCACTCAAAAGTCAAAGTTCTCATTTGCAGTTCAAGAAAGTGTTATTTTTTGTCACGTAGTAAGTTGAAAATTCAAAACAGCCATATTCAGAGCCAAAAATGCTTTTTTGACACTTTTGGCACTTTTGACTGACAAAATTATTTTAAGCACAAAATCCACTCAAAATTTAAAGTTCTCATTTTTAGTTCAAGAAAGTGTTATTTTATCCACAATGTATGTTGAATATTCAAAACAGTCATACTCTAAGCAGAAAACGCTTTTTCGACACTTTTGGCATTTTTGACTGACAAAATGATTTTTTTGCACAAAATCCACTCAAAAGTCAAAGTTCTCATGTGCAGTTCAAGAAAGTGTTATTTTTTGTCACGTAGTAAGTTGAAAATTCAAAACAGTCATATTCAGAGCCAAAAACGCTTTTTTGACACTTTTGGCACTTTTGACTGACAAAATTATTTTTAAGGACAAAATCCACTCAAAAGTCAAAGTTCTCATTTGCAGTACAAGAAAGTGTTATTTTTTGTCATGTAGTAAGTTAAAAATTCAAAACAGTCATATTCAGAGCAGAAAACACTTTTTTGACACTTTTGGGATTTTTGACTGACAAAATGATTTTTTTGCCAAAAATGCACCCAAAAGTCAAAGTTCTCATTTGCAGTTTAAAAAAGTGTTATTTTATCCACAATGTATGTTGAATATTCAAAACAGTCATACTCTGAGCAGAAAACGCTTTTATGACACTTTTGGCATTTTTGACTGACAAAATGATTTTTTTGCACAAAATCCACTCAAAAGTCAAAGTTCTCATTTGCAGTTCAAGAAAGTGTTATTTTTTGTCACGTTGTAAGTTGAAAATTCAAAACAATCATACTCAGAGCCAAAAACGCTTTTTTGACACTTTTGGCACTTTTGACTGACAAAATTATTTTTAAGCACAAAATCCACTCAAAAGTTAAAGTTCTCATTTTTAGTTCAAGAAAGTGTTATTTCATCCACAATGTATATTGAATATTCAAAACAGAGCCAAAAACGCTTTTTTGACACTTTTGGCACTTTTGACTGACAAAATGATTTTTTTGCACAAAATCCACTCAAAAGTCAAAGTTCCTTTTTGCAGTTCAAGAAAGTGTTATTTTTTGTCACGTAGTAAGTTGAAAATTCAAAACAGTCATATTCAGAGCCAAAAACGCTTTTTTGACACTTTTGGCACTTTTGACTGACAAAATGATTTTTTTGCACAAAATCCACTCAAAAGTCAAAGTTCTCATTTGCAGTTCAAGAAAGTGTTATTTTTTGTCACGTAGTAAGTTGAAAATTCAAAACAGTCATATTCAGAGCCAAAAACGCTTTTTTGACACTTTTGGCACTTTTGACTGACAAAATGATTTTTTTAGACAAAATCAACTCAAAAGTCAAAGTTCTCATTTGCAGTTCAAGAAAGTGTTATTTTTTGTCACGTAGTAAGTTGAAAATTCAAAACAGTCATATTCAGAGCCAAAAACGCTTTTTTGACACTTTTGGCACTTTTGACTGACAAAATTATTTTTAAGCACAAAATCCACTCAAAAGTTAAAGTTCTCATTTTTAGTTCAAGAAAGTGTTATTTTATCCACAATGTATGTTGAAAATTCAAAACAGTCATACTCTGAGCAGAAAACGCTTTTTCGACACTTTTGGCATTTTTGACTGACAAAATGATTTTTTTGCACAAAATCCACTCAAAAGTCAAAGTTCTCATTTGCAGTTCAAGAAAGTGTTATTTTTTGTCACGTAGTAAGTTGAAAATTCAAAACAGTCATATTCAGAGCCAAAAACGCTTTTTTGACACTTTTGGCACTTTTGACTGACAAAATTATTTTTAAACACAAAATCCACTCAAAAGTTAAAGTTCTCATTTTTAGTTCAAGAAAGTGTTATTTTATCAACAATGTATGTTGAATATTCAAAACAGTCATACTCTAAGCAGAAAACGCTTTTTCGACACTTTTGGCATTTTTGACTGACAAAATGATTTTTTTGCACAAAATCCACTCAAAAGTCAAAGTTCTCATTTGCAGTTCAAGAAAGTGTTATTTTTTGTCACGTAGTAAGTTGAAAATTCAAAACAGTCATATTCAGAGCCAAAAACGCTTTTTTGACACTTTTGGCACTTTTGACTGACAAAATTATTTTTAAGGACAAAATCCACTCAAAAGTCAAAGTTCTCATTTGCAGTTCAAGAAAGTGTTATTTTTTGTCACGTAGTAAGTTGAAAATTCAAAACAGTCATATTCAGAGCCAAAAACGCTTTTTTGACACTTTAGGCACTTTTGACTGACAAAATGATTTTTAAGCACAAAATCCACTCAAAAGTCAAAGTTCTCATTTGCAGTTCAAGAAAGTGTTATTTTATCCACAATATATGTTGAAAATTCAAAACAGTCATACTCTGAGCAGAAATCACTTTTTTGACACTTTTGGTACTTTTGACTGACAAATTGATTTTTAAGCACAAAATCCACTCAAAAGTCAAAGTTCTCATTTGCAGTTCAAGAAAGTCTTATTTTATCCACAATGTATGTTGAATATTCAAAACAGTCATACTCTGAGCAGAAAACGCTTTTTTGACACTTTTGGCATTTTTGACTGACAAAATGATTTTTTTGCACAAAATCCACTCAAAAGTCAAAGTTCTCATTTGCAGTTCAAGAAAGTGTTATTTTTTGTCACGTAGTAAGTTGAAAATTCAAAACAGCCATATTCAGAGCCAAAAATGCTTTTTTGACACTTTTGGCACTTTTGACTGACAAAATTATTTTAAGCACAAAATCCACTCAAAATTTAAAGTTCTCATTTTTAGTTCAAGAAAGTGTTATTTTATCCACAATGTATGTTGAATATTCAAAACAGTCATACTCTAAGCAGAAAACGCTTTTTCGACACTTTTGGCATTTTTGACTGACAAAATGATTTTTTTGCACAAAATCCACTCAAAAGTCAAAGTTCTCATGTGCAGTTCAAGAAAGTGTTATTTTTTGTCACGTAGTAAGTTGAAAATTCAAAACAGTCATATTCAGAGCCAAAAACGCTTTTTTGACACTTTTGGCACTTTTGACTGACAAAATTATTTTTAAGGACAAAATCCACTCAAAAGTCAAAGTTCTCATTTGCAGTACAAGAAAGTGTTATTTTTTGTCATGTAGTAAGTTAAAAATTCAAAACAGTCATATTCAGAGCAGAAAACACTTTTTTGACACTTTTGGGATTTTTGACTGACAAAATGATTTTTTTGCCAAAAATGCACCCAAAAGTCAAAGTTCTCATTTGCAGTTTAAAAAAGTGTTATTTTATCCACAATGTATGTTGAATATTCAAAACAGTCATACTCTGAGCAGAAAACGCTTTTATGACACTTTTGGCATTTTTGACTGACAAAATGATTTTTTTGCACAAAATCCACTCAAAAGTCAAAGTTCTCATTTGCAGTTCAAGAAAGTGTTATTTTTTGTCACGTTGTAAGTTGAAAATTCAAAACAATCATACTCAGAGCCAAAAACGCTTTTTTGACACTTTTGGCACTTTTGACTGACAAAATTATTTTTAAGCACAAAATCCACTCAAAAGTTAAAGTTCTCATTTTTAGTTCAAGAAAGTGTTATTTCATCCACAATGTATATTGAATATTCAAAACAGAGCCAAAAACGCTTTTTTGACACTTTTGGCACTTTTGACTGACAAAATGATTTTTTTGCACAAAATCCACTCAAAAGTCAAAGTTCCTTTTTGCAGTTCAAGAAAGTGTTATTTTTTGTCACGTAGTAAGTTGAAAATTCAAAACAGTCATATTCAGAGCCAAAAACGCTTTTTTGACACTTTTGGCACTTTTGACTGACAAAATGATTTTTTTGCACAAAATCCACTCAAAAGTCAAAGTTCTCATTTGCAGTTCAAGAAAGTGTTATTTTTTGTCACGTAGTAAGTTGAAAATTCAAAACAGTCATATTCAGAGCCAAAAACGCTTTTTTGACACTTTTGGCACTTTTGACTGACAAAATGATTTTTTTAGACAAAATCAACTCAAAAGTCAAAGTTCTCATTTGCAGTTCAAGAAAGTGTTATTTTTTGTCACGTAGTAAGTTGAAAATTCAAAACAGTCATATTCAGAGCCAAAAACGCTTTTTTGACACTTTTGGCACTTTTGACTGACAAAATTATTTTTAAGCACAAAATCCACTCAAAAGTTAAAGTTCTCATTTTTAGTTCAAGAAAGTGTTATTTTATCCACAATGTATGTTGAATATTCAAAACAGTCATACTCTAAGCAGAAAACGCTTTTTCGACACTTTTGGCATTTTTGACTGACAAAATGATTTTTTTGCACAAAATCCATTCAAAAGTCAAAGTTCTCATTTGCAGTTCAAGAAAGTGTTATTTTTTGTCACGTAGTAAGTTGAAAATTCAAAACAGTCATATTCAGAGCCAAAAACGCTTTTTTGACACTTTTGGCACTTTTGACTGACAAAATTATTTTTAAGCACAAAATCCACTCAAAAGTCAAAGTTCTCATTTGCAGTTCAAGAAAGTGTTATTTTTTGTCACGTAGTAAGTTGAAAATTCAAAACAGTCATATTCAGAGCCAAAAACGCTTTTTTGACACTTTAGGCACTTTTGACTGACAAAATGATTTTTAAGCACAAAATCCACTCAAAAGTCAAAGTTCTCATTTGCAGTTCAAGAAAGTGTTATTTTATCCACAATATATGTTGAAAATTCAAAACAGTCATACTCTGAGCAGAAATCACTTTTTTGACACTTTTGGCACTTTTGACTGACAAATTGATTTTTAAGCACAAAATCCACTCAAAAGTCAAAGTTCTCATTTGCAGTTCAAGAAAGTCTTATTTTATCCACAATGTATGTTGAATATTCAAAACAGTCATACTCTGAGCAGAAAACGCTTTTTTGACACTTTTGGCATTTTTGACTGACAAAATTATTTTTTTGCACAAAATCCACTCAAAAGTCAAAGTTCCTTTTTGCAGTTCAAGAAAGTGTTATTTTTTGTCACGTAGTAAGTTGAAAATTCAAAACAGTCATATTCAGAGCCAAAAACGCTTTTTTGACACTTTTGGCACTTTTGACTGACAAAATGATTTTTTTGCACAAAATCCACTCAAAAGTCAAAGTTCTCATTTGCAGTTCAAGAAAGTGTTATTTTTTGTCACGTAGTAAGTTGAAAATTCAAAACAGTCATATTCAGAGCCAAAAACGCTTTTTTGACACTTTTGGCACTTTTGACTGACAAAATTATTTTTAAGCACAAAATCCACTCAAAAGTCAAAGTTCTCATTTGCAGTTCAAGAAAGTGTTATTTTTTGTCACGTAGTAAGTTGAAAATTCAAAACAGTCATATTCAGAGCCAAAAACGCTTTTTTGACACTTTAGGCACTTTTGACTGACAAAATGATTTTTAAGCACAAAATCCACTCAAAAGTCAAAGTTCTCATTTGCAGTTCAAGAAAGTGTTATTTTATCCACAATATATGTTGAAAATTCAAAACAGTCATACTCTGAGCAGAAATCACTTTTTTGACACTTTTGGCACTTTTGACTGACAAATTGATTTTTAAGTACAAAATCCACTCAAAAGTCAAAGTTCTCA
Source organism: Oryzias latipes (assembly GCF_053564925.1). Lineage (NCBI taxonomy): Eukaryota > Metazoa > Chordata > Actinopteri > Beloniformes > Adrianichthyidae > Oryzias > Oryzias latipes. The sequence goes on from NC_136240.1 coordinate 1,030,412, forward strand.
TTTGCAGTTCAAGAAAGTCTTATTTTATCCACAATGTATGTTGAATATTCAAAACAGTCATACTCTGAGCAGAAAACGCTTTTTTGACACTTTTGGCATTTTTGACTGACAAAATTATTTTTTTGCACAAAATCCACTCAAAAGTCAAAGTTCCTTTTTGCAGTTCAAGAAAGTGTTATTTTTTGTCACGTAGTAAGTTGAAAATTCAAAACAGTCATATTCAGAGCCAAAAACGCTTTTTTGACACTTTTGGCACTTTTGACTGACAAAATGATTTTTTTGCACAAAATCCACTCAAAAGTCAAAGTTCTCATTTGCAGTTCAAGAAAGTGTTATTTTTTGTCACGTAGTAAGTTGAAAATTCAAAACAGTCATATTCAGAGCCAAAAACGCTTTTTTGACACTTTAGGCACTTTTGACTGACAAATTGATTTTTAAGCACAAAATCCACTCAAAAGTCAAAGTTCTCATTTGCAGTTCAAGAAAGTCTTATTTTATCCACAATGTATGTTGAATATTCAAAACAGTCATACTCTGAGCAGAAAACGCTTTTTTGACACTTTTGGCATTTTTGACTGACAAAATGATTTTTTTGCACAAAATCCACTCAAAAGTCAAAGTTCCTTTTTGCAGTTCAAGAAAGTGTTATTTTTTGTCACGTAGTAAGTTGAAAATTCAAAACAGTCATATTCAGAGCCAAAAACGCTTTTTTGACACTTTTGGCACTTTTGACTGACAAAATGATTTTTTTGCACAAAATCCACTCAAAAGTCAAAGTTCCTTTTTGCAGTTCAAGAAAGTGTTATTTTTTGTCACGTAGTAAGTTGAAAATTCAAAACAGTCATATTCAGAGCCAAAAACGCTTTTTTGACACTTTTGGCACTTTTGACTGACAAAATGATTTTTTTGCACAAAATCCACTCAAAAGTCAAAGTTCTCATTTGCAGTTCAAGAAAGTGTTATTTTTTGTCACGTAGTAAGTTGAAAATTCAAAACAGTCATATTCAGAGCCAAAAACGCTTTTTTGACACTTTAGGCACTTTTGACTGACAAAATGATTTTTAAGCACAAAATCCACTCAAAAGTCAAAGTTCTCATTTGCAGTTCAAGAAAGTGTTATTTTATCCACAATGTATGTTGAATATTCAAAACAGTCATACTCAGAGCCAAAAACGCTTTTTTGACACTTTTGGCACTATTGACTGACAAAATGATTTTTAAGCACAAAATGCACTCAAAAGTCAAAGTTCTCATTTGCAGTTCAAGAAAGTGTTATTTTTTGTCACGTAGTAAGTTGAAAATTCAAAACAGTCATATTCAGAGCCAAAAACGCTTTTTTGACACTTTTGGCACTTTTGACTGACAAAATTATTTTTTTGCACAAAATCCACTCAAAAGTCAAAGTTCCTTTTTGCAGTTCAAGAAAGTGTTATTTTTTGTCACGTAGTAAGTTGAAAATTCAAAACAGTCATATTCAGAGCCAAAAACGCTTTTTTGACACTTTTGGCACTTTTGACTGACAAAATGATTTTTTTGCACAAAATCCACTCAAAAGTCAAAGTTCTCATTTGCAGTTCAAGAAAGTGTTATTTTTTGTCACGTAGTAAGTTGAAAATTCAAAACAGTCATATTCAGAGCCAAAAACGCTTTTTTGACACTTTAGGCACTTTTGACTGACAAAATTATTTTTAAGCACAAAATCCACTCAAAAGTCAAAGTTCTCATTTGCAGTTCAAGAAAGTGTTATTTTATCCACGATATATGTTGAAAATTCAAAACAGTCATACTCTGAGCAGAAATCACTTTTTTGACACTTTTGGCACTTTTGACTGACAAATTGATTTTTAAGCTCAAAATCCACTCAAAAGTCAAAGTTTTCATTTGCAGTTCAAGAAAGTCTTATTTTATCCACAATGTATGTTGAATATTCAAAACAGTCATACTCAGAGCCAAAAACGCTTTTTTGACACTTTTGGCACTATTGACTGACAAAATGATTTTTAAGCACAAAATCCACTCAAAAGTTAAAGTTCTCATTTTTAGTTCAAGAAAGTGTTATTTCATCCACAATGTATGTTGAATATTCAAAACAGTCATATTCAGAGCCAAAAATGCTTTTTGACACTTTTGGCACTTTTGACTGACAAAATGATTTTTTGTAAAAACTCCACTCAATAGTCAAAGTCCTCATTTGCAGTTCAAGAAAGTGTTATTTTTTGTCACGTTGTAAGTTGAAAATTCAAAACAGTCATACTCAGAGCCAAAAACGCTTTTTTGACACTTTTGGCACTTTTGACTGACAAAATTATTTTTAAGCACAAAATCCACTCAAAAGTTAAAGTTCTCATTTTTAGTTCAAGAAAGTGTTATTTTATCCACAATGTATGTTGAATATTCAAAACAGTCATACTCTGAGCAGAAAACGCTTTTTCGACACTTTTGGCATTTTTGACTGACAAAATGATTTTTTTGCACAAAATCAACTCAAAAGTCAAAGTTCTCATTTGCAGTTCAAGAAAGTGTTATTTTTTGTCACGTAGTAAGTTGAAAATTCAAAACAGTCATATTCAGAGCCAAAAACGCTTTTTTGACACTTTTGGCACTTTTGACTGACAAAATTATTTTTAAGCACAAAATCCACTCAAAAGTTAAAGTTCTCATTTTTAGTTCAAGAAAGTGTTATTTTATCCACAATGTATGTTGAATATTCAAAACAGTCATACTCTAAGCAGAAAACGCTTTTTCGACACTTTTGGCATTTTTGACTGACTAAATGATTTTTTTGCACAAAATCCACTCAAAAGTCAAAGTTCTCATTTGCAGTTCAAGAAAGTGTTATTTTTTGTCACGTAGTAAGTTGAAAATTCAAAACAGTCATATTCAGAGCCAAAAACGCTTTTTTGACACTTTTGGCACTTTTGACTGACAAAATTATTTTTAAGCACAAAATCCACTCAAAAGTCAAAGTTCTCATTTGCAGTTCAAGAAAGTGTTATTTTTTGTCACGAAGTAAGTTGAAAATTCAAAACAGTCATATTCAGAGCCAAAATCACTTTTTTGACACTTTTGGCACTTTTGACTGACAAATTGATTTTTAAGCACAAAATCCACTCAAAAGTCAAAGTTCTCATTTGCAGTTCAAGAAAGTCTTATTTTATCCACAATGTATGTTGAATATTCAAAACAGTCATACTCTGAGCAGAAAACGCTTTTTTGACACTTTTGGCATTTTTGACTGACAAAATTATTTTTTTGCACAAAATCCACTCAAAAGTCAAAGTTCCTTTTTGCAGTTCAAGAAAGTGTTATTTTTTGTCACGTAGTAAGTTGAAAATTCAAAACAGTCATATTCAGAGCCAAAAACGCTTTTTTGACACTTTTGGCACTTTTGACTGACAAAATGATTTTTTTGCACAAAATCCACTCAAAAGTCAAAGTTCTCATTTGCAGTTCAAGAAAGTGTTATTTTTTGTCACGTAGTAAGTTGAGAATTCAAAACAGTCATATTCAGAGCCAAAAACGCTTTTTTGACACTTTAGGCACTTTTGACTGACAAATTGATTTTTAAGCACAAAATCCACTCAAAAGTCAAAGTTCTCATTTGCAGTTCAAGAAAGTCTTATTTGATCCACAATGTATGTTGAATATTCAAAACAGTCATACTCTGAGCAGAAAACGCTTTTTTGACACTTTTGGCATTTTTGACTGACAAAATGATTTTTTTGCACAAAATCCACTCAAAAGTCAAAGTTCCTTTTTGCAGTTCAAGAAAGTGTTATTTTTTGTCACGTAGTAAGTTGAAAATTCAAAACAGTCATATTCAGAGCCAAAAACGCTTTTTTGACACTTTTGGCACTTTTTACTGACAAAATGATTTTTTTGCACAAAATCCACTCAAAAGTCAAAGTTCCTTTTTGCAGTTCAAGAAAGTGTTATTTTTTGTCACGTAGTAAGTTGAAAATTCAAAACAGTCATATTCAGAGCCAAAAACGCTTTTTTGACACTTTTGGCACTTTTGACTGACAAAATGATTTTTTTGCACAAAATCCACTCAAAAGTCAAAGTTCTCATTTGCAGTTCAAGAAAGTGTTATTTTTTGTCACGTAGTAAGTTGAAAATTCAAAACAGTCATATTCAGAGCCAAAAACGCTTTTTTGACACTTTAGGCACTTTTGACTGACAAAATGATTTTTAAGCACAAAATCCACTCAAAAGTCAAAGTTCTCATTTGCAGTTCAAGAAAGTGTTATTTTATCCACAATGTATGTTGAATATTCAAAACAGTCATACTCAGAGCCAAAAACGCTTTTTTGACACTTTTGGCACTATTGACTGACAAAATGATTTTTAAGCACAAAATGCACTCAAAAGTCAAAGTTCTCATTTGCAGTTCAAGAAAGTGTTATTTTTTGTCACGTAGTAAGTTGAAAATTCAAAACAGTCATATTCAGAGCCAAAAACGCTTTTTTGACACTTTTGGCATTTTTGACTGACAAATTGATTTTTAAGCACAAAATCCACTCAAAAGTTAAGTTCTCATTTTTAGTTCAAGAAAGTGTTATTTCATCCACAATGTATGTTGAATATTCAAAACAGTCATATTCAGAGCCAAAAATGCTTTTTGACACTTTTGGCACTTTTGACTGACAAAATGATTTTTTGTAAAAACTCCACTCAATAGTCAAAGTCCTCATTTGCAGTTCAAGAAAGTGTTATTTTTTGTCACGTTGTAAGTTGAGAATTCAAAACAGTCATACTCAGAGCCAAAAACGCTTTTTTGACACTTTTGGCACTTTTGACTGACAAAATTATTTTTAAGCACAAAATCCACTCAAAAGTTAAAGTTCTCATTTTTAGTTCAAGAAAGTGTTATTTTATCCACAATGTATGTTGAAAATTCAAAACAGTCATACTCTGAGCAGAAAACGCTTTTTCGACACTTTAGGCATTTTTGACTGACAAAATGATTTTTTTGCACAAAATCCACTCAAAAGTCAAAGTTCTCATTTGCAGTTCAAGAAAGTGTTATTTTTTGTCACGTAGTAAGTTGAAAATTCAAAACAGTCATATTCAGAGCCAAAAACGCTTTTTTGACACTTTTGGCACTTTTGACTGACAAAATTATTTTTAAGCACAAAATCCACTCAAAAGTTAAAGTTCTCATTTTTAGTTCAAGAAAGTGTTATTTTATCCACAATGTATGTTGAATATTCAAAACAGTCATACTCTAAGCAGAAAACGCTTTTTCGACACTTTTGGCATTTTTGACTGACAAAATGATTTTTAAGCACAAAATCCACTCAAAAGTCAAAGTTCTCATTTGCAGTTCAAGAAAGTGTTATTTTATCCACAATGTATGTTGAATATTCAAAACAGTCATACTCTGAGCAGAAAACGCTTTTTTGACACTTTTGGCATTTTTGACTGACAAAATGATTTTTTTGCACAAAATCCACTCAAAAGTCAAAGTTCCTTTTTGCAGTTCAAGAAAGTGTTATTTTTTGTCACGTAGTAAGTTGAAAATTCAAAACAGTCATATTCAGAGCCAAAAACGCTTTTTTGACACTTTTGGCATTTTTGACTGACAAATTGATTTTTAAGCACAAAATCCACTCAAAAGTTAAAGTTCTCATTTTTAGTTCAAGAAAGTGTTATTTCATCCACAATGTATGTTGAATATTCAAAACAGTCATATTCAGAGCCAAAAATGCTTTTTGACACTTTTGGCACTTTTGACTGACAAAATGATTTTTTGTAAAAACTCCACTCAATAGTCAAAGTCCTCATTTGCAGTTCAAGAAAGTGTTATTTTTTGTCACGTTGTAAGTTGAGAATTCAAAACAGTCATACTCAGAGCCAAAAACGCTTTTTTGACACTTTTGGCACTTTTGACTGACAAAATTATTTTTAAGCACAAAATCCACTCAAAAGTTAAAGTTCTCATTTTTAGTTCAAGAAAGTGTTATTTTATCCACAATGTATGTTGAAAATTCAAAACAGTCATACTCTGAGCAGAAAACGCTTTTTCGACACTTTTGGCATTTTTGACTGACAAAATGATTTTTTTGCACAAAATCCACTCAAAAGTCAAAGTTCTCATTTGCAGTTCAAGAAAGTGTTATTTTTTGTCACGTAGTAAGTTGAAAATTCAAAACAGTCATATTCAGAGCCAAAAACGCTTTTTTGACACTTTTGGCACTTTTGACTGACAAAATTATTTTTAAGCACAAAATCCACTCAAAAGTTAAAGTTCTCATTTTTAGTTCAAGAAAGTGTTATTTTATCCACAATGTATGTTGAATATTCAAAACAGTCATACTCTAAGCAGAAAACGCTTTTTCGACACTTTTGGCATTTTTGACTGACAAAATGATTTTTTTGCACAAAATCCACTCAAAAGTCAAAGTTCTCATTTGCAGTTCAAGAAAGTGTTATTTTTTGTCACGTAGTAAGTTGAAAATTCAAAACAGTCATATTCAGAGCCAAAAACGCTTTTTTGACACTTTTGGCACTTTTGACTGACAAAATTATTTTTAAGGACAAAATCCACTCAAAAGTCAAAGTTCTCATTTGCAGTTCAAGAAAGTGTTATTTTTTGTCACGTAGTAAGTTGAAAATTCAAAACAGTCATATTCAGAGCCAAAAACGCTTTTTTGACACTTTAGGCTCTTTTGACTGACAAAATGATTTTTAAGCACAAAATCCACTCAAAAGTCAAAGTTCTCATTTGCAGTTCAAGAAAGTGTTATTTTATCCACAATATATGTTGAAAATTCAAAACAGTCATACTCTGAGCAGAAATCACTTTTTTGACACTTTTGGTACTTTTGACTGACAAATTGATTTTTAAGCACAAAATCCACTCAAAAGTCAAAGTTCTCATTTGCAGTTCAAGAAAGTCTTATTTTATCCACAATGTATGTTGAATATTCAAAACAGTCATACTCTGAGCAGAAAACGCTTTTTTGACACTTTTGGCATTTTTGACTGACAAAATGATTTTTTTGCACAAAATCCACTCAAAAGTCAAAGTTCCTTTTTGCAGTTCAAGAAAGTGTTATTTTTTGTCACGTAGTAAGTTGAAAATTCAAAACAGTCATATTCAGAGCCAAAAACGCTTTTTTGACACTTTTGGCACTTTTGACTGACAAATTGATTTTTAAGCACAAAATCCACTCAAAAGTCAAAGTTCTCATTTGCAGTTCGAGAAAGTGTTATTTTTTGTAACGTAGTAAGTTGAAAATTCAAAACAGTCATATTCAGAGCCAAAAACGCTTTTTTGACACTTTTGGCACATTTGACTGACAAAATGATTTTTAATTACAAAATCCACTCAAAAGTCAAAGTTCTCATTTGCAGTACAAGAAAGTGTTATTTTTTGTCATGTAGTAAGTTAAAAATTCAAAACAGTCATATTCAGAGCAGAAAACACTTTTTTGACACTTTTGGGATTTTTGACTGACAAAATGATTTTTTTGCCAAAAATGCACCCAAAAGTCAAAGTTCTCATTTGCAGTTTAAGAAAGTGTTATTTTATCCACAATGTATGTTGAATATTCAAAACAGTCATACTCTGAGCAGAAAACGCTTTTATGACACTTTTGGCATGTTTGACTGACAAAATGATTTTTTTGCACAAAATCCACTCAAAAGTCAAAGTTCTCATTTGCAGTTCAAGAAAGTGTTATTTTTTGTCAAGTTGTAAGTTGAAAATTCAAAACAGTCATACTCAGAGCCAAAAACGCTTTTTTGACACTTTTGGCACTTTTGACTGACAAAATTATTTTTAAGCACAAAATCCACTCAAAAGTTAAAGTTCTCATTTTTAGTTCAAGAAAGTGTTATTTCATCCACAATGTATATTGAATATTCAAAACAGTCATACTCTAAGCAGAAAACGCTTTTTCGACACTTTTGGCATTTTTGACTGACAAAATGATTTTTTTGCACAAAATCCACTCAAAAGTCAAAGTTCTCATTTGCAGTTCAAGAAAGTGTTATTTTTTGTCACGTAGTAAGTTGAAAATTCAAAACAGTCATATTCAGAGCCAAAAACGCTTTTTTGACACTTTTGGCACTTTTGACTGACAAAATTATTTTTAAGGACAAAATCCACTCAAAAGTCAAAGTTCTCATTTGCACTTCAAGAAAGTGTTATATTTTGTCACGTAGTAAGTTGAAAATTCAAAACAGTCATATTCAGAGCCAAAAACGCTTTTTTGACACTTTAGGCTCTTTTGACTGACAAAATGATTTTTAAGCACAAAATCCACTCAAAAGTCAAAGTTCTCATTTGCAGTTCAAGAAAGTGTTATTTTATCCACAATATATGTTGAAAATTCAAAACAGTCATACTCTGAGCAGAAATCACTTTTTTGACACTTTTGGTACTTTTGAGTGACAAATTGATTTTTAAGCACAAAATCCACTCAAAAGTCAAAGTTCTCATTTGCAGTTCAAGAAAGTCTTATTTTATCCACAATGTATGTTGAATATTCAAAACAGTCATACTCTGAGCAGAAAACGCTTTTTTGACACTTTTGGCATTTTTGACTGACAAAATGATTTTTTTGCACAAAATCCACTCAAAAGTCAAAGTTCCTTTTTGCAGTTCAAGAAAGTGTTATTTTTTGTCACGTAGTAAGTTGAAAATTCAAAACAGTCATATTCAGAGCCAAAAACGCTTTTTTGACACTTTTGGCACTTTTGACTGACAAATTGATTTTTAAGCACAAAATCCACTCAAAAGTCAAAGTTCTCATTTGCAGTTCGAGAAAGTGTTATTTTTTGTAACGTAGTAAGTTGAAAATTCAAAACAGTCATATTCAGAGCCAAAAACGCTTTTTTGACACTTTTGGCACATTTGACTGACAAAATGATTTTTAATTACAAAATCCACTCAAAAGTCAAAGTTCTCATTTGCAGTACAAGAAAGTGTTATTTTTTGTCATGTAGTAAGTTAAAAATTCAAAACAGTCATATTCAGAGCAGAAAACACTTTTTTGACACTTTTGGGATTTTTGACTGACAAAATGATTTTTTTGCCAAAAATGCACCCAAAAGTCAAAGTTCTCATTTGCAGTTTAAGAAAGTGTTATTTTATCCACAATGTATGTTGAATATTCAAAACAGTCATACTCTGAGCAGAAAACGCTTTTATGACACTTTTGGCATGTTTGACTGACAAAATGATTTTTTTGCACAAAATCCACTCAAAAGTCAAAGTTCTCATTTGCAGTTCAAGAAAGTGTTATTTTTTGTCAAGTTGTAAGTTGAAAATTCAAAACAGTCATACTCAGAGCCAAAAACGCTTTTTTGACACTTTTGGCACTTTTGACTGACAAAATTATTTTTAAGCACAAAATCCACTCAAAAGTTAAAGTTCTCATTTTTAGTTCAAGAAAGTGTTATTTCATCCACAATGTATATTGAATATTCAAAACAGTCATACTCTAAGCAGAAAACGCTTTTTCGACACTTTTGGCATTTTTGACTGACAAAATGATTTTTTTGCACAAAATCCACTCAAAAGTCAAAGTTCTCATTTGCAGTTCAAGAAAGTGTTATTTTTTGTCACGTAGTAAGTTGAAAATTCAAAACAGTCATATTCAGAGCCAAAAACGCTTTTTTGACACTTTTGGCACTTTTGACTGACAAAATTATTTTTAAGGACAAAATCCACTCAAAAGTCAAAGTTCTCATTTGCACTTCAAGAAAGTGTTATTTTTTGTCACGTAGTAAGTTGAAAATTCAAAACAGTCATATTCAGAGCCAAAAACGCTTTTTTGACACTTTAGGCTCTTTTGACTGACAAAATGATTTTTAAGCACAAAATCCACTCAAAAGTCAAAGTTCTCATTTGCAGTTCAAGAAAGTGTTATTTTATCCACAATATATGTTGAAAATTCAAAACAGTCATACTCTGAGCAGAAATCACTTTTTTGACACTTTTGGTACTTTTGACTGACAAATTGATTTTTAAGCACAAAATCCACTCAAAAGTCAAAGTTCTCATTTGCAGTTCAAGAAAGTCTTATTTTATCCACAATGTATGTTGAATATTCAAAACAGTCATACTCTGAGCAGAAAACGCTTTTTTGACACTTTTGGCATTTTTGACTGACAAAATGATTTTTTTGCACAAAATCCACTCAAAAGTCAAAGTTCCTTTTTGCAGTTCAAGAAAGTGTTATTTTTTGTCACGTAGTAAGTTGAAAATTCAAAACAGTCATATTCAGAGCCAAAAACGCTTTTTTGACACTTTTGGCACTTTTGACTGACAAATTGATTTTTAAGCACAAAATCCACTCAAAAGTCAAAGTTCTCATTTGCAGTTCGAGAAAGTGTTATTTTTTGTAACGTAGTAAGTTGAAAATTCAAAACAGTCATATTCAGAGCCAAAAACGCTTTTTTGACACTTTTGGCACATTTGACTGACAAAATGATTTTTAATTACAAAATCCACTCAAAAGTCAAAGTTCTCATTTGCAGTACAAGAAAGTGTTATTTTTTGTCATGTAGTAAGTTAAAAATTCAAAACAGTCATATTCAGAGCAGAAAACACTTTTTTGACACTTTTGGGATTTTTGACTGACAAAATGATTTTTTTGCCAAAAATGCACCCAAAAGTCAAAGTTCTCATTTGCAGTTTAAGAAAGTGTTATTTTATCCACAATGTATGTTGAATATTCAAAACAGTCATACTCTGAGCAGAAAACGCTTTTATGACACTTTTGGCATGTTTGACTGACAAAATGATTTTTTTGCACAAAATCCACTCAAAAGTCAAAGTTCTCATTTGCAGTTCAAGAAAGTGTTATTTTTTGTCACGTTGTAAGTTGAAAATTCAAAACAGTCATACTCAGAGCCAAAAACGCTTTTTTGACACTTTTGGCACTTTTGACTGACAAAATTATTTTTAAGCACAAAATCCACTCAAAAGTTAAAGTTCTCATTTTTAGTTCAAGAAAGTGTTATTTCATCCACAATGTATATTGAATATTCAAAACAGAGCCAAAAACGCTTTTTTGACACTTTTGGCACTTTTGACTGACAAAATGATTTTTTTTTAGCAACAAATGCACCCAAAAGTTTAAGTTCTCATTTGCAGTTCAAGAAAGTGTTATTTTTTGTCACATAAAGTTGAAAATTCAAAACAGTCATATTCAGAGCCAAAAATGCTTTTTTGACACTTTAGGCACTTTTGACTGACAAAATGATTTTTTAACAACAAATGCACCCAAAAGTTTAAGTTCTCATTTGCAGTTCAAGAAAGTGTCATTTTTTGTCACGTAGTAAGTTAAATATTAAAAATAGTCATAGTCTGAGCATAAAAGACTTTTTTGACACTTTTGGCACTTTTAACTGACAAAATGATTTTTTTGCAAAAAATGCACCCAAAAGTCAAAGTTCTCATTTGCAGTTCAAGAAAGTTTTATTTTTTGTCACAATGAATGTTGAATATTCAAAACAGTCATACTCTGAAAAGAAAACGCTTTTTTGACACTTTTGGCATTTTTGACTGACAAAATGATTTTTTTGCACAAAATCCACTCAAAAGTTAAAGTTCTCATTTTTAGTTCAAGAACGTGTTATTTTATCCACAATGTATGTTGAATATTCAAAACAGTCATACTCTGAGCAGAAAACGCTTTTTCGACACTTTTGGCATTTTTGACTGACAAAATGATTTTTTTGCACAAAATCCACTCAAAAGTCAAAGTTCTCATTTGCAGTTCAAGAAAGTGTTAGTTTTTGTCACGTAGTAAGTTGAAAATTCAAAACAGTCATATTCAGAGCCAAAAACGCTTTTTTGACACTTTAGGCACTTTTGACTGACAAAATGATTTTTAAGCACAAAATCCACTCAAAAGTCAAAGTTCTCATTTGCAGTTCAAGAAAGTGTTATTTTATCCACAATGTATGTTGAAAATTCAAAACAGTCATACTCTGAGCAGAAATCACTTTTTTTACACTTTTGGCACTTTTGACTGACAAATTGATTTTTAAGCACAAAATCCACTCAAAAGTCAAAGTTCTCATTTGCAGTTCAAGAAAGTGATATTTTATCCACAATGTATGTTGAATATTCAAAACAGTCATACTCTGAGCAGAAAACGCTTTTTTGACACTTTTGGCATTTTTGACTGACAAAATGATTTTTTTGCACAAAATCCACTCAAAAGTCAAAGTTCCTTTTTGCAGTTCAAGAAAGTGTTATTTTTTGTCACGTAGTAAGTTGAAAATTCAAAACAGTCATATTCAGAGCCAAAAACGCTTTTTTGACACTTTTGGCACTTTTGACTGACAAAATGATTTTTAAGCACAAAATCCACTCAAAAGTCAAAGTTCTCATTTGCAGTTCAAGAAAGTGTTATTTTTTGTCATGTAGTAAGTTGAAAATTCAAAACAGTCATATTCAGAGCAGAAAACGCTTTTTTGACACTTTTGGCATTTTTGACTGACAAAATGATTTTTTTGCACAAAATCCACTCAAAAGTTAAAGTTCTCATTTTTAGTTCAAGAAAGTGTTATTTTATCCACAATGTATATTGAATATTCAAAACAGTCATACTCTGAGCAGAAAACGCTTTTTCGACACTTTTGGCATTTTTGACTGACAAAATGATTTTTTTGCACAAAATCCACTCAAAAGTCAAAGTTCTCATTTGCAGTTCAAGAAAGTGTTATTTTTTGTCACGTAGTAAGTTGAAAATTCAAAACAGTCATATTCATAGCCAAAAACGCTTTTTTGACACTTTAGGCACTTTTGACTGACAAAATGATTTTTAAGCACAAAATCCACTCAAAAGTCAAAGTTCTCATTTGCAGTTCAAGAAAGTGTTATTTTATCCACAATGTATGTTGAAAATTCAAAACAGTCATACTCTGAGCAGAAATCACTTTTTTAACACTTTTGGCACTTTTGACTGACAAATTGATTTTTAAGCACAAAATCCACTCAAAAGTCAAAGTTCTCATTTGCAGTTCAAGAAAGTGTTATTTTATCCACAATGTATGTTGAATATTCAAAACAGTCATACTCTGAGCAGAAAACGCTTTTTTGACACTTTTGGCATTTTTGACTGACAAAATGATTTTTTTGCACAAAATCCACTAAAAGTCAAAGTTCTCATTTGCAGTTCAAGAAAGTGTTATTTTTTGTCACGTTGTAAGTTGAAAATTCAAAACAGTCATACTCAGAGCCAAAAACGCTTTTTTGACACTTTTGACTGACAAAATGATTTTTTTGTAAAAAATCCACTCAATAGTCAAAGTTCTCATTTGCAGTTCAAGAAAGTGTTATTTTTTGTCACGTAGTAAGTTGAAAATTCAAAACAGTCATACTCAGAGCCAAAAACGCTTTTTTGACACTTTAGGCACTTTTGACTGACAAAATTATTTTTAAGCACAAAATCCACTCAAAAGTTAAAGTTCTCATTTTTAGTTCAAGAAAGTGTTATTTCATCCACAATGTATATTGAATATTCAAAACAGAGCCAAAAACGCTTTTTTGACACTTTTGGCACTTTTGACTGACAAAATTATTTTTTTTAGCAACAAATGCACCCAAAAGTTTAAGTTCTCATTTGCAGTTCAAGAAAGTGTCATTTTTTGTCACGTAGTGAGTTAAATATTAAAAACAGTCATAGTCTGAGCATAAAAGACTTTTTTGACACTTTTGGCACTTTTAACTGAAAAATGATTTCTTAGCAAAAAATAGACACAAAATTCAAAGTTCTCATTTTTAGTTCAAGAAAGTGTTATTTTATCTACAATGTATGTTGAATATTCAAAACAGTCATACTCTGAGCAGAAAACGCTTTTTCGACACTTTTGGCATTTTTGACTGACAAAATGATTTTTTTGCACAAAATCCACTCAAAAGTCAAAGTTCTCATTTGCAGTTCAAGAAAGTGTTATTTTTTGTCACGTAGTAAGTTGAAAATTCAAAACAGTCATATTCAGAGCCAAAAACGCTTTTTTGACACTTTAGGCACTTTTGACTGACAAAATGATTTTTAAGCACAAAATCCACTCAAAAGTCAAAGTTCTCATTTGCAGTTCAAGAAAGTGTTATTTTATCCACAATATATGTTGAAAATTCAAAACAGTCATACTCTGAGCAGAAATCACTTTTTTGACACTTTTGGCACTTTTGACTGACAAATTGATTTTTAAGCACAAAATCCACTCAAAAGTCAAAGTTCTCATTTGCAGTTCAAGAAAGTCTTATTTTATCCACAATGTATGTTGAATATTCAAAACAGTCATACTCTGAGCAGAAAACGCTTTTTTGACACTTTTGGCATTTTTGACTGACAAAATGATTTTTTTGCACAAAATCCACTCAATAGTCAAAGTTCTCATTTGCAGTTCAAGAAAGTGTTATTTTTTGTCACGTAGTAAGTTGAAAATTCAAAACAGTCATACTCAGAGCCAAAAACGCTTTTTTGACACTTTTGGCACTTTTGACTGACAAAATTATTTTTAAGCACAAAATCCACTCAAAAGTTAAAGTTCTCATTTTTAGTTCAAGAAAGTGTTATTTCATCCACAATGTATATTGAATATTCAAAACAGAGCCAAAAACGCTTTTTTGACACTTTTGGCACTTTTGACTGACAAAATGATTTTTTTTAGCAACAAATGCACCCAAAAGTTTAAGTTCTCATTTGCAGTTCAAGAAAGTGTCATTTTTTGTCACGTAGTGAGTTAAATATTAAAAACAGTCATATTCAGAGCCAAAAACGCTTTTTTGACACTTTTGGCACATTTGACTGACAAAATGATTTTTAAGCACAAAATCCACTCAAAAGTCAAAGTTCTCATTTGCAGTTCAAGAAAGTGTTATTTTTTGTCATGTAGTAAGTTAAAAATTCAAAACAGTCATATTCAGAGCAGAAAACACTTTTTTGACACTTTTGGGATTTTTGACTGACAAAATTATTTTTAAGCACAAAATCCACTCAAAAGTTAAAGTTCTCATTTTTAGTTCAAGAAAGTGTTATTTTATCCACAATGTATGTTGAATATTCAAACTAGTCATACTCTGAGCAGAAAACGCTTTTTTGACACTTTTGGCATTTTTGACTGACAAAATGATTTTTTTGCACAAAATCCACTCAAAAGTCAAAGTTCTCATTTGCAGTTCAAGAAAGTGTTATTTTTTGTCACGTAGTAAGTTGAAAATTCAAAACAGTCATATTCAGAGCCAAAAACGCTTTTTTGACACTTTAGGCACTTTTGACTGACAAAATTATTTTTAAGCACAAAATCCACTCAAAAGTCAAAGTTCTCATTTGCAGTTCAAGAAAGTGTTATTTTATCCACAATATATGTTGAAAATTCAAAACAGTCATACTCTGAGCAGAAATCACTTTTTTGACACTTTTGGCACTTTTGACTGACAAATTGATTTTTAAGCTCAAAATCCACTCAAAAGTCAAAGTTTTCATTTGCAGTTCAAGAAAGTCTTATTTTATCCACAATGTATGTTGAATATTCAAAACAGTCATACTCAGAGCCAAAAACGCTTTTTTGACACTTTTGGCACTATTGACTGACAAAATGATTTTTAAGCACAAAATCCACTCAAAAGTTAAAGTTCTCATTTTTAGTTCAAGAAAGTGTTATTTCATCCACAATGTATGTTGAATATTCAAAACAGTCATATTCAGAGCCAAAAATGCTTTTTGACACTTTTGGCACTTTTGACTGACAAAATGATTTTTTGTAAAAACTCCACTCAATAGTCAAAGTCCTCATTTGCAGTTCAAGAAAGTGTTATTTTTTGTCACGTTGTAAGTTGAAAATTCAAAACAGTCATACTCAGAGCCAAAAAAGCTTTTTTGACACTTTTGGCACTTTTGACTGACAAAATTATTTTTAAGCACAAAATCCACTCAAAAGTTAAAGTTCTCATTTTTAGTTCAAGAAAGTGTTATTTTATCCACAATGTATGTTGAATATTCAAAACAGTCATACTCTGAGCAGAAAACGCTTTTTCGACACTTTTGGCATTTTTGACTGACAAAATGATTTTTTTGCACAAAATCCATTCAAAAGTCAAAGTTCTCATTTTCAGTTCAAGAAAGTGTCATTTTTTGTCACGTAGTGAGTTAAATATTAAAAACAGTCATAGTCTGAGCATAAAAGACTTTTTTGACACTTTTGGCACTTTTAACTGAAAAATGATTTCTTAGCAAAAAATAGACACAAAATTCAAAGTTCTCATTTTTAGTTCAAGAAAGTGTTATTTTATCTACAATGTATGTTGAATATTCAAAACAGTCATACTCTGAGCAGAAAACGCTTTTTCGACACTTTTGGCATTTTTGACTGACAAAATGATTTTTTTGCACAAAATCCACTCAAAAGTCAAAGTTCTCATTTGCAGTTCAAGAAAGTGTTATTTTTTGTCACGTAGTAAGTTGAAAATTCAAAACAGTCATATTCAGAGCCAAAAACGCTTTTTTGACACTTTAGGCACTTTTGACTGACAAAATGATTTTTAAGCACAAAATCCACTCAAAAGTCAAAGTTCTCATTTGCAGTTCAAGAAAGTGTTATTTTATCCACAATATATGTTGAAAATTCAAAACAGTCATACTCTGAGCAGAAATCACTTTTTTGACACTTTTGGCACTTTTGACTGACAAATTGATTTTTAAGCACAAAATCCACTCAAAAGTCAAAGTTCTCATTTGCAGTTCAAGAAAGTCTTATTTTATCCACAATGTATGTTGAATATTCAAAACAGTCATACTCTGAGCAGAAAACGCTTTTTTGACACTTTTGGCATTTTTGACTGACAAAATGATTTTTTTGCACAAAATCCACTCAATAGTCAAAGTTCTCATTTGCAGTTCAAGAAAGTGTTATTTTTTGTCACGTAGTAAGTTGAAAATTCAAAACAGTCATACTCAGAGCCAAAAACGCTTTTTTGACACTTTTGGCACTTTTGACTGACAAAATTATTTTTAAGCACAAAATTCACTCAAAAGTTAAAGTTCTCATTTTTAGTTCAAGAAAGTGTTATTTCATCCACAATGTATATTGAATATTCAAAACAGAGCAAAAAACGCTTTTTTGACACTTTTGGCACTTTTGACTGACAAAATGATTTTTTTTAGCAACAAATGCACCCAAAAGTTTAAGTTCTCATTTGCAGTTCAAGAAAGTGTCATTTTTTGTCACGTAGTGAGTTAAATATTAAAAACAGTCATATTCAGAGCCAAAAACGCTTTTTTGACACTTTTGGCACATTTGACTGACAAAATGATTTTTAAGCACAAAATCCACTCAAAAGTCAAAGTTCTCATTTGCAGTTCAAGAAAGTGTTATTTTTTGTCATGTAGTAAGTTAAAAATTCAAAACAGTCATATTCAGAGCAGAAAACACTTTTTTGACACTTTTGGGATTTTTGACTGACAAAATTATTTTTAAGCACAAAATCCACTCAAAAGTTAAAGTTCTCATTTTTAGTTCAAGAAAGTGTTATTTTATCCACAATGTATGTTGAATATTCAAACTAGTCATACTCTGAGCAGAAAACGCTTTTTTGACACTTTTGGCATTTTTGACTGACAAAATGATTTTTTTGCACAAAATCCACTCAAAAGTCAAAGTTCTCATTTGCAGTTCAAGAAAGTGTTATTTTTTGTCACGTAGTAAGTTGAAAATTCAAAACAGTCATATTCAGAGCCAAAAACGCTTTTTTGACACTTTAGGCACTTTTGACTGACAAAATTATTTTTAAGCACAAAATCCACTCAAAAGTCAAAGTTCTCATTTGCAGTTCAAGAAAGTGTTATTTTATCCACAATATATGTTGAAAACTCAAAACAGTCATACTCTGAGCAGAAATCACTTTTTTGACACTTTTGGCACTTTTGACTGACAAATTGATTTTTAAGCTCAAAATCCACTCAAAAGTCAAAGTTTTCATTTGCAGTTCAAGAAAGTCTTATTTTATCCACAATGTATGTTGAATATTCAAAACAGTCATACTCAGAGCAGAAAACGCTTTTTTGACACTTTTGACTGACAAATTGATTTTTAAGCACAAAATCCATTTAAAAGTCAAAGTTCTCATTTGCAGTTCGAGAAAGTGTTATTTTTTGTAACGTAGTAAGTTGAAAATTCAAAACAGTCATATTCAGAGCCAAAAACGCTTTTTTGACACTTTTGGCACATTTGACTGACAAAATGATTTTTAAGCACAAAATCCACTCAAAAGTCAAAGTTCTCATTTGCAGTACAAGAAAGTGTTATTTTTTGTCATGTAGTAAGTTAAAAATTCAAAACAGTCATATTCAGAGCAGAAAACACTTTTTTGACACTTTTGGGATTTTTGACTGACAAAATGATTTTTTTGCCAAAAATGCACCCAAAAGTCAAAGTTCTCATTTGCAGTTTAAGAAAGTGTTATTTTATCCACAATGTATGTTGAATATTCAAAACAGTCATACTCTGAGCAGAAAACGCTTTTTTGATACTTTTGGCATTTTTGACTGACAAAATGATTTTTTTGCACAAAATCCACTCAAAAGTCAAAGTTCTCATTTGCAGTTCAAGAAAGTGTTATTTTTTGTCACGTTGTAAGTTGAAAATTCAAAACAGTCATACTCAGAGCCAAAAACGCTTTTTTGACACTTTTGGCACTTTTGACTGACAAAATTATTTTTAAGCACAAAATCCACTCAAAAGTTAAAGTTCTCATTTTTAGTTCAAGAAAGTGTTATTTCATCCACAATGTATGTTGAATATTCAAAACAGTCATACTCTGAGCAGAAAACGCTTTTTTGATACTTTTGGCATTTTTGACTGACAAAATGATTTTTTTGCACAAAATCCACTCAAAAGTCAAAGTTCTCATTTGCAGTTCAAGAAAGTGTTATTTTTTGTCACGTTGTAAGTTGAAAATTCAAAACAGTCATACTCAGAGCCAAAAACGCTTTTTTGACACTTTAGGCACTTTTGACTGACAAAATGATTTTTAAGCACAAAATCCACTCAAAAGTCAAAGTTCTCATTTGCAGTTCAAGAAAGTGTTATTTTTTGTCACGTAGTAAGTTGAAAATTTTAAAACAGTCATACTCAGAGCCAAAAACGCTTTTTTGACACTTTAGGCACTTTTGACTGACAAAATGATTTTTAAGCACAAAATCCACTCAAAAGTCAAAGTTCTCATTTGCAGTTCAAGAAAGTGTTATTTCATCCACAATGTATATTGAATATTCAAAACAGAGCCAAAAACGCTTTTTTGACACTTTTGGCACTTTTGACTGACAAAATGATTTTTTTTAGCAACAAATGCACCCTAAAGTTTAAGTTCTCATTTGCAGTTCAAGAAAGTGTCATTTTTTGTCACGTAGTAAGTTAAATATTAAAAACAGTCATAGTCTGAGCATAAAAGACTTTTTTGACACTTTTGGCACTTTTAACTGAAAAATGATTTCTTAGCAAAAAATAGACACAAAATTCAAAGTTCTCATTTTACAGTTCAAGAAAGTGTTAGTTTTTCTCATGTTGTCAGTTGAAACTTCAAACCAGTAATACTTAGATCCGAAAACGCTTTTTTGACACTTTTGTCACTTTTTACTGAAATAATTCTTATTTTTTTAGCAAAAAACGCACCCAAAAGTCAAAGTTCTCATTTGCAGTTCAAGAAAGTTTTATTTTTTGTCACGTTGTAAGTTGAAAATTCAAAGCAGTCATTGAGCCAAAAACGCTTTTTTGACATTTGAGGCACTTTTGACTGACAAAATTATTTTTTTTAGCAACAAATGCACCCAAAAGTCAAAGTTCTCATTTGCAGTTCAAGAAAGTGTTATTTTTTGTCACGTAGTAAGTTCAAAATTCAAAACACTCATACTCTGAGCAGAAAACGCTTTTTTGACACTTTTGGCATTTTTGACTGACAAAATGATTTTTTTGCAAAAAATGCACCCAAAAGTCAAAGTTCTCATTTGCAGTTTAAGAAAGTGTTATTTTTTGTCACAATGTATGTTGAATATTCAAAACAGTCATACTCTGAAAAGAAAACGCTTTTTTGACACTTTTGGCATTTTTGACTGACAAAATGATTTTTTTGCACAAAATCCACTCAAAAGTCAAAGTTCTCATTTGCAGTTCAAGAAAGTGTTATTTTTTGTCACATAAAGTTGAAAATTCAAAACAGCCACATTCAGAGCCAAAAACGCTTTTTTGACACTTTAGGCACTTTTGACTGACAAAATGATTTTTTAACAACAAATGCACCCAAAAGTTTAAGTTCTCATTTGCAGTTCAAGAAAGTGTTATTTTTTGTCACGTAGTAAGTTAAAAATTCAAAACAGTCATATTCAGAGCAGAAAACACTTTTTTGACACTTTTGGGATTTTTGACTGACAAAATGATTTTTTTGCCAAAAATGCACCCAAAAGTCAAAGTTCTCATTTTTAGTTCAAGAAAGTGTTATTTCATCCACAATGTATGTTGAATATTCAAAACAGTCATATTCAGAGCCAAAAATGCTTTTTGACCCTTTTGGCACTTTTGACTGACAAAATGATTTTTTGTAAAAACTCCACTCAATAGTCAAAGTCCTCATTTGCAGTTCAAGAAAGTCTTATTGTATCCACAATTTATGTTGAATATTCAAAACAGTCATACTCTGAGCAGAAAACGCTTTTTCGACACTTTTGGCATTTTTGACTGACAAAATGATTTTTTTGCAGAAAATGCACCCAAAAGTCAAAGTTCTCATTTGCAGTTTAAGAAAGTGTTATTTTTTGTCACAATGTATGTTGAATATTCAAAACAGTCAAACTCTGAAAAGAAAACGCTTTTTTGACACTTTTGGCATTTTTGACTGACAAAATGATTTTTTTGCACAAAATCCACTCAAAAGTCAAAGTTCTCATTTGCAGTTCAAGAAAGTGTTATTTTTTGTCACGTAGTAAGTTGAAAATTCAAAACAGTCATATTCAGAGCCAAAAACGCTTTTTTGACACTTTAGGCACTTTTGACTGACAAAATGATTTTTAAGCACAAAATCCACTCAAAAGTTAAAGTTCTCATTTTTAGTTCAAGAAAGTGTTATTTTATCCACAATGTATGTTGAATATTCAAAACAGTCATACTCTTAGCAGAAAACGCTTTTTCGACACTTTTGGCATTTTTGACTGACAAAATGATTTTTTTGCACAAAATCCACTCAAAAGTCAAAGTTCTCATTTGCAGTTCAAGAAAGTGTTATTTTTTGTCACGTAGTAAGTTGAAAATTCAAAACAGTCATATTCAGAGCCAAAAACACTTTTTTGACACTTTAGGCACTTTTGACTGACAAAATGATTTTTAAGCACAAAATCCACTCAAAAGTCAAAGTTCTCATTTGCAGTTCAAGAAAGTGTTATTTTATCCACAATATATGTTGAAAATTCAAAACAGTCATACTCTGAGCAGAAATCACTTTTTTGACACTTTTGGCACTTTTGACTGACAAATTGATTTTTAAGCACAAAATCCACTCAAAAGTCAAAGTTCTCATTTGCAGTTCAAGAAAGTCTTATTTTATCCGCAATGTATGTTGAAAATTCAAAACAGTCATATTCAGAGCCAAAAACGCTTTTTTGACACTTTTGGCACTATTGACTGACAAAATGATTTTTAAGCACACAATCCACTCAAAAGTTAAAGTTCTCATTTTTAGTTCAAGAAAGTGTTATTTCATCCACAATGTATGTTGAATATTCAAAACAGTCATATTCAGAACCAAAAATGCTTTTTGACACTTTTGGCACTTTTGACTGACAAAATGATTTTTTGTAAAAACTCCACTCAATAGTCAAAGTCCTCATTTGCAGTTCAAGAAAGTGTTATTTTTTGTCACGTTGTAAGTTGAAAATTCAAAACAGTCATACTCTGAGCAGAAAACTTTTTTTTGACACTTTTGACTGACAAAATTATTTTTAAGCACAAAATCCACTCAAAAGTTAAAGTTCTCATTTTTAGTTCAAGAAAGTGTTATTTTATCCACAATGTATGTTGAATATTCAAAACAGTCATACTCTAAGCAGAAAACGCTTTTTCGACACTTTTGGCATTTTTGACTGACAAAATGATTTTTTTGCACAAAATCCACTAAAAAGTCAAAGTTCTCATTTGCAGTTCAAGAAAGTGTTATTTTTTGTCACGTAGTAAGTTGAAAATTCAAAACAATCATATTCAGAGCCAAAAACGCTTTTTTGAGACTTTTGGCACTTTTGACTGACAAAATTATTTTTAAGCACAAAATCCACTCAAAAGTCAAAGTTCTCATTTGCAGTTCAAGAAAGTGTTATTTTTTGTCACGTAGTAAGTTGAAAATTCAAAACAGTCATATTCAGAGCCAAAAACGCTTTTTTGACACTTTAGGCACTCTTGACTGACAAAATGATTTTTAAGCACAAAATCCACTCAAAAGTCAAAGTTCTCATTTGCAGTTCAAGAAAGTGTTATTTTATCCACAATATATGTTGAAAATTCAAAACAGTCATACTCTGAGCAGAAATCACTTTTTTGACACTTTTGGCACTTTTGACTGACAAATTGAATTTTAAGCACAAAATCCACTCAAAAGTCAAAGTTCTCATTTGCAGTTCAAGAAAGTCTTATTTTATCCACAATGTATGTTGAATATTCAAAACAGTCATACTCTGAGCAGAAAACGCTTTTTTGACACTTTTGGCATTTTTGACTGACAAAATGATTTTTTTGCACAAAATCCACTCAAAAGTCAAAGTTCCTTTTTGCAGTTCAAGAAAGTGTTATTTTTTGTCACGTAGTAAGTTGAAAAATCAAAACAGTCATATTCAGAGCCAAAAACGCTTTTTTGACACTTTTGGCACTTTTGACTGACAAAATGATTTTTTTGCACAAAATCCACTCAAAAGTCAAAGTTCCTTTTTGCAGTTCAAGAAAGTGTTATTTTTTGTCACGTAGTAAGTTGAAAATTCAAAACAGTCATATTCAGAGCCAAAAACGCTTTTTTGACACTTTTGGCACTTTTGACTGACAAAATGATTTTTTTTAGCAACAAATGCACCCAAAAGTTTAAGTTCTCATTTGCAGTTCAAGAAAGTGTCATTTTTTGTCACGTAGTAAGTTAAATATTAAAAACAGTCATAGTCTGAGCATAAAAGACTTTTTTGACACTTTTGGCACTTTTAACTGACAAAATGATTTTTTGTAAAAAATCCACTCAATAGTCAAAGTTCTCATTTGCAGTTCAAGAAAGTGTTATTTTTTGTCACGTTGTAAGTTGAAACTTCAAACCAGTAATACTTAGATCCGAAAACGCTTTTTTGACACTTTTGTCACTTTTTACTGAAAAAATTCTTATTTATTTAGCAAAAAACGCACCCAAAAGTCAAAGTTCTCATTTGCAGTTGAAGAAAGTTTTATTTTTTGTCACGTTTTAAGTTGAAAATTCAAAGCAGTCATTGAGCCAAAAACGCTTTTTTGACATTTGAGGAATTTTTGACTGACAAAATGATTTTTTTGCAAAAAATGCACCCAAAAGTCAAAGTTCTCATTTGCAGTTCAAGAAAGTGTTATTTTTTGTCACGTAGTAAGTTGAAAATTCAAAACAGTCATATTCAGAGCCAAAAACGCTTTTTTGACACTTTTGGCACTTTTGACTGACAAAATGATTTTTTTGCACAAAATCCACTCAAAAGTCAAAGTTCCTTTTTGCAGTTCAAGAAAGTGTTATTTTTTGTCACGTAGTAAGTTGAAAATTCAAAACAGTCATACTCAGAGCCAAAAATGCTTTTTTCACACTTTTGACTGACAAAATGATTTTTAAGCACAAAATCCACTCAATAGTCAAAGTTCTCATTTGCAGTTCAAGAAAGTGTTATTTTTTGTCACGTAGTAAGTTGAAAATTCAAAACAGTCATATTCAGAGCCAAAAACGCTTTTTTGACCCTTTTGGCACTTTTGACTGACAAAATGATTTTTAAGCACAAAATCCACTCAATAGTCAAAGTTCTCATTTGCAGTTAAAAAAAGTGCTATTTTTTGTCACGTAGTAAGTTGAAAATTCAAAACAGTCATACTCTGAGCAGAAAACGCTTTTTTGACACTTTTGGCACATTTGACTGACAAAATGATTTTTAAGCACAAAATCCACTCAAAAGTCAAAGTTCTCATTTGCAGTTGAAGAAAGTGTTATTTTTTGTCACATAGTAAGTTGAAAATTCAAAACAGTCATATTCAGAGCCAAAAACGCTTTTTTGACACTTTTGGCACTTTTGACTGACAAAATGATTTTCCGTAAAAAATCCACTCAATAGTCAAAGTTCTCATTTGCAGTTCAAGAAAGTGTTATTTTTTGTCATGTTGTAAGCTGAAAATTCAAAACAGTCATACTCAGAGCCAAAAACGCTTTTTTGACACTTTTGGCACTTTTGACTGACAAAATGATTTTTCGTAAAAAATCCACTCAATAGTCAAAGTTCTCATTTGCAGTTCAAAAAAGTGTTATTTTTTGTCACGTAGTGAGTTGAAAATTCAAAACAGTCATATTCAGAGCCAAAAATACTTTTTTCACACTTTTGACTGACAAAATGATTTTTAAGCACAAAATCAACTCAATAGTCAAAGTTCTCATTTGCAGTTCAAGAAAGTGTTATTTTTTGTCACGTAGTAAGTTGAAAATTCAAAACAGTCATATTCAGAGCCAAAAACGCTTTTTTGACACTTTTGGCACTTTTGACTGACAAAATGATTTTTAAGCACAAAATCCACTCAAAAGTCAAAGTTCTCATTTGCAGTTCAAGAAAGTGTTATTTTTTGTCATGTAGTAAGTTGAAAATTCAAAACAGTCATATTCAGAGCAGAAAACGCTTTTTTGACACTTTTGGCATTTTTGACTGACAAAATGATTTTTTTGCACAAAATCCACTCAAAAGTCAAAGTTCTCATTTGCAGTTCAAGAAAGTGTTATTTTTTGTCACGTAGTAAGTTGAAAATTCAAAACAGTCATACTCAGAGCCAAAAACGCTTTTTTCACACTTTTGACTGACAAAATGATTTTTAAGCACAAAATCCACTCAATAGTCAAAGTTCTCATTTGCAGTTCAAGAAAGTGTTATTTTTTGTCACGTAGTGAGTTGAAAATTCAAAACAGTCATACTCAGAGCCAAAAACGCTTTTTTACACTTTTGGCACTTTTGACTGACAAAATGATTTTTAGCAAAAAATAGACTGAAAAGTCAAAGTTCTCATTTGCAGTTCAAGAAAGTGTTATTTTATCCACATTGTAAGTTGAAAATTCAAAACAGTCATACTCACAGCCAAAAATGCTTTTTTGACCCTTTTGACTGACAAAATGATTTTTAAGCACAAAATCCACTCAATAGTCAAAGTTCTCATTTGCAGTTCAAGAAAGTGTTATTTTTTGTCACGTTGTAAGTTGAAAATTCAAAACAGTCACACTCAGAGCCAAAAACGCTTTTTTGACACTTTTGACTGACAAAATGATTTTTTTGTAAAAAATCCACTCAATAGTCAAAGTTCTCATTTGCAGTTCAAGAAAGTGTTATTTTTTGTCACGTAGTGAGTTGAAAATTCAAAACAGTCATACTCAGAGCCAAAAACGCTTTTTTGACACTTTTGGCATTTTTGACTGAAGAAAATGAATTTTTTGCAAAAAATGCACCCACAAGTCAAAGTTCTCATTCTCAGTTGAAGAAAGTGTTATTTTTTGTCACGTAGTAAGTTGAAAATTCAAAACAGTCATACTCAGAGCCAAAAACGCTTTTTTCACACTTTTGACTGACAAAATGATTTTTAAGCACAAAATCCACTCAATAGTCAAAGTTCTCATTTGCAGTTCAAGAAAGTGTTATTTTTTGTCACGTAGTGAGTTGAAAATTCAAAACAGTCATACTCAGAGCCAAAAACGCTTTTTTGACACTTTTGGCACTTTTGACTGACAAAATGATTTTTAGCAAAAAATAGACTGAAAAGTCAAAGTTCTCATTTGCAGTTCAAGAAAGTGTTATTTTATCCACATTGTAAGTTGAAAATTCAAAACAGTCATACTCACAGCCAAAAATTCTTTTTTGACACTTTTTGCACTTTTGACTGACAAAATGATTTTTAGCAAAAAATAGACTGAAAAGTCAAAGTTCTCATTTGCAGTTCAAGAATGTGTTATTTTATCCACATTGTAAGTTGAAAATTCAAAACAGTCATACTCAGAGCCAAATACGCTTTTTTGACACTTGTGGCACTAATGACTGACAAAATGATTTTTAAGCACAAAATCCACTCAAAAATCAAAGTTCTCATTGGCAGTTCAAGAAAGTGTTGTTTTATCTACATTGTAAGTTGAAAATTCAAAACAGTCATACTCAGAGCCAAAAACGCTTTTTTCACCCTTTTGACTGACAAAATGATTTTTGAGCACAAAATCCACTCAATAGTCAAAGTTCTCATTTGCAGTTCAAGAAAGTGTTATTTTTTGTCACGTAGTGAGTTGAAAATTCAAAACAGTCATACTCTGAGCCAAAAACGCTTTTTTGACACTTTTGGCATTTTTGACTGACAAAATGAATTTTTTGCAAAAAATGCACCCAAAAGTCAAAGTTCTCATTCTCAGTTGAAGAAAGTGTTATTTTTTGTCACGTAGTAAGTTGAAAATTCAAAACAGTCATACTCAGAGCCAAAAACGCTTTTTTGACACTTTTGGAACTTTTGACTGACAAAATGATTTTTAAGCACAAAATCCACTTAAAAGTCAAAGTTCTCATTTGCAGTTCAAGAAAGTGTTATTTTTTGTCACGTAGTAAGTTGAAAATTCAAAACAGTCATATTCAGAGCCAAAAATACTTTTTTCACACTTTTGACTGACAAAATGATTTTTAAGCACAAAATCAACTCAATAGTCAAAGTTCTCATTTGCAGTTCAAGAAAGTGTTATTTTTTGTCACGTAGTAAGTTGAAAATTCAAAACAGTCATATTCAGAGCCAAAAACGCTTTTTTGACACTTTTGGCACTTTTGACTGACAAAATGATTTTTAAGCACAAAATCCACTCAAAAGTCAAAGTTCTCATTTGCAGTTCAAGAAAGTGTTATTTTTTGTCATGTAGTAAGTTGAAAATTCAAAACAGTCATATTCAGAGCAGAAAACGCTTTTTTGACACTTTTGGCATTTTTGACTGACAAAATGATTTTTTTGCACAAAATCCACTCAAAAGTCAAAGTTCTCATTTGCAGTTCAAGAAAGTGTTATTTTTTGTCACGTAGTAAGTTGAAAATTCAAAACAGTCATACTCTGAGCCAAAAACGCTTTTTTGACACTTTTGGCATTTTTGACTGACAAAATGAATTTTTTGCAAAAAATGCACCCAAAAGTCAAAGTTCTCATTCTCAGTTGAAGAAAATGTTATTTTTTGTCACGTAGTAAGTTGAAAATTCAAAACAGTCATACTCAGAGCCAAAAACGCTTTTTTGACACTTTTGGCACTTTTGACTGACAAAATGATTTTTAAGCACAAAATCCACTTAAAAGTCAAAGTTCTCATTTGCAGTTCAAGAAAGTGTTATTTTTTGTCACGTAGTAAGTTGAAAATTCAAAACAGTCATATTCAGAGCCAAAAATACTTTTTTCACACTTTTGACTGACAAAATGATTTTTAAGCACAAAATCAACTCAATAGTCAAAGTTCTCATTTGCAGTTCAAGAAAGTGTTATTTTTTGTCACGTAGTAAGTTGAAAATTCAAAACAGTCATATTCAGAGCCAAAAACGCTTTTTTGACACTTTTGGCACATTTGACTGACAAAATGATTTTTAAGCACAAAATCCACTCAAAAGTCAAAGTTCTCATTTGCAGTTCAAGAAAGTGTTATTTTTTGTCATGTAGTAAGTTGAAAATTCAAAACAGTCATATTCAGAGCAGAAAACGCTTTTTTGACACTTTTGGCATTTTTGACTGACAAAATGATTTTTTTGCACAAAATCCACTCAAAAGTCAAAGTTCTCATTTGCAGTTCAAGAAAGGGTTATTTTTTGTCACGTAGTAAGTTGAAAATTCAAAACAGTCATACTCAGAGCCAAAAACGCTTTTTTCACACTTTTGACTGACAAAATGATTTTTAAGCACAAAATCCACTCAATAGTCAAAGTTCTCATTTGCAGTTCAAGAAAGTGTTATTTTTTGTCACGTAGTGAGTTGAAAATTCAAAACAGTCATACTCAGAGCCAAAAACGCTTTTTTGACACTTTTGGCACTTTTGACTGACAAAATGATTTTTAGCAAAAAATAGACTGAAAAGTCAAAGTTCTCATTTGCAGTTCAAGAAAGTGTTATTTTATCCACATTGTAAGTTGAAAATTCAAAACAGTCATACTCACAGCCAAAAATGCTTTTTTGACCCTTTTGACTGACAAAATGATTTTTAAGCACAAAATCCACTCAATAGTCAAAGTTCTCATTTGCAGTTCAAGAAAGTGTTATTTTTTGTCACGTTGTAAGTTGAAAATTCAAAACAGTCACACTCAGAGCCAAAAACGCTTTTTTGACACTTTTGACTGACAAAATGATTTTTTTGTAAAAAATCCACTCAATAGTCAAAGTTCTCATTTGCAGTTCAAGAAAGTGTTATTTTTTGTCACGTAGTGAGTTGAAAATTCAAAACAGTCATACTCTGAGCCAAAAACGCTTTTTTGACACTTTTGGCATTTTTGACTGACAAAATGAATTTTTTGCAAAAAATGCACCCAAAAGTCAAAGTTCTCATTCTCAGTTGAAGAAAGTGTTATTTTTTGTCACGTAGTAAGTTGAAAATTCAAAACAGTCATACTCAGAGCCAAAAACGCTTTTTTGACACTTTTGGCACTTTTGACTGACAAAATGATTTTTAAGCACAAAATCCACTTAAAAGTCAAAGTTCTCATTTGCAGTTCAAGAAAGTGTTATTTTTTGTCACGTAGTAAGTTGAAAATTCAAAACAGTCATATTCAGAGCCAAAAATACTTTTTTCACACTTTGGACTGACAAAATGATTTTTAAGCACAAAATCAACTCAATAGTCAAAGTTCTCATTTGCAGTTCAAAAAAGTGTTATTTTTTGTCACGTAGTAAGTTGAAAATTCAAAACAGTCATATTCAGAGCCAAAAACGCTTTTTTGACACTTCTGGCACTTTTGACTGACAAAATGATTTTTAAGCACAAAATCCACTCAAAAGTCAAAGTTCTCATTTGCAGTTCAAGAAAGTGTTATTTTTTGTCACGTAGTAAGTTGAAAATTCAAAACAGTCATACTCAGAGCCAAAAACGCTTTTTTGACACTTTTGGCACTTTTGACTGACATAAATTATTTTTAAGCACAAAATCCACTCAAAAGTTAAAGTTCTCATTTGCAGTTCAAGAAAGTGTTATTTTATCCACAATGTATGTTGAATATTCAAAACAGTCATACTCTGAGCAGAAAACGCTTTTTTGACACTTTTGGCACTTTTGACTGACAAAATGATTTTTTTGCACAAAATCCACTCAATAGTCAAAGTTCTCATTTGCAGTTCAAAAAAGTGCTATTTTTTGTCACGTAGTAAGTTGAAAATTCAAAACAGTCATATTCAGAGCCAAAAACGCTTTTTTGACACTTTTGGCACTTTTGACTGACAAAATGATTTTTTGTAAAAAATCCACTCAATAGTCAAAGTTCTCATTTGCAGTTCAAGAAAGTATTATTTTTTGTCACGTTGTATGTTGAAAATTCAAAACAGTCATACTCAGAGCCAAAAACGCTTTTTTGACACTTTTGGCACTTTTGACTGACAAATTATTTTTAAGCACAAAATCCACTCAAAAGTCAAAGTTCTCATTTGCAGTTGAAGAAAGTGTTATTCTTTGTCACGTAGCAAGTTGAAAATTCAAAACAGTCATATTCAGAGCCAAAAACGCTTTTT
Organism: Oryzias latipes; assembly: GCF_053564925.1. Lineage (NCBI taxonomy): Eukaryota > Metazoa > Chordata > Actinopteri > Beloniformes > Adrianichthyidae > Oryzias > Oryzias latipes. Next base: position 1,060,364 of record NC_136240.1, read on the forward strand.
TGACACTTTTGGCACTTTTGACTGACAAAATGATTTTTTGTAAAAAATCCACTCAATAGTCAAAGTTCTCATTTGCAGTTCAAGAAAGTGTTATTTTTTGTCACGTTGTAAGTTGAAAATTCAAAACAGTCATACTCACAGCCAAAAACGCTTTTTTGACACTTTTGGCACTTTTGACTGACAAAATTATTTTTAAGCACAAAATCCACTCAATAGTCAAAGTTCTCATTTGCAGTTCAAGAAAGTGTTATTTCATCCACAATGTATGTTGAATATTCAAAACAGTCATACTCTGACCAGAAAACGCTTTTTTGACACTTTTGGCACTATTGACTGACAAAATGATTTTTAAGCACAAAATCCACTCAATAGTCAAAGTTCTCATTTGCAGTTCAAGAAAGTGCTATTTTTTGTCACGTAGTAAGTTGAAAATTCAAAACAGTCATATTCAGAGCCAAAAACGCTTTTTTGACACATTTGGCATTTTTGACTGACAAATTGATTTTTAAGCACAAAATCCACTCAAAAGTTAAAGTTCTCATTTTTAGTTCAAGAAAGTGTTATTTCATCCACAATGTATGTTGAATATTCAAAACAGTCATATTCAGAGCCAAAAACGCTTTTTTGACACTTTTGGCACTTTTGACTGACAAAATGATTTTTAGCAAATAATAGACTGAAAAGTCAAAGTTCTCATTTGCAGTTCAAGAAAGTGTTATTTTATCCACATTGTAAGTTGAAAATTCAAAACAGTCATACTCACAGCCAAAAATGCTTTTTTGACCCTTTTGACTGACAAAATGATTTTTAAGCACAAAATCCACTCAATAGTCAAAGTTCTCATTTGCAGTTCAAGGAAGTGTTATTTTTTGTCACGTTGTAAGTTGAAAATTCAAAACAGTCACACTCAGAGCCAAAAACTCTTTTTTGACACTTTTGACTGACAAAATGATTTTTTTGTAAAAAATCCACTCAATAGTCAAAGTTCTCATTTGCAGTTCAAGAAAGTGGTATTTTTTGTCACGTAGTGAGTTGAAAATTCAAAACAGTCATACTCTGAGCCAAAAACGCTTTTTTGACACTTTTGGCATTTTTGACTGACAAAATGAATTTTTTGCAAAAAATGCACCCAAAAGTCAAAGTTCTCATTTGCAGTTCAAGAAAGTGTTATTTTTTGTCACGTAGTAAGTTGAAAATTCAAAACAGTCATACTCAGAGCCAAAAACGCTTTTTTGACACTTTTGGCACTTTTGACTGACAAAATGATTTTTAAGCACAAAATCCACTTAAAAGTCAAAGTTCTCATTTGCAGTTCAAGAAAGTGTTATTTTTTGTCACGTAGTAAGTTGAAAATTCAAAACAGTCATACTCAGAGCCAAAAACGCTTTTTTGACACTTTTGGCACTTTTGACTGACAAAATGATTTTTAAGCACAAAATCCACTTAAAAGTCAAAGTTCTCATTTGCAGTTCAAGAAAGTGTTATTTTTTGTCACGTAGTAAGTTGAAAATTCAAAACAGTCATATTCAGAGCCAAAAATACTTTTTTCACACTTTTGACTGACAAAATGATTTTTAAGCACAAAATCAACTCAATAGTCAAAGTTCTCATTTGCAGTTCAAGAAAGTGTTATTTTTTGTCACGTAGTAAGTTGAAAATTCAAAACAGTCATATTCAGAGCCAAAAACGCTTTTTTGACACTTTTGGCACATTTGACTGACAAAATGATTTTTAAGCACAAAATCCACTCAAAAGTCAAAGTTCTCATTTGCAGTTCAAGAAAGTGTTATTTTTTGTCATGTAGTAAGTTGAAAATTCAAAACAGTCATATTCAGAGCAGAAAACGCTTTTTTGACACTTTTGGCATTTTTGACTGACAAAATGATTTTTTTGCACAAAATCCACTCAAAAGTCAAAGTTCTCATTTGCAGTTCAAGAAAGGGTTATTTTTTGTCACGTAGTAAGTTGAAAATTCAAAACAGTCATACTCAGAGCCAAAAACGCTTTTTTCACACTTTTGACTGACAAAATGATTTTTAAGCACAAAATCCACTCAATAGTCAAAGTTCTCATTTGCAGTTCAAGAAAGTGTTATTTTTTGTCACGTAGTGAGTTGAAAATTCAAAACAGTCATACTCAGAGCCAAAAACGCTTTTTTGACACTTTTGGCACTTTTGACTGACAAAATGATTTTTAGCAAAAAATAGACTGAAAAGTCAAAGTTCTCATTTGCAGTTCAAGAAAGTGTTATTTTATCCACATTGTAAGTTGAAAATTCAAAACAGTCATACTCACAGCCAAAAATGCTTTTTTGACCCTTTTGACTGACAAAATGATTTTTAAGCACAAAATCCACTCAATAGTCAAAGTTCTCATTTGCAGTTCAAGAAAGTGTTATTTTTTGTCACGTTGTAAGTTGAAAATTCAAAACAGTCACACTCAGAGCCAAAAACGCTTTTTTGACACTTTTGACTGACAAAATGATTTTTTTGTAAAAAATCCACTCAATAGTCAAAGTTCTCATTTGCAGTTCAAGAAAGTGTTATTTTTTGTCACGTAGTGAGTTGAAAATTCAAAACAGTCATACTCTGAGCCAAAAACGCTTTTTTGACACTTTTGGCATTTTTGACTGACAAAATGAATTTTTTGCAAAAAATGCACCCAAAAGTCAAAGTTCTCATTCTCAGTTGAAGAAAGTGTTATTTTTTGTCACGTAGTAAGTTGAAAATTCAAAACAGTCATACTCAGAGCCAAAAACGCTTTTTTGACACTTTTGGCACTTTTGACTGACAAAATGATTTTTAAGCACAAAATCCACTTAAAAGTCAAAGTTCTCATTTGCAGTTCAAGAAAGTGTTATTTTTTGTCACGTAGTAAGTTGAAAATTCAAAACAGTCATATTCAGAGCCAAAAATACTTTTTTCACACTTTGGACTGACAAAATGATTTTTAAGCACAAAATCAACTCAATAGTCAAAGTTCTCATTTGCAGTTCAAAAAAGTGTTATTTTTTGTCACGTAGTAAGTTGAAAATTCAAAACAGTCATATTCAGAGCCAAAAACGCTTTTTTGACACTTCTGGCACTTTTGACTGACAAAATGATTTTTAAGCACAAAATCCACTCAAAAGTCAAAGTTCTCATTTGCAGTTCAAGAAAGTGTTATTTTTTGTCACGTAGTAAGTTGAAAATTCAAAACAGTCATACTCAGAGCCAAAAACGCTTTTTTGACACTTTTGGCACTTTTGACTGACATAAATTATTTTTAAGCACAAAATCCACTCAAAAGTTAAAGTTCTCATTTGCAGTTCAAGAAAGTGTTATTTTATCCACAATGTATGTTGAATATTCAAAACAGTCATACTCTGAGCAGAAAACGCTTTTTTGACACTTTTGGCACTTTTGACTGACAAAATGATTTTTTTGCACAAAATCCACTCAATAGTCAAAGTTCTCATTTGCAGTTCAAAAAAGTGCTATTTTTTGTCACGTAGTAAGTTGAAAATTCAAAACAGTCATATTCAGAGCCAAAAACGCTTTTTTGACACTTTTGGCACTTTTGACTGACAAAATGATTTTTTGTAAAAAATCCACTCAATAGTCAAAGTTCTCATTTGCAGTTCAAGAAAGTATTATTTTTTGTCACGTTGTATGTTGAAAATTCAAAACAGTCATACTCAGAGCCAAAAACGCTTTTTTGACACTTTTGGCACTTTTGACTGACAAATTATTTTTAAGCACAAAATCCACTCAAAAGTCAAAGTTCTCATTTGCAGTTGAAGAAAGTGTTATTCTTTGTCACGTAGCAAGTTGAAAATTCAAAACAGTCATATTCAGAGCCAAAAACGCTTTTTTGACACTTTTGGCACTTTTGACTGACAAAATGATTTTTTGTAAAAAATCCACTCAATAGTCAAAGTTCTCATTTGCAGTTCAAGAAAGTGTTATTTTTTGTCACGTTGTAAGTTGAAAATTCAAAACAGTCATACTCACAGCCAAAAACGCTTTTTTGACACTTTTGGCACTTTTGACTGACAAAATTATTTTTAAGCACAAAATCCACTCAATAGTCAAAGTTCTCATTTGCAGTTCAAGAAAGTGTTATTTCATCCACAATGTATGTTGAATATTCAAAACAGTCATACTCTGACCAGAAAACGCTTTTTTGACACTTTTGGCACTATTGACTGACAAAATGATTTTTAAGCACAAAATCCACTCAATAGTCAAAGTTCTCATTTGCAGTTCAAGAAAGTGCTATTTTTTGTCACGTAGTAAGTTGAAAATTCAAAACAGTCATATTCAGAGCCAAAAACGCTTTTTTGACACATTTGGCATTTTTGACTGACAAATTGATTTTTAAGCACAAAATCCACTCAAAAGTTAAAGTTCTCATTTTTAGTTCAAGAAAGTGTTATTTCATCCACAATGTATGTTGAATATTCAAAACAGTCATATTCAGAGCCAAAAACGCTTTTTTGACACTTTTGGCACTTTTGACTGACAAAATGATTTTTAGCAAATAATAGACTGAAAAGTCAAAGTTCTCATTTGCAGTTCAAGAAAGTGTTATTTTATCCACATTGTAAGTTGAAAATTCAAAACAGTCATACTCACAGCCAAAAATGCTTTTTTGACCCTTTTGACTGACAAAATGATTTTTAAGCACAAAATCCACTCAATAGTCAAAGTTCTCATTTGCAGTTCAAGGAAGTGTTATTTTTTGTCACGTTGTAAGTTGAAAATTCAAAACAGTCACACTCAGAGCCAAAAACTCTTTTTTGACACTTTTGACTGACAAAATGATTTTTTTGTAAAAAATCCACTCAATAGTCAAAGTTCTCATTTGCAGTTCAAGAAAGTGGTATTTTTTGTCACGTAGTGAGTTGAAAATTCAAAACAGTCATACTCTGAGCCAAAAACGCTTTTTTGACACTTTTGGCATTTTTGACTGACAAAATGAATTTTTTGCAAAAAATGCACCCAAAAGTCAAAGTTCTCATTTGCAGTTCAAGAAAGTGTTATTTTTTGTCACGTAGTAAGTTGAAAATTCAAAACAGTCATACTCAGAGCCAAAAACGCTTTTTTGACACTTTTGGCACTTTTGACTGACAAAATGATTTTTAAGCACAAAATCCACTTAAAAGTCAAAGTTCTCATTTGCAGTTCAAGAAAGTGTTATTTTTTGTCACGTAGTAAGTTGAAAATTCAAAACAGTCATATTCAGAGCCAAAAATACTTTTTTCACACTTTGGACTGACAAAATGATTTTTAAGCACAAAATCAACTCAATAGTCAAAGTTCTCATTTGCAGTTCAAGAAAGTGTTATTTTTTGTCACGTAGTAAGTTGAAAATTCAAAACAGTCATATTCAGAGCCAAAAACGCTTTTTTGACACTTTTGGCACTTTTGACTGACAAAATGATTTTTAAGCACAAAATCCACTCAAAAGTCAAAGTTCTCATTTGCAGTTCAAGAAAGTGTTATTTTTTGTCACGTAGTAAGTTGAAAATTCAAAACAGTCATACTCAGAGCCAAAAACGCTTTTTTGACACTTTTGGCACTTTTGACTGACAAAATTATTTTTAAGCACAAAATCCACTCAAAAGTTAAAGTTCTCATTTGCAGTTCAAGAAAGTGTTATTTTATCCACAATGTATGTTGAATATTCAAAACAGTCATACTCTGAGCAGAAAACGCTTTTTTGACACTTTTGGCACTTTTGACTGACAAAATGATTTTTTTGCACAAAATCAACTCAATAGTCAAAGTTCTCATTTGCAGTTCAAAAAAGTGCTATTTTTTGTCACGCAGTAAGTTGAAAATTCAAAACAGTCATATTCAGAGCCAAAAACGCTTTTTTGACACTTTTGGCACTTTTGACTGACAAAATGATTTTTTGTAAAAAATCCACTCAATAGTCAAAGTTCTCATTTGCAGTTCAAAAAAGTATTATTTTTTGTCACGTTGTATGTTGAAAATTCAAAACAGTCATACTCAGAGCCAAAAACGCTTTTTTGACACTTTTGGCACTTTTGACTGACAAATTATTTTTAAGCACAAAATCCACTCAAAAGTCAAAGTTCTCATTTGCAGTTGAAGAAAGTGTTATTTTTTGTCACGTAGCAAGTTGAAAATTCAAAACAGTCATATTCAGAGCCAAAAACGCTTTTTTGACACTTTTGGCACTTTTGACTGACAAAATGATTTTTTGTAAAAAATCCACTCAATAGTCAAAGTTCTCATTTGCAGTTCAAGAAAGTGTTATTTTTTGTCACGTTGTAAGTTGAAAATTCAAAACAGTCATACTCACAGCCAAAAACGCTTTTTTGACACTTTTGGCACTTTTGACTGACAAAATTATTTTTAAGCACAAAATCCACTCAATAGTCAAAGTTCTCATTTGCAGTTCAAGAAAGTGTTATTTCATCCACAATGTATGTTGAATATTCAAAACAGTCATACTCTGACCAGAAAACGCTTTTTTGACACTTTTGGCACTTTTGACTGACAAAATGATTTTTAAGCACAAAATCCACTCAATAGTCAAAGTTCTCATTTGCAGTTCAAGAAAGTGCTATTTTTTGTCACGTAGTAAGTTGAAAATTCTAAACAGTCATACTCAGAGCCAAAAACGCTTTTTTGACACTTTTGGAACTTTTGACTGACAAAATGATTTTTTGTAAAAAAATCCACTCAATAGTCAAAGTTCTCATTTGCAGTTCAAGAAAGTGTTATTTTTTGTCACGTAGTGAGTTGGAAATTCAAAACAGTCATACTCAGAGCCAAAAACGCTTTTTTGACACTTTTGACTAACAAAATGATTTTTTTGTAAAAAATCCACTCAATAGTCAAAGTTCTCATTTGCAGTTCAAGAAAGTGTTATTTTTTGTCACGTAGTGAGTTGAAAATTCAAAACAGTCATACTCTGAGCCAAAAACGCTTTTTTGACACTTTTGGCATTTTTGACTGACAAAATGAATTTTTTGCAAAAAATCCACTCAAAAGTCAAAGTTCTCATTTGCAGTTCAAGAAAGTGTTATTTTTTGTCACGTAGTAAGTTGAAAATTCAAAACAGTCATACTCAGAGCCAAAAACGCTTTTTTGACACTTTTGGCACTTTTGACTGACAAAATTATTTTTAAGCACAAAATCCACTCAAAAGTTAAAGTTCTCATTTGCAGTTCAAGAAAGTGTTATTTTATCCACAATGTATGTTGAATATTCAAAACAGTCATACTCTGAGCAGAAAACGCTTTTTTGACACTTTTGGCACTTTTGACTGACAAAATGATTTTTTTGCACAAAATCCACTCAATAGTCAAAGTTCTCATTTGCAGTTCAAAAAAGTGCTATTTTTTGTCACGCAGTAAGTTGAAAATTCAAAACAGTCATATTCAGAGCCAAAAACGCTTTTTTGACACTTTTGGCACTTTTGACTGACAAAATGATTTTTTGTAAAAAATCCACTCAATAGTCAAAGTTCTCATTTGCAGTTCAAAAAAGTATTATTTTTTGTCACGTTGTATGTTGAAAATTCAAAACAGTCATACTCAGAGCCAAAAACGCTTTTTTGACACTTTTGGCACTTTTGACTGACAAATTATTTTTAAGCACAAAATCCACTCAAAAGTCAAAGTTCTCATTTGCAGTTGAAGAAAGTGTTATTTTTTGTCACGTAGCAAGTTGAAAATTCAAAACAGTCATATTCAGAGCCAAAAACGCTTTTTTGACACTTTTGGCACTTTTGACTGACAAAATGATTTTTTGTAAAAAATCCACTCAATAGTCAAAGTTCTCATTTGCAGTTCAAGAAAGTGTTATTTTTTGTCACGTTGTAAGTTGAAAATTCAAAACAGTCATACTCACAGCCAAAAACGCTTTTTTGACACTTTTGGCACTTTTGACTGACAAAATTATTTTTAAGCACAAAATCCACTCAATAGTCAAAGTTCTCATTTGCAGTTCAAGAAAGTGTTATTTCATCCACAATGTATGTTGAATATTCAAAACAGTCATACTCTGACCAGAAAACGCTTTTTTGACACTTTTGACACTTTTGACTGACAAAATGATTTTTAAGCACAAAATCCACTCAATAGTCAAAGTTCTCATTTGCAGTTCAAGAAAGTGCTATTTTTTGTCACGTAGTAAGTTGAAAATTCAAAACAGTCATATTCAGAGCCAAAAATACTTTTTTGACACTTTTGGAACTTTTGACTGACAAAATGATTTTTTGTAAAAAAAATCCACTCAATAGTCAAAGTTCTTATTTGCAGTTCAAGAAAGTGTTATTTTTTGTCACGTAGTGAGTTGGAAATTCAAAACAGTCATACTCTGAGCCAAAAACGCTTTTTTGACACTTTTGACTAACAAAATGATTTTTTTGTAAAAAATCCACTCAATAGTCAAAGTTCTCATTTGCAGTTCAAGAAAGTGTTTTTTTTGTCACGTAGTGAGTTGAAAATTCAAAACAGTCATACTCTGAGCCAAAAACGCTTTTTTGACACTTTTGGCATTTTTGACTGACAAAATGAATTTTTTGCAAAAAATGCACCCAAAAGTCAAAGTTCTCATTTTCAGTTGAAGAAAGTGTTATTTTTTGTCACGTAGTAAGTTGAAAACTCAAAACAGTCATACTCACAGCCAAAAACGCTTTTTTGACACTTTTAGCACTTTTGACTGAAAAAATTATTTTTAAGCACAAAATCCACTCAATAGTCAAAGTTTTCATTTGCAGTTCAAGAAAGTGTTATTTCATCCACAATGTATGTTGAATATTCAAAACAGTCATACTCTGACCAGAAAACGCTTTTTTGACACTTTTGGCACTTTTGACTTACAAAATGATTTTTAAGCACAAAATCCACTCAATAGTCAAAGTTCTCATTTGCAGTTCAAGAAAGTGCTATTTTTTGTCACGTAGTAAGTTGAAAATTCAAAACAGTCATATTCAGAGCCAAAAACGCTTTTTTGACACTTTTGGCACTTTTGACTGACAAATTATTTTTAAGCACAAAATCCACTCAAAAGTCAAAGTTCTCATTTGCAGTTCAAGAAAGTGTTATTTTTTGTCACGTTGTAAGTTGAAAATTCAAAACAGTCACACTCAGAGCCAAAAACGCTTTTTTGACACTTTTGACTGACAAATTGATTTTTTGGTAAAAAATCCACTCAATAGTCAAAGTTCTCATTTGCAGTTCAAGAAAGTGTTATTTTTTGTCACGTAGTGAGTTGAAAATTCAAAACAGTCATACTCTGAGCCAAAAACGCTTTTTTGACACTTTTGGCATTTTTGACTGACAAAATGAATTTTTTGCAAAAAATGCACCCAAAAGTCAAAGTTCTCATTCTCAGTTGAAGAAAGTGTTATTTTTTGTCACGTAGTAAGTTGAAAATTCAAAACAGTCATATTCAGAGCCAAAAATTTTTTTTCACACTTTGGACTGACAAAATGATTTTTAAGCACAAAATCAACTCAATAGTCAAAGTTCTCATTTGCAGTTCAAGAAAGTGTTATTTTTTGTCACGTAGTAAGTTGAAAATTCAAAACAGTCATATTCAGAGCCAAAAACGCTTTTTTGACACTTTTGGCACTTTTGACTGACAAAATGATTTTTAAGCACAAAATCCACTCAAAAGTCAAAGTTCTCATTTGCAGTTCAAGAAAGTGTTATTTTTTGTCACGTAGTAAGTTGAAAATTCAAAACAGTCATACTCAGAGCCAAAAACGCTTTTTTGACACTTTTGGCACTTTTGACTGACAAAATTATTTTTAAGCACAAAATCCACTCAAAAGTTAAAGTTCTCATTTGCAGTTCAAGAAAGTGTTATTTTATCCACAATGTATGTTGAATATTCAAAACAGTCATACTCTGAGCAGAAAACGCTTTTTTGACACTTTTGGCACTTTTGACTGACAAAATGATTTTTTTGCACAAAATCCACTCAATAGTCAAAGTTCTCATTTGCAGTTCAAAAAAGTGCTATTTTTTGTCACGTAGTCAGTTGAAAATTCAAAACAGTCATATTCAGAGCCAAAAACGCTTTTTTGACACTTTTGGCACTTTTGACTGACAAAATGATTTTTTGTAAAAAATCCACTCAATAGTCAAAGTTCTCATTTGCAGTTCAAGAAAGTATTATTTTTTGTCACGTTGTATGTTGAAAATTCAAAACAGTCATACTCAGAGCCAAAAACGCTTTTTTGACACTTTTGGCACTTTTGACTGACAAATTATTTTTAAGCACAAAATCCACTCAAAAGTCAAAGTTCTCATTTGCAGTTGAAGAAAGTGTTATTTTTTGTCACGTAGCAAGTTGAAAATTCAAAACAGTCATATTCAGAGCCAAAAACGCTTTTTTGACACTTTTGGCACTTTTGACTGACAAAATGATTTTTTGTAAAAAATCCACTCAATAGTCAAAGTTCTCATTTGCAGTTCAAGAAAGTGTTATTTTTTGTCACGTTGTAAGTTGAAAATTCAAAACAGTCATACTCACAGCCAAAAACGCTTTTTTGACACTTTTGGCACTTTTGACTGACAAAATTATTTTTAAGCACAAAATCCACTCAATAGTCAAAGTTCTCATTTGCAGTTCAAGAAAGTGTTATTTCATCCACAATGTATGTTGAATATTCAAAACAGTCATACTCTGACCAGAAAACGCTTTTTTGACACTTTTGGCACTTTTGACTGACAAAATGATTTTTAAGCACAAAATCCACTCAATAGTCAAAGTTCTCATTTGCAGTTCAAGAAAGTGCTATTTTTTGTCACGTAGTAAGTTGAAAATTCAAAACAGTCATACTCAGAGCCAAAAACGCTTTTTTGACACTTTTGGAACTTTTGACTGACAAAATGATTTTTTGTAAAAAAATCCACTCAATAGTCAAAGTTCTCATTTGCAGTTCAAGAAAGTGTTATTTTTGTCACGTAGTGAGTTGGAAATTCAAAACAGTCATACTCTGAGCCAAAAACGCTTTTTTGACACTTTTGACTAACAAAATGATTTTTTTGTAAAAAATCCACTCAATAGTCAAAGTTCTCATTTGCAGTTCAAGAAAGTGTTATTTTTTGTCACGTAGTGAGTTGAAAATTCAAAACAGTCATACTCTGAGCCAAAAACGCTTTTTTGACACTTTTGGCATTTTTGACTGACAAAATGAATTTTTTGCAAAAAATGCACCCAAAAGTCAAAGTTCTCATTTTCAGTTGAAGAAAGTGTTATTTTTTGTCACGTAGTAAGTTGAAAACTCAAAACAGTCATACTCACAGCCAAAAACGCTTTTTTGACACTTTTGGCACTTTTGACTGAAAAAATTATTTTTAAGCACAAAATCCACTCAATAGTCAAAGTTTTCATTTGCAGTTCAAGAAAGTGTTATTTCATCCACAATGTATGTTGAATATTCAAAACAGTCATACTCTGACCAGAAAACGCTTTTTTGACACTTTTGGCACTTTTGACTTACAAAATGATTTTTAAGCACAAAATCCACTCAATGGTCAAAGTTCTCATTTGCAGTTCAAGAAAGTGCTATTTTTTGTCACGTAGTAAGTTGAAAATTCAAAACAGTCATACTCAGAGCCAAAAACGCTTTTTTGACACTTTTGGCACTTTTGACTGACAAAATGATTTTTTGTAAAAAATCCACTCAATAGTCAAAGTTCTCATTTGCAGTTCAAGAAAGTGTTATTTTTTGTCACGTAGTGAGTTGGAAATTCAAAACAGTCATACTCTGAGCCAAAAACGCTTTTTTGACACTTTTTACTATCAAAATGATTTTTTTGTAAAAAATCCACTCAATAGTCAAAGTTCTCATTTGCAGTTCAAGAAAGTGTTATTTTTTGTCACGTAGTGAGTTGAAAATTCAAAACAGTCATACTCTGAGCCAAAAACGCTTTTTTGACACTTTTGGCATTTTTGACTGACAAAATGAATTTTTTGCAAAAAATGCACCCAAAAGTCAAAGTTCTCAAGTTCAGTTGAAGAAAGTGTTATTTTTTGTCACGTAGTAAGTTGAAAATTCAAAACAGTCATACTCAGAGCCAAAAACGCTTTTTTGACGCTTTTGGCACTTTTGACTGACAAAATTATTTTTAAGCACAAAATCCACTCAAAAGTCAAAGTTCTCATTTGCAGTTGAAGAAAGTGTTATTTTTTGTCACGTAGCAAGTTGAAAATTCAAAACAGTCATATTCAGAGCCAAAAACGCTTTTTTGACACTTTTGGCACTTTTGACTGACAAAATGATTTTTTGTAAAAAATCCACTCAATAGTCAAAGTTCTCATTTGCAGTTCAAGAAAGTGTTATTTTTTGTCACGTTGTAAGTTGAAAATTCAAAACAGTCATACTCACAGCCAAAAACGCTTTTTTGACACTTTTGGCACTTTTGACTGACAAAATTATTTTTAAGCACAAAATCCACTCAATAGTCAAAGTTCTCATTTGCAGTTCAAGAAAGTGTTATTTTATCCACAATGTATGTTGAATATTCAAAACAGTCATACTCTGAGCAGAAAACGCTTTTTTGACACTTTTGGCACTTTTGACTGACAAAATGATTTTTTTGCACAAAATCCACTCAATAGTCAAAGTTCTCATTTGCAGTTCAAGAAAGTATTATTTTTTGTCACGTTGTATGTTGAAAATTCAAAACAGTCATACTCAGAGCCAAAAACGCTTTTTTGACACTTTTGGCACTTTTGACTGACAAATTATTTTTAAGCACAAAATCCACTCAAAAGTCAAAGTTCTCATTTGCAGTTGAAGAAAGTGTTATTTTTTGTCACGTAGCAAGTTGAAAATTCAAAACAGTCATATTCAGAGCCAAAAACGCTTTTTTGACACTTTTGGCACTTTTGACTGACAAAATGATTTTTTGTAAAAAATCCACTCAATAGTCAAAGTTCTCATTTGCAGTTCAAGAAAGTGTTATTTTTTGTCACGTTGTAAGTTGAAAATTCAAAACAGTCATACTCACAGCCAAAAACGCTTTTTTGACACTTTTGGCACTTTTGACTGACAAAATTATTTTTAAGCACAAAATCCACTCAATAGTCAAAGTTCTCATTTGCAGTTCAAGAAAGTGTTATTTCATCCACAATGTATGTTGAATATTCAAAACAGTCATACTCTGACCAGAAAACGCTTTTTTGACACTTTTGGCACTTTTGACTGACAAAATGATTTTTTTGCACAAAATCCACTCAATAGTCAAAGTTCTCATTTGCAGTTCAAGAAAGTATTATTTTTTGTCACGTTGTATGTTGAAAATTCAAAACAGTCATACTCAGAGCCAAAAACGCTTTTTTGACACTTTTGGCACTTTTGACTGACAAAATGATTTTTAAGCACAAAATCCACTCAATAGTCAAAGTTCTCATTTGCAGTTCAAGAAAGTGCTATTTTTGTCACGTAGTAAGTTGAAAATTCAAAACAGTCATACTCAGAGCCAAAAACGCTTTTTTGACACTTTTGGAACTTTTGACTGACAAAATGATTTTTTGTAAAAAAATCCACTCAATAGTCAAAGTTCTCATTTGCAGTTCAAGAAAGTGTTATTTTTGTCACGTAGTGAGTTGGAAATTCAAAACAGTCATACTCTGAGCCAAAAACGCTTTTTTGACACTTTTGACTAACAAAATGATTTTTTTGTAAAAAATCCACTCAATAGTCAAAGTTCTCATTTGCAGTTCAAGAAAGTGTTATTTTTTGTCACGTAGTGAGTTGAAAATTCAAAACAGTCATACTCTGAGCCAAAAACGCTTTTTTGACACTTTTGGCATTTTTGACTGACAAAATGAATTTTTTGCAAAAAATGCACCCAAAAGTCAAAGTTCTCATTTTCAGTTGAAGAAAGTGTTATTTTTTGTCACGTAGTAAGTTGAAAACTCAAAACAGTCATACTCACAGCCAAAAACGCTTTTTTGACACTTTTGGCACTTTTGACTGAAAAAATTATTTTTAAGCACAAAATCCACTCAATAGTCAAAGTTTTCATTCGCAGTTCAAGAAAGTGTTATTTCATCCACAATGTATGTTGAATATTCAAAACAGTCATACTCTGACCAGAAAACGCTTTTTTGACACTTTTGGCACTTTTGACTTACAAAATGATTTTTAAGCACAAAATCCACTCAATGGTCAAAGTTCTCATTTGCAGTTCAAGAAAGTGCTATTTTTTGTCACGTAGTAAGTTGAAAATTCAAAACAGTCATACTCAGAGCCAAAAACGCTTTTTTGACACTTTTGGCACTTTTGACTGACAAAATGATTTTTTGTAAAAAATCCACTCAATAGTCAAAGTTCTCATTTGCAGTTCAAGAAAGTGTTATTTTTTGTCACGTAGTGAGTTGGAAATTCAAAACAGTCATACTCTGAGCCAAAAACGCTTTTTTGACACTTTTTACTGACAAAATGATTTTTTTGTAAAAAATCCACTCAATAGTCAAAGTTCTCATTTGCAGTTCAAGAAAGTGTTATTTTTTGTCACGTAGTGAGTTGAAAATTCAAAACAGTCATACTCTGAGCCAAAAACGCTTTTTTGACACTTTTGGCATTTTTGACTGACAAAATGAATTTTTTGCAAAAAATGCACCCAAAAGTCAAAGTTCTCATTTTCAGTTGAAGAAAGTGTTATTTTTTGTCACGTAGTAAGTTGAAAATTCAAAACAGTCATACTCAGAGCCAAAAACGCTTTTTTGACGCTTTTGGCACTTTTGACTGACAAAATTATTTTTAAGCACAAAATCCACTCAATAGTCAAAGTTCTCATTTGCAGTTCAAGAAAGTGTTATTTCATCCACAATGTATGTTGAATATTCAAAACAGTCATACTCTGACCAGAAAACGCTTTTTTGACACTTTTGGCACTTTTGACTGACAAAATGATTTTTAAGCACAAAATCCACTCAATAGTCAAAGTTCTCATTTGCAGTTCAAGAAAGTGCTATTTTTTGTCACGTAGTAAGTTGAAAATTCAAAACAGTCATACTCAGAGCCAAAAACGCTTTTTTGACACTTTTGGAACTTTTGACTGACAAAATGATTTTTTGTAAAAAAATCCACTCAATAGTTAAAGTTCTCATTTGCAGTTCAAGAAAGTGTTATTTTTGTCACGTAGTGAGTTGGAAATTCAAAACAGTCATACTCTGAGCCAAAAACGCTTTTTTGACACTTTTGACTAACAAAATGATTTTTTTGTAAAAAATCCACTCAATAGTCAAAGTTCTCATTTGCAGTTCAAGAAAGTGTTATTTTTTGTCACGTAGTGAGTTGAAAATTCAAAACAGTCATACTCTGAGCCAAAAACGCTTTTTTGACACTTTTGGCATTTTTGACTGACAAAATGAATTTTTTGCAAAAAATGCACCCAAAAGTCAAAGTTCTCATTTTCAGTTGAAGAAAGTGTTATTTTTTGTCACGTAGTAAGTTGAAAACTCAAAACAGTCATACTCACAGCCAAAAACGCTTTTTTGACACTTTTGGCACTTTTGACTGAAAAAATTATTTTTAAGCACAAAACCCACTCAATAGTCAAAGTTTTCATTTGCAGTTCAAGAAAGTGTTATTTCATCCACAATGTATGTTGAATATTCAAAACAGTCATACTCTGACCAGAAAACGCTTTTTTGACACTTTTGGCACTTTTGACTTACAAAATGATTTTTTGTAAAAAATCCACTCAATAGTCAAAGTTCTCATTTGCAGTTCAAGAAAGTGTTATTTTTTGTCACGTTGTAAGTTGAAAATTCAAAACAGTCATACTCACAGCCAAAAACGCTTTTTTGACACTTTTGGCACTTTTGACTGACAAAATTATTTTTAAGCACAAAATCCACTCAATAGTCAAAGTTCTCATTTGCAGTTCAAGAAAGTGTTATTTCATCCACAATGTATGTTGAATATTCAAAACAGTCATACTCTGACCAAAAAACGCTTTTTTGACACTTTTGGCACTTTTGACTGACAAAATGATTTTTAAGCACAAAATCCACTCAATAGTCAAAGTTCTCATTTGCAGTTCAAGAAAGTGCTATTTTTGTCACGTAGTAAGTTGAAAATTCAAAACAGTCATACTCAGAGCCAAAAACGCTTTTTTGACACTTTTGGAACTTTTGACTGACAAAATGATTTTTTGTAAAAAAATCCACTCAATAGTCAAAGTTCTCATTTGCAGTTCAAGAAAGTGTTATTTTTGTCACGTAGTGAGTTGGAAATTCAAAACAGTCATACTCTGAGCCAAAAACGCTTTTTTGACACTTTTGACTAACAAAATGATTTTTTTGTAAAAAATCCACTCAATAGTCAAAGTTCTCATTTGCAGTTCAAGAAAGTGTTATTTTTTGTCACGTAGTGAGTTGAAAATTCAAAACAGTCATACTCTGAGCCAAAAACGCTTTTTTGACACTTTTGGCATTTTTGACTGACAAAATGAAATTTTTGCAAAAAATGCACCCAAAAGTCAAAGTTCTCATTTTCAGTTGAAGAAAGTGTTATTTTTTGTCACGTAGTAAGTTGAAAACTCAAAACAGTCATACTCACAGCCAAAAACGCTTTTTTGACACTTTTGGCACTTTTGACTGAAAAAATTATTTTTAAGCACAAAATCCACTCAATAGTCAAAGTTTTCATTCGCAGTTCAAGAAAGTGTTATTTCATCCACAATGTATGTTGAATATTCAAAACAGTCATACTCTGACCAGAAAACGCTTTTTTGACACTTTTGGCACTTTTGACTTACAAAATGATTTTTAAGCACAAAATCCACTCAATGGTCAAAGTTCTCATTTGCAGTTCAAGAAAGTGCTATTTTTTGTCACGTAGTAAGTTGAAAATTCAAAACAGTCATACTCAGAGCCAAAAACGCTTTTTTGACACTTTTGGCACTTTTGACTGACAAAATGATTTTTTGTAAAAAATCCACTCAATAGTCAAAGTTCTCATTTGCAGTTCAAGAAAGTGTTATTTTTTGTCACGTAGTGAGTTGGAAATTCAAAACAGTCATACTCTGAGCCAAAAACGCTTTTTTGACACTTTTTACTGACAAAATGATTTTTTTGTAAAAAATCCACTCAATAGTCAAAGTTCTCATTTGCAGTTCAAGAAAGTGTTATTTTTTGTCACGTAGTGAGTTGAAAATTCAAAACAGTCATACTCTGAGCCAAAAACGCTTTTTTGACACTTTTGGCATTTTTGACTGACAAAATGAATTTTTTGCAAAAAATGCACCCAAAAGTCAAAGTTCTCATTTTCAGTTGAAGAAAGTGTTATTTTTTGTCACGTAGTAAGTTGAAAATTCAAAACAGTCATACTCAGAGCCAAAAACGCTTTTTTGACGCTTTTGGCACTTTTGACTGACAAAATTATTTTTAAGCACAAAATCCACTCAATAGTCAAAGTTCTCATTTGCAGTTCAAGAAAGTGTTATTTCATCCACAATGTATGTTGAATATTCAAAACAGTCATACTCTGACCAGAAAACGCTTTTTTGACACTTTTGGCACTTTTGACTGACAAAATGATTTTTAAGCACAAAATCCACTCAATAGTCAAAGTTCTCATTTGCAGTTCAAGAAAGTGCTATTTTTTGTCACGTAGTAAGTTGAAAATTCAAAACAGTCATACTCAGAGCCAAAAACGCTTTTTTGACACTTTTGGAACTTTTGACTGACAAAATGATTTTTTGTAAAAAAATCCACTCAATAGTTAAAGTTCTCATTTGCAGTTCAAGAAAGTGTTATTTTTGTCACGTAGTGAGTTGGAAATTCAAAACAGTCATACTCTGAGCCAAAAACGCTTTTTTGACACTTTTGACTAACAAAATGATTTTTTTGTAAAAAATCCACTCAATAGTCAAAGTTCTCATTTGCAGTTCAAGAAAGTGTTATTTTTTGTCACGTAGTGAGTTGAAAATTCAAAACAGTCATACTCTGAGCCAAAAACGCTTTTTTGACACTTTTGGCATTTTTGACTGACAAAATGAATTTTTTGCAAAAAATGCACCCAAAAGTCAAAGTTCTCATTTTCAGTTGAAGAAAGTGTTATTTTTTGTCACGTAGTAAGTTGAAAACTCAAAACAGTCATACTCACAGCCAAAAACGCTTTTTTGACACTTTTGGCACTTTTGACTGAAAAAATTATTTTTAAGCACAAAATCCACTCAATAGTCAAAGTTTTCATTTGCAGTTCAAGAAAGTGTTATTTCATCCACAATGTATGTTGAATATTCAAAACAGTCATACTCTGACCAGAAAACGCTTTTTTGACACTTTTGGCACTTTTGACTTACAAAATGATTTTTAAGCACAAAATCCACTCAATGGTCAAAGTTCTCATTTGCAGTTCAAGAAAGTGCTATTTTTTGTCACGTAGTAAGTTGAAAATTCAAAACAGTCATACTCAGAGCCAAAAACGCTTTTTTGACACTTTTGGCACTTTTGACTGACAAAATGATTTTTTGTAAAAAATCCACTCAATAGTCAAAGTTCTCATTTGCAGTTCAAGAAAGTGTTATTTTTTGTCACGTAGTGAGTTGAAAATTCAAAACAGTCATACTCTGAGCCAAAAACGCTTTTTTGACACTTTTGGCATTTTTGACTGACAAAATGAATTTTTTGCAAAAAATGCACCCAAAAGTCAAAGTTCTCATTTTCAGTTGAAGAAAGTGTTATTTTTTGTCACGTAGTAAGTTGAAAATTCAAAACAGTCATACTCAGAGCCAAAAACGCTTTTTTGACGCTTTTGGCACTTTTGACTGACAAAATTATTTTTAAGCACAAAATCCACTCAATAGTCAAAGTTCTCATTTGCAGTTCAAGAAAGTGTTATTTCATCCACAATGTATGTTGAATATTCAAAACAGTCATACTCTGACCAGAAAACGCTTTTTTGACACTTTTGGCACTTTTGACTGACAAAATGATTTTTAAGCACAAAATCCACTCAATAGTCAAAGTTCTCATTTGCAGTTCAAGAAAGTGCTATTTTTTGTCACGTAGTAAGTTGAAAATTCAAAACAGTCATACTCAGAGCCAAAAACGCTTTTTTGACACTTTTGGCACTTTTGACTGACAAAATGATTTTTTGTAAAAAAATCCACTCAATAGTTAAAGTTCTCATTTGCAGTTCAAGAAAGTGTTATTTTTGTCACGTAGTGAGTTGGAAATTCAAAACAGTCATACTCTGAGCCAAAAACGCTTTTTTGACACTTTTGACTAACAAAATGATTTTTTTGTAAAAAATCCACTCAATAGTCAAAGTTCTCATTTGCAGTTCAAGAAAGTGTTATTTTTTGTCACGTAGTGAGTTGAAAATTCAAAACAGTCATACTCTGAGCCAAAAACGCTTTTTTGACACTTTTGGCATTTTTGACTGACAAAATGAATTTTTTGCAAAAGATGCACCCAAAAGTCAAAGTTCTCATTTTCAGTTGAAGAAAGTGTTATTTTTTGTCACGTAGTAAGTTGAAAACTCAAAACAGTCATACTCACAGCCAAAAACGCTTTTTTGACACTTTTGGCACTTTTGACTGAAAAAATTATTTTTAAGCACAAAATCCACTCAATAGTCAAAGTTTTCATTTGCAGTTCAAGAAAGTGTTATTTCATCCACAATGTATGTTGAATATTCAAAACAGTCATACTCTGACCAGAAAACGCTTTTTTGACACTTTTGGCACTTTTGACTTACAAAATGATTTTTAAGCACAAAATCCACTCAATGGTCAAAGTTCTCATTTGCAGTTCAAGAAAGTGCTATTTTTTGTCACGTAGTAAGTTGAAAATTCAAAACAGTCATACTCAGAGCCAAAAACGCTTTTTTGACACTTTTGGCACTTTTGACTGACAAAATGATTTTTTGTAAAAAATCCACTCAATAGTCAAAGTTCTCATTTGCAGTTCAAGAAAGTGTTATTTTTTGTCACGTAGTGAGTTGGAAATTCAAAACAGTCATACTCTGAGCCAAAAACGCTTTTTTGACACTTTTTACTGACAAAATGATTTTTTTGTAAAAAATCCACTCAATAGTCAAAGTTCTCATTTGCAGTTCAAGAAAGTGTTATTTTTTGTCACGTAGTGAGTTGAAAATTCAAAACAGTCATACTCTGAGCCAAAAACGCTTTTTTGACACTTTTGGCATTTTTGACTGACAAAATGAATTTTTTGCAAAAAATGCACCCAAAAGTCAAAGTTCTCATTTTCAGTTGAAGAAAGTGTTATTTTTTGTCACGTAGTAAGTTGAAAATTCAAAACAGTCATACTCAGAGCCAAAAACGCTTTTTTGACGCTTTTGGCACTTTTGACTGACAAAATTATTTTTAAGCACAAAATCCACTCAATAGTCAAAGTTCTCATTTGCAGTTCAAGAAAGTGTTATTTCATCCACAATGTATGTTGAATATTCAAAACAGTCATACTCTGACCAGAAAACGCTTTTTTGACACTTTTGGCACTTTTGACTGACAAAATGATTTTTAAGCACAAAATCCACTCAATAGTCAAAGTTCTCATTTGCAGTTCAAGAAAGTGCTATTTTTTGTCACGTAGTAAGTTGAAAATTCAAAACAGTCATACTCAGAGCCAAAAACGCTTTTTTGACACTTTTGGAACTTTTGACTGACAAAATGATTTTTTGTAAAAAAATCCACTCAATAGTTAAAGTTCTCATTTGCAGTTCAAGAAAGTGTTATTTTTGTCACGTAGTGAGTTGGAAATTCAAAACAGTCATACTCTGAGCCAAAAACGCTTTTTTGACACTTTTGACTAACAAAATGATTTTTTTGTAAAAAATCCACTCAATAGTCAAAGTTCTCATTTGCAGTTCAAGAAAGTGTTATTTTTTGTCACGTAGTGAGTTGAAAATTCAAAACAGTCATACTCTGAGCCAAAAACGCTTTTTTGACACTTTTGGCATTTTTGACTGACAAAATGAATTTTTTGCAAAAAATGCACCCAAAAGTCAAAGTTCTCATTTTCAGTTGAAGAAAGTGTTATTTTTTGTCACGTAGTAAGTTGAAAACTCAAAACAGTCATACTCACAGCCAAAAACGCTTTTTTGACACTTTTGGCACTTTTGACTGAAAAAATTATTTTTAAGCACAAAATCCACTCAATAGTCAAAGTTTTCATTTGCAGTTCAAGAAAGTGTTATTTCATCCACAATGTATGTTGAATATTCAAAACAGTCATACTCTGACCAGAAAACGCTTTTTTGACACTTTTGGCACTTTTGACTTACAAAATGATTTTTAAGCACAAAATCCACTCAATGGTCAAAGTTCTCATTTGCAGTTCAAGAAAGTGCTATTTTTTGTCACGTAGTAAGTTGAAAATTCAAAACAGTCATACTCAGAGCCAAAAACGCTTTTTTGACACTTTTGGCACTTTTGACTGACAAAATGATTTTTTGTAAAAAATCCACTCAATAGTCAAAGTTCTCATTTGCAGTTCAAGAAAGTGTTATTTTTTGTCACGTAGTGAGTTGAAAATTCAAAACAGTCATACTCTGAGCCAAAAACGCTTTTTTGACACTTTTGGCATTTTTGACTGACAAAATGAATTTTTTGCAAAAAATGCACCCAAAAGTCAAAGTTCTCATTTTCAGTTGAAGAAAGTGTTATTTTTTGTCACGTAGTAAGTTGAAAATTCAAAACAGTCATACTCAGAGCCAAAAACGCTTTTTTGACGCTTTTGGCACTTTTGACTGACAAAATTATTTTTAAGCACAAAATCCACTCAATAGTCAAAGTTCTCATTTGCAGTTCAAGAAAGTGTTATTTCATCCACAATGTATGTTGAATATTCAAAACAGTCATACTCTGACCAGAAAACGCTTTTTTGACACTTTTGGCACTTTTGACTGACAAAATGATTTTTAAGCACAAAATCCACTCAATAGTCAAAGTTCTCATTTGCAGTTCAAGAAAGTGCTATTTTTTGTCACGTAGTAAGTTGAAAATTCAAAACAGTCATACTCAGAGCCAAAAACGCTTTTTTGACACTTTTGGCACTTTTGACTGACAAAATGATTTTTTGTAAAAAAATCCACTCAATAGTTAAAGTTCTCATTTGCAGTTCAAGAAAGTGTTATTTTTGTCACGTAGTGAGTTGGAAATTCAAAACAGTCATACTCTGAGCCAAAAACGCTTTTTTGACACTTTTGACTAACAAAATGATTTTTTTGTAAAAAATCCACTCAATAGTCAAAGTTCTCATTTGCAGTTCAAGAAAGTGTTATTTTTTGTCACGTAGTGAGTTGAAAATTCAAAACAGTCATACTCTGAGCCAAAAACGCTTTTTTGACACTTTTGGCATTTTTGACTGACAAAATGAATTTTTTGCAAAAGATGCACCCAAAAGTCAAAGTTCTCATTTTCAGTTGAAGAAAGTGTTATTTTTTGTCACGTAGTAAGTTGAAAACTCAAAACAGTCATACTCACAGCCAAAAACGCTTTTTTGACACTTTTGGCACTTTTGACTGAAAAAATTATTTTTAAGCACAAAATCCACTCAATAGTCAAAGTTTTCATTTGCAGTTCAAGAAAGTGTTATTTCATCCACAATGTATGTTGAATATTCAAAACAGTCATACTCTGACCAGAAAACGCTTTTTTGACACTTTTGGCACTTTTGACTTACAAAATGATTTTTAAGCACAAAATCCACTCAATGGTCAAAGTTCTCATTTGCAGTTCAAGAAAGTGCTATTTTTTGTCACGTAGTAAGTTGAAAATTCAAAACAGTCATACTCAGAGCCAAAAACGCTTTTTTGACACTTTTGGCACTTTTGACTGACAAAATGATTTTTTGTAAAAAATCCACTCAATAGTCAAAGTTCTCATTTGCAGTTCAAGAAAGTGTTATTTTTTGTCACGTAGTGAGTTGGAAATTCAAAACAGTCATACTCTGAGCCAAAAACGCTTTTTTGACACTTTTTACTGACAAAATGATTTTTTGTAAAAAATCCACTCAATAGTCAAAGTTCTCATTTGCAGTTCAAGAAAGTGTTATTTTTTGTCACGTAGTGAGTTGAAAATTCAAAACAGTCATACTCTGAGCCAAAAACGCTTTTTTGACACTTTTGGCATTTTTGACTGACAAAATGAATTTTTTGCAAAAAATGCACCCAAAAGTCAAAGTTCTCATTTTCAGTTGAAGAAAGTGTTATTTTTTGTCACGTAGTAAGTTGAAAATTCAAAACAGTCATACTCAGAGCCAAAAACGCTTTTTTGACGCTTTTGGCACTTTTGACTGACAAAATTATTTTTAAGCACAAAATCCACTCAATAGTCAAAGTTCTCATTTGCAGTTCAAGAAAGTGTTATTTTTTGTCACGTAGTAAGTTGAAAATTAAAAACAGTCATACTCAGAGCCAAAAACGCTTTTTTCACCCTTTTGACTGACAATATGATTTTTAAGCACAAAATTCACTCAAAAGTCAAAGTTCTCATTTGCAGTTCAAGAAAGTGTTATTTCATCCACAATGTATGTTGAATATTCAAAACAGTCATATTCAGAGCCAAATACGCTTTTTTGACACTTTTGGCACTTTTGACTGACAAAATGATTTTTTGTAAAAAATCCACTCAATAGTCAAAGTTCTCATTTGCAGTTCAAGAAAGTGTTATTTTTTGTCACGTAGTGAGTTGAAAATTCAAAACAGTCATACTCAGAGCCAAAAACGCTTTTTTGACACTTTTGGCACTTTTGACTGACAAAATGATTTTCAAGTACAAAATCCACTCAAAAGTTAAAGTTCTCATTTGCAGTTCAAGAAAGTGTTATTTTTTGTCACGTAGTAAGTTGAAAATTCAAAACAGTCATACTCAGAGCCAAAAACGCTTTTTTGACACTTTTGGCTCTTTTGACTGACAAAATTATTTTTAAGCACAAAATCCACTCAAAAGTTAAAGTTCTCATTTGCAGTTCAAGAAAGTGTTATTTTATCCACAATGTATGTTGAATATTCAAAACAGTCATACTCTGAGCAGAAAACGCTTTTTTGACACTTTTGGCACTTTTGACTGACAAAATGATTTTTTTGCACAAAATCCACTCAATAGTCAAAGTTCTCATTTGCAGTTCAAAAAAGTGCTATTTTTTGTCACGTAGTAAGTTGAAAATTCAAAACAGTCATATTCAGAGCCAAAAACGCTTTTTTGACACTTTTGGCACTTTTGACTGACAAAATGATTTTTTGTAAAAAATCCACTCAATAGTCAAAGTTCTCATTTGCAGTTGAAGAAAGTATTATTTTTTGTCACGTTGTATGTTGAAAATTCAAAACAGTCATACTCAGAGCCAAAAACGCTTTTTTGACACTTTTGGCACTTTTGACTGACAAATTATTTTTAAGCACAAAATCCACTCAAAAGTCAAAGTTCTCATTTGCAGTTGAAGAAAGTGTTATTTTTTGTCACGTAGCAAGTTGAAAATTCAAAACAGTCATATTCAGAGCCAAAAACGCTTTTTTGACACTTTTGGCACTTTTGACTGACAAAATGATTTTTTGTAAAAAATCCACTCAATAGTCAAAGTTCTCATTTGCAGTTCAAGAAAGTGTTATTTTTTGTCACGTTGTAAGTTGAAAATTCAAAACAGTCATACTCACAGCCAAAAACGCTTTTTTGACACTTTTGGCACTTTTGACTGACAAAATTATTTTTAAGCACAAAATCCACTCAATAGTCAAAGTTCTCATTTGCAGTTCAAGAAAGTGTTATTTCATCCACAATGTATGTTGAATATTCAAAACAGTCATACTCTGACCAGAAAACGCTTTTTTGACACTTTTGGCACTTTTGACTGACAAAATGATTTTTAAGCACAAAATCCACTCAATAGTCAAAGTTCTCATTTGCAGTTCAAGAAAGTGCTATTTTTTGTCACGTAGTAAGTTGAAAATTCAAAACAGTCATACTCAGAGCCAAAAACGCTTTTTTGACACTTTTGGAACTTTTGACTGACAAAATGATTTTTTGTAAAAAAATCCACTCAATAGTCAAAGTTCTCATTTGCAGTTCAAGAAAGTGTTATTTTTTGTCACGTAGTGAGTTGGAAATTCAAAACAGTCATACTCTGAGCCAAAAACGCTTTTTTGACACTTTTGACTAACAAAATGATTTTTTTGTAAAAAATCCACTCAATAGTCAAAGTTCTCATTTGCAGTTCAAGAAAGTGTTATTTTTTGTCACGTAGTGAGTTGAAAATTCAAAACAGTCATACTCTGAGCCAAAAACACTTTTTTGACACTTTTGGCATTTTTGACTGACAAAATGAATTTTTTGCAAAAAATGCACCCAAAAGTCAAAGTTCTCATTTTCAGTTCAAGAAAGTGTTATTTTTTGTCACGTAGTAAGTTGAAAACTCAAAACAGTCATACTCACAGCCAAAAACGCTTTTTTGACACTTTTGGCACTTTTGACTGAAAAAATTATTTTTAAGCACAAAATCCACTCAATAGTCAAAGTTTTCATTTGCAGTTCAAGAAAGTGTTATTTCATCCACAATGTATGTTGAATATTCAAAACAGTCATACTCTGACCAGAAAACGCTTTTTTGACACTTTTGGCACTTTTGACTTACAAAATGATTTTTAAGCACAAAATCCACTCAATAGTCAAAGTTCTCATTTGCAGTTCAAGAAAGTGCTATTTTTTGTCACGTAGTAAGTTGAAAATTCAAAACAGTCATACTCAGAGCCAAAAACGCTTTTTTGACACTTTTGGCACTTTTGACTGACAAAATGATTTTTTGTAAAAAATCCACTCAATAGTCAAAGTTCTCATTTGCAGTTCAAGAAAGTGTTATTTTTTGTCACGTAGTGAGTTGGAAATTCAAAACAGTCATACTCTGAGCCAAAAACGCTTTTTTGACACTTTTTACTGACAAAATGATTTTTTTGTAAAAAATCCACTCAATAGTCAAAGTTCTCATTTGCAGTTCAAGAAAGTGTTATTTTTTGTCACGTAGTGAGTTGAAAATTCAAAACAGTCATACTCTGAGCCAAAAACGCTTTTTTGACACTTTTGGC
Organism: Oryzias latipes; assembly: GCF_053564925.1. Taxonomy (NCBI): domain Eukaryota; kingdom Metazoa; phylum Chordata; class Actinopteri; order Beloniformes; family Adrianichthyidae; genus Oryzias; species Oryzias latipes. Next base: position 1,086,404 of record NC_136240.1, read on the forward strand.
ATTTTTGACTGACAAAATGAATTTTTTGCAAAAAATGCACCCAAAAGTCAAAGTTCTCATTTTCAGTTGAAGAAAGTGTTATTTTTTGTCACGTAGTAAGTTGAAAATTCAAAACAGTCATACTCAGAGCCAAAAACGCTTTTTTGACGCTTTTGGCACTTTTGACTGACAAAATTATTTTTAAGCACAAAATCCACTCAATAGTCAAAGTTTTCATTTGCAGTTCAAGAAAGTGTTATTTTTTGTCGTAGTAAGTTGAAAATTAAAAACAGTCATACTCAGAGCCAAAAACGCTTTTTTCACCCTTTTGACTGACAATATGATTTTTAAGCACAAAATTCACTCAAAAGTCAAAGTTCTCATTTGCAGTTCAAGAAAGTGTTATTTCATCCACAATGTATGTTGAATATTCAAAACAGTCATATTCAGAGCCAAATACGCTTTTTTGACACTTTTGGCACTTTTGACTGACAAAATGATTTTTTGTAAAAAATCCACTCAATAGTCAAAGTTCTCATTTGCAGTTCAAGAAAGTGTTATTTTTTGTCACGTAGTGAGTTGAAAATTCAAAACAGTCATACTCAGAGCCAAAAACGCTTTTTTGACACTTTTGGCACTTTTGACTGACAAAATGATTTTCAAGTACAAAATCCACTCAAAAGTTAAAGTTCTCATTTGCAGTTGAAGAAAGTGTTATTTCATCCACAATGTATGTTGAATATTCAAAACAGTCATACTCTGACCAGAAAACGCTTTTTTGACACTTTTGGCACTTTTGAGTGACAAAATGATTTTTAAGCACAAAATCCACTCAATAGTCAAAGTTCTCATTTGCAGTTCAAGAAAGTGCTATTTTTTGTCACGTAGTGAGTTGAAAATTCAAAACAGTCATACTCTGAGCCAAAAACGCTTTTTTGACACTTTTGACTGACAATATGATTTTTAAGCACAAAATCCACTCAAAAGTCAAAGTTCTCATTTGCAGTTCAAGAAAGTGTTATTTCATCCACAATGTATGTTGAATATTCAAAACAGTCATATTCAGAGCCAAAAACGCTTTTTTGACACTTTTGGCACTTTTGACTGACAAAATGATTTTTTGTAAAAAATCCACTCAATAGTCAAAGTTCTCATTTGCAGTTCAAGAAAGTGTTATTTTTTGTCACGTAGTGAGTTGAAAATTCAAAACAGTCATACTCAGAGCCAAAAACGCTTTTTTGACACTTTTGGCACTTTTGACTGACAAAATGATTTTTAGCAAAAAATAGACTGAAAAGTCAAAGTTCTCATTTGCAGTTCAAGAAAGTGTTATTTTATCCACATTGTAAGTTGAAAATTCAAAACAGTCATACTCACAGCCAAAAATGTTTTTTTGACACTTTTTGCACTTTTGACTCACAAAATGATTTTTAGCAAAGAATAGACTGAAAAGTCAAAGTTCTCATTTGCAGTTCAAGAATGTGTTATTTTATCCACATTGTAAGTTAAAAATTCAAAACAGTCATACTCAGAGCCAAAAACGCTTTTTTCACCCTTTTGACTGACAAAATGATTTTTAAGCACAAAATCCACTCAATAGTCAAAGTTCTCATTTGCAGTTCAATAAAGTGTTATTTTTTGTCACGTTGTAAGTTGAAAATTCAAAACAGTCATACTCAGAGCCAAAAACGCTTTTTTGACACTTTTGACTGACAAAATGATTTTTTTGTAAAAAATCCACTCAATAGTCAAAGTTCTCATTTGCAGTTCAAGAAAGTGTTATTTTTTGTCACGTAGTGAGTTGAAAATTCAAAACAGTCATACTCTGAGCCAAAAACGCTTTTTTGACACTTTTGGCATTTTTGACTGACAAAATGAATTTTTTGCAAAAAATGCACCCAAAAGTCAAAGTTCTCATTCTCAGTTGAAGAAAGTGTTATTTTTTGTCACGTAGTAAGTTGAAATTCAAAACAGTCATACTCAGAGCCAAAAACGCTTTTTTGACACTTTTGGCACTTTTGACTGACAAAATGATTTTTAAGCACAAAATCCACTTAAAAGTCAAAGTTCTCATTTGCAGTTCAAGAAAGTGTTATTTTTTGTCACGTAGTAAGTTGAAAATTCAAAACAGTCATACTCAGAGCCAAAAACGCTTTTTTGACACTTTTGGCACTTTTGACTGACAAAATTATTTTTAAGCACAAAATCCACTCAAAAGTTAAATTTCTCATTTGCAGTTCAAGAAAGTGTTATTTTATCCACAATGTATGTTGAAAATTCAAAACAGTCATACTCTCAGCAGAAAACGCTTTTTTGACACTTTTGGCACTTTTGACTGACAAAATGATTTTTTTGCACAAAATCCACTCAATAGTCAAAGTTCTCATTTGCAGTTCAAAAAAGTGCTATTTTTTGTCACGTAGTAAGTTGAAAATTCAAAACAGTCATATTCAGAGCCAAAAACGCTTTTTTGACACTTTTGGCACTTTTGACTGACAAAATGATTTTTTGTAAAAAATCCACTCAATAGTCAAAGTTCTCATTTGCAGTTCAAGACAGTATTATTTTTTGTCACGTTGTATGTTGAAAATTCAAAACAGTCATACTCAGAGCCAAAAACGCTTTTTTGACACTTTTGGCACTTTTGACTAACAAATTATTTTTAAGCACAAAATCCACTCAAAAGTCAAAGTTCTCATTTGCAGTTGAAGAAAGTGTTATTTTTTGTCACGTAGCAAGTTGAAAATTCAAAACAGTCATATTCAGAGCCAAAAACGCTTTTTTGACACTTTTGGCACTTTTGACTGACAAAATGATTTTTTGTAAAAAATCCACTCAATAGTCAAAGTTCTCATTTGCAGTTGAAGAAAGTGTTATTTTTTGTCACGTAGCAAGTTGAAAATTCAAAACAGTCATACTCACAGCCAAAAACGCTTTTTTGACACTTTTGGCACTTTTGACTGACAAAATTATTTTTAAGCACAAAATCCACTCAATAGTCAAAGTTCTCATTTGCAGTTCAAGAAAGTGTTATTTTTTGTCATGTAGTAAGTTGAAATTTAAAAACAGTCATACTCAGAGCCAAAAACGCTTTTTTGACACTTTTGACTGACAAAATGATTTTTTTGTAAAAAATCCACTCAACAGTCAAAGTTCTCATTTGCAGTTCAAGAAAGTGTTATTTTATCCACAATGTATGTTGAAAATTCAAAACAGTCATACTCTCAGCAGAAAACGCTTTTTTGACACTTTTGGCACTTTTGACTGACAAAATGATTTTTTTGCACAAAATCCACTCAATAGTCAAAGTTCTCATTTGCAGTTCAAAAAAGTGCTATTTTTTGTCACGTAGTAAGTTGAAAATTCAAAACAGTCATACTCAGAGCCAAAAACGCTTTTTTGACACTTTTGGCACTTTGACTGACAAAATGATTTTTTGTAAAAAATCCACTCAATAGTCAAAGTTCTCATTTGCAGTTCAAGAAAGTGTTATTTTTTGTCACGTAGTGAGTTGAAAATTCAAAACAGTCATACTCTGAGCCAAAAACGCTTTTTTGACACTTTTGACTGACAAAATGATTTTTTTGTAAAAAATCCACTCAATAGTCAAAGTTCACATTTGCAGTTCAAGAAAGTGTTATTTTTTGTCACGTAGTGAGTTGAAAATTCAAAACAGTCATACTCTGAGCCAAAAACTCTTTTTTGACACTTTTGGCATTTTTGACTGACAAAATGATTTTTTTGCAAAAAATGCACCCAATAGTCAAAGTTCTCATTTGCAGTTCAAGAAAGTGTTATTTTTTGTCACGTAGTGAGTTGAAAATTCAAAACAGTCATACTCTGAGCCAAAAACGCTTTTTTGACGCTTTTGACTGACAAAATGATTTTTTTGTAAAAAATCCACTCAATAGTCAAAGTTCACATTTGCAGTTCAAGAAAGTGTTATTTTTTGTCACGTAGTGAGTTGAAAATTCAAAACAGTCATACTCTGAGCCAAAAACTCTTTTTTGACACTTTTGGCATTTTTGACTGACAAAATGATTTTTTTGCAAAAAATGCACCCAAAAGTCAAAGTTCTCATTTTCAGTTGAAGAAAGTGTTATTTTTTGTCACGTAGTAAGTTGAAAATTCAAAACAGTCATACTCAGAGCCAAAAACGCTTTTTTGACGCTTTTGGCACTTTTGACTGACAAAATTATTTTTAAGCACAAAATCCACTCAATAGTCAAAGTTCTCATTTGCAGTTCAAGAAAGTGTTATTTTTTGTCACGTAGTAAGTTGAAAATTAAAAACAGTCATACTCAGAGCCAAAAACGCTTTTTTCACCCTTTTGACTGACAATATGATTTTTAAGCACAAAATTCACTCAAAAGTCAAAGTTCTCATTTGCAGTTCAAGAAAGTGTAATTTCATCCACAATGTATGTTGAATATTCAAAACAGTCATATTCAGAGCCAAATACGCTTTTTTGACACTTTTGGCACTTTTGACTGACAAAATGATTTTTTGTAAAAAATCCACTCAATAGTCAAAGTTCTCATTTGCAGTTCAAGAAAGTGTTATTTTTTGTCACGTAGTGAGTTGAAAATTCAAAACAGTCATACTCAGAGCCAAAAACGCTTTTTTGACACTTTTGGCACTTTTGAGTGACAAAATGATTTTTAAGCACAAAATCCACTCAATAGTCAAAGTTCTCATTTGCAGTTCAAGAAAGTGCTATTTTTTGTCACGTAGTGAGTTGAAAATTCAAAACAGTCATACTCTGAGCCAAAAACGCTTTTTTGACACTTTTGACTGACAAAATGATTTTTTTGTAAAAAATCCACTCAATAGTCAAAGTTCTCATTTGCAGTTCAAGAAAGTGTTATTTTTTGTCACGAAGTGAGTTGAAAATTCAAAACAGTCATACTCTGGGCCAAAAACGCTTTTTTGACACTTTTGGCATTTTTGACTGACAAAATGAATTTTTTGCAAAAAATGCACCCAAAAGTCAAAGTTCTCATTCTCAGATGAAGAAAGTGTCATTTTTTGTCACGTAGTAAGTTGAAAATTCAAAACAGTCATACTCAGAGCCAAAAACGCTTTTTTGACACTTTTGGCACTTTTGACTGACAAAATTATTTTTAAGCACAAAATCGACTCAATAGTCAAAGTTCTCATTTGCAGTTCAAGAAAGTGTTATTTTTTGTCACGTAGTAAGTTGAAAATTCAAAACAGTCATACTCAGAGCCAAAAACGCTTTTTTGACACTTTTGACTGACAATATGATTTTTAAGCACAAAATCCACTCAAAAGTCAAAGTTCTCATTTGCAGTTCAAGAAAGTGTTATTTCATCCACAATGTATGTTGAATATTCAAAACAGTCATATTCAGAGCCAAAAACGCTTTTTTGACACTTTTGGCACTTTTGACTGACAAAATGATTTTTTGTAAAAAATCCACTCAATAGTCAAAGTTCTCATTTGCAGTTCAAGAAAGTGTTATTTTTTGTCACGTAGTGAGTTGAAAATTCAAAACAGTCATACTCAGAGCCAAAAACGCTTTTTTGACACTTTTGGCACTTTTGACTGACAAAATGATTTTTAGCAAAAAATAGACTGAAAAGTCAAAGTTCTCATTTGCAGTTCAAGAAAGTGTTATTTTATCCACATTGTAAGTTGAAAATTCAAAACAGTCATACTCACAGCCAAAAATGTTTTTTTGACACTTTTTGCACTTTTGACTCACAAAATGATTTTTAGCAAAGAATAGACTGAAAAGTCAAAGTTCTCATTTGCAGTTCAAAAAAGTGTTATTTTATCCACATTGTAAGTTAAAAATTCAAAACAGTCATACTCAGAGCCAAAAACGCTTTTTTCACCCTTTTGACTGACAAAATGATTTTTAAGCACAAAATCCACTCAATAGTCAAAGTTCTCATTTGCAGTTCAATAAAGTGTTATTTTTTGTCACGTTGTAAGTTGAAAATTCAAAACAGTCATACTCAGAGCCAAAAACGCTTTTTTGACACTTTTGACTGACAAAATGATTTTTTTGTAAAAAATCCACTCAATAGTCAAAGTTCTCATTTGCAGTTCAAGAAAGTGTTATTTTTTTGTCACGTAGTAAGTTGAAAATTCAAAACAGTCATACTCAGAGCCAAAAACGCTTTTTTGACACTTTTGGCACTTTTGACTGACAAAAATATTTTTAAGCACAAAATCCACTCAAAAGTTAAAGTTCTCATTTGCAGTTCAAGAAAGTGTTATTTTATCCACAATGTATGTTGAAAATTCAAAACAGTCATACTCTGAGCAGAAAACGCTTTTTTGACACTTTTGGCACTTTTGACTGACAAAATGATTTTTTTGCACAAAATCCACTCAATAGTCAAAGTTCTCATTTGCAGTTCAAAAAAGTGCTATTTTTTGTCACGTAGTAAGTTGAAAATTCAAAACAGTCATATTCAGAGCCAAAAACGCTTTTTTGACACTTTTGGCACTTTTGACTGACAAAATGATTTTTTGTAAAAAATCCACTCAATAGTCAAAGTTCTCATTTGCAGTTCAAGACAGTATTATTTTTTGTCACGTTGTATGTTGAAAATTCAAAACAGTCATACTCAGAGCCAAAAACGCTTTTTTGACACTTTTGACTGACAAATTATTTTTAAGCACAAAATCCACTCAAAAGTCAAAGTTCTCATTTGCAGTTGAAGAAAGTGTTATTTTTTGTCACGTAGCAAGTTGAAAATTCCAAACAGTCATATTCAGAGCCAAAAACGCTTTTTTGACACTTTTGGCACTTTTGACTGACAAAATGATTTTTTGTAAAAAATCCACTCAATAGTCAAAGTTCTCATTTGCAGTTGAAGAAAGTGTTTTTTTTTGTCACGTAGCAAGTTGAAAATTCAAAACAGTCATAGAGCCAAAAACGCTTTTTTGACACTTTTGGCACTTTTGACTGACAAATTATTTTTAAGCACAAAATCCACTCAAAAGTCAAAGTTCTCATTTGCAGTTGAAGAAAGTGTTATTTTTTGTCACGTAGCAAGTTGAAAATTCAAAACAGTCATACTCACAGCCAAAAACGCTTTTTTGACACTTTTGGCACTTTTGACTGACAAAATTATTTTTAAGCACAAAATCCACTCAATAGTCAAAGTTCTCATTTGCAGTTCAAGAAAGTGTTATTTTTTGTCATGTAGTAAGTTGAAAATTAAAAACAGTCATACTCAGAGCCAAAAACGCTTTTTTGACACTTTTGACTGACAAAATGATTTTTTTGTAAAAAATCCACTCAACAGTCAAAGTTCTCATTTCCAGTTCAAGAAAGTGATATTTTTTGTCACGTAGTGAGTTGAAAATTCAAAACAGTCATACTCTGAGCCAAAAACGCTTTTTTGACACTTTTGGCATTTTTGACTGACAGAATGAATTTTTTGCAAAAAATGCACCCAAAAGTCAAAGTTCTCATTTTCAGTTGAAGAAAGTGTCATTTTTTGTCATGTAGTAAGTTGAAAATTCAAAACAGTCAAATTCAGAGCCAAAAACGCTTTTTTGACACTTTTGGCACTTTTGACTGACAAAATGATTTTTTGTAAAAAATCCACTCAATAGTCAAAGTTCTCATTTGCAGTTGAAGAAAGTGTTTTTTTTTGTCACGTAGCAAGTTGAAAATTCAAAACAGTCATAGAACCAAAAACGCTTTTTTGACACTTTTGGCACTTTTGACTGACAAATTATTTTTAAGCACAAAATCCACTCAAAAGTCAAAGTTCTCATTTGCAGTTGAAGAAAGTGTTATTTTTTGTCACGTAGCAAGTTGAAAATTCAAAACAGTCATACTCACAGCCAAAAACGCTTTTTTGACACTTTTGGCACTTTTGACTGACAAAATTATTTTTAAGCACAAAATCCACTCAATAGTCAAAGTTCTCATTTACAGTTCAAGAAAGTGTTATTTTTTGTCATGTAGTAAGTTGAAAATTAAAAACAGTCATACTCAGAGCCAAAAACGCTTTTTTGACACTTTTGACTGACAAAATGATTTTTTTGTAAAAAATCCACTCAACAGTCAAAGTTCTCATTTCCAGTTCAAGAAAGTGATATTTTTTGTCACGTAGTGAGTTGAAAATTCAAAACAGTCATACTCTGAGCCAAAAACGCTTTTTTGACACTTTTGGCATTTTTGACTTACAAAATGAATTTTTTGCAAAAAATGCACCCAAAAGTCAAAGTTCTCATTTTCAGTTGAAGAAAGTGTCATTTTTTGTCATGTAGTAAGTTGAAAATTCAAAACAGTCAAATTCAGAGCCAAAAACGCTTTTTTGACACTTTTGGCAATTTTGACTGACAAAATTATTTTCAAGTACAAAATCCACTCAAAAGTTAAAGTTCTCATTTGCAGTTCAAGAAAGTGTTATTTCATCCACAATGTATGTTGAATATTCAAAACAGTCATACTCTGACCAGAAAACGCTTTTTTGACACTTTTGGCACTTTTGACTGACAAAATGATTTTTAAGCACAAAATCCAATCAATAGTCAAAGTTCTCATTTGCAGTTCAAGAAAGTGCTATTTTTTGTCACGTAGTGAGTTGAAAATTCAAAACAGTCATACTCTGAGCCAAAAACGCTTTTTTGACACTTTTGACTGACAAAATGATTTTTTTGTAAAAAATCCACTCAATAGTCAAAGTTCACATTTGCAGTTCAAGAAAGTGTTATTTTTTGTCACGTAGTGAGTTGAAAATTCAAAACAGTCATACTCTGAGCCAAAAACTCTTTTTTGACACTTTTGGCATTTTTGACTGACAAAATGATTTTTTTGCAAAAAATGCACCCAAAAGTCAAAGTTCTCATTTTCAGTTGAAGAAAGTGTTATTTTTTGTCACGTAGTAAGTTGAAAATTCAAAACAGTCATACTCAGAGCCAAAAACGCTTTTTTGACACTTTTGGCACTTTTGACTGACAAAATTATTTTTAAGCACAAAATCCACTCAATAGTCAAAGTTCTCATTTGCAGTTCAAGAAAGTGTTATTTTTTGTCACGTTGTAAGTTGAAAATTCAAAACAGTCATACTCAGAGCCAAAAACGCTTTTTTGACACTTTTGACTGACAAAATGATTTTTTTGTAAAAAATCCACTCAATAGTCAAAGTTCTCATTTGCAGTTCAAGAAAGTGTTATTTTTTGTCTCGTAGTGAGTTGAAAATTCAAAACAGTCATACTCTGAGCCAAAAACGCTTTTTTGACACTTTTGGCATTTTTGACTGACAAAATGAATTTTTTGCAAAAAATGCACCCAAAAGTCAAAGTTCTCATTCTCAGTTGAAGAAAGTGTTATTTTTTGTCACGTAGTAAGTTGAAAATTCAAAACAGTCATATTCAGAGCCAAAAACGCTTTTTTGACACTTTTGGCACATTTGACTGACAAAATGATTTTTAAGCACAAAATCCACTCAAAAGTCAAAGTTCTCATTTGCAGTTCAAGAAAGTGTTATTTTTTGTCATGTAGTAAGTTGAAAATTCAAAACAGTCATATTCAGAGCAGAAAACGCTTTTTTGACACTTTTGGCACTTTTGACTGACAAATTATTTTTAAGCACAAAATCCACTCAAAAGTCAAAGTTCTCATTTGCAGTTCAAGAAAGGGTTATTTTTTGTCACGTAGTAAGTTGAAAATTCAAAACAGTCATACTCAGAGCCAAAAACGCTTTTTTCACACTTTTGACTGACAAAATGATTTTTAAGCACAAAATCCACTCAATAGTCAAAGTTCTCATTTGCAGTTCAAGAAAGTGTTATTTTTTGTCACGTAGTGAGTTGAAAATTCAAAACAGTCTTACTCAGAGCCAAAATCGCTTTTTTGACACTTTTGGCACTTTTGACTGACAAAATGATTTTTAAGCACAAAATCCACTCAATAGTCAAAGTTCTCATTTGCAGTTCAAGAAAGTGTTATTTTTTGTCACGTTGTAAGTTGAAAATTCAAAACAGTCACACTCAGAGCCAAAAACGCTTTTTTGACACTTTTGACTGACAAAATGATTTTTTTGTAAAAAATCCACTCAATAGTCAAAGTTCTCATTTGCAGTTCAAGAAAGTGTTATTTTTTGTCACGTAGTGAGTTGAAAATTCAAAACAGTCATACTCTGAGCCAAAAACGCTTTTTTGACACTTTTGGCATTTTTGACTGACAAAATGAATTTTTTGCAAAAAATGCACCCAAAAGTCAAAGTTCTCATTCTCAGTTGAAGAAAGTGTTATTTTTTGTCACGTAGTAAGTTGAAAATTCAAAACAGTCATACTCAGAGCCAAAAACGCTTTTTTGACACTTTTGGCACTTTTGACTGACAAAATGATTTTTAAGCACAAAATCCACTTAAAAGTCAAAGTTCTCATTTGCAGTTCAAGAAAGTGTTATTTTTTGTCACGTAGTAAGTTGAAAATTCAAAACAGTCATATTCAGAGCCAAAAACACTTTTTTCACACTTTTGACTGACAAAATGATTTTTAAGCACAAAATCAACTCAATAGTCAAAGTTCTCATTTGCAGTTCAAGAAAGTGTTATTTTTTGTCACGTAGTAAGTTGAAAATTCAAAACAGTCATATTCAGAGCCAAAAACGCTTTTTTGACACTTTTGGCACTTTTGACTGACAAAATGATTTTTAAGCACAAAATCCACTCAAAAGTCAAAGTTCTCATTTGCAGTTCAAGAAAGTGTTATTTTTTGTCACGTAGTAAGTTGAAAATTCAAAACAGTCATACTCAGAGCCAAAAACGCTTTTTTGACACTTTTGGCACTTTTGACTGACAAAATGATTTTTAAGCACAAAATCCACTTAAAAGTCAAAGTTCTCATTTGCAGTTCAAGAAAGTGTTATTTTTTGTCACGTAGTAAGTTGAAAATTCAAAACAGTCATATTCAGAGCCAAAAACACTTTTTTCACACTTTTGACTGACAAAATGATTTTTAAGCACAAAATCAACTCAATAGTCAAAGTTCTCATTTGCAGTTCAAGAAAGTGTTATTTTTTGTCACGTAGTAAGTTGAAAATTCAAAACAGTCATATTCAGAGCCAAAAACGCTTTTTTGACACTTTTGGCACTTTTGACTGACAAAATGATTTTTAAGCACAAAATCCACTCAAAAGTCAAAGTTCTCATTTGCAGTTCAAGAAAGTGTTATTTTTTGTCACGTAGTAAGTTGAAAATTCAAAACAGTCATACTCTGAGCCAAAAACGCTTTTTTGACACTTTTGGCACTTTTGACTGACAAAATTATTTTTAAGCACAAAATCCACTCAATAGTCAAAGTTCTCATTTGCAGTTCAAGAAAGTGCTATTTTTTGTCACGTAATAAGTTGAAAATTCAAAACAGTCATACTCAGAGCCAAAAACGCTTTTTTGACACTTTTGGCACTTTTGACTGACAAAATGATTTTTTGTAAAAAATCCACTCAATAGTCAAAGTTCTCATTTGCAGTTCAAGAAAGTGTTATTTTTTGTCACGTAGTGAGTTGGAAATTCAAAACAGTCATACTCTGAGCCAAAAACGCTTTTTTGACACTTTTTACTGACAAAATGATTTTTTTGTAAAAAATCCACTCAATAGTCAAAGTTCTCATTTGCAGTTCAAGAAAGTGTTATTTTTTGTCACGTAGTGAGTTGAAAATTCAAAATAGTCATACTCTGAGCCAAAAACGCTTTTTTGACACTTTTGGCACTTTTGACTGACAAAATGATTTTTTGTAAAAAATCCACTCAATAGTCAAAGTTCTCATTTGCAGTTCAAGAAAGTGTTATTTCATCCACAATGTATGTTGAATATTCAAAACAGTCATATTCAGAGCCAAAAACGCTTTTTTGACACTTTTGGCACTTTTGACTGACAAAATGATTTTTTGTAAAAAATCCACTCAATAGTCAAAGTTCTCATTTGCAGTTCAAGAAAGTGTTATTTTTTGTCACGTAGTGAGTTGAAAATTCAAAAGTCATACTCAGAGCCAAAAACGCTTTTTTGACACTTTTGGCACTTTTGACTGACAAAATGAATTTTTGTAAAAAATCCACTAAATAGTCAAGGTTCTCATTTGCAGTTCAAGAAAGTGTTATTTCATCCACAATGTATGTTGAATATTCAAAACAGTCATATTCAGAGCCAAAAACGCTTTTTTGACACTTTTGGCACTTTTGACTGACAAAATTATTTTTAAGCACAAAATCCACTCAATAGTCAAAGTTCTCATTTGCAGTTCAAGAAAGTGTTATTTTTTGTCACGTTGTAAGTTGAAAATTCATAACAGTCATACTCAGAGCCAAAAACGCTTTTTTGACACTTTTGACTGACAAAATGATTTTTTTGTAAAAAATCCACTCAATAGTCAAAGTTCTCATTTGCAGTTCAAGAAAGTGTTATTTTTTGTCTCGTAGTGAGTTGAAAATTCAAAACAGTCATACTCTGAGCCAAAAACGCTTTTTTGACACTTTTGGCATTTTTGACTGACAAAATGAATTTTTTGCAAAAAATGCACCCAAAAGTCAAAGTTCTCATTCTCAGTTGAAGAAAGTGTTATTTTTTGTCACGTAGTAAGTTGAAAATTCAAAACAGTCATATTCAGAGCCAAAAACGCTTTTTTGACACTTTTGGCACATTTGACTGACAAAATGATTTTTAAGCACAAAATCCACTCAAAAGTCAAAGTTCTCATTTGCAGTTCAAGAAAGTTTTATTTTTTGTCATGTAGTAAGTTGAAAATTCAAAACAGTCATATTCAGAGCAGAAAACGCTTTTTTGACACTTTTGGCACTTTTGACTGACAAATTATTTTTAAGCACAAAATCCACTCAAAAGTCAAAGTTCTCATTTGCAGTTCAAGAAAGGGTTATTTTTTGTCACGTAGTAAGTTGAAAATTCAAAACAGTCATACTCAGAGCCAAAAACGCTTTTTTCACACTTTTGACTGACAAAATGATTTTTAAGCACAAAATCCACTCAATAGTCAAAGTTCTCATTTGCAGTTCAAGAAAGTGTTATTTTTTGTCACGTAGTGAGTTGAAAATTCAAAACAGTCATACTCAGAGCCAAAATCGCTTTTTTGACACTTTTGGCACTTTTGACTGACAAAATGATTTTTAAGCACAAAATCCACTCAATAGTCAAAGTTCTCATTTGCAGTTCAAGAAAGTGTTATTTTTTGTCACGTTGTAAGTTGAAAATTCAAAACAGTCACACTCAGAGCCAAAAACGCTTTTTTGACACTTTTGACTGACAAAATGATTTTTTTGTAAAAAATCCACTCAATAGTCAAAGTTCTCATTTGCAGTTCAAGAAAGTGTTATTTTTTGTCACGTAGTGAGTTGAAAATTCAAAACAGTCATACTCTGAGCCAAAAACGCTTTTTTGACACTTTTGGCATTTTTGACTGACAAAATGAATTTTTTGCAAAAAATGCACCCAAAAGTCAAAGTTCTCATTCTCAGTTGAAGAAAGTGTTATTTTTTGTCACGTAGTAAGTTGAAAATTCAAAACAGTCATACTCAGAGCCAAAAACGCTTTTTTGACACTTTTGGCACTTTTGACTGACAAAATGATTTTTAAGCACAAAATCCACTTAAAAGTCAAAGTTCTCATTTGCAGTTCAAGAAAGTGTTATTTTTTGTCACGTAGTAAGTTGAAAATTCAAAACAGTCATATTCAGAGCCAAAAACACTTTTTTCACACTTTTGACTGACAAAATGATTTTTAAGCACAAAATCAACTCAATAGTCAAAGTTCTCATTTGCAGTTCAAGAAAGTGTTATTTTTTGTCACGTAGTAAGTTGAAAATTCAAAACAGTCATATTCAGAGCCAAAAACGCTTTTTTGACACTTTTGGCACTTTTGACTGACAAAATGATTTTTAAGCACAAAATCCACTCAAAAGTCAAAGTTCTCATTTGCAGTTCAAGAAAGTGTTATTTTTTGTCACGTAGTAAGTTGAAAATTCAAAACAGTCATACTCTGAGCCAAAAACGCTTTTTTGACACTTTTGGCACTTTTGACTGACAAAATTATTTTTAAGCACAAAATCCACTCAATAGTCAAAGTTCTCATTTGCAGTTCAAGAAAGTGCTATTTTTTGTCACGTAATAAGTTGAAAATTCAAAACAGTCATACTCAGAGCCAAAAACGCTTTTTTGACACTTTTGGCACTTTTGACTGACAAAATGATTTTTTGTAAAAAATCCACTCAATAGTCAAAGTTCTCATTTGCAGTTCAAGAAAGTGTTATTTTTTGTCACGTAGTGAGTTGGAAATTCAAAACAGTCATACTCTGAGCCAAAAACGCTTTTTTGACACTTTTTACTGACAAAATGATTTTTTTGTAAAAAATCCACTCAATAGTCAAAGTTCTCATTTGCAGTTCAAGAAAGTGTTATTTTTTGTCACGTAGTGAGTTGAAAATTCAAAATAGTCATACTCTGAGCCAAAAACGCTTTTTTGACACTTTTGGCACTTTTGACTGACAAAATGATTTTTTGTAAAAAATCCACTCAATAGTCAAAGTTCTCATTTGCAGTTCAAGAAAGTGTTATTTCATCCACAATGTATGTTGAATATTCAAAACAGTCATATTCAGAGCCAAAAACGCTTTTTTGACACTTTTGGCACTTTTGACTGACAAAATGATTTTTTGTAAAAAATCCACTCAATAGTCAAAGTTCTCATTTGCAGTTCAAGAAAGTGTTATTTTTTGTCACGTAGTGAGTTGAAAATTCAAAAGTCATACTCAGAGCCAAAAACGCTTTTTTGACACTTTTGGCACTTTTGACTGACAAAATGAATTTTTGTAAAAAATCCACTAAATAGTCAAGGTTCTCATTTGCAGTTCAAGAAAGTGTTATTTCATCCACAATGTATGTTGAATATTCAAAACAGTCATATTCAGAGCCAAAAACGCTTTTTTGACACTTTTGGCACTTTTGACTGACAAAATGATTTTTTGTAAAAAATCCACTCAATAGTCAAAGTTCTCATTTGCAGTTCAAGAAAGTGTTATTTTTTGTCACGTAGTGAGTTGAAAGTTCAAAACAGTCATACTCAGAGCCAAAAACGCTTTTTTGACACTTTTGGCACTTTTGACTGACAAAATGATTTTTAGCAAAAAATAGACTGAAAAGTCAAAGTTCTCATTTGCAGTTCAAGAAAGTGTTATTTTATCCACATTGTAAGTTGAAAATTCAAAACAGTCATACTCACAGCCAAAAATGCTTTTTTGACACTTTTTGCACTTTTGACTCACAAAATGATTTTTAGCAAAGAATAGACTGAAAAGTCAAAGTTTTCATTTGCAGTTCAAGAATGTGTTATTTTATCCACATTGTAAGTTAAAAATTCAAAACAGTCATACTCAGAGCCAAATACGCTTTTTTGACACTTGTGGCACTTTTGACTGACAAAATGATTTTTAAGCACAAAATCCACTCAAAAGTTAAAGTTCTCATTTTCAGTTCAAAAAAGTGTTGTTTTATCTACATTGTAAGTTGAAAATTCAAAACAGTCATACTCAGAGCCAAAAACGCTTTTTTCACCCTTTTGACTGACAAAATGATTTTTAAGCACAAAATCCACTCAATAGTCAAAGTTCTCATTTGCAGTTCAAGAAAGTGTTATTTTTTGTCACGTTGTAAGTTGAAAATTCAAAACAGTCATACTCAGAGCCAAAAACGCTTTTTTGACACTTTTGACTGACAAAATGATTTTTTTGTAAAAAATCCACTCAATAGTCAAAGTTCTCATTTGCAGTTCAAGAAAGTGTTATTTTTTGTCACGTAGTGAGTTGAAAATTCAAAACAGTCATACTCTGAGCCAAAAACGCTTTTTTGACACTTTTTGCATTTTTGACTGACAAAATGAATTTTTTGCAAAAAATGCACCCAAAAGTCAAAGTTCTCATTCTCAGTTGAAGAAAGTGTTATTTTTTGTCACGTAGTAAGTTGAAATTCAAAACAGTCATACTCAGAGCCAAAAACGCTTTTTTGACACTTTTGGCACTTTTGACTGGCAAAATGATTTTTAAGCACAAAATCCACTTAAAAGTCAAAGTTCTCATTTGCAGTTCAAGAAAGTGTTATTTTTTGTCACGTAGTAAGTTGAAAATTCAAAACAGTCATACTCAGAGCCAAAAACGCTTTTTTGACACTTTTGGCACTTTTGACTGACAAAATTATTTTTAAGCACAAAATCCACTCAAAAGTTAAAGTTCTCATTTGCAGTTCAAGAAAGTGTTATTTTATCCACAATGTATGTTGAAAATTCAAAACAGTCATACTCTGAGCAGAAAACGCTTTTTTGACACTTTTGGCACTTTTGACTGACAAAATGATTTTTTTGCACAAAATCCACTCAATAGTCAAAGTTCTCATTTGCAGTTCAAGAAAGTATTATTTTTTGTCACGTTGTATGTTGAAAATTCAAAACAGTCATACTCAGAGCCAAAAACGCTTTTTTGACACTTTTGGCACTTTTGACTGAAAAATTATTTTTAAGCACAAAATCCACTCAAAAGTCAAAGTTCTCATTTGCAGTTGAAGAAAGTGTTATTTTTTGTCACGTAGCAAGTTGAAAATTCAAAACAGTCATATTCAGAGCCAAAAACGCTTTTTTGACACTTTTGGCACTTTTCACTGACAAAATGATTTTTTGTAAAAAATCCACTCAATAGTCAAAGTTCTCATTTGCAGTTGAAGAAAGTGTTATTTTTTGTCACGTAGCAAGTTGAAAATTCAAAACAGTCATACTCAGAGCCAAAAACGCTTTTTTGACACTTTTGGCACTTTTGACTGACAAATTATTTTTAAGCACAAAATCCACTCAAAAGTCAAAGTTCTGATTTGCAGTTGAAGAAAGTGTTATTTTTTGTCACGTAGCAAGTTGAAAATTCAAAACAGTCATACTCACAGCCAAAAACGCTTTTTTGACACTTTTAACTGACAAAATTATTTTTAAGCACAAAATCCACTCAATAGTCAAAGTTCTCATTTGCAGTTCAAGAAAGTGTTATTTTTTGTCACGTAGTGAGTTGAAAATTCAAAACAGTCATACTCTGAGCCAAAAACGCTTTTTTGACACTTTTGACTGACAAAATGATTTTTTTGTAAAAAATCCACTCAATAGTCAAAGTTCTCATTTGCAGTTCAAGAAAGTGTTATTTTTTGTCACGTAGTGAGTTGAAAATTCAAAACAGTCATACTCTGAGCCAAAAACGCTTTTTTGACACTTTTTGCATTTTTGACTGAGAAAATGAATTTTTTGCAAAAAATGCACCCAAAAGTCAAAGTTCTCATTCTCAGTTGAAGAAAGTGTTATTTTTTGTCACGTAGCAAGTTGAAAATTCAAAACAGTCATATTCAGAGCCAAAAACGCTTTTTTGACACTTTTGGCACTTTTCACTGACAAAATGATTTTTTGTAAAAAATCCACTCAATAGTCAAAGTTCTCATTTGCAGTTGAAGAAAGTGTTATTTTTTGTCACGTAGCAAGTTGAAAATTCAAAACAGTCATACTCAGAGCCAAAAACGCTTTTTTGACACTTTTGGCACTTTTGACTGACAAATTATTTTTAAGCACAAAATCCACTCAAAAGTCAAAGTTCTGATTTGCAGTTGAAGAAAGTGTTATTTTTTGTCACGTAGCAAGTTGAAAATTCAAAACAGTCATACTCACAGCCAAAAACGCTTTTTTGACACTTTTAACTGACAAAATTATTTTTAAGCACAAAATCCACTCAATAGTCAAAGTTCTCATTTGCAGTTCAAGAAAGTGTTATTTTTTGTCACGTAGTGAGTTGAAAATTCAAAACAGTCATACTCTGAGCCAAAAACGCTTTTTTGACACTTTTGACTGACAAAATGATTTTTTTGCACAAAATCCACTCAAAAGTCAAAGTTCCTTTTTGCAGTTCAAGAAAGTGTTATTTTTTGTCACGTAGTAAGTTGAAAATTCAAAACAGTCATATTCAGAGCCAAAAACGCTTTTTTGACACTTTTGGCACTTTTGACTGACAAAATGATTTTTTTGCACAAAATCCACTCAAAAGTCAAAGTTCTCATTTGCAGTTCAAGAAAGTGTTATTTTTTGTCACGTAGTAAGTTGAAAATTCAAAACAGTCATATTCAGAACCAAAAACGCTTTTTTGACACTTTAGGCACTTTTGACTGACAAAATGATTTTTAAGCACAAAATCCACTCAAAAGTCAAAGTTCTCATTTGCAGTTCAAGAAAGTGTTATTTTATCCACAATGTATGTTGAATATTCAAAACAGTCATACTCAGAGCCAAAAACGCTTTTTTGACACTTTTGGCACTATTGACTGACAAAATGATTTTTAAGCACAAAATGCACTCAAAAGTCAAAGTTCTCATTTGCAGTTCAAGAAAGTGTTATTTTTTGTCACGTAGTAAGTTGAAAATTCAAAACAGTCATATTCAGAGCCAAAAACGCTTTTTTGACACTTTTGGCATTTTTGACTGACAAATTGATTTTTAAGCACAAAATCCACTCAAAAGTTAAAGTTCTCATTTTTAGTTCAAGAAAGTGTTATTTCATCCACAATGTATGTTGAATATTCAAAACAGTCATATTCAGAGCCAAAAATGCTTTTTGACACTTTTGGCACTTTTGACTGACAAAATGATTTTTTGTAAAAACTCCACTCAATAGTCAAAGTCCTCATTTGCAGTTCAAGAAAGTGTTATTTTTTGTCACGTTGTAAGTTGAAAATTCAAAACAGTCATACTCAGAGCCAAAAACGCTTTTTTGACACTTTTGGCACTTTTGACTGACAAAATTATTTTTAAGCACAAAATCCACTCAAAAGTTAAAGTTCTCATTTTTAGTTCAAGAAAGTGTTATTTTATCCACAATGTATGTTGAAAATTCAAAACAGTCATACTCTGAGCAGAAAACGCTTTTTCGACACTTTTGGCATTTTTGACTGACAAAATGATTTTTTTGCACAAAATCCACTCAAAAGTCAAAGTTCTCATTTGCAGTTCAAGAAAGTGTTATTTTTTGTCACGTAATAAGTTGAAAATTCAAAACAGTCATATTCAGAGCCAAAAACGCTTTTTTGACACTTTTGGCACTTTTGACTGACAAAATTATTTTTAAGCACAAAATCCACTCAAAAGTTAAAGTTCTCATTTTTAGTTCAAGAAAGTGTTATTTTATCCACAATGTATGTTGAATATTCAAAACAGTCATACTCTAAGCAGAAAACGCTTTTTCGACACTTTTGGCATTTTTGACTGACAAAATGATTTTTTTGCACAAAATCCACTCAAAAGTCAAAGTTCTCATTTGCAGTTCAAGAAAGTGTTATTTTTTGTCACGTAGTAAGTTGAAAATTCAAAACAGTCATATTCAGAGCCAAAAACGCTTTTTTGACACTTTTGGCACTTTTGACTGACAAAATTATTTTTAAGGACAAAATCCACTCAAAAGTCAAAGTTCTCATTTGCAGTTCAAGAAAGTGTTATTTTTTGTCACGTAGTAAGTTGAAAATTCAAAACAGTCATATTCAGAGCCAAAAACGCTTTTTTGACACTTTAGGCACTTTTGACTGACAAAATGATTTTTAAGCACAAAATCCACTCAAAAGTCAAAGTTCTCATTTGCAGTTCAAGAAAGTGTTATTTTATCCACAATATATGTTGAAAATTCAAAACAGTCATACTCTGAGCAGAAATCACTTTTTTTGACACTTTTGGTACTTTTGACTGACAAATTGATTTTTAAGCACAAAATCCACTCAAAAGTCAAAGTTCTCATTTGCAGTTCAAGAAAGTCTTATTTTATCCACAATGTATGTTGAATATTCAAAACAGTCATACTCTGAGCAGAAAACGCTTTTTTGACACTTTTGGCATTTTTGACTGACAAAATGATTTTTTTGCACAAAATCCACTCAAAAGTCAAAGTTCCTTTTTGCAGTTCAAGAAAGTGTTATTTTTTGTCACGTAGTAAGTTGAAAATTCAAAACAGTCATATTCAGAGCCAAAAACGCTTTTTAGACACTTTTGGCACTTTTGACTGACAAATTGATTTTTAAGCACAAAATCCACTCAAAAGTCAAAGTTATCATTTGCAGTTCGAGAAAGTGTTATTTTTTGTCACGTAGTAAGTTGAAAATTCAAAACAGTCATATTCAGAGCCAAAAATGCTTTTTTGACACTTTTTGCACTTTTGACTGACAAAATGATTTTTAGCAAAAAATAAACTGAAAAGTCAAAGTTCTCATTTGCAGTTCAAGAATGTGTTATTTTATCCACATTGTAAGTTGAAAATTCAAAACAGTCATACTCAGAGCCAAAAACGCTTTTTTGACACTTGTGGCACTAATGACTGACAAAATGATTTTTAAGCACAAAATCCACTCAAAAATCAAAGTTCTCATTGGCAGTTCAAGAAAGTGTTGTTTTATCTAGATTGTAAGTTGAAAATTCAAAACAGTCATACTCAGAGCCAAAAACGCTTTTCTGACACTTTTGACTTACAAAATGATTTTTCAGAAAAAAATGCACCCAAAAGTTAAAGTTCTCATTTGCAGTTCGAAAAAGTGTTATTTTTTGTCACGTTGTAAGTTGAAAATTCAAAACAGTCATACTCTGAGCAGAAAATGCTTTTTTGACAGTTTTGGCACTTTTGACTGACAAAATGATTTTATAGCAAAAAATGCACCCAAAATTCAAAGTTCTCATTTGCAGTTCAAAAAAGTGTTATTTTATCCACATTGTAAGTTGACAATTCAAAAGAGTCATAGTCAGACCCAAAAACGTTTTTCTGACACTTTCGGCACTTTTGACTGACAAAATGATTTTTTAGCAAAAAAACAGACTCAAAAGTCAAAGTTCCAATTTGCAGTTCGAAAAAGTGTTATTTTTTGTCACGTTGTAAGTTGAAAATTCAAAACAGTCATACTCTGAGCAGAAAATGCTTTTGACAGTTTTGGCACTTTTGACTGACAAAATGATTTTATAGCAAAAAATGCACCCAAAAGTCAAAGTTCTCATTTGCAGTTCAAGAATGTGTTATTTTATCCACATTGTAAGTTGAAAATTCAAAACAGTCATACTCAGAGCCAAAAACCCTTTTTTGACACTTGTGGCACTAATGACTGACAAAATGATTTTTAAGCACAAAATCCACTCAAAAATCAAAGTTCTCATTGGCAGTTCAAGAAAGTGTTGTTTTATCTACTCTGTAAGTTGAAAATTCAAAACAGTCATACTCTGAGCCAAAAACGCTTTTCTGACACTTTTGACTGACAAAATGATTTTTTAGAAAAAAATGCACCCAAAAGTTAAAGTTCTCATTTGCAGTTCGAAAAAGTGTTATTTTTTGTCACGTTGTAAGTTGAAAATTCAAAACAGTCATACTCTGAGCAGAAAATGCTTTTTTGACAGTTTTGGCACTTTTGACTGACAAAATGATTTTATAGCAAAAAATGCACCCAAAATTCAAAGTTCTCATTTGCAGTTCAAAAAAGTGTTATTTTATCCACATTGTAAGTTGACAATTCAAAACAGTCATACTCAGAGCCAAAAACGTTTTTCTGACACTTTTGGCACTTTTGACTGACAAAATGATTTTTAGCAAAAAATAGACTGAAAAGTCAAAGTTCTCATTTGCAGTTCCAGAAAGTGTTATTTTATCCACATTGTAAGTTGAAAATTCAAAACAGTCATACTCAGAGCCAAAAACGCTTTTTTGACACTTTTGGCACTTTTGACTGACAAAATGATTTTTCTAGCAAAAAAATGCACCCAAACCTCAACATTCTCATTTGCAGTTCAAAAATGTGTTATTTTTTCTCACGTTGTAAATTGAAAATTCAAAACAGTCATACTCTGAGCAGAAAACGCTTTTTTGACACTTTTGGCACTTTTGCCTGACAAAATGATTTTTAAGCACAAAATCCACTCAAAAGTCAAAGTTCTCATTTGCAGTTCAAGAAAGTGTTATTTTTATCACGTTGTAAGTTGAAAATTCAAAACAGTCATACTCACAGCCAAAAATGCTTTTTTGACACTTTTTGCACTTTTGACTGACAAAATTATTTTTAAGCACAAAATCCACTCAAAAGTTAAAGTTCTCATTTTTAGTTCAAGAAAGTGTTATTTTATCCACAATGTATGTTGAATATTCAAAACAGTCATACTCAGAGCCAAAAACGCTTTTTCGACACTTTTGGCATTTTTGACTGACAAAATTATTTTTTTGCACAAAATCCACTCAAAAGTCAAAGTTCCTTTTTGCAGTTCAAGAAAGTGTTATTTTTTGTCACGAAGTAAGTTGAAAATTCAAAACAGTCATATTCAGAGCCAAAAACGCTTTTTTGACACTTTTGGCACTTTTGACTGACAAAATGATTTTTTTGCACAAAATCCACTCAAAAGTCAAAGTTCTCATTTGCAGTTCAAGAAAGTGTTATTTTTTGTCACGTAGTAAGTTGAAAATTCAAAACAGTCATATTCAGAGCCAAAAACGCTTTTTTGACACTTTAGGCACTTTTGACTGACAAATTGATTTTTTAAGCACAAAATCCACTCAAAAGTTAAAGTTCTCATTTGCAGTTCAAGAAAGTCTTATTTGATCCACAATGTATGTTGAATATTCAAAACAGTCATACTCTGAGCAGAAAACGCTTTTTTCACACTTTTGGCATTTTTGACTGACAAAATGATTTTTTTGCACAAAATCCACTCAAAAGTCAAAGTTCCTTTTTGCAGTTCAAGAAAGTGTTATTTTTTGTCACGTAGTAAGTTGAAAATTCAAAACAGTCATATTCAGAGCCAAAAACGCTTTTTTGACACTTTTGGCACTTTTGACTGACAAAATGATTTTTTTGCACAAAATCCACTCAAAAGTCAAAGTTCCTTTTTGCAGTTCAAGAAAGTGTTATTTTTTGTCACGTAGTAAGTTGAAAATTCAAAACAGTCATATTCAGAGCCAAAAACGCTTTTTTGACACTTTTGGCACTTTTGACTGACAAAATGATTTTTTTGCACAAAATCCACTCAAAAGTCAAAGTTCTCATTTGCAGTTCAAGAAAGTGTTATTTTTTGTCACGTAGTAAGTTGAAAATTCAAAACAGTCATATTCAGAACCAAAAACGCTTTTTTGACACTTTAGGCACTTTTGACTGACAAAATGATTTTTAAGCACAAAATCCACTCAAAAGTCAAAGTTCTCATTTGCAGTTCAAGAAAGTGTTATTTTATCCACAATGTATGTTGAATATTCAAAACAGTCATACTCAGAGCCAAAAACGCTTTTTTGACACTTTTGGCACTATTGACTGACAAAATGATTTTTAAGCACAAAATGCACTCAAAAGTCAAAGTTCTCATTTGCAGTTCAAGAAAGTGTTATTTTTTGTCACGTAGTAAGTTGAAAATTCAAAACAGTCATATTCAGAGCCAAAAACGCTTTTTTGACACTTTTGGCATTTTTGACTGACAAATTGATTTTTAAGCACAAAATCCACTCAAAAGTTAAAGTTCTCATTTTTAGTTCAAGAAAGTGTTATTTCATCCACAATGTATGTTGAATATTCAAAACAGTCATATTCAGAGCCAAAAATGCTTTTTGACACTTTTGGCACTTTTGACTGACAAAATGATTTTTTGTAAAAACTCCACTCAATAGTCAAAGTCCTCATTTGCAGTTCAAGAAAGTGTTATTTTTTGTCACGTTGTAAGTTGAAAATTCAAAACAGTCATACTCAGAGCCAAAAACGCTTTTTTGACACTTTTGGCACTTTTGACTGACAAAATTATTTTTAAGCACAAAATCCACTCAAAAGTTAAAGTTCTCATTTTTAGTTCAAGAAAGTGTTATTTTATCCACAATGTATGTTGAAAATTCAAAACAGTCATACTCTGAGCAGAAAACGCTTTTTCGACACTTTTGGCATTTTTGACTGACAAAATGATTTTTTTGCACAAAATCCACTCAAAAGTCAAAGTTCTCATTTGCAGTTCAAGAAAGTGTTATTTTTTGTCACGTAATAAGTTGAAAATTCAAAACAGTCATATTCAGAGCCAAAAATGCTTTTTTGACACTTTTGGCACTTTTGACTGACAAAATTATTTTTAAGCACAAAATCCACTCAAAAGTTAAAGTTCTCATTTTTAGTTCAAGAAAGTGTTATTTTATCCACAATGTATGTTGAATATTCAAAACAGTCATATTCAGAGCCAAAAACGCTTTTTTGACACTTTTGGCACTTTTGACTGACAAAATTATTTTTAAGGACAAAATCCACTCAAAAGTCAAAGTTCTCATTTGCAGTTCAAGAAAGTGTTATTTTTTGTCACGTAGTAAGTTGAAAATTCAAAACAGTCATATTCAGAGCCAAAAACGCTTTTTTGACACTTTAGGCACTTTTGACTGACAAAATGATTTTTAAGCACAAAATCCACTCAAAAGTCAAAGTTCTCATTTGCAGTTCAAGAAAGTGTTATTTTATCCACAATATATGTTGAAAATTCAAAACAGTCATACTCTGAGCAGAAATCACTTTTTTTGACACTTTTGGTACTTTTGACTGACAAATTGATTTTTAAGCACAAAATCCACTGAAAAGTCAAAGTTCTCATTTGCAGTTCAAGAAAGTCTTATTTTATCCACAATGTATGTTGAATATTCAAAACAGTCATACTCTGAGCAGAAAACGCTTTTTTGACACTTTTGGCATTTTTGACTGACAAAATGATTTTTTTGCACAAAATCCACTCAAAAGTCAAAGTTCCTTTTTGCAGTTCAAGAAAGTGTTATTTTTTGTCACGTAGTAAGTTGAAAATTCAAAACAGTCATATTCAGAGCCAAAAACGCTTTTTTGACACTTTTGGCACTTTTGACTGACAAATTGATTTTTAAGCACAAAATCCACTCAAAAGTCAAAGTTATCATTTGCAGTTCGAGAAAGTGTTATTTTTTGTCACGTAGTAAGTTGAAAATTCAAAACAGTCATATTCAGAGCCAAAAACGCTTTTTTGACACTTTAGGCACTTTTGACTGACAAATTGATTTTTAAGCACAAAATCCACTCAAAAGTCAAAGTTCTCATTTGCAGTTCAAGAAAGTCTTCTTTTATCCACAATGTATGTTGAATATTCAAAACAGTCATACTCTGAGCAGAAAACGCTTTTTTGACACTTTTGGCATTTTTGACTGACAAAATGATTTTTTTGCACAAAATCCACTCAAAAGTCAAAGTTCCTTTTTGCAGTTCAAGAAAGTGTTATTTTTTGTCACGTAGTAAGTTGAAAATTCAAAACAGTCATATTCAGAGCCAAAAACGCTTTTTTGACACTTTTGGCACTTTTGACTGACAAAAGGATTTTTTTGCACAAAATCCACTCAAAAGTCAAAGTTCCTTTTTGCAGTTCAAGAAAGTGTTATTTTTTGTCACGTAGTAAGTTGAAAATTCAAAACAGTCATATTCAGAGCCAAAAACGCTTTTTTGACACTTTTGGCACTTTTGACTGACAAAATGATTTTTTTGCACAAAATCCACTCAAAAGTCAAAGTCCTCATTTGCAGTTCAAGAAAGTGTTATTTTTTGTCACGTAGTAAGTTGAAAATTCAAAACAGTCATATTCAGAGCCAAAAACGCTTTTTTGACACTTTAGGCACTTTTGACTGACAAAATGATTTTTAAGCACAAAATCCACTCAAAAGTCAAAGTTCTCATTTGCAGTTCAAGAAAGTGTTATTTTATCCACAATGTATGTTGAATATTCAAAACAGTCATACTCAGAGCCAAAAACGCTTTTTTGACACTTTTGGCACTATTGACTGACAAAATGATTTTTAAGCACAAAATGCACTCAAAAGTCAAAGTTCTCATTTGCAGTTCAAGAAAGTGTTATTTTTTGTCACGTAGTAAGTTGAAAATTCAAAACAGTCATATTCAGAGCCAAAAACGCTTTTTTGACACTTTTGGCATTTTTGACTGACAAATTGATTTTTAAGCACAAAATCCACTCAAAAGTTAAAGTTCTCATTTTTAGTTCAAGAAAGTGTTATTTCATCCACAATGTATGTTGAATATTCAAAACAGTCATATTCAGAGCCAAAAATGCTTTTTGACACTTTTGGCACTTTTGACTGACAAAATTATTTTTAAGCACAAAATCCACTCAAAAGTTAAAGTTGTCATTTTTAGTTCAAGAAAGTGTTATTTTATCCACAATGTATGTTGAAAATTCAAAACAGTCATACTCAGAGCCAAAAACGCTTTTTTGACACTTTTGGCACTTTTGACTGACAAAATTATTTTTAAGCACAAAATCCACTCAAAAGTTAAAGTTGACATTTTTAGTTCAAGAAAGTGTTATTTTATCCACAATGTATGTTGAAAATTCAAAACAGTCATACTCTGAGCAGAAAACGCTTTTTCGACACTTTTGGCACTTTTGACTGACAAAATGATTTTTTTGCACAAAATCCACTCAAAAGTCAAAGTTCTCATTTGCAGTTCAAGAAAGTGTTATTTTTTGTCACGTAGTAAGTTGAAAATTCAAAACAGTCATATTCAGAGCCAAAAACGCTTTTTTGACACTTTTGGCACTTTTGACTGACAAAATTATTTTTAAGCACAAAATCCACTCAAAAGTTAAAGTTCTCATTTTTAGTTCAAGAAAGTGTTATTTTATCCACAATGTATGTTGAATATTCAAAACAGTCATACTCTAAGCAGAAAACGCTTTTTCGACACTTTTGGCATTTTTGACTGACAAAATGATTTTTTTGCACAAAATCCACTCAAAAGTCAAAGTTCCTTTTTGCAGTTCAAGAAAGTGTTATTTTTTGTCACGTAGTAAGTTGAAAATTCAAAACAGTCATATTCAGAGCCAAAAACGCTTTTTTGACACTTTTGGCACTTTTGACTGACAAAATGATTTTTAAGCACAAAATCCACTCAAAAGTCAAAGTTCTCATTTGCAGTTCGAGAAAGTGTTATTTTTTGTCACGTAGTAAGTTGAAAATTCAAAACAGTCATACTCTGAGCAGAAATCACTTTTTTGACACTTTTGGCACTTTTGACTGACAAATTGATTTTTAAGCTCAAAATCCACTCAAAAGTCAAAGTTTTCATTTGCAGTTCAAGAAAGTCTTATTTTATCCACAATGTATGTTGAATATTCAAAACAGTCATACTCAGAGCCAAAAACGCTTTTTTGACAATTTTGGCACTATTGACTGACAAAATGATTTTTAAGCACAAAATCCACTCAAAAGTTAAAGTTCTCATTTTTAGTTCAAGAAAGTGTTATTTCATCCACAATGTATGTTGAATATTCAAAACAGTCATATTCAGAGCCAAAAATGCTTTTTGACACTTTTGTCACTTTTGACTGACAAAATGATTTTTTGTAAAAACTCCACTCAATAGTCAAAGTCCTCATTTGCAGTTCAAGAAAGTGTTATTTTTTGTCACGTTGTAAGTTGAAAATTCAAAACAGTCATACTCAGAGCCAAAAACGCTTTTTTGACACTTTTGGCACTTTTGACTGACAAAATTATTTTTAAGCACAAAATCCACTCAAAAGTTAAAGTTCTCATTTTTAGTTCAAGAAAGTGTTATTTTATCCACAATGTATGTTGAATATTCAAAACAGTCATACTCTGAGCAGAAAACGCTTTTTCGACACTTTTGGCATTTTTGACTGACAAAATGATTTTTTTGCACAAAATCCATTCAAAAGTCAAAGTTCTCATTTGCAGTTCAAGAAAGTGTTATTTTTTGTCACGTAGTAAGTTGAAAATTCAAAACAGTCATATTCAGAGCCAAAAACGCTTTTTTGACACTTTAGGCACTTTTGACTGACAAAATGATTTTTAAGCACAAAATCCACTCAAAAGTCAAAGTTCTCATTTGCAGTTCAAGAAAGTGTTATTTTATCCACAATATATGTTGAAAATTCAAAACAGTCATACTCTGAGCAGAAATCACTTTTTTGACACTTTTGGCACTTTTGACTGACAAATTGATTTTTAAGCACAAAATCAACTCAAAAGTCAAAGTTCTCATTTGCAGTTCAAGAAAGTCTTATTTTATCCACAATGTATGTTGAATATTCAAAACAGTCATACTCTGAGCAGAAAACGCTTTTTTGACACTTTTGGCATTTTTGACTGACAAAATGATTTTTTTGCACAAAATCTACTCAAAAGTCAAAGTTCCTTTTTGCAGTTCAAGAAAGTGTTATTTTTTGTCACGTAATAAGTTGAAAATTCAAAACAGTCATATTCAGAGCCAAAAACGCTTTTTTGACACTTTTGGCACTTTTGACTGACAAAATGATTTTTTTGCACAAAATCCACTCAAAAGTCAAAGTTCTCATTTGCAGTTCAAGAAAGTGTTATTTTTTGTCACGTTGTAAGTTGAAAATTCAAAACAGTCATACTCAGAGCCAAAAACGCTTTTTTGACACTTTTTGCACTTTTGACTGACAAAATTATTTTTAAGCACAAAATCCACTCAAAAGTTAAAGTTCTCATTTTTAGTTCAAGAAAGTGTTATTTTATCCACAATGTATGTTGAATATTCAAAACAGTCATACTCTGAGCAGAAAACGCTTTTTCGACACTTTTGGCATTTTTGACTGACAAAATGATTTTTTTGCACAAAATCCATTCAAAAGTCAAAGTTCTCATTTGCAGTTCAAGAAAGTGTTATTTTTTGTCACGTAGTAAGTTGAAAATTCAAAACAGTCATATTCAGAGCCAAAAACGCTTTTTTGACACTTTAGGCACTTTTGACTGACAAAATGATTTTTAAGCACAAAATCCACTCAAAAGTCAAAGTTCTCATTTGCAGTTCAAGAAAGTGTTATTTTATCCACAATATATGTTGAAAATTCAAAACAGTCATACTCTGAGCAGAAATCACTTTTTTGACACTTTTGGCACTTTTGACTGACAAATTGATTTTTAAGCACAAAATCAACTCAAAAGTCAAAGTTCTCATTTGCAGTTCAAGAAAGTGTTATTTTATCCACAATGTATGTTGAATATTCAAAACAGTCATACTCTGAGCAGAAAACGCTTTTATGACACTTTTGGCATTTTTGACTGACAAAATGATTTTTTTGCACAAAATCCACTCAAAAGTCAAAGTTCTCATTTGCAGTTCAAGAAAGTGTTATTTTTTGTCACGTTGTAAGTTGAAAATTCAAAACAGTCATACTCAGAGCCAAAAACGCTTTTTTGACACTTTTGGCACTTTTGACTGACAAAATTATTTTTAAGCACAAAATCCACTCAAAAGTTAAAGTTCTCATTTTTAGTTCAAGAAAGTGTTATTTCATCCACAATGTATATTGAATATTCAAAACAGAGCCAAAAACGCTTTTTTGACACTTTTGGCACTTTTGACTGACAAAATGATTTTTTTTTAGCAACAAATGCACCCAAAAGTTTAAGTTCTCATTTGCAGTTCAAGAAAGTGTCATTTTTTGTCACGTAGTAAGTTAAATATTAAAAACAGTCATAGTCCGAGCATAAAAGACTTTTTTGACACTTTTGGCACTTTTAACTGAAAAATGATTTCTTAGCAAAAAATAGACACAAAATTCAAAGTTCTCATTTTACAGTTCAAGAAAGTGTTAGTTTTTCTCATGTTGTCAGTTGAAACTTCAAACCAGTAATACTTAGATCCGAAAACGCTTTTTTGACACTTTTGTCACTTTTTACTGAAAAAATTCTTATTTTTTTAGCAAAAAATAGACGCAAAAGTCAGAGTTCTCATTTGCAGTTCAAGAAAGTTTTATTTTTTGTCACGTTGTAAGTTGAAAATTCAAAACAGTCATTGAGCCAAAAACGCTTTTTTGACATCTGAGGCACTTTTGACTGACAAAATTATTTTTTTTTAGCAACAAATGCACCCAAAAGTCAAAGTTCTCATTTGCAGTTCAAGAAAGTGTTATTTTTTGTCACGTAGTAAGTTCAAAATTCAAAACAGTCATACTCTGAGCAGAAAACGCTTTTTCGACACTTTTGGCATTTTTGACTGACAAAATGATTTTTTTGCAAAAAATGCACCCAAAAGTCAAAGTTCTCATTTGCAGTTCAAGAAAGTTTTATTTTTTGTCACAATGAATGTTGAATATTCAAAACAGTCATACTCTGAAAAGAAAACGCTTTTTTGACACTTTTGGCATTTTGACTGACAAAATGATTTTTTTGCACAAAATCCACTCAAATGTTAAAGTTCTCATTTTTAGTTCAAGAACGTGTTATTTTATCCACAATGTATGTTGAATATTCAAAACAGTCATACTCTGAGCAGAAAACGCTTTTTCGACACTTTTGGCATTTTTGACTGACAAAATGATTTTTTTGCACAAAATCCACTCAAAAGTCAAAGTTCTCATTTGCAGTTCAAGAAAGTGTTATTTTTTGTCACGTAGTAGGTTGAAAATTCAAAACAGTCATATTCAGAGCCAAAAACGCTTTTTTGACACTTTAGGCACTTTTGACTGACAAAATGATTTTTAAGCACAAAATCCACTCAAAAGTTAAAGTTCTCATTTTTAGTTCAAGAAAGTGTTATTTTATCCACAATGTATGTTGAATATTCAAAACAGTCATACTCTGAGCAGAAAACGCTTTTTCGACACTTTTGGCATTTTTGACTGACAAAATGATTTTTTTGCACAAAATCCACTCAAAAGTCAAAGTTCTCATTTGCAGTTCAAAAAGTGTTAATTTTTTGTCACGTAGTAAGTTGAAAATTCAAAACAGTCATATTCAGAGCCAAAAACGCTTTTTTGACACTTTAGGCACTTTTGACTGACAAAATGATTTTTAAGCACAAAATCCACTCAAAAGTCAAAGTTCTCATTTGCAGTTCAAGAAAGTGTTATTTTATCCACAATGTATGTTGAAAATTCAAAACAGTCATACTCTGAGCAGAAATCACTTTTTTAACACTTTTGGCACTTTTGACTGACAAATTGATTTTTAAGCACAAAATCCACTCAAAAGTCAAAGTTCTCATTTGCAGTTCAAGAAAGTGTTATTTTATCCACAATGTATGTTGAATATTCAAAACAGTCATACTCTGAGCAGAAAACGCTTTTTTGACACTTTTGGCATTTTTGACTGACAAAATGATTTTTTTGCACAAAATCCACTAAAAGTCAAAGTTCTCATTTGCAGTTCAAGAAAGTGTTATTTTTTGTCACGTTGTAAGTTGAAAATTGAAAACAGTCATACTCAGAGCCAAAAACGCTTTTTTGACACTTTTGACTGACAAAATGATTTTTTTGTAAAAAATCCACTCAATAGTCAAAGTTCTCATTTGCAGTTCAAGAAAGTGTTATTTTTTGTCACGTAGTAAGTTGAAAATTCAAAACAGTCATACTCAGAGCCAAAAACGCTTTTTTGACACTTTAGGCACTTTTGACTGACAAAATTATTTTTAAGCACAAAATCCACTCAAAAGTTAAAGTTCTCATTTTTAGTTCAAGAAAGTGTTATTTCATCCACAATGTATATTGAATATTCAAAACAGAGCCAAAAACGCTTTTTTGACACTTTTGGCACTTTTGACTGACAAAATGATTTTTTTTAGCAACAAATGCACCCAAAAGTTTAAGTTCTCATTTGCAGTTCAAGAAAGTGTCATTTTTTGTCACGTAGTGAGTTAAATATTAAAAACAGTCATAGTCTGAGCATAAAAGACTTTTTTGACACTTTTGGCACTTTTAACTGAAAAATGATTTCTTAGCAAAAAATAGACACAAAATTCAAAGTTCTCATTTGCAGTTCAAGAAAGTTTTATTTTTTGTCACGTTGTATGTT
The DNA here is from genome assembly GCF_053564925.1 of Oryzias latipes. Taxonomy (NCBI): domain Eukaryota; kingdom Metazoa; phylum Chordata; class Actinopteri; order Beloniformes; family Adrianichthyidae; genus Oryzias; species Oryzias latipes. The sequence continues at coordinate 1,118,232 of NC_136240.1, forward strand.
GAATATTCAAAACAGTCATACTCTGAAAAGAAAACGCTTTTTTGACACTTTTGGCATTTTGACTGACAAAATGATTTTTTTGCACAAAATCCACTCAAATGTTAAAGTTCTCATTTTTAGTTCAAGAACGTGTTATTTTATCCACAATGTATGTTGAATATTCAAAACAGTCATACTCTGAGCAGAAAACGCTTTTTCGACACTTTTGGCATTTTTGACTGACAAAATGATTTTTTTGCACAAAATCCACTCAAAAGTCAAAGTTCTCATTTGCAGTTCAAGAAAGTGTTATTTTTTGTCACGTAGTAGGTTGAAAATTCAAAACAGTCATATTCAGAGCCAAAAACGCTTTTTTGACACTTTAGGCACTTTTGACTGACAAAATGATTTTTAAGCACAAAATCCACTCAAAAGTTAAAGTTCTCATTTTTAGTTCAAGAAAGTGTTATTTTATCCACAATGTATGTTGAATATTCAAAACAGTCATACTCTGAGCAGAAAACGCTTTTTCGACACTTTTGGCATTTTTGACTGACAAAATGATTTTTTTGCACAAAATCCACTCAAAAGTCAAAGTTCTCATTTGCAGTTCAAAAAGTGTTAATTTTTTGTCACGTAGTAAGTTGAAAATTCAAAACAGTCATATTCAGAGCCAAAAACGCTTTTTTGACACTTTAGGCACTTTTGACTGACAAAATGATTTTTAAGCACAAAATCCACTCAAAAGTCAAAGTTCTCATTTGCAGTTCAAGAAAGTGTTATTTTATCCACAATGTATGTTGAAAATTCAAAACAGTCATACTCTGAGCAGAAATCACTTTTTTAACACTTTTGGCACTTTTGACTGACAAATTGATTTTTAAGCACAAAATCCACTCAAAAGTCAAAGTTCTCATTTGCAGTTCAAGAAAGTGTTATTTTATCCACAATGTATGTTGAATATTCAAAACAGTCATACTCTGAGCAGAAAACGCTTTTTTGACACTTTTGGCATTTTTGACTGACAAAATGATTTTTTTGCACAAAATCCACTAAAAGTCAAAGTTCTCATTTGCAGTTCAAGAAAGTGTTATTTTTTGTCACGTTGTAAGTTGAAAATTGAAAACAGTCATACTCAGAGCCAAAAACGCTTTTTTGACACTTTTGACTGACAAAATGATTTTTTTGTAAAAAATCCACTCAATAGTCAAAGTTCTCATTTGCAGTTCAAGAAAGTGTTATTTTTTGTCACGTAGTAAGTTGAAAATTCAAAACAGTCATACTCAGAGCCAAAAACGCTTTTTTGACACTTTAGGCACTTTTGACTGACAAAATTATTTTTAAGCACAAAATCCACTCAAAAGTTAAAGTTCTCATTTTTAGTTCAAGAAAGTGTTATTTCATCCACAATGTATATTGAATATTCAAAACAGAGCCAAAAACGCTTTTTTGACACTTTTGGCACTTTTGACTGACAAAATGATTTTTTTTAGCAACAAATGCACCCAAAAGTTTAAGTTCTCATTTGCAGTTCAAGAAAGTGTCATTTTTTGTCACGTAGTGAGTTAAATATTAAAAACAGTCATAGTCTGAGCATAAAAGACTTTTTTGACACTTTTGGCACTTTTAACTGAAAAATGATTTCTTAGCAAAAAATAGACACAAAATTCAAAGTTCTCATTTGCAGTTCAAGAAAGTTTTATTTTTTGTCACGTTGTATGTTGAATATTCAAAACAGTCATACTCTGAAAAGAAAACGCTTTTTTGACACTTTTGGCATTTTTGACTGACAATATGATTTTTTTGCACAAAATCCACTCAAAAGTTAAAGTTCTCATTTTTAGTTCAAGAAAGTGTTATTTTATCCACAATGTATGTTGAATATTCAAAACAGTCATACTCTGAGCAGAAAACGCTTTTTCGACACTTTTGGCATTTTTGACTGACAAAATGATTTTTTTGCACAAAATCCACTCAAAAGTCAAAGTTCTCATTTGCAGTTCAAGAAAGTGTTATTTTTTGTCACGTAGTAAGTTGAAAATTCAAAACAGTCATATTCAGAGCCAAAAACGCTTTTTTGACACTTTAGGCACTTTTGACTGACAAAATGATTTTTAAGCAGAAAATCCACTCAAAAGTCAAAGTTCTCATTTGCAGTTCAAGAAAGTGTTATTTTATCCACAATGTATGTTGAATATTCAAAACAGTCATACTCAGAGCCAAAAACGCTTTTTTGACACTTTTGGCACTATTGACTGACAAAATGATTTTTAAGCTCAAAATGCACTCAAAAGTCAAAGTTTTCATTTGCAGTTCAAGAAAGTGTTATTTTTTGTCACGTAGTAAGTTGAAAATTCAAAACAGTCATATTCAGAGCCAAAAACGCTTTTTTGACACTTTTGACATTTTTGACTGACAAATTGATTTTTAAGCACAAAATCCACTCAAAAGTTAAAGTTTTCATTTGCAGTTCAAGAAAGTGTTATTTCATCCACAATGTATGTTGAATATTCAAAACAGTCATATTCAGAGCCAAAAATGCTTTTTGACACTTTTGGCACTTTTGACTGACAAAATGATTTTTTGTAAAAACTCCACTCAATAGTCAAAGTCCTCATTTGCAGTTCAAGAAAGTGTTATTTTTTGTCACGTTGTAAGTTGAAAATTCAAAACAGTCATACTCAGAGCCAAAAACGCTTTTTTGACACTTTTGGCACTTTTGACTGACAAAATTATTTTTAAGCACAAAATCCACTCAAAAGTTAAAGTTCTCATTTTTAGTTCAAGAAAGTGTTATTTTATCCACAATGTATGTTGAAAATTCAAAACAGTCATACTCTGAGCAGAAAACGCTTTTTCGACACTTTTGGCATTTTTGACTGACAAAATGATTTTTTTGCACAAAATCCACTCAAAAGTCAAAGTTCTCATTTGCAGTTCAAGAAAGTGTTATTTTTTGTCACGTAGTAAGTTGAAAATTCAAAACAGTCATATTCAGAGCCAAAAACGCTTTTTTGACACTTTTGGCACTTTTGACTGACAAAATTATTTTTAAGGTCAAAATCCACTCAAAAGTCAAAGTTCTCATTTGCAGTTCAAGAAAGTGTTATTTTTTGTCACGTAGTAAGTTGAAAATTCAAAACAGTCATATTCAGAGCCAAAAACGCTTTTTTGACACTTTAGGCACTTTTGACTGACAAAATGATTTTTAAGCACAAAATCCACTCAAAAGTCAAAGTTCTCATTTGCAGTTCAAGAAAGTGTTATTTTATCCACAATATATGTTGAAAATTCAAAACAGTCATACTCTGAGCAGAAATCACTTTTTTGACACTTTTGGTACTTTTGACTGACAAATTGATTTTTAAGCACAAAATCCACTCAAAAGTCAAAGTTCTCATTTGCAGTTCAAGAAAGTCTTATTTTATCCACAATGTATGTTGAATATTCAAAACAGTCATACTCTGAGCAGAAAACGCTTTTTTGACACTTTTGGCATTTTTGACTGACAAAATGATTTTTTTGCACAAAATCCACTCAAAAGTCAAAGTTCTCATTTGCAGTTCAAGAAAGTGTTATTTTTTGTCACGTAGTAAGTTGAAAATTCAAAACAGTCATATTCAGAGCCAAAAACGCTTTTTTGACACTTTTGGCACTTTTGACTGACAAAATTATTTTAAGCACAAAATCCACTCAAAAGTTAAAGTTCTCATTTTTAGTTCAAGAAAGTGTTATTTTATCCACAATGTATGTTGAATATTCAAAACAGTCATACTCTGAGCAGAAAACGCTTTTTTGACACTTTTGGCATTTTTGACTGACAATATGATTTTTTTGCACAAAATCCACTCAAAAGTTAAAGTTCTCATTTTTAGTTCAAGAAAGTGTTATTTTATCCACAATGTATGTTGAATATTCAAAACAGTCATACTCTGAGCAGAAAACGCTTTTTCGACACTTTTGGCATTTTTGACTGACAAAATGATTTTTTTGCACAAAATCCACTCAAAAGTCAAAGTTCTCATTTGCAGTTCAAGAAAGTGTTATTTTTTGTCACGTAGTAAGTTGAAAATTCAAAACAGTCATATTCAGAGCCAAAAACGCTTTTTTGACACTTTAGGCACTTTTGACTGACAAAATGATTTTTAAGCAGAAAATCCACTCAAAAGTCAAAGTTCTCATTTGCAGTTCAAGAAAGTGTTATTTTATCCACAATGTATGTTGAATATTCAAAACAGTCATACTCAGAGCCAAAAACGCTTTTTTGACACTTTTGGCACTATTGACTGACAAAATGATTTTTAAGCTCAAAATGCACTCAAAAGTCAAAGTTTTCATTTGCAGTTCAAGAAAGTGTTATTTTTTGTCACGTAGTAAGTTGAAAATTCAAAACAGTCATATTCAGAGCCAAAAACGCTTTTTTGACACTTTTGACATTTTTGACTGACAAATTGATTTTTAAGCACAAAATCCACTCAAAAGTTAAAGTTTTCATTTGCAGTTCAAGAAAGTGTTATTTCATCCACAATGTATGTTGAATATTCAAAACAGTCATATTCAGAGCCAAAAATGCTTTTTGACACTTTTGGCACTTTTGACTGACAAATTGATTTTTAAGCACAAAATCCACTCAAAAGTTAAAGTTCTCATTTTTAGTTCAAGAAAGTGTTATTTTATCCACAATGTATGTTGAAAATTCAAAACAGTCATACTCTGAGCAGAAAACGCTTTTTCGACACTTTTGGCATTTTTGACTGACAAAATGATTTTTTTGCACAAAATCCACTCAAAAGTCAAAGTTCTCATTTGCAGTTCAAGAAAGTGTTATTTTTTGTCACGTAGTAAGTTGAAAATTCAAAACAGTCATATTCAGAGCCAAAAACGCTTTTTTGACACTTTTGGCACTTTTGACTGACAAAATTATTTTTAAACACAAAATCCACTCAAAAGTTAAAGTTCTCATTTTTAGTTCAAGAAAGTGTTATTTTATCCACAATGTATGTTGAATATTCAAAACAGTCATACTCTGAGCAGAAAACGCTTTTTCGACACTTTTGGCATTTTTGACTGACAAAATGATTTTTTTGCACAAAATCCACTCAAAAGTCAAAGTTCTCATTTGCAGTTCAAGAAAGTGTTATTTTTTGTCACGTAGTAAGTTGAAAATTCAAAACAGTCATATTCAGAGCCAAAAACGCTTTTTTGACACTTTTGGCACTTTTGACTGACAAAATTATTTTTAAGGTCAAAATCCACTCAAAAGTCAAAGTTCTCATTTGCAGTTCAAGAAAGTGTTATTTTTTGTCACGTAGTAAGTTGAAAATTCAAAACAGTCATATTCAGAGCCAAAAACGCTTTTTTGACACTTTAGGCACTTTTGACTGACAAAATGATTTTTAAGCACAAAATCCACTCAAAAGTCAAAGTTCTCATTTGCAGTTCAAGAAAGTGTTATTTTATCCACAATATATGTTGAAAATTCAAAACAGTCATACTCTGAGCAGAAATCACTTTTTTGACACTTTTGGTACTTTTGACTGACAAATTGATTTTTAAGCACAAAATCCACTCAAAAGTCAAAGTTCTCATTTGCAGTTCAAGAAAGTCTTATTTTATCCACAATGTATGTTGAATATTCAAAACAGTCATACTCTGAGCAGAAAACGCTTTTTTGACACTTTTGGCATTTTTGACTGACAAAATGATTTTTTTGCAAAAAAACCACTCAAAAGTCAAAGTTCTCATTTGCAGTTCAAGAAAGTGTTATTTTTTGTCACGTAGTAAGTTGAAAATTCAAAACAGTCATATTCAGAGCCAAAAACGCTTTTTTGACACTTTTGGCACTTTTGACTGACAAAATTATTTTAAGCACAAAATCCACTCAAAAGTTAAAGTTCTCATTTTTAGTTCAAGAAAGTGTTATTTTATCCACAATGTATGTTGAATATTCAAAACAGTCATACTCTAAGCAGAAAACGCTTTTTCGACACTTTTGGCATTTTTGACTGACAAAATGATTTTTTTGCACAAAATCCACTCAAAAGTCAAAGTTCTCATTTGCAGTTCAAGAAAGTGTTATTTTTTGTCACGTAGTAAGTTGAAAATTCAAAACAGTCATATTCAGAGCCAAAAACGCTTTTTTGACACTTTTGGCACTTTTGACTGACAAAATTATTTTTAAGGACAAAATCCACTCAAAAGTCAAAGTTCTCATTTGCAGTACAAGAAAGTGTTATTTTTTGTCATGTAGTAAGTTAAAAATTCAAAACAGTCATATTCAGAGCAGAAAACACTTTTTTGACACTTTTGGGATTTTTGACTGACAAAATGATTTTTTTGCCAAAAATGCACCCAAAAGTCAAAGTTCTCATTTGCAGTTTAAGAAAGTGTTATTTTATCCACAATGTATGTTGAATATTCAAAACAGTCATACTCTGAGCAGAAAACGCTTTTATGACACTTTTGGCATTTTTGACTGACAAAATGATTTTTTTGCACAAAATCCACTCAAAAGTCAAAGTTCTCATTTGCAGTTCAAGAAAGTGTTATTTTTTGTCACGTTGTAAGTTGAAAATTCAAAACAGTCATACTCAGAGCCAAAAACGCTTTTTTGACACTTTTGGCACTTTTGACTGACAAAATTATTTTTAAGCACAAAATCCACTCAAAAGTTAAAGTTCTCATTTTTAGTTCAAGAAAGTGTTATTTCATCCACAATGTATATTGAATATTCAAAACAGAGCCAAAAACGCTTTTTTGACACTTTTGGCACTTTTGACTGACAAAATGATTTTTTTGCACAAAATCCACTCAAAAGTCAAAGTTCTCATTTGCAGTTCAAGAAAGTGTTATTTTTTGTCACGTAGTAAGTTGAAAATTCAAAACAGTCATATTCAGAGCCAAAAACGCTTTTTTGACACTTTTGGCACTTTTGACTGACAAAATTATTTTTAAGGACAAAATCCACTCAAAAGTCAAAGTTCTCATTTGCAGTACAAGAAAGTGTTATTTTTTGTCATGTAGTAAGTTAAAAATTCAAAACAGTCATATTCAGAGCAGAAAACACTTTTTTGACACTTTTGGGATTTTTGACTGACAAAATGATTTTTTTGCCAAAAATGCACCCAAAAGTCAAAGTTCTCATTTGCAGTTTAAGAAAGTGTTATTTTATCCACAATGTATGTTGAATATTCAAAACAGTCATACTCTGAGCAGAAAACGCTTTTATGACACTTTTGGCATTTTTGACTGACAAAATGATTTTTTTGCACAAAATCCACTCAAAAGTCAAAGTTCTCATTTGCAGTTCAAGAAAGTGTTATTTTTTGTCACGTTGTAAGTTGAAAATTCAAAACAGTCATACTCAGAGCCAAAAACGCTTTTTTGACACTTTTGGCACTTTTGACTGACAAAATTATTTTTAAGCACAAAATCCACTCAAAAGTTAAAGTTCTCATTTTTAGTTCAAGAAAGTGTTATTTCATCCACAATGTATATTGAATATTCAAAACAGAGCCAAAAACGCTTTTTTGACACTTTTGGCACTTTTGACTGACAAAATGATTTTTTTTTAGCAACAAATGCACCCAAAAGTTTAAGTTCTCATTTGCAGTTCAAGAAAGTGTCATTTTTTGTCACGTAGTAAGTTAAATATTAAAAACAGTCATAGTCCGAGCATAAAAGACTTTTTTGACACTTTTGGCACTTTTAACTGAAAAATGATTTCTTAGCAAAAAATAGACACAAAATTCAAAGTTCTCATTTTACAGTTCAAGAAAGTGTTAGTTTTTCTCATGTTGTCAGTTGAAACTTCAAACCAGTAATATTTAGATCCGAAAACGCTTTTTTGACACTTTTGTCACTTTTTACTGAAAAAATTCTTATTTTTTTAGCAAAAAATAGACGCAAAAGTCAGAGTTCTCATTTGCAGTTCAAGAAAGTTTTATTTTTTGTCACGTTGTAAGTTGAAAATTCAAAACAGTCATTGAGCCAAAAACGCTTTTTTGACATCTGAGGCACTTTTGACTGACAAAATTATTTTTTTTTAGCAACAAATGCACCCAAAAGTCAAAGTTCTCATTTGCAGTTCAAGAAAGTGTTATTTTTTGTCACGTAGTAAGTTCAAAATTCAAAACAGTCATACTCTGAGCAGAAAACGCTTTTTCGACACTTTTGGCATTTTTGACTGACAAAATGATTTTTTTGCAAAAAATGCACCCAAAAGTCAAAGTTCTCATTTGCAGTTCAAGAAAGTTTTATTTTTTGTCACAATGAATGTTGAATATTCAAAACAGTCATACTCTGAAAAGAAAACGCTTTTTTGACACTTTTGGCATTTTGACTGACAAAATGATTTTTTTGCACAAAATCCACTCAAAAGTTAAAGTTCTCATTTTTAGTTCAAGAACGTGTTATTTTATCCACAATGTATGTTGAATATTCAAAACAGTCATACTCTGAGCAGAAAACGCTTTTTCGACACTTTTGGCATTTTTGACTGACAAAATGATTTTTTTGCACAAAATCCACTCAAAAGTCAAAGTTCTCATTTGCAGTTCAAGAAAGTGTTATTTTTTGTCACGTAGTAGGTTGAAAATTCAAAACAGTCATATTCAGAGCCAAAAACGCTTTTTTGACACTTTAGGCACTTTTGACTGACAAAATGATTTTTAAGCACAAAATCCACTCAAAAGTTAAAGTTCTCATTTTTAGTTCAAGAAAGTGTTATTTTATCCACAATGTATGTTGAATATTCAAAACAGTCATACTCTGAGCAGAAAACGCTTTTTCGACACTTTTGGCATTTTTGACTGACAAAATGATTTTTTTGCACAAAATCCACTCAAAAGTCAAAGTTCTCATTTGCAGTTCAAGAAAGTGTTAATTTTTTGTCACGTAGTAAGTTGAAAATTCAAAACAGTCATATTCAGAGCCAAAAACGCTTTTTTGACACTTTAGGCACTTTTGACTGACAAAATGATTTTTAAGCACAAAATCCACTCAAAAGTCAAAGTTCTCATTTGCAGTTCAAGAAAGTGTTATTTTATCATCAATGTATGTTGAAAATTCAAAACAGTCATACTCTGAGCAGAAAACACTTTTTTAACACTTTTGGCACTTTTGACTGACAAATTGATTTTTAAGCACAAAATCCACTCAAAAGTCAAAGTTCTCATTTGCAGTTCAAGAAAGTGTTATTTTATCCACAATGTATGTTGAATATTCAAAACAGTCATACTCTGAGCAGAAAACGCTTTTTTGACACTTTTGGCATTTTTGACTGACAAAATGATTTTTTTGCACAAAATCCACTAAAAGTCAAAGTTCTCATTTGCAGTTCAAGAAAGTGTTATTTTTTGTCACGTTGTAAGTTGAAAATTGAAAACAGTCATACTCAGAGCCAAAAACGCTTTTTTGACACTTTTGACTGACAAAATGATTTTTTTGTAAAAAATCCACTCAATAGTCAAAGTTCTCATTTGCAGTTCAAGAAAGTGTTATTTTTTGTCACGTAGTAAGTTGAAAATTCAAAACAGTCATACTCAGAGCCAAAAACGCTTTTTTGACACTTTAGGCACTTTTGACTGACAAAATTATTTTTAAGCACAAAATCCACTCAAAAGTTAAAGTTCTCATTTTTAGTTCAAGAAAGTGTTATTTCATCCACAATGTATATTGAATATTCAAAACAGAGCCAAAAACGCTTTTTTGACACTTTTGGCACTTTTGACTGACAAAATGATTTTTTTTAGCAACAAATGCACCCAAAAGTTTAAGTTCTCATTTGCAGTTCAAGAAAGTGTCATTTTTTGTCACGTAGTGAGTTAAATATTAAAAACAGTCATAGTCTGAGCATAAAAGACTTTTTTGACACTTTTGGCACTTTTAACTGAAAAATGATTTCTTAGCAAAAAATAGACACAAAATTCAAAGTTCTCATTTGCAGTTCAAGAAAGTTTTATTTTTTGTCACGTTGTATGTTGAATATTCAAAACAGTCATACTCTGAAAAGAAAACGCTTTTTTGACACTTTTGGCATTTTTGACTGACAATATGATTTTTTTGCACAAAATCCACTCAAAAGTTAAAGTTCTCATTTTTAGTTCAAGAAAGTGTTATTTTATCCACAATGTATGTTGAATATTCAAAACAGTCATACTCTGAGCAGAAAACGCTTTTTCGACACTTTTGGCATTTTTGACTGACAAAATGATTTTTTTGCACAAAATCCACTCAAAAGTCAAAGTTCTCATTTGCAGTTCAAGAAAGTGTTATTTTTTGTCACGTAGTAAGTTGAAAATTCAAAACAGTCATATTCAGAGCCAAAAACGCTTTTTTGACACTTTAGGCACTTTTGACTGACAAAATGATTTTTAAGCAGAAAATCCACTCAAAAGTCAAAGTTCTCATTTGCAGTTCAAGAAAGTGTTATTTTATCCACAATGTATGTTGAATATTCAAAACAGTCATACTCAGAGCCAAAAACGCTTTTTTGACACTTTTGGCACTATTGACTGACAAAATGATTTTTAAGCTCAAAATGCACTCAAAAGTCAAAGTTTTCATTTGCAGTTCAAGAAAGTGTTATTTTTTGTCACGTAGTAAGTTGAAAATTCAAAACAGTCATATTCAGAGCCAAAAACGCTTTTTTGACACTTTTGACATTTTTGACTGACAAATTGATTTTTAAGCACAAAATCCACTCAAAAGTTAAAGTTTTCATTTGCAGTTCAAGAAAGTGTTATTTCATCCACAATGTATGTTGAATATTCAAAACAGTCATATTCAGAGCCAAAAATGCTTTTTGACACTTTTGGCACTTTTGACTGACAAAATGATTTTTTGTAAAAACTCCACTCAATAGTCAAAGTCCTCATTTGCAGTTCAAGAAAGTGTTATTTTTTGTCACGTTGTAAGTTGAAAATTCAAAACAGTCATACTCAGAGCCAAAAACGCTTTTTTGACACTTTTGGCACTTTTGACTGACAAAATTATTTTTAAGCACAAAATCCACTCAAAAGTTAAAGTTCTCATTTTTAGTTCAAGAAAGTGTTATTTTATCCACAATGTATGTTGAAAATTCAAAACAGTCATACTCTGAGCAGAAAACGCTTTTTCGACACTTTTGGCATTTTTGACTGACAAAATGATTTTTTTGCACAAAATCCACTCAAAAGTCAAAGTTCTCATTTGCAGTTCAAGAAAGTGTTATTTTTTGTCACGTAGTAAGTTGAAAATTCAAAACAGTCATATTCAGAGCCAAAAACGCTTTTTTGACACTTTAGGCACTTTTGACTGACAAAATTATTTTTAAACACAAAATCCACTCAAAAGTTAAAGTTCTCATTTTTAGTTCAAGAAAGTGTTATTTTATCCACAATGTATGTTGAATATTCAAAACAGTCATACTCTAAGCAGAAAACGCTTTTTCGACACTTTTGGCATTTTTGACTGACAAAATTATTTTTAAGGTCAAAATCCACTCAAAAGTCAAAGTTCTCATTTGCAGTTCAAGAAAGTGTTATTTTTTGTCACGTAGTAAGTTGAAAATTCAAAACAGTCATATTCAGAGCCAAAAACGCTTTTTTGACACTTTAGGCACTTTTGACTGACAAAATGATTTTTAAGCACAAAATCCACTCAAAAGTCAAAGTTCTCATTTGCAGTTCAAGAAAGTGTTATTTTATCCACAATATATGTTGAAAATTCAAAACAGTCATACTCTGAGCAGAAATCACTTTTTTGACACTTTTGGTACTTTTGACTGACAAATTGATTTTTAAGCACAAAATCCACTCAAAAGTCAAAGTTCTCATTTGCAGTTCAAGAAAGTCTTATTTTATCCACAATGTATGTTGAATATTCAAAACAGTCATACTCTGAGCAGAAAACGCTTTTTTGACACTTTTGGCATTTTTGACTGACAAAATGATTTTTTTGCACAAAATCCACTCAAAAGTCAAAGTTCTCATTTGCAGTTCAAGAAAGTGTTATTTTTTGTCACGTAGTAAGTTGAAAATTCAAAACAGTCATATTCAGAGCCAAAAACGCTTTTTTGACACTTTTGGCACTTTTGACTGACAAAATTATTTTAAGCACAAAATCCACTCAAAAGTTAAAGTTCTCATTTTTAGTTCAAGAAAGTGTTATTTTATCCACAATGTATGTTGAATATTCAAAACAGTCATACTCTAAGCAGAAAACGCTTTTTCGACACTTTTGGCATTTTTGACTGACAAAATGATTTTTTTGCACAAAATCCACTCAAAAGTCAAAGTTCTCATTTGCAGTTCAAGAAAGTGTTATTTTTTGTCACGTAGTAAGTTGAAAATTCAAAACAGTCATATTCAGAGCCAAAAACGCTTTTTTGACACTTTTGGCACTTTTGACTGACAAAATTATTTTTAAGGACAAAATCCACTCAAAAGTCAAAGTTCTCATTTGCAGTACAAGAAAGTGTTATTTTTTGTCATGTAGTAAGTTAAAAATTCAAAACAGTCATATTCAGAGCAGAAAACACTTTTTTGACACTTTTGGGATTTTTGACTGACAAAATGATTTTTTTGCCAAAAATGCACCCAAAAGTCAAAGTTCTCATTTGCAGTTTAAGAAAGTGTTATTTTATCCACAATGTATGTTGAATATTCAAAACAGTCATACTCTGAGCAGAAAACGCTTTTATGACACTTTTGGCATTTTTGACTGACAAAATGATTTTTTTGCACAAAATCCACTCAAAAGTCAAAGTTCTCATTTGCAGTTCAAGAAAGTGTTATTTTTTGTCACGTTGTAAGTTGAAAATTCAAAACAGTCATACTCAGAGCCAAAAACGCTTTTTTGACACTTTTGGCACTTTTGACTGACAAAATTATTTTTAAGCACAAAATCCACTCAAAAGTTAAAGTTCTCATTTTTAGTTCAAGAAAGTGTTATTTCATCCACAATGTATATTGAATATTCAAAACAGAGCCAAAAACGCTTTTTTGACACTTTTGGCACTTTTGACTGACAAAATGATTTTTTTTTAGCAACAAATGCACCCAAAAGTTTAAGTTCTCATTTGCAGTTCAAGAAAGTGTCATTTTTTGTCACGTAGTAAGTTAAATATTAAAAACAGTCATAGTCCGAGCATAAAAGACTTTTTTGACACTTTTGGCACTTTTAACTGAAAAATGATTTCTTAGCAAAAAATAGACACAAAATTCAAAGTTCTCATTTTACAGTTCAAGAAAGTGTTAGTTTTTCTCATGTTGTCAGTTGAAACTTCAAACCAGTAATACTTAGATCCGAAAACGCTTTTTTGACACTTTTGTCACTTTTTACTGAAAAAATTCTTATTTTTTTAGCAAAAAATAGACGCAAAAGTCAGAGTTCTCATTTGCAGTTCAAGAAAGTTTTATTTTTTGTCACGTTGTAAGTTGAAAATTCAAAACAGTCATTGAGCCAAAAACGCTTTTTTGACATCTGAGGCACTTTTGACTGACAAAATTATTTTTTTTTAGCAACAAATGCACCCAAAAGTCAAAGTTCTCATTTGCAGTTCAAGAAAGTGTTATTTTTTGTCACGTAGTAAGTTCAAAATTCAAAACAGTCATACTCTGAGCAGAAAACGCTTTTTCGACACTTTTGGCATTTTTGACTGACAAAATGATTTTTTTGCAAAAAATGCACCCAAAATTCAAAGTTCTCATTTGCAGTTCAAGAAAGTTTTATTTTTTGTCACAATGAATGTTGAATATTCAAAACAGTCATACTCTGAAAAGAAAACGCTTTTTTGACACTTTTGGCATTTTGACTGACAAAATGATTTTTTTGCACAAAATCCACTCAAAAGTTAAAGTTCTCATTTTTAGTTCAAGAACGTGTTATTTTATCCACAATGTATGTTGAATATTCAAAACAGTCATACTCTGAGCAGAAAACGCTTTTTCGACACTTTTGGCATTTTTGACTGACAAAATGATTTTTTTGCACAAAATCCACTCAAAAGTCAAAGTTCTCATTTGCAGTTCAAGAAAGTGTTATTTTTTGTCACGTAGTAGGTTGAAAATTCAAAACAGTCATATTCAGAGCCAAAAACGCTTTTTTGACACTTTAGGCACTTTTGACTGACAAAATGATTTTTAAGCACAAAATCCACTCAAAAGTTAAAGTTCTCATTTTTAGTTCAAGAAAGTGTTATTTTATCCACAATGTATGTTGAATATTCAAAACAGTCATACTCTGAGCAGAAAACGCTTTTTCGACACTTTTGGCATTTTTGACTGACAAAATTATTTTTTTGCACAAAATCCACTCAAAAGTCAAAGTTCTCATTTGCAGTTCAAGAAAGTGTTAATTTTTTGTCACGTAGTAAGTTGAAAATTCAAAACAGTCATATTCAGAGCCAAAAACGCTTTTTTGACACTTTTGGCACTTTTGACTGACAAAATGATTTTTAAGCACAAAATCCACTCAAAAGTCAAAGTTCTCATTTGCAGTTCAAGAAAGTGTTATTTTATCATCAATGTATGTTGAAAATTCAAAACAGTCATACTCTGAGCAGAAAACACTTTTTTAACACTTTTGGCACTTTTGACTGACAAATTGATTTTTAAGCACAAAATCCACTCAAAAGTCAAAGTTCTCATTTGCAGTTCAAGAAAGTGTTATTTTATCCACAATGTATGTTGAATATTCAAAACAGTCATACTCTGAGCAGAAAACGCTTTTTTGACACTTTTGGCATTTTTGACTGACAAAATGATTTTTTTGCACAAAATCCACTAAAAGTCAAAGTTCTCATTTGCAGTTCAAGAAAGTGTTATTTTTTGTCACGTTGTAAGTTGAAAATTGAAAACAGTCATACTCAGAGCCAAAAACGCTTTTTTGACACTTTTGACTGACAAAATGATTTTTTTGTAAAAAATCCACTCAATAGTCAAAGTTCTCATTTGCAGTTCAAGAAAGTGTTATTTTTTGTCACGTAGTAAGTTGAAAATTCAAAACAGTCATACTCAGAGCCAAAAACGCTTTTTTGACACTTTAGGCACTTTTGACTGACAAAATTATTTTTAAGCACAAAATCCACTCAAAAGTTAAAGTTCTCATTTTTAGTTCAAGAAAGTGTTATTTCATCCACAATGTATATTGAATATTCAAAACAGAGCCAAAAACGCTTTTTTGACACTTTTGGCACTTTTGACTGACAAAATGATTTTTTTTAGCAACAAATGCACCCAAAAGTTTAAGTTCTCATTTGCAGTTCAAGAAAGTGTCATTTTTTGTCACGTAGTGAGTTAAATATTAAAAACAGTCATAGTCTGAGCATAAAAGACTTTTTTGACACTTTTGGCACTTTTAACTGAAAAATGATTTCTTAGCAAAAAATAGACACAAAATTCAAAGTTCTCATTTGCAGTTCAAGAAAGTTTTATTTTTTGTCACGTTGTATGTTGAATATTCAAAACAGTCATACTCTGAAAAGAAAACGCTTTTTTGACACTTTTGGCATTTTTGACTGACAATATGATTTTTTTGCACAAAATCCACTCAAAAGTTAAAGTTCTCATTTTTAGTTCAAGAAAGTGTTATTTTATCCACAATGTATGTTGAATATTCAAAACAGTCATACTCTGAGCAGAAAACGCTTTTTCGACACTTTTGGCATTTTTGACTGACAAAATGATTTTTTTGCACAAAATCCACTCAAAAGTCAAAGTTCTCATTTGCAGTTCAAGAAAGTGTTATTTTTTGTCACGTAGTAAGTTGAAAATTCAAAACAGTCATATTCAGAGCCAAAAACGCTTTTTTGACACTTTAGGCACTTTTGACTGACAAAATGATTTTTAAGCAGAAAATCCACTCAAAAGTCAAAGTTCTCATTTGCAGTTCAAGAAAGTGTTATTTTATCCACAATGTATGTTGAATATTCAAAACAGTCATACTCAGAGCCAAAAACGCTTTTTTGACACTTTTGGCACTATTGACTGACAAAATGATTTTTAAGCTCAAAATGCACTCAAAAGTCAAAGTTTTCATTTGCAGTTCAAGAAAGTGTTATTTTTTGTCACGTAGTAAGTTGAAAATTCAAAACAGTCATATTCAGAGCCAAAAACGCTTTTTTGACACTTTTGACATTTTTGACTGACAAATTGATTTTTAAGCACAAAATCCACTCAAAAGTTAAAGTTTTCATTTGCAGTTCAAGAAAGTGTTATTTCATCCACAATGTATGTTGAATATTCAAAACAGTCATATTCAGAGCCAAAAATGCTTTTTGACACTTTTGGCACTTTTGACTGACAAAATGATTTTTTGTAAAAACTCCACTCAATAGTCAAAGTCCTCATTTGCAGTTCAAGAAAGTGTTATTTTTTGTCACGTTGTAAGTTGAAAATTCAAAACAGTCATACTCAGAGCCAAAAACGCTTTTTTGACACTTTTGGCACTTTTGACTGACAAAATTATTTTTAAGCACAAAATCCACTCAAAAGTTAAAGTTCTCATTTTTAGTTCAAGAAAGTGTTATTTTATCCACAATGTATGTTGAAAATTCAAAACAGTCATACTCTGAGCAGAAAACGCTTTTTCGACACTTTTGGCATTTTTGACTGACAAAATGATTTTTTTGCACAAAATCCACTCAAAAGTCAAAGTTCTCATTTGCAGTTCAAGAAAGTGTTATTTTTTGTCACGTAGTAAGTTGAAAATTCAAAACAGTCATATTCAGAGCCAAAAACGCTTTTTTGACACTTTAGGCACTTTTGACTGACAAAATTATTTTTAAACACAAAATCCACTCAAAAGTTAAAGTTCTCATTTTTAGTTCAAGAAAGTGTTATTTTATCCACAATGTATGTTGAATATTCAAAACAGTCATACTCTAAGCAGAAAACGCTTTTTCGACACTTTTGGCATTTTTGACTGACAAAATGATTTTTTTGCACAAAATCCACTCAAAAGTCAAAGTTCTCATTTGCAGTTCAAGAAAGTGTTATTTTTTGTCACGTAGTAAGTTGAAAATTCAAAACAGTCATATTCAGAGCCAAAAACGCTTTTTTGACACTTTTGGCACTTTTGACTGACAAAATTATTTTTAAGGTCAAAATCCACTCAAAAGTCAAAGTTCTCATTTGCAGTTCAAGAAAGTGTTATTTTATCCACAATATATGTTGAAAATTCAAAACAGTCATACTCTGAGCAGAAATCACTTTTTTGACACTTTTGGTACTTTTGACTGACAAATTGATTTTTAAGCACAAAATCCACTCAAAAGTCAAAGTTCTCATTTGCAGTTCAAGAAAGTCTTATTTTATCCACAATGTATGTTGAATATTCAAAACAGTCATACTCTGAGCAGAAAACGCTTTTTTGACACTTTTGGCATTTTTGACTGACAAAATGATTTTTTTGCACAAAATCCACTCAAAAGTCAAAGTTCTCATTTGCAGTTCAAGAAAGTGTTATTTTTTGTCACGTAGTAAGTTGAAAATTCAAAACAGTCATATTCAGAGCCAAAAACGCTTTTTTGACACTTTTGGCACTTTTGACTGACAAAATTATTTTAAGCACAAAATCCACTCAAAAGTTAAAGTTCTCATTTTTAGTTCAAGAAAGTGTTATTTTATCCACAATGTATGTTGAATATTCAAAACAGTCATACTCTAAGCAGAAAACGCTTTTTCGACACTTTTGGCATTTTTGACTGACAAAATGATTTTTTTGCACAAAATCCACTCAAAAGTCAAAGTTCTCATTTGCAGTTCAAGAAAGTGTTATTTTTTGTCACGTAGTAAGTTAAATATTAAAAACAGTCATAGTCTGAGCATAAAAGACTTTTTTGACACTTTTGGCACTTTTAACTGAAAAATGATTTCTTAGCAAAAAATAGACACAAAATTCAAAGTTCTCATTTGCAGTTCAAGAAAGTTTTATTTTTTGTCACGTTGTATGTTGAATATTCAAAACAGTCATACTCTGAAAAGAAAACGCTTTTTTGACACTTTTGGCATTTTTGACTGACAATATGATTTTTTTGCACAAAATCCACTCAAAAGTTAAAGTTCTCATTTTTAGTTCAAGAAAGTGTTATTTTATCCACAATGTATGTTGAATATTCAAAACAGTCATACTCTGAGCAGAAAACGCTTTTTCGACACTTTTGGCATTTTTGACTGACAAAATGATTTTTTTGCACAAAATCCACTCAAAAGTCAAAGTTCTCATTTGCAGTTCAAGAAAGTGTTATTTTTTGTCACGTAGTAAGTTGAAAATTCAAAACAGTCATATTCAGAGCCAAAAACGCTTTTTTGACACTTTAGGCACTTTTGACTGACAAAATGATTTTTAAGCAGAAAATCCACTCAAAAGTCAAAGTTCTCATTTGCAGTTCAAGAAAGTGTTATTTTATCCACAATGTATGTTGAATATTCAAAACAGTCATACTCAGAGCCAAAAACGCTTTTTTGACACTTTTGGCACTATTGACTGACAAAATGATTTTTAAGCTCAAAATGCACTCAAAAGTCAAAGTTTTCATTTGCAGTTCAAGAAAGTGTTATTTTTTGTCACGTAGTAAGTTGAAAATTCAAAACAGTCATATTCAGAGCCAAAAACGCTTTTTTGACACTTTTGACATTTTTGACTGACAAATTGATTTTTAAGCACAAAATCCACTCAAAAGTTAAAGTTTTCATTTGCAGTTCAAGAAAGTGTTATTTCATCCACAATGTATGTTGAATATTCAAAACAGTCATATTCAGAGCCAAAAATGCTTTTTGACACTTTTGGCACTTTTGACTGACAAAATGATTTTTTGTTAAAACTCCACTCAATAGTCAAAGTCCTCATTTGCAGTTCAAGAAAGTGTTATTTTTTGTCACGTTGTAAGTTGAAAATTCAAAACAGTCATACTCAGAGCCAAAAACGCTTTTTTGACACTTTTGGCACTTTTGACTGACAAAATTATTTTTAAGCACAAAATCCACTCAAAAGTTAAAGTTCTCATTTTTAGTTCAAGAAAGTGTTATTTTATCCACAATGTATGTTGAAAATTCAAAACAGTCATACTCTGAGCAGAAAACGCTTTTTCGACACTTTTGGCATTTTTGACTGACAAAATGATTTTTTTGCACAAAATCCACTCAAAAGTCAAAGTTCTCATTTGCAGTTCAAGAAAGTGTTATTTTTTGTCACGTAGTAAGTTGAAAATTCAAAACAGTCATATTCAGAGCCAAAAACGCTTTTTTGACACTTTAGGCACTTTTGACTGACAAAATTATTTTTAAACACAAAATCCACTCAAAAGTTAAAGTTCTCATTTTTAGTTCAAGAAAGTGTTATTTTATCCACAATGTATGTTGAATATTCAAAACAGTCATACTCTAAGCAGAAAACGCTTTTTCGACACTTTTGGCATTTTTGACTGACAAAATGATTTTTTTGCACAAAATCCACTCAAAAGTCAAAGTTCTCATTTGCAGTTCAAGAAAGTGTTATTTTTTGTCACGTAGTAAGTTGAAAATTCAAAACAGTCATATTCAGAGCCAAAAACGCTTTTTTGACACTTTTGGCACTTTTGACTGACAAAATTATTTTTAAGGACAAAATCCACTCAAAAGTCAAAGTTCTCATTTGCAGTACAAGAAAGTGTTATTTTTTGTCATGTAGTAAGTTAAAAATTCAAAACAGTCATATTCAGAGCAGAAAACACTTTTTTGACACTTTTGGGATTTTTGACTGACAAAATGATTTTTTTGCCAAAAATGCACCCAAAAGTCAAAGTTCTCATTTGCAGTTTAAGAAAGTGTTATTTTATCCACAATGTATGTTGAATATTCAAAACAGTCATACTCTGAGCAGAAAACGCTTTTATGACACTTTTGGCATTTTTGACTGACAAAATGATTTTTTTGCACAAAATCCACTCAAAAGTTAAAGTTCTCATTTTTAGTTCAAGAAAGTGTTATTTTATCCACAATGTATGTTGAAAATTCAAAACAGTCATACTCTGAGCAGAAAACGCTTTTTCGACACTTTTGGCATTTTTGACTGACAAAATGATTTTTTTGCACAAAATCCACTCAAAAGTCAAAGTTCTCATTTGCAGTTCAAGAAAGTGTTATTTTTTGTCACGTAGTAAGTTGAAAATTCAAAACAGTCATATTCAGAGCCAAAAACGCTTTTTTGACACTTTTGGCACTTTTGACTGACAAAATTATTTTTAAGCACAAAATCCACTCAAAAGTTAAAGTTCTCATTTTTAGTTCAAGAAAGTGTTATTTCATCCACAATGTATATTGAATATTCAAAACAGAGCCAAAAACGCTTTTTTGACACTTTTGGCACTTTTGACTGACAAAATGATTTTTTTTTAGCAACAAATGCACCCAAAAGTTTAAGTTCTCATTTGCAGTTCAAGAAAGTGTCATTTTTTGTCACGTAGTAAGTTAAATATTAAAAACAGTCATAGTCCGAGCATAAAAGACTTTTTTGACACTTTTGGCACTTTTAACTGAAAAATGATTTCTTAGCAAAAAATAGACACAAAATTCAAAGTTCTCATTTTACAGTTCAAGAAAGTGTTAGTTTTTCTCATGTTGTCAGTTGAAACTTCAAACCAGTAATACTTAGATCCGAAAACGCTTTTTTGACACTTTTGTCACTTTTTACTGAAAAAATTCTTATTTTTTTAGCAAAAAATAGACGCAAAAGTCAGAGTTCTCATTTGCAGTTCAAGAAAGTTTTATTTTTTGTCACGTTGTAAGTTGAAAATTCAAAACAGTCATTGAGCCAAAAACGCTTTTTTGACATCTGAGGCACTTTTGACTGACAAAATTATTTTTTTTTAGCAACAAATGCACCCAAAAGTCAAAGTTCTCATTTGCAGTTCAAGAAAGTGTTATTTTTTGTCACGTAGTAAGTTCAAAATTCAAAACAGTCATACTCTGAGCAGAAAACGCTTTTTCGACACTTTTGGCATTTTTGACTGACAAAATGATTTTTTTGCAAAAAATGCACCCAAAAGTCAAAGTTCTCATTTGCAGTTCAAGAAAGTTTTATTTTTTGTCACAATGAATGTTGAATATTCAAAACAGTCATACTCTGAAAAGAAAACGCTTTTTTGACACTTTTGGCATTTTGACTGACAAAATGATTTTTTTGCACAAAATCCACTCAAAAGTTAAAGTTCTCATTTTTAGTTCAAGAACGTGTTATTTTATCCACAATGTATGTTGAATATTCAAAACAGTCATACTCTGAGCAGAAAACGCTTTTTCGACACTTTTGGCATTTTTGACTGACAAAATGATTTTTTTGCACAAAATCCACTCAAAAGTCAAAGTTCTCATTTGCAGTTCAAGAAAGTGTTATTTTTTGTCACGTAGTAGGTTGAAAATTCAAAACAGTCATATTCAGAGCCAAAAACGCTTTTTTGACACTTTAGGCACTTTTGACTGACAAAATGATTTTTAAGCACAAAATCCACTCAAAAGTCAAAGTTCTCATTTGCAGTTCAAGAAAGTGTTATTTTATCCACAATGTATGTTGAAAATTCAAAACAGTCATACTCTGAGCAGAAATAACTTTTTTGACACTTTTGACTGACAAATTGATTTTTAAGCACAAAATCCACTCAAAAGTCAAAGTTCTCATTTGCAGTTCAAGAAAGTGTTATTTTATCCACAATGTATGTTGAATATTCAAAACAGTCATACTCTGAGCAGAAAACGCTTTTTCGACACTTTTGGCATTTTTGACTGACAAAATGATTTTTTTGCACAAAATCTACTCAAAAGTCAAAGTTCCTTTTTGCAGTTCAAGAAAGTGTTATTTTTTGTCACGTAATAAGTTGAAAATTCAAAACAGTCATATTCAGAGCCAAAAACGCTTTTTTGACACTTTTGGCACTTTTGACTGACAAAATGATTTTTTTGCACAAAATCCACTCAAAAGTCAAAGTTCTCATTTGCAGTTCAAGAAAGTGTTATTTTTTGTCACGTAGTAAGTTGAAAATTCAAAACAGTCATATTCAGAGCCAAAAACGCTTTTTTGACACTTTAGGCACTTTTGACTGACAAATTGATTTTTAAGCACAAAATCCACTCAAAAGTCAAAGTTTTCATTTGCAGTTCAAGAAAGTCTTATTTGATCCACAATGTATGTTGAATATTCAAAACAGTCATACTCTGAGCAGAAAACGCTTTTTTTACACTTTTGGCATTTTTGACTGACAAAATGATTTTTTTGCACAAAATCCACTCAAAAGTCAAAGTTCCTTTTTGCAGTTCAAGAAAGTGTTATTTTTTGTCACGTAGTAAGTTGAAAATTCAAAACAGTCATATTCAGAGCCAAAAACGCTTTTTTGACACTTTTGGCACTTTTGACTGACAAAATGATTTTTTTGCACAAAATCCACTCAAAAGTCAAAGTTCCTTTTTGCAGTTCAAGAAAGTGTTATTTTTTGTCACGTAGTAAGTTGAAAATTCAAAACAGTCATATTCAGAGCCAAAAACGCTTTTTTGACACTTTTGGCACTTTTGACTGACAAAATGATTTTTTTGCACAAAATCCACTCAAAAGTCAAAGTTCTCATTTGCAGTTCAAGAAAGTGTTATTTTTTGTCACGTAGTAAGTTGAAAATTCAAAACAGTCATATTCAGAGCCAAAAACGCTTTTTTGACACTTTAGGCACTTTTGACTGACAAAATGATTTTTAAGCAGAAAATCCACTCAAAAGTCAAAGTTCTCATTTGCAGTTCAAGAAAGTGTTATTTTATCCACAATGTATGTTGAATATTCAAAACAGTCATACTCAGAGCCAAAAACGCTTTTTTGACACTTTTGGCACTATTGACTGACAAAATGATTTTTAAGCTCAAAATGCACTCAAAAGTCAAAGTTTTCATTTGCAGTTCAAGAAAGTGTTATTTTTTGTCACGTAGTAAGTTGAAAATTCAAAACAGTCATATTCAGAGCCAAAAACGCTTTTTTGACACTTTTGACATTTTTGACTGACAAATTGATTTTTAAGCACAAAATCCACTCAAAAGTTAAAGTTTTCATTTGCAGTTCAAGAAAGTGTTATTTCATCCACAATGTATGTTGAATATTCAAAACAGTCATATTCAGAGCCAAAAATGCTTTTTGACACTTTTGGCACTTTTGACTGACAAAATGATTTTTTGTAAAAACTCCACTCAATAGTCAAAGTCCTCATTTGCAGTTCAAGAAAGTGTTATTTTTTGTCACGTTGTAAGTTGAAAATTCAAAACAGTCATACTCAGAGCCAAAAACGCTTTTTTGACACTTTTGGCACTTTTGACTGACAAAATTATTTTTAAGCACAAAATCCACTCAAAAGTTAAAGTTCTCATTTTTAGTTCAAGAAAGTGTTATTTTATCCACAATGTATGTTGAATATTCAAAACAGTCATACTCTAAGCAGAAAACGCTTTTTCGACACTTTTGGCATTTTTGACTGACAAAATGATTTTTTTGCACAAAATCCACTCAAAAGTCAAAGTTCTCATTTGCAGTTCAAGAAAGTGTTATTTTTTGTCACGTAGTAAGTTGAAAATTCAAAACAGTCATATTCAGAGCCAAAAACGCTTTTTTGACACTTTTGGCACTTTTGACTGACAAAATTATTTTTAAGGTCAAAATCCACTCAAAAGTCAAAGTTCTCATTTGCAGTCAAGAAAGTGTTATTTTTTGTCACGTAGTAAGTTGAAAATTCAAAACAGTCATATTCAGAGCCAAAAACGCTTTTTTGACACTTTAGGCACTTTTGACTGACAAAATGATTTTTAAGCACAAAATCCACTCAAAAGTCAAAGTTCTCATTTGCAGTTCAAGAAAGTGTTATTTTATCCACAATGTATGTTGAAAATTCAAAACAGTCATACTCTGAGCAGAAATAACTTTTTTGACACTTTTGACTGACAAATTGATTTTTAAGCACAAAATCCACTCAAAAGTCAAAGTTCTCATTTGCAGTTCAAGAAAGTGTTATTTTATCCACAATGTATGTTGAATATTCAAAACAGTCATACTCTGAGCAGAAAACGCTTTTTCGACACTTTTGGCATTTTTGACTGACAAAATGATTTTTTTGCACAAAATCTACTCAAAAGTCAAAGTTCCTTTTTGCAGTTCAAGAAAGTGTTATTTTTTGTCACGTAATAAGTTGAAAATTCAAAACAGTCATATTCAGAGCCAAAAACGCTTTTTTGACACTTTTGGCACTTTTGACTGACAAAATGATTTTTTTGCACAAAATCCACTCAAAAGTCAAAGTTCTCATTTGCAGTTCAAGAAAGTGTTATTTTTTGTCACGTAGTAAGTTGAAAATTCAAAACAGTCATATTCAGAGCCAAAAACGCTTTTTTGACACTTTAGGCACTTTTGACTGACAAATTGATTTTTAAGCACAAAATCCACTCAAAAGTCAAAGTTTTCATTTGCAGTTCAAGAAAGTCTTATTTGATCCACAATGTATGTTGAATATTCAAAACAGTCATACTCTGAGCAGAAAACGCTTTTTTTACACTTTTGGCATTTTTGACTGACAAAATGATTTTTTTGCACAAAATCCACTCAAAAGTCAAAGTTCCTTTTTGCAGTTCAAGAAAGTGTTATTTTTTGTCACGTAGTAAGTTGAAAATTCAAAACAGTCATATTCAGAGCCAAAAACGCTTTTTTGACACTTTTGGCACTTTTGACTGACAAAATGATTTTTTTGCACAAAATCCACTCAAAAGTCAAAGTTCCTTTTTGCAGTTCAAGAAAGTGTTATTTTTTGTCACGTAGTAAGTTGAAAATTCAAAACAGTCATATTCAGAGCCAAAAACGCTTTTTTGACACTTTTGGCACTTTTGACTGACAAAATGATTTTTTTGCACAAAATCCACTCAAAAGTCAAAGTTCTCATTTGCAGTTCAAGAAAGTGTTATTTTTTGTCACGTAGTAAGTTGAAAATTCAAAACAGTCATATTCAGAGCCAAAAACGCTTTTTTGACACTTTAGGCACTTTTGACTGACAAAATGATTTTTAAGCAGAAAATCCACTCAAAAGTCAAAGTTCTCATTTGCAGTTCAAGAAAGTGTTATTTTATCCACAATGTATGTTGAATATTCAAAACAGTCATACTCAGAGCCAAAAACGCTTTTTTGACACTTTTGGCACTATTGACTGACAAAATGATTTTTAAGCTCAAAATGCACTCAAAAGTCAAAGTTTTCATTTGCAGTTCAAGAAAGTGTTATTTTTTGTCACGTAGTAAGTTGAAAATTCAAAACAGTCATATTCAGAGCCAAAAACGCTTTTTTGACACTTTTGACATTTTTGACTGACAAATTGATTTTTAAGCACAAAATCCACTCAAAAGTTAAAGTTTTCATTTGCAGTTCAAGAAAGTGTTATTTCATCCACAATGTATGTTGAATATTCAAAACAGTCATATTCAGAGCCAAAAATGCTTTTTGACACTTTTGGCACTTTTGACTGACAAAATGATTTTTTGTAAAAACTCCACTCAATAGTCAAAGTCCTCATTTGCAGTTCAAGAAAGTGTTATTTTTTGTCACGTTGTAAGTTGAAAATTCAAAACAGTCATACTCAGAGCCAAAAACGCTTTTTTGACACTTTTGGCACTTTTGACTGACAAAATTATTTTTAAGCACAAAATCCACTCAAAAGTTAAAGTTCTCATTTTTAGTTCAAGAAAGTGTTATTTTATCCACAATGTATGTTGAATATTCAAAACAGTCATACTCTAAGCAGAAAACGCTTTTTCGACACTTTTGGCATTTTTGACTGACAAAATGATTTTTTTGCACAAAATCCACTCAAAAGTCAAAGTTCTCATTTGCAGTTCAAGAAAGTGTTATTTTTTGTCACGTAGTAAGTTGAAAATTCAAAACAGTCATATTCAGAGCCAAAAACGCTTTTTTGACACTTTTGGCACTTTTGACTGACAAAATTATTTTTAAGGTCAAAATCCACTCAAAAGTCAAAGTTCTCATTTGCAGTCAAGAAAGTGTTATTTTTTGTCACGTAGTAAGTTGAAAATTCAAAACAGTCATATTCAGAGCCAAAAACGCTTTTTTGACACTTTAGGCACTTTTGACTGACAAAATGATTTTTAAGCACAAAATCCACTCAAAAGTCAAAGTTCTCATTTGCAGTTCAAGAAAGTGTTATTTTATCCACAATATATGTTGAAAATTCAAAACAGTCATACTCTGAGCAGAAATCACTTTTTTGACACTTTTGGTACTTTTGACTGACAAATTGATTTTTAAGCACAAAATCCACTCAAAAGTCAAAGTTCTCATTTGCAGTTCAAGAAAGTCTTATTTTATCCACAATGTATGTTGAATATTCAAAACAGTCATACTCTGAGCAGAAAACGCTTTTTTGACACTTTTGGCATTTTTGACTGACAAAATGATTTTTTTGCACAAAATCCACTCAAAAGTCAAAGTTCTCATTTGCAGTTCAAGAAAGTGTTATTTTTTGTCACGTAGTAAGTTGAAAATTCAAAACAGTCATATTCAGAGCCAAAAACGCTTTTTTGACACTTTTGGCACTTTTGACTGACAAAATTATTTTAAGCACAAAATCCACTCAAAAGTTAAAGTTCTCATTTTTAGTTCAAGAAAGTGTTATTTTATCCACAATGTATGTTGAATATTCAAAACAGTCATACTCTAAGCAGAAAACGCTTTTTCGACACTTTTGGCATTTTTGACTGACAAAATGATTTTTTTGCACAAAATCCACTCAAAAGTCAAAGTTCTCATTTGCAGTTCAAGAAAGTGTTATTTTTTGTCACGTAGTAAGTTGAAAATTCAAAACAGTCATATTCAGAGCCAAAAACGCTTTTTTGACACTTTTGGCACTTTTGACTGACAAAATTATTTTTAAGGACAAAATCCACTCAAAAGTCAAAGTTCTCATTTGCAGTACAAGAAAGTGTTATTTTTTGTCATGTAGTAAGTTAAAAATTCAAAACAGTCATATTCAGAGCAGAAAACACTTTTTTGACACTTTTGGGATTTTTGACTGACAAAATGATTTTTTTGCCAAAAATGCACCCAAAAGTCAAAGTTCTCATTTGCAGTTTAAGAAAGTGTTATTTTATCCACAATGTATGTTGAATATTCAAAACAGTCATACTCTGAGCAGAAAACACTTTTATGACACTTTTGGCATTTTTGACTGACAAAATGATTTTTTTGCACAAAATCCACTCAAAAGTCAAAGTTCTCATTTGCAGTTCAAGAAAGTGTTATTTTTTGTCACGTTGTAAGTTGAAAATTCAAAACAGTCATACTCAGAGCCAAAAACGCTTTTTTGACACTTTTGGCACTTTTGACTGACAAAATTATTTTTAAGCACAAAATCCACTCAAAAGTTAAAGTTCTCATTTTTAGTTCAAGAAAGTGTTATTTCATCCACAATGTATATTGAATATTCAAAACAGAGCCAAAAACGCTTTTTTGACACTTTTGGCACTTTTGACTGACAAAATGATTTTTTTTTAGCAACAAATGCACCCAAAAGTTTAAGTTCTCATTTGCAGTTCAAGAAAGTGTCATTTTTTGTCACGTAGTAAGTTAAATATTAAAAACAGTCATAGTCCGAGCATAAAAGACTTTTTTGACACTTTTGGCACTTTTAACTGAAAAATGATTTCTTAGCAAAAAATAGACACAAAATTCAAAGTTCTCATTTTACAGTTCAAGAAAGTGTTAGTTTTTCTCATGTTGTCAGTTGAAACTTCAAACCAGTAATATTCAGAGCCAAAAACGCTTTTTTGACACTTTTGTCACTTTTTACTGAAAAAATTCTTATTTTTTTTAGCAAAAAATAGACACAAAAGTCAGAGTTCTCATTTGCAGTTCAAGAAAGTTTTATTTTTTGTCACGTTGTAAGTTGAAAATTCAAAACAGTCATTGAGCCAAAAACGCTTTTTTGACATCTGAGGCACTTTTGACTGACAAAATTATTTTTTTTTAGCAACAAATGCACCCAAAAGTCAAAGTTCTCATTTGCAGTTCAAGAAAGTGTTATTTTTTGTCACGTAGTAAGTTCAAAATTCAAAACAGTCATACTCTGAGCAGAAAACGCTTTTTCGACACTTTTGGCATTTTTGACTGACAAAATGATTTTTTTGCAAAAAATGCACCCAAAAGTCAAAGTTCTCATTTGCAGTTCAAGAAAGTTTTATTTTTTGTCACAATGAATGTTGAATATTCAAAACAGTCATACTCTGAAAAGAAAACGCTTTTTTGACACTTTTGGCATTTTTGACTGACAAAATGATTTTTTTGCACAAAATCCACTAAAAAGTTAAAGTTCTCATTTTTAGTTCAAGAACGTGTTATTTTATCCACAATGTATGTTGAATATTCAAAACAGTCATACTCTGAGCAGAAAACGCTTTTTCGACACTTTTGGCATTTTTGACTGACAAAATGATTTTTTTGCACAAAATCCACTCAAAAGTCAAAGTTCTCATTTGCAGTTCAAGAAAGTGTTATTTTTTGTCACGTAGTAGGTTGAAAATTCAAAACAGTCATATTCAGAGCCAAAAACGCTTTTTTGACACTTTAGGCACTTTTGACTGACAAAATGATTTTTAAGCACAAAATCCACTCAAAAGTCAAAGTTCTCATTTGCAGTTCAAGAAAGTGTTATTTTATCCACAATGTATGTTGAAAATTCAAAACAGTCATACTCTGAGCAGAAATAACTTTTTTGACACTTTTGACTGACAAATTGATTTTTAAGCACAAAATCCACTCAAAAGTCAAAGTTCTCATTTGCAGTTCAAGAAAGTGTTATTTTATCCACAATGTATGTTGAATATTCAAAACAGTCATACTCTGAGCAGAAAACGCTTTTTCGACACTTTTGGCATTTTTGACTGACAAAATGATTTTTTTGCACAAAATCCACTCAAAAGTCAAAGTTCTCATTTGCAGTTCAAGAAAGTGTTATTTTTTGTCACGTAGTAAGTTGAAAATTCAAAACAGTCATATTCAGAGCCAAAAACGCTTTTTTGACACTTTTGGCACTTTTGACTGACAAAATGATTTTTTTGCACAAAATCCACTCAAAAGTCAAAGTTCTCATTTGCAGTTCAAGAAAGTGTTATTTTTTGTCACGTAGTAAGTTGAAAATTCAAAACAGTCATATTCAGAGCCAAAAACGCTTTTTTGACACTTTAGGCACTTTTGACTGACAAAATGATTTTTAAGCAGAAAATCCACTCAAAAGTCAAAGTTCTCATTTGCAGTTCAAGAAAGTGTTATTTTATCCACAATGTATGTTGAATATTCAAAACAGTCATACTTAGAGCCAAAAACGCTTTTTTGACACTTTTGGCACTATTGACTGACAAAATGATTTTTAAGCTCAAAATGCACTCAAAAGTCAAAGTTTTCATTTGCAGTTCAAGAAAGTGTTATTTTTTGTCACGTAGTAAGTTGAAAATTCAAAACAGTCATATTCAGAGCCAAAAACGCTTTTTTGACACTTTTGACATTTTTGACTGACAAATTGATTTTTAAGCACAAAATCCACTCAAAAGTTAAAGTTTTCATTTGCAGTTCAAGAAAGTGTTATTTCATCCACAATGTATGTTGAATATTAAAAACAGTCATATTCAGAGCCAAAAATGCTTTTTGACACTTTTGGCACTTTTGACTGACAAAATGATTTTTTGTAAAAACTCCACTCAATAGTCAAAGTCCTCATTTGCAGTTCAAGAAAGTGTTATTTTTTGTCACGTTGTAAGTTGAAAATTCAAAACAGTCATACTCAGAGCCAAAAACGCTTTTTTGACACTTTTGGCACTTTTGACTGACAAAATTATTTTTAAGCACAAAATCCACTCAAAAGTTAAAGTTCTCATTTTTAGTTCAAGAAAGTGTTATTTTATCCACAATGTATGTTGAAAATTCAAAACAGTCATACTCTGAGCAGAAAACGCTTTTTCGACACTTTTGGCATTTTTGACTGACAAAATGATTTTTTTGCACAAAATCCACTCAAAAGTCAAAGTTCTCATTTGCAGTTCAAGAAAGTGTTATTTTTTGTCACGTAGTAAGTTGAAAATTCAAAACAGTCATATTCAGAGCCAAAAACGCTTTTTTGACACTTTAGGCACTTTTGACTGACAAAATGATTTTTAAGCAGAAAATCCACTCAAAAGTCAAAGTTCTCATTTGCAGTTCAAGAAAGTGTTATTTTATCCACAATGTATGTTGAATATTCAAAACAGTCATACTC
The DNA here is from genome assembly GCF_053564925.1 of Oryzias latipes. Lineage (NCBI taxonomy): Eukaryota > Metazoa > Chordata > Actinopteri > Beloniformes > Adrianichthyidae > Oryzias > Oryzias latipes. The sequence goes on from NC_136240.1 coordinate 1,148,494, forward strand.
AGAGCCAAAAACGCTTTTTTGACACTTTTGGCACTATTGACTGACAAAATGATTTTTAAGCTCAAAATGCACTCAAAAGTCAAAGTTTTCATTTGCAGTTCAAGAAAGTGTTATTTTTTGTCACGTAGTAAGTTGAAAATTCAAAACAGTCATATTCAGAGCCAAAAACGCTTTTTTGACACTTTTGACATTTTTGACTGACAAATTGATTTTTAAGCACAAAATCCACTCAAAAGTTAAAGTTTTCATTTGCAGTTCAAGAAAGTGTTATTTCATCCACAATGTATGTTGAATATTCAAAACAGTCATATTCAGAGCCAAAAATGCTTTTTGACACTTTTGGCACTTTTGACTGACAAAATGTTTTTTTGTAAAAACTCCACTCAATAGTCAAAGTCCTCATTTGCAGTTCAAGAAAGTGTTATTTTTTGTCACGTTGTAAGTTGAAAATTCAAAACAGTCATACTCAGAGCCAAAAACGCTTTTTTGACACTTTAGGCACTTTTGACTGACAAAATTATTTTTAAGCACAAAATCCACTCAAAAGTTAAAGTTCTCATTTTTAGTTCAAGAAAGTGTTATTTTATCCACAATGTATGTTGAAAATTCAAAACAGTCATACTCTGAGCAGAAAACGCTTTTTCGACACTTTTGGCATTTTTGACTGACAAAATGATTTTTTTGCACAAAATCCACTCAAAAGTCAAAGTTCTCATTTGCAGTTCAAGAAAGTGTTATTTTTTGTCACGTAGTAAGTTGAAAATTCAAAACAGTCATATTCAGAGCCAAAAACGCTTTTTTGACACTTTTGGCACTTTTGACTGACAAAATTATTTTTAAACACAAAATCCACTCAAAAGTTAAAGTTCTCATTTTTAGTTCAAGAAAGTGTTATTTTATCCACAATGTATGTTGAATATTCAAAACAGTCATACTCTAAGCAGAAAACGCTTTTTCGACACTTTTGGCATTTTTGACTGACAAAATGATTTTTTTGCACAAAATCCACTCAAAAGTCAAAGTTCTCATTTGCAGTTCAAGAAAGTGTTATTTTTTGTCACGTAGTAAGTTGAAAATTCAAAACAGTCATATTCAGAGCCAAAAACGCTTTTTTGACACTTTTGGCACTTTTGACTGACAAAATTATTTTTAAGGTCAAAATCCACTCAAAAGTCAAAGTTCTCATTTGCAGTTCAAGAAAGTGTTATTTTTTGTCACGTAGTAAGTTGAAAATTCAAAACAGTCATATTCAGAGCCAAAAACGCTTTTTTGACACTTTAGGCACTTTTGACTGACAAAATGATTTTTAAGCACAAAATCCACTCAAAAGTCAAAGTTCTCATTTGCAGTTCAAGAAAGTGTTATTTTATCCACAATATATGTTGAAAATTCAAAACAGTCATACTCTGAGCAGAAATCACTTTTTTGACACTTTTGGTACTTTTGACTGACAAATTGATTTTTAAGCACAAAATCCACTCAAAAGTCAAAGTTCTCATTTGCAGTTCAAGAAAGTCTTTTTTTATCCACAATGTATGTTGAATATTCAAAACAGTCATACTCTGAGCAGAAAACGCTTTTTTGACACTTTTGGCATTTTTGACTGAAAAAATGATTTTTTTGCACAAAATCCACTCAAAAGTCAAAGTTCTCATTTGCAGTTCAAGAAAGTGTTATTTTTTGTCACGTAGTAAGTTGAAAATTCAAAACAGTCATATTCAGAGCCAAAAACGCTTTTTTGACACTTTTGGCACTTTTGACTGACAAAATTATTTTAAGCACAAAATCCACTCAAAAGTTAAAGTTCTCATTTTTAGTTCAAGAAAGTGTTATTTTATCCACAATGTATGTTGAATATTCAAAACAGTCATACTCTAAGCAGAAAACGCTTTTTCGACACTTTTGGCATTTTTGACTGACAAAATGATTTTTTTGCACAAAATCCACTCAAAAGTCAAAGTTCTCATTTGCAGTTCAAGAAAGTGTTATTTTTTGTCACGTAGTAAGTTGAAAATTCAAAACAGTCATATTCAGAGCCAAAAACGCTTTTTTGACACTTTTGGCACTTTTGACTGACAAAATTATTTTTAAGGACAAAATCCACTCAAAAGTCAAAGTTCTCATTTGCAGTACAAGAAAGTGTTATTTTTTGTCATGTAGTAAGTTAAAAATTCAAAACAGTCATATTCAGAGCAGAAAACACTTTTTTGACACTTTTGGGATTTTTGACTGACAAAATGATTTTTTTGCCAAAAATGCACCCAAAAGTCAAAGTTCTCATTTGCAGTTTAAGAAAGTGTTATTTTATCCACAATGTATGTTGAATATTCAAAACAGTCATACTCTGAGCAGAAAACGCTTTTATGACACTTTTGGCATTTTTGACTGACAAAATGATTTTTTTGCACAAAATCCACTCAAAAGTCAAAGTTCTCATTTGCAGTTCAAGAAAGTGTTATTTTTTGTCACGTTGTAAGTTGAAAATTCAAAACAGTCATACTCAGAGCCAAAAACGCTTTTTTGACACTTTTGGCACTTTTGACTGACAAAATTATTTTTAAGCACAAAATCCACTCAAAAGTTAAAGTTCTCATTTTTAGTTCAAGAAAGTGTTATTTCATCCACAATGTATATTGAATATTCAAAACAGAGCCAAAAACGCTTTTTTGACACTTTTGGCACTTTTGACTGACAAAATGATTTTTTTTTAGCAACAAATGCACCCAAAAGTTTAAGTTCTCATTTGCAGTTCAAGAAAGTGTCATTTTTTGTCACGTAGTAAGTTAAATATTAAAAACAGTCATAGTCCGAGCATAAAAGACTTTTTTGACACTTTTGGCACTTTTAACTGAAAAATGATTTCTTAGCAAAAAATAGACACAAAATTCAAAGTTCTCATTTTACAGTTCAAGAAAGTGTTAGTTTTTCTCATGTTGTCAGTTGAAACTTCAAACCAGTAATACTTAGATCCGAAAACGCTTTTTTGACACTTTTGTCACTTTTCACTGAAAAAATTCTTATTTTTTTAGCAAAAAATAGACACAAAAGTCAGAGTTCTCATTTGCAGTTCAAGAAAGATTTATTTTTTGTCACGTTGTAAGTTGAAAATTCAAAACAGTCATTGAGCCAAAAACGCTTTTTTGACATCTGAGGCACTTTTGACTGACAAAATTATTTTTTTTTAGCAACAAATGCACCCAAAAGTCAAAGTTCTCATTTGCAGTTCAAGAAAGTGTTATTTTTTGTCACGTAGTAAGTTCAAAATTCAAAACAGTCATACTCTGAGCAGAAAACGCTTTTTCGACACTTTTGGCATTTTTGACTGACAAAATGATTTTTTTGCAAAAAATGCACCCAAAAGTCAAAGTTCTCATTTGCAGTTCAAGAAAGTTTTATTTTTTGTCACAATGAATGTTGAATATTCAAAACAGTCATACTCTGAAAAGAAAACGCTTTTTTGACACTTTTGGCATTTTTGACTGACAAAATGATTTTTTTGCACAAAATCCACTCAAAAGTTAAAGTTCTCATTTTTAGTTCAAGAACGTGTTATTTTATCCACAATGTATGTTGAATATTCAAAACAGTCATACTCTGAGCAGAAAACGCTTTTTCGACACTTTTGGCATTTTTGACTGACAAAATGATTTTTTTGCACAAAATCCACTCAAAAGTCAAAGTTCTCATTTGCAGTTCAAGAAAGTGTTATTTTTTGTCACGTAGTAAGTTGAAAATTCAAAACAGTCATATTCAGAGCCAAAAACGCTTTTTTGACACTTTGGGCACTTTTGACTGACAAAATGATTTTTAAGCACAAACTCCACTCAAAAGTCAAAGTTCTCATTTGCAGTTCAAGAAAGTGTTATTTTATCCACAATGTATGTTGAAAATTCAAAACAGTCATACTCTGAGCAGAAATAACTTTTTTGACACTTTTGACTGACAAATTGATTTTTAAGCACAAAATCCACTCAAAAGTCAAAGTTCTCATTTGCAGTTCAAGAAAGTGTTATTTTATCCACAATGTATGTTGAATATTCAAAACAGTCATACTCTGAGCAGAAAACGCTTTTTCGACACTTTTGGCATTTTTGACTGACAAAATGATTTTTTTGCACAAAATCCACTCAAAAGTCAAAGTTCTCATTTGCAGTTCAAGAAAGTGTTATTTTTTGTCACGTAGTAAGTTGAAAATTCAAAACAGTCATATTCAGAGCCAAAAACGCTTTTTTGACACTTTTGGCACTTTTGACTGACAAAATTATTTTTAAGCACTAAATCCACTCAAAAGTCAAAGTTCTCATTTTTAGTTCAAGAAAGTGTTATTTTATCCACAATGTATGTTGAATATTCAAAACAGTCATACTCTAAGCAGAAAACGCTTTTTCGACACTTTTGGCATTTTTGACTGACAAATTGATTTTTTTGCACAAAATCCACTCAAAAGTCAAAGTTCTCATTTGCAGTTCGAGAAAGTGTTATTTTTTGTCACGTAGTAAGTTGAAAATTCAAAACAGTCATATTCAGAGCCAAAAACGCTTTTTTGACACTTTTGGCACATTTGACTGACAAAATGATTTTTAAGCACAAAATCCACTCAAAAGTCAAAGTTCTCATTTGCAGTTCAAGAAAGTGTTATTTTTTGTCACGTAGTAAGTTGAAAATTCAAAACAGTCATATTCAGAGCCAAAAACGCTTATTTGACACTTTTGGCACTTTTGACTGACAAAATTATTTTTAAGCACAAAATCCACTCAAAAGTTAAAGTTCTCATTTTTAGTTTAAGAAAGTGTTATTTTATCCACAATGTATGTTGAATATTCAAAACAGTCATACTCTAAGCAGAAAACGCTTTTTTGACACTTTTGGCATTTTTGACTGACAAAATGATTTTTTTGCACAAAATCCACTCAAAAGTCAAAGTTCTCATTTGCAGTTCAAGAAAGTGTTATTTTTTGTCACGTAGTAAGTTGAAAATTCAAAATAGTCATATTCAGAGCCAAAAACGCTTTTTTGACACTTTTGGCACTTTTGACTGACAAAATGATTTTTTTGCACAAAATCCACTCAAAAGTCAAAGTTCCTTTTTGCAGTTCAAGAAAGTGTTATTTTTTGTCACGTAGTAAGTTGAAAATTCAAAACAGTCATATTCAGAGCCAAAAACGCTTTTTTGACACTTTTGGCACTTTTGACTGACAAAATGATTTTTTTGCACAAAATCCACTCAAAAGTCAAAGTTCTCATTTGCAGTTCAAGAAAGTGTTATTTTTTGTCACGTAGTAAGTTGAAAATTCAAAACAGTCATATTCAGAGCCAAAAACGCTTTTTTGACACTTTAGGCACTTTTGACTGACAAAATGATTTTTAAGCACAAAATCCACTCAAAAGTCAAAGTTCTCATTTGCAGTTCAAGAAAGTGTTATTTTATCCACAATATATTTTGAAAATTCAAAACAGTCATACTCTGAGCAGAAATCACTTTTTTGACACTTTTGGCACTTTTGACTGACAAATTGATTTTTAAGCTCAAAATCCACTCAAAAGTCAAAGTTTTCATTTGCAGTTCAAGAAAGTCTTATTTTATCCACAATGTATGTTGAATATTCAAAACAGTCATACTCAGAGCCAAAAACGCTTTTTTGACACTTTTGGCACTATTGACTGACAAAATGATTTTTAAGCACAAAATCCACTCAAAAGTTAAAGTTCTCATTTTTAGTTCAAGAAAGTGTTATTTCATCCACAATGTATGTTGAATATTCAAAACAGTCATATTCAGAGCCAAAAATGCTTTTTGACACTTTTGGCACTTTTGACTGACAAAATGATTTTTTGTAAAAACTCTACTCAATAGTCAAAGTCCTCATTTGCAGTTCAAGAAAGTGTTATTTTTTGTCACGTTGTAAGTTGAAAATTCAAAACAGTCATACTCAGAGCCAAAAACGCTTTTTTGACACTTTGGGCACTTTTGACTGACAAAATGATTTTTAAGCACAAACTCCACTCAAAAGTCAAAGTTCTCATTTGCAGTTCAAGAAAGTGTTATTTTATCCACAATGTATGTTGAAAATTCAAAACAGTCATACTCTGAGCAGAAATAACTTTTTTGACACTTTTGACTGACAAATTGATTTTTAAGCACAAAATCCACTCAAAAGTCAAAGTTATCATTTGCAGTTCAAGAAAGTGTTATTTTATCCACAATGTATGTTGAATATTCAAAACAGTCATACTCTGAGCAGAAAACGCTTTTTCGACACTTTTGGCATTTTTGACTGACAAAATGATTTTTTGCACAAAATCCACTCAAAAGTCAAAGTTCTCATTTGCAGTTCAAGAAAGTGTTATTTTTTGTCACGTAGTAAGTTGAAAATTCAAAACAGTCATATTCAGAGCCAAAAACGCTTTTTTGACACTTTTGGCACTTTTGACTGACAAAATTATTTTTAAGCACAAAATCCACTCAAAAGTCAAAGTTCTCATTTTTAGTTCAAGAAAGTGTTATTTTATCCACAATATATGTTGAATATTCAAAACAGTCATACTCTAAGCAGAAAACGCTTTTTCGACACTTTTGGCATTTTTGACTGACAAAATGATTTTTTTGCACAAAATCCACTCAAAAGTCAAAGTTCTCATTTGCAGTTCGAGAAAGTGTTATTTTTTGTCACGTAGTAAGTTGAAAATTCAAAACAGTCATATTCAGAGCCAAAAACGCTTTTTTGACACTTTTGGCACATTTGACTGACAAAATGATTTTTAAGCACAAAATCCACTCAAAAGTCAAAGTTCTCATTTGCAGTTCAAGAAAGTGTTATTTTTTGTCACGTAGTAAGTTGAAAATTCAAAACAGTCATATTCAGAGCCAAAAACGCTTATTTGACACTTTTGGCACTTTTGACTGACAAAATTATTTTTAAGCACAAAATCCACTCAAAAGTTAAAGTTCTCATTTTTAGTTTAAGAAAGTGTTATTTTATCCACAATGTATGTTGAATATTCAAAACAGTCATACTCTAAGCAGAAAACGCTTTTTTGACACTTTTGGCATTTTTGACTGACAAAATGATTTTTTTGCACAAAATCCACTCAAAAGTCAAAGTTCTCATTTGCAGTTCAAGAAAGTGTTATTTTTTGTCACGTAGTAAGTTGAAAATTCAAAATAGTCATATTCAGAGCCAAAAACGCTTTTTTGACACTTTTGGCACTTTTGACTGACAAAATGATTTTTTTGCACAAAATCCACTCAAAAGTCAAAGTTCCTTTTTGCAGTTCAAGAAAGTGTTATTTTTTGTCACGTAGTAAGTTGAAAATTCAAAACAGTCATATTCAGAGCCAAAAACGCTTTTTTGACACTTTTGGCACTTTTGACTGACAAAATGATTTTTTTGCACAAAATCCACTCAAAAGTCAAAGTTCTCATTTGCAGTTCAAGAAAGTGTTATTTTTTGTCACGTAGTAAGTTGAAAATTCAAAACAGTCATATTCAGAGCCAAAAACGCTTTTTTGACACTTTAGGCACTTTTGACTGACAAAATGATTTTTAAGCACAAAATCCACTCAAAAGTCAAAGTTCTCATTTGCAGTTCAAGAAAGTGTTATTTTATCCACAATATATTTTGAAAATTCAAAACAGTCATACTCTGAGCAGAAATCACTTTTTTGACACTTTTGGCACTTTTGACTGACAAATTGATTTTTAAGCTCAAAATCCACTCAAAAGTCAAAGTTTTCATTTGCAGTTCAAGAAAGTCTTATTTTATCCACAATGTATGTTGAATATTCAAAACAGTCATACTCAGAGCCAAAAACGCTTTTTTGACACTTTTGGCACTATTGACTGACAAAATGATTTTTAAGCACAAAATCCACTCAAAAGTTAAAGTTCTCATTTTTAGTTCAAGAAAGTGTTATTTCATCCACAATGTATGTTGAATATTCAAAACAGTCATATTCAGAGCCAAAAATGCTTTTTGACACTTTTGGCACTTTTGACTGACAAAATGATTTTTTGTAAAAACTCTACTCAATAGTCAAAGTCCTCATTTGCAGTTCAAGAAAGTGTTATTTTTTGTCACGTTGTAAGTTGAAAATTCAAAACAGTCATACTCAGAGCCAAAAACGCTTTTTTGACACTTTTGGCACTTTTGACTGACAAAATTATTTTTAAGCACAAAATCCACTCAAAAGTTAAAGTTCTCATTTTTAGTTCAAGAAAGTGTTATTTTATCCACAATGCATGTTGAATATTCAAAACAGTCATACTCTGAGCAGAAAACGCTTTTTCGACACTTTTGGCATTTTTGACTGACAAAATGATTTTTTTGCACAAAATCAACTCAAAAGTCAAAGTTCTCATTTGCAGTTCAAGAAAGTGTTATTTTTTGTCACGTAGTAAGTTGAAAATTCAAAACAGTCATATTCAGAGCCAAAAACGCTTTTTTGACACTTTTGGCACTTTTGACTGACAAAATTATTTTTAAGCACAAAATCCACTCAAAAGTTAAAGTTCTCATTTTTAGTTCAAGAAAGTGTTATTTTATCCACAATGTATGTTGAATATTCAAAACAGTCATACTCTAAGCAGAAAACGCTTTTTCGACACTTTTGGCATTTTTGACTGACAAAATGATTTTTTTGCACAAAATCCATTCAAAAGTCAAAGTTCTCATTTGCAGTTCAAGAAAGTGTTATTTTTTGTCACGTAGTAAGTTGAAAATTCAAAACAGTCATATTCAGAGCCAAAAACGCTTTTTTGACACTTTTGGCACTTTTGACTGACAAAATTATTTTTAAGCACAAAATCCACTCAAAAGTCAAAGTTCTCATTTGCAGTTCAAGAAAGTGTTATTTTTTGTCACGTAGTAAGTTGAAAATTCAAAACAGTCATATTCAGAGCCAAAAACGCTTTTTTGACACTTTAGGCACTTTTGACTGACAAAATGATTTTTAAGCACAAAATCCACTCAAAAGTCAAAGTTCTCATTTGCAGTTCAAGAAAGTGTTATTTTATCCACAATATATGTTGAAAATTCAAAACAGTCATACTCTGAGCAGTAATCACTTTTTTGACACTTTTGGCACTTTTGACTGACAAATTGATTTTTAAGCACAAAATCCACTCAAAAGTCAAAGTTCTCATTTGCAGTTCAAGAAAGTCTTATTTTATCCACACTGTATGTTGAATATTCAAAACAGTCATACTCTGAGCAGAAAACGCTTTTTTGACACTTTTGGCATTTTTGACTGACAAAATGATTTTTTTGCACAAAATCTACTCAAAAGTCAAAGTTCCTTTTTGCAGTTCAAGAAAGTGTTATTTTTTGTCACGTAGTAAGTTGAAAATTCAAAACAGTCATATTCAGAGCCAAAAAACGCTTTTTTGACACTTTTGGCACTTTTGACTGACAAAATTATTTTTTTGCACAAAATCCACTCAAAAGTCAAAGTTCCTTTTTGCAGTTCAAGAAAGTGTTATTTTTTGTCACGTAGCAAGTTGAAAATTCAAAACAGTCATATTCAGAGCCAAAAACGCTTTTTTGACACTTTTGGCACTTTTGACTGACAAAATGATTTTTTTGCACAAAATCCACTCAAAAGTCAAAGTTCTCATTTGCAGTTCAAGAAAGTGTTATTTTTTGTCACGTAGTAAGTTGAAAATTCAAAACAGTCATATTCAGAGCCAAAAACGCTTTTTTGACACTTTAGGCACTTTTGACTGACAAATTGATTTTTAAGCACAAAATCCACTCAAAAGTTAAAGTTCTCATTTTTAGTTCAAGAAAGTGTTATTTTATCCACAATGTATGTTGAATATTCAAAACAGTCATACTCTAAGCAGAAAACGCTTTTTTGACACTTTTGGCATTTTTGACTGACAAAATGATTTTTTTGCACAAAATCCACTCAAAAGTCAAAGTTCTCATTTGCAGTTCAAGAAAGTCTTATTTTTTGTCACGTAGTAAGTTGAAAATTCAAAACAGTCATATTCAGAGCCAAAAACGCTTTTTTGACACTTTAGGCACTTTTGACTGACAAAATTATTTTTAAGCACAAAATCCACTCAAAAGTCAAAGTTCTCATTTGCAGTTCAAGAAAGTGTTATTTTATCCACAATATATGTTGAAAATTCAAAACAGTCATACTCTGAGCAGAAATCACTTTTTTGACACTTTTGGCACTTTTGACTGACAAATTGATTTTTAAGCTCAAAATCCACTCAAAAGTCAAAGTTTTCATTTGCAGTTCAAGAAAGTCTTATTTTATCCACAATGTATGTTGAATATTCAAAACAGTCATACTCTGAGCAGAAAACGCTTTTTTGACACTTTTGGCATTTTTGACTGACAAAATGATTTTTTTGCACAAAATCTACTCAAAGTCAAAGTTCCTTTTTGCAGTTCAAGAAAGTGTTATTTTTTGTCACGTAGTAAGTTGAAAATTCAAAACAGTCATATTCAGAGCCAAAAACGCTTTTTTGACACTTTTGGCACTTTTGACTTACAAAATTATTTTTTTGCAAAAAAAATCCACTCAAAAGTCAAAGTTCCTTTTTGCAGTTCAAGAAAGTGTTATTTTTTGTCACGTAGTAAGTTGAAAATTCAAAACAGTCATATTCAGAGCCAAAAACGCTTTTTTGACACTTTTGGCACTTTTGACTGACAAAATGATTTTTTTGCACAAAATCCACTCAAAAGTCAAAGTTCTCATTTGCAGTTCAAGAAAGTGTTATTTTTTGTCACGTAGTAAGTTGAAAATTCAAAACAGTCATATTCAGAGCCAAAAACGCTTTTTTGACACTTTAGGCACTTTTGACTGACAAAATGATTTTTAAGCACAAAATCCACTCAAAAGTCAAAGTTCTCATTTGCAGTTCAAGAAAGTGTTATTTTATCCACAATGTATGTTGAATATTCAAAACAGTCATACTCAGAACCAAAAACGCTTTTTTGACACTTTTGGCACTATTGACTGACAAAATGATTTTTAAGCACAAAATGCACTCAAAAGTCAAAGTTCTCATTTGCAGTTCAAGAAAGTGTTATTTTTTGTCACGTAGTAAGTTGAAAATTCAAAACAGTCATATTCAGAGCCAAAAACGCTTTTTTGACACTTTTGGCATTTTTGACTGACAAATTGATTTTTAAGCACAAAATCCACTCAAAAGTTAAAGTTCTCATTTTTAGTTCAAGAAAGTGTTATTTCATCCACAATGTATGTTGAATATTCAAAACAGTCATATTCAGAGCCAAAAATGCTTTTTGACACTTTTGGCACTTTTGACTGACAAAATGATTTTTTGTAAAAACTCCACTCAATAGTCAAAGTCCTCATTTGCAGTTCAAGAAAGTGTTATTTTTTGTCACGTTGTAAGTTGAGAATTCAAAACAGTCATACTCTGAGCAGAAAACGCTTTTTCGACACTTTTGGCATTTTTGACTGACAAAATGATTTTTTTGCACAAAATCCACTCAAAAGTCAAAGTTCTCATTTGCAGTTCAAGAAAGTGTTATTTTTTGTCACGTAGTAAGTTGAAAATTCAAAACAGTCATATTCAGAGCCAAAAACGCTTTTTTGACACTTTTGGCACTTTTGACTGACAAAATTATTTTTAAGCACAAAATCCACTCAAAAGTTAAAGTTCTCATTTTTAGTTCAAGAAAGTGTTATTTTATCCACAATGTATGTTGAATATTCAAAACAGTCATACTCTAAGCAGAAAACGCTTTTTCGACACTTTTGGCATTTTTGACTGACAAAATGATTTTTTTGCACAAAATCCATTCAAAAGTCAAAGTTCTCATTTGCAGTTCAAGAAAGTGTTATTTTTTGTCACGTAGTAAGTTGAAAATTCAAAACAGTCATATTCAGAGCCAAAAACGCTTTTTTGACACTTTTGGCACTTTTGACTGACAAAATTATTTTTAAGCACAAAATCCACTCAAAAGTCAAAGTTCTCATTTGCAGTTCAAGAAAGTGTTATTTTATCCACAATATATGTTGAAAATTCAAAACAGTCATACTCTGAGCAGAAATCACTTTTTTGACACTTTTGGCACTTTTGACTGACAAATTGATTTTTAAGCACAAAATCCACTCAAAAGTCAAAGTTCTCATTTGCAGTTCAAGAAAGTCTTATTTTATCCACAATGTATGTTGAATATTCAAAACAGTCATACTCTGAGCAGAAAACGCTTTTTTGACACTTTTGGCATTTTTGACTGACAAAATGATTTTTTTGCACAAAATCTACTCAAAAGTCAAAGTTCCTTTTTGCAGTTCAAGAAAGTGTTATTTTTTGTCACGTAGTAAGTTGAAAATTCAAAACAGTCATATTCAGAGCCAAAAACGCTTTTTTGACACTTTTGGCACTTTTGACTGACAAAATTATTTTTTTGCACAAAATCCACTCAAAAGTCAAAGTTCCTTTTTGCAGTTCAAGAAAGTGTTATTTTTTGTCACGTAGTAAGTTGAAAATTCAAAACAGTCATATTCAGAGCCAAAAACGCTTTTTTGACACTTTTGGCACTTTTGACTGACAAAATGATTTTTTTGCACAAAATCCACTCAAAAGTCAAAGTTCTCATTTGCAGTTCAAGAAAGTGTTATTTTTTGTCACGTAGTAAGTTGAAAATTCAAAACAGTCATATTCAGAGCCAAAAACGCTTTTTTGACACTTTAGGCACTTTTGACTGACAAATTGATTTTTAAGCACAAAATCCACTCAAAAGTCAAAGTTCTCATTTGCAGTTCAAGAAAGTCTTATTTGATCCACAATGTATGTTGAATATTCAAAACAGTCATACTCTGAGCAGAAAACGCTTTTTTGACACTTTTGGCATTTTTGACTGACAAAATGATTTTTTTGCACAAAATCCACTCAAAAGTCAAAGTTCCTTTTTGCAGTTCAAGAAAGTGTTAATTTTTGTCACGTAGTAAGTTGAAAATTCAAAACAGTCATATTCAGAGCCAAAAACGCTTTTTTGACACTTTTGGCACTTTTGACTGACAAAATGATTTTTTTGCACAAAATCCACTCAAAAGTCAAAGTTCCTTTTTGCAGTTCAAGAAAGTGTTATTTTTTGTCACGTAGTAAGTTGAAAATTCAAAACAGTCATATTCAGAGCCAAAAACGCTTTTTTGACACTTTTGGCACTTTTGACTGACAAAATGATTTTTTTGCACAAAATCCACTCAAAAGTCAAAGTTCTCATTTGCAGTTCAAGAAAGTGTTATTTTTTGTCACGTAGTAAGTTGAAAATTCAAAACAGTCATATTCAGAGCCAAAAACGCTTTTTTGACACTTTAGGCACTTTTGACTGACAAAATGATTTTTAAGCACAAAATCCACTCAAAAGTCAAAGTTCTCATTTGCAGTTCAAGAAAGTGTTATTTTATCCACAATGTATGTTGAATATTCAAAACAGTCATACTCAGAGCCAAAAACGCTTTTTTGACACTTTTGGCACTATTGACTGACAAAATGATTTTTAAGCACAAAATGCACTCAAAAGTCAAAGTTCTCATTTGCAGTTCAAGAAAGTGTTATTTTTTGTCACGTAGTAAGTTGAAAATTCAAAACAGTCATATTCAGAGCCAAAAACGCTTTTTTGACACTTTTGGCACTTTTGACTGACAAAATGATTTTTTTGCACAAAATCCACTCAAAAGTCAAAGTTCCTTTTTGCAGTTCAAGAAAGTGTTATTTTTTGTCACGTAGTAAGTTGAAAATTCAAAACAGTCATATTCAGAGCCAAAAACGCTTTTTTGACACTTTTGGCACTTTTGACTGACAAAATGATTTTTTTGCACAAAATCCACTCAAAAGTCAAAGTTCTCATTTGCAGTTCAAGAAAGTGTTATTTTTTGTCACGTAGTAAGTTGAAAATTCAAAACAGTCATATTCAGAGCCAAAAACGCTTTTTTGACACTTTAGGCACTTTTGACTGACAAAATGATTTTTAAGCACAAAATCCACTCAAAAGTCAAAGTTCTCATTTGCAGTTCAAGAAAGTGTTATTTTATCCACAATGTATGTTGAATATTCAAAACAGTCATACTCAGAGCCAAAAACGCTTTTTTGACACTTTTGGCACTATTGACTGACAAAATGATTTTTAAGCACAAAATGCACTCAAAAGTCAAAGTTCTCATTTGCAGTTCAAGAAAGTGTTATTTTTTGTCACGTAGTAAGTTGAAAATTCAAAACAGTCATATTCAGAGCCAAAAACGCTTTTTTGACACTTTTGGCATTTTTAACTGACAAATTGATTTTTAAGCACAAAATCCACTCAAAAGTTAAAGTTCTCATTTTTAGTTCAAGAAAGTGTTATTTCATCCACAATGTATGTTGAATATTCAAAACAGTCATATTCAGAGCCAAAAATGCTTTTTGACACTTTTGGCACTTTTGACTGACAAAATGATTTTTTGTAAAAACTCCACTCAATAGTCAAAGTCCTCATTTGCAGTTCAAGAAAGTGTTATTTTTTGTCACGTTGTAAGTTGAGAATTCAAAACAGTCATACTCAGAGCCAAAAACGCTTTTTTGACACTTTTGGCACTTTTGACTGACAAAATTATTTTTAAGCACAAAATCCACTCAAAAGTTAAAGTTCTCATTTTTAGTTCAAGAAAGTGTTATTTTATCCACAATGTATGTTGAAAATTCAAAACAGTCATACTCTGAGCAGAAAACGCTTTTTCGACACTTTTGGCATTTTTGACTGACAAAATGATTTTTAAGCACAAAATCCACTCAAAAGTCAAAGTTCTCATTTGCAGTTCAAGAAAGTGTTATTTTATCCACAATGTATGTTGAATATTCAAAACAGTCATACTCAGAGCCAAAAACGCTTTTTTGACACTTTTGGCACTATTGACTGACAAAATGATTTTTAAGCACAAAATGCACTCAAAAGTCAAAGTTCTCATTTGCAGTTCAAGAAAGTGTTATTTTTTGTCACGTAGTAAGTTGAAAATTCAAAACAGTCATATTCAGAGCCAAAAACGCTTTTTTGACACTTTTGGCATTTTTAACTGACAAATTGATTTTTAAGCACAAAATCCACTCAAAAGTTAAAGTTCTCATTTTTAGTTCAAGAAAGTGTTATTTCATCCACAATGTATGTTGAATATTCAAAACAGTCATATTCAGAGCCAAAAATGCTTTTTGACACTTTTGGCACTTTTGACTGACAAAATGATTTTTTGTAAAAACTCCACTCAATAGTCAAAGTCCTCATTTGCAGTTCAAGAAAGTGTTATTTTTTGTCACGTTGTAAGTTGAGAATTCAAAACAGTCATACTCAGAGCCAAAAACGCTTTTTTGACACTTTTGGCACTTTTGACTGACAAAATTATTTTTAAGCACAAAATCCACTCAAAAGTTAAAGTTCTCATTTTTAGTTCAAGAAAGTGTTATTTTATCCACAATGTATGTTGAAAATTCAAAACAGTCATACTCTGAGCAGAAAACGCTTTTTCGACACTTTTGGCATTTTTGACTGACAAAATGATTTTTTTGCACAAAATCCACTCAAAAGTCAAAGTTCTCATTTGCAGTTCAAGAAAGTGTTATTTTTTGTCACGTAGTAAGTTGAAAATTCAAAACAGTCATATTCAGAGCCAAAAACGCTTTTTTGACACTTTTGGCACTTTTGACTGACAAAATTATTTTTAAGCACAAAATCCACTCAAAAGTTAAAGTTCTCATTTTTAGTTCAAGAAAGTGTTATTTTATCCACAATGTATGTTGAATATTCAAAACAGTCATACTCTAAGCAGAAAACGCTTTTTCGACACTTTTGGCATTTTTGACTGACAAAATGATTTTTAAGCACAAAATCCACTCAAAAGTCAAAGTTCTCATTTGCAGTTCAAGAAAGTGTTATTTTATCCACAATGTATGTTGAATATTCAAAACAGTCATACTCTGAGCAGAAAACGCTTTTTTGACACTTTTGGCATTTTTGACTGACAAAATGATTTTTTTGCACAAAATCCACTCAAAAGTCAAAGTTCCTTTTTGCAGTTCAAGAAAGTGTTATTTTTTGTCACGTAGTAAGTTGAAAATTCAAAACAGTCATATTCAGAGCCAAAAACGCTTTTTTGACACTTTTGGCATTTTTGACTGACAAATTGATTTTTAAGCACAAAATCCACTCAAAAGTTAAAGTTCTCATTTTTAGTTCAAGAAAGTGTTATTTCATCCACATGTATGTTGAATATTCAAAACAGTCATATTCAGAGCCAAAAATGCTTTTTGACACTTTTGGCACTTTTGACTGACAAAATGATTTTTTGTAAAAACTCCACTCAATAGTCAAAGTCCTCATTTGCAGTTCAAGAAAGTGTTATTTTTAGTCACGTTGTAAGTTGAGAATTCAAAACAGTCATACTCAGAGCCAAAAACGCTTTTTTGACATTTTTGGCACTTTTGACTGACAAAATTATTTTTAAGCACAAAATCCACTCAAAAGTTAAAGTTCTCATTTTTAGTTCAAGAAAGTGTTATTTTATCCACAATGTATGTTGAATATTCAAAACAGTCAAACTCTGAGCAGAAAACGCTTTTTCGACACTTTTGGCATTTTTGACTGACAAAATGATTTTTTTGCACAAAATCCACTCAAAAGTCAATGTTCTCATTTGCAGTTCAAGAAAGTGTTATTTTTTGTCACGTAGTAAGTTGAAAATTCAAAACAGTCATATTCAGAGCCAAAAACGCTTTTTTGACACTTTTGGCACTTTTGACTGACAAATTGATTTTTAAGCACAAAATCCACTCAAAAGTCAAAGTTCTCATTTGCAGTTCGAGAAAGTGTTATTTTTTGTAACGTAGTAAGTTGAAAATTCAAAACAGTCATATTCAGAGCCAAAAACGCTTTTTTGACACTTTTGGCACATTTGACTGACAAAATGATTTTTAATTACAAAATCCACTCAAAAGTCAAAGTTCTCATTTGCAGTACAAGAAAGTGTTATTTTTTGTCATGTAGTAAGTTAAAAATTCAAAACAGTCATATTCAGAGCAGAAAACACTTTTTTGACACTTTTGGGATTTTTGACTGACAAAATGATTTTTTTGCCAAAAATGCACCCAAAAGTCAAAGTTCTCATTTGCAGTTTAAGAAAGTGTTATTTTATCCACAATGTATGTTGAATATTCAAAACAGTCATACTCTGAGCAGAAAACGCTTTTATGACACTTTTGGCATTTTTGACTGACAAAATGATTTTTTTGCACAAAATCCACTCAAAAGTCAAAGTTCTCATTTGCAGTTCAAGAAAGTGTTATTTTTTGTCACGTTGTAAGTTGAAAATTCAAAACAGTCATACTCAGAGCCAAAAACGCTTTTTTGACACTTTTGGCACTTTTGACTGACAACATTATTTTTAAGCACAAAATCCACTCAAAAGTTAAAGTTCTCATTTTTAGTTCAAGAAAGTGTTATTTCATCCACAATGTATATTGAATATTCAAAACAGAGCCAAAAACGCTTTTTTGACACTTTTGGCACTTTTGACTGACAAAATGATTTTTTTTTAGCAACAAATGCACCCAAAAGTTTAAGTTCTCATTTGCAGTTCAAGAAAGTGTCATTTTTTTGTCACGTAGTAAGTTAAATATTAAAAACAGTCATAGTCTGAGCATAAAAGACTTTTTTGACACTTTTGGCACTTTTAACTGAAAAATGATTTCTTAGCAAAAAATAGACACAAAATTCAAAGTTCTCATTTTACAGTTCAAGAAAGAGTTAGTTTTTCTCATGTTGTCAGTTGAAACTTCAAACCAGTAATACTTACATCCGAAAACGCTTTTTTGACACTTTTGTCACTTTTTACTGAAAAAATTCTTATTTTTTTAGCAAAAAACGCACCCAAAAGTCAAAGTTCTCATTTGCATTTCAAGAAAGTTTTATTTTTTGTCACGTTGTAAGTTGAAAATTCAAAGCAGTCATTGAGCCAAAAACGCTTTTTTGACACTTTTGGCATTTTTGACTGACAAAATGATTTTTTTGCACAAAATCCACTCAAAAGTCAAAGTTCTCATTTGCAGTTCAAGAAAGTGTTATTTTTTGTCACATAAAGTTGAAAATTCAAAACAGTCATATTCAGAGCCAAAAACGCTTTTTTGACACTTTAGGCACTTTTGACTGACAAAATGATTTTTTAACAACAAATGCACCCAAAAGTTTAAGTTCTCATTTGCAGTTCAAGAAAGTGTCATTTTTTGTCACGTAGTAAGTTAAATATTAAAAATAGTCATAGTCTGAGCATAAAAGACTTTTTTGACACTTTTGGCACTTTTAACTGAAAAATGATTTCTTAGCAAAAAATAGACACAAAAGTCAGAGTTCTCATTTGCAGTTCAAGAAAGTTTTATTTTTTGTCACGTTGTAAGTTGAAAATTCAAAACAGTCACTGAGCCAAAAACGCTTTTTTGACATTTGAGGCACTTTTGACTGACAAAATTATTTTTTTTTTAGCAACAAATGCACCCAAAAGTCAAAGTTCTCATTTGCAGTTCAAGAAAGTGTTATTTTTTGTCACGTAGTAAGTTCAAAATTCAAAACAGTCATACTCTGAGCAGAAAACGCTTTTTCGACACTTTTGGCATTTTTGACTGACAAAATGATTTTTTTGCAAAAAATGCACCCAAAAGTCAAAGTTCTCATTTGCAGTTCAAGAAAGTTTTATTTTTTGTCACAATGAATGTTGAATATTCAAAACAGTCATACTCTGAAAAGAAAACGCTTTTTTGACACTTTTGGCATTTTTGACTGACAAAATGATTTTTTTGCACAAAATCCACTCAAAAGTTAAAGTTCTCATTTTTAGTTCAAGAACGTGTTATTTTATCCACAATGTATGTTGAATATTCAAAACAGTCATACTCTGAGCAGAAAACGCTTTTTCGACACTTTTGGCATTTTTGACTGACAAAATGATTTTTTTGCACAAAATCCACTCAAAAGTCAAAGTTCTCATTTGCAGTTCAAGAAAGTGTTAGTTTTTGTCACGTAGTAAGTTGAAAATTCAAAACAGTCATATTCAGAGCCAAAAACGCTTTTTTGACACTTTAGGCACTTTTGACTGACAAAATAATTTTTTAAGCACAAAATCCACTCAAAAGTCAAAGTTCTCATTTGCAGTTCAAGAAAGTGTTATTTTATCCACAATGTATGTTGAAAATTCAAAACAGTCATACTCTGAGCAGAAATCACTTTTTTTACACTTTTGGCACTTTTGACTGACAAATTGATTTTTAAGCACAAAATCCACTCAAAAGTCAAAGTTCTCATTTGCAGTTCAAGAAAGTGTTATTTTATCCACAATGTATGTTGAATATTCAAAACAGTCATACTCTGAGCAGAAAACGCTTTTTTGACACTTTTGGCATTTTTGACTGACAAAATGATTTTTTTGCACAAAATCCACTCAAAAGTCAAAGTTCCTTTTTGCAGTTCAAGAAAGTGTTATTTTTTGTCACGTAGTAAGTTGAAAATTCAAAACAGTCATATTCAGAGCCAAAAACGCTTTTTTGACACTTTTGGCACTTTTGACTGACAAAATGATTTTTAAGCACAAAATCCACTCAAAAGTCAAAGTTCTCATTTGCAGTTCAAGAAAGTGTTATTTTTTGTCATGTAGTAAGTTGAAAATTCAAAACAGTCATATTCAGAGCAGAAAACGCTTTTTTGACACTTTTGGCATTTTTGACTGACAAAATGATTTTTTTGCACAAAATCCACTCAAAAGTTAAAGTTCTCATTTTTAGTTCAAGAAAGTGTTATTTTATCCACAATGTATGTTGAATATTCAAAACAGTCATACTCTGAGCAGAAAACGCTTTTTCGACACTTTTGGCATTTTTGACTGACAAAATGATTTTTTTGCACAAAATCCACTCAAAAGTCAAAGTTCTCATTTGCAGTTCAAGAAAGTGTTAATTTTTTGTCACGTAGTAAGTTGAAAATTCAAAACAGTCATATTCAGAGCCAAAAACGCTTTTTTGACACTTTAGGCACTTTTGACTGACAAAATGATTTTTAAGCACAAAATCCACTCAAAAGTCAAAGTTCTCATTTGCAGTTCAAGAAAGTGTTATTTTATCCACAATGTATGTTGAAAATTCAAAACAGTCATACTCTGAGCAGAAAACGCTTTTTTGACACTTTTGGCATTTTTGACTGACAAAATGATTTTTTTGCACAAAATCCACTCAAAAGTCAAAGTTCCTTTTTGCAGTTCAAGAAAGTGTTATTTTTTGTCACGTAGTAAGTTGAAAATTCAAAACAGTCATATTCAGAGCCAAAAACGCTTTTTTGACACTTTTGGCACTTTTGACTGACAAAATGATTTTTAAGCACAAAATCCACTCAAAAGTCAAAGTTCTCATTTGCAGTTCAAGAAAGTGTTATTTTTTGTCATGTAGTAAGTTGAAAATTCAAAACAGTCATATTCAGAGCAGAAAACGCTTTTTTGACACTTTTGGCATTTTTGACTGACAAAATGATTTTTTTGCACAAAATCCACTCAAAAGTTAAAGTTCTCATTTTTAGTTCAAGAAAGTGTTATTTTATCCACAATGTATGTTGAATATTCAAAACAGTCATACTCTGAGCAGAAAACGCTTTTTCGACACTTTTGGCATTTTTGACTGACAAAATGATTTTTTTGCACAAAATCCACTCAAAAGTCAAAGTTCTCATTTGCAGTTCAAGAAAGTGTTAATTTTTTGTCACGTAGTAAGTTGAAAATTCAAAACAGTCATACTCTGAGCCAAAAACGCTTTTTTGACACTTTAGGCACTTTTGACTGACAAAATGATTTTTAAGCACAAAATCCACTCAAAAGTCAAAGTTCTCATTTGCAGTTCAAGAAAGTGTTATTTTATCCACAATGTATGTTGAAAATTCAAAACAGTCATACTCTGAGCAGAAATCACTTTTTTAACACTTTTGGCACTTTTGACTGACAAATTGATTTTTAAGCACAAAATCCACTCAAAAGTCAAAGTTCTCATTTGCAGTTCAAGAAAGTGTTATTTTATCCACAATGTATGTTGAATATTCAAAACAGTCATACTCTGAGCAGAAAACGCTTTTTTGACACTTTTGGCATTTTTGACTGACAAAATGATTTTTTTGCACAAAATCCACTAAAAGTCAAAGTTCTCATTTGCAGTTCAAGAAAGTGTTATTTTTTGTCACGTTGTAAGTTGAAAATTGAAAACAGTCATACTCAGAGCCAAAAACGCTTTTTTGACACTTTTGACTGACAAAATGATTTTTTTGTAAAAAATCCACTCAATAGTCAAAGTTCTCATTTGCAGTTCAAGAAAGTGTTATTTTTTGTCACGTAGTAAGTTGAAAATTCAAAACAGTCATACTCAGAGCCAAAAACGCTTTTTTGACACTTTAGGCACTTTTGACTGACAAAATTATTTTTAAGCACAAAATCCACTCAAAAGTTAAAGTTCTCATTTTTAGTTCAAGAAAGTGTTATTTCATCCACAATGTATATTGAATATTCAAAACAGAGCCAAAATTGCTTTTTTGACACTTTTGGCACTTTTGACTGACAAAATGATTTTTTTTAGCAACAAATGCACCCAAAAGTTTAAGTTCTCATTTGCAGTTCAAGAAAGTGTCATTTTTTGTCACGTAGTGAGTTAAATATTAAAAACAGTCATAGTCTGAGCATAAAAGACTTTTTTGACACTTTTGGCACTTTTAACTGAAAAATGATTTCTTAGCAAAAAATAGACACAAAATTCAAAGTTCTCATTTGCAGTTCAAGAAAGTTTTATTTTTTGTCACGTTGTATGTTGAATATTCAAAACAGTCATACTCTGAAAAGAAAACGCTTTTTTGACACTTTTGGCATTTTTGACTGACAATATGATTTTTTTGCACAAAATCCACTCAAAAGTTAAAGTTCTCATTTTTAGTTCAAGAAAGTGTTATTTTATCCACAATGTATGTTGAATATTCAAAACAGTCATACTCTGAGCAGAAAACGCTTTTTCGACACTTTTGGCATTTTTGACTGACAAAATGATTTTTTTGCACAAAATCCACTCAAAAGTCAAAGTTCTCATTTGCAGTTCAAGAAAGTGTTATTTTTTGTCACGTAGTAAGTTGAAAATTCAAAACAGTCATATTCAGAGCCAAAAACGCTTTTTTGACACTTTAGGCACTTTTGACTGACAAAATGATTTTTAAGCACAAAATCCACTCAAAAGTCAAAGTTCTCATTTGCAGTTCAAGAAAGTGTTATTTTATCCACAATATATGTTGAAAATTCAAAACAGTCATACTCTGAGCAGAAATCACTTTTTTGACACTTTTGGCACTTTTGACTGACAAATTGATTTTTAAGCACAAAATCCACTCAAAAGTCAAAGTTCTCATTTGCAGTTCAAGAAAGTCTTATTTTATCCACAATGTATGTTGAATATTCAAAACAGTCATACTCTGAGCAGAAAACGCTTTTTTGACACTTTTGGCATTTTTGACTGACAAAATGATTTTTTTGCACAAAATCCACTCAATAGTCAAAGTTCTCATTTGCAGTTCAAGAAAGTGTTATTTTTTGTCACGTAGTAAGTTGAAAATTCAAAACAGTCATACTCAGAGCCAAAAACGCTTTTTTGACACTTTTGGCACTTTTGACTGACAAAATTATTTTTAAGCACAAAATCCACTCAAAAGTTAAAGTTCTCATTTTTAGTTCAAGAAAGTGTTATTTCATCCACAATGTATATTGAATATTCAAAACAGAGCCAAAAACGCTTTTTTGACACTTTTGGCACTTTTGACTGACAAAATGATTTTTTTTAGCAACAAATGCACCCAAAAGTTTAAGTTCTCATTTGCAGTTCAAGAAAGTGTCATTTTTTGTCACGTAGTGAGTTAAATATTAAAAACAGTCATAGTCTGAGCATAAAAGACTTTTTTGACACTTTTGGCACTTTTAACTGAAAAATGATTTCTTAGCAAAAAATAGACACAAAATTCAAAGTTCTCATTTGCAGTTCAAGAAAGTTTTATTTTTTGTCACGTTGTATGTTGAATATTCAAAACAGTCATACTCTGAAAAGAAAACGCTTTTTTGACACTTTTGGCATTTTTGACTGACAATATGATTTTTTTGCACAAAATCCACTCAAAAGTTAAAGTTCTCATTTTTAGTTCAAGAAAGTGTTATTTTATCCACAATGTATGTTGAATATTCAAAACAGTCATACTCTGAGCAGAAAACGCTTTTTCGACACTTTTGGCATTTTTGACTGACAAAATGATTTTTTTGCACAAAATCCACTCAAAAGTCAAAGTTCTCATTTGCAGTTCAAGAAAGTGTTATTTTTTGTCACGTAGTAAGTTGAAAATTCAAAACAGTCATATTCAGAGCCAAAAACGCTTTTTTGACACTTTAGGCACTTTTGACTGACAAAATGATTTTTAAGCACAAAATCCACTCAAAAGTCAAAGTTCTCATTTGCAGTTCAAGAAAGTGTTATTTTATCCACAATATATGTTGAAAATTCAAAACAGTCATACTCTGAGCAGAAAACGCTTTTTCGACACTTTTGGCATTTTTGACTGACAAAATGATTTTTTTGCACAAAATCCACTCAAAAGTCAAAGTTCTCATTTGCAGTTCAAGAAAGTGTTAATTTTTTGTCACGTAGTAAGTTGAAAATTCAAAACAGTCATATTCAGAGCCAAAAACGCTTTTTTGACACTTTAGGCACTTTTGACTGACAAAATGATTTTTAAGCACAAAATCCACTCAAAAGTCAAAGTTCTCATTTGCAGTTCAAGAAAGTGTTATTTTATCCACAATGTATGTTGAAAATTCAAAACAGTCATACTCTGAGCAGAAATCACTTTTTTAACACTTTTGGCACTTTTGACTGACAAATTGATTTTTAAGCACAAAATCCACTCAAAAGTCAAAGTTCTCATTTGCAGTTCAAGAAAGTGTTATTTTATCCACAATGTATGTTGAATATTCAAAACAGTCATACTCTGAGCAGAAAACGCTTTTTTGACACTTTTGGCATTTTTGACTGACAAAATGATTTTTTTGCACAAAATCCACTAAAAGTCAAAGTTCTCATTTGCAGTTCAAGAAAGTGTTATTTTTTGTCACGTTGTAAGTTGAAAATTGAAAACAGTCATACTCAGAGCCAAAAACGCTTTTTTGACACTTTTGACTGACAAAATGATTTTTTTGTAAAAAATCCACTCAATAGTCAAAGTTCTCATTTGCAGTTCAAGAAAGTGTTATTTTTTGTCACGTAGTAAGTTGAAAATTCAAAACAGTCATACTCAGAGCCAAAAACGCTTTTTTGACACTTTTGGCACTTTTGACTGACAAAATTATTTTTAAGCACAAAATCCACTCAAAAGTTAAAGTTCTCATTTTTAGTTCAAGAAAGTGTTATTTCATCCACAATGTATATTGAATATTCAAAACAGAGCCAAAAACGCTTTTTTGACACTTTTGGCACTTTTGACTGACAAAATGATTTTTTTTAGCAACAAATGCACCCAAAAGTTTAAGTTCTCATTTGCAGTTCAAGAAAGTGTCATTTTTTGTCACGTAGTGAGTTAAATATTAAAAACAGTCATAGTCTGAGCATAAAAGACTTTTTTGACACTTTTGGCACTTTTAACTGAAAAATGATTTCTTAGCAAAAAATAGACACAAAATTCAAAGTTCTCATTTGCAGTTCAAGAAAGTTTTATTTTTTGTCACGTTGTATGTTGAATATTCAAAACAGTCATACTCTGAAAAGAAAACGCTTTTTTGACACTTTTGGCATTTTTGACTGACAATATGATTTTTTTGCACAAAATCCACTCAAAAGTTAAAGTTCTCATTTTTAGTTCAAGAAAGTGTTATTTTATCCACAATGTATGTTGAATATTCAAAACAGTCATACTCTGAGCAGAAAACGCTTTTTCGACACTTTTGGCATTTTTGACTGACAAAATGATTTTTTTGCACAAAATCCACTCAAAAGTCAAAGTTCTCATTTGCAGTTCAAGAAAGTGTTATTTTTTGTCACGTAGTAAGTTGAAAATTCAAAACAGTCATATTCAGAGCCAAAAACGCTTTTTTGACACTTTAGGCACTTTTGACTGACAAAATGATTTTTAAGCACAAAATCCACTCAAAAGTCAAAGTTCTCATTTGCAGTTCAAGAAAGTGTTATTTTATCCACAATATATGTTGAAAATTCAAAACAGTCATACTCTGAGCAGAAATCACTTTTTTGACACTTTTGGCACTTTTGACTGACAAATTGATTTTTAAGCACAAAATCCACTCAAAAGTCAAAGTTCTCATTTGCAGTTCAAGAAAGTCTTATTTTATCCACAATGTATGTTGAATATTCAAAACAGTCATACTCTGAGCAGAAAACGCTTTTTTGACACTTTTGGCATTTTTGACTGACAAAATGATTTTTTTGCACAAAATCCACTCAAAAGTCAAAGTTCCTTTTTGCAGTTCAAGAAAGTGTTATTTTTTGTCACGTAGTAAGTTGAAAATTCAAAACAGTCATATTCAGAGCCAAAAACGCTTTTTTGACAGTTTTGGCACTTTTGACTGACAAAATGATTTTTAAGCACAAAATCCACTCAAAAGTCAAAGTTCTCATTTGCAGTTCGAGAAAGTGTTATTTTTTGTCACGTAGTAAGTTGAAAATTCAAAACAGTCATATTCAGAGCCAAAAACGCTTTTTTGACACTTTTGGCACATTTGACTGACAAAATGATTTTTAAGCACAAAATCCACTCAAAAGTCAAAGTTCTCATTTGCAGTTCAAGAAAGTGTTATTTTTTGTCATGTAGTAAGTTAAAAATTCAAAACAGTCATATTCAGAGCAGAAAACACTTTTTTGACACTTTTGGGATTTTTGACTGACAAATTGATTTTTAAGCACAAAATCCACTCAAAAGTTAAAGTTCTCATTTTTAGTTCAAGAAAGTGTTATTTTATCCACAATGTATGTTGAATATTCAAACTAGTCATACTCTGAGCAGAAAACGCTTTTTTGACACTTTTGGC
Source organism: Oryzias latipes (assembly GCF_053564925.1). Classification (NCBI taxonomy): domain Eukaryota; kingdom Metazoa; phylum Chordata; class Actinopteri; order Beloniformes; family Adrianichthyidae; genus Oryzias; species Oryzias latipes. The sequence continues at coordinate 1,174,585 of NC_136240.1, forward strand.
ATTTTTGACTGACAAAATGATTTTTTTGCACAAAATCCACTCAAAAGTCAAAGTTCTCATTTGCAGTTCAAGAAAGTGTTATTTTTTGTCACGTAGTAAGTTGAAAATTCAAAACAGTCATATTCAGAGCCAAAAACGCTTTTTTGACACTTTTGGCACTTTTGACTGACAAAATTATTTTTAAGCACAAAATCCACTCAAAAGTTAAAGTTCTCATTTTTAGTTCAAGAAAGTGTTATTTTATCCACAATGTATGTTGAATATTCAAAACAGTCATACTCTAAGCAGAAAACGCTTTTTTGACACTTTTGGCACTTTTGACTGACAAAATGATTTTTAAGCACAAAATCCACTCAAAAGTCAAAGTTCTCATTTGCAGTTCAAGAAAGTGTTATTTTTTGTCATGTAGTAAGTTAAAAATTCAAAACAGTCATATTCAGAGCAGAAAACACTTTTTTGACACTTTTGGGATTTTTGACTGACAAATTGATTTTTAAGCACAAAATCCACTCAAAAGTTAAAGTTCTCATTTTTAGTTCAAGAAAGTGTTATTTTATCCACAATGTATGTTGAATATTCAAACTAGTCATACTCTGAGCAGAAAACGCTTTTTTGACACTTTTGGCATTTTTGACTGACAAAATGATTTTTTTGCACAAAATCCACTCAAAAGTCAAAGTTCTCATTTGCAGTTCAAGAAAGTGTTATTTTTTGTCACGTAGTAAGTTGAAAATTCAAAACAGTCATATTCAGAGCCAAAAACGCTTTTTTGACACTTTTGGCACTTTTGACTGACAAAATTATTTTTAAGCACAAAATCCACTCAAAAGTTAAAGTTCTCATTTTTAGTTCAAGAAAGTGTTATTTTATCCACAATGTATGTTGAATATTCAAAACAGTCATACTCTAAGCAGAAAACGCTTTTTTGACACTTTTGGCATTTTTGACTGACAAAATGATTTTTTTGCACAAAATCCACTCAAAAGTCAAAGTTCTCATTTGCAGTTCAAGAAAGTGTTATTTTTTGTCACGTAGTAAGTTGAAAATTCAAAACAGTCATATTCAGAGCCAAAAACGCTTTTTTGACACTTTAGGCACTTTTGACTGACAAAATGATTTTTAAGCACAAAATCCACTCAAAAGTCAAAGTTCTCATTTGCAGTTCAAGAAAGTGTTATTTTATCCACAATATATGTTGCAAATTCAAAACAGTCATACTCTGAGCAGAAATCACTTTTTTGACACTTTTGGCACTTTTGACTGACAAATTGATTTTTAAGCTCAAAATCCACTCAAAAGTCAAAGTTTTCATTTGCAGTTCAAAAAAGTCTTATTTTATCCACAATGTATGTTGAATATTCAAAACAGTCATACTCAGAGCCAAAAACGCTTTTTTGACACTTTTGGCACTATTGACTGACAAAATGATTTTTAAGCACAAAATCCACTCAAAAGTTAAAGTTCTCATTTTTAGTTCAAGAAAGTGTTATTTCATCCACAATGTATGTTGAATATTCAAAACAGTCATATTCAGAGCCAAAAATGCTTTTTGACACTTTTGGCACTTTTGACTGACAAAATGATTTTTTGTAAAAACTCCACTCAATAGTCAAAGTCCTCATTTGCAGTTCAAGAAAGTGTTATTTTTTGTCACGTAGTAAGTTGAAAATTCAAAACAGTCATATTCAGAGCCAAAAACGCTTTTTTGACACTTTAGGCACTTTTGACTGACAAAATGATTTTTAAGCACAAAATCCACTCAAAAGTCAAAGTTCTCATTTGCAGTTCAAGAAAGTGTTATTTTATCCACAATATATGTTGAAAATTCAAAACAGTCATACTCTGAGCAGAAATCACTTTTTTGACACTTTTGGCACTTTTGACTGACAAATTGATTTTTAAGCACAAAATCCACTCAAAAGTCAAAGTTCTCATTTGCAGTTCAAGAAAGTCTTATTTTATCCACAATGTATGTTGAATATTCAAAACAGTCATACTCTGAGCAGAAAACGCTTTTTTGACACTTTTGGCATTTTTGACTGACAAAATGATTTTTTTGCACAAAATCTACTCAAAAGTCAAAGTTCCTTTTTGCAGTTCAAGAAAGTGTTATTTTTTGTCACGTAGTAAGTTGAAAATTTAAAACAGTCATATTCAGAGCCAAAAACGCTTTTTTGACACTTTTGGCACTTTTGACTGACAAAATTATTTTTTTGCACAAAATCCAATCAAAAGTCAAAGTTCCTTTTTGCAGTTCAAGAAAGTGTTATTTTTTGTCACGTAGTAAGTTGAAAATTCAAAACAGTCATATTCAGAGCCAAAAACGCTTTTTGACACTTTTGGCACTTTTGACTGACAAAATGATTTTTTTGCACAAAATCCACTCAAAAGTCAAAGTTCTCATTTGCAGTTCAAGAAAGTGTTATTTTTTGTCACGTAGTAAGTTGAAAATTCAAAACAGTCATATTCAGAGCCAAAAACGCTTTTTTGACACTTTAGGCACTTTTGACTGACAAATTGATTTTTAAGCACAAAATCCACTCAAAAGTCAAAGTTCTCATTTGCAGTTCAAGAAAGTCTTATTTTATCCACAATGTATGTTGAATATTCAAAACAGTCATACTCTGAGCAGAAAACGCTTTTTTGACACTTTTGGCATTTTTGACTGACAAAATGATTTTTTTGCACAAAATCCACTCAAAAGTCAAAGTTCCTTTTTGCAGTTCAAGAAAGTGTTATTTTTTGTCACGTAGTAAGTTGAAAATTCAAAACAGTCATATTCAGAGCCAAAAACGCTTTTTTGACACTTTTGGCACTTTTGACTGACAAAATGATTTTTTTGCACAAAATCCACTCAAAAGTCAAAGTTCCTTTTTGCAGTTCAAGAAAGTGTTATTTTTTGTCACGTAGTAAGTTGAAAATTCAAAACAGTCATATTCAGAGCCAAAAACGCTTTTTTGACACTTTTGGCACTTTTGACTGACAAAATGATTTTTTTGCACAAAATCCACTCAAAAGTCAAAGTTCTCATTTGCAGTTCAAGAAAGTGTTATTTTTTGTCACGTAGTAAGTTGAAAATTCAAAACAGTCATATTCAGAGCCAAAAACGCTTTTTTGACACTTTAGGCACTTTTGACTGACAAAATTATTTTTAAGCACAATATCCACTCAAAAGTCAAAGTTCTCATTTGCAGTTCAAGAAAGTGTTATTTTATCCACAATGTATGTTGAATATTCAAAACAGTCATACTCAGAGCCAAAAACGCTTTTTTGACACTTTTGGCACTATTGACTGACAAAATGATTTTTAAGCACAAAATGCACTCAAAAGTCAAAGTTCTCATTTGCAGTTCAAGAAAGTGTTATTTTTTGTCACGTAGTAAGTTGAAAATTCAAAACAGTCATATTCAGAGCCAAAAACGCTTTTTTGACACTTTTGGCATTTTTGACTGACAAATTGATTTTTAAGCACAAAATCCACTCAAAAGTTAAAGTTCTCATTTTTAGTTCAAGAAAGTGTTATTTCATCCACAATGTATGTTGAATATTCAAAACAGTCATATTCAGAGCCAAAAATGCTTTTTGACACTTTTGGCACTTTTGACTGACAAAATGATTTTTTGTAAAAACTCCACTCAATAGTCAAAGTCCTCATTTGCAGTTCAAGAAAGTGTTATTTTTTGTCACGTTGTAAGTTGAAAATTCAAAACAGTCATACTCAGAGCCAAAAACGCTTTTTTGACACTTTTGGCACTTTTGACTGACAAAATTATTTTTAAGCACAAAATCCACTCATAAGTTAAAGTTCTCATTTTTAGTTCAAGAACGTGTTATTTTATCCACAATGTATGTTGAATATTCAAAACAGTCATACTCTGAGCAGAAAACGCTTTTTCGACACTTTTGGCATTTTTGACTGACAAAATGATTTTTTTGCACAAAATCCACTCAAAAGTCAAAGTTCTCATTTGCAGTTGAAGAAAGTGTTAGTTTTTGTCACGTAGTAAGTTGAAAATTCAAAACAGTCATATTCAGAGCCAAAAACGCTTTTTTGACACTTTAGGCACTTTTGACTGACAAAATGATTTTTAAGCACAAAATCCACTCAAAAGTCAAAGTTCTCATTTGCAGTTCAAGAAAGTGTTATTTTGACCACAATGTATGTTGAAAATTCAAAACAGTCATACTCTGAGCAGAAATCACTTTTTTTACACTTTTGGCACTTTTGACTGACAAATTGATTTTTAAGCACAAAATCCACTCAAAAGTCAAAGTTCTCATTTGCAGTTCAAGAAAGTGTTATTTTATCCACAATGTATGTTGAATATTCAAAACAGTCATACTCTGAGCAGAAAACGCTTTTTTGACACTTTTGGCATTTCTGACTGACAAAATGATTTTTTTGCACAAAATCCACTCAAAAGTCAAAGTTCCTTTTTGCAGTTCAAGAAAGTGTTATTTTTTGTCACGTAGTAAGTTGAAAATTCAAAACAGTCATATTCAGAGCCAAAAACGCTTTTTTGACACTTTAGGCACTTTTGACTGACAAAATGATTTTTAAGCACAAAATCCACTCAAAAGTCAAAGTTCTCATTTGCAGTTCAAGAAAGTGTTATTTTTTGTCATGTAGTAAGTTGAAAATTCAAAACAGTCATATTCAGAGCAGAAAACGCTTTTTTGACACTTTTGGCATTTTTGACTGACAAAATGATTTTTTTGCACAAAATCCACTCAAAAGTTAAAGTTCTCATTTTTAGTTCAAGAAAGTGTTATTTTATCCACAATGTATGTTGAATATTCAAAACAGTCATACTCTGAGCACAAAACGCTTTTTCGACACTTTTGGCATTTTTGACTGACAAAATGATTTTTTTGCACAAAATCCACTCAAAAGTCAAAGTTCTCATTTGCAGTTCAAGAAAGTGTTATTTTTTGTCACGTAGTAAGTTGAAAATTAAAAACAGTCATATTCAGAGCCAAAAACGCTTTTTTGACACTTTAGGCACTTTTGACTGACAAAAAGATTTTTAAGCACAAAATCCACTCAAAAGTCAAAGTTCTCATTTGCAGTTCAAGAAAGTGTTATTTTATCCACAATGTATGTTGAAAATTCAAAACAGTCATACTCTGAGCAGAAATCACTTTTTTAACACTTTTGGCACTTTTGACTGACAAATTGATTTTTAAGCACAAAATCAACTCAAAAGTCAAAGTTCTCATTTGCAGTTCAAGAAAGTGTTATTTTTTGTCACGTAGTAAGTTGAAAATTCAAAACAGTCATATTCAGAGCCAAAAACGCTTTTTTGACACTTTAGGCACTTTTGACTGACAAAATGATTTTTAAGCACAAAATCCACTCAAAAGTCAAAGTTCTCATTTGCAGTTCAAGAAAGTGTTATTTCATCCACAATGTATGTTGAATATTCAAAACAGTCATATTCAGAGCCAAAAATGCTTTTTGACACTTTTGGCACTTTTGACTGACAAAATGATTTTTTGTAAAAACTCCACTCAATAGTCAAAGTCCTCATTTGCAGTTCAAGAAAGTGTTATTTTTTGTCACGTTGTAAGTTGAAAATTCAAAACAGTCATACTCAGAGCCAAAAACGCTTTTTTGACACTTTTGGCACTTTTGACTGACAAAATTATTTTTAAGCACAAAATCCACTCAAAAGTTAAAGTTCTCATTTTTAGTTCAAGAACGTGTTATTTTATCCACAATGTATGTTGAATATTCAAAACAGTCATACTCTGAGCAGAAAACGCTTTTTCGACACTTTTGGCATTTTTGACTGACAAAATGATTTTTTTGCACAAAATCCACTCAAAAGTCAAAGTTCTCATTTGCAGTTGAAGAAAGTGTTAGTTTTTGTCACGTAGTAAGTTGAAAATTCAAAACAGTCATATTCAGAGCCAAAAACGCTTTTTTGACACTTTAGGCACTTTTGACTGACAAAATGATTTTTAAGCACAAAATCCACTCAAAAGTCAAAGTTCTCATTTGCAGTTCAAGAAAGTGTTATTTTATCCACAATGTATGTTGAAAATTCAAAACAGTCATACTCTGAGCAGAAATCACTTTTTTTACACTTTTGGCACTTTTGACTGACAAATTGATTTTTAAGCACAAAATCCACTCAAAAGTCAAAGTTCTCATTTGCAGTTCAAGAAAGTGTTATTTTATCCACAATGTATGTTGAATATTCAAAACAGTCATACTCTGAGCAGAAAACGCTTTTTTGACACTTTTGGCATTTCTGACTGACAAAATGATTTTTTTGCACAAAATCCACTCAAAAGTCAAAGTTCCTTTTTGCAGTTCAAGAAAGTGTTATTTTTTGTCACGTAGTAAGTTGAAAATTCAAAACAGTCATATTCAGAGCCAAAAACGCTTTTTTGACACTTTTGGCACTTTTGACTGACAAAATGATTTTTAAGCACAAAATCCACTCAAAAGTCAATGTTCTCATTTGCAGTTCAAGAAAGTGTTATTTTTTGTCATGTAGTAAGTTGAAAATTCAAAACAGTCATATTCAGAGCAGAAAACGCTTTTTTGACACTTTTGGCATTTTTGACTGACAAAATGATTTTTTTGCACAAAATCCACTCAAAAGTTAAAGTTCTCATTTTTAGTTCAAGAAAGTGTTATTTTATCCACAATGTATGTTGAATATTCAAAACAGTCATACTCTGAGCACAAAACGCTTTTTCGACACTTTTGGCATTTTTGACTGACAAAATGATTTTTTTGCACAAAATCCACTCAAAAGTCAAAGTTCTAATTTGCAGTTCAAGAAAGTGTTATTTTTTGTCACGTAGTAAGTTGAAAATTAAAAACAGTCATATTCAGAGCCAAAAACGCTTTTTTGACACTTTAGGCACTTTTGACTGACAAAAAGATTTTTAAGCACAAAATCCACTCAAAAGTCAAAGTTCTCATTTGCAGTTCAAGAAAGTGTTATGTTATCCACAATGTATGTTGAAAATTCAAAACAGTCATACTCTGAGCAGAAATCACTTTTTTAACACTTTTGGCACTTTTGACTGACAAATTGATTTTTAAGCACAAAATCAACTCAAAAGTCAAAGTTCTCATTTGCAGTTCAAGAAAGTGTTATTTTTTGTCACGTAGTAAGTTGAAAATTCAAAACAGTCATATTCAGAGCCAAAAACGCTTTTTTGACACTTTAGGCACTTTTGACTAACAAAATGATTTTTAAGCACAAAATCCACTCAAAAGTCAAAGTTCTCATTTGCAGTTCAAGAAAGTGTTATTTCATCCACAATGTATGTTGAATATTCAAAACAGTCATATTCAGAGCCAAAAATGCTTTTTGACACTTTTGGCACTTTTGACTGACAAAATGATTTTTTGTAAAAACTCCACTCAATAGTCAAAGTCCTCATTTGCAGTTCAAGAAAGTGTTATTTTTTGTCACGTTGTAAGTTGAAAATTCAAAACAGTCATACTCAGAGCCAAAAACGCTTTTTTGACACTTTTGGCACTTTTGACTGACAAAATTATTTTTAAGCACAAAATCCACTCAAAAGTTAAAGTTCTCATTTTTAGTTCAAGAACGTGTTATTTTATCCACAATGTATGTTGAATATTCAAAACAGTCATACTCTGAGCAGAAAACGCTTTTTCGACACTTTTGGCATTTTTGACTGACAAAATGATTTTTTTGCACAAAATCCACTCAAAAGTCAAAGTTCTCATTTGCAGTTGAAGAAAGTGTTAGTTTTTGTCACGTAGTAAGTTGAAAATTCAAAACAGTCATATTCAGAGCCAAAAACGCTTTTTTGACACTTTAGGCACTTTTGACTGACAAAATGATTTTTAAGCACAAAATCCACTCAAAAGTCAAAGTTCTCATTTGCAGTTCAAGAAAGTGTTATTTTATCCACAATGTATGTTGAAAATTCAAAACAGTCATACTCTGAGCAGAAATCACTTTTTTTACACTTTTGGCACTTTTGACTGACAAATTGATTTTTAAGCACAAAATCCACTCAAAAGTCAAAGTTCTCATTTGCAGTTCAAGAAAGTGTTATTTTATCCACAATGTATGTTGAATATTCAAAACAGTCATACTCTGAGCAGAAAACGCTTTTTTGACACTTTTGGCATTTCTGACTGACAAAATGATTTTTTTGCACAAAATCCACTCAAAAGTCAAAGTTCCTTTTTGCAGTTCAAGAAAGTGTTATTTTTTGTCACGTAGTAAGTTGAAAATTCAAAACAGTCATATTCAGAGCCAAAAACGCTTTTTTGACACTTTTGGCACTTTTGACTGACAAAATGATTTTTAAGCACAAAATCCACTCAAAAGTCAATGTTCTCATTTGCAGTTCAAGAAAGTGTTATTTTTTGTCATGTAGTAAGTTGAAAATTCAAAACAGTCATATTCAGAGCAGAAAACGCTTTTTTGACACTTTTGGCATTTTTGACTGACAAAATGATTTTTTTGCACAAAATCCACTCAAAAGTTAAAGTTCTCATTTTTAGTTCAAGAAAGTGTTATTTTATCCACAATGTATGTTGAATATTCAAAACAGTCATACTCTGAGCACAAAACGCTTTTTCGACACTTTTGGCATTTTTGACTGACAAAATGATTTTTTTGCACAAAATCCACTCAAAAGTCAAAGTTCTAATTTGCAGTTCAAGAAAGTGTTATTTTTTGTCACGTAGTAAGTTGAAAATTAAAAACAGTCATATTCAGAGCCAAAAACGCTTTTTTGACACTTTAGGCACTTTTGACTGACAAAAAGATTTTTAAGCACAAAATCCACTCAAAAGTCAAAGTTCTCATTTGCAGTTCAAGAAAGTGTTATGTTATCCACAATGTATGTTGAAAATTCAAAACAGTCATACTCTGAGCAGAAATCACTTTTTTAACACTTTTGGCACTTTTGACTGACAAATTGATTTTTAAGCACAAAATCAACTCAAAAGTCAAAGTTCTCATTTGCAGTTCAAGAAAGTGTTATTTTTTGTCACGTAGTAAGTTGAAAATTCAAAACAGTCATATTCAGAGCCAAAAACGCTTTTTTGACACTTTAGGCACTTTTGACTAACAAAATGATTTTTAAGCACAAAATCCACTCAAAAGTCAAAGTTCTCATTTGCAGTTCAAGAAAGTGTTATTTCATCCACAATGTATGTTGAATATTCAAAACAGTCATATTCAGAGCCAAAAATGCTTTTTGACACTTTTGGCACTTTTGACTGACAAAATGATTTTTTGTAAAAACTCCACTCAATAGTCAAAGTCCTCATTTGCAGTTCAAGAAAGTGTTATTTTTTGTCACGTTGTAAGTTTAAAATTCAAAACAGTCATACTCAGAGCCAAAAACGCTTTTTTGACACTTTTGGCACTTTTGACTGACAAAATTATTTTTAAGCACAAAATCCACTCAAAAGTTAAAGTTCTCATTTTTAGTTCAAGAACGTGTTATTTTATCCACAATGTATGTTGAATATTCAAAACAGTCATACTCTGAGCAGAAAACGCTTTTTTGACACTTTAGGCACTTTTGACTGACAAAATGATTTTTAAGCACAAAATCCACTCAAAAGTCAAAGTTCTCATTTGCAGTTCAAGAAAGTGTTATTTTATCCACAATGTATGTTGAAAATTCAAAACAGTCATACTCTGAGCAGAAATCACTTTTTTTACACTTTTGGCACTTTTGACTGACAAATTGATTTTTAAGCACAAAATCCACTCAAAAGTCAAAGTTCTCATTTGCAGTTCAAGAAAGTGTTATTTTATCCACAATGTATGTTGAATATTCAAAACAGTCATACTCTGAGCAGAAAACGCTTTTTTGACACTTTTGGCATTTCTGACTGACAAAATGATTTTTTTGCACAAAATCCACTCAAAAGTCAAAGTTCCTTTTTGCAGTTCAAGAAAGTGTTATTTTTTGTCACGTAGTAAGTTGAAAATTCAAAACAGTCATATTCAGAGCCAAAAACGCTTTTTTGACACTTTTGGCACTTTTGACTGACAAAATGATTTTTAAGCACAAAATCCACTCAAAAGTCAAAGTTCTCATTTGCAGTTCAAGAAAGTGTTATTTTTTGTCATGTAGTAAGTTGAATATTCAAAACAGTCATATTCAGAGCAGAAAACGCTTTTTTGACACTTTTGGCATTTTTGACTGACAAAATGATTTTTTTGCACAAAATCCACTCAAAAGTTAAAGTTCTCATTTTTAGTTCAAGAAAGTGTTATTTTATCCACAATGTATGTTGAATATTCAAAACAGTCATACTCTGAGCACAAAACGCTTTTTCAACACTTTTGGCATTTTTGACTGACAAAATGATTTTTTTGCACAAAATCCACTCAAAAGTCAAAGTTCTCATTTGCAGTTCAAGAAAGTGTTATTTTTTGTCACGTAGTAAGTTGAAAATTAAAAACAGTCATATTCAGAGCCAAAAACGCTTTTTTGACACTTTAGGCACATTTGACTGACAAAAAGATTTTTAAGCACAAAATCCACTCAAAAGTCAAAGTTCTCATTTGCAGTTCAAGAAAGTGTTATTTTATCCACAATGTATGTTGAAAATTCAAAACAGTCATACTCTGAGCAGAAATCACTTTTTTAACACTTTTGGCACTTTTGACTGACAAATTGATTTTTAAGCACAAAATCCACTCAAAAGTCAAAGTTTTCATTTGCAGTTCAAGAAAGTGTTATTTTATCCACAATGTATGTTGAATATTCAAAACAGTCATACTCTGAGCAGAAAACGCTTTTTTGACACTTTTGGCATTTTTGACTGACAAAATGATTTTTTTGCACAAAATCCACTAAAAGTCAAAGTTCTCATTTGCAGTTCAAGAAAGTGTTATTTTTTGTCACGTTGTAAGTTGAAAATTCAAAACAGTCATACTCAGAGCCAAAAACGCTTTTTTGACACTTTTGACTGACAAAATGATTTTTTTGTAAAAAATCCACTCAATAGTCAAAGTTCTCATTTGCAGTTCAAGAAAGTGTTATTTTTTGTCACGTAGTAAGTTGAAAATTCAAAACAGTCATACTCAGAGCCAAAAACGCTTTTTTGACACTTTAGGCACTTTTGACTGACAAAATTATTTTTAAGCACAAAATCCACTCAAAAGTTAAAGTTCTCATTTTTAGTTCAAGAAAGTGTTATTTCATCCACAATGTATATTGAATATTCAAAACAGAGCCAAAAACGCTTTTTTGACACTTTTGGCACTTTTGACTGACAAAATGATTTTTTTTAGCAACAAATGCACCCAAAAGTTTAAGTTCTCATTTGCAGTTCAAGAAAGTGTCATTTTTTGTCACGTAGTGAGTTAAATATTAAAAACAGTCATAGTCTGAGCATAAAAGACTTTTTTGACACTTTTGGCACTTTTAACTGAAAAATGATTTCTTAGCAAAAAATAGACACAAAATTCAAAGTTCTCATTTGCAGTTCAAGAAAGTTTTATTTTTTGTCACGTTGTATGTTGAATATTCAAAACAGTCATACTCTGAAAAGAAAACGCTTTTTTGACACTTTTGGCATTTTTGACTGACAATATGATTTTTTTGCACAAAATCCACTCAAAAGTTAAAGTTCTCATTTTTAGTTCAAGAAAGTGTTATTTTATCCACAATGTATGTTGAATATTCAAAACAGTCATACTCTGAGCAGAAAACGCTTTTTCGACACTTTTGGCATTTTTGACTGACAAAATGATTTATTTGCACAAAATCAACTCAAAAGTCAAAGTTCTCATTTGCAGTTCAAGAAAGTGTTATTTTTTGTCACGTAGTAAGTTGAAAATTCAAAACAGTCATATTCAGAGCCAAAAACGCTTTTTTGACACTTTAGGCACTTTTGACTGACAAAATGATTTTTAAGCACAAAATCCACTCAAAAGTCAAAGTTCTCATTTGCAGTTCAAGAAAGTGTTATTTTATCCACAATATATGTTGAAAATTCAAAACAGTCATACTCTGAGCAGAAATCACTTTTTTGACACTTTTGGCACTTTTGACTGACAAATTGATTTTTAAGCACAAAATCCACTCAAAAGTCAAAGTTCTCATTTGCAGTTCAAGAAAGTCTTATTTTATCCACAATGTATGTTGAATATTCAAAACAGTCATACTCTGAGCAGAAAACGCTTTTTTGACACTTTTGGCATTTTTGACTGACAAAATGATTTTTTTGCACAAAATCCACTCAATAGTCAAAGTTCTCATTTGCAGTTCAAGAAAGTGTTATTTTTTGTCACGTAGTAAGTTGAAAATTCAAAACAGTCATACTCAGAGCCAAAAACGCTTTTTTGACACTTTTGGCACTTTTGACTGACAAAATTATTTTTAAGCACAAAATCCACTCAAAAGTTAAAGTTCTCATTTTTAGTTCAAGAAAGTGTTATTTCATCCACAATGTATATTGAATATTCAAAACAGAGCCAAAAACGCTTTTTTGACACTTTTGGCACTTTTGACTGACAAAATGATTTTTTTTAGCAACAAATGCACCCAAAAGTTTAAGTTCTCATTTGCAGTTCAAGAAAGTGTCATTTTTTGTCACGTAGTGAGTTAAATATTAAAAACAGTCATAGTCTGAGCATAAAAGACTTTTTTGACACTTTTGGCACTTTTAACTGAAAAATGATTTCTTAGCAAAAAATAGACACAAAATTCAAAGTTCTCATTTGCAGTTCAAGAAAGTTTTATTTTTTGTCACGTTGTATGTTGAATATTCAAAACAGTCATACTCTGAAAAGAAAACGCTTTTTTGACACTTTTGGCATTTTTGACTGACAATATGATTTTTTTGCACAAAATCCACTCAAAAGTTAAAGTTCTCATTTTTAGTTCAAGAAAGTGTTATTTTATCCACAATGTATGTTGAATATTCAAAACAGTCATACTCTGAGCAGAAAACGCTTTTTCGACACTTTTGGCATTTTTGACTGACAAAATGATTTTTTTGCACAAAATCCACTCAAAAGTCAAAGTTCTCATTTGCAGTTCAAGAAAGTGTTATTTTTTGTCACGTAGTAAGTTGAAAATTCAAAACAGTCATATTCAGAGCCAAAAACGCTTTTTTGACACTTTAGGCACTTTTGACTGACAAAATGATTTTTAAGCACAAAATCCACTCAAAAGTCAAAGTTCTCATTTGCAGTTCAAGAAAGTGTTATTTTATCCACAATATATGTTGAAAATTCAAAACAGTCATACTCTGAGCAGAAATCACTTTTTTGACACTTTTGGCACTTTTGACTGACAAATTGATTTTTAAGCACAAAATCCACTCAAAAGTCAAAGTTCTCATTTGCAGTTCAAGAAAGTCTTATTTTATCCACAATGTATGTTGAATATTCAAAACAGTCATACTCTGAGCAGAAAACGCTTTTTTGACACTTTTGGCATTTTTGACTGACAAAATGATTTTTTTGCACAAAATCCACTCAAAAGTCAAAGTTCCTTTTTGCAGTTCAAGAAAGTGTTATTTTTTGTCACGTAGTAAGTTGAAAATTCAAAACAGTCATATTCAGAGCCAAAAACGCTTTTTTGACAGTTTTGGCACTTTTGACTGACAAAATGATTTTTAAGCACAAAATCCACTCAAAAGTCAAAGTTCTCATTTGCAGTTCGAGAAAGTGTTATTTTTTGTCACGTAGTAATTTGAATATTCAAAACAGTCATATTCAGAGCCAAAAACGCTTTTTTGACACTTTTGGCACATTTGACTGACAAAATGATTTTTAAGCACAAAATCCACTCAAAAGTCAAAGTTCTCATTTGCAGTTCAAGAAAGTGTTTTTTTTTGTCATGTAGTAAGTTAAAAATTCAAAACAGTCATATTCAGAGCAGAAAACACTTTTTTGACACTTTTGGGATTTTTGACTGACAAATTGATTTTTAAGCACAAAATCCACTCAAAAGTTAAAGTTCTCATTTTTAGTTCAAGAAAGTGTTATTTTATCCACAATGTATGTTGAATATTCAAACTAGTCATACTCTGAGCAGAAAACGCTTTTTTGACACTTTTGGCATTTTTGACTGACAAAATGATTTTTTTGCACAAAATCCACTCAAAAGTCAAAGTTCTCATTTGCAGTTCAAGAAAGTGTTATTTTTTGTCACGTAGTAAGTTGAAAATTCAAAACAGTCATATTCAGAGCCAAAAACGCTTTTTTGACACTTTTGGCACTTTTGACTGACAAAATTATTTTTAAGCACAAAATCCACTCAAAAGTTAAAGTTCTCATTTTTAGTTCAAGAAAGTGTTATTTTATCCACAATGTATGTTGAATATTCAAAACAGTCATACTCTAAGCAGAAAACGCTTTTTTGACACTTTTGGCATTTTTGACTGACAAATTGATTTTTAAGCACAAAATCCACTCAAAAGTCAAAGTTCTCATTTGCAGTTCAAGAAAGTCTTATTTTATCCACAATGTATGTTGAATATTCAAAACAGTCATACTCTGAGCAGAAAACGCTTTTTTGACACTTTTGGCATTTTTGACTGACAAAATGATTTTTTTGCACAAAATCCACTCAATAGTCAAAGTTCTCATTTGCAGTTCAAGAAAGTGTTATTTTTTGTCACGTAGTAAGTTGAAAATTCAAAACAGTCATACTCAGAGCCAAAAACGCTTTTTTGACACTTTTGGCACTTTTGACTGACAAAATTATTTTTAAGCACAAAATCCACTCAAAAGTTAAAGTTCTCATTTTTAGTTCAAGAAAGTGTTATTTCATCCACAATGTATATTGAATATTCAAAACAGAGCCAAAAACGCTTTTTTGACACTTTTGGCACTTTTGACTGACAAAATGATTTTTTTTAGCAACAAATGCACCCAAAAGTTTAAGTTCTCATTTGCAGTTCAAGAAAGTGTCATTTTTTGTCACGTAGTGAGTTAAATATTAAAAACAGTCATAGTCTGAGCATAAAAGACTTTTTTGACACTTTTGGCACTTTTAACTGAAAAATGATTTCTTAGCAAAAAATAGACACAAAATTCAAAGTTCTCATTTGCAGTTCAAGAAAGTTTTATTTTTTGTCACGTTGTATGTTGAATATTCAAAACAGTCATACTCTGAAAAGAAAACGCTTTTTTGACACTTTTGGCATTTTTGACTGACAATATGATTTTTTTGCACAAAATCCACTCAAAAGTTAAAGTTCTCATTTTTATTTCAAGAAAGTGTTATTTTATCCACAATGTATGTTGAATATTCAAAACAGTCATACTCTGAGCAGAAAACGCTTTTTCGACACTTTTGGCATTTTTGACTGACAAAATGATTTTTTTGCACAAAATCCACTCAAAAGTCAAAGTTCTCATTTGCAGTTCAAGAAAGTGTTATTTTTTGTCACGTAGTAAGTTGAAAATTCAAAACAGTCATATTCAGAGCCAAAAACGCTTTTTTGACACTTTAGGCACTTTTGACTGACAAAATGATTTTTAAGCACAAAATCCACTCAAAAGTCAAAGTTCTCATTTGCAGTTCAAGAAAGTGTTATTTTATCCACAATATATGTTGAAAATTCAAAACAGTCATACTCTGAGCAGAAATCACTTTTTTGACACTTTTGGCACTTTTGACTGACAAATTGATTTTTAAGCACAAAATCCACTCAAAAGTCAAAGTTCTCATTTGCAGTTCAAGAAAGTCTTATTTTATCCACAATGTATGTTGAATATTCAAAACAGTCATACTCTGAGCAGAAAACGCTTTTTTGACACTTTTGGCATTTTTGACTGACAAAATGATTTTTTTGCACAAAATCCACTCAAAAGTCAAAGTTCCTTTTTGCAGTTCAAGAAAGTGTTATTTTTTGTCACGTAGTAAGTTGAAAATTCAAAACAGTCATATTCAGAGCCAAAAACGCTTTTTTGACAGTTTTGGCACTTTTGACTGACAAAATGATTTTTAAGCACAAAATCCACTCAAAAGTCAAAGTTCTCATTTGCAGTTCGAGAAAGTGTTATTTTTTGTCACGTAGTAAGTTGAAAATTCAAAACAGTCATATTCAGAGCCAAAAACGCTTTTTTGACACTTTTGGCACATTTGACTGACAAAATGATTTTTAAGCACAAAATCCACTCAAAAGTCAAAGTTCTCATTTGCAGTTCAAGAAAGTGTTATTTTTTGTCATGTAGTAAGTTAAAAATTCAAAACAGTCATATTCAGAGCAGAAAACACTTTTTTGACACTTTTGGGATTTTTGACTGACAAATTGATTTTTAAGCACAAAATCCACTCAAAAGTTAAAGTTCTCATTTTTAGTTCAAGAAAGTGTTATTTTATCCACAATGTATGTTGAATATTCAAACTAGTCATACTCTGAGCAGAAAACGCTTTTTTGACACTTTTGGCATTTTTGACTGACAAAATGATTTTTTTGCACAAAATCCACTCAAAAGTCAAAGTTCTCATTTGCAGTTCAAGAAAGTGTTATTTTTTGTCACGTAGTAAGTTGAAAATTCAAAACAGTCATATTCAGAGCCAAAAACGCTTTTTTGACACTTTTGGCACTTTTGACTGACAAAATTATTTTTAAGCACAAAATCCACTCAAAAGTTAAAGTTCTCATTTTTAGTTCAAGAAAGTGTTATTTTATCCACAATGTATGTTGAATATTCAAAACAGTCATACTCTAAGCAGAAAACGCTTTTTTGACACTTTTGGCATTTTTGACTGACAAAATGATTTTTTTGCACAAAATCCACTCAAAAGTCAAAGTTCTCATTTGCAGTTCAAGAAAGTGTTATTTTTTGTCACGTAGTAAGTTGAAAATTCAAAACAGTCATATTCAGAGCCAAAAACGCTTTTTTGACACTTTAGGCACTTTTGACTGACAAAATGATTTTTAAGCACAAAATCCACTCAAAAGTCAAAGTTCTCATTTGCAGTTCAAGAAAGTGTTATTTTATCCACAATATATGTTGCAAATTCAAAACAGTCATACTCTGAGCAGAAATCACTTTTTTGACACTTTTGGCACTTTTGACTGACAAATTGATTTTTAAGCTCAAAATCCACTCAAAAGTCAAAGTTTTCATTTGCAGTTCAAAAAAGTCTTATTTTATCCACAATGTATGTTGAATATTCAAAACAGTCATACTCAGAGCCAAAAACGCTTTTTTGACACTTTTGGCACTATTGACTGACAAAATGATTTTTAAGCACAAAATCCACTCAAAAGTTAAAGTTCTCATTTTTAGTTCAAGAAAGTGTTATTTCATCCACAATGTATGTTGAATATTCAAAACAGTCATATTCAGAGCCAAAAATGCTTTTTGACACTTTTGGCACTTTTGACTGACAAAATGATTTTTTGTAAAAACTCCACTCAATAGTCAAAGTCCTCATTTGCAGTTCAAGAAAGTGTTATTTTTTGTCACGTAGTAAGTTGAAAATTCAAAACAGTCATATTCAGAGCCAAAAACGCTTTTTTGACACTTTAGGCACTTTTGACTGACAAAATGATTTTTAAGCACAAAATCCACTCAAAAGTCAAAGTTCTCATTTGCAGTTCAAGAAAGTGTTATTTTATCCACAATATATGTTGAAAATTCAAAACAGTCATACTCTGAGCAGAAATCACTTTTTTGACACTTTTGGCACTTTTGACTGACAAATTGATTTTTAAGCACAAAATCCACTCAAAAGTCAAAGTTCTCATTTGCAGTTCAAGAAAGTCTTATTTTATCCACAATGTATGTTGAATATTCAAAACAGTCATACTCTGAGCAGAAAACGCTTTTTTGACACTTTTGGCATTTTTGACTGACAAAATGATTTTTTTGCACAAAATCTACTCAAAAGTCAAAGTTCCTTTTTGCAGTTCAAGAAAGTGTTATTTTTTGTCACGTAGTAAGTTGAAAATTTAAAACAGTCATATTCAGAGCCAAAAACGCTTTTTTGACACTTTTGGCACTTTTGACTGACAAAATTATTTTTTTGCACAAAATCCAATCAAAAGTCAAAGTTCCTTTTTGCAGTTCAAGAAAGTGTTATTTTTTGTCACGTAGTAAGTTGAAAATTCAAAACAGTCATATTCAGAGCCAAAAACGCTTTTTGACACTTTTGGCACTTTTGACTGACAAAATGATTTTTTTGCACAAAATCCACTCAAAAGTCAAAGTTCTCATTTGCAGTTCAAGAAAGTGTTATTTTTTGTCACGTAGTAAGTTGAAAATTCAAAACAGTCATATTCAGAGCCAAAAACGCTTTTTTGACACTTTAGGCACTTTTGACTGACAAATTGATTTTTAAGCACAAAATCCACTCAAAAGTCAAAGTTCTCATTTGCAGTTCAAGAAAGTCTTATTTTATCCACAATGTATGTTGAATATTCAAAACAGTCATACTCTGAGCAGAAAACGCTTTTTTGACACTTTTGGCATTTTTGACTGACAAAATGATTTTTTTGCACAAAATCCACTCAAAAGTCAAAGTTCCTTTTTGCAGTTCAAGAAAGTGTTATTTTTTGTCACGTAGTAAGTTGAAAATTCAAAACAGTCATATTCAGAGCCAAAAACGCTTTTTTGACACTTTAGGCACTTTTGACTGACAAAATGATTTTTAAGCACAAAATCCACTCAAAAGTCAAAGTTCTCATTTGCAGTTCAAGAAAGTGTTATTTTATCCACAATATATGTTGAAAATTCAAAACAGTCATACTCTGAGCAGAAATCACTTTTTTGACACTTTTGGCACTTTTGACTGACAAATTGATTTTTAAGCACAAAATCCACTCAAAAGTCAAAGTTCTCATTTGCAGTTCAAGAAAGTCTTATTTTATCCACAATGTATGTTGAATATTCAAAACAGTCATACTCTGAGCAGAAAACGCTTTTTTGACACTTTTGGCATTTTTGACTGACAAAATGATTTTTTTGCACAAAATCTACTCAAAAGTCAAAGTTCCTTTTTGCAGTTCAAGAAAGTGTTATTTTTTGTCACGTAGTAAGTTGAAAATTTAAAACAGTCATATTCAGAGCCAAAAACGCTTTTTTGACACTTTTGGCACTTTTGACTGACAAAATTATTTTTTTGCACAAAATCCAATCAAAAGTCAAAGTTCCTTTTTGCAGTTCAAGAAAGTGTTATTTTTTGTCACGTAGTAAGTTGAAAATTCAAAACAGTCATATTCAGAGCCAAAAACGCTTTTTGACACTTTTGGCACTTTTGACTGACAAAATGATTTTTTTGCACAAAATCCACTCAAAAGTCAAAGTTCTCATTTGCAGTTCAAGAAAGTGTTATTTTTTGTCACGTAGTAAGTTGAAAATTCAAAACAGTCATATTCAGAGCCAAAAACGCTTTTTTGACACTTTAGGCACTTTTGACTGACAAATTGATTTTTAAGCACAAAATCCACTCAAAAGTCAAAGTTCTCATTTGCAGTTCAAGAAAGTCTTATTTTATCCACAATGTATGTTGAATATTCAAAACAGTCATACTCTGAGCAGAAAACGCTTTTTTGACACTTTTGGCATTTTTGACTGACAAAATGATTTTTTTGCACAAAATCCACTCAAAAGTCAAAGTTCCTTTTTGCAGTTCAAGAAAGTGTTATTTTTTGTCACGTAGTAAGTTGAAAATTCAAAACAGTCATATTCAGAGCCAAAAACGCTTTTTTGACACTTTTGGCACTTTTGACTGACAAAATGATTTTTTTGCACAAAATCCACTCAAAAGTCAAAGTTCCTTTTTGCAGTTCAAGAAAGTGTTATTTTTTGTCACGTAGTAAGTTGAAAATTCAAAACAGTCATATTCAGAGCCAAAAACGCTTTTTTGACACTTTTGGCACTTTTGACTGACAAAATGATTTTTTTGCACAAAATCCACTCAAAAGTCAAAGTTCTCATTTGCAGTTCAAGAAAGTGTTATTTTTTGTCACGTAGTAAGTTGAAAATTCAAAACAGTCATATTCAGAGCCAAAAACGCTTTTTTGACACTTTAGGCACTTTTGACTGACAAAATTATTTTTAAGCACAATATCCACTCAAAAGTCAAAGTTCTCATTTGCAGTTCAAGAAAGTGTTATTTTATCCACAATGTATGTTGAATATTCAAAACAGTCATACTCAGAGCCAAAAACGCTTTTTTGACACTTTTGGCACTATTGACTGACAAAATGATTTTTAAGCACAAAATGCACTCAAAAGTCAAAGTTCTCATTTGCAGTTCAAGAAAGTGTTATTTTTTGTCACGTAGTAAGTTGAAAATTCAAAACAGTCATATTCAGAGCCAAAAACGCTTTTTTGACACTTTTGGCATTTTTGACTGACAAATTGATTTTTAAGCACAAAATCCACTCAAAAGTTAAAGTTCTCATTTTTAGTTCAAGAAAGTGTTATTTCATCCACAATGTATGTTGAATATTCAAAACAGTCATATTCAGAGCCAAAAATGCTTTTTGACACTTTTGGCACTTTTGACTGACAAAATGATTTTTTGTAAAAACTCCACTCAATAGTCAAAGTCCTCATTTGCAGTTCAAGAAAGTGTTATTTTTTGTCACGTTGTAAGTTGAAAATTCAAAACAGTCATACTCAGAGCCAAAAACGCTTTTTTGACACTTTTGGCACTTTTGACTGACAAAATTATTTTTAAGCACAAAATCCACTCATAAGTTAAAGTTCTCATTTTTAGTTCAAGAACGTGTTATTTTATCCACAATGTATGTTGAATATTCAAAACAGTCATACTCTGAGCAGAAAACGCTTTTTCGACACTTTTGGCATTTTTGACTGACAAAATGATTTTTTTGCACAAAATCCACTCAAAAGTCAAAGTTCTCATTTGCAGTTGAAGAAAGTGTTAGTTTTTGTCACGTAGTAAGTTGAAAATTCAAAACAGTCATATTCAGAGCCAAAAACGCTTTTTTGACACTTTAGGCACTTTTGACTGACAAAATGATTTTTAAGCACAAAATCCACTCAAAAGTCAAAGTTCTCATTTGCAGTTCAAGAAAGTGTTATTTTGACCACAATGTATGTTGAAAATTCAAAACAGTCATACTCTGAGCAGAAATCACTTTTTTTACACTTTTGGCACTTTTGACTGACAAATTGATTTTTAAGCACAAAATCCACTCAAAAGTCAAAGTTCTCATTTGCAGTTCAAGAAAGTGTTATTTTATCCACAATGTATGTTGAATATTCAAAACAGTCATACTCTGAGCAGAAAACGCTTTTTTGACACTTTTGGCATTTCTGACTGACAAAATGATTTTTTTGCACAAAATCCACTCAAAAGTCAAAGTTCCTTTTTGCAGTTCAAGAAAGTGTTATTTTTTGTCACGTAGTAAGTTGAAAATTCAAAACAGTCATATTCAGAGCCAAAAACGCTTTTTGACACTTTTGGCACTTTTGACTGACAAAATGATTTTTTTGCACAAAATCCACTCAAAAGTCAAAGTTCTCATTTGCAGTTCAAGAAAGTGTTATTTTTTGTCACGTAGTAAGTTGAAAATTCAAAACAGTCATATTCAGAGCCAAAAACGCTTTTTTGACACTTTAGGCACTTTTGACTGACAAATTGATTTTTAAGCACAAAATCCACTCAAAAGTCAAAGTTCTCATTTGCAGTTCAAGAAAGTCTTATTTTATCCACAATGTATGTTGAATATTCAAAACGGTCATACTCTGAGCAGAAAACGCTTTTTTGACACTTTTGGCATTTTTGACTGACAAAATGATTTTTTTGCACAAAATCCACTCAAAAGTCAAAGTTCCTTTTTGCAGTTCAAGAAAGTGTTATTTTTTGTCACGTAGTAAGTTGAAAATTCAAAACAGTCATATTCAGAGCCAAAAACGCTTTTTTGACACTTTTGGCACTTTTGACTGACAAAATGATTTTTTTGCACAAAATCCACTCAAAAGTCAAAGTTCCTTTTTGCAGTTCAAGAAAGTGTTATTTTTTGTCACGTAGTAAGTTGAAAATTCAAAACAGTCATATTCAGAGCCAAAAACGCTTTTTTGACACTTTTGGCACTTTTGACTGACAAAATGATTTTTTTGCACAAAATCCACTCAAAAGTCAAAGTTCTCATTTGCAGTTCAAGAAAGTGTTATTTTTTGTCACGTAGTAAGTTGAAAATTCAAAACAGTCATATTCAGAGCCAAAAACGCTTTTTTGACACTTTAGGCACTTTTGACTGACAAAATTATTTTTAAGCACAATATCCACTCAAAAGTCAAAGTTCTCATTTGCAGTTCAAGAAAGTGTTATTTTATCCACAATGTATGTTGAATATTCAAAACAGTCATACTCAGAGCCAAAAACGCTTTTTTGACACTTTTGGCACTATTGACTGACAAAATGATTTTTAAGCACAAAATGCACTCAAAAGTCAAAGTTCTCATTTGCAGTTCAAGAAAGTGTTATTTTTTGTCACGTAGTAAGTTGAAAATTCAAAACAGTCATATTCAGAGCCAAAAACGCTTTTTTGACACTTTTGGCATTTTTGACTGACAAATTGATTTTTAAGCACAAAATCCACTCAAAAGTTAAAGTTCTCATTTTTAGTTCAAGAAAGTGTTATTTCATCCACAATGTATGTTGAATATTCAAAACAGTCATATTCAGAGCCAAAAATGCTTTTTGACACTTTTGGCACTTTTGACTGACAAAATGATTTTTTGTAAAAACTCCACTCAATAGTCAAAGTCCTCATTTGCAGTTCAAGAAAGTGTTATTTTTTGTCACGTTGTAAGTTGAAAATTCAAAACAGTAATACTCAGAGCCAAAAACGCTTTTTTGACACTTTTGGCACTTTTGACTGACAAAATTATTTTTAAGCACAAAATCCACTCATAAGTTAAAGTTCTCATTTTTAGTTCAAGAACGTGTTATTTTATCCACAATGTATGTTGAATATTCAAAACAGTCATACTCTGAGCAGAAAACGCTTTTTCGACACTTTTGGCATTTTTGACTGACAAAATGATTTTTTTGCACAAAATCCACTCAAAAGTCAAAGTTCTCATTTGCAGTTGAAGAAAGTGTTAGTTTTTGTCACGTAGTAAGTTGAAAATTCAAAACAGTCATATTCAGAGCCAAAAACGCTTTTTTGACACTTTAGGCACTTTTGACTGACAAAATGATTTTTAAGCACAAAATCCACTCAAAAGTCAAAGTTCTCATTTGCAGTTCAAGAAAGTGTTATTTTGACCACAATGTATGTTGAAAATTCAAAACAGTCATACTCTGAGCAGAAATCACTTTTTTTACACTTTTGGCACTTTTGACTGACAAATTGATTTTTAAGCACAAAATCCACTCAAAAGTCAAAGTTCTCATTTGCAGTTCAAGAAAGTGTTATTTTATCCACAATGTATGTTGAATATTCAAAACAGTCATACTCTGAGCAGAAAACGCTTTTTTGACACTTTTGGCATTTCTGACTGACAAAATGATTTTTTTGCACAAAATCCACTCAAAAGTCAAAGTTCCTTTTTGCAGTTCAAGAAAGTGTTATTTTTTGTCACGTAGTAAGTTGAAAATTCAAAACAGTCATATTCAGAGCCAAAAACGCTTTTTTGACACTTTAGGCACTTTTGACTGACAAAATGATTTTTAAGCACAAAATCCACTCAAAAGTCAAAGTTCTCATTTGCAGTTCAAGAAAGTGTTATTTTTTGTCATGTAGTAAGTTGAAAATTCAAAACAGTCATATTCAGAGCAGAAAACGCTTTTTTGACACTTTTGGCATTTTTGACTGACAAAATGATTTTTTTGCACAAAATCCACTCAAAAGTTAAAGTTCTCATTTTTAGTTCAAGAAAGTGTTATTTTATCCACAATGTATGTTGAATATTCAAAACAGTCATACTCTGAGCACAAAACGCTTTTTCGACACTTTTGGCATTTTTGACTGACAAAATGATTTTTTTGCACAAAATCCACTCAAAAGTCAAAGTTCTCATTTGCAGTTCAAGAAAGTGTTATTTTTTGTCACGTAGTAAGTTGAAAATTAAAAACAGTCATATTCAGAGCCAAAAACGCTTTTTTGACACTTTAGGCACTTTTGACTGACAAAAAGATTTTTAAGCACAAAATCCACTCAAAAGTCAAAGTTCTCATTTGCAGTTCAAGAAAGTGTTATTTTATCCACAATGTATGTTGAAAATTCAAAACAGTCATACTCTGAGCAGAAATCACTTTTTTAACACTTTTGGCACTTTTGACTGACAAATTGATTTTTAAGCACAAAATCAACTCAAAAGTCAAAGTTCTCATTTGCAGTTCAAGAAAGTGTTATTTTTTGTCACGTAGTAAGTTGAAAATTCAAAACAGTCATATTCAGAGCCAAAAACGCTTTTTTGACACTTTAGGCACTTTTGACTGACAAAATGATTTTTAAGCACAAAATCCACTCAAAAGTCAAAGTTCTCATTTGCAGTTCAAGAAAGTGTTATTTCATCCACAATGTATGTTGAATATTCAAAACAGTCATATTCAGAGCCAAAAATGCTTTTTGACACTTTTGGCACTTTTGACTGACAAAATGATTTTTTGTAAAAACTCCACTCAATAGTCAAAGTCCTCATTTGCAGTTCAAGAAAGTGTTATTTTTTGTCACGTTGTAAGTTGAAAATTCAAAACAGTCATACTCAGAGCCAAAAACTCTTTTTTGACACTTTTGGCACTTTTGACTGACAAAATTATTTTTAAGCACAAAATCCACTCAAAAGTTAAAGTTCTCATTTTTAGTTCAAGAACGTGTTATTTTATCCACAATGTATGTTGAATATTCAAAACAGTCATACTCTGAGCAGAAAACGCTTTTTCGACACTTTTGGCATTTTTGACTGACAAAATGATTTTTTTGCACAAAATCCACTCAAAAGTCAAAGTTCTCATTTGCAGTTGAAGAAAGTGTTAGTTTTTGTCACGTAGTAAGTTGAAAATTCAAAACAGTCATATTCAGAGCCAAAAACGCTTTTTTGACACTTTAGGCACTTTTGACTGACAAAATGATTTTTAAGCACAAAATCCACTCAAAAGTCAAAGTTCTCATTTGCAGTTCAAGAAAGTGTTATTTTATCCACAATGTATGTTGAAAATTCAAAACAGTCATACTCTGAGCAGAAATCACTTTTTTTACACTTTTGGCACTTTTGACTGACAAATTGATTTTTAAGCACAAAATCCACTCAAAAGTCAAAGTTCTCATTTGCAGTTCAAGAAAGTGTTATTTTATCCACAATGTATGTTGAATATTCAAAACAGTCATACTCTGAGCAGAAAACGCTTTTTTGACACTTTTGGCATTTCTGACTGACAAAATGATTTTTTTGCACAAAATCCACTCAAAAGTCAAAGTTCCTTTTTGCAGTTCAAGAAAGTGTTATTTTTTGTCACGTAGTAAGTTGAAAATTCAAAACAGTCATATTCAGAGCCAAAAACGCTTTTTTGACACTTTTGGCACTTTTGACTGACAAAATGATTTTTAAGCACAAAATCCACTCAAAAGTCAATGTTCTCATTTGCAGTTCAAGAAAGTGTTATTTTTTGTCATGTAGTAAGTTGAAAATTCAAAACAGTCATATTCAGAGCAGAAAACGCTTTTTTGACACTTTTGGCATTTTTGACTGACAAAATGATTTTTTTGCACAAAATCCACTCAAAAGTTAAAGTTCTCATTTTTAGTTCAAGAAAGTGTTATTTTATCCACAATGTATGTTGAATATTCAAAACAGTCATACTCTGAGCACAAAACGCTTTTTCGACACTTTTGGCATTTTTGACTGACAAAATGATTTTTTTGCACAAAATCCACTCAAAAGTCAAAGTTCTAATTTGCAGTTCAAGAAAGTGTTATTTTTTGTCACGTAGTAAGTTGAAAATTCAAAACAGTCATATTCAGAGCCAAAAACGCTTTTTTGACACTTTAGGCACTTTTGACTAACAAAATGATTTTTAAGCACAAAATCCACTCAAAAGTCAAAGTTCTCATTTGCAGTTCAAGAAAGTGTTATTTCATCCACAATGTATGTTGAATATTCAAAACAGTCATATTCAGAGCCAAAAATGCTTTTTGACACTTTTGGCACTTTTGACTGACAAAATGATTTTTTGTAAAAACTCCACTCAATAGTCAAAGTCCTCATTTGCAGTTCAAGAAAGTGTTATTTTTTGTCACGTTGTAAGTTTAAAATTCAAAACAGTCATACTCAGAGCCAAAAACGCTTTTTTGACACTTTTGGCACTTTTGACTGACAAAATTATTTTTAAGCACAAAATCCACTCAAAAGTTAAAGTTCTCATTTTTAGTTCAAGAACGTGTTATTTTATCCACAATGTATGTTGAATATTCAAAACAGTCATACTCTGAGCAGAAAACGCTTTTTTGACACTTTAGGCACTTTTGACTGACAAAATGATTTTTAAGCACAAAATCCACTCAAAAGTCAAAGTTCTCATTTGCAGTTCAAGAAAGTGTTATTTTATCCACAATGTATGTTGAAAATTCAAAACAGTCATACTCTGAGCAGAAATCACTTTTTTTACACTTTTGGCACTTTTGACTGACAAATTGATTTTTAAGCACAAAATCCACTCAAAAGTCAAAGTTCTCATTTGCAGTTCAAGAAAGTGTTATTTTATCCACAATGTATGTTGAATATTCAAAACAGTCATACTCTGAGCAGAAAACGCTTTTTTGACACTTTTGGCATTTCTGACTGACAAAATGATTTTTTTGCACAAAATCCACTCAAAAGTCAAAGTTCCTTTTTGCAGTTCAAGAAAGTGTTATTTTTTGTCACGTAGTAAGTTGAAAATTCAAAACAGTCATATTCAGAGCCAAAAACGCTTTTTTGACACTTTTGGCACTTTTGACTGACAAAATGATTTTTAAGCACAAAATCCACTCAAAAGTCAAAGTTCTCATTTGCAGTTCAAGAAAGTGTTATTTTTTGTCATGTAGTAAGTTGAATATTCAAAACAGTCATATTCAGAGCAGAAAACGCTTTTTTGACACTTTTGGCATTTTTGACTGACAAAATGATTTTTTTGCACAAAATCCACTCAAAAGTTAAAGTTCTCATTTTTAGTTCAAGAAAGTGTTATTTTATCCACAATGTATGTTGAATATTCAAAACAGTCATACTCTGAGCACAAAACGCTTTTTCGACACTTTTGGCATTTTTGACTGACAAAATGATTTTTTTGCACAAAATCCACTCAAAAGTCAAAGTTCTCATTTGCAGTTCAAGAAAGTGTTATTTTTTGTCACGTAGTAAGTTGAAAATTAAAAACAGTCATATTCAGAGCCAAAAACGCTTTTTTGACACTTTAGGCACTTTTGACTGACAAAAAGATTTTTAAGCACAAAATCCACTCAAAAGTCAAAGTTCTCATTTGCAGTTCAAGAAAGTGTTATTTTATCCACAATGTATGTTGAAAATTCAAAACAGTCATACTCTGAGCAGAAATCACTTTTTTAACACTTTTGGCACTTTTGACTGACAAATTGATTTTTAAGCACAAAATCCACTCAAAAGTCAAAGTTTTCATTTGCAGTTCAAGAAAGTGTTATTTTATCCACAATGTATGTTGAATATTCAAAACAGTCATACTCTGAGCAGAAAACGCTTTTTTGACACTTTTGGCATTTTTGACTGACAAAATGATTTTTTTGCACAAAATCCACTAAAAGTCAAAGTTCTCATTTGCAGTTCAAGAAAGTGTTATTTTTTGTCACGTTGTAAGTTGAAAATTCAAAACAGTCATACTCAGAGCCAAAAACGCTTTTTTGACACTTTTGACTGACAAAATGATTTTTTTGTAAAAAATCCACTCAATAGTCAAAGTTCTCATTTGCAGTTCAAGAAAGTGTTATTTTTTGTCACGTAGTAAGTTGAAAATTCAAAACAGTCATACTCAGAGCCAAAAACGCTTTTTTGACACTTTAGGCACTTTTGACTGACAAAATTATTTTTAAGCACAAAATCCACTCAAAAGTTAAAGTTCTCATTTTTAGTTCAAGAAAGTGTTATTTCATCCACAATGTATATTGAATATTCAAAACAGAGCCAAAAACGCTTTTTTGACACTTTTGGCACTTTTGACTGACAAAATGATTTTTTTTAGCAACAAATGCACCCAAAAGTTTAAGTTCTCATTTGCAGTTCAAGAAAGTGTCATTTTTTGTCACGTAGTGAGTTAAATATTAAAAACAGTCATAGTCTGAGCATAAAAGACTTTTTTGACACTTTTGGCACTTTTAACTGAAAAATGATTTCTTAGCAAAAAATAGACACAAAATTCAAAGTTCTCATTTGCAGTTCAAGAAAGTTTTATTTTTTGTCACGTTGTATGTTGAATATTCAAAACAGTCATACTCTGAAAAGAAAACGCTTTTTTGACACTTTTGGCATTTTTGACTGACAATATGATTTTTTTGCACAAAATCCACTCAAAAGTTAAAGTTCTCATTTTTAGTTCAAGAAAGTGTTATTTTATCCACAATGTATGTTGAATATTCAAAACAGTCATACTCTGAGCAGAAAACGCTTTTTCGACACTTTTGGCATTTTTGACTGACAAAATGATTTATTTGCACAAAATCAACTCAAAAGTCAAAGTTCTCATTTGCAGTTCAAGAAAGTGTTATTTTTTGTCACGTAGTAAGTTGAAAATTCAAAACAGTCATATTCAGAGCCAAAAACGCTTTTTTGACACTTTAGGCACTTTTGACTGACAAAATGATTTTTAAGCACAAAATCCACTCAAAAGTCAAAGTTCTCATTTGCAGTTCAAGAAAGTGTTATTTTATCCACAATATATGTTGAAAATTCAAAACAGTCATACTCTGAGCAGAAATCACTTTTTTGACACTTTTGGCACTTTTGACTGACAAATTGATTTTTAAGCACAAAATCCACTCAAAAGTCAAAGTTCTCATTTGCAGTTCAAGAAAGTCTTATTTTATCCACAATGTATGTTGAATATTCAAAACAGTCATACTCTGAGCAGAAAACGCTTTTTTGACACTTTTGGCATTTTTGACTGACAAAATGATTTTTTTGCACAAAATCCACTCAATAGTCAAAGTTCTCATTTGCAGTTCAAGAAAGTGTTATTTTTTGTCACGTAGTAAGTTGAAAATTCAAAACAGTCATACTCAGAGCCAAAAACGCTTTTTTGACACTTTTGGCACTTTTGACTGACAAAATTATTTTTAAGCACAAAATCCACTCAAAAGTTAAAGTTCTCATTTTTAGTTCAAGAAAGTGTTATTTCATCCACAATGTATATTGAATATTCAAAACAGAGCCAAAAACGCTTTTTTGACACTTTTGGCACTTTTGACTGACAAAATGATTTTTTTTAGCAACAAATGCACCCAAAAGTTTAAGTTCTCATTTGCAGTTCAAGAAAGTGTCATTTTTTGTCACGTAGTGAGTTAAATATTAAAAACAGTCATAGTCTGAGCATAAAAGACTTTTTTGACACTTTTGGCACTTTTAACTGAAAAATGATTTCTTAGCAAAAAATAGACACAAAATTCAAAGTTCTCATTTGCAGTTCAAGAAAGTTTTATTTTTTGTCACGTTGTATGTTGAATATTCAAAACAGTCATACTCTGAAAAGAAAACGCTTTTTTGACACTTTTGGCATTTTTGACTGACAATATGATTTTTTTGCACAAAATCCACTCAAAAGTTAAAGTTCTCATTTTTAGTTCAAGAAAGTGTTATTTTATCCACAATGTATGTTGAATATTCAAAACAGTCATACTCTGAGCAGAAAACGCTTTTTCGACACTTTTGGCATTTTTGACTGACAAAATGATTTTTTTGCACAAAATCCACTCAAAAGTCAAAGTTCTCATTTGCAGTTCAAGAAAGTGTTATTTTTTGTCACGTAGTAAGTTGAAAATTCAAAACAGTCATATTCAGAGCCAAAAACGCTTTTTTGACACTTTAGGCACTTTTGACTGACAAAATGATTTTTAAGCACAAAATCCACTCAAAAGTCAAAGTTCTCATTTGCAGTTCAAGAAAGTGTTATTTTATCCACAATATATGTTGAAAATTCAAAACAGTCATACTCTGAGCAGAAATCACTTTTTTGACACTTTTGGCACTTTTGACTGACAAATTGATTTTTAAGCACAAAATCCACTCAAAAGTCAAAGTTCTCATTTGCAGTTCAAGAAAGTCTTATTTTATCCACAATGTATGTTGAATATTCAAAACAGTCATACTCTGAGCAGAAAACGCTTTTTTGACACTTTTGGCATTTTTGACTGACAAAATGATTTTTTTGCACAAAATCCACTCAAAAGTCAAAGTTCCTTTTTGCAGTTCAAGAAAGTGTTATTTTTTGTCACGTAGTAAGTTGAAAATTCAAAACAGTCATATTCAGAGCCAAAAACGCTTTTTTGACAGTTTTGGCACTTTTGACTGACAAAATGATTTTTAAGCACAAAATCCACTCAAAAGTCAAAGTTCTCATTTGCAGTTCGAGAAAGTGTTATTTTTTGTCACGTAGTAATTTGAATATTCAAAACAGTCATATTCAGAGCCAAAAACGCTTTTTTGACACTTTTGGCACATTTGACTGACAAAATGATTTTTAAGCACAAAATCCACTCAAAAGTCAAAGTTCTCATTTGCAGTTCAAGAAAGTGTTTTTTTTTGTCATGTAGTAAGTTAAAAATTCAAAACAGTCATATTCAGAGCAGAAAACACTTTTTTGACACTTTTGGGATTTTTGACTGACAAATTGATTTTTAAGCACAAAATCCACTCAAAAGTTAAAGTTCTCATTTTTAGTTCAAGAAAGTGTTATTTTATCCACAATGTATGTTGAATATTCAAACTAGTCATACTCTGAGCAGAAAACGCTTTTTTGACACTTTTGGCATTTTTGACTGACAAAATGATTTTTTTGCACAAAATCCACTCAAAAGTCAAAGTTCTCATTTGCAGTTCAAGAAAGTGTTATTTTTTGTCACGTAGTAAGTTGAAAATTCAAAACAGTCATATTCAGAGCCAAAAACGCTTTTTTGACACTTTTGGCACTTTTGACTGACAAAATTATTTTTAAGCACAAAATCCACTCAAAAGTTAAAGTTCTCATTTTTAGTTCAAGAAAGTGTTATTTTATCCACAATGTATGTTGAATATTCAAAACAGTCATACTCTAAGCAGAAAACGCTTTTTTGACACTTTTGGCATTTTTGACTGACAAATTGATTTTTAAGCACAAAATCAACTCAAAAGTCAAAGTTCTCATTTGCAGTTCAAGAAAGTGTTATTTTTTGTCACGTAGTAAGTTGAAAATTCAAAACAGTCATATTCAGAGCCAAAAACGCTTTTTTGACACTTTAGGCACTTTTGACTGACAAAATTATTTTTAAGCACAAAATCCACTCAAAAGTCAAAGTTCTCATTTGCAGTTCAAGAAAGTGTTATTTTATCCACAATATATGTTGAAAATTCAAAACAGTCATACTCTGAGCAGAAATCACTTTTTTGACACTTTTGGCACTTTTGACTGACAAATTGATTTTTAAGCTCAAAATCCACTCAAAAGTCAAAGTTCTCATTTTTAGTTCAAGAAAGTGTTATTTTATCCACAATGTATGTTGAATATTCAAAACAGTCATACTCTGAGCAGAAAACGCTTTTTCGACACTTTTGGCATTTTTGACTGACAAAATGATTTTTTTGCACAAAATCCATTCAAAAGTCAAAGTTCTCATTTGCAGTTCAAGAAAGTGTTATTTTTTGTCACGTAGTAAGTTGAAAATTCAAAACAGTCATATTCAGAGCCAAAAACGCTTTTTTGAGACTTTTGGCACTTTTGACTGACAAAATTATTTTTAAGCACAAAATCCACTCAAAAGTCAAAGTTCTCATTTGCAGTTCAAGAAAGTGTTATTTTTTGTCACGTAGTAAGTTGAAAATTCAAAACAGTCATATTCAGAGCCAAAAACGCTTTTTTGACACTTTAGGCACTTTTGACTGACAAAATGAATTTTAAGCACAAAATCCACTCAAAAGTCAAAGTTCTCATTTGCAGTTCAAGAAAGTGTTATTTTATCCACAATATATGTTGAAAATTCAAAACAGTCATACTCTGAGCAGAAATCACTTTTTTGACACTTTTGGCACTTTTGACTGACAAATTGATTTTTAAGCACAAAATCCACTCAAAAGTCAAAGTTCTCATTTGCAGTTCAAGAAAGTCTTATTTTATCCACAATGTATGTTGAATATTCAAAACAGTCATACTCTGAGCAGAAAACGCTTTTTTGACACTTTTGGCATTTTTGACTGACAAAATGATTTTTTTGCACAAAATCTACTCAAAAGTCAAAGTTCCTTTTTGCAGTTCAAGAAAGTGTTATTTTTTGTCACGTAGTAAGTTGAAAATTTAAAACAGTCATATTCAGAGCCAAAAACGCTTTTTTGACACTTTTGGCACTTTTGACTGACATAATTATTTTTTTGCACAAAATCCAATCAAAAGTCAAAGTTCCTTTTTGCAGTTCAAGAAAGTGTTATTTTTTGTCACGTTGTAAGTTGAAAATTCAAAACAGTCATATTCAGAGCCAAAAACGCTTTTTTGACACTTTTGGCACTTTTGACTGACAAAATTATTTTTAAGGACAAAATCCACTCAAAAGTCAAAGTTCTCATTTGCAGTTCAAGAAAGTGTTATTTTTTGTCACGTAGTAAGTTGAAAATTCAAAACAGTCATATTCAGAGCCAAAAACGCTTTTTTGACACTTTAGGCACTTTTGACTGACAAATTGATTTTTAAGCACAAAATCCACTCAAAAGTCAAAGTTCTCATTTGCAGTTCAAGAAAGTCTTATTTTATCCACAATGTATGTTGAATATTCAAAACAGTCATACTCTGAGCAGAAAACGCTTTTTTGACACTTTTGGCATTTTTGACTGACAATATGATTTTTTTGCACAAAATCCACTCAAAAGTCAAAGTTCCTTTTTGCAGTTCAAGAAAGTGTTATTTTTTGTCACGTAGTAAGTTGAAAATTCAAAACAGTCATATTCAGAGCCAAAAACGCTTTTTTGACACTTTTGGCACTTTTGACTGACAAAATGATTTTTTTGCACAAAATCCACTCAAAAGTCAAAGTTCCTTTTTGCAGTTCAAGAAAGTGTTATTTTTTGTCACGTAGTAAGTTGAAAATTCAAAACAGTCATATTCAGTGCCAAAAACGCTTTTTTGACACTTTTGGCACTTTTGACTGACAAAATGATTTTTTTGCACAAAATCCACTCAAAGGTCAAAGTTCTCATTTGCAGTTCAAGAAAGTGTTATTTTTTGTCACGTAGTAAGTTGAAAATTCAAAACAGTCATATTCAGAGCCAAAAACGCTTTTTTGACACTTTAGGCACTTTTGACTGACAAAATGATTTTTAAGCACAAAATCCACTCAAAAGTCAAAGTTCTCATTTGCAGTTCAAGAAAGTGTTATTTTATCCACAATGTATGTTGAATATTCAAAACAGTCATACTCAGAGCCAAAAACGCTTTTTTGACACTTTTGGCACTATTGACTGACAAAATGATTTTTAAGCACAAAATGCACTCAAAAGTCAAAGTTCTCATTTGCAGTTCAAGAAAGTGTTATTTTTTGTCACGTAGTAAGTTGAAAATTCAAAACAGTCATATTCAGAGCCAAAAACGCTTTTTTGACACTTTTGGCATTTTTGACTGACAAATTGATTTTTAAGCACAAAATCCACTCAAAAGTTAAAGTTCTCATTTTTAGTTCAAGAAAGTGTTATTACATCCACAATGTATGTTGAATATTCAAAACAGTCATATTCAGAGCCAAAAATGCTTTTTGACACTTTTGGCACTTTTGACTGACAAAATGATTTTTTGTAAAAACTCCACTCAATAGTCAAAGTCCTCATTTGCAGTTCAAGAAAGTGTTATTTTTTGTCACGTTGTAAGTTGAAAATTCAAAACAGTCATACTCAGAGCCAAAAACGCTTTTTTGACACTTTTGGCACTTTTGACTGACAAAATTATTTTTAAGCACAAAATCCACTCAAAAGTTAAAGTTCTCATTTTTAGTTCAAGAAAGTGTTATTTTATCCACAATGTATGTTGAAAATTCAAAACAGTCATACTCTGAGCAGAAAACGCTTTTTCGACACTTTTGGCATTTTTGACTGACAAAATGATTTTTTTGCACAAAATCCACTCAAAAGTCAAAGTTCTCATTTGCAGTTCAAGAAAGTGTTATTTTTTGTCACGTAGTAAGTTGAAAATTCAAAACAGTCATATTCAGAGCCAAAAACGCTTTTTTGACACTTTTGGCACTTTTGACTGACAAAATTATTTTTAAGCACAAAATCCACTCAAAAGTTAAAGTTCTCATTTTTAGTTCAAGAAAGTGTTATTTTATCCACAATGTATGTTGAATATTCAAAACAGTCATACTCTAAGCAGAAAACGCTTTTTCGACACTTTTGGCATTTTTGACAGACAAAATGATTTTTTTGCACAAAATCCACTCAAAAGTCAAAGTTCTCATTTGCAGTTCAAGAAAGTGTTATTTTTTGTCACGTAGTAAGTTGAAAATTCAAAACAGTCATATTCAGAGCCAAAAACGCTTTTTTGACACTTTTGGCACTTTTGACTGACAAAATTATTTTTAAGGACAAAATCCACTCAAAAGTCAAAGTTCTCATTTGCAGTTCAAGAAAGTGTTATTTTTTGTCACGTAGTAAGTTGAAAATTCAAAACAGTCATATTCAGAGCCAAAAACGCTTTTTTGACACTTTAGGCTCTTTTGACTGACAAAATGATTTTTAAGCACAAAATCCACTCAAAAGTCAAAGTTCTCATTTGCAGTTCAAGAAAGTCTTATTTTATCCACAATGTATGTTGAATATTCAAAACAGTCATACTCTGAGCAGAAAACGCTTTTTTGACACTTTTGGCATTTTTGACTGACAAAATGATTTTTTTGCACAAAATCTACTCAAAAGTCAAAGTTCCTTTTTGCAGTTCAAGAAAGTGTTATTTTTTGTCACGTAGTAAGTTGAAAATTTAAAACAGTCATATTCAGAGCCAAAAACGCTTTTTTGACACTTTTGGCACTTTTGACTGACATAATTATTTTTTTGCACAAAATCCAATCAAAAGTCAAAGTTCCTTTTTGCAGTTCAAGAAAGTGTTATTTTTTGTCACGTAGTAAGTTGAAAATTCAAAACAGTCATATTCAGAGCCAAAAACGCTTTTTTGACACTTTTGGCACTTTTGACTGACAAAATGATTTTTTTGCACAAAATCCACTCAAAAGTCAAAGTTCTCATTTGCAGTTCAAGAAAGTGTTATTTTTTGTCACGTAGTAAGTTGAAAATTCAAAACAGTCATATTCAGAGCCAAAAACGCTTTTTTGACACTTTAGGCACTTTTGACTGACAAATTGATTTCTAAGCACAAAATCCACTCAAAAGTCAAAGTTCTCATTTGCAGTTCAAGAAAGTCTTATTTTATCCACAATGTATGTTGAATATTCAAAACAGTCATACTCTGAGCAGAAAACGCTTTTTTGACACTTTTGGCATTTTTGACTGACAATATGATTTTTTTGCACAAAATCCACTCAAAAGTCAAAGTTCCTTTTTGCAGTTCAAGAAAGTGTTATTTTTTGTCACGTAGTAAGTTGAAAATTCAAAACAGTCATATTCAGAGCCAAAAACGCTTTTTTGACACTTTTGGCACTTTTGACTGACAAAATGATTTTTTTGCACAAAATCCACTCAAAAGTCAAAGTTCCTTTTTGCAGTTCAAGAAAGTGTTATTTTTTGTCACGTAGTAAGTTGAAAATTCAAAACAGTCATATTCAGAGCCAAAAACGCTTTTTTGACACTTTTGGCACTTTTGACTGACAAAATGATTTTTTTGCACAAAATCCACTCAAAAGTCAAAGTTCTCATTTGCAGTTCAAGAAAGTGTTATTTTTTGTCACGTAGTAAGTTGAAAATTCAAAACAGTCATATTCAGAGCCAAAAACGCTTTTTTGACACTTTAGGCACTTTTGACTGACAAAATGATTTTTAAGCACAAAATCCACTCAAAAGTCAAAGTTCTCATTTGCAGTTCAAGAAAGTGTTATTTTATCCACAATGTATGTTGAATATTCAAAACAGTCATACTCAGAGCCAAAAACGCTTTTTTGACACTTTTGGCACTATTGACTGACAAAATGATTTTTAAGCACAAAATGCACTCAAAAGTCAAAGTTCTCATTTGCAGTTCAAGAAAGTGTTATTTTTTGTCACGTAGTAAGTTGAAAATTCAAAACAGTCATATTCAGAGCCAAAAACGCTTTTTTGACACTTTTGGCATTTTTGACTGACAAATTGATTTTTAAGCACAAAATCCACTCAAAAGTTAAAGTTCTCATTTTTAGTTCAAGAAAGTGTTATTACATCCACAATGTATGTTGAATATTCAAAACAGTCATATTCAGAGCCAAAAATGCTTTTTGACACTTTTGGCACTTTTGACTGACAAAATGATTTTTTGTAAAAACTCCACTCAATAGTCAAAGTCCTCATTTGCAGTTCAAGAAAGTGTTATTTTTTGTCACGTTGTAAGTTGAAAATTCAAAACAGTCATACTCAGAGCCAAAAACGCTTTTTTGACACTTTTGGCACTTTTGACTGACAAAATTATTTTTAAGCACAAAATCCACTCAAAAGTTAAAGTTCTCATTTTTAGTTCAAGAAAGTGTTATTTTATCCACAATGTATGTTGAAAATTCAAAACAGTCATACTCTGAGCAGAAAACGCTTTTTCGACACTTTTGGCATTTTTGACTGAAAAAATGATTTTTTTGCACAAAATCCACTCAAAAGTCAAAGTTCTCATTTGCAGTTCAAGAAAGTGTTATTTTTTGTCACGTAGTAAGTTGAAAATTCAAAACAGTCATATTCAGAGCCAAAAACGCTTTTTTGACACTTTTGGCACTTTTGACTGACAAAATTATTTTTAAGCACAAAATCCACTCAAAAGTTAAAGTTCTCATTTTTAGTTCAAGAAAGTGTTATTTTATCCACAATGTATGTTGAATATTCAAAACAGTCATACTCTAAGCAGAAAACGCTTTTTCGACACTTTTGGCATTTTTGACAGACAAAATGATTTTTTTGCACAAAATCCACTCAAAAGTCAAAGTTCTCATTTGCAGTTCAAGAAAGTGTTATTTTTTGTCACGTAGTAAGTTGAAAATTCAAAACAGTCATATTCAGAGCCAAAAACGCTTTTTTGACACTTTTGGCACTTTTGACTGACAAAATTATTTTTAAGGACAAAATCCACTCAAAAGTCAAAGTTCTCATTTGCAGTTCAAGAAAGTGTTATTTTTTGTCACGTAGTAAGTTGAAAATTCAAAACAGTCATATTCAGAGCCAAAAACGCTTTTTTGACACTTTAGGCTCTTTTGACTGACAAAATGATTTTTAAGCACAAAATCCACTCAAAAGTCAAAGTTCTCATTTGCAGTTCAAGAAAGTGTTATTTTATCCACAATATATGTTGAAAATTCAAAACAGTCATACTCTGAGCAGAAATCACTTTTTTGACACTTTTGGTACTTTTGACTGACAAATTGATTTTTAAGCACAAAATCCACTCAAAAGTCAAAGTTCTCATTTGCAGTTCAAGAAAGTCTTATTTTATCCACAATGTATGTTGAATATTCAAAACAGTCATATTCAGAGCCAAAAATGCTTTTTGACACTTTTGGCACTTTTGACTGACAAAATGATTTTTTGTAAAAACTCCACTCAATAGTCAAAGTCCTCATTTGCAGTTCAAGAAAGTGTTATTTTTTGTCACGTAGTAAGTTGAAAATTCAAAACAGTCATACTCAGAGCCAAAAACGCTTTTTTGACACTTTTGGCATTTTTGACTGACAAATTGATTTTTAAGCACAAAATCCACTCAAAAGTTAAAGTTCTCATTTTTAGTTCAAGAAAGTGTTATTTCATCCACAATGTATGTTGAATATTCAAAACAGTCATATTCAGAGCCAAAAATGCTTTTTGACACTTTTGGCACTTTTGACTGACAAAATGATTTTTTGTAAAAACTCCACTCAATAGTCAAAGTCCTCATTTGCAGTTTAAGAAAGTGTTATTTTTTGTCACGTTGTAAGTTGAAAATTCAAAACAGTCATACTCAGAGCCAAAAACGCTTTTTTGACACTTTTGGCACTTTTGACTGACAAAATTATTTTTAAGCACAAAATCCACTCAAAAGTTAAAGTTCTCATTTTTAGTTCAAGAAAGTGTTATTTTATCCACAATGTATGTTGAAAATTCAAAACAGTCATACTCTGAGCAGAAAACGCTTTTTCGACACTTTTGGCATTTTTGACTGACAAAATGATTTTTTTGCACAAAATCCACTCAAAAGTCAAAGTTCTCATTTGCAGTTCAAGAAAGTGTTATTTTTTGTCACGTAGTAAGTTGAAAATTCAAAACAGTCATATTCAGAGCCAAAAACGCTTTTTTGACACTTTTGGCACTTTTGACTGACAAAATTATTTTTAAGCACAAAATCCACTCAAAAGTTAAAGTTCTCATTTTTAGTTCAAGAAAGTGTTATTTTATCCACAATGTATGTTGAATATTCAAAACAGTCATACTCTAAGCAGAAAACGCTTTTTCGACACTTTTGGCATTTTTGACTGACAAAATGATTTTTTTGCACAAAATCCACTCAAAAGTCAAAGTTCTCATTTGCAGTTCAAGAAAGTGTTATTTTTTGTCACGTAGTAAGTTGAAAATTCAAAACAGTCATATTCAGAGCCAAAAACGCTTTTTTGACACTTTTGGCACTTTTGACTGACAAAATTATTTTTAAGCACAAAATCCACTCAAAAGTTAAAGTTCTCATTTTTAGTTCAAGAAAGTGTTATTTTATCCACAATGTATGTTGAAAATTCAAAACAGTCATACTCTGAGCAGAAAACGCTTTTTCGACACTTTTGGCATTTTTGACTGACAAAATGATTTTTTTGCACAAAATCCACTCAAAAGTCAAAGTTCTCATTTGCAGTTCAAGAAAGTGTTATTTTTTGTCACGTAGTAAGTTGAAAATTCAAAACAGTCATATTCAGAGCCAAAAACCCTTTTTTGACACTTTTGGCACTTTTGACTGACAAAATTATTTTTAAGCACAAAATCCACTCAAAAGTTAAAGTTCTTATTTTTAGTTCAAGAAAGTGTTATTTTATCCACAATGTATGTTGAATATTCAAAACAGTCATACTCTAAGCAGAAAACGCTTTTTCGACACTTTTGGCATTTTTGACAGACAAAATGATTTTTTTGCACAAAATCCACTCAAAAGTCAAAGTTCTCATTTGCAGTTCAAGAAAGTGTTATTTTTTGTCACGTAGTAAGTTGAAAATTCAAAACAGTCATATTCAGAGCCAAAAACGCTTTTTTGACACTTTTGGCACTTTTGACTGACAAAATTATTTTTAAGGACAAAATCCACTCAAAAGTCAAAGTTCTCATTTGCAGTTCAAGAAAGTGTTATTTTTTGTCACGTAGTAAGTTGAAAATTCAAAACAGTCATATTCAGAGCCAAAAACGCTTTTTTGACACTTTAGGCACTTTTGACTGACAAAATGATTTTTAAGCACAAAATCCACTCACAACTCAAAGTTCTCATTTGCAGTTCAAGAAAGTGTTATTTTATCCACAATATATGTTGAAAATTCAAAACAGTCATACTCTGAGCAGAAATCACTTTTTTGACACTTTTGGTACTTTTGACTGACAAATTGATTTTTAAGCACAAAATCCACTCAAAAGTCAAAGTTCTCATTTGCAGTTCAAGAAAGTCTTATTTTATCCACAATGTATGTTGAATATTCAAAACAGTCATACTCAGAGCCAAAAACGCTTTTTTGACACTTTTGGCACTATTGACTGACAAAATGATTTTTAAGCACAAAATGCATTTAAAAGTCAAAGTTCTCATTTGCAGTTCAAGAAAGTGTTATTTTTTGTCACGTAGTAAGTTGAAAATTCAAAACAGTCATACTCAGAGCCAAAAACGCTTTTTTGACACTTTTGGCATTTTTGACTGACAAATTGATTTTTAAGCACAAAATCCACTCAAAAGTTAAAGTTCTCATTTTTAGTTCAAGAAAGTGTTATTTCATCCACAATGTATGTTGAATATTCAAAACAGTCATATTCAGAGCCAAAAATGCTTTTTGACACTTTTGGCACTTTTGACTGACAAAATGATTTTTTGTAAAAACTCCACTCAATAGTCAAAGTCCTCATTTGCAGTTCAAGAAAGTGTTATTTTTTGTCACGTTGTAAGTTGAAAATTCAAAACAGTCATACTCAGAGCCAAAAACGCTTTTTTGACACTTTTGGCACTTTTGACTGACAAAATTATTTTTAAGCACAAAATCCACTCAAAAGTTAAAGTTCTCATTTTTAGTTCAAGAAAGTGTTATTTTATCCACAATGTATGTTGAAAATTCAAAACAGTCATACTCTGAGCAGAAAACGCTTTTTCGACACTTTTGGCATTTTTGACTGACAAAATGATTTTTTTGCACAAAATCCACTCAAAAGTCAAAGTTCTCATTTGCAGTTCAAGAAAGTGTTATTTTTTGTCACGTAGTAAGTTGAAAATTCAAAACAGTCATATTCAGAGCCAAAAACGCTTTTTTGACACTTTTGGCACTTTTGACTGACAAAATTATTTTTAAGCACAAAATCCACTCAAAAGTTAAAGTTCTCATTTTTAGTTCAAGAAAGTGTTATTTTATCCACAATGTATGTTGAATATTCAAAACAGTCATACTCTAAGCAGAAAACGCTTTTTCGACACTTTTGGCATTTTTGACAGACAAAATGATTTTTTTGCACAAAATCCACTCAAAAGTCAAAGTTCTCATTTGCAGTTCAAGAAAGTGTTATTTTTTGTCACGTAGTAAGTTGAAAATTCAAAACAGTCATATTCAGAGCCAAAAACGCTTTTTTGACACTTTTGGCACTTTTGACTGACAAAATTATTTTTAAGGACAAAATCCACTCAAAAGTCAAAGTTCTCATTTGCAGTTCAAGAAAGTGTTATTTTTTGTCACGTAGTAAGTTGAAAATTCAAAACAGTCATATTCAGAGCCAAAAACGCTTTTTTGACACTTTAGGCACTTTTGACTGACAAAATGATTTTTAAGCACAAAATCCACTCAAAAGTCAAAGTTCTCATTTGCAGTTCAAGAAAGTGTTATTTTATCCACAATATATGTTGAAAATTCAAAACAGTCATACTCTGAGCAGAAATCACTTTTTTGACACTTTTGGTACTTTTGACTGACAAATTGATTTTTAAGCACAAAATCCACTCAAAAGTCAAAGTTCTCATTTGCAGTTCAAGAAAGTCTTATTTTATCCACAATGTATGTTGAATATTCAAAACAGTCATACTCTGAGAAGAAAACGCTTTTTTGACACTTTTGGCATTTTTGACTGACAAAATGATTTTTTTGCACAAAATCCACTCAAAAGTCAAAGTTCCTTTTTGCAGTTCAAGAAAGTGTTATTTTTTGTCACGTAGTAAGTTGAAAATTCAAAACAGTCATATTCAGAGCCAAAAACGCTTTTTTGACACTTTTGGCACTTTTGACTGACAAATTGATTTTTAAGCACAAAATCCATTTAAAAGTCAAAGTTCTCATTTGCAGTTCGAGAAAGTGTTATTTTTTGTAACGTAGTAAGTTGAAAATTCAAAACAGTCATATTCAGAGCCAAAAACGCTTTTTTGACACTTTTGGCACATTTGACTGACAAAATGATTTTTAAGCACAAAATCCACTCAAAAGTCAAAGTTCTCATTTGCAGTACAAGGAAGTGTTATTTTTTGTCATGTAGTAAGTTAAAAATTCAAAACAGTCATATTCAGAGCAGAAAACACTTTTTTGACACTTTTGGGATTTTTGACTGACAAAATGATTTTTTTGCCAAAAATGCACCCAAAAGTCAAAGTTCTCATTTGCAGTTTAAGAAAGTGTTATTTTATCCACAATGTATGTTGAATATTCAAAACAGTCATACTCTGAGCAGAAAACGCTTTTTTGACACTTTTGGCATTTTTGACTGACAAAATGATTTTTTTGCACAAAATCCACTCAAAAGTCAAAGTTCTCATTTGCAGTTCAAGAAAGTGTTATTTTTTGTCACGTAGTAAGTTGAAAATTCAAAACAGTCATACTCAGAGCCAAAAACGCTTTTTTGACACTTTTGGCACTTTTGACTGACAAAATTATTTTTAAGCACAAAATCCACTCAAAAGTTAAAGTTCTCATTTTTAGTTCAAGAAAGTGTTATTTCATCCACAATGTATATTGAATATTCAAAACAGAGCCAAAAACGCTTTTTTGACACTTTTGGCACTTTTGACTGACAAAATGATTTTTTTTAGCAACAAATGCACCCTAAAGTTTAAGTTCTCATTTGCAGTTCAAGAAAGTGTCATTTTTTGTCACGTAGTAAGTTAAATATTAAAAACAGTCATAGTCTGAGCATAAAAGACTTTTTTGACACTTTTGGCACTTTTAACTGAAAAATGATTTCTTAGCAAAAAATAGACACAAAATTCAAAGTTCTCATTTTACAGTTCAAGAAAGTGTTAGTTTTTCTCATGTTGTCAGTTGAAACTTCAAACCAGTAATACTTAGATCCGAAAACGCTTTTTTGACACTTTTGTCACTTTTTACTGAAAAAATTCTTATTTTTTTAGCAAAAAACGCACCCAAAAGTCAAAGTTCTCATTTGCAGTTCAAGAAAGTTTTATTTTTTGTCACGTTGTAAGTTGAAAATTCAAAGCAGTCATTGAGCCAAAAACGCTTTTTTGACATTTGAGGCACTTTTGACTGACAAAATTATTTTTTTTAGCAACAAATGCACCCAAAAGCCAAAGTTCTCATTTGCAGTTCAAGAAAGTGTTATTTTTTGTCACGTAGTAAGTTCAAAATTCAAAACAGTCATACTCTGAGCAGAAAACGCTTTTTTGACACTTTTGGCAATTTTTGACTGACAAAATGATTTTTTTGCAAAAAATGCACCCAAAAGTCAAAGTTCTCATTTGCAGTTTAAGAAAGTGTTATTTTTTGTCACAATGTATGTTGAATATTCAAAACAGTCATACTCTGAAAAGAAAAACGCTTTTTTGACACTTTTGGCATTTTTGACTGACAAAATGATTTTTTTGCACAAAATCCACTCAAAAGTCAAAGTTCTCATTTGCAGTTCAAGAAAGTGTTATTTTTTGTCACATAAAGTTGAAAATTCAAAACAGTCATATTCAGAGCCAAAAACGCTTTTTTGACACTTTAGGCACTTTTGACTGACAAAATGATTTTTTAACAACAAATGCACCCAAAAGTTTAAGTTCTCATTTGCAGTTCAAGAAAGTGTCATTTTTTGTCACGTAGTAAGTTAAATATTAAAAACAGTCATAGTCTGAGCATAAAAGACTTTTTTGACACTTTTGGCACTTTTAACTGAAAAATGATTTCTTAGCAAAAAATAGACACAAAAGTCAGAGTTCTCATTTGCAGTTCAAGAAAGTTTTATTTTTTGTCACGTTGTAAGTTGAAAATTCAAAACAGTCATACTCTGAAAAGAAAAACGCTTTTTTGACACTTTTGGCATTTTTGACTGACAAAATGATTTTTTTGCACAAAATCCACTCAAAAGTTAAAGTTCTCATTTTTAGTTCAAGAACGTGTTATTTTATCCACAATGTATGTTGAATATTCAAAACAGTCATACTCTGAGCAGAAAACGCTTTTTCGACACTTTTGGCATTTTTGACTGACAAAATGATTTTTTTGCACAAAATCCACTCAAAAGTCAAAGTTCTCATTTGCAGTTCAAGAAAGTGTTATTTTTTGTCACGTAGTAAGTTGAAAATTTTAAAACAGTCATATTCAGAGCCAAAAACGCTTTTTTGACACTTTTGGCATTTTTGACTGACAAAATGATTTTTAAGCACAAAATCCACTCAAAAGTCAAAGTTCTCATTTGCAGTTCAAGAAAGTGTTATTTTATCCACAATGTATGTTGAAAATTCAAAACAGTCATACTCTGAGCAGAAATCACTTTTTTGACACTTTTGGCACTTT
Organism: Oryzias latipes; assembly: GCF_053564925.1. Classification (NCBI taxonomy): domain Eukaryota; kingdom Metazoa; phylum Chordata; class Actinopteri; order Beloniformes; family Adrianichthyidae; genus Oryzias; species Oryzias latipes. The sequence goes on from NC_136240.1 coordinate 1,218,788, forward strand.
TGACTGACAAATTGATTTTTAAGCACAAAATCCACTCAAAAGTCAAAGTTCTCATTTGCAGTTCAAGAAAGTGTTATTTTATCCACAATGTATGTTGAATATTCAAAACAGTCATACTCTGAGCAGAAAACGCTTTTTTGACACTTTTGGCATTTTTGACTGACAAAATGATTTTTTTGCACAAAATCCACTCAAAAGTCAAAGTTCCTTTTTGCAGTTCAAGAAAGTGTTATTTTTTGTCACGTAGTAAGTTGAAAATTCAAAACAGTCATATTCAGAGCCAAAAACGCTTTTTTGACACTTTTGGCACTTTTGACTGACAAAATGATTTTTAAGCACAAAATCCACTCAAAAGTCAAAGTTCTCATTTGCAGTTCAAGAAAGTGTTATTTTTTGTCATGTAGTAAGTTGAAAATTCAAAACAGTCATATTCAGAGCAGAAAACGCTTTTTTGACACTTTTGGCATTTTTGACTGACAAAATGATTTTTTTGCACAAAATCCACTCAAAAGTTAAAGTTCTCATTTTTAGTTCAAGAAAGTGTTATTTTATCCACAATGTATGTTGAATATTCAAAACAGTCATACTCTGAGCAGAAAACGCTTTTTCGACACTTTTGGCATTTTTGACTGACAAAATGATTTTTTTGCACAAAATCCACTCAAAAGTCAAAGTTCTCATTTGCAGTTCAAGAAAGTGTTATTTTTTGTCACGTAGTAAGTTGAAAATTCAAAACAGTCATATTCAGAGCCAAAAACGCTTTTTTGACACTTTTGGCACTTTTGACTGACAAAATGATTTTTTTGCACAAAATCCACTCAAAAGTCAAAGTTCCTTTTTGCAGTTCAAGAAAGTGTTATTTTTTGTCACGTAGTAAGTTGAAAATTCAAAACAGTCATATTCAGAGCCAAAAACGCTTTTTTGACACTTTAGGCACTTTTGACTGACAAAATGATTTTTAAGCACAAAATCCACTCAAAAGTCAAAGTTCTCATTTGCAGTTCAAGAAAGTGTTATTTTATCCACAATGTATGTTGAAAATTCAAAACAGTCATACTCTGAGCAGAAATCACTTTTTTAACACTTTTGGCACTTTTGACTGACAAATTGATTTTTAAGCACAAAATCCACTCAAAAGTCAAAGTTCTCATTTGCAGTTCAAGAAAGTGTTATTTTTTGTCATGTAGTAAGTTAAAAATTCAAAACAGTCATATTCAGAGCAGAAAACACTTTTTTGACACTTTTGGCACTTTTGACTGACAAAATTATTTTTAAGCACAAAATCCACTCAAAAGTTAAAGTTCTCATTTTTAGTTCAAGAAAGTGTTATTTTATCCACAATGTATGTTGAAAATTCAAAACAGTCATACTCTGAGCAGAAAACGCTTTTTCGACACTTTTGGCATTTTTGACTGACAAAATGATTTTTTTGCACAAAATCCACTCAAAAGTCAAAGTTCTCATTTGCAGTTCAAGAAAGTGTTATTTTTTGTCACGTAGTAAGTTGAAAATTCAAAACAGTCATATTCAGAGCCAAAAACGCTTTTTTGACACTTTTGGCACTTTTGACTGACAAAATTATTTTTAAGCACAAAATCCACTCAAAAGTTAAAGTTCTCATTTTTAGTTCAAGAAAGTGTTATTTTATCCACAATGTATGTTGAATATTCAAAACAGTCATACTCTAAGCAGAAAACGCTTTTTCGACACTTTTGGCATTTTTGACAGACAAAATGATTTTTTTGCACAAAATCCACTCAAAAGTCAAAGTTCTCATTTGCAGTTCAAGAAAGTGTTATTTTTTGTCACGTAGTAAGTTGAAAATTCAAAACAGTCATATTCAGAGCCAAAAACGCTTTTTTGACACTTTTGGCACTTTTGACTGACAAAATTATTTTTAAGGACAAAATCCACTCAAAAGTCAAAGTTCTCATTTGCAGTTCAAGAAAGTGTTATTTTTTGTCACGTAGTAAGTTGAAAATTCAAAACAGTCATATTCAGAGCCAAAAACGCTTTTTTGACACTTTAGGCACTTTTGACTGACAAAATGATTTTTAAGCACAAAATCCACTCAAAACTCAAAGTTCTCATTTGCAGTTCAAGAAAGTGTTATTTTATCCACAATATATGTTGAAAATTCAAAACAGTCATACTCTGAGCAGAAATCACTTTTTTGACACTTTTGGTACTTTTGACTGACAAATTGATTTTTAAGCACAAAATCCACTCAAAAGTCAAAGTTCTCATTTGCAGTTCAAGAAAGTCTTATTTTATCCACAATGTATGTTGAATATTCAAAACAGTCATACTCAGAGCCAAAAACGCTTTTTTGACACTTTTGGCACTATTGACTGACAAAATGATTTTTAAGCACAAAATGCATTTAAAAGTCAAAGTTCTCATTTGCAGTTCAAGAAAGTGTTATTTTTTGTCACGTAGTAAGTTGAAAATTCAAAACAGTCATACTCAGAGCCAAAAACGCTTTTTTGACACTTTTGGCATTTTTGACTGACAAATTGATTTTTAAGCACAAAATCCACTCAAAAGTTAAAGTTCTCATTTTTAGTTCAAGAAAGTGTTATTTCATCCACAATGTATGTTGAATATTCAAAACAGTCATATTCAGAGCCAAAAATGCTTTTTGACACTTTTGGCACTTTTGACTGACAAAATGATTTTTTGTAAAAACTCCACTCAATAGTCAAAGTCCTCATTTGCAGTTCAAGAAAGTGTTATTTTTTGTCACGTTGTAAGTTGAAAATTCAAAACAGTCATACTCAGAGCCAAAAACGCTTTTTTGACACTTTTGGCACTTTTGACTGACAAAATTATTTTTAAGCACAAAATCCACTCAAAAGTTAAAGTTCTCATTTTTAGTTCAAGAAAGTGTTATTTTATCCACAATGTATGTTGAAAATTCAAAACAGTCATACTCTGAGCAGAAAACGCTTTTTCGACACTTTTGGCATTTTTGACTGACAAAATGATTTTTTTGCACAAAATCCACTCAAAAGTCAAAGTTCTCATTTGCAGTTCAAGAAAGTGTTATGTTTTGTCACGTAGTAAGTTGAAAATTCAAAACAGTCATATTCAGAGCCAAAAACGCTTTTTTGACACTTTTGGCACTTTTGACTGACAAAATTATTTTTAAGCACAAAATCCACTCAAAAGTTAAAGTTCTCATTTTTAGTTCAAGAAAGTGTTATTTTATCCACAATGTATGTTGAATATTCAAAACAGTCATACTCTAAGCAGAAAACGCTTTTTCGACACTTTTGGCATTTTTGACAGACAAAATGATTTTTTTGCACAAAATCCACTCAAAAGTCAAAGATCTCATTTGCAGTTCAAGAAAGTGTTATTTTTTGTCACGTAGTAAGTTGAAAATTCAAAACAGTCATATTCAGAGCCAAAAACGCTTTTTTGACACTTTTGGCACTTTTGACTGACAAAATTATTTTTAAGGACAAAATCCACTCAAAAGTCAAAGTTCTCATTTGCAGTTCAAGAAAGTGTTATTTTTTGTCACGTAGTAAGTTGAAAATTCAAAACAGTCATATTCAGAGCCAAAAACGCTTTTTTGACACTTTAGGCACTTTTGACTGACAAAATGATTTTTAAGCACAAAATCCACTCAAAAGTCAAAGTTCTCATTTGCAGTTCAAGAAAGTGTTATTTTATCCACAATATATGTTGAAAATTCAAAACAGTCATACTCTGAGCAGAAATCACTTTTTTGACACTTTTGGTACTTTTGACTGACAAATTGATTTTTAAGCACAAAATCCACTCAAAAGTCAAAGTTCTCATTTGCAGTTCAAGAAAGTCTTATTTTATCCACAATGTATGTTGAATATTCAAAACAGTCATACTCTGAGAAGAAAACGCTTTTTTGACACTTTTGGCATTTTTGACTGACAAAATGATTTTTTTGCACAAAATCCACTCAAAAGTCAAAGTTCCTTTTTGCAGTTCAAGAAAGTGTTATTTTTTGTCACGTAGTAAGTTGAAAATTCAAAACAGTCATATTCAGAGCCAAAAACGCTTTTTTGACACTTTTGGCACTTTTGACTGACAAATTGATTTTTAAGCACAAAATCCATTTAAAAGTCAAAGTTCTCATTTGCAGTTCGAGAAAGTGTTATTTTTTGTAACGTAGTAAGTTGAAAATTCAAAACAGTCATATTCAGAGCCAAAAACGCTTTTTTGACACTTTTGGCACATTTGACTGACAAAATGATTTTTAAGCACAAAATCCACTCAAAAGTCAAAGTTCTCATTTGCAGTACAAGAAAGTGTTATTTTTTGTCATGTAGTAAGTTAAAAATTCAAAACAGTCATATTCAGAGCAGAAAACACTTTTTTGACACTTTTGGGATTTTTGACTGACAAAATGATTTTTTTGCCAAAAATGCACCCAAAAGTCAAAGTTCTCATTTGCAGTTTAAGAAAGTGTTATTTTATCCACAATGTATGTTGAATATTCAAAACAGTCATACTCTGAGCAGAAAACGCTTTTTTGACACTTTTGGCATTTTTGACTGACAAAATGATTTTTTTGCACAAAATCCACTCAAAAGTCAAAGTTCTCATTTGCAGTTCAAGAAAGTGTTATTTTTTGTCACGTAGTAAGTTGAAAATTCAAAACAGTCATACTCAGAGCCAAAAACGCTTTTTTGACACTTTTGGCACTTTTGACTGACAAAATTATTTTTAAGCACAAAATCCACTCAAAAGTTAAAGTTCTCATTTTTAGTTCAAGAAAGTGTTATTTCATCCACAATGTATATTGAATATTCAAAACAGAGCCAAAAACGCTTTTTTGACACTTTTGGCACTTTTGACTGACAAAATGATTTTTTTTAGCAACAAATGCACCCTAAAGTTTAAGTTCTCATTTGCAGTTCAAGAAAGTGTCATTTTTTGTCACGTAGTAAGTTAAATATTAAAAACAGTCATAGTCTGAGCATAAAAGACTTTTTTGACACTTTTGGCACTTTTAACTGAAAAATGATTTCTTAGCAAAAAATAGACACAAAATTCAAAGTTCTCATTTTACAGTTCAAGAAAGTGTTAGTTTTTCTCATGTTGTCAGTTGAAACTTCAAACCAGTAATACTTAGATCCGAAAACGCTTTTTTGACACTTTTGTCACTTTTTACTGAAAAAATTCTTATTTTTTTAGCAAAAAACGCACCCAAAAGTCAAAGTTCTCATTTGCAGTTCAAGAAAGTTTTATTTTTTGTCACGTTGTAAGTTGAAAATTCAAAGCAGTCATTGAGCCAAAAACGCTTTTTTGACATTTGAGGCACTTTTGACTGACAAAATTATTTTTTTTAGCAACAAATGCACCCAAAAGCCAAAGTTCTCATTTGCAGTTCAAGAAAGTGTTATTTTTTGTCACGTAGTAAGTTCAAAATTCAAAACAGTCATACTCTGAGCAGAAAACGCTTTTTTGACACTTTTGGCATTTTTGACTGACAAAATGATTTTTTTGCAAAAAATGCACCCAAAAGTCAAAGTTCTCATTTGCAGTTTAAGAAAGTGTTATTTTTTGTCACAATGTATGTTGAATATTCAAAACAGTCATACTCTGAAAAGAAAACGCTTTTTTGACACTTTTGGCATTTTTGACTGACAAAATGATTTTTTTGCACAAAATCCACTCAAAAGTCAAAGTTCTCATTTGCAGTTCAAGAAAGTGTTATTTTTTGTCACATAAAGTTGAAAATTCAAAACAGTCATATTCAGAGCCAAAAACGCTTTTTTGACACTTTAGGCACTTTTGACTGACAAAATGATTTTTTAACAACAAATGCACCCAAAAGTTTAAGTTCTCATTTGCAGTTCAAGAAAGTGTCATTTTTTGTCACGTAGTAAGTTAAATATTAAAAACAGTCATAGTCTGAGCATAAAAGACTTTTTTGACACTTTTGGCACTTTTAACTGAAAAATGATTTCTTAGCAAAAAATAGACACAAAAGTCAGAGTTCTCATTTGCAGTTCAAGAAAGTTTTATTTTTTGTCACGTTGTAAGTTGAGAATTCAAAACAGTCATACTCTGAAAAGAAAAACGCTTTTTTGACACTTTTGGCATTTTTGACTGACAAAATAATTTTTTTGCACAAAATCCACTCAAAAGTTAAAGTTCTCATTTTTAGTTCAAGAACGTGTTATTTTATCCACAATGTATGTTGAATATTCAAAACAGTCATACTCTGAGCAGAAAACGCTTTTTCGACACTTTTGGCATTTTTGACTGACAAAATGATTTTTTTGCACAAAATCCACTCAAAAGTCAAAGTTCTCATTTGCAGTTCAAGAAAGTGTTATTTTTTGTCACGTAGTAAGTTGAAAATTTTAAAACAGTCATATTCAGAGCCAATAACGCTTTTTTGACACTTTAGGCACTTTTGACTGACAAAATGATTTTTAAGCACAAAATCCACTCAAAAGTCAAAGTTCTCATTTGCAGTTCAAGAAAGTGTTATTTTATCCACAATGTATGTTGAAAATTCAAAACAGTCATACTCTGAGCAGAAATCACTTTTTTGACACTTTTGGCACTTTTGACTGACAAATTGATTTTTAAGCACAAAATCCACTCAAAAGTCAAAGTTCTCATTTGCAGTTCAAGAAAGTGTTATTTTATCCACAATGTATGTTGAATATTCAAAACAGTCATACTCTGAGCAGAAAACGCTTTTTTGACACTTTTGGCATTTTTGACTGACAAAATGATTTTTTTGCACAAAATCCACTCAAAAGTCAAAGTTCCTTTTTGCAGTTCAAGAAAGTGTTATTTTTTGTCACGTAGTAAGTTGAAAATTCAAAACAGTCATATTCAGAGCCAAAAACGCTTTTTTGACACTTTTGGCACTTTTGACTGACAAAATGATTTTTAAGCACAAAATCCACTCAAAAGTCAAAGTTCTCATTTGCAGTTCAAGAAAGTGTTATTTTTTGTCATGTAGTAAGTTGAAAATTCAAAACAGTCATATTCAGAGCAGAAAACGCTTTTTTGACACTTTTGGCATTTTTGACTGACAAAATGATTTTTTTGCACAAAATCCACTCAAAAGTTAAAGTTCTCATTTTTAGTTCAAGAAAGTGTTATTTTATCCACAATGTATGTTGAATATTCAAAACAGTCATACTCTGAACAGAAAACGCTTTTTTCGACACTTTTGGCATTTTTGACTGACAAAATGATTTTTTTGCACAAAATCCACTCAAAAGTCAAAGTTCTCATTTGCAGTTCAAGAAAGTGTTATTTTTTGTCACGTAGTAAGTTGAAAATTCAAAACAGTCATATTCAGAGCCAAAAACGCTTTTTTGACACTTTAGGCACTTTTGACTGACAAAATGATTTTTAAGCACAAAATCCACTCAAAAGTCAAAGTTCTCATTTGCAGTTCAAGAAAGTGTTATTTTTTGTCACGTAGTAAGTTGAAAATTCAAAAC